>NC_135532.1:54736915-56103581 GCF_045843805.1 Urocitellus parryii | reverse complement strand
CATCTATATTATGGCCTCCTTTATCACATGACAAATGGGACAGATATGAATAGACACCCAAGTTGTATACATATGTTAGATGCCTTTGAATTACAACCACAGTCCTTGCTTTGTGTTTTATGATAGTAGGTACTTTACCATGTTAGATGGTATCTGGACAGTGCAGGCATGATCAGAAGCTTGATTTCAGTTAAATTACCAAAGAGAAGGACCTTAATTATTGGCATTTACATGCCAATACATAACTCAGTGTATCCAATTAGCAGTAATTAATTTTCAGTTAGGCCCTCAATAAAGAATTTTTTCAATCTGCCAGCTTTTACTTTTTTGGGTAGCATTCCAAAAATCTAGGTCATTTGACAATATCCCCAAAGTTAGTAAAATTATAATAAGGTTCATGAAAAGAAGTATTGGGCAAAGAAACAAGTTGAACAATGTTAATAGCCAGAAAGACACCACTAAATTTCACCTTATCCAAACAACAAATCATTGAAGCTGGCCCAGGGATTACTCTATAAATTGAGGAAATTATTCAGATACCATCATTGCCCCAAGTGATGAGCAGTAAATAAGTTTTCTCTAAAGACCTCTCTATGTGAAGAGATGACAGTAGGGACCATAACCTGTACCCTTGAACACACTCTATTTTCATTTGATCTGCAAAGTCTTCAACTGGGACCTTAACTTGTGAGCCATCAAATCCAGCTTAAGCCACTCTAAAATAAGGACATAAAGCTGGAGAACCATGAGCTCTCCATCTGACAAATGTTTGGTTTTAATACAAGCCAGTTAGCACATTCAATAGCGATTTTAAAAAGGAACATATTTGGTGGTTTTTTTCAGAGAAGCTGCAATCCAAAACCCCATGAGGAGCATCTAAGTAGAGGTTATCTTTCTTGCTAGAAGCCCTACTGAGAAAAAGCATTAGTCATACTGATGTTCATTGTCCCCACTATGAATAAGCTGAGCCTCCATTGTGGTAGGGGTTTAGAGTCATTACTGCCAGAGGTCCATATTGTGAATTTACTTACTCAGTCCAAAGAAATATTCAGCAAAGCCACCTCTAAATTCTGTAAAGCTTTGTCAATAACTTCTACTGGCAGAGGTGTGATAAGTCACAATCTCTTCATTAACACCTCCTCTTTTGACATGCTGTTAAAATTGATATCTAAAATGACCCCCTAAATCCTATGTTGAAGACTTGGTCCCTAGTGTACAGTGTTCAGAGGTAGGACTTTTGGGAAGATATTGGGTCATGAGGGTTCTGATCTCATTAGTAGATTAAACCATTGATGACTTAAATGAACTGCAGGGAGGTGTGGAAAATGTAGACAGGTATGTCAAGGTTGGAGTAAGTAGGTAATTGGGGGAATACCCTCAGGGACTGTGTCTTCTCCATGGCCCCTTCTCCTCTGTCTCTTTTTGCTTCCAGGTTGCCATGAATTGAGAAACTTTCCTCTAACATTGCCTTCTTTCATGATTTTCTGCCTCACCAGAGGCCCAGAGCAATGGAGCTACCTCAATATGAACAGAAACCTTGAATCAAAAACAAACCTTTCCTCCTTTAAGTTGTTATGTTACATATGTTGCTCACAGAAACAAAAAACTGACTAACAGACAAGGCAACTAACAGTACATGATTTACCTCTATCTATGTATCTATTATCTATCTCTAGTCATCTTCTAATTAAATCTTTATTTATCAGAAAATGGAGGACTATGCTAAACCCCACCCTACCCACTGGAGGAATATGGTAGAAAATGTGTCACTGCTGCTCTACATATGGCTGTGCACTAAATACAAGAACAACATCTCACTTTATGAGAATCCATAGGACAAGTTGCAATATCTCAGTCCCTACTACACATTACCACAATGGTACACTGAATCCCACACCTCTTCTCTGGGAGAATTTAGGTTGATGACTTGGATTTCTATATTTAAAGCACACAAAGAAGTTGAGTCCCTGCTTACCATGAATTTTCAAAAAATTCTAAGTTTTTTTCTTTAAGTCCCCCAAGTCATGGTAAAGAAGAAGGCAGCATCAGAAGACTTAATGAAAGAGAAAAAGGAGGGGGCAATTAGTTCTAATAAACAAACTTTTCATTAACTTTTAGGTTCCAGTGGCTATACAATCAAGTTCAACAAATAAACACTTGGTTTTAGTCCCTTCACATCTCTATGTCATTGTTGTTTACATTATTTATTTTAACTTGGGTATTCTTTAACTCAGCAGCCACAACCATATTGTCTTTATTCTGGTACCTCAAACCATTGTCATGATAACTTTTTTTTCCTCCTCCTTCCCAAAGGAGAACAAACAACAGCTAAGGAGAATCAGTGCATATCAACCAATTAGGAAACTGATTTCAATTCTACCTCTCTCCATTTAGCCTCTAAATATTCATTAACAGATGGGCCGTGGGGGATGTTTACTTGCCCTTATGCTCTTCCCACTTGATTGAGAATATTCCCTAGTTCTGGCAATACTTATATACATCTCTATCTTTTCTCTTCTAGAAAGCCATATAACCAAATCTTCCAAGCATCTCATCCTTCTCACCAAACCAGCCAAGAACTCTGAAGGGTATGAGACTATATTTTCCTTAAAAAATAGCAAACTCTTCTATTTGTTTTATTGATAATGAAAAAAAGTCATTATGAGTTTACTAGGTTAGTAGAAAAATGTTTTGTGATCAATAACAAAAACAGTTCTCAGAGCTTCATGTTGTTTGTTCTTAGTTTCTCAGGTCCCCATGTTTCCATGCAAAAAGCCAATCGTGAGCACATACATACACAGTAGATAGCATCACATAAGAGGAGCACTGAGCTTTTGGAATAATTACATTTATAAGAAGTCAAAGTAAGCCTGATCTTCATTTGAGCATTAACATAACCTCATCCCTCAAAATACCTTTGTGTAAGCACAGAAATGGCCTGAATGAAGAGTGGACTGCATTTTAAATTTTTGTCTTTCCTGAAAAAATGTACTAGGGCACTTAGGGCTCCTAGCAGTTTACCTCTCCTATCAGTGAGATAAGAAAAGATACATCTTGGTGAACATATCAATCTAACTGGCTAATATTGGGAAATTAGATCTAGGAAAAAAATAACAATGCTTAAGATATATAACTTGAATTCTGATAGCCTGATTTTGATACCCAGTACCATATGTATTCATCTTCAGATCTAACAAAAGAGCTGTAAAGCCCAGAGGCACTGAAATGATGAAAATGAATAAGATATATGAGAGGTTGGTAAACCATAGCCCATGGGCCAGTTGCCTGTTTTTTGTGGAACACAACCATTTACTTATTTGTCTGTGGCTGAGGTTTTTTGTTTTGCTTGTATTTTTTTGTTCTCGTTTGTTTGCTTGGTTTTTTTTTTTGTTGTTGTTTATTTGTTTCTTTTTTTCTCCTAAACACAGAGCTCTCTAGTTCAGAGACAGTAGAGCCTAAGATTTAAACTATATATTATTTGGCCTTTTAATTAACATTTGCTTATCTCTGATATACATTTACACGTATATATATAAGGGAATGAACATTTTTGAAACTATAATTATAATTGGGGGGGTACTGACTACTTTTTAAAATATAAAGGAAGACAACAAAATATAACCCTACATTCTTAATGTGCTTAACTATTCATGTGGCTTTTATTTATTTATTTATTTTCTTTTCTCTTGGTATTAGGGATCGAACAACCCAGATTTTTGCACCTCTAGGCAAGTGCTCTACCACTGCCCTTAATATTACTTTAGATATCTGAACTGTATTTTTTTTAAGATGAAACATTAATGCTGGATTCCATATAAGACTAAACAACAAAAGATGAGAAGAAAAACTGACAAACACTTAGGCAGGTTGGTCACAGAGAAAAGCGATTTTGGAATAAATCATATGCAATGCTAAACTAATTTGGGTATGCGTAGTCTGTTAATATAAGCAGCTGAAAGATGCCTGAGGCTAGCCTAAGGTCAAAGCCACTAATGTGAGGGAAAATCATCAATAAATGAGATTTTTTATGATATTTAATTAAGCTCATTCTGTCACAAAATGAATTGTAAATTTGACCTTTAGTATCCAACCAACTTATTATATGCATATGGCATTTCCTCCATGTAAATTTTAAATTAAAAAAATTAAAATATCATTCCTCATGCTACTTCAAAAATAAGATCATAGTTGAAATTGTCAGTTTATATTTCTATATAATTTATATAATAAATGAAGCTAGAAAATGCATTAGATTCATGTATTAGATTATAACTAATATAATTTGGAATATGTGAATCCTTAGAAACTAGGTTATGAGAAAATTATTTTCTATTTTGAGTTTTTATTAGTAGCCTTATATTTTTTAAATGAAGAAAATAAAATTTTAGGTACCACTGAGATTATATTAGAATGTATTTCATATTTCATGTAGAAATTTCACAGAAGCTCCTTTAATGATTGAAAGATATTTTTTTCCTACCGTACATACAAGATTTCACTCTTTCCAAAAAGAAAGAAAGAAAGAACAATTATTTAGAATTCTTATAAGCATAAACTTCATATATTTTTTTAATGACTAAGAATCCCCAAAGGAGTGTATTTTCTGACCTACCATATATTTTCTTGATGAGGCAAATAAATCTTTTTGCATAGTGAAGCTAGAAGTCCTCTGTAGGGAAATCCCCATCTGTTACTGAATCCTCAACATAATGTTGCAGCCAGTTTTAAAATTAATAACCACAAAAAAAATCATATGCCTGATGACATTATTAAAACCTGTTTTTTTCAATTATTTTCACATAGCATTACATTTTCATAACATTTTAAACTAAACTTCATATTTAATTCCATTGATATTTTGAAATTAATGAATGAATTCATATAATTGAAGAGACTATTTATGACATTAGATAGTTGATCCATATTCCTCTCTAGATACCTAGTTTATTTACCATGCTCTTGTCCATATCCTATATATTTTGTGGAAAAATAAGCATTACGTCACTAGCTTTTCATGGCCTTCAATTTGCAGACAACAGATCAAGACTTATCAGCCTTCACACCTGCATGAGCCAATTCTTTATAATGATTTTTTTATAGTTAGGAATATAGATTTGTGTGCAAGCATGTGTGCACTCGCACACGTGTGCGCTTGCACACACACACACACACACACACACACACACAAACAAACTTAGTCTGAGAACTATATGCAAGAATAAAGAGTAAAGGGACTAGTTTACCTACTGCTATCCAAGAACCGTCCTGAAATCATCTCAACAATTTTAAAATGATCCAATAGCATGGAATGCATGTCTATTTATTTAGATCTTTCTTTTCAAAATATTTTGCAACTTTCAAGATAAATATTTTATATTAACTTTGTTATATTTTTTTCTTAGTATTTAATTTTTGATACTATTTTAATAGAATTATTTTATCCATTTCATATGTTATAGGAAATTAAGGCATACATTTGCTTTAGGTCTATTCAGATGGTCTATTTTATTTTTAGGAATTTGCCCAGTATATTTGACAGGTTGCATGCTCACTGCACAGGTGGCTTTCTTCAGATGTTTAATGAGTACAACCTTTTACTTTATAACCATGGTCACTCTGTTCAGATCTTTCCTAAAGACTGGAGATAAGGGACATCTCACTCTCTCCATTTCCCTCATTACCACATTCCTTAGAGACCTTTTTATCTGACAACAAGCTTCCCTAGGCACTGACTGGTGTTTAAGCCAACAATACTCAATATCGAATGACTGGTTTTGATAGTGATTTATTCTACTCAGTCATATGCAGTTAAATATACTCCATACATTTTCATGACTTGATAACTGTTTTTGGTCATTGAATGATATTTAGTTCATGGTTGTATCAAATTTATTTATCCATTCACTTATTAAAGAATATCTTTGTTGCTTCTACATTTTGGCATCCGTGAAGAAATTACAAAAATTTGTGTACAGGTGTTTGTGCAGACATAATTTTTGAAATTATTAGAGTCGATACAAAGCAACACAACTTCTAAATAATATAGTAAGAGTATACTAAATTTGTAGGAAAGTGTAACACAATTTTACAAAGTTATTTTACCTTTGTATTCCCACCAGCCATGAATAAACATTATTGTTGCTTCAAATCCTCATCAGCATTAACATTATCAGTAGTTTGGATTTTAGCCATTTAAACATATTTTTAAGTGCCTTATTGCTCTTTTAATTTGCAAATTCCTAAAGACATATGATGGTGTACATCTTTTTATACACCTCTTTGCCATCCATGTATCATCTTTGGAAAGCTATCTCTTCAGATCTTTAGCAAATTTTAACCTTTAACCAAATAGTTTCTTTATAATTTGAAAGCTGAGAAAATAACATTTTTCATGACAAATTTACTAAACACAAATTTAATTGTAATACTACAAGCTGAAGAAGAAAAAAATGAGAATTTTATTTATCTTTGCTGCTGTGACTAAAGAACCTGACCAAAAAAAACTGACTTTTTAGACAAAATTATCTACAATGTATTAACTTCAGCATATTATTTTATCACTTTCTTTAATTAATTAGAAAATCAGTGTGTTAATTATTCCAATTTGAGTTAAAATTGTTTGAATTTCACAATGTATTCTTTCCTTTTTCATGTTCAGACAAAAAGCAATCCTCTCAAATATGAACATCCTTGATAAACACTATTCTAAAGTGTCTTGATATCAACTTTATGTTTTACAGTACATATATTTACAATGATCTCATTTATATAATTCTATCAAGCACATATGGATAATTATGCTATTTATTACTTAATTCTAACTACATTAATATTAATAAAAATCAACAACTTCAAAGTTAAGACACTATAGCATAATGATTAAATGGATGGATTCTGGTGCCAGAATCTCTAGATTTCAATCTTAGGCATAAAACATAATATGCACTATTGGGGAAAACACACAATTTTCCTGAACCACAATTTTCCCATGTATAATAAATGAATGAGCAATAAAACTGAAGATCTTTATTGTAGAGGAAGTTTGACTTAATATTGAAATTCTAAATGATATTAACTTTTAATACATGTTGATTAAAGATAATGCTGTATGTCACATGCACCATTATTTTTACCTGAAGAATTCCATAGGGCACTTAATTTGAGATTAAACAATGTAGGAGGGAGAATTGCCTGAATGTAGTATTCCTAGTGTGGAAAGTATCGTAGGGCCATGTGTACTCTAAAATAAAAGTAAATGCTGCTGAAAATTCAATCTTTGAGTGTATAGCTTATGAGAAAATAATTATATTCTTGGCACCAAGAGTTAATTTAAATATTTTGGGGATTAAAATTATTGCTGACTGTGATTTCCTCCTCCCCTAGTAATAATGGCTTATCAAATAGAAAACAGGGGTTCTTACTTTGAATTCAAGACTTTTAACTGACTCTATTAAGCATTAGTGCTTTCTGTGGGTACTTCACTGGCATGTAAGACTGGAGTCAGAGATTCAGAAAAGATTCTGTAGCAGCAGTAGCCAATTCCACTTTCTAAAATTGCTCAACAGTTCTCCCATCATACTCGTGGGGAAACCAAATATGCAGAACAAATAATCCACCCGATTAGAATTCATTATTAAAGCATCTCAAGCAGCACTTCTGCTGAGATGGCACAGAGCCACCTGCCCTAGTGCCTCATCATGATTTTGAAGGGTTTATCACTAGCTGTGATGTGGTCCTTTGAAAAAAGGAAGAAATAGTGTATCCTGCAGTGCAATATCACATAATGAAGTTTGGAGAAAATCATCGAACTCCATTGTTTCATTGTGCTAACTATACCATGAAATTTTGAAAAAGATAGCAGATAATCACTTTGAAATATCCCAAATACTTCTTCCTTGAGCTGCCTGGGAGTGACTGAGGGTGAGACAAGTCATATTAAAGTTATCTTTCCAGCTCATGGTGAAATCGCAAAGTATACTGACAGAGTCAATGTACAAAGTCTTTTTCAGCCAGCAATTTTCTTTGGAAGTACAAAAATGTCACTATTGCTTTTTATTCTCCTAGTCTTAAGGAGTTCCCCCATTTCTAACACACAATTGTGTGAAGTCATTCTTTTTATATATCATATTCAGAGTAAAAAATAATTGTTTTTCTTCACGATGGTTTATTGTAATCAAAACCTTTCAGGTTTACTATTATTACAAGATCCATTATGGTGTATCCCTGACTTCCATTTAAGTCTAAAGTCAGTCAGAATCTTAGGTATGTTTTATGTTTTCAAGTCTGAGCAAAGGAAGTATTTTAGAATACTTTGAAGATAGATCTTTTATCATTCAAGAAGTACTTTTACATACAGAGAATCACTTCTATCTCACTTGCCGACTTATTTTCTCAAATAGGTCTCATATCAAAATATTGTATGAAAGATGTAGGAAAGATACATTCATAATATGGATTTTCTGTACACATAAATTTGTCTTCATATTAAAATTTGGTAGTAGGAATATATAGCTCACAGAGCACACAATGAGTACTTTTTCTTGTGCCACTTTATTGCAACTGCTACAATCATTTCTACACAATTCTGAGGGTGGACACAACCACACAAAACTTAGAAGATTTAACTTATTTGCTTCAATAAGATACGGGACTGATCCATTTTTTGTCTGTGCACACATGCTGTCAGCCACATTTAACATAGTACAGGAGTTACAGTGAGTAATATTTTTATACATAGAATGTATTCTTAATTCAGCAATTACATATTTTTAATCTGATATTAAAATTAATTAACTGAATTTTTCTTTTGTTTGTACATATTGTTAGATCTGAATTGTACTATTTTATTATGATCTGAAAGCATTGTAAAATAAGTTTGACACATTTAGTCAGGATTTAGTTTAAGAAGTAACATTTTTAGACAATCTGGTGACTCTGCAGACTGAGAATATTTAATTATTGCATTTCTTAAGTAAAGAACTAAGGGATTTTTCTTCATAAAATATATTTATTAAAAACATATCATACCTCAAAAAATCTATTCATTTGTTATCTTTTATAATGTGAGAATTATTCAAAATATATGAATGCAGATTTACAAAATTATATTTTTCATAAGTAAGATTAAAATAAGTGTGGCTAAATAACATTTTCTGTATAGTCATTTAATTATACATTTACCTACTCCTCTTAACAAAGTAAAATTCTATTGCAAAGCCACGTTGTTTTACTGTAATATGCAACATATACAAAGTATGTAAAAGTTTATGGATCATTTCATTAACATTTATAAAACACACACATATCTAACTACATGTTTTACTCATCTTTCTTTGCTGCTGTGACTAAAGAACCTGACCAAAACAACTGTAGAGGAGGAAAAGTTTATCTGGAGGTTTACCATTTTAGAGGCCTCTATTCATAGACAGCAGGCTGCATTCCTGCGGGTCCCAGGTGAGGCAGCACATCATAGCAGACGAATGTGGCAGAGGAAAGCAGCTCATATGGTGATCAGAGAGAGACTGCATGCTCCAGGTGAAAAATATACCCCATAGCCACGCCCCCAAAGAACCACTTCCTCTGGCCACACACCACCTGTCTCCAGTTACCACAGTTAACTACACCAGGGATCAATTTACTAATTAGGTTAAGGCATGACCCAATCATTTCTTCTCCAAACCTGATTTCATCCACTCCCACATGAGCTTTTGACAGGCACTGCATATCCAAACCATAACAACACATTATTTTTGAAGTGCTTCAGATATTTGCCTTTCAAACTTAGGTGCTTAGTCCACTCAAGATTTATTTGTATTTGTGATAAAAGGTAATAGTGCAATTTCATTTTTTTTCACATGTAGAGTTCTGAGTTGGTCAGCACCTTTTACTAAAATGGTTGACTTACATCATTGCTACATTGCTTGATCCCTTTCACAAGTGAAGTGACTATATATGCTGAGGGCTATTTAGGGGGATATACTCCCATAGTTTGCAGCTGTTTGTTAACTGTTACTGAAAAGCTCTTGGGGTTATGACAGAGAATGAAATGCAACTAATTGAAATACACAAAAATTATATTTTTACTATATTGAGTTCTGTAATAATATTGTTGGTATATTTAGGAACATAGTTCTCTTTTATTGTCTTTTTGGGAGATGGTTTTCTATATTTACATTCTCTGGAAGAATTTAAATATTCTCTGTACATTCACTTGTATGAAATTTATTTGTTTTAATCTCAAAAGATACATTTTTAAATTCAGTCTGTGTTCCTTTAGATTAATCTGCATGTATTCTATTGTGTGTATACTTCATTCATTTCAGGATAATTTTTTTTCTTTGATGTTATTTTTATTTATATATGACAGAGGAATGCATTACAATTCTTATTATACATACAGAGCACAATTTTTCATATATCTGGTTGTATACAAAGTATATTCACACCAATTCTTGTCTTCATACCTGTACTTTGGATAATAATGATCATCACATTCCACTATTATTAATAACCCCATTCCACATCCCTTACCCTTCAACCCCTCTCCACTATCTAGAGTTTGTCTATACCTCCCATGTTCCTGCTCCCTATACCACTATGAATCCACCTCCTTATATCAAAGAAAATATTCAGCTTTTGGTTTGTGGGATTGGCTTGCTTCACATGGCATTATCTTCTCTAACTCCATCAATTTTTATTGCAAATGCTATGATTTTATTCTCTTATTTCTGACTAATATTCCATTGTGTATATATGCAATATTTGTTTTTATCCATTCATGGATTGAAGGGCATCTATGTTGGTCGCACTGTTTAGCTATTGTAAATTGTGCTGTTATAAACATTGATGTGGCTGTGTTTCTGTAGTATGCTCTTTTAAAGTCCTTTAGGTATAGATCAAGGAGAGGGATAGCTGGATTAAATAATGGATCCGTTCCCAATTTTCCAAGAACTCTCCATGCTGCTTTTCATATTGGCTGTACCAATTTGCAATACCACCAGCAGTGTATGACTGTACCTTTTTCCTCATATCCTCATCAATACTTATTGTTGTCTGTATGCATAATTGCTGCCATTCTGACAGGAATGAGATCAAATCTTGGATTGGTTTTGATTAGCATTTCTCTAATTGCTAGAGTTGATGAACATTTTTTCATGTATTTTTTGATTGATTGTACATCATCTTCTGAGAAGTTTCTCTTCAGGTCCTTGGTCCATTTATTTATTGGGTTATTTGGGTTTTTTGGTGTTTAGCTTTTTGAGTTCTTTATATACTCTAGAGATTAGTGCTTTATCTGATGTGTAAGGGGTGAAGATTTGTTCCCAAGATATAGGCTCTCTATTCACCACACAGATTGTTTCTTTTGCTGAGAATAAACTTTTAAGTTTGAGTCCATCCCATTTATTGATTCTTGATTTCAATTCTTATACCACAGGAGTCTCATTGAGGAAGTTTGGGCCTAATCCCACATGATGGAGATTAGGGCCTACTTTTTCTTCTGTTAGACATAGGGTCTCTGGTTCTATTCCTAAAGCCTTGATCCATTTTGAGTTGCAATGAACTTTCCTCTTTGAACTGCTTTTATAGTTTCTTTGAGATTTTGATATGTTGTATCTGTGTTCTCATTCACCTCTGAAAATTTTTTAATCTCATCCTTGATGTTTTCTGTAGTCCACTCTTCATTCACTAACATATTATACTTGTGCATGGTGAGAGATAGGGTATTAATTTCTTTTTGTTTCATATGAACTTCCAGTTTTCTCAGCACCATTTGTTGAAGAGGCTATCTTTTCTCCAATGCACTTTTGTCTAATATAAGACAGTGGTAGTTTTTTTGGGTTAGTCTCTGTGTCCTCTATTCTGTACCATTGGTCTACCAGTCAGTTTTGGCACTAATACCATGCTCTTTTTTGCTACTATCAATCTGTAGTATAGTTTAAGTTCTGGTACAGTGAAGCCACCTGCTTCACTCTTCCTGCTAAGAATTGCTTTAGATATTCTGTGTCTCTTATTTTTTCAGATGAATTTCATGATTGCTTTTCTATTTCTATTAGGAACGTCACTGAGATTTTGATTGGACTTGCATTAATTCTGTATAGTGCTTATGGTAGTATGGTCATTTTGATAATATTAATTCTGCCAATTCAAGAGCACAGTAGATCTTTCCATCTTCTAAGGTCTTCTTTGATTTATTTCTTTAGGGTTATGTAATTCTCATTATATAGATATTTCACTTCTTTTGTTGATTCCCAAGTATTTTATTTATTTTTTTTGAGGCTATTTAAAATGTGGTAGTTTTCCTTTCTGAGGATTTGTCCCAGATATACAAAAATTCCTTTGATTTATGGGTGTTGATTATATATCCTGCTACTTTACTGAATTCATTTACTAGTTCTAGAAGTTTTCTGGTGGAACTTTTAGGGTCTTCTAGGTATACAATCATATCATCAGTAAAGAGTTGAGTTCTTCTTTTCCTATGTGTATGTATCCCTTTGATTTTTTTCATCTGTCTAATTGCTCTGGCCAGTGTTTCAAGGACTATGTTAAATAGAAGTGGTAAAAGAGGGCATCCCTGTCCTGTTCCAGTTTTTAGAGGGAATTCCTTCAATTTTTCTCCATTTAGAATGATGTTGGCCTGGGGTTTAGCATAGATAGCCTTTATAATATTGAGATATGTTCCGGTTATCGCTAGTTTTTCTTGTGTTTTGAACATGAAGCAATGCTGTATTTTGTCAAATGCATTTTCTGCTTCTATTGAGATGATCATATGATTCTTATCTTTAAGTCTATTGATTTGATGAATTACATTTATTGATTTTTCGTATATTGATCCAACCTGCATCCCTGAGATGAATCCCACTTGATCATGGTGTAGGAACTTTTTGTTATGTTTTTGTATTAAATTTGCCAGAATTTTATTAAGAATTTTTGCATCTATGTTTATTAGAGATATTTGTCTGAAGTTTTCTTTTTTGGATGTGTCTTTGACGTGGTTTTGGAATAGGAGTGATATTGGCCTCATAGAAAGAGTTTGGAAGTGCTTCCTCTTTTTCTATTTCCTGAAATAAATTGAAGAGTATTGGTATTAGTTCTTGTTTAAAGGTTTTGTAGAACTCAGCTGTGTGTGACTCCAGTCCTGGGCTTTTCTTGGTTGGTAGACTTTTGATAGACCTGCTATTTTGTCACTTGAAATTGATCTGTTTAAATTGTGTATATTATCCTGATTCAATTTGGGCAAATTTTATGACTTTAGAAATTTGTAGATGCCTTGGATATCTTCTATTTTATTGGAGTACAAGTTTTCAAAATAATTTCTAATTATATTATGTATTTCTATAATGTCTGTTGTGCTATATTAGTGATTTTTCTCTCTCCTCTTTATAAGCATGGCTAAGGGTCTGTTGATTTTATTTATTTTTTCAAAGAACCAACATTTGGTTCTGTTAATTTTTTCAATTGTTTCTTTTATTTCAATTTTATTTATTTCAGCTCTGATTTTAATTATTTTCTTTCTTCTGCTGCTTTCAGTGTTGATTTGTTCTTTTTTCCCTAGGGCTTTGAGATGTAGTGTTAAGTCATTTATTTGTTGATCTTTTCTTCTTTTAAGGAATTAACTCCATGCAGTGAACTTTCCTCTTAGAACTGCTTTCATAGTTTCTCTGAGATTTTGATATGTTGTATCTGTGTTCTCATTCACCTCTGAAAAATTTTTAATCTCATCCTTGATGTTTTCTGTAGTCCATTGTTCATTCACAAGCATATTATTTAGTCTCCAGGTGTTGAAATGGATTTTATTTCTTATTTTATCATTAATTTCTAATTTCATTTCATTATGATATGATAGAATGCAGGGTAGTATCTCTACTTTTTTATATTTGCTAAGAGTTGCTTTGTGACATACTATATGGTCTATTTTAGAGAAGGATCTATGTACTGCTGAAAAGAAAGTATATTCTCTTATTGAAAGATGGAGTATTCTATATATGTCAGTTAAGTATAAGTAATTGATTATATTATTGAGTTCTATAGTTTCTTTGTTCAGCTTTTGTTTGGAAGACCTATTTAGTGATGAAAGAGGTGGGTTAAAGTCACCCAAAATTATTGTGTTGTGGTCATTGGAATCTTGACCCTGAAAAGAGTTTATTTGAAGAACATAGGTGCTCCATGTTTGGGGCATATATATTTATAATTGTTGGTGTATTGTTTCCTTCTTTATCCTTTTTGATTGACTTTAGTTTGTAGTCTACTTGATATGAGGTTGGAAACCCCTGCTTGCTTCCACAATCTATGTGAGTGATATGATTTTTCCCAACCCTTCATCTTCAGTCTGTGAATGTCTTTTTCTATAAGATGAGTCTCTTGGAGGCAGCATATTGTTGTGTCTTTTTTTTTTTTTTTTTGATCCAGTCTGCTAGTCTATGTCTTTTGATTGGTGAGTTTAGGCAATTAACATTCAGGATTATTATTGAGACATGATTTTTATTCTCAGATATTTATGTTTATTTTTGGTATTTAACATGACTTGGTTTCTTCTCTGATTAGATTTTCCTTTAGTGTAACCCCTCCCTCTGCCAATTTTCATCATTGTTTTTTATTTCCTCTTCTTGGAATATTTTGCTAAGGATGTTCTTTAATGCAGGCTTTCCAGTTGCAAATTCTTTTAACTTTTGTTTATCATGGAAGGTTTTTATTTCATCATCCAATCTAAAGCTTAATTTTGCTGGGTATCAGATTCTCGGTTGGCATCCATTTTCTTTCAGAGCTTGGTTTATGTTGTTCCAGGTCTCCTGGCTTTGAGTGTCTGGGTCAAAAAATATGCTGAGGTTCAAATTGGTTTCCCCCTATACATGATCTGATTCCTCTCTCTTGCGGCTTTTATGATTATGTCCTTATTTCTATGCTAGGCATTTTCATTATAATGTGCCTTGGTGTAGATCTGTTGTAATTTTGTACATTTGGTATTCTGTAAGCCTCTTGTATTTGGATTTCCAATTCATTCTTCATGCTTTGGAAATTTTTCTGATATTATCTCATTGAAGAGATTGTGTGTTCCTTTCGTTTGAAACTCTGTGCTTCAAAGAGGAAGGCTCCTCTTTCCCAATATCTCTTAGATTTTGTCTTTTGATGCTGTCCTATAATTTTTGGACATTCTGTTCATGGTTTCTTACTATCTTCACTGTATGATCAACTTCATTTTCCAGATTATATACTTTGTCTTCATTATCTGATGTTTTTTTTCCAAGTGATCTAGTCTGTTGGTTATGCTTTCTATTGATATTTTTATTTGATTTATTGTAT
This sequence comes from Urocitellus parryii, assembly GCF_045843805.1. NCBI lineage: Eukaryota > Metazoa > Chordata > Mammalia > Rodentia > Sciuridae > Urocitellus > Urocitellus parryii. The sequence goes on along the minus strand of NC_135532.1, from coordinate 56,088,284 downwards.
CCTTCCTTTCAAGAATTTCTGACTGTTTTTTTTTTCAGAGTCTCTATCTCTCTCTTGAAGTAATCTTTTGCTACCTGAATTTGCTCTCTTATCTCATTATTGGAGTGATCAATTTTTGTTTGTATTTGCTCATTTATGTCATTCTTTAATTCACAGATCATTTTAATTATGAACTTTCTGAATTCCTTCTCTGACATTTCATCAATTTGGGGTCCTATTATTATATTGTCCTGGTTTGTTTGGGGCACTTTCCTCCCTTGTTTTTTTCATGCTGTCTATGTGTCTTCCTTTCTTGCAATGTGGATCTGAGATATTAGTTTCTTCCCTATATTCTTGTAGTAGCCGTGCAGATTATCTATACCTCACCTTGATGTTGGGCTTCCAGACCCTGTTGGTGTCCTTCAGTAAATGCTATTGCATCCTGGATCAGGGTCCTGCTGAAGTTGGAGTGGGGGATCTGAGTCACTGGGCATGACTTGATATTCTGCTGGTAGAAAGGGGAGGTCCTGCACCAAAGACTTACAGGCTTACTGAGAGTCTCGATCCCATATGGGCTGGTGTAGGCAGTCTAGGATGGATCTCGGCTCCTGCGGTATCCCACTTGTCAGAAGGGGTCATCCTGCACCAGAGGTTAGGCTCTGATGAGTGTCTGCCCCACAGGGAAAGGTGTGAACCAGGCCTGGGCTCCGCAGAGACTGATATGGGTGATCTGGGCCTTTGGGTTTGACCTCCCACTGTAGTCTGCTTGTCAGAAGGGGTGGTCCTATGCCAAAGGCTAGGCTCTGGTGGTGTCTGCCCCACCAGAGTGAGGGGTGAACCAGGCCTACTGAGAGCCTGGGTCTGGCAGAGGTTAGTGTGGGTGAATCTCCAGGTTTACGTTTAAATTGCAATAAATTTTTAGACTTAAATATGTTATGTATGCAAATTACATAATGAAAGGTCTATAAGTAAAGATAACATAATATTCCACTTTCCTCTGATTTACCACTTTCAGCACCATTTGCTTAAATATAACCTACATTACTACTGCCACCCCAGATCCCTGGTTTTTTGAAGTTTTATCTTTTTATCTTTTCTGTATTTCAATTTTTTTTTTGGTGCAAATTTATTTTTATTTGTTTAAATTCAACATCTTAACCAGGTTCATTTGCACAAGCCTGGAATTCCAGCAGCTTGGGAGACTGAGGCAGGAGGATCACTACTTTAAAGCCAGCCTTAGCAACTTAACAAAGTCCTAAGCAACTAACAAGACCCTATCTCAAAATGAAAAATTAAAAACTATTGGGGATGTGGCTCAGTGTCTGAGAACCCCTGAATTTACTTCTCAGTAACAAATAAATAAGTTGAATTTATTAGATTCCTGAACTTAACTGGCATATTTTCTCAATCATAAAAAATATGTCTTTAGACCTTTTAATACTTGTTTTGGCCTATATCTGTTTGCCTTCCTGAAATTAATTATATTTTAAATCTTTGAAGTTTCCTACACTATGACATTATCTTCTGTATTTTATTTTCCTTACATGAGTTTGATCTTTCTATGCTTTATTCTGTATGATTTCTAGTTATTGTTCAGTACTCTAATTCTATTTTCTCATGGTCCAGTGAAAACTATGTCCAATGAAATTTTATTTCAGATACTGAAGTTTCTTTTTAACCTGTCACAAGGCAGATTCTTACATATCCCAGTTCCAAACACATATCTGGTAAGCTGGAAAGAATAAAAAATATATAATTTATTTTTTTTATTTACTAAAGAGTTTATATAGCTAGTTTTTCTCTTACATAGCTAATACTAAGTATTAATTCTCTTATTTTACAAAATCCCTATGTTCTGTGTACTCTTAATCCAAAATATCAAATATATAATTATATTAAAATATGTTTGCATCACTAAGGATTATGTAAATATTCTTCATTACCATAATCATTTTTTAGGATATACTTTGATGTCATAGTTTATTTCTTTTTATTTTCATAGAATTTAATAAGCTATAGATATTTTATTTCCACTTGCTCCAAAAATCTATTCTATATATTATATCACAATGCATCTTCCCTGATCCAGAAGCATCACTTTCATAATCTTGGTATCTGTTTTATATACAAAGTCTCTAGTTCTAACTTAATCTATTGAATCAAGCAAGTTACATATCTCAACTTTATTAGGGTTCAATTCTGGAAATTTATCTTGTTTTCTTATTTGGATCAAAAATTTCTTTATTTTCCTTGGTTTTCTGTGTTGATTTATGTGTTTTAGATAATTTATAAATAAATTATTATTATAATAAATAATTTGTTCTCTTACTATTGTAGACTAAGCTGTTATAGGAGATATCTTTTGCCAGTTAGTCAGGCTAGAGATTCTTGTTGCCTCTAAACATTTGTGCAACATTCTATCTTTGTTCTTAGTGTCTCCCAAGAAATTAAAGTGTGAAATTGTGCTGCTGGGCCTGAGAGGTAGAATAAAAGTCAGTCCTTTGCAGGCTCAGCTGGACAGTTTGAAAGTTTAATGTATGTTTCAGTTCTTTTCATCCTTGTAGCTAAGATAAGGGATAGAATTTACCTACTTCCCCTTCTGCCCTCCATCAAAAAGAGGGTCTGAAGCATGTGCCTACACTCTTGCTCAGACAGACTATTCTCTTTCAACTTAAGGACTAGCTTTTGAACATTAGCATGTTTACAAGTCTTCTCTTTGTTGTCTATGGTGTAGGAGACTCAGGGGTATAAATTTCCATCAAATCCTAAAGCTAGGTGATAACACCTAAGCTAGATCTCTGAGTGGAAGAGGTAAAATTTGGAGCTTTCTGAGCATTTAAAAACTACATCTAGGTAGAATCTGCAGATCTGTATTTATTGCTTGAACCAGGGAAGAAGGTGTGAGAGTGGTCCACTCTCTTGTTTAAGCAAACAGAAGTCTCACTCTCACCTACTAGCAGCACAAGAAGACTTTTGGTCTGGAATTATCACTGAATTAAGCCAGGAGGAGGCCTCAGAGAATGCCATGCCACCATTTTTGCTGGCAGAGTCCTATTATTTCAAATTTTAATGTTTTAGTAATCAATCTATATTCTAACATATGTAATTAAATGTGAATTTCAGAAATTATAAACATAGTCTGTCAAAAGGTCATCTCCTTGTAGCCAGAGTTATAAATATATTCAGTTTTATGCTCTTAGAGGAACTCAATAGTAAGTATAGCTAATATGAACAGGGAAAAATTAAATTGGTTACTAAAAGATTATGGAAATAAATATCTCAATGTGCAGGAAAATCTATGAAAGCTACTAGGTAACCTGCCAATTCAGCAGGCATAAATTTATAAGTATTGCTTTTTTTGTGATTACAGACATATTTATATACACAGAGTGATGTGAAAAAAAGTTAAAAGAATAACAAGTGAAGACTTAACAGCAAAATATATTGAGAAGGAGAAATATTTCAAAAATAAATTTTAAATAATGCATTTGTAAGTAAAGTAAAAATTAAGGGATTAAATATTTTTGTTAGTGGTATGTGTAATACCACTGATTATTTACCATCTACTCTTTTTGCTTAAACTTTCTTGTACCCTGGTTGTATTCGTGTTAAGAAACTGTATGTATTTTTTTCTTATTATTTGTATTAGAAAAAATAATTTTCTAGAAAAGTCATACAATCAGAGTAATAATAGGAACATTTTATTTCCACATAGTACTTATCAACATTGCTTTTTGCCTTTTTATTAGTTTCCTTTAAATATCTCTCAGTTTAGTAATAAAATATAGAATATATGTTTGTGTGATATTAAAAGAACAAAGGATCACATTCCAGGATATTTTCTAAATTTAAGAAACTTGTATAGAATAAAGCTGAATTGACACCTATCAAATTTTCTTTTATGTTTCTTCAAAACTCATCTAAAATTATATATTCAAAAATCATTAAAAAAAAAAAAAATATATATATATAGATATACACACACACACATAAGCCTACATATATGTATTGGTGGTATATCTTAGTGTTATCCCTAGGTTCAATTCCCAGAATAACAAAAATAGATAAAAGTAAAAATCATATGTACATAAATAATATCTAGTGCTCGCTTCGGCAGCACATATACTAAAATTGGAACGATACAGAGAAGATTAGCATGGCCCCTGCGCAAGGATGACACGCAAATTCGTGAAGCGTTCCATAATTTTTATCAATTTCACAGGGAGATAGAGGTAATAAAAAACAAACAAATTGAAATTCTAGAAATGCAGGAAACAATGAACCAACTTAAAAACTCAATTGAGAATACTACCAGCAGAGTAGATCACTTAGAAGAGAGAACATCAGACAATGAAGACAAAGTATTTCAACTGGAAAAGAACATAGACAGCTCAGCAAGTCTGCTAAGAAACCATGAGCAGAACATCCAAGAATTATGGGACAATATCAAAAGACCAAATTTAAGAGTCATTGGGATACAGGAAGGCACAGAGCTCCATTCCAAAGGAATAAACAGTCTATTCAGTGAAATAATACGAGAAAACTTCCCAGAATTGAAGATTGAGACAGAATCCCAAATCCTAGAAGCCTACAGGACGCCGAATGTGCAAAATCATAAGAGATCCACACCTAGACACATTATAATGAAGATGTCCAACATACAGAATAAGGAGAGAATTTTAAAAGCTGCAAGAGAAAGAAAGCAGATTACATTTAGGGGTAAACCAATCAGGATAACAGCTGATCTCTCAACACAGACTCTGAAAGCTAGAAGATCCTGGAATAACATATTTCAAACACTGAAAGACAATGGGCTCCAACCAAGAATCGTGTATCCGGCGAAATTAAGCTTCAGGTTAGAAGATGAAATTAAAACCTTCCACAATAAACAAAAGTTAAAAGAATTCGCAGCTAGAAAGCCATCTCTTCAAAAAATCCTTGGCAAAACATTACAGGAAGAGGAAATGGAAAACAACATTGAAAACCAACAATGGGAGGTAGGACAGTAAAGGGGGGAAAGTAGTCAAAGAGGATAACAAATCAGGTTTAGTAACATCAATAAACAAATATGGATAGAAGAACAAACCATATCTCAATAATAACCCTAAATGTTAATGGCTTAAACTCACCAATTAAGAGACACAGGCTAGTAGAATGGATCAAAAAACAAGACCCAACAATATGCTGTCTACAGGAGACGCATTTGATAGGAAAAGATATACATAGACTGAAGGTGAAAGGTTGGGAAAAATCATATCACTCATATGGACCGCGGAAACAAGCAGGAGTGTCCATACTCATATCTAATAAAATAGATTTCAAGCCAAAGCTAATCAAAAGGGATATAGAAGGACACTTCATACTGCTCAAGGGAACCATACACCAACAAGACATAACAATCATAAATATATATGCCCCAAATAATGGTGCAGCTGTATTCATCAAGCAAACTCTTCTCAAGTTCAAGAGTCTAATAGACCAACATACAATAATCATGGGAGACTTCAACACACCTCTCTCACCACTGGACAGATCTTCCAAACAAAAGTTAAATAAGGAAACTATAGAACTCAATAACACAATTAACAACCTAGACTTAATTGACATATATAGACTATACCACCCAACATCAAGTAGCTACACTTTTTTCTCAGCAGCACATGGAACCTTCTCAAAAATAGACCATATACTATGTCACAGGGCAACTCTTAGACAATACAAAGGGGTAGAGATAATACCATGCATCTTATCTGATCATAATGGAATGAAACTGAAAGTCAATGATAAAAGAAGAAAGGAAAAAGCAAGCATCACCTGGAGAATGAACAATAGGTTGCTGAGTGATCAATGGGTTTTAGAAGACATCAAGGAGGAAATTAAAAAATTCCTAGAGTTAAATGAAAACACAGACACAACATATCGGAATCTATGGGACACATTGAAAGCAGTTCTAAGAGGAAAATTCATTGCTTGGAGTTCATTCCTCAAAAAAAGAAAAAACCAACAAATAAATGATCTCATACTTCATCTCAAAATCCTAGAAAAAGAAGAGCAAAACAACAGCAAAAGAAGTAGAAGGCAAGAAATAATTAAAATCAGAGCTGAAATTAATGAAATTGAAACAAAAGAAACAATTGAAAAAATTGACAAAACTAAAAGCTGGTTCTTTGAAAAAATAAATAAAATTGACAGACCCTTAGCCATGCTAATGAAGAGAAGAAGAGAGAGAACCCAAATTACTAGCATACAGGATGAAAAAGACAATATCACAACAGACACTTCAGAAATACAGAAGATAATCAGAAATTACTTTGAATCCTTATACTCCAATAAAATAGAAGATAGTGAAGGCATAGATAAATTCCTTGAGTCCTATGATCTGCCCAGATTGAGCCAGGAGGATATAGACAACCTAAACAGACCAATAACAATAGAGGAAATAGAAGAAACCATCAAAAGACTACCAACTAAGAAAAGCCCAGGACTGGATGGGTATACAGCAGAGTTTTACAAAACCTTTAAAGAGGAACTAACACCAATACTTTTCAAGCTATTTCAGGAAATAGAAAAAGAGGGAGAACTTCCAAATTCATTCTACGAGGCCAACATCACCCTGATTCCGAAACCAGACAAAGACACATCAAAGAAGGAAAACTACAGACCAATATCTCTAATGTACCTTGACGCAAAAATCCTCAATAAAATTCTGGCGAATCGGATTCAAATACATATCAAAAAATTTATACATCATGATCAAGTAGGATTCATCCCTGGGATGCAAGGCTGGTTTAATATACGGAAATCAATAAATGTTATTCACCACATCAATAGACTTAAAAATAAGAACCATATGATCATCTCAATAGATGCAGAAAAAGCATTCGACAAAGTACAGCATCCCTTTATGTTCAAAACGCTAGAAAAATTAGGGATAACAGGATCATACCTCAACATTGTAAAAGCAATCTATGATAAGCCACAGGCCAGCATCATTCTGAATGGAGAAAAATTGAAGGCATTCCCTCTAAGATCTGGTACAAGACAGGGATGCCCTCTCTCACCACTTCTGTTCAACATAGTCCTCGAAACACTGGCCAGAGCAATTAGACAGTCAAAAGAAATTAAAGGCATAAAAATAGGAAAAGAAGAACTTAAATTATCACTATTTGCAGATGATATGATTCTATACCTAGCAGACCCAAAAGGGTCTACAAAGAAGCTATTAGAGCTAATAAATGAATTCAGCAAAGTGGCAGGATATAAGATCAACACGCATAAATCAAAGGCGTTCCTGTATATGAGCGACAAATCCTCTGAAAAGGAAATGAGGACAACTACTCCATTCACAATATCCCCCCCAAAAATAAAATACTTGGGAATCAACCTAACAAAAGAGGTGAAAGATTTATACAATGAAAATTACAGAACCCTAAAGAAAGACATAGAAGAAGACCTTAGAAGATGGAAAAACATACCCTGCTCATGGATAGGCAGAACTAACATCATCAAAATGGCTATATTACCAAAAGTTCTCTATAAGTTCAATGCAATGCCAATCAAAATCCCAACAGCATATCTTGTAGAAATAGATAAAAGAATCATGAAATTCATATGGAATAATAAAAGACCCAGAATAGCAAAAACAATACTAAGCAGGAAGTGTGAATCAGGCGGTATAGCGATACCAGACTTCAAACTACACTACAGAGCAATAGTAACAAAAACAGCATGGTACTGGTACCAAAACAGGCGGGTGGACCAATGGTACAGAATAGAGGACACAGTAACCAATCCACAAAACTACAACTATCTTATTTTTGATAAAGGGGCTAAAAGCATGCAATGGAGGAAGGATAGCATCTTCAACAAATGGTGCTGGGAAAACTGGAAATCCATTTGCACCAAAATGAATCTGAATCCCTATCTCTCGCCGTGCACAAAAGTTAACTCAAAATGGATCAAGGAGCTTGATATTAAATCAGAGACACGGCATCTGATAGAAGAAAAAGTTGGTTATGATCTACACGCTGTGGGATCGGGCTCCAAATTCCTCAATAGGACACCCATAGCGCTAGAGTTAACAAATAGAATCAACAAATGGGACTTACTCAAACTAAAAAGTTTTTTCTCAGCAAAAGAAACAATAAGAGAGATAAATAGGGAGCCTACATCCTGGGAACAAATCTTTACTCCACACACTTCAGATAGAGCCCTAATAACCAGAATATACAAAGAACTCAAAAAATTAGACAATAAGATAACAAATAACCCAATCAATAAATGGGCCAAGGACCTGAACAGACACTTCTCAGAGGAGGACATACAATCAATCAACAAGTACATGAAAAAATGCTCACCATCGCTAGCAGTCAGAGAAATGCAAATCAAAACTACCCTAAGATACCATCTCACTCCAGTAAGACTGGCAGCCATTAGGAAGTCAAACAACAATAAGTGCTGGAGAGGATGCGGGGAAAAGGGCACTCTTGTTCATTGCTGGTGGGACTGCAAATTGGTGCGGCCAATTTGGAAAGCAGTATGGAGATTCCTGGGAAAGCTGGGAATGGAACCACCATTTGACCCAGCTATTCCCCTTCTCGGTCTATTCCCTAAAGCCCTAACAAGAGCATGCTACAGGGACACTGCTACATCGATGTTCATAGCAGCTCAATTCACGATAGCAAGACTGTGGAACCAGCCTAGATGCCCTTCAATAGATGAATGGATAAAAAAAATGTGGCATTTATACACTATGGAGTATTACTCTGCATTAAAAAATGACAAAATTATAGAATTTTGAGGGAAATGGATGGCATTAGAGCAGATTATGCTAAGTGAAGCTAGTCAATCTTTAAAAAACAAATACCAAATGACTCCTTTGATATAAGGGGTGTAAACAAGGACAGGGTAGGGACGAAGAGCTTGAGAAGAATATTTACAGTAAACAGGGATGAGAGGTGGGAGGGAAAGGGAGTGAGAAGGGAAATTGCATGGAAATGGAAGGCGATCCTCAGGGTTATACAAAATGTCATATAAGAGGTAAGGAGGGGTAAGTCAAGAGAATACAAATGGAAGACATGATTTACAGTAGAAGGGGTAGAGAGAGAAAAGGGGAGGGGAGGGGAGGGGAGGGGAGGGGGGATAGTAGACAATAGGACAGACAGCAGAATACATCAGACACTAGAAAGGCAATATGTCAATCAATGGAAGGGTAACTGATGTGATACAGCAATTTGTATACGGGGTAAAAGCGGGAGTTCATAATCCACTTGAATCAAACCGTGTAATATGATGTATTAAGAACTATGTAATGTTATGAACGACCAATAAAAAAAAAAAAAAAAAAAGAAAACACAAAAACCATAGCTACATCTTGAGTTATTCTAATGAATTAAATAAAATGGGCAGTAAGCTTAAGACCTAAAAACAACTATTTAGGAAGAAAAAAATCAAATCAAACTCATGACAACTGAAATGCCCCTTCTGAGTATTAACCACACAACTTTTCTGACACTAGCTAATTCTAACTGCTTTGAAATATTGGCCTAAACACCTTCCAGACGGGTAGGAGTTGAAGGCCATGTCTATACCTCAGAAAGCTAATTTTGTCTTGATTTTATAATAAAGTCTCTGATTTCTCACAAAAAAAAAATAAAATAAAAAAAATAAATAATATCTATTCATATTTTATAAACAACCCCCAAATTTAGGGATCTAAAATGATAGTGATTAATTCTTCCCATCATGATATGAAGTGCCTGAATAGTACACTGGTGATATTGCCTCAGTTCACTCCAAAGCTGCAGTCAGCTTTTTGCTTGATTGGAGTTAGATGTTTAAGATTAATTTCCTCCCAAGTCTGGAGCCTCAGGTAAGATAACCGAGCTTCATTCTCCATATGGTTCTCCATTCTGTATTTTATTCTAGCATAATTCTCTCAGATTTTCCAAAGAATAAGAGTTAAAGTGAAATGATCTCTTTAGATTGAGTTTCTTTAAAAACCAATTGAAATTATTCAATACATTTTAATCAGTGCAGTTAGTCAGAGGGAAGGCTCAGAGTCAAAGGGGAGATAGAAATTACTAATTGATAGAAGATTTAATAAGGGATCATCTGTGGATATTTTTAATCACTATTATAACTAACATATTATTTCTATGAACTTTAATAGATTAGAGTAAAAATAAACCTAATCTAAGAGTGTTTGTTTTTGTATATCATATCCACTATGTCAATGATTCAATGTTCTAACAAAAGTTAACATGAGGAATTGTTTTTTATCACATGTGGGCTTTAACTATGCTAATTTAAGATGATTCTGTTCAATATCATTTTAACTGACCCTTGAAAAAATCATGAGCTACACTTAAATCATACAGTATTTGCTACTATAATAGACATTTTATGGGCAGAGATAATCATTTAGTTAGTGTTATCTGTGCAAACAAAGCTTTAGTGAATAAATATCTATTTTAAATGAGTCTACTAAAAGTTATATATATATCCTTGTATATATAGCAGTGTAATTTTTTTGTAATCAATATCAAGGCCTAATGTTAAAAATATAAATTCTTATATACTAAGAAATTCTTTTATTTAATTATGTTACGTTTTTAAAAATACATACACTGCTTAGCTAGCAAAGATAAAATTAGAGCAAATGACAAAACCCAAACACGGAGTATTCAGTGCAAAAGACCTAGTAAAATTAATATCAATATATGCAGATTTTTTAAATGATGAGTCTTTAAGAATTGTGATATATTAACAAAAACACAGGTCATTAATTTGTAGTAAGAACTAGGATCATTACACAAAGGTAAATAAATATCATATATGGGCTTTAGCTATGCTAATTTAAGATGATCCTGGTACTTACAATTTTAGCTGAGATATACTTAAATCATATAGTATTTTGTTGATGTAAGAAACATCTTATCGCCAGAGATGCATTATTTCTACTCTTTGGATTAATTTGTAGAGTTTTGGCACAAAATACATGAGATCATATTTTTAAAAGTACCATTTTAACTCGATAATATTGTAACTTGTAAATATGTAGGGCAAACAGTCATTTATTGTATACACTACAGATACTGTTGCGAGATTACACTTTTTGTTACACTTTGAACCATATTGACTTCTGTCATCATATAAAAGTGGATGAAAAAATGTAGGTTTTCTTGATGAGGCTTCTAAGATAAATCATCATTTGTTTAAACAAATGTTTACCCATTCACTCAATATTTTTGAGGTGCCTAAAATGTGATAGTTATTGTTCTGATCATTGAGACTGTGGGAGGATTATGTGGTTGAAAGTTATTTAGGATATATTTTTAGTACATGAGTTAAAACCTTTCTGTAACCACACAGCTCAAAAACACTCTCTATATCAGGTCTTTGTTGTTCTGAGCAGACTATCCTTTTTCATGTATTAACTAAAACCTCCTTAACTTCCTGTGATTTTTGGCCATTATGCCATTTGATAACAAAGGAAGAAGCACATAAATATTATTGCTCTTTACTGGAATGTGGAAAACTATAGAAAATGACAATTCTTTATTTTATAAAATCTTATAAATATGGGCTTTTAATACTGTTCCCTGACACTCAGAATTTAATTAATATGCAGGATTAAAAAACAGTAATTTATTTTCAAAAGCATGTAATTGTTAAAATATATTGTTCTTTTTCAAATATGTAAGTTAAAACTAATCCTAGTGGTCAAGGACATAATATAAAGCTATATAAAGAAAAGTGGCACAAATCCTTATCACAACCATTCATTTACTTGACAGCATTTTTCAACTCATACATATAAAACACCATTAAACATTTATGAAGAGGGCAGCAAAGTGGAGAGAACTTAAATGTTCAAATATAGAACAAGATACAAGTTTTAGCCCTGTTTTTCAAAAATTTTCCCAACTGCTGCTCTAGGCTTAGAATTTACATTGATTTCCATTAAAGTACAGCCATTTTAATGGTGATCTTTAAAATTTATTATCCATACTTTGATTTGGCAGATATGATTTAAGTGTCTAATGTGTTCTAGATCATGTGTTAGGAGTTAGAGATGCATATATGACTAAGGAACAGTAATGAGCTCCAAAAACCTGACAACACAGTAGGAGAAATAGCCAGAAGTACCTGCTATTTATCAATAGGCAAGGACATTAGAATGAGAAAATGACTGGGATTAAATTCCAGACTTGAGGATCAGGAGCTTTTCTTGTATGACCTCTTGGATCTTTTCCTGACCCTTCTGCTATCAGTTTTCAATTCCATCTCTACACCTCACCTCATCAAGAGAGCTAAGTTTTGTTTTTGTTTTGTTTTGTTGTTGTTGCTATTGTTGTTACTAGGGATTGAACTCATGGGCACTTAACCACTGACCACATCCCCAGTCCTTTTAATATTTTATTTAGAGACAGGATCTTGCTAAGTTGCTTAGGGCCTCACTAGGTTGCTGAGGCTGGCTTTGCACTTGAAGTCCTCAGCCTCCTGAGCCACTGGATTACTAGCTTGTGCCACTGCACCTGACAAGAGTGCTGAGTTTTTTGAAATTGAAAAAGTTATGGCACATTTTAGGTTATTATTTTTTAAAATAGAATTGTCTCCCTTCTAGTTTTTAGCATTGTATCTCCTAAATACCCATCATATAGAACCAAAATTATCATTTTATTAAAGAAATCCAAGCCTGACTTCTCTAACTTAGCCAAAAGCCAATAACAAAGAAGCTCTTGACATGATAGTGATTTCAAGCTATGTGTGGTTATTGATTAATATCTTTCTTCCCCAGTAGAATGTTAACTATTGAAAAGCAATATCATAGAACTTTAAATATAATAGCATTGAAAAACCAGTCTTTAATGAAAACTTTTTTATCAGAGAATATCAGTTTTCTCATATATAAAATGAATATATACCTATACTTTAAATGAATAAGCATTAAATTACTTAATTCATTCAAAAATATATATCAATTACTTACCCATTATTTTCATAGTTCCTTGGAATTGAGTGTTTCTGAATGTTTCATAAAATATAAAAATCATTTCTTCTCACAGACATACCTTGTCCCAATTATAGTGCTATTCTTCCTTTATGTGATATTGTCTGAATTTTCATTGCCAAGTTTAAAGTTACAAACTTAAAATGGATATGGACATGTGCTGCCCATTCTCCTATCTCACCCTCCCTAATATCCCTAGTAGGCAAGTGGCTAATTTTTTTTTTTTACTTTTTATTTTTCAATGGTGTAATAACACTATTAGAGATCACTCTTCTTCACAATTTTTTGGGTGTACAATACCATATTTTTAACTTTAGAAACAATGTTGAATAACAAGAAGTTATTTTATCTAAGGACTTCTCTAGTCTTAAGCAATTTGCTTAAAACAGGATACCTGGGATTTCATTGACCAGGAGAAAACTTTCAGACACACAGATTTGTTTGTCAGGAAATGAGGTCTGGAGTCAAGATATAAAAATTGCCATATAGAGAGAAATACCAATAGTAGTATAGGAAAGAAATACAGGAGTTCACAAGAGGCTTGGAGATGTTCAGAGAACTGTGTAGAAAAACCATGGAGATATTAAAAAATAGCTGATAGAAATTTATTAATTACTCCTTGATTGGATTTTACCTCATAAGTTTATAAGTTCAAATTTTGTTCCTTAAGAAACTAGGGTACACGTGTATGCACATGTCCCATACATAGCTTCATTATTACACTTACTGAGTAGTATAAAATATAATACTGATTCTCATCTAATAATGTCAGAATCATTTTCATTCTTAGAAATATTTCCTCACATTTTTGTTTCTGCCACTCTCCCTCCCTTCCTCCTTTCAAAATATAGTAAGTTATGAATGAAAGGAGTTCCAACAACAGAATCAGATAATTCTAGACTTGAACAAATATTTCCCAATTACTATTGAATCATTAGTACATGTTCAAAGAAATAAGACATTTTTACTACCTCTTTTGCGGTTTAAATGACTTTAAGTTTTATGTAGTTCCTTGAACATTTCATGGAAAATGACAAGTAGAGAATACCTTAAATTTTCATCAGGTGGCTAAATAAGTTATCTTTTCAGAGATGATTAAGTAAATCATGTTCACCAATGCCACTTAAGAGACTTTAGTATCCAAGAGAAAATGAAAATAAGGAAAAGATGAGAGATTTAAAATGTCTATGATTTTGAGCCTGGAATATTTACCTGAAGGCTGCATTTGTGGACAGTATCCTTATGCTGTGGAGCAGAGTTAAAGAAAGTACATAGCAATAATTGGATTAGGAATAAATAAAAGATAGCAATATTAGCTAGCAGCCATGGATATAAGAAACTGTATATGTGCAGATTCAGTTTTGATAGATGAATTTTAAATTTAATAAAAACAATGTTTGAATTCTGCAATAGCCACTAATTGTCTCTAATTTATTTGCATAATTTGAAAACATGTTTGAACCTCTAAATCCTCATCCTTAAATGAATTACAATTAAAGCTAAGATATAGAGTTTTAAATAATTTTTAAATAAGCAAATAAGATATTTAGGGGATATTCTTGGAAACTAGTATGAAATGTAAGTTAGATATAAATATTTTTAGTTGTAGGAAACTAATTCAGAGTATTCTCTACATTGATAATAATTGTTTGGTTTCCAAAAATAGACGATATATTAGTCATCTTTTTGTTACTGCAACCAAAAATACCTGAGCAGAACAACTTAGAGGAGGAAAATTGTATTCTGGCTCAGGGTTACAGAGGTTTCAGTCCATGACTGACCAACTCTATTGCTCTCAGCCTTAGATGAGACAAACCATAAGGCAGAAGGGCATGGTGTAGGATAGCTGTTTGGCATGACAATTAGAAAGCACAGGAAGCCAGACACCAGGAACAAAAGATAAAGTGCATAGACATGTCTCCAGTGACCTACTTCCTTCAGGCATGCCCTACTTACCTATAGTTACCAGTTAATCCATTTAAATGATTTCTCTATCAAGTGGATTAATCTACAGATGAGGTTACAACTCTCATAATCTAATCATTTTATCTCTGAATATTCCCATATTTTCAAGAGCTTTTGTGATATACCTCATATCAAAAACCATGACAGTGGGTACACTACTTTCAAAATCAAGAATTTCACTTTCAAATTACTGTGTCATTGTATCTCTTTAATGATAGAAAAAAATAATGAAGACAGGCAGGTGCTGTGGTGCATGCCTGTAATACCAGCAGTTCAGGAGGCTGAGGCAAGAGGATCATGAGATAAGCCAGCCTCAGCAGTTTATCTACACACTAAGAAACTCATTAAGAACCTGTCTGTAGATTAAAATTTTTTTAAAAAAGGACGGGGATGTGGCTCACTGGTTGAGTGCCCCTGGGTTCAATCCCTGGTACTAAAATATATATATATACAATCTTGCCCAAATAAAATTATTAGGTAATTGAGTCTCCTCATTGTGTGAGTGTGTGTGTGTGTGTGTGTGTGTGAATTTACTCTTGGAAAATTCATTTTTCTGACTTCCCTTCAAAACAGAAGCTCTTTCAGGATTTTTCAGCTATGGAAAATTATGAGCCAAACTGGAATTATTTATGAGTCACAAGGAATCCCACATCAGACTGTGATAATCCATTATGAATTATGAGATAATCCATTATGAATCACCTCTATAAAATAATAACAAGAGAGAACATTACATATGAGAATGTATGAGATTTATTTCCACCCCGTTAGACTGTCCTTTTGCTGTGAAGTCATAATATTATAATCCTCATAGACTTCGATAAGGAGAACATTCCCTTTTCCCTCCAGAAGTCAATGTAACAAATCTATATATTTAAGCCCAAGACATAGTATTAAAATGAGGCCAACCTTGGAGAATGGGTGGAATGGATGTACTTGCTCATGATTGAACTCATTTCCAGAGGGAACAATGGAGAGGAATCTAGTCTGTCCATCTTCAGTGGTGCACCTTGAATCAGAGCTAGACCACAGGTTCTAAGCAACAATCAGATGCCAGGCTTTATGTTCCTTTCTTCCAGGTATACAAATTCCATGACAATTACTTATTATAGAAAAGAGTAAGAATACATACAAATGTATTTAAGAAGGACTGTTCTGTTTTCTTAATAAAAATGTTATACAGCAATTCTAAGTCAGTTATTTCCACTGACTTCAAAAAAGAAAAGCATTTCAGAAGTTTGCAATGAATCATCCCTAGTAAAAGAACAACTAATTTCATTTTTCACAGTTCTTTCTAGCTGTGCAACTAAAATTGCCTTGTGTAAATTAGTATGAGATTTTTGTGGGGAGACGCACAGCTTGAGGTTGTAGAAAACCTCTAACACTTATGTCTTATCAGCAATATGCTTTTCTGTTTTGTGATCACAAGTTTTCCCTCTGTCTCCCTTTCACTGAAAAGTCCTGCTGTTTTTTCCCCACACATAGCAAGTGTTATGTCCCCCTGGGCTCCAGTACTCAGCATACTGACACATACTTGTTTCTGTTCCCTTGATGGTGATTTAGACTGAAGTGAGTTTATTGGATTTTTTTCCCAAGCCTTGCCTGCATAATGTGTTGAGCATTTTCACACAGCAGTATAATTAACATCTATTTAAAAAATACTGAGTAATGTGAGAAAACAAAATGTTTTTTAACTATATAGCAAAAAATTTGTTGATAATAAATGGGACTTTAACCTCATTCTATTTTTATAAATTTCAGATTTATGATCGGAGTTTGAAAAAAGTTCTTTTCTTGAAGTAGACACTTAAATATATTATCTATAATTTTAAAGGACTTTCTAATTCAGTTTAATTATTATAACTTTATTGACAATAATTTCTATTATTAACTTATATTTATTTAAATATTTATGTATTTTTCTTAAACTATAACTTACTTATACATGTGGATATAGCTTACCAAAAAGCTTTAAATAAACTGAATTATCTTAGTTTCTAGCAAAGGAATTATTATGACATGTGTCCATATGAAGTTTGTAATGTTAACTAAATTTAGTAAATGACACACATCTTTATTCACACAACATATTTTCTTAATATCTAATATTATATTGATATTAAGCTTGAAATTAAAAATATTAATACATCTTATAATTTTCAATACTAATTTAAACAATTTAAACTTTTTTTAAAGATGGAAAATTATTTGCAAAAAATGAATGATTGGTTAAATTCTGTTCTGTAGTAAAATTTGATAGGTCATCAGATAATTGCATAAATACTCAATGGACAGCATACACACTATATTGGCCCTATAATACCTGAAAATATAAAAAAAAATCATATGAATAAATCTAATAATTTAAATATGTGTTTTACATATTTATCATTTCATTATGTCAATTAAGAGTATGTTTTTTCATTAATAATGTCAAATATGGTTGCGGGTAAAATGATCAGCATTTCAAGATATTTTATGGATTTTTGGTCATCTTACCACAAGAAAAGCCATGCTTAAAATTTTATTTTTAATTTAAATGAAGCAAGATTTGAAGAAAGCTGCTGAATTATTGAACCTCAACAATGTGATGCCAAGATTAAAATGTAACCAGCTTCATCTGTAAACGTGAGAGACATGTGGCTCTAGATAAAGATTTGGTAAAGAGTGGTGGCTGAGATCAGGAAGCCAGGTGACATCCAAGTGGGTTCAGACCTCAGCTTCATTGCTGATAATATGCTTTCCTGGGAAATTTGCATAGAATACCTGCAAAATGTGCCAGCTTCATGAACATTTTACAAGGTTATGTGAGTTCATAGCACCAGCAATCTGTATTATGCAAATTTTACCTATGATTATTATTAAGAAATAATAATCTTTTAAACCAAGAGAACATTTTTACTTACTTTTTAGTTTAGCACATACTTACTTTTGAATGAATTTGAAATTTGAGTTATTTATTTCAGCTAGAAAAATATACTGTGGAAAAATCTGCCCCACTGCCCACATTTGACAATGAAGTTTTATTTGAACACTGCTTGTGCCCACTCATTTAGATACTGTCTATGGCTGCTTTTTTGTTATAACATAAGAAATAAGAAATTGTAACAGAGATTATTATTGAACTAAGTTTTGTTTTACCTTTCCATTTTTTTTTAAAAATTCTATCTGGCCCCTTTATACATAAAATTAGCTGATTCCTGATATAAACATTAGTCTCAGAGAATGTCTTAGTAAGAAATGTATTACTGTGTTCAAAAAATAATTTCAGTGCTGTAAGAATCACAAAGGCTGTAACATGTATTTATTATTTTCTAAGAAAGTTTAATTTCCTCCATCGCCTTTCATTCTCTCTCTCTCTCTCTCTCTCTCTCTCTCTCTCTCTCTCTCTCTCTCTCTCTCTGCTTCCAGATGTTCCCAGTGCATATCACTTCATTTCAATTCATGCAAAACATACCATACCACTGACCTATGTTCCCTAGCCCTTGATTTCTTTTCTTTTTATTTACAGTGTGTGTGTGTGTGTGTGTGTGTGTGTGTGTGGTGTGTAACTTCAGCCTTTTTTGTTGTTGTTTTTACATTTTGTTTTGAGACAGGTTTTCTCCAAATTGTTGAGGCAGTCCTTGAGCTTGTTATACTCCTACCTCATCCTTTCAGTAGCTGGGATTATAGTCATAAGTGTCTAAATCCTTAATTTAAAAAAATATTAATTCTTTAAAAAAATATACCAAGTTTATATTTTATGATATCAAATATCTTACTTTATTAATCATAGATACTCAGGTGAAAAGGTTTGAACTTTAAGACCTGACATGTCCCTTAGTGTGTGATTTGGAAATATCATCAGTGCTCTAAATTTCACTTCCTAATCTGCCAAAGAATATAGTCAAATGCTAGGTAAATAGTAGGGCTTATTAATATATTGCTTCCACTCCACAATTATTATTGAAATAAATTTAGTAAGCAGGGCAGAAAACAGTTAAGTATTAAGCTTTTGGCTAAAGTACTAATGGTAGAATGCCAAAGCACTTGTTGATGAAAAAAGGAAAATAAAAGTTATAATATAGTGGTTGGAAACATTTTGGAGCCTGAAGCCTGATCTCATATGCTTATCCACTGCCTCCATCACTCATTAATTGTGTGACCTTGTCTGAGGTACTTTATCTGTGCCTAAGTTACCTTTGTAAGTTATTGTATGGGGTTAATGCTTCCTATTTGATAATATAGCTTCATGAATTAAATAAGCTAATAAATAAAATGTTTAAATGCTTAGACATAAATTAAGCATTACAAAACTATTAACTATTCATAATAATAATCCTCAATGCATCAGAAAAATCTAGTAACATGCTCATTATTGTAAAAACTGTAGAAATCATTCTCCCCAGTAAAGGTGTATAATTAATTAGTACATTTATGAGAAAGCAAGGAAGAGAAAGGAAGAAAAGATGGGAGGCAAAGAGAGAGAGAGAGAGATAGGGAAGGAGATTGATTTTCAAATTCATGAATATCATTCCTCTGAGGAGGAAGAGTGGAATTTCTAAATTCCTAAGAACCTATTTCTTCCTTCCTTCCTTTCTTTCTTCTTTATTTCTTTCTTTCATTTATTTTTTTTAGGTGCTGGGGAAAAACCCAGGCATTGCATATATGCAAGACAAGTGCTGCAGCCCTAGTCCATGTATATATTTTTCATTTTTTCTGAACCCAAGAAAAAGGTAAAGGCTATATTTTTGTCAAAAACAAGAAGAAGAGGGAAAAGGAAAATATTAAAAAAGAAAATAAAAATAAATTTGTGGTAGAGGACACAAAAGCAATTCACTCAGGTTCTTCTTTTAATATTGTTGGATCTGGAATTCATACCCAGGGAGGGGTGATTACACAGTGAAAATACTCTTTATTATATTGGAACTATTCCAAAGTTTATTCAGTGTCTGAAGGAAGTTCTGTTATTATCATACTATTTGACTTATTTCAGTGTAGTCAGAATTGTCAAGGTCAGGAAGATGGGAGAGAAACATACTTAAGCATGTAGAGTGCATTTTATGTTTCATATTCTTAAGATTCAAAAAATCCTTTGCATAGATGTTTACAGAGTAGTTAAAAATATTTGAGAGTAGTACACTTTAGTTGTTTCAATCTAGATCAAGTAGCATGTCCTTTCCAATAAAATATCTATGTCTCCTTCAATTTTTTAGTCACCCCCTCATAAGTAAATTGTACTTTGTATTATGCATTATATGTATATATAGAAGTTCCTACAAATATTCATATAAAAACTATGCATGCTATTTCATATATACACAGACACTCACACACATACACATTTTGAAACTTAAAAGACTGTGGTTGACAAAATACCTGCTTTCAAAAGGTCTAACCTCTAAAACACTGTGCAATAAAAGTTACTTTGTGAATATGTAACATTATGCAGTAAAAGTTACATTGCAAATATGGTAAAATTAGGACATTTAAATCAGGGTATTATCCTCAGTTTTCTATCCAATCTAACTAATGGAATCCTTGTTACATTTTTTTTTAAAGCAAGACAATCAGTATCAGATGGGTGCAGAGATGAGAGTGGGGGTGGAGGAAAGTTGAACATGGTATAACTCAGGCCTTGAAGATGGATGAGGGGAGACCCAAGGAATACAATCAGCACACAGAAGCTGAAAATCAAGGACAAAGGTTCTTCATTACATCTTTTGGAAGGCACCTAGCCCTACCAACCAGTTTTAAACTCTGACCTCCAGAAAAAGTATAATAAATCTGTTGTTTTAAGTCAGTAGGTTTGTGATAATTTTTGGCAACAGCATTAAGGAAATAATACAGTCACAGGTAATCAATGACAGACAAGACAGTAGATGTGCTTTTTAGGAAATTTCAGTTTAGAAACTAAATATATAATGGAGTTACCATTTTATTAAATATAATGCAATGTGATGAGTGCAATGATCACTAGCTAATTCTATTTCTCCCTTTCTTACTTAATTTTTCCCACAGAGAATATATCATCAAATGTTTTGTGTTTGTCTTCCTTCCACCCACATTGAAATGGATGTTTCATGGTGATGGGGATTTTTTTTCTGTTTTCGCAAATGTAAAATTCCAGGCTCAATGTGTAAAATGGATTTACACACATGGGTTGCTCCATTGAACAAAGCCCATAGTCTATGAATGTTAGTATAGACAGAAAGTACTAAGCATGAAAAATCATAAATAATAGTATCAGTGTAGTTTATATTTGTTAATCAAAATTTCTTCTTCCTACAACTTTGTTTATGCAGCATTTAAAATGTAATATTTAGACAGAATAACCTTATTTCCAAGAAAGAAGGGAGACTAGTGTTGGACCATTAAGGGTAATGGTAGAGTCTGATATTTGAGAAGAAAGAAAAGAGACATTCTAGAGAAAGTTTTTATTACTTTGCAGTTGTTTTTGATTCTGATCTACTTTGCAACTCTCTTCATGTGAAGTTTGCTTCTTTTGAAGATAAATCAAATGTTTTACTGCCCCAATTAGTTCTCTTCCCGGTATGAGAAGATGAAGGAAGCTGATATCTTGCCAACTTTACACAACTTTTCAATTTTTGTGTCCAAATTGGCAGTCCCATCTTTTACTTTTTTTTTGTTTCTCATATCTTCACCAGACAGATGAAAACAGGATAATTTTTAGTGACAATTGTTATGAATAGTGTTAAAAATTAATAATATTTCACAATTATTGCTAAGAAATTTCTAATTATGGCCTATACTCCCCCTATGACTTTTTGAATAATTCAATAAGATTAAATAAATATTTGTTTATAATCTTTTATATGCAGGAGACAATGCTGGAATATGAACTGGACGGAAAATATATGTAATTCCAAATTTTATATGTTGAAATCCTAACCTCCAATTTTGTAGCATTAGGTGAGGTTTAGGAAGTTAATTAGATCCTGAGTATAGAGCCCTCATGAATGGGGTTGGTGCCCTGTATAAAGGGATTTCTTTTTCCACCCTCTTTCTACATTGTGAAGTTATAAGGAACAGGTGACAGTTCTCAACTTAGCAGCAGGTCATCACCAAAATCTGATAATGCTGGCACTCTGATACAGGACTTCGGTAAAGAAGGCTGAACTGACTGAAATACCATGGCATAAAAGAAAAGGATGCACAACAAACAAAATGCTTTTGTACTTGTGCAAATTTTTTGGGAAAAAAAGGTGTTTAGAACATTATTTTAGGCATTATGCTTTTGTTATCTTGTTCTACTATGTAAATGGGAAAGTAATAAGTTTGGAAGAAAAAACAAAGTAATAGAATCTTCTACAGACCAAGAGAACTACAGAAAACTACAGTCTTTATAGCACATATTATACATTAAAAAAATGAAACAAACATAGATGTAGCTAAGTAGATATAGCATAGTGAAATATTTTAATGTTTTTGATATTTTCATTAGATATTAGTGCTTCCACATTTGTTTAAAAAAATCATTAAAAGATCGCATATAATTTAACATTTTTTTAAGTGTTCTCAACTAAGGAATCTATTCACATGTCATCCACTGTAGCTATAAAACTATAGCTTTTTATTGTTGAATAAAATATTTGAGCATTATACTTGGTTTGCAAACTAGTACCCTCCAGGGATGGCCCAAACCAACAGGCCATATTGTGTAAATATCCTTTTGGACCTAAAGTACAAGTTCCTGTGGTTTGGGTCTTTTGAACTACCAATTCCCATCACTCACAATTTTCCACACTTAAGTATTTGGCAAAATAATGATCTATCTACCTGGAATCACCCATCAGATTTGGGGGCTTATTGATTCCCTCATACCTTGGAAAAAAGTATAGCCCTTTGGAAAAGATGTCACACACTTTACATTGGGTTCATATCTAAATTGCCTGTATGACCCAGGTATACCTTATAACTTTCCAGCCGCAATCTCTCATGTTGAGTTGGGGTTAAATCAACTCAGTTACTAAAGTGGTAAGGGCCCACAAAGCTTCATTTGTCAAGTGGAAATTTCAAATGAAAAACAATGCAATCAATTTTTCTCAGTGGTATCTTTGTTTAAAATGAAAAGTTAGAAAGTATCCCTTAGGGTTAAATGTGATACCTATTTCATCTCTCAAAGGAAATACACTGGCTCAATTCATGTGTTTTGTTCAACAACGGAATAAAACCTAAGCTGAACACCAGTAATGCTCTGGGCTGCTTGCTCACTTTTTATATCACTTGTATCTGTGTCAAATTGAGAGCAGAGGTGGTCACTGTATTCCTAGGGCAAAAATCAAGATCATGCTGTTAATGTTGTCCAATATATTCATGGTTGTATCTGTCATATTTTTCCTGAATTTAGGCTATTGCCAATGACCTTTATGACATCACTCTTTGGGGTCATAAACTGTGGAAAATAGTAATGTATATTGATCAAATTCTTTAGGTCACTTTTGCAAAATTTCATGGTAAAGGTTCATTCTCTGATGAGATGTGAGGAAATCAAGTTGCTGATTGAGTTTGAGTTTCCCAGAAGTTCACTGGTAATAGGTGACTGCATAATCACTCCAGCTATAGCAACACCAACCATCTTGACCAAAATCAGGCACAGTATATAAATCTCCATGTTTGTGGTGCAGACTTTGGGATTATACGTAGGACTTTTAAATCCTTCCAAAAGTAACCTGGTGTTCTTGCCAAGAGAGACCACACAGCATGATGCACATCTGTAGCCATTCCTGTAAGACTAATAAATCAACCTTTTGTTTTCTTCTCTCTAGGATCTTGGTGCAAATTTGCCATTGTTGGTATTATTTCTGTTCAAGTTTGATCAGACAATTAAAAAATGATGGCCCTTGGGGAAAAACAAAAGGGTATGTTTTAAAATTTCTGACCTATTCTCAGCCTGACAATGATGGCAAATGTCATTCAATAAGGATTAACAATCAAAATATTTATTTTTAATTCCTTTATCTTTCAGGTTCTGAAATTTCTGACCATTAAAATTACTTATTTAAAAATAAATGGAAAATGATGATCAGTTATTCCTCTTAACTCTATAAAGCTTCTTAAGGAATTTTTGCCACCCAATGCATCTGCGTCAAAAAGGAATCATCACTTTTTAATTGCTTCATCTTGGAATGGAATTCTCTATAGCATTTGTACATATCTTATGACATTAACTCTGACATAGCTGCTGAGATTCTTTTGTTGGGTTGGCATGTTCCTAGATAACAATGGTAATAAGTACATAACTAAATACACTGTAGCATATGGAATTTAATAGATATCTGTAAATTTTATAAAGATGTCATGCCTTTATTTTACCTTATAATTTTCTACGAAGTCTATTTAGGAGCAGGGAAAGATTGAGAAAGGAAATGGAGTCATAGCTGCTGGAATTGAAAGCATCAATTATGCAGTGGTCAAAAGAGAACAACATCCTTAGAACCTGGAGAGCTAACAACTTAGACCCCAGGAGGTATGTGAGAGGGAAAGACATTAATATTCATCTTTTAAAATCACCTGTGGAGTCTTTCTCACAAAGGAAAGTGCTCTGGTGAGACTTTTCCAAATAGTTTCAAATGCCTTATGTTTAAATAACTGATAACTTCAGAGATTCCCTTGGGATCAAAAGAGGCTTTTGTCAGGCTTGCATTAAGGATGCACAATTGCCTCTAACACTGGTCTTCATCTGTCCCTTTCTCAGATATTGATCCAGCATAAATGTCTAGCACACTAAATAACATCTAAGAATCTGCTTCCTGCAGAATCCAAGCAAAAATAAGGTAAATTTAAACCAGAAATGCAACAACATTTATACCAGTGACTTCACCTTAAACATACATGGAAAATACATACTTCAGGAAGATGGAAAATGAACATAGAAAGATAATATGAGATACAGGAAGGAGTCAGACATGGTGATACATGCTTGTAATCTCAGCAATTGGGGAGACTGAGGAAATAGATACTTAGTAAGACCATCAGCAAATTATGTAGACCCTGTCTCAAAAATTTAAAAAAAATGGTTTAAAGATGTAGCTCAATGGCAGAATGCCCTTGAGTTCAATCTCTAGCAACAAAAATAAAATAAAGAAGATTGAAGAGGGAATGATGAACAACAGGGAATGGAGGGAAGGGAAGGGGATGGGAATAGGAAAGACAGTAGAATAAATTGGATAAATTAATAAATGTTGGATAAATTGAATAAATGTTCATATATGAGTACACAACTACTGTAACTCCATACCATGTAAAATAAGACTGGGGAGTTATATCTATGTATATATAACATGTCAAAATACATTCTAATGTCATGTATAACTAAAAAGAACAAATAAAAATTTAAAAAAGAGGAAATGGTGATGTTTAAAAAAAACAAGGATAAATGAAAATGTTGACTACATGTGACATGTCTAATATTGATGATGATTATTTTGACAATTAAAATAAACAAGATATGAATATTGTACAATTAGCCATCATTAAAATGATTGGACCATTCGATGACAGCAGTTCATACACCTGTCTTCATTGGTAATAAGAATGTTATATATACTGCTTGCAGCCCCAGAGGCAGAAGCATTGGCCAAAAGTGTGGAGAAGTGACCCAGGATGATCCAAGAAAAGCCTTTCAGGAATGTTTGCCCTGGGAGATGAAGGGAGAAATTACTCTGTTACTTATGTGCTGTTTGATTAATTCAATAATGATTAGTTAATGATATGATCCAGAGAATGTAGGACCATGTCCTTTACATCCTGCATTGAAATTAAGAGGATTTGTTTGATAATGTTTCAAGTAGGATTTCTTCAGACTTAATTGTAAATTCCCTTATGCATGCTTTTGTTTTACAATTCCTTTATGCATGCTTTTGTTTCACAATTCCTTTATGTATGCTTTTGCTTCAATTTCTCATTATATTATAATTGCATAAATAAAAATGAAGTTTTTTTCTTATAAAGATACATATTGAACACTGCAAATGATGTCCTGCCTTATCTCCAATCATGATTGCTACAGATAATAGAAATGTACAAGACATCCTCCTTGTAAACCACAGTGACATCTGAACAATTTTTAACATATTTTGTTGTATCTTTATTAATGCCTTGAGATAAGTTGGAATGATAGTAGAGAACCTTAAGAAAAAAGCCATCTAACATTGTATGTTAATTAGGATTTCAGAGATACATTTTGGATAAGTACGGTTTGTTGGTATTATCCATTTACTTGGAATACTTTTGATAGCAGACAAAAATATTTATTTTTTAGTTATAGGTGGACACACAATCTTTATTTCATTTTTATGTGATGCTGAGGATCGAACCCAGTGCCTTACTTGTGCTAAGTGAGCAGGATACCACCGAACCATAACCCCAGCCACTTAATTTTGGATATCATGTAAGAGGAATTTATTGGCTTTGGCCTTGGCCTCTATTGGTCAAACCAATCAGAATGGTACTCTTGTGAGAAAATTCTCCAGAAATCAAAGTAGTATAAAAATGACAGGGGGTATTGTTTAAATATAATTCTTGATGAATATCTCATTTTGGCATATTAGTTAGTCACTGATTTACTTTTCTTAGAGACTATCATTTCAAAGAATGTTACATAGCAAGTATCCCTGTAGAGAACAGATTAACTTTGCCTCAGGGGCAAAGAGTGCACATGCTTACTGCTCATTATAAAGTATTTGCAGTTCTCATTATTTCTCTGTTTTAACATAACCTAATACATTTGAAGATGTCACCTGATCCTCTTGGTATGTCACAGAGCTTGCAGAAACAACAAAAGTACTGGTAATGTGACTATTGTTAATGCTGTAGAAAATAAACTGTGTTTTCTCTGACCTAATATTCTCCTAATGTCAGCCAGCACCTATGAAACCATAAAGCTACTTTGTAAACTTGACAGTCAGATAGTTCCAGATACTTAGCAGATCAATATTGGATGCAGGACTTGTAATGCGAAAACACACATTTTTTTAATATTCAATAATATGAAGTGAAAAGAAAACAATAAATTTATGAAATTCAGTAGCCAATTTATCAAAATTAGATGTATAAAAGGCAAACACAGGCAGTAAATCTCAGTGCCACTAATCACTAGGGAAATATCTCTTAAAAATCACAAATATTTTTGTATAACAATGAGGGTCTCCCTCTATTACCATGCAATTTCCCTTTTCTCTCCCTTTCCCTCCCACCTAATGTATCTGTTTAATGTTGATCTTTTCTTCTTGCTCTTCCTCCCTGCTCTGTTCTTATTTGCTCTCATTATATCAAAGAAGACATTGGGTATTTGTTTTTTAGGGATTGATACAAAATTACACATAAGAGGTTGTGAAGGGAATGGGAAAATAAACAAGGAGAGAAATGAATTACAGTAGATGGGATAGAGAGAGAAGATGGGAGGGGAGGGGAGGGGGATAGTAGAGGATAGGAAAGGTAGCAGAATACAACAGTTACTAATAGGGCATTATGTAAAAATGTGGATGTGTAACCAATGTGATTCTGCAATCTGTATTTGGGGTAAAATTGGGAGTTCATAACCTACTTGAAACTAATGTATGAAATATGATATGTCAAGAGCTTTGTAATATTTTGAACAACCAATAAAAAAAATCACAAATATTAGAAATACAAAAATAAAAATCCTAATCATATCAAGTATTGGTATAGATATGGTAAAAAAAAAAATAAGAAAACTATCTTATGTACTATTTTTTTTTGTAAGAAGGCATAGCCAGTTGGGAGAACAGTTCAGCACTTTGTTTAAAACAGCAGGATACATCTTCCACAGGTTCCAGCCCTTATTCCACAGTTATTTGCCAAAGATAACTAAAAGAATGTCTATATAAAGAATTGTAGAAGAATGTTCACAACATTTTTACTTGTAATGCCCCCAAACCTGAATGTCCATTAAAAGAATAAATAAATTGGGGCAGATTTATAAAATTGCATATTATAAAGTGATAATTGAAGAATAAGCTCCTCATAAACACATGTGGGTGAATCACAAACCATGATGCTGAGATTCAGGTACAAAGGGAAACAATTCGCTAAATTTTGCTAAATTGTGGTATACATATACATACACATGTCAAAATACATCAAACTTATCAAAAACTGGACATATCGACATGAAAGTATCAAATTATACTTTTTTTATTGTTTTTGCAATTTTTATTTAGAGACAGGGTCTCACTGGTTGCTTAGCAACTCGTCATTGGCTTAGCAACTTGCTGTTGCTTACACTGCCTTTGAACTGGAAGATCCTGCTGTTTCAGCCACTAGAGACCCTGAGATTACATGTGTGTGCCATGGCGCCCTGCTCAAATTGTACATTTTAAATATGTGTAGTTTATTGCATGACAGTTATACCTCAGGAAAATTGTTATAAAATTAGTTTCATTTTCCAACAAAGTTATTGTTTCCTATGTACCACACATTTCCATTTCCTGGAGCCATTACTTAATTACATATTCCAAGTTGTCTGTAAAACACCAAGTCCTGTATGTCATAGAATACAGTTTCTTAACTCAGGCTTTCAGGGTGGTTGTTGGGATTTTTTACCATTTCTACCTTATCTTGATTGAAATGGCATGACCTTTATAATTTATTTTTCCTACTTAAATACTGGGAAATTAAAAAAAAACTCTTGAGAAATTTAAAAAAAACCTGTGATCCTGAAATCATAAAAAAAGCCACAAGAAAGTCCATCCTATCCCTACATGAACTCTTATAGTTTAGGTTTCTCATAAAGTCCGTCCACTATCCCTCTAGCTGGAGTGTTTAATCCTTCAACTACTCATCTATATAATCTTTAAATTTCATAGTTATGACAGTATCTAGTATTATTTTATGGGATAATAATGTAAGTTTTCTTCCTGTGTTGTTGATACACAGAATGCTTAAGTCGACAGTGCCCATTCCAACCAATCTTTTCATTATCTTTCAAAATGGACTGGTAGGTTTGCCAGTTTTCTGAAATAGCATTTTTCTTAGGACATCAGAAGCTTTTCATTCTGATGAGTCTATAGAAAACCATGTGGGATTATGTCCATTATCCAAGTTGAGTTCTTAAAGCCCCAGAGGTTTTCTTTGTTCATCAGAATAGTGCTTATTTCATCACTACATATGTTGTTTGCAGAAGAGGCAATTATTATATCATTAATGTGGTACACCAAATTAGTCTTAATTGGAATGCTTATGATTAGTGGTTAAGTATGGCTCTCCTATAATATGATAGTGTTCTGGTAAGTTTAAATCTTCTGTGGAAATTCCATAAAATGGATGAGGGCCATTTCCCTTACGTAATACAAGGTGTTTGGCTTGACTAGTTTCCAATATAGGTATGGAAAAGAACCTTGGCTGAATCTATTAAAACATACCATTACTTTTGATATTTTATTTTTAAAATATTAGATATTTTTCTTCTCTTGTACCACTGAGGTTATTAGGGAAACTGCCATGTCAACTCCTAATAGTCCACAATCAGTCTCTTTAAAACACCTTCATAGTATGTTGGCCTCAGAGGGATGTTAGAAATGAAATTAGTGAATACCATTTTTTCTCCTTCAAAGATTTTTTCTTCTTCTGAGATTTGGAGGAATGTGTTGTCCTACTGTGTCACTTTGGGCTTCTCTGAGTTAACTCTCTCTAATATAAACAACCATCTGCTTTAGCTTTCCTGCAATTCTATATTATTTAAAATTCATTACATTTCTACAAAGGATGGCTTAAACAATTTCAGAGAACCTCAATCTGTTTGACTCACTGAAACTGGCTCTAAGTTAGATTTGGCCAACAACATCTCTAATTTGAGAACTGAAGAGACAAAGCACACTTTTTAGTAAACTGTGGATCTCAGTTGTAAAATAGGGTGAATTTTTTCAATCACAGACTATTTTCTCAAGTTTCATTTTCAATTCATAGTCAAGGTAACATTTTAGGGTCACAAAACATGATCTCATAAACCTCAAACTGTTTTATTTTTCTTGAATAAATGGTTTTAGTGAGTTTAGTTTGTACATAATATAAAATTGAGTTATCTTTCTGATATTTCATGAGGTTAAATTCTCACTTAATGGACTATTTTTCTAAAAAAAAGATCTCAGATTATGGCTATTTGTAAGTCACAAATTCTCCAACATTAAATATAGGCTGTGAAGATTGCTTACCTGTTTTCTGTTCAAAAAAACAGCTACCGGA
This sequence comes from Urocitellus parryii, assembly GCF_045843805.1. Taxonomy (NCBI): domain Eukaryota; kingdom Metazoa; phylum Chordata; class Mammalia; order Rodentia; family Sciuridae; genus Urocitellus; species Urocitellus parryii. The sequence continues at coordinate 56,058,121 of NC_135532.1, read as the reverse complement.
TCTATGAATGCAGATTTGGTTGGTAACCAGGTGTGACTTTTTAGAAGCTAACAATTAGAATTTCTTCAATACATGGTCACGCTCTGGACAGCCATCAGAGGGGAGTTAGTGTAACTTCATGAAAATTTTCTAAAGCTTTCTCCATAGTAGGCCAATGGGCGTGTCTTTGGTATGTTCTTATAAAAATCATGGAAAGTTACAAGTGGAAGAGGCGTTACAAAACTTTCTTATTAGGCCATTTTAACCTTTTTTTTTGAAGTCATTATTTATCCCTCATTGGGAAAATTTACTGAGTCAATATATGATATTAACAGTGTACCACTCCTGAGTCACCAATAAATGAAATTATATATTATATACATCTCTCTCTGCTTCTCCACTCAGGGTTGTGTGAGCTCATTCTGGCAGTGTATATACTGCAAATAATTAGCTGTCATAGAATAGGAAAGTTTCTTTTCATAAACTTTTTCAGCCTTTGGTTACTACTAGCCATTACGCCAACATTTCTTTTAGGGTTTGCAATATTTAGCAGTTTCAAGAATCAGTGCTTCTCTCTCAGATCATTTTTTATTCTTAAACTCCATGCCATCAGGGATTCAAAGGACTTCTACCTGTGCTTCTGCATACTGTGCTCCAAATACTCAATATAGTATTCTCTGAATACTGTCATCACTTGATCATAGGTTTTATCTACTCATATTTTTTTCAAATGACAAATGGTCAGTCACTTTACTTATGATAGCTGATCGGTTTGGTCACCAGACAAATTTATGTTCTTTCTACCAATATTTTAATTTCTATTAATGGAAGTTTTATTTTCATTATTGTTGGCAATGACATCCAGAGAAAATATTTCCCCTAAACTCGATTATCCTCATCTACCAACTTAATACTATATTTTTTAGTCTATCTCATCAAATGTTATTAGTAGGTCATAGACATTCTGATGTGTCCTAAATCAGGAATCAATAGTTACCCAAATATCAATTCTTATTACATCTGTTGATCTTTCCTCTTTCTTCTGATAAAACTCTTAGATATTATATTAATATGAGGTGTGGATCTAAAGGACTTTTCCTTTTGTTTGCTTATTTAAAAATATTGATCAATGACACTGATGCAAAATCTCAAACTTATCCATCACCATGAATCAAAAATAATTAGTCTAGTATATAAGAAAGGAATAATCCTTTAATGCAAATTGAGAGGTCCCAATTCTCACAATGTGATATGTTATGGCATTGAGAGATAAGTACAAACTGAGTACAGAATAGGTTAAAAAATTATGTAATTCTATCTGGTGCAGTGGCACATGCCCATAATCCCAGCTAGGGGAGGCTGAGACAGGAGGATGGAGAGTTCAAATCCAGCCTCAGCAAAGTCTAGACACTAAGTAACTCAGTGAGACCCTGTCTTTAAATAAAATACAAGAAAGGGCTGGGGATATGGCTCAGTCATTGAGTTCCCCTGAGCTTCCCCCCCCCCCGGCCAAAATAATACATATATATATATATATATATATATATATATATATATATATAAATTATGTATATGCATATATATACATACATATGTATATACACACACATATATTTGTGTAATTTCTTAGTTTTTTGTTAATATTATATTGTTGCTTACTTCTATTATTTAGTGAACTGCAGTTTGTTTAAAATAAGTGATATAAAATCACTAATACCATTCTTAGCTTAATATTAAGCATATAACAAACTTTCCAAATATTCCAGACAGTAAATTTTATCATATATGTTTCCAATCTTGGTTAGTGTCAGCACTATGTCAGCATCTGAAAAGAGTGAAGTAGATAGAATGTAGCTTTTCTTTTATCCTTTCCTTCTCAATCTGGAATATGTAAAATAATCTTTAAAGGAAAAATTATATCATATATGTTTTGTACAAAAACCGTTAATTAAAACATTGTGTACAGCCACAATGTACACAACATATCAATGTAAAATAATACATTTTTCAGAAATATACTGAAATGTATTTATTTGTAACAATGTAAGAAAATGCTAATATAAATCCATGGGGTAAGATAATCACTTTAATAAATTATGACTATACATTTAGTTAGCTAATTTTATTTTATTTATATTTTACTTGTACCCATTGAAATAAAAATAAGTAAGCCAAGAAGAGTAGGAAATACTATGATGACTTGTATGTGAGACAAATGTTTGAGTAGCAATCAACAGAATATCTGGATATGGAAGGCAATGAAGTGATATTTACATGTTGCCTTAAATATATTATTAAAGAAACTTATAAAGTTGCTTATTGTACCAATCACTTATATAAGAAAATTATCTCTAGACAGTTTATCCCTTCGTGCCACTGCCCCCTTTTAGTTATTCTGTCATGAATTTTGTATCATTTCATCAGATTAAAATTGAACAAAATTGAGCTTTTGCTTGTTTTTTTTTACCTTATATTGTTATTTTTTTCTTTTTCTTTTTTTTTTTTTTTTTTGATTCCTTACACTAGATTTCATACAGCTTACTCCAATTCTGCACTGTAGTTTAGGGGCAAAAATTGTATCAAAATAGAAAGTCTATTTGCTTTTTTCCCTATGTGTATATCATCCTTTTAAGAATTACAGGAGCAAGCCAAGCAGTGGCACACATCTTTAATCCCAGAGGCTTGGAAGGCAGAGACAGGAGGATTGCAAATTCAAAGCCAGACTCAGTAATCTAGCATGAGTAACTTAGCCAGATCATGTCTCAAAATAAAATGTAAAAAGAGCTGGGCATGTGGCTTGGTGGTTAAGTGCCCCCAGGTTCAATCACCAGTACAAATAAAAAAAGGAAAAAAATCATTACAGGAACAAATTTGATATAAGAAAGAATGTATATATTCTCTTACTCTTGACAAAAGTATTGCTAATAGCCTCCTATGCTATCATTCTAATTTGTGATTATGATACTCATAACATCTCAAATCATGCATTTGTGTCCTCAGATAGTGGCTTGTTCTTGAAATCAGACTAAAGAAGGACCAGTAGAGATTTAAAAGAGAAGTGTCACCACTTATTTCAATATAAACCTACTTGTTGGAATTGAAAACCTAGACCATGTCCACACACATTGCTTAATTGTGCACCTGGAAAAAAATCTAGCACAAGAAGAAAGGACAATGAATAATTTAGCAGCTTCACTGTTAGTTTTTGGAAAATCTTGTGAACAGATTGTTCATCTAGACATGGAGCTCTGATCAAGAAACAGTTTGATCACCTGAACAAACAGCCTGCTTATCAGAACCACAATTTGCTAGAGATTTGAGTTAAGACTTTTTCTACCAACGTTAAATAATTTTGTCAAGATTTCCAGTCTCTACTAGCTATTTACATTAAAAATAATTCATTAAACCACTTGAGTTCCAATCACTCACTTCATAAATTTATATATAAATACATTTTTTCTATTATGTTTTTGTGACATAGACAATATCTGGTGCTATTCTAGAATTGAATTGCAGAGTGTAATGCATTTTATAGTAAATTTTTATATTGCATTACAAAATTCTATTGAGAAAACTTTTTTTCCCTAAGAAAGCACCATGATAAGGTATTTAGGTAACACTTTAAACAAAAAGAATATACATACATCCATATTGTATCAATACATTGAACAATATGCACAAACACATACATATATATAGGTATATACATACATATACACATACACAAATATTAATGTCCTTTTCCCTAAACTAGAAATATATACACATATATGATAAAACATGAAAAGGAATGAAAGAATCAAAGTTCTTTAAACCCTACAGAAAATTTCTCATCATGTACTTTCAATGCAGGAGGACATTAAACCTGCATTACCTTTTGATCTTCCAAACATTGATTCTGAGTATTTTCTATGTTGAAAAATTTAGTAGGGCCGATCACTTTTAAGCTGAAAACAAGACATGTGCAAAGAACACCAAGAAGAATTACATATTTGAAAAGAACTTTTTTCTACTTATATATATGTGCTGTGGCTCCTTTGACAATACTTCAAATACTACTAATCCCTTAGGCTATTGAGCAACCGCTTCTACAGCCAAGGTGGTACATTAAAATGTAACAATTTCTGTTCAAGTTCAATTTAAGATTGTAATATCCCACAGCCATACCATGTCAATTCTAGTTTGTTTAGAAACTTAAGAAAGTAAGGAAACTGCAGCATTCATCAAAATAAAAATATGAAATTTGAATTTCCTATTTTCTTATCAAATATATACTTAACATTAGTCATGACATATTGGTTAGATCTGAACATATTAAAAAGGCATAGAATTTTACAAATTGTTTTAATGCACATGAAACACAAGTTGTGAAAATTTTAAGATAATTTGTAATTAACATAAAAGATAAATCAACATTGATGTTACATGAATAAATAGTAGCAATGTTTTGGTATAATATATATATAAATATATATTATATATATACACACATATGTATATATATACCATATACACATATACATATACATATATATGTGTATGTATATATATGAAGTTCATATTCCTATTTTATATATTTTATATATAAACATACATACACACACACATGTGTGTGTGTGTATATACCTTGCTTTTAGTAACATGATATATACCAACAAATTAATGTTTAATGATTATGGCTTAAAACAACTAATTAAGTATCATAGTGTGATTATATATTTGTACATATCTTTATTGATGGTACTTTTAGTTTTTGAAATTTGTATAATATTATTATACAAATCATATTTAAATATTATTTGAAGTACTAACATGTTACTTTTTGTAACTATGTTGTAACTGTGTTTTATATGATTCCTTTCATTTCTTGGTTAATATTTTGCCTCTACTTTCTAGTCATTATGGAGTGCCCATTTCCCCCAAGGGAGATACTTTAGTTCTAGTTAAAGGTGTTATAGATGATTCAGATACATACAATGTGAAGAGATGATTTCAGAGGAAGAAATAAACTATATATTTTGATTTATATTACATTTTTAATGTGTATATATATGCATGTATATATCTGTGTGTATATATATGTATGTCACATATATGTTTGTGTGTGAGTGTGTGTTATAATGTTCAAGGTATTTGATATACTATGAAAGTATGTTCATTCTTTTTGTTTAAAGTTCACTAAAGTTCATTTTTTGTTTGTTTGTTTAAATATCTTATGCTGCTTTCTTGAAAAAAAGTTTTCTTAATAGAATTTTCTATTGTAATATAAAAAATGGAGTTCATATTCCTATTTTTATTATTTCCTCTTAAATAAGTGATTGGTACAGCAAGCAGCTTTATAAATTTTTTTATAAATTTATTTTATAATATAAATAAGCTAATATATGTAAATATCATTTCATTAACTTCCATATCCAAATACTCTATTGATTGCTACTTAACCATTTGTCTCATATACTATACAAATATTCATAGTATTTCCCTTTCTTCTTGGCATAATTATTTTTATATTTTTATTTCAATGGGTACAAGTAAAATATAGATAAAATAAAATTAGCTAATAAATGTTGCATTTCATTAAAGTGGTTATTTTTACCCCATTGATTTATATTAGCGTCTTTTTATTTCATCATTACAAATAAATACATTTTAGTATATTTCTGAAAAATTTATTATTTTCCATTGATATATTTGTATACATTGTGCCAGTACACAATGTTTTAATTAATACTTTTTAAGCCAGAATTAGATAAGCAGGCAGTAGAGAAAGGTAAATGGAGTCAGGTCAGATCAAGGAGGTCAATCTGATTGAATCTCAGAAGTTAGAGACTGCCCTCTGAGGGATTGAAATGCTTTCAGAGCCCTTCCTCCACCTTATCAGGATGAACTGCCACTGTCCAACCTGTTGCTTAGGTAACCTGTCCAAGGAATTGCCCCTCCCTACAGGGAGTTAGAGAGTTGATAATTAATGTGTCCTGGGCTGCTCCATCTTACCCTTCCCCTGTCCATCTGCTTCTCACCTTTTGGCCATCCCACTTGAGCAACTCCTTGGCCTAGTCAAGTACCCAGGAAGGAGTGAGATAAGGGGAATGGGGCAGCAGAACAAAGGAAGCCTAGGACATATAAAAAGGAAAAACACGCTGGCTTCTTTGGATACCAGGATATCAGGTATGGCCCCACTTCTCCCTCCTGGGAGAAGTCTATGTTACCCCTTTTTAAATAAGCCCTGCTTTATATGCTTGCCTCAGTGTCTTTCTCTAATGTTATATTTCAACATTTGACGAAGGAGAACTAGTCACTGGTAATCAGTGGTGTCATATTTTGTGTAAACCATACCCATGGTATAATTTTTCCTCTTCAAGATTATTTCAGTTATTCCAGATTGAGAAGGAAAGGATAAAGAAAGGCTCCACTCTGCCTCACTTCTATCAGATGCTGACACAGTGTTGACACTAACCAAAATTAGAAATATGTATGATAAAATTTATTGCCTGAAATGTTTGGAAAGTTCGTTATGTGCTTAATATTAAGCTAAGAATGGTATTAGTGATTTAAATCATATATTTAAAATAAATTGCAGTTTACCAAGCAATAGAATGAAGCAGTAATATGTTGACATGAAACTAAGAAATTACACAATTTTTATCTCATTCTGTACTCAGTTTGTATTTATCTCAGTTTGTGCCATAACATATCCCACTGAAAGCATTTCAGGCAGACAGTAGAAATTTATAGTAAATCTCTAAGAATAAGACATGTGTACTATTTAAAATCACTTGAATGGAGGATAAGAAAAGAGAGCACATTGGACAAGACAATTTGGTGAGGTAGGCAAGGATCAATTCATAGGATGCATTGTGTTTCAGTTTTTAAATAAAATTTCAAAGTAATTTAACAAGACCTTGTCTCAAAATTTTTAAAAGGTAAATAAAACAAAATGAGGATGGGGCTCAGGGATTAATTGCCCGTATTCAATCCCTGATGTGCAATGGGAATCCTTGAAAGATTGAAATCAGTGCGAATAAAATTCAAGATGATAAAAATATACCTCTGCTTTCTGTGTGGAGAGAATAGAAAAACAGATTGAATTAGTGTGTTGGTGCACATCTGTGATCCTAGCAACTCTGGAGGCTGAGACAGGAGAATTGCAAGTTCTAAGTCAGGTTTACCCACTTGAGGATACTGTAAGCAAAAAATAATCAAAATGGGAACAGACCTCAATGAATGAATAAGTGGGTTTTTTGTTGTTGTTTTTTGTTTGTTTGTTTGTTTTGTTAAGCAACAGTGAAAGCTCACATATTCAGGGGAGAAAATGGCTACTGGTTACAAGAGGGGTCTTTTTTTTTTTTAAACAGGTTTTAATGAGAGCTAATCATAGCAGAGTGTTTAGTGTGACTTAATCATTAGAGACTTAGAGCATGCTGGGTGGACCTTCAGGAAACTAGTTCCTCAAGTTCAAAGTGTAAACAGTTGCAAGAGTTCTAAATGCATTGTTACTGGGATGAAAGTCCAGAGCCCAGAGCCCATAGTTTGCCTTCTTTCTCCCTGGGGGTTATAATTCCATATCCTTCAGATACTGTTTCACAATAAAATATATAAAGTGCTGGGGATATAACTCAGTGGTAGAGCATTCCAAATTCAATTTCTAGTTAAAAAAACAAAACAATCAAAAACAGTTGAAGTTAGGAGACAGAAATTTGTTGCACTAATACTTGGTGACTTGGATTTGAGGTAATAGCAATGGGGGGGGTATAGTCAGGTAATGACTAGAATCAGATATGTTTGCAAATAAAATCAAAAGGTAGTCAGTAGGATGGAAGAGAGAGACCAGGGGTTGGGAAGAGGGGAAGGAGGGGCAAGTGCTGGGGAGATAAAGTGGTCAATTTGTTATATTGTGTGCATGTACTAATATGTAACAACAAATCCCACCATTATGTACAACTCTCAGACACCAATAAAAATATGGAAACAGATCAACATAACTTGCTAATGTTTACAAAGGTATGAAAAATTGCTGAGTGGGTGCCACATGCTTGTAATCCCAGCAGCCCAGGAAGCTGAGGCAGGAGGACCATGAGTTCAAAGCCAGCCTCAGCAAAGGTGAGGTACTAAGCAACTCAGTGAGACCCTATCTCTAAATAAATACAAAATAGGACTGGGGATGTGGCTCAGTGGTCAATTGACACTGCATTCAATCCCAGGTGCAAATGAACAAACAAACAACAAAAAAAAAAAAAAAAAAAAAAAACCCATGGAGGTTTCTGCCTTGAGTGTGGAGTGAAAGAGGAGATGGGAGGACCAAAATTTTGGTGCAAAGGATGGAGTACAATTTTGAAAATATTGCATTCCAGGTACACGAAAATGCTACATTCAGATTTCAAATATTAGAGGAGGATCAGGGCTCAGGACAGATGCCTAGATTAGACTGAATTAAAGAATAATATGAGGGCTGGAGATGTGGCTGAGTGGTAGCGCGCTTGCCTGGCATGCATGTGGCCCGGGTTCGATCCTCAGCACCACATACCAACAAAGATGTTGTGTCTGCCGATAACTAAAATATAAAATATTAAAATTCTCTCTCTCTCTCTCTCTCCCTCTCTCTTTAAAAAAAAAAGAATAATATGAAAATTTAAGTGCTTGAGAATGATGGGGAAGGCTTCTGAAATAAAATTGTTCACTTCGGATCTCATTTCAAAGGAAATAAAGGAGGAGGATAGAATAAAATAGAATAAATAGCAGGCAATAAGTAAGAAATGCAAAAAATGATGTTGAAGAAGATATTTGACTAAATGTAAGCATCAATGGAAATAATTGTCACTGACATAATAAAAAAAATGAATACAAGTTTGAGTAAGTAGAAGAGCAAATGTGACTAGAGGGAGCAGTGGCACCTGAGCAAAAGTGTTTTCATTGTACTAGCTATAAATTGATGACACTTGTAACAATAACAACGGAAGAACATTTGGATTTACTAAATCATGTTTATATGTCTAAGAACACTACACACAAATAGGAAAACTTGTGTATGTAGGGCAGAGAGAGAAAAAGCAATTAAAGCATTGCATCTATGTGAGGGAGACGGTGAATGACACCTTGGTAAGTGAGGATTAGAATAAGAAATAAATCATCCTTTGCTTAGAAATAGAAAAAGAGCCTCAATTTCCCAGGAAAGTATCTGATAGGAAATTTTGCCTGGAAGTTGTTCATACACAGAACCAATGGCTTGAATTGCCATACAACCCACCTTACTGCAAAGGAACTGAGAAGTACAATTCCATATATAGGCAAAGAGAAGGAGTCCCTGATATTATAAATGGGATTCCTATAATATACTTAAACTATGTGGAAACAGAGATTTTACCTATATTTTTACTTTCTCTATGGGTAACCTGTCATAGCTACTAGTACCTTTCTTTTTGTTTTGTTTATTTGTTTGTTTTGGCTTAATATGTTCAGAAAAGAAATTTTAGCATGGTAATAATTATTCATGGTATAAAGTGAATGGTTCAATATTATTCTAACACATATATTGCTTAAATTATTTAACTGTCTATTTTGGAATGAAAGTTATGATTGAAAGAATATTGTATTATAAATTGTTTTGTGGTATCATTTTTTATAAGTAATCTTTTCTTGCTGACAATATTTTATTTTATATATTGAAAAATCAATAATCTTCAATAAATTTTCATTCATTTAATATCCAAATACAGCTGAGCTGATTCTCCACCTTATATTAGAGAAAGTCCAGTGCTCTTGCCAAAGTGCTAGTCATTCCTGACCCAAAGTTCTAGCTGTCTCTAAATTCACTGTAATGCTCTTCTCAAATGTTCCTGTAATATATATAAAATACATTATATATATATAATACATTATATATATCACATATATATACAATTAAATCTAAAACTGAAGCCTATTGAGTATAAAGAACTTTTAACTTCTGCAGTCATGACATGAAAAGATGTAATCCACTGCCCAGTACACCCAAAGTTGAAATAGCATATTTGTCATCCCAATCACTGGAAATCCTTCTAGACATATCAGTGATTACTCCCTGAACAACTTCCTCCCTGCAGAGCTTCACCCATTCACTGTAATTCTAGAATTTTCTTTCCCATTCTTTTGCCACTTTCCAACTAGCTTTTCTTCCCTTTCAAGTTTCATTTTCTCCCAACTATGTATGCTACATGACCACTTATATATAAGTAAAACCATTGCTATTGAAGTTTAATGTGTACACTATTCTAAAATATACCTTTCTTCTTTTACAAATAATTTGCCATTCTTAGAGGTCTGTTCTGGCTAAAAGTATGACTTTGGGTGGAGGTAATATTGAAATATTTAAATTTATTCCTAAGTAAAAGGTTTTTAAAGCAGACCTTGCTATAAAATATTCCATTTATGATTGCTAATCATTTTTATGCAAAATTTTTCTCACTTCTCCATAATACTTTTATTCTTTTCCAACCTTTCCTCATTTATAAAATTTTATCAAAATGAAATTTTGATTTTCTGATTTCATTGAAATATTTATAAAACTTATATAACTGTTTTCAAAATCCATTTGTTTTTTAATCATGTCAACACTGACTATGAAGAGTTTTTAAAATGTTTCTATAGTCACTGATATTTCTTGTTAATTTACAAATATTTTTCTTTACCACTGCCAATTAATACCCTGTGGTCTCTATTATTTTTTTAAGAGATTATAGAAATGATGTGTTTTCTGACTCCTTGGATGTCAATGAATGCCCTTCTTTGTCTGTCTATGTGAAAGACAGCCTGACAGATTTTGTCAGGGAGGGCACAACCTTTTTTTCACATAGAGAAGATAATGAGTCTTTGTCTTCTGACATTTAGTGTCACAGAATGGCCTAAAGTCAATCTCATTATTTCTCCATTTCTGTCTACTTGACTCTAGAGATTTTTTTAATTCTTTATTTTTGAAAGCATCAACATATATTTACTTACAAATTTATTATTATCAATGTTGTATTTTATGGCCAACTAATTTGATTCTGCATTAAAAAATTTTTCAGAGAAGTTTTTCTCTTAATTTGTTCATCTTTGTTTATGCTGATTATTGCTCATTGATGCCTCCTAAAACTATCTACTTCTCTTCTGTCAGGCCTCAGGTACCCCAAATACAGCCCCGTTTGAGGGTTTATTCATTTATTTTGGATTTTGTCTGGAGCACTCTTCTATCTGATATGCACATTCTTATTTAATTATCAGTACCTTACAATATTAGGAATTTTATTTTATTTTTTTCTGTTTTTACTTTCAGATCACTCCCCTCAGTGCATAGCCTGTAGGAGCATTTTAAGAGTATATTTCTTAATTTTTCTGAAAATTTTCATAAAGTCTCCAAGTCTCAGACTTTCTGGGGTTATGTAAATATTCTTCAATGATAAATGAAAAACTATGGAGGGATGGGTGAACAAATGAATGAATGAATGATAAATGAATGAATTACTTTCTTTTATTCCTGATGGAATTCTTTTATATGGTTGTAGGATATCCTATTTCTATTCTTCAAGTTTATTGCCTTTACTCTCATATAAAAATGCATTTTCCTTTGTGTTTTAGAAGAATAGCTTCATCTAGTCTTTCTAATTAATTCAGTCCTCTCCAATTTGTTGTTGATTAATCACAAAGTATTTTCATTTTAGTCATACATTTTTATCTACAAGAAATGTTTCTTTACTTCAAGTTATTGATTTGTGTTTTCTTATATTCTTGTTCTATTAATGTGATGCTTCACTGAGTTAAGATAAAAATGTAAATAAAAATAAGATCAAATGTGAATGCAAATTGGGCTTGTAATCCCAGCTACTGGGGATGTTAATGCAGGTTTGAGGCCAGCCTGGGCAACTTAAGGAGACCCCATTTTAAAGTAAACTTTAAAGACAAGATTTACTGGGGATGTAATTCCCTTGTGAAGTGCTTGTTTACTGTGCACATGGGCCTGGGTTTGATCTCAAGTACAGGAAAGGAGAGGGGAGGAAAAGAGACAAAAGGAAAGAAAAGAACTATTTCAAGTGGTAAAGTGATACCTGAAGAAAATGGATTAATGCTTACCTTAAATTTAGCTGATGTTTTTATGCTCAGCGTTTGAGATACAATGACAGTTAATTGATTCAATAACCCTTTATCTAACAAGAATATTCAGATTAGGAATTATAATTTACCTTATGTGTCATCAGGGCCTTTCTTAAAATTTATAGAGACAACAAGGAAATTTCTAGTTTCTGTAAATTCTACCACGAGAATCCCATTTAGAAATGTGGCTGTAGACACAATTTGACTATTGAGAACTATTTTACAGTAGATAAAATTCACCAACCTGAATTCTAAAGCTCAATGATTTCAGTGGGGTTCCATCAAGGATCTAAAATAATTTTTTTCATTTTGAAATGATACATTGTTTTTGACACTTTCTTGCTGTATTATCTTGTCAACTTAGCAATATGGTCAGGTTTAAAATTGAATAAGAATATAAATATTGTGGTTAAGAAAAGAAATGCTTTATTAAATGCTTATTATAGATCCAGAATATAATAAGCCAGCCCTTAAAGCAGGAGCCATGAGTAAAATAGTAATGATTATAACACTTTTTATAGCTAATACGTATTTATCCTTAAGTCATGAGCTTTGACATAAGATCTTTACATTTACTTTCCCACTAAATTCTTGTAATAATTCTGTGTGGTAGGTTTCTTATTTAAGTTACAGAAAAGGATAATTAGAATCATGAACTATAAATGTGCACAAAGTAATATTGTTGTAACTTTCAGTGCCATGTTGTGAGTCAAGCTCTGTCTGACATTAGAGCTCATGATTTTGTCTATGTTTAGTTGACAAATTTATCTACTATATGGATCCATATAATAAGTCATTTATTTTGCATGAGTGGCAATTATTTTGGTATAAATTCTCAAATTTTATTTTTAATTTTACAGATTTATCTTTTCTAAAGCAATAAAGAAGAGAGAAGATGAAAGTTATAGAAGAAGAAAGTCATTCTCAAATACTATGAAAGACTGATAAAAATGCAAGTCTGGATAAGCTACTCACCTACCTTTCAGTAATAAATGACAACAACTTCAAAATTAAGAAAAATTGACTTTGAAGGGAATTAAACATGATAGATTTATTTCAAATGCAATATTACATATTCATTACATATTCCTTACATATAGCACACTATAAGATATAGTATAGTTATATAAGAAGCTCCTTTTTAATATCTGCAGTATAGATTATAAAACTCAAAAACAAATGTGTGTATATGTGGGTGTGTATATGTATATGTATTTGCATATATACCTTTCCTTTTTCTGACTTAAGGGAAGCAAGCATGTTTCTACTTCTTAATTCCCTAATACAAGTGAATTTGAAAGTTGTAGTGCAGCATGTACAGTTAACCAGTCAGTGGGTTGACAATTTTACCAATGACTTATTCATTTTGGCTAAGTCAACTAAGAATAAGCTCTGGCTAGGTATATCTGGCATAACATTTAACTGATCAAATTCTACAAAGTGATAAAGTGTAAAAATTACAAAGTTTATATGAATAGGACCAATGAAATAAAATGTTACATAGAAGATAGAAAATTTTGTCTGTAATTATTTCAAAGAATTCAGACGATACAGTATACAAGATGGTATAGAGGTCTCATATACAATTGTACAAAGAGTGTGATATTTGAGTTATATTGTGAAATCTATGAGTAATCATGATATTACCATATGATTACACATGTTATGGTTGTTTTTAATATTGTCTTGCACTTTCATACTTTGTTTATAATGTTTTGCCATCTTACAATATCCTGCAAAACGTTTAATATTCAAAGTAAATGAAGATGATAATAGGGCTAAAAATAATGAGGGCACGTAAATGATTGCTGATTGTACTTGAAGGTGTTTGGTCAACATGTTAGATGAGAAAGGAAATACTTTAATCCAGGGATTTACAATTTAACATATTTTTTAATTCTTAGATTTTTTTTATTATGGCTTATGGCTATACATAGTAGTTGGGTTCATCCTGACAAACACATACACACATGTAAATCAATTTCAGTTCATGATCCCCTTTTCCTCCCATGTTCCCTCCCCTCCTTCCTCTACTCTACTACCTTTCACTAGTTCATAAGTTTGTATTTTATTGGTTCTTCATGTAATATTATTTTCCTTCCCCCTTTTCTTTATTTTACTCTAGCTACTATATATAAGAGAAAACAATTTACCTTTGAGTTTCTAAAATTAGCCAAAAATTAGCTTGGCTAATTTTACTTTGCTTGCTGTATTCAATTTCCATTCATTCACTGACAAATGCCATAATTTCATTCTTTTTAATGGCTGAGTATCACTCCACTGTGTGTGTGTGTGTGTGTGTGTGTGTGTAAAATCATTATTTCTTAATCCATTCATTTATTAACAGACATACAAATTAAACCTTAATGTATTAAGTTTGTTCTGTTTTTCTTCAAAGCATTGGCTTGGCCTGCAATAGTTGCCCTCCAATCTCTTGTTTATGGACTCACATTGCTTGAAAGAAATAGGGCATTTTCCTATATTATGAATGTAACATGAATCTTTTAAGAATGATGAAAAAATAAAATAGTCATATAATTAATTTTATTAATTATATGGGAACCATGAAGTGACTGAGACATCACTGGATAGTAATCATATTTGAAGATAACAATTATACCATCAGAGCCCTTCTAATTTAGAATCCAATGATGAGTTACCTACCCATGAAAAAATTATGTGATTTTTTTTTAGGTTTTTATTTTGGTCTCAACCCTGAGTAATCTATTGTTATTCAAAAAATGAAATATGCCAAGGAATGTTTTCAAGATATGTTCATGTTGACTTATATTAAAATAAGAAATATTTAAAACTACAATTTATTAATTACCTAGAACTTGTTCAACTGCTTATAGATATGGCAACAATATCAGAATTGTATATATATGAATAGTTTTCTTTGAAAACTGTGATGTATGCTTTTGCCATCACACTTATAGTGGCTGCATTTATTTTTTCTTAAATAGATAACAGAGAAAAAAATGAACATTTTATTACTCAATTAAAACATACTTTGGATACAGTATTATTTTCAATAGGTGAAATAAAATCTCTCATATTTAAACCATCTATAATATACAAGTTTTCTGGATATTCTTGCTTAGCTTTTCTTTTTCTTGACATTCCTAAAAAATAGCCTAGATAAACCCCATTATTTTTGAAAGTTTTATTATGATGATGGGAATATTAATTTGAGATTAATTTGCAACAAGGTTAAAAGAACCTGATTTGTTTCAGGACAGATTAAACATCTGCTTGTGACAATTATATCATATTACACATTTACTATTACTATAGTAGAATACTTATGGGTTAATTTATACAATGCTGTTAGTATACTTTCATGTCAATTTTAGTTGTTTGAAACTCAATCTTTAAAATTAGAAAAAAAATTGAAGAATACTAGATGATTTCAACTACATAATTTAAGATATTACATGGATATATAAAACAATAAATAACTTAATATTCCTTTGGAATTATTAGATAATATTTGGATCCATATAATATTAGTAGTTAAACATATTACTTGAAATCCTGGGATTGAATTCAAACAGATTTTAGCTTAGTGTGGAATCATGTCTGTTTTAGTATTCATTCCTACAGCTGTTCATTAATTAAGTGGGGATTAATTTCCCACACCATAAATTATAATGATGATCATAGTATTAAATCATGAACATAAATAGCAAATGACATATTCATATGTATTCATTTTTATTACTGCTTTATGAATTACCACCACCTTAGTGCTTAAAACAATACAATTAAAACAAATAATTATTTTATAATTCTGATGTTCAAAAATTCAAAATATGTCTTCCTGAGCTGAAATCACAACACCAGTTGGATTGCATTCCCTTCTGTATATTTTAGAGGAGAATGCACAGTCTTATCTTTTCCAATTTCTAGTGCCCATCTGCAATTTTTAGTTTATGGCCCCTTGTTACAGTTTAGATATGGAGTGTCCCTGAAAAGCTCCTATATTAATGCGGGAATGTTCAGAGGTAAAATGTTTGGACTATGAGAGTTGAATCACTATCAGTCCACCCTAGGTGAATAGACTGGGTGATAATAATACAGGTAGGTGGAGCCTGGCTGAAGCAGGTGAGTCATTAGGGGTTCCCTGAAAAGGTTTATCTTCTTTATGTCCCCTTCCACCCTTTCCCTATCTCTGCTTCCTGGATTCCATGAGAAGAACAGTTTTCCTCCATCACTCCCTTCTACCATGATATGCTGCCTCACCTTGGGCTCAGAGCAGTACACTTGTTCCAATATGGACTAAAATTCTGGAACTGTGAGCCAAAGTAATTTTTTTCCTTCTCAAAGTTGTTCTTGTCATGTATTTTGGTCATCATGTCACAAACTTGATTAACAGAGAAATTGGTACCCAGAGTGAGTCATCACTGTGACTAAATTAACCATGTCATTCAGAAACTTTTGGAACTGGTTTGAAAGAGGGATTTTGAAAAGTTTGAACATACATGCAGGCAAAGTCTCAGAATGTTGTAAGCAAAGCTTAATGGATGGTTTGATGGGATCTCAGAAGGCCAGAATGCTAATAACAATGCAGACTGTGCTCATGAGGTTGCAGAGGGAAATGAGGGCTCCACTGGGAGTTGGGCTAGAGCGTCACTTATGTTCTATTATGGCAAAGAAGTTGTCTACATATTCCCATATCTAGATTCTTTGTGTAAAGGTGATGGACTAATAAATCTAGTTAAAAAAATATCAAGGCACCACTGCATTCAACTAGTGGCATGAATATTACTGAGAACTTTTAGCTATGTGTATTGTGAGAGTTTGGACAGGCTTGAAATTTGTCCAGAAAAGTGCATGTAAAGCTGGGACCACAGAGGATGTGCTTTTTGAAGAAATTACGGCTCCTAAACAATTTAGATTCTTTGCACAGAGACTATAAACAAAGATGCCTTGGGGGGGATCTCTGTCTGTACGAGGTAGCCAAAGAATACTTTCATTGTTTTAAGCCATGTAGGCATTTTGACTGCTATAGTAGGGACTTAGGTATTTCATGAACTTACAGCAGATCTTGGTATCATATGTATAGTGGTAAAAACGCAAAATTCTATAATTAAGAAGTTATTGAGTATTCTGCCAAGATTTCAAAAGAATGTCTGGGAGGCCAGGCAAAGTATAATGGTGTTGGAATCCCTATAGGCTACCCCCCTAGTGTGAAGAGTGGTGACAGAGAATGGGAGAGCAGTGTATGAGATTGGACTTCTCGGATGACTTCATGGCTGTGGCATTCATGGTGCCTGGAAAAGTTTCTGTGCAAAGGTGCAGGATGCTTGGTTGCTATGGTAATGCCCTACATAAGGAGGCTCTGTGCTAGAGTCTTATCAGCCTTGACCATGATCTCAGACACACAGCTCCTGAGAATAAAGAAACCCTCTTGCTAGACAACCACAATGTTTCATCAACTCTGCTGCTCTTGAACCTGCCCACATAATAGTAACTTTAAACAATGGACTTTCTTGAGAGCTACATAAAGCTCCTAACATTGCACATTGAAACTGTAGAATGTTGCTAACTCTCTAAATTTCATAAGTACAAAGAATCATGCTTGCATAGTCTTTAATCTGATTGAGACATATATAAATAAAGATTGCTTGAGTAATTCTTTAGGTCTGCTTCTTCTTCAGAGAGCAGAGCTCCACTAGATCCCAGCTGTTATCGCCAAATGCACACATGTGAGTCTTTATTTTTCTAATCCCCCATCACCCCTCACTAGAACCTGCTAGTTTGGCTGTGCTGGCAATGGACCCCAAGAGCATGATGCATGGGGCTCCAGTCATGCAAAATGAGAATGGAGACCCCAGAAATTAAGAGACACCATTAATCTGGAATTTCTGCTCACCGCCCCCCCCCCAAAGCTGCTGACTGCCAAAAGAGCCATGATAGAACAGTCCACATGTGCTGCAAGTGGCAAGGCCAAAGAGGAGGGGCTACCAAAGCCCTTTGGAGAACACATCTTGCCCCCCATGTGTCCTAGATGTTGTAGAAGGAGTTATCAATGGAGTTACAGGACCTATTTGCTAGGCTGGATTTTGGTCTTGTCTTACTCCTATGCCTTGTTTCCATACTCCTATTGCTCCCTTTTGGAATGGGAATGTTTACTCTGTGTCACAATAAATTGTATATGTGTAACTTCTTTTGATTTTTATAGGACTTCCAAGTCAAGAGTTTGCCGTGAGTCTTGGAGAAGACTTTGAACTTGGAATTTGGGGCAATGCTAAATGGTGAAATGGGTTTCAAATCAAATGTATCTTTCATTGAGAGACAGACATAGTCTTGGGTGTACAGAGGTAAAATATTATTTGGATAGGAGATGTCCCCCACAAGTTTATGTGTTAATTTGTGAGTGTTTGGAGGTGACATGATTGGATTGTGAGAGCAATAACCCAATCAGTCCATTCTAGGTAAATGGTTTGGGTGGTAACTACAGGCAGGTTAGGCATGGCTGCAATAGGTGGGTCACTGACACTGTTCCCTCAACCCTCTGTTTTCCTTTCCTTCCTAGCTGCTATGAGGGAGGAGCTTCCCTCCATCATTCCTTTCCCCCAAGATGTATTGTCTCACTTTTGGCCCAGAGGATTGTTCCATCATTTACTACACCTCTGGAACTATGAGGCAGAGTAGAGTAAACTTCTCTCCCTCTAAATTGTTCTTGTCTGGCATTTTGTCAGAGCTATGCAAACCTGACTAATACACACATTAGCATTCATCTTCCAAGCCAGTAAGGGCTGGTAGAGCCTTTCTCACATTCCATCACTCTGACACTGGCATGATTTTTTTTTTTTTTTTTTTTTTTGCTTGCCTCTCATTTGTAAGGATTCTTTTGACTACATTGAGCTTCCTGCATAATCCAGGTTAATCTCCTCATATTAAGGTCATCTTATTAGCAATCTTCATTCTATTTGAAACCTCAATGCCTTTCACCATGTGTTATAACGTATTCACAATTTACAAGGCTTAGGACTTGGATATCCTTGGGGTCAGGTGAAAACATTCTACATGTATATAAAATATTTTCATATAGTGCTCATAGTACTGTCATATTTTTTTGATTAGAAAACATTGTAGGTTTCAAAAAAGATTTATTTAGTTTATCTGTGATATTATAGGAGATAGTATTTTATTATCTCTAATTCTCTCTTTTGCCACATAGTGCGAAGATTCACACCTGTATCTTCATCTAATATTTTTAGCTTTTATAGTAGATACTGATCAAGTTTGAGTTAAATATTTTGGGTGGATACTAAAGGTTGAACTACATCCCCAGCCTTATTATTTCTTATTTTGAGACATGTTACACTAAATTGCTGAGACTGGCCTTGGACTTGTTATACTCCTGCCTTAGTCTCCTGAGTTCCTGGAATTACAGATATGCACCACAGTGCCTGGCTTAAGTTTATTTTGGAAGACACTCGCTGCCAGGTCAGCCTGTTGGCATGATTTCCCTGACCAGCCTGGAGGGCAGTGGCACTTGTACTCTGTGAGCGTGACAGGTTGCAGGTGCCCCTGTTCTGGCAGGGGCTGAACAGGCAGGCATTGTCGAGGGGCCTCAGGCAGAGGGGCCCAGAGAAGCCAGGGGGCAGGTACAGGCATAGTCTGCAGCACCACTGTGGTCCACCACACAGCATGACCCTGCATTCTTCCAGGGGGAGCTGAGGCACGGAGTTGAATCCTGGCATCTCTGGCCCACTAAGGTCCTGCTGCACACATAGGCCTCCTTGGTGCTGTTGATCACTTGGCACCTGCCCCCATTCAGGCAGGCTCCCTGTGGCTGGGAGCACCTCAGACCTGTTTCCAGGAGTGCAGGCAACAGCGACAGGCAGAGCAGGGGCGCCAGGAGCTGCAGTATGCCTGCCCCGCCCGCTGCCAGCTGCCAGGGCAGAGGCCTCCTGAGCTGGGCCAGCGGAGTTAGGATGCACATGCGCAAGCTGGACAGTCCCGCAGGCGGTCGCCCACTAGTGCCCTCTTTCTTGGCTGGTGGGTGTGGCTGGGCTCCACTCAGCTCATTTCTTCACTGCACCTGCACCCCACACCGTGCACCGGTTGCCCCTATGTTCCCTCCAGCTGCGGAGGCACTAGTGAGAGGCAGAACTGCTGAGCGCTCCTCATATATCTGCCAATCTTCATACCATGTGTATGACATATGGACATACACACACAAACATACAATACATAACACAAGTGTGCACATGTAACACAACAGTAAAGGCCTTGTAGCTTTTCACAGATGAAATCTCCGTTGCAATGTTTAAAAACTCCACAGTTGGTAAAAAAAAGAACTGATCAGAAAAGCATTAACCTAGGTCTGTAAGATCAAATTCATGAGCTCAAAAAATGCATAATCTAAAAAAAAGCAAGGGTCCTAGAAAAAAATGATTGGCCAGAAATTAGTAAATACCATGCAATTTACTTTTTGGTTTAGTCTAGTTTGAGTTCAGGTAAAAGACACCTTTACCCACCCCATCCCTTTTTTTTTTTTTTTTTTTTTTTTGATCCCCAGATCAGTCTCCTGCTGAGCTTGCAGGCTTCTTCCATTTGCATTTCAACTTAAGTCCTGGCTGAGGTGTGAAAGGAGCAGAGAAAACTGCTATTCTGGGCAGAAGCCTCATGCCTAAGGCATTTTAACCTTAAGTCATAATTCCCAGGTTTGGATGTTGAAAATAAAATTTCCAAGACTGTTGCTATTCAATGGCATTTCAATAAGCCAGACCAACGTCCCAATCCAACACTTTTCTTTCCTAAATCCTACACACTGAGGGGAACAGATTACTATCCTTGCCCAAATTAATAATGCACTGGTACACCTAATGAAATCTTCCCAGGCTACCTAATTCAAAAATGGATGAAAAAAAAAACTGAATGATTGGGAGTTACCTGCCAACTTGGAAGTACAGTTCTTTAGTTTCCCATCCTAAGTATTTAAGTTCTCTGGCATGAATTATCTGAAATCATAAACTAGACAATTACCTAAACCCAACTTTTAACTGCAAGATTGTGCAAAGTTTCAAAAACCCATTCAGATACCAGATTGTTACAATAAAACATCATCTTGTAGATAAACATTCAGCCAAGGTCATTCCCAAGAAACAATCTATAATATCGTATGGATACATTACTGCTAGATAGAGGTGGAGTAATCCTTACAGTGCAGGGAAGGAAGCAAAAGGGCTTTGGCAGCTGTTGGGAGTCCCCCAGTCCCTCCCCTTACTTACAGGATTAGTTCCTCTGTTTTTTTTTTTTTTTTTTTTTTTCCACCCCAGGCACCAGGCATACTCCATATCTCCTAACTTTTCAGTAATAGGTTTCCTCAAGAAAGTGGAGTTGGGGCTCCTGGGATGTCAAAATTTGTAAAAAAGAAAAAGGGAGACATCAAAGTTAAAGTTTTCTCCACACATCTAAAGCAGATTGGAACTTGGGTGGTACACTGTTAATGGGCTAGACTCTGGAGAATGGTTTTGGCCCAGGGTGAATTCGGCTTAACCGGCTTTTCCGGGTTTGTTCAAGATGGCAGAGAATTTTCTGTGGGGGGAGGGGTGACAATATGGCGGAGGCCGCTCCCAGTCCTGGCTGTCAGGGACAGGGGCACTTGGTGTGGGATTAAGCCTTTCTCCTCCTGGGCAGCTAGTTGTGCATTTGGACAAGAAAATGGCACTCTGATTCTTAGGGGCCAGGTGAGAAACAGGCTTTGAGGGCAGATAGGGTTGGGTAGACCCCCAGAGGGGGGTCCTCTCCCAGGTTCTCCCTCTTCACCCCCAACTGTTGTGTGTGGTCCCAGGTGGCCCAATGCCTGAGGGCTGAGTGGGACAGAAAGGGGGATGCAGACCTCCAGCACCCGCAGGGCGCAGGGCGAGCCTCAAGATGGCTGGTTTGGCTCCCAGCTTGGCTCCCTCTCACAAATGTCTCCCTCCTCCTTCCCCTCAGCCATACAGGGAAGCAGGAGAAGCATCAACCAGGGTGTGTGAGATTGTCCCATCTTTCTGGGGATACCCTTACCTGGATACTGGTTTGGCTTGGCTAGCCAATACTTTCTTCGTGTCCCTGTTCCAGGAGCCAGATGTCCTGGTTTTTAGCCCCCATTTCCTCCTGAAGAGTGGGAGAAGTGGGAAAAGCACTCCCCGGACAAGGACAAGCCAAGAAAGGTAAAGGTCGACTGACTGCCCACCCCAACCCTCCCTTCTGGGAGAACAATCAGACGTGCCAGGGAGAAGAGTCAAAGCAGGATCTCATTTAATAAGGAAGTACATACACACAGCTTATATACTGCACAGGAGCCAATCAGGATAAAGGTCAGAGGGGTGGAGCAAGTTCACATGTACACCAACCCCATAGTCTTTAAGAAAAAGCACAAGCTGTCCAGGAGGGCGGAAGAGTCCTGGACCTATCCTGAGGTGGTATGCCTCCTCCATCACCACCCATAGCACCGCCTCCTGGCTGATAGCCAGGAGCCTTCGCAGCCACATGTGAGGCCTCAAGACCAGGAAGCAGGCAGCCACGCCCTACATTATATGAATATGAATGTAAAGTCATCCTTTTGCACAAGTGTTTCCAGGTGTGCCAGCAACATTAGTACAAAATATTGACATTTTAAAAGAAGTTATTTTAAACTAATTAATTGCATTGAAGTTTTGACTCACTTGTGTTAGATCCTTTTTCTCTTTAGACTTAATTACAATAAAGGACTTTACCTCATTGCTATAGTTTAAATATGAGGTGTCACCCAGAAACTCCTGTGCTATTTCAGGAATATTCAGAGGTGGGATGATAAGATTATAAGAGCTATAACAAATTAATCCATCCTAATTTGAATGGACCCACTGGGTGATAACTGTAAAAATAAGGTGTGGCTGAAGGAAGTGGGCCACTGGGAATGTCCTAAAATAGTCCATCTTTCCTGTTGCACTTTTCCTTCTTTATTTGTCTGTCAGCTTCTTGGCTGCCATAAATGGAGCAGTGCTCCTCCCTCATGCCTTCTGATATGATGTTCTTTCTCACTTTGGTCTGGAGAAATGGAATCAGATGACCATGAGGCTAAACCAAGCATAACCTAAACCTCTGAAATTATGAGCTCAGATAACCTTTACTTCCTCTAAATTCTTTAGGTCAGGTGTTTTGGTCACAGTGACACAAAACTGATTAATGCATCCATGATGAAAAACAAAATGAACTAATGTTATTTATGAATAAACTAGATCAATAAATAAAGATTACTTCTGCAAGATTTTATAAAGTGCACTTAAAAAAAATGTGTTTGTTCAGGCAGCATAGCGATACCAGATTTCAAACTATACTACAGAGCAATAGTAACAAAAACAGCATGGTACTGGTACCAAAACAGGCGGGCAGACCAATGGTACAGAATAGAGGACACAGAGACCAACCCACAAAATTACAACTACCTTATATTAGACAAAGGTGATAAAAGCATGCAATGGAGAAAGAATAGCATCTTCAACAAATGGTGCTGGGAGAACTGGAAATCCATATGCATCAAAATGAAATTGAACCCCTCTCACCATGCACAAAAGTTAACTCAAAATGGATTAAGGAGCTTGAAATCAAACCAGAAACTCTGTATCTAATAAAAGAAAAAGTTGACTCAAATCTCCACCTCATGAGGTCAGGCTCCAAATTCCTCAATAGGACACCTATCGCACAAGAGTTAAAATCAAAAATCAACAAATGGGACTTACTCAAACTAAAAAAGTTTTTTTCTCAGCAAAAGAAACAATAAAAGAGGTAAATAGGGAGCCTACATCCTGGGAACAAATTTTTACCCCTCACACTTCAGATAGAGCCTTAATCTCCAGAGTATACAAAGAACTCAGAAAATTAAACAATAAGAAAACAAATAACCCAATCAACAAATGGGCCAAGGATCTGAACAGACACTTCTCAGAGAAAGATATACAATCAATTAACAAATACATGAAAAAATGCTCACCATCTCTAGCAATCAGAGAAATTCAAATTAAAACCACCCTAAGATACCATCTCACTCCAGTAAGAATGGCAGCCATTATGAAGTCAAACAACAACAAATGCTGGCGAGGATGTGGGGAAAAGGGTACTCTTGTACATTGCTGGTGGGACTGCAAATTGGTGCAGCCAATTTGGAAAGCAGTATGGGGATTCCTCAGAAAGCTGGGAATGGAACCACCATTCAACCCAGCTATTCCCCTTCTAGAACTGTTCCCAAAAGACCTAAAAAGAGCCTACTACAGGGATACAGCTTCATCAATGTTCATAGCAGCACAATTCACAATAGCTAGACTGTGGAACCAACATAGATGCCCTTCAATAGATGAATGGATAAAAATCTGTGGCATATATACACATTGGAATATTACTCAGCACTAAAAAGATAACAAAATCTTGGCATTTGCAGGGAAATGGATGGCATTAGAGCAGATTATGCTAAGTGAAATCAGCCAATTCCTAAAAAACAAATGCCGAATGTCTTCTTTGATATAAGGGGAGCGACTCAAAACAGAGCAGGGAGGAAGAGCATGAGAAGAAGATTACCATCAAACAGGGACTAGAGGTGGGAGGGAATGGAAGAGAGAAGGGGAATTGCATGGAAGATGGAAGGAGACTCACATTGTTATACAAAAATACATATAAGAGGATGTGAGGCGAAGGGGAGAAAAAAAGAGAGAGAGAAAGAGAAATGAGTTATAGTATATGGGGTAGAGAGAAGGGAGGGGAAGGAAGAGGGGAAGAGGAGGGGGAATACAACAGACACTAGTATGACAGTATGTATAAACATGGCTGTATAACCAATGTGATTTTGCAATCTGTACACGTGGGAAAAATAAGAATTCATACCCCATTTGAAACAAATGTATGATATATGATATGTAATGTTTTGAGCAACTAATAAATTTCTGATGTTTTTAAAAAATGTGTTTGTTGTAAAATTTAATATTTTCATCCTAAAATTTTCAAATATATGACATGTAAATTTTTATGCACATGGTGCACTTTCAAATTTTTTATGAGATAAACTTCATAATGGATTTTAATTCATGCTTTCTTAAAATGTTTGTGAGTGTTCAACTTCAAAATCATTGTGAAATTTTGCATCTTGAAAGAGCCATTAGTTTTCACAATTTTGATAAATACAATAAAGTTCAATAACATTGAATTTTAACAAGAAACAATTATGCCAAAGATGATTCAAAAGAGAAAAATTAAATAATTTATTTCAGTGATGAAATTATGGGTCTTTCAATTATTTGGGCTTAATATAAGAATAGAATTTTCCAGAGAGATAGTGACATATCTTATTAATTATTCTTCAGTCTCTTTTCTGTACATTTGTTTTTGATACACATTTAATTAACTCAGACATGCTACTATTTTTGATTTTAGAAGGACAAACCTAAGTTTTAATAAATAGCAGTGTAAAGTTAAAATTAGATCTATGCTATTTCTTTAATCCTTGCTCTAGATTTTAATCTCAACATGGAGTTTCTTTTATGTTCTTTTATTTGGGTTATTTTGTAGTAATTAAAAATAAAATCTCTTATAATATGTAATATTGTTGTTTATAAATTCATAGTTGCATGTGATTTATTTACATTAAATATGAAATTGAAATTTAAAAATTTTAAAGATCTTTGTTCAAGTTCGAAAACAAACAAAAATTACTGCAACATAGTAGATCCATAAGTATAATAAAATTATAATTTTCTTTAAATTTGCTATTCAAGATAATTTATAAAATTACTATTTACATCCAACCAAAAACAGTGAATTTGCTTTCAAAGGAAATATTTTTTAGATTTTGATGGGGTCAGCAACATTTATTCCAACACAAAATAATAGTAAAGTTCTTCAAAATACAAACTGTACTCATTCTGAAGTATCAGCATTTCTGAATACAATCTTATAAGAGTATCAGGAGACAATAATGATAGAATATATCTTTATTTTCTCTTTATCTATTTATTTATATAGATGAAATGATGTATTATGGGTGAATTTATGTTGAAATAATAATGTGTAAAATGTTTCAAATTGAAATGATTTCATTTGGGAAATATATTCTTGTATCTCATTATCATACAAACTTTATAAGTGTTCCTTGAACATTTATATAATTATCCTTGTATTATTGCCTAAGTCATCAGAACTTCAAAAACAACTCTTTGCTTTATTAATAGAAATGTGAATTTTATAAATACATAGAATTACAGTTAATATTAAATTCATCAGTTACTGAAGATAATTATCACATATTAATAATATTGTGTTTCTTGGATATTATAATTTTAAAAATTAATCCCTATATTAAAAACAACAAATAAACAAACCAACATGTTCCACTATGGTATCAAGCAAACGGAGTATAAAAGTTTAAATGACAAAATATTGAAAGTGACTATTAAATTAATATAACTTTATTAAATTCAAAATTATTCTTTCAACTTTTGCTACTTTACTCAATGTACAATGCAGTTGAAATGTTATAGTAAAAGTATAACAATTAATTTAAATGTATATAACACCATTAAATAGTCTTTTGACTTGGTTAAAGTAACTATGTCAAGTATTTTCTTGGTGGATAGATTTATACATTTATGAACAACTATACCAAACTGCCTGAGAGATATTAAAAAAAGATTGGTATATACTTATCCCAGGGCTTCTATAACACAACAACACTACATTGGGTGAATTAAACAACAAAATTTTAATTTCTTATTGTTGTATAGTCTGGATCCGATATCAAAGTGTGCCATCTGAGTTGGTTTCTGGTGAGGCTACTCTTCCTGGGTTGTAAATGGCCACCATTTTCTTTTTCTGTGTTCTCATGTGACCTTTCCTCTGTGTGCTCAGGGAAGATACAGAAGCCTCAGTGACACTTCATCTTCCTTCAAGGACAGCAGCCCTAAATGATAAGGGACCTGTTCTTTCCCCCAAATACACTCAATTGGAGATTATCACTTCAATAGATGAATGTTGAGGGAATAAAATTGAATGTATAACAACTAGAAAGCTGCAGAAATCCGTATAAAACTTGTACACTGGAACATTTATTATCTGTCCAACAGAAATATCCAAGACCTTTACAATCACTACTAATCTAATGTCATATGTTAGACAAATTTGTATTTGGATGTTTTTGCCTCTTAGATGATCTCATGTTACAACCACAAAGGAAGTTGGACACCATAGGCAGTGTCATACAATGTAGATGCTACTATCAGTTTGGAAGAGAACATGATGAACTAGCATGCTTTCAGTTATGAATGTATTTGCTATGTTCAATAATTATGTGTTGAATTTCTATGCTATTTTCTGGGATATGTTATACAAGAAATAGGATAGAGTATTAGATTCAGTGCACCTTGAAAGTAGTGCTGGAGCAGACAGAAGATCAAGAAAGGGGAAACAAATAAGTGAAAAATAACCATAATAATTGTCTTCAATTTTGTAAGGTAGATCTAGTCAAGAGTTAGTTTCCAAATTTTAGGAATGAATAAATCTTTACATAAAGAAAAATATACAAATATCTGATCCAAATTGCACTCAGCATCCCTCATCTTTAGAATAATGTATATTTAGATCACAACCAAGTAGCCATACACAGCAGAATGACTCAATATGAACAGATTGACAATAACAATTAACAACAAGAAAGTAGTTGAAATATAACTTCATCATATTTAAAGGTGCCAAATAAGGAAAAATACTTTGAAAAACTCTGGGCAGTTTCTCATAAGTTGAAAATAAACCTCTCTTATGGCCAAGGAATTATGCTATTTTTTTTTGCCTCTTGCTCAAAAGAAATCAAATCATGCCTATAAAAGAGTCATAAATTGATGCTTATAACTGCTTTATTTATAATAGACAAAACTGGGAAAAAATGCATACATCTGTAAAGAGAAGATGGATGAGCACATTGTATTGTATTGATGCAATAGATGTTATTCATACATCAGTGGAACTAATGCTGATACTGAATAAGAATATATTCAGCACAAGAATCTGTAAACAGAAGAATAAATACAGTGATTTGTGATACCATGATTATGAAGTTGGAAAAGAAGCAACACTACTCTATGATAACAGAACACATTGCAGTATATGTTTCTGGAGGTTCAGCAGTGAATGACTAGAAAAGGAACACAAATGAACTTTCAGAATTGATGGACACAGTCTGTCTGTCTCTTCAAGAGAGTTTTAGGGGTTAGGTAAGTGATCTGTCAGAATTCATCACACGGAACATTTGTTATGTGCATTTAAGTTATTGAAATAATAATAATAAAATTTAGATAGACCAAAAATTAGTTTTAGGGAAAGTTATTTTAAAACTGACTTGTTTACAATTACAGAGCCATGGCTGTAATAAGTGAGCAGTTCTTAACTGATTTTACTATTGTGGATAAATTTTTCAGAGAAAAATACTTCTTACCTCCTCCACAGGGGCATCTTGCCTTGGGCACTTTAAGAGTTACACTATTGCTGTGTCTCCACTTCTTTGAACACCACTAAAGAACTAGATTTGTGTTGGAGAGAGTGGCTTTCACCTGGTACCTAGCTTAGTGTGGTGTGGAGATATGAGACCTAGAACAGCCCAGCCATTTCACAGAATTCGTTAAAAGAACCACAGAGAAATGAATGCAAACCCTAATCCATTTGTGACTGAAGCAGACATACTTCTGGATTTTCAATCTAGGTCATATTAACTTACTTTTTTATGTCACATTTTCTGTTATTTGTTACATTAAGAGTCATATCTATTATAAGGAGAGGTAACTCTGCCTTAATCAACTGTAATTAATTCTTTTAGAATTGTTAATAAAATGTATTTTTTGATTTTTTATTTTAAGTATAATAATTGTATATGTTTAGGGTGAATGTGCTTTGAAATGAATGAATTTATTCCATAAGTATCTTACTTCATGAATTGAGAATTTAAGGAAAAAAGGAGTTTTTTTTTTAATATTTCAAATTCTTCAAACCTTAGTAAAAACATTTTAATCAAGGTGTTTTATTTTAAACTTTGTGTTTTATTCAAAAACATTAAAGATGATGTCTAAACCTGGCATGGTGACACAGGCCTATAATCCCAGCAACTGGAAATTAAGGCAGGAAGAATCCACGTCCCAGTTCAGACTGGGCAATTTAGCATGACCCTGTCTCAAGATTTAAAAAAAAAAAAAAAAAAAAAAGACAATGGAAGTACTCAGTAGCTACATTCGGGTTTAATGCCCAGGTCCAAGAAATAATAAAATACTATTTGCCTACTTTGTAAATAGCATACCAATACTATAATTATTACTTCTTTTTTATTTTCAGCCAACTTACTGGAACCTACTCAGCTATTTCTTTCTCTTTTATTTATTTAATTTTTGTTATTTATCATTTCCAGCAAACTACTCTGCATTTTTCCCTTGACCTGTGAATGAACCCACTTTGACAGTGCTATCATGATTTCATAATTAATTCTACACTTCCTTGATACTGAGTGAGGTAGGTCACAAGCAGTCATGGTAAGGTTGCCTTATTCTTCTTGTGTTCATATCTCTGGATGCTTAAACAAAATTACAAATTTACATAGAAGAGATGAAATTTCACCTTCAGTGATAATGTTTTGTGTGATAAGGTCAACTTCTAGCTTGTTGACATCTTTATTAGAAAAAAAAAAGTTCTTAGCTTAAATGAAGACATAAGTGACTCATGAACAACATCCTGCATCAAGAGCCCATTGACTTTTCCTAATTAAAGCCATTGGGACTCACCCATTTTTGACTGTGATGGATGTGTGCTATTTTTCCATACTCTGAGAGGCTTAGTACACATTGTGTGTATGGGTGGGAGGAGATTTTATACACACACACACACACACACACATATGTGTGTATAGTGGTCATATGAGGGTAAATACTGATTCAAAAGAGAGATATTCAAATGTTTCTGGAGGTTTTAATCGTGTTATCATTTTTAAAAGAAAACAAAATTCTATGTTCATCTGTATTAAGAAAAGTAGTAGTCGTGAATCCTAACTTGTTTTTTTAACCTAATTCAGAATTAAATAGCAACTTTATGTACCTAAATCCTTAAGACAAAAATGTATTAATTATTTGGATCATTTAAGGCAAAATCAGATATTTACCTTGATATATCTACATCTGTTTTACATTTGAAACATTTAAAGCACACAATACAATTTTGAAATTTTGTAATATTCAGACAGCAAAATGAGAAAATTTTATTTAACTACAGAGTTCATTTTTTCCACGTCTGTATTTTTTCTTCTTATTTATACCTATTACCCTTCATTATAACTTATTATTTCCTTTTGTTTTGCTAATACAATAACTTTATCAGCCATGTAATCACACTGAAACCCAAACCCCAGTGTTTAATTGTGTGGCTTTTCCAATCCATACTTGCATTACTGATTGCCACTGTAATCTCGGTAAATAAATGGCCACCTACTGCTGGACACTTTAAGCAATCTTGCTATATTACTGTAGATAGCTATCTCATTTATGCTGTACAGTAAAAATTCAAAACTTCAATGCTTTTCTCAGTATCTACTTACCAAAATCCATGGCCACTCATGAGTTATCTCAGCAGTCCCTGCTAGAAAAATAATCATTACACATTGTACTGAAGCTCAACATGCTTCAAAAAAGCAGAATGGGCCAACATCATTTGCATGCTCTTTAAAGACAGAAAGAAAAATCAATCCAATTGTATTTTCACTAAAGTACAATCGTAATTTGTCAACATTCTCTCTAACATGTTTTCTCCATTCTTTCTAGCATATACAAACACATGTCTCTTACTACTTTTTATCATTACAGTTTCAAGTTGCTCACACCATCTTAAGCAACAACACTACTTTCCATTCAAGAATCAAGATTCCTATGAAAAGATTCTGTTTAACAATCAACTCACAAAAAAATATTTATTCTACTAATACTTCTCTGCTCCTTAGAGCAATCCTTGCCTAGATCGATAGCCTCCTTGTTGCCTATTGAAAAGAAAGACTTCAGGCCTTTTTTTACTTC
The DNA here is from genome assembly GCF_045843805.1 of Urocitellus parryii. NCBI lineage: Eukaryota > Metazoa > Chordata > Mammalia > Rodentia > Sciuridae > Urocitellus > Urocitellus parryii. Next base: position 56,026,973 of record NC_135532.1, on the reverse strand, counting down.
AAAATCTGTGTTGTATAACAATCTTCATCAAATCTGTATCACTGAGTAGACTCTTCAAGTAGATATATACAGAAAAAAATATTTCTCTACCACTTCGTTTAATGGTGGTTGCCATAACACAATCATGTTTGCTAAAATTCATATGTTGAAATTCAATCTCCAATGTGATAGTAGATGACTAATTCATAATGGTACAGCCCTCATGAATGATATTGGCAGATTTATTTAAAAAATAAAAGTACAAGGGGTTTAGAAGTATAGTTCAATGGTAGAATGCTTTCCTAATATGTGTGAGGCCCAGCATTGCCAGAAAACAACCATACTGGCAGGCAGATAAGAAGGAAGGAGGAAGGCTGGAGGGCAGGCTGGCTAGTTGCATCCATTTTGATGGCTCTTTTGTCTTTTCTTCTACAGCATGAAGATACTGAGCTCCTGTCCCTTTTGATTTTTCCTCTGTTCCTCTGTGTTGCTGTCTATGAGGAACAGGTTTTACAAGACACTGAACCTACAGTTGCCTTGACATCAGAGATTCCAATCCCCAGAATCATGAAAAAATAGATTTCTATTCTTTATAAATTGCCCACTGTCCCAGCAAGAGGTAAGAAGATACAAAAAGTGGTCATGTGAGGATGGAGGCAGAAACAGGATTGATGTATCTGCAAGCAAAAAATATGTCAACAATTTCTGTACTCCATAAAAGAGAGGGGAAGAAGGGAATTTATTCACGAGAACCAGAGGGAGTGTGCTCCTGTCTGCACCTTAGTATCAGACTTCTGGTCTGTAGAACCCTGAGACACAGATTTCTGTTGTTGTAAGACATGGAGTTTGAGGTACTCTATGCAACCCTAGGAAACTAATAAAGATAGTGCTTCCTTCACATCAGCTTCTGTTCTGAATCTTCATTTTTTCCACCTGTCACCTTTTAAATTACACTGGCTATAGCTATCTTCACTTGAGGAATCATCTTTACATGCCCTTCAAAGCTTTTGGTGACCTAAGCTTGTTATTTTTCAGTTTATTGTTTTCACTTGCTTCTTATATTCTATATTCTCTTCACACTGTTCTTTTGCATAGTGACTTGAAGCATGGTTTCTTAGATCAGAGACTAGCTATAAAAGTTAGTCGTATTTCGAAAGTCACTAAACATTTTAAGTCCCAATTTAAGATCTATAAAATGAAATTTTAAAAGTATTCAAGAATGCTACACTATAAGTAGCCCATCAGTTTTCTTACTTGCTTCTTTCTTTTCTAGAGCATATTTTCAACTAAGGTTTTGCAAGTCTTGAAATTGAGTGTACTTTGAAAAGCCACCATTCTAAATAAAAGTAAATTAAAAAAATATATATTGGTCATACCCTGGTGTATCTTCTTTTTCTCATTTGCTTCCATTTGTCCTTTATATAGGTTCATATAAAATGATTTAATTTGAAAAATAAAATGCCAACACAAATACAAATTGCATATTATCTTATTATTATTGGTTTCCAGCATTAGATTTTACATGGAAACATTTAATATAGGTTTGGTTCATGATTTAATGACTCCCATTCAATATCAATAATGGAAAAAAATAGTGTATTTTTGTGCATTTAATATATTTCTATCAGATACTATTCAATATTCGTTAAGTAAATAAATATTGTTCTAATAACGATTTTTATTTCCTTCTTTTATTTAAATAATTCATACACTGTCCTCATATACTTAAATTACTCAGAATTTTTGTTGGTGATTATATTTTTGTTTGCTTTTGAAAGTATTGCCATATTGGTAATTAAATTGGTAATTAAATCAAATTTCCATCATAGAGTTAAGAATGATTGAATGATTTCCAGGACTTTCAGTTGTAAAGTTTAATCAGAATATGCATATAGGACAAAAATATGTTCATAGAAATTACAAAGTTTACTAGTTCCACCTAGTGGCGATGCAAAGGAAGCCTTAAAATAATTTTTTTACTAGTGACATTAAAATGATTTTTATAAAGGTTTTCAAAAGTTTATTTGTGTAACCTTTACATAAAGTAGGATACACAATGCTGAAAATACAACCCACTGTATTAAAATGTCCTAAAAAATGAATTTTGAATGTCTATGATTTTTTTTTTCTGGTGAAATACACACACACACACACACACACACACACACACACACACATATATATATATATATATATATATATATATATATATATATATGCTATCTGAGGACCAGAGAACTAACAAATAGTATCTTCTGTTATTATTTAACATTTTCTTTTTTTTTCTACTAATTAAGCATATGTTTTTTACACACTGTTAATAATGCCATTCATTTAGCCACTGGGCCCTGAATAAATAGCCAGAGGACATTCATAAAGTATCAAAAACACATAAATCTAGAAGATAATATGAGTTCTTACATAGAAATTCATTTTCATTATCATCTAATAAAATAAGTAAATCTGTCAAAACCCCAACAATCCTAAGTGCTTTAAACAGCTAAACATTTTATTATTTAAAACCCTGTATGTTTTACAAAACAACATTCAAGATGGTGAAATGTTGATATAGTGATAAACATAGATACTTTATCAGTTTAATTGAAATTTCACAATTAGTTATGGCATTGTACCTTAATTGTGCCTATCATCATGAAGTACAATATAACTGATATATGAATGAAATATATTTTCCAGAACAAATATCAGCAGAATACCTGTCATAGAAAATTATTTTTCTTCCTTTGCATAAAGAGCACCTTAGAGATTTTTATGAAATCTATTTATGTCTTCCAAGTACTTTCATTTTTATTGTCTTTTTAATGCCTGAAAAAATGTAAACTACACAGAGCATGTTTTATCTTAGAAAAGTCTTTCCGGTTTGGTTGTGACAGACTGAGTTTTATATGATGTGTGAAAGTATTTGATCTGTATACAAAACAGATTACTGAAGAAAAAACATTTCCACAAATTGCTGGATATCATTAACTAAACTTTTCGATATTTTAAAAGGAGAAAATGAAAAGAAAATTACAAATGAGTATTCTTTTTTTCAGATAGAAATAATACGCTACATCAGGCAAAAAGAGTAAAATCTTCAGTGTGTCAACTTTCAGTCTTGCTTGTTTAATTAATTTTACATATAAAAGCAAATGACTTAAAAAACGTTATGTGGCAGCAAATTACTTTACCATTTTTACCTTTGCAGCTTATTATAGATAAGCTACCCACATCCTTTTCTAGCTGTCATAACTCTGAGAACTTAATGTTGCTATTATTCAACACCAGAGGACAAATAATGGGTAAACACTGTATTATCATTATATTCTCACAATTTGATATTAAATTACACTAAATTGTGATGGTTGCCCGCAAAAACAGAAATATGTTAGTTACACTAATAAAACACTGATCCAATATAACTGATTAACATATGTTGGATTGTTTATACTTCAGTATAAATTTATACACTAGATCTATTTTTAAATCATATTGTATAATCTTATTAGTTGATGACAAATAAAATTACAAGTATATACACTATGATTGTAAACTCAGCACATGAAAAAGATTTTGCCATAAATGCTTCTCATATCTCTACAGAAAGAGGGAGAGAAAAAATGAAAGCCAGAGACAAATGGAAAATTACCTAAAGGCTTTCAGTATTCACTTATTTATTTGTTTTTACTGGTGCATTGCGATTATACATAATATTGGTATTCATTATGTCATATTTATACATGCACATAATTTGATCAATTTAATTCTCATTAAATCTTATAACAATTGACTACTTAGAAAATGAACCCAATTGACTCCATGTCAAATTTCACATGAAGAACAAATTTGCCACCAAAAACCTATATTTGATGATTCCAACTTCAGATTAACCTAAGTATAGTCATACTTAAGTATTCCTGGAAAATTGGTTCACAGACCCTCATGGATACCAAAACCGGCAGATGCTGGAATCTCTTGTATAAAACACTATATCATTTGCACATAAGTTATAAACATCCTTCCATACAATTGAAATTATCTGTATATTACTTTTATTACTAATACAATGTCAATTCTACATAGATAGTTGACATACTTTATTGTTTAGAAAATATTAAACAAGGAAAAATCTGTACTGAACCCATACAATTTTTTTTCAAATATTTTGGATCTTTATTGATGTAATCAATGAATGGGAAATCCATGGATATGGAGGGCCAGTTGTACAATAAAGAATAAAATATGATGGAAAAATAATTAGTTGAACATATTAATATTAGTTTATAAAAGAATCCATTTTTATTGTAAGCTGCAATATATTAGAGGCATGCTCTTACATACTTTCATAACTCTGTTATGCATGTCTGGAAATCATCATTCTCCTAGAAGCTCAGATCATTCATTTCACTATAATCTCAAGGTTTGCACACAAGTGTGTATTTGTAGCTAGATCTCCCTTGAGTTCCCAAAATAAATTTAAAATTACACTCTTTTTATAAAAAGTATATTTAAATAGTAATGAATGTCCTGATCTGTTCTATGATAGCCCTAATATCCTATTCTTTTCCCTTAATTTTCTTTGTAACTTTAATTACCATTATAAGTGGCATAGACCTTTTAATATATGTTTAACTTATTGCTTGTTGACCCTAACTAAAATGTTAGCTCCTTAAAATAAACAGTTTTTTGTTTCTGTTTGTTGTTTGTTTGTTTGTTTTGTTTTGTTTTTGTTTCAATATAAGGGAATAAACCCAAGCTCTTGCATGATTAGGCAAGAACTCTACCTTTGAACTACAACCCCCAAACTGAGATGATTTTTTTTCTTTTTTTTTTAATCTTTTTTTTTTTTTTTTAAGAGAGAGGAGAGAGGGAGAGAGAGAGAGAATTTTTTTAATATTTATTTTTTAGTTCTCGGCAGACACAACATCTTTGTTGGTATGTGGTGCTGAGGATCGAACCCGGGCCACACGCATGCCAGGTGAGCGCCCTACAGCTTGAGCCACATCCCCAGCCCGAGATGATTGTTTTTATATTGGATTTCTAGTACATAGAGCACTGCTTAAATAAGACTCTCTGAGAAGATGAACTGTAAATACATATTAACACATTAAGATAACCTATATATGTATTTTCAGAACCTTACCATTTAAGAGGTGAACAGAGATGCTCACTTAGATTGAACACAAGATCACCTCCCAGATTGATATTACTCACTGGGCATCACACACATAAGTGGCCATAGTGATGTGTCCGGCAGGGATTCTCACAGGCATTTTCCTTGCTACTCTTTATTTTCTTTTCCCAATTGATCTTCCTCAAAGTTCACTTTGAACCTCTAAATTTTTTCTTTATACTACACTTTGAAAATTAAGTGATTTCCACAACCTCTAAAATTCATGCAGATAAACTGATTCTAAAGATTCACTATCAGATTCCCTGATTGTAGGTCTCTATAATAGACACACAGACTCCCCCAAACACACAGACCCCCCAACACACATAACAAGAATACATATACATAGAAGACACTGCAATATATTTTTCCACATTTTAATTTGAGATATAATTCACAAAATTCACCTTTAAAAGGTAGAGTCCAGTGGGTTTTAGTCTTCTTAGAACTTTTAGTGTATTCACAGGTTGTCTAATCATTAGCATTACCAGAAGTTTCATCACACCCAAAAGGAAGGCTTCCCAGATGAGCATTCATCTGCATTCTCACCTCTCCCAACCTTGGCTAATTTTAGTAATTAAGAACAATGTTCCTATGAATGACAATATATCAGTGAACTTGTGAACACTATTTCAATTCTCTTAGGTATATCTTTCTTGGACATCTCTCTATTCAAATCCTTTGTCTAATTTTACAATTCTGCAATTTGTCTTTTTGTTGATGAATTGTAAGGCTATTTTATATTTTACAGATACCAAAACTTTAACAGGTACAATTTACAAATATTATCTCCAAGGGATTTTTTTTTCACTTTTGGGAGAGTGTTATTTGAATCATAAAAGTTGTTTTAATTTTGATTAAAAATTATCATTATATTTCTTTTGTTTTTTGTGTTTTGGAGTCATATCTAAGAAATTATTTTCTAATTCATGATGACATAGATTTATAATCATTTTGTTTCTAAGATTTTTATAGTTTCAGCTCAGGTATTTAAGTTATTGATTTGTTTGCAGTTTTTAAGTTTTGTAGATGGTAGGGGATGTTTCCAACTTTATAATTTTGCATTTAGTTATCCAGTTGCATCAGCATCTTTTGTACAGACTATGAACAATGAGTCTACCTCTAGGTTTATTAGAACAGTGTGTGTGTGTGTGTGTGTGTGTGTGTGTGTGTGTGTTTTGAATATTACTCTATTCATATTATTATCCCCACTGTCATCTCTATGCAATTACACATCCAGATTTGTGAGCTAATAGAATAAATCAGCCCTTGGAACTTCCTACTTATTCACTGAATAAATACTTTGAATTGAAAACCAAACAACATTTAATTCACATAAAATTTTAGAAAAAACTACCATAAAGTAATAATAAAGCAATTAAAAATAAATATAAATTTTTAAAATTTGAGAAAAATTTCAAATATTTCTGATGCAACAGCATAAGCACAAAAATCATATCATTTAGTAATTTTTATTTAAAATATAAATTCAGTATGTAACTTAATAAGTCAGAAGTAAACAAGAACAAATTATTATAAGGAGGATAGTGGATTTAAAAAGGAAATGCATGAAAACCTTTCTATTCCATATCTCTCATGTTCCCCTTATTTGATCATGATTAGTGATGACAGAAGTGAATAGAAGAACAATTTCATAGCATTACAAATTAGAAAAGAGACAAAATACAACAAAGAAGCAGATGTAAACAAATTCTATGAATGTCTTTAGCTCATGCATTAGATAATTTCAATAAAATGTAAGTATTGAAAGAAAATGGATGCCAACCAAGAATCATATCCAGAAAAATTAAACTTTAGATTGGATGATGAAATAAAAACCTTCCATGATAAACAAAAGTTTAAAGAATTTACAACTTGAAAGACTGCACTAAAGAACATCCTCTGCAAAATATTTCATGAAGAGGAATTGAAAAACAACAATGAAAATCAGCAAAGGGAAGTTTTACACTATAGGAAAAACTAATCAGAGGAGAAACCAAGTCAAGTTAAACCAAAAACGAACAAAAATGTCTGGGAATACAAATCATGTCTTGATAATAACCCTGAATATTAATGGCCTAAACTCACCAATCAAAAGACATAGACTGGTGGATTTGATTTTAAAAAAATAAAAAATAAAAAGACCCAACAATATGCTTCCTCCAAGAGTCTCATCTCATGGGAAAAGACATCCATAGAATGAAGGTGAAAGGTTTGGAAAAATCATACTACTCACATGAACTGTGAAAGCAAGCAGGAGTTTCCATTCCCAAATCAAATAAGTAGACTTTAAGCCAAAGTTAATCAAAAGGTATAAAGGAGGCATTTCTCATCAACAAGATATAACAATAAGAAATGTATATGCCCCAAACAATGGAGCATCTATGTTCATCAAACAAACTCTTCTCAAGTTCAAGAATCAAATAGATCACAACACAGTAATTCTGGGTGACTTTAACACACCTCATTCACCACAGGATCTAATTTGATTTTTCTACTTTTGGATAGCCAGTTTTCCCAACACTGTTTGTTTTCTATAATTTTTTTCCTGCATACGATTTTGGCACCTTTGTCAACTATCTGATGACTATATGTAGGTTTATCTCTGTGTCTTTTAGTCTGTTCCATAGGTCTTCATGTTTATTTTGATGGCAATAAAATGTTATTTTTGTTAGTATAGTTCTGTAGTATAATTTGAGATCAGGAATTGTGACGCCTCCAGCATCACTCTGCTTACTCAAAATTACTTTCTCAATTCCGGATCTTTTATTCTTCCAAATGAATTTAAGGACTGTTTTCTCTAGTTCTGTAGAGAATGTCCTTTGTATTTTAATGGAAATTGTATTGAATCTCTATAAAACTTTTGGTAATATGTAAATTTTAACAATATTCATCCTGCCTATTCAAGAACATATTCTGAGGTCTCAATTTCTTTCTTCAGTGTTCTATAGCTTTACATTATAACTTAAAATGCCAAAATAAACTGCCATGCTAAATTATGATAAAATAGTATGAATAATAAAAAATTACATACAATTAAAATAAACTGAAAACAATTCTGAATACTTTAGAAAAAAGTATTAGAATTCTTGAATAGAATTTAGTTGTTATCCATGTAAGGTTTTTTTTTTGTTGTTGTTTGTTTGTTTGGTTTATTTTATTTTATTTTTTTAATTGGTTGTTCAAAACATTACAAAGCTCTTGAAATATCATATTTCATACATTAGATTCAAGTGGGTTATGAACTCCCATTTTTACCCCAAATAAAGATTGCAGAATCACATCGGTTACACATCCACATTTTTACATAATGCCATATTAGTAACTGTTGTATTCTGCTACCTTTCCTATCCTCTACTATTCCCCCTCCCCACCCCTCCCATCTTCTCTCTCTTCTCTACCCCATCTACTGAAATTCATTTCTCTCCTTGTTTATTTTCCCATTCCCCTCACAACCTCTTATATGTAATTTTGTATAACAATGAGTTCTCCCTCCATTTCCATGCAACTTCCCTTTTCTCTCCCTTTCCCTCCCACCTCATGTCTCTGTTTAATGTTAATCTTTTCTTCCTGCTCTTCCTCCCTGCTCTGTTCTTAGTTGCTCTCATTATATCAAAGAAGACATTTGGTATTTGTTTTTTAGGGATTGGCTAGCTTCACTGAACATAATCTGCCCTAATGCCATCTATTTCCCTGCAAATTCCATGATTTTGTCATTTTTTAGTGCTGCGTAATACTCCATGGTGTATAAATGCCAGATTTTTTTTATCCATTCATCTATTGAAGGGCATCTGGGTTGGTTCCACAGTCTAGCAATTGTGAATTGTGCTGGTATGAACATCAATGTGGCAGTATCCCTGTAGTTCGCTCTTTTAAGGTCTTCAGGGAATAGTCTGAGAAGGGGAACAGCAGGGTCAAATGGTGGTTCCATTCCCAGCTTTCCCAGGAATCTCCATACTGCTTTCCAAATTGGCCGCACCAGTTTGCAGTCCCACCAGCAATGTACAAGAGTACCCTTTTCCCCACATCCTCGCCAGCACTTGTTGTTGTTTGACTTCATAATGGCTGCCAATCTTACTGGAGTGAGATGGTATCTTAGGGTGGTTTTGATTTGCATTTCTCTGACTGCTAGAGATGGTGAGCATTTTTTCATGTACTTGTTGATTGATTGTATATCCTTCTCTGAGAAATGTCTGTTAAGGTCCTTGGCCCATTTGTTGATTGGGTAATTTGTTATCTTATTGTCTAATTTTTTGAGTTCTTTGTATACTCTGGATATTAGGGCTCTATCTGAAGTGTGAGGAGTAAAAATTTGTTCCCATGATATAGGCTTCCTATTTACCTCTCTTATTGTTTCTCTTGCTGAGAAAAAACTTTTCAGTTTAAGTAAGTCCCATTTGTGGATTCTTGTTATTAACTCTTGTGCTATGGGTGTCCTATTAAGGAATTTGGAGCCCGACCCCACAATATGTAGATCGGAGCAAACTTTTTCTTCTATCAGACTCAGAGTCTCTGATTTGATATCTAGCTCTTTTATCCACTTTGAGTTAACTTTTGTGTATGGCGAGAGGAGGGGATTCAGTTTCATTTTGTTGCATATGGATTTCCAGTTTTCCCAACACCATTTGTTGAAGATGCTATCCTTCCTCCATTGCATGCTTTTAGCTCCTTTATCAAATATAAGATAGTTGTAGCTTTGTGGATTAGTCTCTGTGTCCTGTATTCTGTACCATTGGTCTACCCACCTGTTTTGGTACCAGTACCATGCTGTTTTTGTTACTGTTGCTCTGTAATATAGTTTGAAATCTGGTATCGCTATACCGCCTGATTCACACTTCCTGCTTAGAATGCTTTTGCTATTCTGGGTCTTTTATTTTTCTATATAAATTTCATGATTGCTTTATCTATTTCTACAAGAAATGCCATTGGGGTTTTGATTGGCATTGCATTAAACCTATGGAGAACTTTTGGTAATATAGCCATTTTGATGATGTTAGTTCTGCTTATCCATGAACAGGGTATATTTTTCCATCTTCTAAGATCTTCTTCTACTTCTCTTTTTAGGGTTCTGAAGTTTTCATTGTATAAATCATTCACCTCTTTTGTTAGGTTGATTCCCAAGTATTTTATTTTTTTGAGGATATTGTGAATGGAGTGTTTTTCCTCATTTCCATTTCAGAAGTTTTGTCGCTAATATACAGAAATGCCTTTGATTTATGCGTTTTGATTTTATATCCTGTCACTTTGCTGAATTCATTTATTATTTCTAGTAGTTTCTTTGTAGACCCTTTTGGGTCTTCTAGGTAGAGAATCATGTCATCTGCAAATTGTGACAATTTAAGTTCTTCTTTTCCTATTTTTATGCCTTTAATTTATTTCGTCTCTCTAATTTCTCTGGCCATTGTTTCGAGATCTATATTGAATAGAAGTGGTGAGAGAGGGCATCCCTGTCTTGTTCCAGATTTTAGAGGGAATGCCTTCAGTTTTTCTCCATTCAGAATGATGCTAGCCTGGGGCTTAGCATAAATAGCTTTTACAATGTCAAGGTAAGTTCCTGTTATCCCTAGTTTTTCTAATGTTTTGAACATAAAGGGATGCTGTACTTTGTCGAATGCTTTTTCTGCGTCTATTGAGATGATCATATGGTTCTTATCTTTAAGTCTATTGATGTGGTGAATAACATGTATTGATTTTCATATATTGAACCATCCTTGCATCCCAGGGATGAATCCTACTTGATCATGGTGCACAATTTTTTTGTTGTGCCTTTGTATCTGATTTGCCAGAATTTTATTGAGGATTTTTGCATCTAGGTTCATCAGAGATATTGGTCTGTAGTTTTCTTTCTTTGAGGTGTCTTTGTCTGGTTTCAGAATCAGGGTGATGTTGGCCTCATAGAATGAATTTGGCAGAGCTCCCTCTTTTTCTATTTCCTGAAATAACTTGAAAAGTATTGGTATTAATTCTTCTTTAAAGGTTTTGTAAAACTCTGCTGTATACTCATCCAGTCCTGGGCTTTTCTTGGTTGGTAGTCTTTTGATTGCTTCTTCTATTTCATCCATTGATATTGGTCTGTTTAAATTGTGTGTATCCTCCTGACCTAGTCTGGGCAAATCCCTTAGCCATGCTAACGAAGAGAAGAAGAGAGAGAACTCAAATTACTAACATACGGGATGAAAAAGGCAATATCACAACAGATGCTACAGAAATACAGAAGACAATTAGAAATTATTTTGAAAACCTATATTCCAATAAAATAGAAGATAGTGAAGACATCAATAAATTTCTTAAGTCATATGATTTGTCCATGAAAGGTTTAACATTTCAAAATAGCAACAGAACCTATGGTATCACTATGTTAAATGTATAATTATTTTAAATGTATAATGTATATTATTATTTTAAATGTATAATGTATATGTAAATGTATAATTATGTTAAATGTAAAATTATTTTGATAAAATCTCAGGAATATTTGATAAAATACATTCTTCCTCTTTATATAATCTATGTTTTAAGTTGCTTCCAAAGTTGTATTACTAATATTTATAACATTTACCAGAATTAATATGTACTCATTTTCCAATCTTGGTTTCAGCATTATTTTGGTGTTTTCATTTCCCCCCATAGCCTGAAAAATATAGTGTTCACTTAAATCCAAATCATTCTACACCTTCTTCAAAATTATTACACATAAAAAAGTACCAAAAATCCACATGATCATTCATAGAGAGAAGACAGTACACATTACAAACATCATATTGTCTATAAGCAGTAAATTTGAATTAATTTCCAGCAGCATTATTTTGAGCTCCAGCTAAAAGTAGGGATTGGCACACCCTGAGGAAAAAAGCTATGAGAGATAGCTAGCCTTTGAAATCTTAAAGCACACAACAAAGACTCTTAAATTAAAAGTCTAGAATATGGACCTTCTTTACATAAAATGTAAATAAATTTGCAGAATACTCTAGTTAGAAAATAATTTAAATTATTTCTTAATTAGCATTAATTAATACTGACCACTAGTGAAAATGTAAAGACTAAGATATTTATATATTCTTGAGCTTTTTTCTTAATTATTTACTATTTTCAAAGGAAAGAGAAAACATAGAGATTTCATAATGGGAAAAAAGAAGACATATTTTGATACATTTATCAAAAATGAAAACTAAAGTTTAATTATGTGCAAATAAAAAACGCAAAATTATTATTTAAAATACTAAATTAATTGTTTGAATTTCTGTACACTTTGTAGGACAAAAACATGTCTCTCTGAATTTTGCTTTCCATAAGCTTTTTCTTTTTAATGCTGCCCACACATTTTTCAGATCTCAATGTATTGTAATCATTTTTAGAAATTTTTTTTTCACTTTTTCTTAGTTGTATATTTTTCTGCAATATTACATTTTTCTTTTGTATTACAAAAAAATTTATTACATAGCTTCTGGCTATTTAACTTAATCTCTGATTAATTATAATTTATACTTTTAAGTTCCTACAGAACACAAAATATGTCATAAGAATAATATCAAATATTAGTTTTAATTAAGATAGCTATAATTGCATTGATTGAAATTGGTATAAAAATTTATCAACTGAACTTCTGAATTACATAATTCTCTTAAATATAAAATTTTGTTATTAAATCATTGATGTTATAATAAATAATTTATTTCATTCAGAAACTTTTTAAATTAAATTATTTATTTATTCTAATTTGTTATACGTGATGGCAGAATGCAACACATTTCATATTACACAAATAGAGCACACTTTTTCAAATCACTGGTTCTACACAAAGTATTTTCATATCATTTGTGTCTTCATACATATACTTAAGGTAATGATGTCTCATTCCACCCTCATTCCTACTCCCTTGCCCCCTCTCAACTCCTCCCTCCTTTGCCTTATATAAAGTTCCTCCATTCCTCCCATGCTCCCCTACCCTGCATCACCATCATTAGTCAGCATCCTCATATCAAACAAAACATTAGGCCTTTGGTTTTTTGGGATTGGCTTACTTAGAATTATTTTATCCAACTTCATCCATTTACCTGCAAATATCATGATTTTATTGTCTTTTAATGCTGATTAATGTTCCATTGTGCACCAAAATTACCCTCTATCCATTAATCTACTAAAGGGCATTTGTGTTGGTTCCATAATTTTGCTATTGTGAATTGTGCTGCTATAAACATTGATATGGCTATGTTCCTGTAGTATTCTGTTTTTAAGTCCTTTGGGTATAAACCGAGGAATGGGATAGTTGGGTCAAATGATGGTTTCATTTCAAGTTTTCCAAGAAGTCTCCATACTGCTTTCCATATTGGCTGCACCATTTTGTAGTCCCACCAGCAATGTATGGAGTGTGCCTTTTCCCCCACAACCTCGCCAACACTTAATAGCTGCCATTCTGACTAGTGTATGATAAAATCTTAGTGTAGTTTTGATTTGTATTCTCTAATTGCTAGAGATGTTGAACATTTCTTTCATATATTTCTTGATTGATTGTATATCATCTGATGAGAAGTGTCTGTTCAGTTCCTTGGGCCATTTATTAATTGGGTTATTTTCTTTTTCTGTTAAGGTTTTTTAGTGCTTTATATACCCTAGAGATTAGTGCTCTGATGTGCTTGTGGTAAAGATTTGCTCCCATTCTGTAGACTCTCTATTCACCTCACTGATTGTTTCTTTTGCTGAGAAAAAAGCTTTTTAGTTTGAATCCATCCCATTTGTTTATTTTTGGTTTTAATTATTATGCTATAGGAATCTTATTAAGGAATTTGGAGCCTAATCTAAAGATTTGGGCCTATTTCTTCTTCCATTAGGCACAAGGTCTCTGTTTTAATACCTAGATCCTTGATCCACTTTTACTTAAGCTTTGTGCATGGTGAGAGATGAAGATTTAATTTCATTTTGTTACAGGTGGATTTCCATTTTTTTCCAGCAGCATTTGTTGAAGAAGCTATCTTTTCTACAATGAATTTTTTTTTGGCACCTTTGTCTAATATAAGATAACTGTATTTATGTAGGTAAGATTCTGTGTCCTCTATGCTGTACCATTGTTCTACAGGTCTATTTGGTGCCAATGCCAAGCTGTTTTTGTTACTATTGCTGTGTAGTATAGTTTTGGGTCAGGGATAGTAATGCCACCAGCTTATCTTTTCTTGCTAAGTATTGCTTTGACATCTACGACAGTGATTAACCAGGATGCTTTTTTCAATATCTATTATATCATTGCCTTTTCCCACATCATAAAGTTCTATTTTATTTTTTTGAGCTCATACAGACCTAGGTTAATGTTTTTCTGATCAGTTTTATTTTTTGACTGTGGAGTTGTTAAACATTGCAATGGAGATTTCACCTGTGTAAAGCTACAAGGCCTTTACTCTTGTCTTATGTGTTGTATGTTTGTGTGCACGCTTGTGTTTTGTGTTATATGTCTGTGTGTCCGTATGTCCATATATCATATATGAGGAGCGTTCATGAAAAAATGGATCCAATTTTTTTTTATTCACGTGATTTTAATGTTTAATTTAAATCGGGTAAAAATGTGTTGAGGATTGTTTTAATATGTGTACAAGTAAGGAGGTTAACAGATCTGTTTGTTTACTTTCACCTTTCCTTTTCATTATATTTAATAATTCTGTTCAGGATAATGTAAATTGTTCAGAAAATTGTTTTCTTAGTACCTGTTGGAATATTACATAATTTTTTTTTTTTTTAGCGTCATTGTCAGAATTCCTATCTTCATCCCAGTGCCAGTGAATACAAAGATAAAACCAAAGTACAGCTTCTTGGATAGCTATCACAGTAAACTGTATAAACTGATGCATCAATGAATAATAACTCAACAAGTAATGCTCAATCCAGGAGTCTATTTACTTTGGGAGGAAATGAACATATTGAAAGACTCCTCCGCTTTGAACTGCTTGCAGAACTTGCCTGGACTATGTATCACTTGTATGCATTATGAACTATCTGTTGGTGCAGCAAATTGTGGTAGTGCTGTCGTATCTTTGCTGATGGTGTCACCGGTGATACAATTTTTCAAAGGAGCCGTCAATTGGCTTAGTGTCATGGCATTTCTGTATCCTCCTCCCTTCTGCTAGTGATGGTCTAAAATTTGGAAGCCAACAGAGGTGAGGCAAAGAACCTCATCCCCCCACTGGCACCAAGGCCAAATTTGGGGGCCAACAGAGGTGAGACAAAGAACCTCACCCTCCCACTGGTGCATAGGCCTATCCGCAAGTATGGCTGTATGCTGGACCGGTAGTCAGTGACGGGTATGATCCGATTGCAGTGGTACCAACCTAAGACAGGAGGCTGATGCCTAGAGGTCAGCTCATCCGATGACGGGTAAGGACCATATGTTGTATTGGACAACCTAACAGGCACGGTCCCTAAGCCACATTGCTTGTTGTTTAATTAAACAGAATGGGGGAGATGCTGAGAGCCATAGCCAAGTAGGAATGACGCATGTCATTTTTGGTTGAAAGGTGATGCCAGCAAGCCATTGAGATGATAATGATTATGTTAAGATGTGCATTCAATTGGAGATTAGACCCCTGCTGTCCACCTGGGCCTGCTTCTTTGGAGCTCTTGTGGGACTCCCGGAGAGTTCCCATTGGTTGGGGAAGTGTGGTAGGAGGGAATTCTGGAGGATGGATTTCCTGTTGGTGGAGTGTGTCCTGGGAGAAGGCTGCGTGTGTGGCATTCACAGGAGTTTTGGAAATAAAGTTTGTTCCTGCTTCAGTGGCTCCTGATTTTGTGCCCAGCCAAACTGCGGCAGAAGAACTCAAATTATCACTATTTGCTGATGATTGATTCAATACCTAAAAGACCCAAAACATTCCACCAGAAATCTCCTAGAACTAATAAATGAATTTAGCATAGTAGCTGGATATAAAATCAACAACCATAAATCAAAGCCATATCTATACATCAGTGACAAATCCTCTGAAAGAGAAACCACCCCATTTACAATAACCTCAAAAAAATTAATAAAATATTCTGGAATAAAATTAACAAAAGAGGTGAAAAATCTCTTCAATAAAAACTACAACACGCTAAAGAAAGAAATTTAAGAAGACCTTAGAAGATGGAAAGATGTACCTTTTTCTTGGATAGGCAAAATTAATAGTCAAAATGACCATCTTACCAAAAGCACTATACAGATTTAATGTAATCACAGTCAAAATCCCAATGACATTCCTCATAGAAATAGAAAAAGAAATCATGGAATTTATCTGGAAAAAATAAGAGAACCAGAATAGGCAAAGTAATTTGCAAACTTCACTAACTTTTTTTTTTAAAGGGAAACATATTAGAAGAAAAAAAAACAATTTTGGTAAGTTAAATTTCATTGAGGTTAAATTAACTTTAGAAATCTAAATACAGCAAACATAAAAAAACAAACAAACAAACAAAAAACACTATGAGATCCTAAATGCTGAATGTTTATTTCTCTGTGGAAATAAAAAGGCACATTGGAGAGAAGATTTTAAAACCTTGATTCCCATACAATTCCCTTGGATAAGTTTAGAATTGCTAATAAATATTTATACATTTTTCTATCAGATAAATTTAAATAATTCTGATTGTCAGTAATTATGGCCAAGTACTGAGTTTTTAAATAACACAAGGTACTTCATGATCTGGGCCTCAAATATTTCACAAGTCAGTGTTCTGATGGAGAAGAGAAACTTTAAAGATATGGTATCTTACAACCTGAATTTTTTATTCAGAGAAAAGGTTTTTCTTATGCCATTTTAAAAGTTAAGATGCTGCTCAGGAATAGAAAACTCTTTCTCTATTTCAAATGCCCTTTTTATCCTTGGTGTAATGAACATTATTATCTTTAAAAGATAATGTGTAAAATAATATAGTAATTCTTATCAAGTTGGTTTGTATTCCAATGCCTGAGCATCTCACTTTGGTCCTGAAAGTAGAAGACTTAATTGTAGGCTTACAACTTAGATGAATCAAGGGTATTTATAATTAATAAAATTACCAATTTTCTGAAATAATAACTAGATAATAGCTAATAATAATTAGGGATATAAGCAATGCAGCAAGGACAATATGTGATTGCTGAATACAGTGGTGCAAATCTGAAATCCCAGATACTCTGAAGCCTGAAGCCGGAGGATGAAAAATTCATGATCAGCATGGGCAACCTAGCAGGACCCTGTCTCTAAATAAAATAAAATTAAAAGGAGTATAGATGTAGCTTAGTGGTACTTAGTGCTAGCTTAGCATTGCATGTTCAATTCCCAGTAATTTAAAATAAACAAGACAAAATTTTAAAAAAGAAGTGTGTTTGGAAGATATTTATTAGTGTTGGCCATTGTCAAATCTGACTCTATGCCAGTAGTGGTTGCCTTCACTGGAGGGGTAGTGTAGTATAAGTGTAATGATGTACAGTGGTACAGTAATAGAAGGCATCATCTTCTTCTGTCTTGATAAAGTCTTATTAGCTAAATTTGTCTTATTTTATTAATAAATTGTATTAAATTTTTACATGTGTTTATACAGTCTGCTTTCTTATGATCTTGAAAGTTCACTTATTAAAGTAGCTCTCCTCAGAGTTACTATATTGAAGATATGAATGACAAGGTTTGGAGGCAGAAACTGGGACTGGCTGTAATTTGTCTTCTCTATTCTCAACACCTTTTTTTCCATTCAAGCATGGTAAACAGAGGATATTTTAACAAATGCCATATTTATTTAAATTTATATTTACTCAACACTTTCTATTTATTTGGATTCATAACATAAATGAGCAAAACAGAAGTTACTAACATTTTCCCTAAAGGTTTCACCATATGCTAATCCAATTTAATGAAATACCTACATCTAGAACCTTAAATAAAATTTCAAGAAAATAGAATACCCTTGAAACAAGAAAAAAATCCAAAAGACAGTAGGAATTTATTATTTTCTGAAATGCCTTTTTTAAATGAGACAAACCATGGATACTATCATGGTGTTTGTATTCACCTAAACCATTACATTTTCAATTGTAACAAGTAAATGTTCTGTATGTTTATTTTTATACAAATAGAGTCAATTTTGACTTCCAATACTGTAAGTGGCTTTACTATTATTTTCTATTTCTTTACTATTATTTTCTATTTCTTTACTATTATTTACTATTATTTTCCATTAAAATAAATAATATAAACTAGGATCATTTAAGATCATATAATGTCTACAAAGATTTTATATACAAAGTCGTGCTTTTTTGTACTATATATTTTAGAGAAAAAGATGATTTTAAATTTTTAACATAAATGTGTACAGGGATTTCTTTTGCCTCTATCAATTTTGATTAACAATTTCAAAGGTTTCTTCATAAGTTTCATTTACCAATTTTCTTTGATCTAACCTAATTGTAAGATTTGTGTTTCATGACCATTTACTGTATGCCACTGGCTGACTTTTCTAGGATGGAAATCTGAGATATATGAGATTAATTAGTGTATGTGTTTAATTTCTGGTAAAAGTAAGAAAAAAGCTGGGATTCAACAAAGTGTACTATAAAATTCATCAACTGACTATGTGAGGTAGCTGGTATGTCCTTTAGCATTGTAATGAATTGGAGGCAACAAGGCCAGGCCTTTACACACCATATCAAGGAATCATAGTATAAAAGCTCCTGGAAGAGAGCCTCAGCTATAAGATCATCAATCATTTCTGCAATGCATAGGGAATTAAAGTGCAGCTGAGTTCTTTTCTTAGGTAGATGAAAATAGCAAATTTGAGAAAAGAGGCAACAAGGCTGTGAGGTTTTTGTGAAACTGCCTGCAATTTATTAGAATGTTCTTCAAAATATTAATAAGTTATTAAGTCATGAATGAGTGTGGCAAACCATTTCAATTCCAATTTCATTAAAGCCAAAGCATTGAGAACATAAATTGGTACCAAGTGCCACGTCTTTCCAAAGGAAAGCAGTGTAACCATCAGTGTATGCACTAGTCAACTTTGCATTGCTGTGCCAAAAGAGTTAATGAGAATAACTTAGAGAAGGAAACATACATTTTGGCTAAAAGTTTCAGAAGCTCAGTCCATGATAGACTGCCTTCATTGCTGTAGGCCTGAGATGAGGAAGAACATCATGGCAGAAGGGCACGGTAGAGGAAAGCTGCTTAGCTCATTACAGCCAGGAAGCACAGAGCAAGAGCCATAAATCAAAAGCAGATATAGTCCAAGAGCACACCCCCAGTGACCAAGTTCTCCCAGCCATGCCCACCTGCCTTTGGTTAACACCCAGTTATCTATTTAAATTATTCATCCATCAAATGGTTGAGTTCACAGCTTTCTTCATTACTTTGAACCTTGCTACACCATATATGAAATCTTTGCAGAACATATTTAGATCCAAAATATAAGAGGGTATGAGAGACTTTCACTTGTATGATAACCTTTCACCTTCCTGACGTCAGAAAGATAGTGGTTCAAAGTCTGAGGCAAATTAACTTATTTTAGAGATTCATGAGTATAGTGTTCACTACGTTGCAATTGTAGGATAATGCCTTCTCGTCTCCAACCTTATCACAAGGACCACTTGACCAGTTGGAGACTTTGGTTGGAGAATATAATAATTTAACATATCAAAGATAACTACTGTCTCAAAACAGCTAAAGTGAAAGTTTATGGTGGGTGCTTTTGGTTCTGGGCTACAGCATGAAGAGATATAATTACTAGACAGTGTATGATATCTAGACAAAATTAAAATAAAATCACGTTTCTCATTTCTCAAATATCAGGTATGAATAGACATTTGTTAATGGATTCCAATCTGAAATGTCATCTAGATGACAAAGGAACTAAACATTATGCTGTGTGGGATAGGCAAACAAAACCCGGGGCTAAGAGGTTTTGTATCAAAGTACCATGCATTCTTTGAAACACTATATTTTCCTTACGTTTCAAATAAGATTAAAACTAAAAACCTAATATATATATATATATATATATATATATATATATATATATATATATATTTGTTGTACCTCAATGTCATGAAAACAGTTGAATGTTCCTAAGAGTAATTTTAAGAACACTACTAAAGTTTCCAAGTCCTTCTTTAAGCATTTTTTATAACACCTGAAAAACCATTACTCAAGTCGTAAAAGGCATGCAAGTTACCAATGAGTGCATTGAACAACCAAATCAGAAAATTGGTGTAAGATTTTTAAAATCTGAAGCATCCTGGTCTGAGGTTGTGGCTCAGCTTTGGAGCACTTGTCTAGTACATGCAAGGCACTGGGTTGGATCCTCAGCACCACATAAAAATAAAGACAAATAAAAACAAAGGTATTATGTCCAACAACAACTAAAAAAAATGTTAAAAATTTTTTTGAAGCATCTTAGATTAAACCCAGGGGATTAAACTCAGGACCTGATACTTGGTAGGCAAGCACTCTACCATTGAGCTATATCCCCAACCCTAGCCAACAATATTGAAACAGTAAAAGAAAAAGACTGCTTGGAGAAATTACTATGCTGCAAATGTTAGATTTGACCTGTTGAATAACAGACTTGTTTTCATCTCTGAACGTCCAGATGAGGTAGTAAAATGGCACTAGGTATGGGAAACTCCATTATTCTCTCTGGACTGCCAGCTGGATCAAGCCCACATTTCAAGGCATTAAACAAACCTTCCAAACCAAGTAACAGCATATCTTAATTGGAATGGCAGAGTGAAGGTAAAAACATATGCTGAATACAAAATTTTGTCAGTAAAATTGAACAATTCATTTGTATTTTAACTTAACATTCTTTAACTCTGCAATTACTCCTAAATGTCTTCTGCTCCAAGTAAACACATATCTATAAAAAAGGTTTTGTAGTCTTCAGATAGATGGATGGGCCTTCCCACATCTTTGTCAATCTTGTAATGTCATTTCAGCCAGCTTAATGAAATTGTCCATCAGTCTCTCATTTCAAACAAAGTATAAGAAGTTAAGCCTCAACATATTTTTTTTTTGTGTGTGTGTGTGAGTGGTGTCAAGGAGGGGAATATATAGAGAAAATAATTTTTATATATCAGGTTGCGAAAAACTGAAATGATCGCTCACAATGACAAGGAACCAGGTCAGGGTCTGCAAGGACAATGGAAAAATTGAGGAAACTAGTAACCAATTTAAAGAGTTAACAGTTGAAAAACTCTGGAGAAGGAGATTTAAATTAAGCAATATTTTGAGAGGCCAAAATCATAGTTATTTCTACAAATAAGGAAACCAAAATTGTGACTATATATAATTTATAATTGATGCTTTCCAAAAAATATGTTATCTTGATGAGCTCAAAAAGAGTCCTAAAAGCTTTTATATATTTAATAGATTTCCCCTTCAAATGTTGTTATGATGCTAACTTTCATAAGGTGACAAAAACATTTAGACATAAAATTCTCAAGTAGCCATTTCTGAGGACAACAGCAAATGCTATATTGTAACTTTTACAATTTTACATATCCACTTTTTATGCATGTTAATATATTAAATGTTACTTGATTAGATATGTATAAATAAGTTTAAAGGAATTGCTGATTATTAGCAATTTAGGTAGTATTCATTAAATTCCAATGTGGGCATATGCTAACCATGTATGAGAACCAACATTCAATGCTCAGAAACATATAAAATAAATTGTGTTTGCCAAAAATGTGATAAAAGTGTTTTTGTTAATAAAAGATAGAAGAATAATGGGAACTTATTATGCCAGGGGTGAGGGGAAGACAAGACCCTTTACTTAAAAAACAATGCAAAAAAATCCATCCATAATAAAATGATAAAAAATAAAATGAATTTTGGTTTTGTTTTTAAGTGGTAAATTTTGGAATAATTTACTTCCAACTGTGTGCTTACATAAAACATCTTCAGGGCTGGGATTGTGGTTCAGACATAGAACGACCACCTAGCATGCATGAGGCACTGGGTTTGATCCTTAGCACCACATAAAAATAAAATGAAGATATTGTGTCTATGTATAACTAAAAATTAAATATTTTAAAAAACCTTCAGCTTCTGTTTACAATGCTAATTTAGTACAACCTGATTGTAGAATTAATGATTGATAAACATATTAATTCTAAAGCATGGCACTTGCAGACTACAAAAGGAGATTTTTATAAAAAAAGAAATGTAATATCAAGTGTCTCTACAAGGACACAATTATGTGAGAAGTTAAATGGTAATTCAACAGGGTCCTATCTTAGATAGTTCTTAGATTGAAACCAAGAGAATAATGGCATTTGTCTCTCCAGTTGCAAAGGCAAAGGTGAACCTTAAATCTTTCACAAAAGACAGCGTGAGGTCTAGGGCTGTTAATTTCTGTTCCTTGTTTTCTACAAGGGTTGACAGCAAATCTTCCCTTTTCCCATTATGTTTGCCCATACATTTTTCTATTATGATTTCTCCCTTTTTAAGACAAAATAATCATGACTAGAATAAACATTCATAACTGAAAATATCATGGTGAAAATTACAAAACATAAATTGTGGGATTTCAAGTCAACACAAGATAAAGAGCAGCCAACTCCCAGTTTTGGAAAATTACAATAATAATATTGACCGTATTCATTTAGAATATAATTCTGGTCTCTTGTGACTTTGCCCTTATGCTCACCAAGGCTAGATTTTAAGGAAACTCAAATTGGAACACTAGAATGGACTTTATCTTTTCAAATGTGTTGTGAGAAAAATAAGAAAGGAAAACAGTATCAATAAAGATAAGTAGTTTTATAAATATGTCTATAATCACCTAACTTAGAAGGCCAAAGGTCAAAGAATACATGATTCTATGTTACCTATATGTATGCATGTATAGTTATGCCCTACATAATAAAATTTCAGTCAGTGATGGACTTCATATGCAACCATGGTTATGCCAAACACAAAATAGCAGGCTATATCATCTAGGTTTGTCTGAGTACATTCTATTATGTTCTCAAAATTACTGAAATGCCTAATGATGCGTTTCTCAGAGTATATCTTCATTGTCAAGCAATGAAAAATTGTATGTATACATATATACTTGTATATGTAAATATGCAATCTGCACTCTCTCTGTTACTTGATAATAATATACACATATATACAGGTATATATAAATATATAAACACACATACACTAAATTATATATATATGAATATACTATATTATTTGTGTATATTCACTAATTTTATATATATATATATATATATATATATATGTACTGAATCATATTCAATTGAATTTTAAGAAATATATCAAAAATCACTGTATTGTAGAAATCAGAAAGGAACTGTTTCTAACAATTTATTGTGGATAGACTTTTCCCAGCTCCAGTTACTTAGTATCCTTGCCTAAGAAGTTTATTCTCAAGTAAAACTTAGCATGGAAGAAAATGGCATCTTTCCCAGGCAGGCCAGCTATGCCAGGACTCTGACCTTTTGTCTCCTACTTTTTGGAAGTCATTATCAAGGTCTACATGATTCGTCCAGGCCTTGGATAGCCAATTGATATATTGTACACAGTGTTCAGACTTTAAAACCTCTACAGGCAAGGATTTTAGTTTTACAGACAATGACTCAGCAAGATATCTGGCACAGGCCTCTTACTGAGAAATTGAGCATTGTGAAATCTATACTTTTGTGATAGCAGAAAACCCCCAAATATGTGAAAATTGATGTCTAATTTTCAATATTCTAGAAAATGTTTAGTTCAGTTAGATTTGGGCTAGGAAATGTGTGATAATTTCTAAAAAATAAAAAAGCCACGTCCCTAAGAACCGAGAGACCCTAGAAAATGATCCATCCTGGCAGGAAGCAGTTAAATTGCACAGACTGGTGATCATGCAACTTCAGCAAATGTAAACCTGCTCTTCCTCTCTCTGCTGTTTGATAATAGGTAAGGTCTGCAAACATTAGCCACAGCTAAACATGTGATTCAACCCAAATAAAAATTTCCCTGGGATAATAGAAATAAAATCAAACAGACTAGAATAGTATACTTTTGGTAGGGAAGCTGAGGATTTATGGTGGAAAGATACCTATAGAACAATAAAGAAATACAAGATGAAAAAACTAGAAGCAAGAAATAGAATAGCAATACTCTGAAATGATTCAATTTTCTGTTTTCTTTTCTTTTGTAAAAGCATGCTTCTACTTTTACCTTTAGGACTCTCAATTTAGGGAGAAAAAAAATATATTTTCCACTATTTATGCAATATTTTAAAATAACAGAAAAATTCTAAAAATATATAAGTAAGTGAATAAATGTAATAAGCAGAAAAAATGTGAATATTTTTGTATTAGTTTATGTGTAACAAACTGCACTTGCTGACAGTTCATCTTAACTGATGAGAGTGTTTCTTTTTCACCTAACATTCTTATTTGAATATATTGGCATGTCCACTTCTGGTGGTGAACACATTTTTCAATATGTATTACTTGTTGAATTGCACTCCTAATTTAATAGTCCACCTCAACTCAACCTTAAAATGGCCCATCTTACCCAGAAGAAAATAAATAAAGACCAACAAGTATCCAAACTAAGTTCTTGACTATCAGTGATTCACTCTGATCCATTAACCTCTAAAATCTTTTTCAGACAAGCCACATTGATATGGCATAGCATAATTTTGGCCAATTAAACAAATAAAATATTCAAAATAATCCAAGATTAACTCATTTTGAAATCAATTTCTAAATAGGCTAAATAGCTCTTTTTCTTGCTTGTCTTCTGTTTCTCTCTCTCTTCCCACCTCCTTCCCTCTTTCTCTCTGTTTTGGGGACTTGTTAATATTCTTTGCAACATAATTAATTTTAGATGCTTTTCAATAGACTCTTGTTTTATGGATATTACAATGGGCCTTTAAAACTATCTTATATACTATTTGATATACACTGTTTGAAATTCCAAGACTGTTATCTTAATTTTTATTATTGGATTTTGTTTTTAGATACTCAGGAAATGAAATACCAAAAACATAAACGAGATTTTCAAACCACATTCCCCTTCTCCCATTATATTAAATGTAAAACTTTATGTGACAGAACAGGTAGTAGCAATTCCTAAACTTAAGAAACAGATATTATTGTTGAATGAGTTTAAAAAAGTGTATCATTAAAGATAAGAACAAAATGTGGGTTGCCAAAATAAGTCATAAAATATACTATCAAAATCCAAATGAATCTTTTTCATTTTGAATGCTCTTAACACCACCGAAAATAAGTGCACATTTTCTTGAGATGAGCCTTGTGAAAGCTTTTGATATTTTGGAAGACAAAATTTACATATATAAATACTGAATTCAAATGTTGAATCTTTTGCTCAATATATCAAGGACCTTGATAAAATTGTTTTTATTTAGTAGCTTCAATTAGCTGATTAAAGACACTGAAATATTCATTCTTATCATGCAAGGTCATGAAAAGCTAGTAAAACAATAAGTAAACTACCAGCAAGTGTTCTAAGGCCATAGTAGATACACAATAGGTGTAAAATACCTTTCCTGAATAAATATTATTAATGCTTATTTGTAAATGGATTATATACAGTATATTAATATATGTATGTAGACTTAAACTTTTTTGTGCAGTTTATAATTTTCCTGATTTTATTTTATAAAATAAATATTTATTAAAGAGCTAATATGCTTTGAATTAATTTTTATTTATAAAACATAGCCCTATATTATTATCATAAAATAAATACCAAAATATAAAATGATACAAAATATGATATTTACTTATAAATTTTAAAAACAGCTTAAACACAATATAATATAGGTGATGGACACAGTGGTGCATGCCTGTGATGCCAGCAACTTGGGGGGCTGAGGCAGGAGAATTACAAGTTTACAGCCAGCCTCAGCAACTTAGTGAGACCCTGTCTCAAAATTAAAAAAAAAAAGAAGAAGAAAAAAAAGGACTGGGGATATGACTAAGTGTATATTGTTTAACGATGTATATGAAAAATAAATTATGAAAATATATATAAAAGTAAAAGTACCAGAAATAAGTGCAAATATTCAGCAAAGTTTACATATCATAAACAAACCAACAAATCACATTTACATAATACTACTATAAGAAATATAATTTGAAAACTTCTTTTTGAATTATATTTTATTTATCACAGATGAAAATAATTTTATTGCTTTACATAAACATTCCATTTTGACAATGCCTATATCATCTAGCTTGGTTAACTAAATTGTGTAATTTTTTTTTTTTTGTAGCTGGATCTACAATCAATAAACAAATTCTATATTACTGAGGGAAATTTAATGAGTGTGGTTGTAGTCTGTCTACAAAAAGTTGCTTCCTTAGTGATAGCACATGAAGTTCGAGTTCAAGCATTATTAATTATTTTAAGAACAATATTCAAATTTATTCTCCAAGTAATCTCAGCTTTAGAATCGTACATATATTTATATTTTAGGGAATATTTCTTCTATGATGTTTCCAAGCAAAAAATGAACTGGTGTTGATACTTGTATTAAATTTGAAAAAAAATTGTCAAAAACAAAATGATATGACTCTGAAGTAATAGCAACAACTACAGAAATAGTTACATTAAACCAAAGTTATTTTTATAGATTGTTTATTTCCTTACAAACTGTCTAATTAAAACAAAACACAGAGAATCACTGAAGTTTTTCTCCCCTATTATTTCCTGAATTTTATAAAACAATCAAGAAATGTAAACAAAGTGACTTCATTTTAATAATCTAAATTTGTAGGTGACTTCGTTTTTTTCTGAGAAAATCATAACTGAAAGTGGTATTCAGGAGATTATATTGGTAAAAAAAATAGGTAAAAATTGATGAAGTCATTAAATTTTCAAAAGTTATAAATTATCCTGTAAAGCTTCACTGGCTGCAAATTAGCCTGTGCTGTAGCCCTCTGCTAACAATCTATAGATCATTTTATTATTCATGAATTTTAGTAATTTCAGGACACCACAGGTCATCTTATGCTCATTTATTTGCTAAACACCTTGTGCTAGTATGCCTATGCTGAAAAATTGCTACTATTTACTCCCTGTGAGACAAGCAAGCAACAAAGTGCCGATTTTGGCCCTAGACATCCAGTATGCCAGGCTGCACATACATCTTGCTGTCAGTGAAATAAATGAGCCCTTAAATTGGCTGCAAAGCTTTAAGAACTGAAATTTATATGTCTAGTTATCAAACAGAAAGTTCAGAACACCTGCCAATATGAAACATAATTGTGACAAACTGTTACATTTTACCTTTAACTTTTCAGTTTTAATACCACAGTGTCATTACAAAATATTCTACAAATGTCCCAACTCAGTAAAACAAAACAATTGTGACTCTGTAGTGTATCTGCATGTTCACATGTGTGTACATGTACCTTTGTTTGTGTGTGCATGTGTGTGTGTGTGTGTGCATGTGTGTGTGTGTTATGGCCTTACCATTTAAACACTTGGTTATCCATCAGCAGATAAATAACATGTCACAAAAAGCCAGAGCATCAGAATTTTCTTTGAGTTGAAAGTTAAGTCCCAGCAGATCTGCCAACTTCAGCAAGCATTACAACTCCTTTACAAGTTCCTCTCAAAATACCAACAATTCCAAGTGCAAAATATTTCTCTATTGCTCTATTTCTTAATCATTTGAGAATTTGACAGCTGAAAAGGCACTAAATATCATGGTTCCCTTTCCGCCCACTTAAGGATGAAGGAACATTATTTAAGGGTTCTGTGACTTTAAGAAAACAAAGCTACCCAATCATGGAGGCAGGAATTGTCTGCAAAGGGGAAGGAGCTCCATAACTCTGATTTTTAAGTAGGATGGTAAAATATTAATATTAACAATTACAATAATCTGAGCAAACCAAGATAGACACTAAATATTTAAAAACACTCAAGTGTGTTTTATATTAAATTCTCTCTATGACTTCAACTTTAGTGATGAAATAACTTAGGTACAGCCAGGATAACAAACTTCCTCAATGTGGTCATGTATAGGCTGCATGATTTGGAGCATGATTAAATTCCACATCCTAAATCTAGAATCCATATATTTAAACCACTGTGTTAATTCCCTGAAGCCACAAGAAAGAAAAGCCCAGGCTGATTTTACCTAAGCTTTCTCTTTTGTTTTTACTATTCCACACTATATAATAATGTATACTTTAGCATTTAATGTGCTTCTTGTCAATGGCATACTAAGATCTGACAATCATAAACAATCTTTAAGCAATAGGATTCTGTTAGAGTATGTACTCTTTTATAAGTTTCATTTTTCATCTATATGTGCTAGACAGGGTTTTTTGCATAAAATGCAGAAACCAAGCAAAGAGTGAGACTGGAAGAGCTGCACTCTCTTTTTAGTTACAGGTTACACTTTTTCTTTTCTTTTTACTCAAGGACAGTCTTTCTTGCATGAAGACAAGATCCTTATAGCACTAAGGATAGCACAGATTACTCATATTCCTTTTCAAGTAATGATATGTTCAATTTAAAATCTCCATTCCATTTCAAATGCTCAAATGAGAAATCTGAAAAATAATGCATTGGCAGTATAACTGTATCCTCCCTATCAATATAGCTCACAAAAGAAACCAAGGATTATATCTTACTCCTCTTATGAATTCATTTTGTGTGGAATTCTCAAGGCAAAAGAACAGCTTTAATAATTCTGAAGGAAGAACTATACTTTAAAAAATTATGACACTTTTTCTTTGATTAATTTTTTTTTCTGATGCTTTCTTTCAGATGTTGGCTCTTAGCTTGGTGATAGCCAATGATTAGAGAGCAGTGAGATTTGACTGTCATATATTTTGCTAACAGATTTTCCAAGTCACTCTCTCCTTCATTACATTCATCATATAAGCTGCCTCTGCAGCTATCTTAGAAAAATACAAAATTGATTATTTTACATTTCAGCTTAACTGCCTTTGTTCAAAATTCAACTCTGCCATATACCATCTTGAATTTTAATTTGCCTGTGTACTTAGTGCCACGGATTATTTACAATACCTAGGAAAGCCCTTGATTAACTACTCAATGTTGAATAACCTAATTTATTTCAAATTATTTACTTCTCCTTTTTATTCAATTCCCTACACCCAAGAAACATGGGGTGGTAATATTTCTAATAATAATTGCTATCAAGCATTTCCTGACCTTATATGAAAAGTCCAAACATATTTTCAATAAATTTGGGAATCTTTATTTAAAATTCAAAATAAACATAAAAAAGTTAAGGCCACAAATAGGTTAATTGGCTAAGGTCACAGAATTATAAAGCATTTTATGTAGTGAGCATCTGTAGGCAGATGATGATGGTGGAGAGTGAGGTGGTGTTGTTTGTTTTCCTGGTTTCTGACTTTCTAGGAGCTTGCTTTGATTCTGTATATAAATTTACATTCCCAGAATTCCTAGCAGGTGGCCCTTTTAAACTGAAGATTTTTCCTGGTCCAAGTTTGCTGGTCATTTGCTCTTATTAGGTAGGCCTGACTATATGATACATTGTCTCCTACATCCTCATCCTCCACCCCCAATCACTGGACAGGAGATACTCTTTTGTTTTCCTCTATTCTATTCACAATTCAATGTATTAAACTGGTTTCTATGGCCATTTCTGAGTGTGTCCTATACTTCCTTCTGAGACCTCACTGATTTGCTTTGCTCCCCAAAGTATCTACATCCTGATCAAATCCCTAAAACCTGTGTATTTTAGTGTACTTGGCAAAGGGGAATTAAAGTTATAGCAGAATTTGTAGAATCTTAAGTGACTTGTTCAAATTCT
The DNA here is from genome assembly GCF_045843805.1 of Urocitellus parryii. Classification (NCBI taxonomy): domain Eukaryota; kingdom Metazoa; phylum Chordata; class Mammalia; order Rodentia; family Sciuridae; genus Urocitellus; species Urocitellus parryii. The sequence goes on along the minus strand of NC_135532.1, from coordinate 55,997,047 downwards.
ATAATTTAATGTTAATTATGAGAGTATACTTTAGAGTGCTGTTTGCTCCATCTCAATACTCAAATGGGAATTTTAGAAAACATTCTCTATTTTCTTTCTATGTTTATGAGATTTCAGAATAAAAAGACAAAAGTTTTTATAACATAAGAGTCAGAGTTCCAACAGCCTGTACATGGGCAGAACATTATGAAAGGAAATGTAACTATGGAAACATGATAATTATGAAATTAATATAAAGAAAGCAATATTAAATTAGAGTTAATGAGGTCATTATCCTTCCTTCAATCATCAATAACTTACTAATCTTCTTGTTAATTTCAACAACAAATACTGACATAATTTGTTGAAGATTTTTTGTATTTTATTTTTTGGAGTGAAATTTCTTTCTTTCCTTCCCTGCATGTTATGATTCTCCAGAGATTCATATTCTCTGTTTCTCTTTCCCTTATCATGTGCTTTCATTACTCCTATCTTACTGCTCAGAGGTTTTACTTAGTTTCTATTATTTCTGTGATCATCACTTTATCTTTTAAATTGCTTTCCCTTTTATGTTAAAATCCTCTGGTAGGAAGGAAAATTGCTCCCCAACGTATCTACATCCTGATCAAATCCCTAAAACCTGTGTATTTTAGTTTACATGGCAAAGGGGAATTAAGGTTATAGACAGAATTAAGGTTGCTAATCAGCTGGCATTAAGACAAGGAGATTATCCTGAATTTATCTAGAAGGGCTCAGTGCAGTTATACAGATCTTTAAAAAACAGAAAGGGAAATAGAGCTAGAAATTGGGAACATAAGAAAGACTCAGTCTAATGTTGCAGGTTCTGAAGCTGGAAGAAGGAGACCTGGAATCCAAGAAAACAGGTAGCTTTTAGAACCTGGGAAAAGCAAGGGAGGGATTCCTCTCATAAGTTCCCCAGAATTGTATCTGCTCTACTTCTATTTCAGCCCAGAAAGATACATGTATGCTCTCTTATTTCCTGAACTGTATAATAATGAATTTGTGTTAAATCTTTGAGTTTGTAATCTGTGACAAGATTGATTTATAGATTTCACATATTTCAAACCAAACTCTCAGTGACTGGTTTTGTTACAAATTGATCCCCTGGTTTTGAACTTTAAGTAAAAATTTAAGACCTCAAGAGAAAACAACGATAAAAAACAATAAAATTAGAGGGCTAATCACTGATATGAATACTATTATAGCCAGACATGGTAGAGATAGTGCACACCTACAAACCCAGAAACTGAGGCAGGAGGGTCACAAGTTCAAAGCAAGACTCAGCCACTTCACCAGGCCCTAAGCAACTTAGCAAGGCCCTAAGCAACTTACCAAGGACCTGTCTCAAAATAAAATATTTTTAAAAAAGAGCTGGGGATGTAGCTCAGTGGTTGAAAGCCCCTGAGTACCAAAAGAATTCAATTAAATTAAAAAGAAAAAAAAGCTTTTATAAAGCTACTTTAGTAAAGAAAATGTTAAATTGGCTTAAGGATAAACATTTAGATCAGTAAAACAAAAACCATAGTTTACTAATAGTCCTGCACTTAAATTGTCAATTGATGACTAACAAAAGTGCAGGGTGAATTCAAGTGGGAGAATTTCTGCTCTTTCTCAGTTTCCTTGGTCCTTTCTCAAGTTTGTGGGACAATAACTGCTCATAGCCAAGATCCCAAAGTGTTACCTATAAGTTTTCATAGTTAAGGAATTTGATATATGCCCACAATTCAAACAAGCAGATTGTGACACATAGCTTTGGAGATGGCTAAGAAGAGAGAGAGAAGGAGTGATCTTTGGTGAATGACCCACAGTCTTCACCTCTTTATTGTCTTAGCTACATGAATTACAGAACTGAAATAAGTGAATTATTTTTCTCATGGTATTAATATAGATAATGTAAGAAATTAATGACATGCTCTATTTTCTAGTGTTCAAAAAACTACCCTTTCATCTGCTGATAAACATTTCATTTGCTTTCACATATTAGCTATTGTAATTAATGATTAAATTAGCATATGAATGCCAAAGTCTCTTAAAAATCACTATTTGATATTTTTGTATAAATATCCAGAAATAGGATTGTTGGATCATAAGGTTGTTCTCTTTTTGAGTTTGAGGGGTCTTCATGCTGTTTTCTATAGTAGCTATAACATGCTGCTTTCCAACTAATTTAACATATGGCCTTTTATTTCTCCACAACCTCACTGACATTTATATTTTTTATACAAATCATCACTCCATAAGGTGTGAGATGATATAGGAGCTGTGTTTTGCATATCCTTGATGAAAATATTTGAGTCATACCATTTCTTTTCATGCACCAATTGGCCATGTCTGTATATTCTTTGGAAGGGTATACTATTTGGTCTTATAAAAAAGAAATAAATCTTACAACATGTATTAACATGAATCAACTTTGAGGACATAAGTTAATAAGCCATTTTCAAAAGGCCAAATACTGTATTACTCCACATGTTTGAAGAATCTAAAGTAGGCAAACTTATGGAAAGAGAGAGTAGAATGAGAGGTGCCACAGAGAGAGCTGAGAGTACGTTGGAGAATCACTAATCAATGAGTGGAAGACTTTCATTGTGCAGACTGAGTAAGTTTTAGGGATTTGTTGCCTGTAGTTAATGATATTATAAATTATATTTAAAAATCTGTTAAGACTGTAGAGTTATGTTGTTTTCTTACAACAGTAAAAAAAAAAACTCCAGAAATTTCTCTTTCCATTAATATAATTCAGCTTTGATTTCTTACCCTCTCATATAGCTACTAATGTTCTACTATATAAGATGATCCAAAGCTCTTTCTTAAGTATAGAACATTTACTACATGTGTTTTAAAACTACATTGATGCTATAAAGCAAAGTTGTGTGTATAAAAAGATTAAGAATCATCTTTCAAATTAAGATGAAGTTTTAAAGTTATAAATTGTATTTAGGTAACAGACATTACTCAATGATCTGTATATATCACAATTTATGCATATATTATAGTATATATATAATTTTATTTTAATCCATAATCATGAATCACAAAGCAAGCAATTTCTAATTTGAAGCTCCCTTAAATTGTGCCTCTTAATTGACTGTATATTGTCATAAGCCTTACTATTAAATAATGTACTCCTTAATTCAAGAACATAAATTCAGAAATGGTTTCATAAAATATGCCCTAGTTACCAAAGAAGCCTGAACACATGAGCAACTATTCAAAACCCACTCTTCCTCCACTCTTTCAAGAACAATCTCATCTGGATAACCACTATTTCAACACCAGTTTAATGTAGGCTTCAACTGTGAAACATGTAATTTACATTTTTTTTTTCTGGAATTGACACTTTTAAAATAAAAAAAAAACTTTATATTTTGTTCAACCATATTATTCAAAATATTATCATTTCAATATGTAATCAATATACAGATATTAATATCATATCTAACATTATTTATATGTGGAAGTTTTGAAACCTTTTGTGTGTTTTTCACTTAAAGCACTCTGAATATGTAAGTATCCAGCAGCCGTACATGGCTAGTGGCTTCTATATTGAATGTAGTAGTTCTAAACTAAAGGGGAGAAAATGAGGTGATTTAAAAAAATATTATTAAAAGGAAAGATGATAAATAATAAATATAATTTTCTAAAGTTTATATAATTTCACCATGTAATAAATTTGATAAAATATTATAATTAGAAACAATTACATGTGCTTGAACAATGATGGAAGGGAGGAAATTATGCACATAAATATTTGGGAGAAAAATAATTTGCATAGAAGAAGTCCACAGTACTTAGGCCTGAAATGAAATTTCAGCCCTATCTAAGGAACTATAGAAGACCAGTTGCCTAAAGCAGCATGATCGAGGCAGAAAGTGAAGGAATACATTTTAATTGAATCCAAGGACTGTTCTCTTCTGTGAAATTGAATGTTAGTTTATTCATTTGCTAGAGTTGGAGGAACAAACTACTCCAACCTGGGTGGCTGAAAATAAAGATTTAGTCTCTCATTATTCTGGAGGTTAGTATTCTGAAATCAAGATATGGACTAGAACATGCTTTCCCTGAAATCTTTAGGGGAGGATATTTTATTTTTCCCCCTCTTCTGGTAATTGTGGGTTTTCCTTGGTGTGTAAGTTCGATGTCATTCTCATCTTCGTATTGCATTCTTCCCTGTGTGTAAGTCAACTTTGCTCTTTAAAATGACCCTGATCATTGGATTAAGGCTCCCCATACTTTAGTAGGTCTTCATCTTATTCACTTGTATCTACAAGGATAGCATTTCACTTACACTCACACCAGGTGATGGAACTTGAACATGCTTTGGGGAAGACATAATTTAACTCACATAGGGAACAATGGTGGAAGCAGGAAGACCAGGTGGGGAGATATTTTAGTAATTGAGGTGGGAGATTGCCTTGGTTAAGACAGGTGGTAAACATTGTTGGATTTTGGGTATAGTTTCTATGGTTTCTTTGTGGAGGAAAAGTGAATGTTCATTTGTCTGTTTCTTATTTTTCCCCCTTTCAGTCTCTAATTTCAGTGTTATTCTTTATTCATGACCAGAGTGTTAAGCAAGGATTATGGTGAAAAGCTGGAACATGAAATTCCCACAAGGGATGATAATACAGGAGACAGTGTTGAGCCATAGCACTATATGATAGTACAAAAGGATGTGAAAGTGTAAAGATATGTAAGTGGTATGTGGGTGTGTGTGTTTGTGTGTGTGTGTGTGTGAAGAAAGATAGGAATAGAGATAGGAAAATCTAAAATTTAACTTGAAAGGTGCATTCAGGTAAAGGTAAAATTAATAGCCTATGTGTAGAATTTGGAAGTTTTCTTATGTTTTAAAAATGTCCTAGTGGAAATAATATGTAACTTTGTAACTCATTTTTTTTCCAGTTTTGTTCAATATAAAGTATATTTTGGTATCATTTCATGGTTGCTAAAGTATTTAATAATTAACCAGAACATAACTTTCAGGTGAGAGCACCTTTTAATAGTTACCTAGAACTTTGGAATTTAACTGTCTTACACACTAATTCCTAATCCTTACACTTTCTTGCACTGAAAAGCTTTATATTCTTAATCAATTTTGTGGGAAACAGCAAATACAATGCCTTGACATTTACTATTAATTTAGAAATCCCACTTAGACATTAAATAAATTGAAGGTTTTAATAAAAATCTATCTAAAATACATTTACATATTAGTCAAATTTTATTTCATTATATTTTTAGATAAGCCATAATATAGTGATACACCGTGGAAATATATTTATCATGATAGTTTGCATTTCAAACTATCATTAGAAGTACATATAGATGTTTATTATACATATAGATGTTTATTATAAATGAAAGATATATAAATGTAGGCTATATAGATTATTAAGAATGTTAAGTAAGTAGGCCCAAATATACATCATGTGGGCTTAGGAACTGACTTCCTAAGGAAGTTCCTTAGGAAGTGACTTGTTTTAACAAAACTCCTAAAGTGCAAGAAGTAAGATCAAGAATCAATAAATGGGATGGAATCAAACTAAAAGCTTCTTATCTGCAATGGAAACAATTAAGAATGTGAAAAAAGAGCCTACAAAATGGGAGAAAATCTTGCCACCTGAACCTCACATAAAGCATTAATTTCCAGTATATATAAAGAATTCAATAAACCTAACACCAAAAAATATTACCTGGGGTTCGGGTTGTAACTCAATGTTAGAGTGCTAGCCTAGCATGTGTGAGTCACTGGGTTCGATTCTCAGCATGCACATGCACATAAATAAATAAAAGTTCATTAACAACTAAAAAATATTTTAAAAAATAATTAATAAATTGACTAAGGAACTGAAGACATGTCACAGAAAAAAATACAGTGAACAAATATACGAAAAAATGTTCAACATCTCTAGCAATTAGAAAAACACAAATTCATCTCACTGTAGTCAGATTGGTCATTATCAAGAATACATGCAACAATAAATGTTGGCAAGAATGTGGGGAAAAATGTACACTCATACACTGCTGGTAGGACTAAAAATTGGTGCAACCATTATGGAAAGCAGTATGGAGACTCCTCAGAAAATTTGGAATGGAACCACCATTGACCCAGCTATCCTACTCCTTGGTATATACCCAAAGGACTTAAAATCAGCGTGCTACAGTCACATCAATGTTTATAGCAGCTCAATTCACAATAGCTAAACCATGGAACCAACTTAGATGCCCTTCAACAAATTAATGTATAAAGAAAATGTGGTACATATACACATAATGGAATATTGCTCAGCCATAAAAAAAAAATGAAATTATGGCCATTGCAGTTAAATGGAGGGAGCTGGAGAATATCATGCTAAGCGATAATCCAATCCCAAAGAACCAAAGGCTGAATGTTTTCTCTGATATTCAGATGCTAATTCACAATAAGCAGGGAGAAGTTTAGGGAAGAATATAAATACTTTGGATTAGACAAAGAGGAATGAAGGGAAGGACAGAAGAATGGGAATAGGAAAGACAGTAGAATGAATCGGATATTACTATCCTATGTGCATATATGATTACCCAACCAATGTAATTCTACATCATATGCAATCAGAAGAATGAAAAGTTATATTCCATACAAGTATCATATATCATATATTAGTTATACATTCTACTATCATGTGTAATTAAAACAAAAAAAAATAAATGGCTTTCTGATATGAGTGTCTTGAGTTGTCTTCTCACAAGAACTGGTTATAACTCCTAATTAATTTAAGTGAATATTCTTTAAAACAAGTTAAGTTGTGCAAGGATAAGAGCTCTCACACCTAACATCTTTGGTTTTTAGCTTTGTTTAATTTGATTGATTGCTTGGTTTTTGGTTAATATTTATTAAAAATATTTTCTATCCATTTAACTCATTCATCCCCTTGCCATATTTTTCTGCTCCACTGACACAGGTAATGGTAACACCAGTAAATTAGGCTTCCATTCTTAAGTTTATACAGTTAAGTGCAAGCATGCATGAAATATGTGCATGTATTTTTATGCATAAGTATGAATAAACTAATATATAAATATAAACATGTTTTAAGAATCTCTTTGTGTGGCACATTTTTGTGTTGTGCAAACAGCATGTTATTATATTTTGTGTCTCTCATTAAACAGTATTATGTGAAATTTAAGTGATCGACTTTAATGTAAGTTATTTATTGCAAATTATGATAATATAAATCCAGAGAAATTAAAATGATCGCAAATTTTTGCTGAAGGTTTGAACATTAGTTCTAATTATAGTAAGTATAGGACAAAATATATTTAAAAATGTGAATAAATAGGAATTATTTATAAATATATATTTTTTTATTTTTGTTCTCCTTTAGACAGGCATAAATTATCCTGGAGTTTTGATTTGAAAACAACGTGAGATGTCAAGTAACATATAATAAAGGAAGCAGATAATTCAAATTTATTTTAGAGATAAGGAAACTATCATCATTCAGGCAGATGAAATGTTTGCTCAAGTAGCAGAATCATAATTAGAAGAAAGGTCTTCTTTATCTCCATTGATAATTCCAAATTCCATATTTTAGCAAATATATCATATTTAATTCTCTAGATTTTTTCAATGGTGTTTTAAGATATGCCTCCTTTTATTCCTCCTCCTGGACAATTAGGTGTCTTAACCATGTATTAAATTTTATAATATTAATATATTGCATCATAATTTTGTTTTATTATCCCAGCTTCCTGAGTCTCATTATTATTACATTTAAATTTTTCTTGATGGCATAAACATGTTCAAATATTTATTGCTCATTTCAGCTTCATTAAACATATTAAACAAATAATTATCTAATCCTTTCATATAAATTCCCAACCCATGATATAGAAGCTGCTACTAAAATTTATAAATTTTAGCAGCTAGCTACTAGGAAGCAATAGCTTGTATTATTTACTCATAAATTTGATAATAAAATAATTTCAAGAGACTCTAAACATATTCATCTGTAGTGAAAAAATACATTAGAAATGTTGTAAAGGATAGAGCATGCAGGAATTACTATAAATACATTTTTAAATGTTAAACTCCTTCACATTTATTTTATCCTCATTAAAGATTTAGCAACAAATTATTATCTAGTCTGGATATCAGCCATTTCCAGCACAAGGCATATCTGATATCTGGCCTATCACGTATTATGTTTTTGCTTTTTTTTTTTTTAACTAATGTTTTATTAGGACTGTCAGATCCACTCAGTTACATGCTGTGTATGACTGATTTTCTGTTACACTGTTGGTGTTCAGTAGTTGTGAAAGACACTGTGTGATCCACAAAGACTTAAATATTTATCTAATCTTTTTATTTAAATTACCAACTCATGATATGGAAGCTGCAACTAAAATTTATGAATTTGAGCAGCTACTAGGAAACAATAGCTTGTATTATTTACTCATAAATTTGAGAATGAAATAAATTCAAGAGACTCTATACTTGCCTGCATATAATATATGGTGAAAATGTTTTTGTGTGGCTAATGAAACCCCCAGGAATTAACTATTCAAGAATCACACATGAATTGCAAACTTGTATTCATTTTATTCCACAAGATATAATTTTTCATAATTCATTATGATCTCAAGAAATGCTCTCTTGAAATTCTTTAAAATATTAAATAAATGTTTATTCCCTATATTACATATTTTCTTTTAGTGGAGTAGGGAATGTCACTTTTTTCTTAAAGAGTCACTCAATTATAAACTTCAGGTATCCAGAGTACTTGAAAATTAATGCAATAAAAAATAAGTCATTTTACATATTTGAGAGAAAAATTTAATTATCAGAATGGGGAATTTCTGGTGCTTCTCAGGGAATACACTGCATAATTTTCTATATTGTTAAGGAATAAAGGTGTTTAAAATGAATTAGTCTCTTTAAGCCTATCTATAGATAAAGCAAATTGTTTTTAATAATGATTGAATTTAATGTTGAACAATTCTAAGGACAAAAGATAATAAAACTATTACAAGTAAATATTATATTTCTGTTTGATATTTTAATTGTTCAGCAATATTTTGACAATTTTACAAGGAACATAAGCATATTAAAACAAAATACCCCAAATATTAATTTAGTTTAAAAATAACTAGATGACACCTGTTCCAGGGATAGTTTCATATATCCAATGAATCCAACAAAAGAATAAGAATTTTTATGTGAAATGACTTATGTTTTTCCTATGTATCTGTAAAATAGTCCCCAATTCACTTCTACCACAATACTTTTATTTATAATTTATAACAAGTTTTTGTGAGTGATTCCTTGAGTTCATATCTACCTTATGTCAATTAAGTATTACAGAACCTTCTTTCAAACATACATTCTATCAGACATAGTGCCAGTCATATTTTCTAACCACTGTGTTTTCAGGAAAATGTATTGCACTAACTACCTAAACAGAATATGTCCTGATATGTTTTTAGAAGCATTGTGACTTGTGAATGAAAGATATGCATTATGAAGTTTGGTTTCTTAAATAACTGAATAATTTTAAGGATCATTTATTCCCATGCTGGGTATCAATCAATTGCAAATAAATTGAACTTTACATATATTTGTTTCTACATGGTCAACTACACAAGAAGTTATTAGTGACTTTTGCATAACTAAGGTGTCTCCATAAAAACTGGCTAGCACTGAAAGAGTGTCACACTTAGTTCAAATTCATGTGGAATAGAAGCAAGTACTATTCTTAAAGCAATTTTCTGTTATTACAAGATTGAAGGTTAATAGTTTTTCTCTGATATTTTTTCAGGGCAGTATTAACACATGCATGAAAATATATGTCAGTCAGCTCTGCATGGTTGTGACTATTGAACAAAAAATTTAAAGGAGAAAATGTTTATTTTAGGCTTACATTTTAAAATTTTCACTTCACGGTTGGCCTGCTACAGAGTTACATAGCTGAGGTAAGGAAGAACATCATGGCAAAAAAGCACGGCAGAGGAAAGCTGATCAGCTCTTGATGGCTGTGAAGGAGAGGGGGGCACTGAGAGAATGTGCGCAATGAATCAAGGACAAAATAAAAGTGGGCTATCAGTGACCTATTTCCTCCAGTGGCATCTCACCTTCCTATAGATACCACCCAGGAGAGTAAACTTTCAGAATTATTATTCCATAAAATGGATTAATCCACTAACTAGGTTATAACTCTCATAATCTAATAATTTGACCTCTATATATTCTTAAATTGACTATTTACATGAGCTTTTCAGTGGATATCTTATATACAAACCAACAACATATGGATAATTTATTGAATTCCAGATTTCAACTTCTTATGGCAAAATTATTGCTTGTTAATTCAGAAATTAAGTAATGAATCTACACTCCAAGAAAGATGTCCAGATGAATCTGTAGTAAAATTTCCATGAAACAAAAATTTTAGCACTTTGGTATGAAATTGTATAAACAGTTTTCACATAATATATTTTATATTAGTCTTGGATATATCTGTCATATGAATAAGAATATGGTTCTTCTACGCTGAAAAATAGCCATTTAAATATACACAATGTTATTTTCTGTTAAGAGACTTTTTTGAAGATTCAATGGACACCAAATTAAGAACATCTGAATTTAGAATAACAGTGATAGATCTGTAATTAATTTCTACCATAGACTGTTTAATGTGCATTTTAGAATTCTTTTACTAAAGGACACTGAATCACTGAGCCTTGATAAAGAAGAGGTGTTGTAGTGTGATTGTACTTACAGCACTAAGGAGAAAAAGAACCTCATTTGAATTGTAGAAATTTTTCTACAGATATTCATTAACATTAAAACTAGAAGTTCATTTAAGGCCAATGCCAATTTTATGCTCAAGGAATCATGGTGAAATTCTTAGATCTGTTCTCTAGGATAAACTACCCTGTATTTCTGCTTTCTCTCTCTGTCTTCTCTCCCTCTCTATCTCTCCATCTTTCTCTGTTTCTGTCTCTCTCTCTCACATTCCCTTGTCACATCCATAGAACTTTTTTCATGGCATATATTTTTGGGGAGTAAAAAAGAAGACTATGGTTTATTTTTATAGTTTACACACAGCATTTTTGCAACAAATCAATTCCTGTATTAAAGTTTAATCCAAACTTTCACCTTTCAAATTTCCTGCAATTGTGACAATAGTAGAATTAGTTAAATAACCAACCCTAGTCCTATCAACCGTGTCCTGGCAATAGAGAATACCCACATGCATGTTCCTTTTCATTAAGGATCCAGTTGCTTAATGAAGGTAAAGTTGAAGGTCAAGCAACTTCTTAGGAAGAGAAAAACGTACAATATGTAAAATGTGATCTAGTTCAGCTAGGAAAAAAACTCAAATTAACTGAAATTGGTTACCTTATCTATAAATAATGAAAGAATAGATTTTTCTCTCTGTTTTTAAATGTTTAATATTTATTATACCACATGAGCAATTTTAGTAGCAGATGTGTACAAGAACATGATTTTGCATAGCTTATAAATATTTATTATGTGAAAAAATCAAAATGTTAACAGGACCATAACAGTTGTGAAATTTTAGTAATTTAATCAAAGCCAGAAACTATATAATCAGGGGACCCAATATTAAAATGAAGACAAAACTGTCCTTTTCTAATTTTGATTTAGAGTTCTTCTATTTCAGCATATTAATAATAACGATTTGTATTTTGCTTTTCATATACAAAGAAAGCATAAGTTTGAACTTAGTTCTCAGCAAAGGTTTAATAAGGGGTGAAATCTATTCTATATCATAAGAAAAACAAGAGCTATTTAATATTTATTCCATAGTTCAGAAACTTTTAAAAAGATACTACAATGTTAAGAAATGATCTTTATTTTAGAACTACTGCTGGTGTTTGCAGGTATCTGAAATTATTTTTGTTAAATAAATTTCCCAAAGGGTTATTTTCTTGACTTTACAAAATTCAATATTGCATTTTTTTTTTAATCAGGCCTATTACTGGCAACTCCTACAACAGGGCAAAACAGTCAGAGAGACTAATTTCAATTGAACTAATGACACAAAATTGAAGTTAGTGATTATAGAATTCAGTACAAAATTTACTCTAAAAATTGTTGTCTAAAAGTGTGCTTGTCAGCCTGAACTACACATAAGAATTAAGGAAAACTTTGTTAAAAGAACTTCCTGACTCAGCTCAGATATTCAGATATTCAGATCATGAGCCTGTGTAACTAACAGGTTCACAGATGGTGCTTAGCTGCTAGTCTGAAACACACATTAAAAAATCAGTTTTTAAACTCCAAGTAGTCTTTGAAGATATTGAGCTCATGCTAAATGGGGAATGGGTTGAAAAACAAAATCGTGAACATTATCTGACTAGTTTTTTTCACATGAAAAGCAAAATGTAAAGCATTATTTTCAGTAATACTGAGAAGATTCTAATTCAAAAGTAGAAAAGTGAATTAGCCCTATATTGTAATATCCAATCTCCCTGTGATATTATTTCTGGGTTGAATTAGTTACTAAAATTCCTCTGACTTGGCTTCTCCCTATTGTAAAATGTGGCCAGTGATATCTCCATTTGAAAAACAGTACATTGTAAAGTTAAGCAAATAACTCTTCAGGAAATTTATTTAACAAAACTAATCCCAGATATGTGATTTCGCACAGATATGATTTTATAAAAGAGTATTTTAACAAACTAACGTCTGCCTCCACAAACCATGATTGAGTTTTATTTATTCATGAATAATCTAGGATTATGTTAAGGAATTAGAGTTAATGCTTTATTCCCCAGTTTTCATTAATGTTTAAATTGAAAGACTTTTGTCAATCTGCTTAATGCTGTATTTAACAATTCACCATACTGCCAATGCAGAAATAAAATGGCATCAAAATCTTTTATCCTAACAGAATATGATAATAAGTAGAATATTTCTGAAAGTTTTAGGTATCTAATTAATTGTGTTTATTTACCTGCTGCTAGAATTAAAATCTGTGAAGGAGGGAAGTGGGAAGAATGCTTAAGTTTTGGCATCTGTAATTGAATTCTATAAAATACCTCTCTCAATTTTACTCTATTCTTTTTGCATTTAATATTTAAAATAAAATATTAACCTGTGCTTCAAAATGAGAACAAAGCATTGTATTAAATCATCTTATTACAGCATCTAACTTTTGACATATTTTATTCTCAGATTGCAGTGTATAGAATTCTGGAATATTTTTTTCTTTCAAGGTAAAACCATGCTGAGAAAAAGGAGGTTAGTTCTGTATAAAACAGACTTAGTCTTTGACCTGCCTTCCCCTTGTCAAAGGAATTGTGTGATATTATGCTTGGAGAGGGTATTAGACAGTGTTCTCTAGAGGAATGGAACCAACAGGAAGTATGATTATAAAAAGTGATTTGTTAGATTTGTTTACATGACCAGAAGCTGGAAAGTCTGCAATGGCCATTTTCAGGCTGGAGAGCTGGAGGAACCAGTAGCTGTGCAGTCTAAGAGACTGAAACCTCGGAACAAGAGAGATCAATGATGCTACCACAGTCCTGAGACCTAAGGCTTCTGGAAGCTCCCTGGAGAATCACTTGCAGAGTCACTTTTGGAAGAGTGAAGGATTGAGAATCTGATATCCTTAGGTGATCCCAGCAGCAATCAAGGATACATTCAGGAAGAATCAGAGCTGGACACAGTGGTACATGCCTATAATCTCAGCTATAGGGGTGGCTGAGGAGGAGGATCTTGAGTTCAAAACCAGCCTCAGCAAATTAGTGAGGTGCTAAGGAACTCAGTGAGACCCTGCCTATAGATAACATTCATGCAAAGGCTGGGGATGTGGGTCAGTGGTTAAGTGCCCCTGAGTTCGATTCTGGTACCAAAAATAAATAAGTAAGTCTTAAGAAGATTTGAGCCTCCATCTGTGGCCACTTCCTTGTTTTCCCAACATTTATTTCATGCAAGCTACCCACATTTATGGAGAGTTTCCACTTCAGTTCGCTATTGCACATGCCAAACATTCCTAGACACACCCTTATCCACACACCCAGAAGCCTTTTAATCTTCCACATTCCTTAACAGATACAGCTCTCTTGCAAATAAGAGACAAGCTTTTTTTCTCTAGATATTTTGTCCTGTGAGATAATGGAATATGTGAAGTGAGTGAACCATGGTGAATCCAATAGTCTTCTTGTGGGCAAAACTGTTAATTATTGAAAAACATTACTTTCGTAGTTTTATTTTATATAAATAAATGTATCTTTGTGACTGGCATAATATCCTTAAAGTTAATCCATGTTTCAGAACGTGACAGAATTCCCTCCTTTATTTATTTATTTACTGTAGAATGCATTTTGAAATATTGTACACAAATGGAGCACAGCTTCTCATACCTCTGGTTGTACATGGTAGAGAGTCACTCCAATAGTGTAATCATACATGTATATAGAGTAATATTGTCTGTCTCATTCTACCGTCCTTCCCCTCCCCATAGCCTCACTCCTCCCCTCACTTTCCTCTACACAAAACAAAGTTTCTTCAATGTTCCCTACCCCTTCCATGGCCCCACCATGGATCCCTTTTTACAGCTTAATTATATCCCATTACAAGAATATACCATATTTATCTGTACATGAACAATAATGTTACTTCAACTTCTTAGTAAGTACAAATGATGTTCCTATAAACCTGTATGTAAAAATACCTTTTTGTGACTCGGCTTTTAATTTCTTTGGGTGTTTATGTGGAAATGGGATAACTGAATCACATGGTAATTCCATTTTCAGTTTTTGAGAAACCACAATATTGTTTTCAACAGTGGCTGTAGCATTTCACATGCCCACCAAGAATGCACAAGTGTATGGATATCTCCTTGTGCTTGCAAGTGACTAGTTATATTCTGCTTAATTGATAGTAGTCATCATAATGTGTCTGAGGTAGAATATTATTCTGTCTTTGTATTTCAGTTACCTAATAATAATTGATGATGAGCATCTTTTTCAAATTAAGTTTGTTTTGGTACTAGGGATTGGACTCAGGGGCACTCAACAACTGAGCCACATCCCTAGCCCTTTTTTATATTTTATTAGAGACAGGGTCTTGCAAATTTGCTTTAGGCCTTGCTAAATAGCTGATGCTGGCTTTGAACTTGCAATCCTCCTGCCTCAGCCTCATAAGCAGCTGGGATTACAGGCATGTGCATTTTAACATATTGTACACTCCCAGCTTAAAATTAATTTTTATTGACATATAATAATGGTATATATTTGTGGGGTAAAGTGTAATAATTTGATACTTATAATAATGTATAGTGATTCAATCAGATCACTGAATTTATAACCCCTTAAAAGTTTATCATTTCCTTATGTTAGAACCTTCAAACTTCTGTCTTTTAATTAATAATAAAATATCAAATAACTTGTTGTAAACTGTAGAAAACTGCTGTGGTATAGAATATTACAATTTATTCTTCTTATCTAACTGTATTTTGTTACCAAGTATTCATGCTCTTCCTTACCCTTCCTAACCAATAATGTTCAGTTCATTTCCTGTGTTTACTGTTAATTTGTGTATCTTCTTGGGGGAAATGTTTATTCAACTCTTTAGCCCATTTTTGAATTGGGCTATTTTTTTGTTGTTGAGTTTTTAGAATAATTTATATATTCTGGATAACAGAATATATGTAACAGATCAACAATTTTCCAACATTTTATCCCATTTTGTGAATTACCTTTGTATTTGGTTTATAATGTATTTTGATGAACAAATTTTTTCAATTTCATTAAGTTCAATTTGTTTATTATTTTTAATTGCATATTTTTGGTGTCATGTATGATAAATCATTAGGTCTAAAATTGTGAAGCTTTCAACCTGTGTTATCTTTTGGAAATTTTACAGATTAAAGTTTTATGTTTAGATCTGTGATCCATTTTGAGTAGATTTTGCATATGATATTGTATAAAGGGTCCGACTTCAATTTCTGCATTTTTATATCCAGTTTTTTCCAGCAATGCTTGTTAAATATATATAACACATGAGTGCATTTGTTATATCTTGTGTTATATTCTATGCTATAGTTTCTTCTCCCCTAGGAATTATCTTGACATTCTGCCAGGAATTATTTGATCCAATATGTGAGGATTTGGGGGGGGGGATATGTATTCTATTCCATTTGTTTATGGGCCTGCCTCAATCAAGACCAGTATCACATTTTCTTAATTAATATATGTTTTTATTAAGTTTTTAAAAGAGGTTAGGCTCTGCAAGTTTTTATTAGTAGTTTTTGTATGTCTAGGAGCTTCACCAAGATTATCCAATGTGTTAGCATTTCATTGTTTATATTTTCTCTTATAATCATCTTTATTTCTACACATTTTATAGCAATAGCCCCCCCTTTTGTTTTTGATTTTAGTAAATTGAGTGTTTTTTCTTCTATTTTTTATGACCCATCTAATTAAAGCTTTGCCAATCTAGATATTTTTGAATGAAACTAATTTTTGTTTTCATTTTCTCTAATATTTTTAATTTTGTATTTTATTTACTGCTATATATTTTATAGTTTTCTTCATCAACTATATTAAGTGTGCTTAATTATTAAAAAAAATTGTGAATTTTCCAGTTTGCTTGTTACTGATTTAACATCCAAATGAGATCAGACAGAAAGTTTATATGGTTTCTAACTATAACATCCAAATGAGATCAGACAGAAAGTTTATATGATTTCTAACTATTAATACCTGTTGAAATTAATTATGATTTAAGATATGGTTTAAATTTCTCATGTAGACTTGAGAAGGTACATTGTTATACAGATTATACCATATATGTTTTTTAAATATATTTGATTTACTCTTTTGTCTGGTTGTTCTATTCATTGTTGATAACAGAGAATTTAAGTCTTCAATTATTATAAGTAACTTTCTAGTTTCCCCTTCACTTGTCTTAAAAATATTTTTTAGATGTTGATGGACCTTTATTTTATTCATTTATTTATATATGGTGCCAAGAAGTGAACCCAGTGCCTTGTACATGCTAGGCATGTGCTCTACCACTGAACCACAAACACAGTCCTCCCCTTAACTTTTGTGAATTTTGCTTCACATATTTTGATAGCTTGCATAATGTTCGTAACTGTTATATCTTTTTTTCTTCTCATTAATTACACATGACAGAAGAATGAATTTTGACACTTCATACATAAATAGAGTATAACTTCTCATTCTTCTGCTTGTGTTATATCTTAATGCCATGTTTAACTTTCTTTTTACTTATGTGGTCTTCTTTACTCCTGGTAATTTTTTTTTTGTTTAAATTTATTTTGCCTGTTATTAGCATAGCTATGCATGATCTATTTTGATTGCCATTTACATAAAATAGTTTTCTGTTCTGTCAGTTTCAAACTATTTGTGTCTTGTGTCTAAAATAAATTTTATGTAGACAGTACACCTTTAGATAATAGTTTTCTCTTTTATCCATTCTGTCAATCTATTTTCACTGGAGGGCATTTATTCAATTTACATATAATTACTGGTAAGGCATGATACATTTCTGTCATTTTAATATGTATTTTTATATTGCCTTATAATATCTTTCTTATTTTCTTGCATTTCTTCTGTTTTTAGCTGATTTTTTTGAAATAATTCTTTTCAACTTTCTCAATTTCTTTTCATTTTCTGTGTTCTCTATACACATTTTGTGGTTACCATGGAAAAGACTTTTAGAGTACTAAGCTTTTTTTTTTCCTTTTTTTTTTTTAAGAGAGACAGAGAGAGAGAGAGAGAATTTTTTAATATTTATTTTTTAGTTTTCGGTGGACACAACATCTTATTTTTTTTTTTTTTTATTTTTATGTGGTGTTGAGGATTGAAACCAGCGTCCTACATATGCCAGGAGAGCACTATCACTTGAGCCACATCTTCAGCCCATAGAGTACTAATCTTTTAAATTATATAGAACTAGTAATAGTCTCCCTGAGGTTTTATTTACTTGGGAGTGTCCCAAACTCTACCTCACTTTAGAAGGGTTGTTTTTCCAGATATATTATTCTAGGATGCCTTTATTTATTTATTTATTTATTTATTTATTTATTTAATCTACCTTAACTATATCAGCCTTCTGCTTTCTTGCCTCCAAATCTGATGAGAAATCTCTTGAAAATCTCACTGATAACACCTTGTATATGATGTCCCACTTGTGTCTTGCCACTTTAAAAAACTGTTTGTCAAACTGTCTTTTGATAGTTTAATTATAATGTTTTTATAGGCAATTATCTCTGAATAGATTATACTGGAGTTTATTAAGCTTCTTGGATATTTATATCCATGTCTTTCCTCAAATTTTGGACAATTTTAGGCCACTATTTTTTCACATATTCTTTGTGCTCCTTTTTTTTTTATTCTCCCTTCAGGTCTCCTGTAATCATCAGTTTTATCAGATGTTTGGTGGTGTCCACACATCCCTTAACTCTGTTCAGATATCTTCAGTGACTTTTTTCTGTTCCTCAAACATTTAATTTCAACTGTCTTATCTTCAAATTCACTGATTCTTTTTGCTTCCTGCTCAAATATACATTTTAATTCTTCTAATACTTTTTTTTTCCTATTTGTTTGTGCTGTTCAGTGTCAGAATTCTTGCTGGTATCTTCTTAGGTTTTCAATCTCTTTGTTGATTTTTTTCAAACATCATTTTTCCAATATTTGAGCATCTTTAAGACAAATATTTTGCAAAATTTGACTAATGGATTTGCCATGGGGCCTTTCTCATGTAATTTATGCTGTCTTATATTATTTTTCTTTTGAATGAGCTCTGCTTTCCTACTTATTTGTTTGCCTTGAGATTTTTGTTATTGTTGTTGACACATAGAAATTTACTTAAAGTTGTAAATATAGGAATTAGATATTGTTTGCTTCCACCATGTTTTGGTGTTCTTCTTGCTTCATTTCATTTTTTTGCTCTATTTTATATATATCCTGAGGATCCACCTGAGGTGCAAACTTCAGATATTTTATGGTCAAAGATTTTTTCCAATTTTCCCTATATATGGAGTTAGTCTAAATGACCGGGTGTTTAGTTTTTTATTTCTTCACCCATGGGGCTGTAGCAAGACACATCCATGTGCAAGTCACCAACCCTAGGACCCAAGAAGTGGGGGGGTAAGCTCTGCCACATTTCTGGGTTTTGTGCAGGTCCTTTAAGTCCTCTGGAAGTCACATCAATAATAAGAAGAGATGCAACAATATGAGGAGATGTAACCTACTTGTTTCTACCGGCACCTGTGGGAGGCCAACCTTACATGTAACTGAGTCACACTCCCTGGCTGGGTGCTGAGGCACTCAGTCACAGAAATGTGGCAGAGCTTTCCCCACCCTTCTTGGGTCTGAGGGTCAGTGTCTAGTGCATGGGTGTGTCTTGCTACAGCCCCATGGGTGAAGCTGTGCTCACTTATTCCTTTGTAATATAACCCCTTGCCCTGTTTAGGATAGAATCTTCCATGGAAGTGCCTTGTGTGTGTCCCCTTCTCTTACTGTGCCCTTGAGTGTGGCCTACCCAGGTGTCAGTCAACCTGCTGACAGTGGACATCATGAAGATAGACTCAGCCCCTGAAACCTGACTCCTTGCCTCATTTGAATAACTTCTCCTCAAAAAAAAAAGGGATTAGCATGTGCTCTCCCTCTCTCTCTTTCTGCCAACCTTTAAGGTCAGAGGAACCGTCACAGTGACCCCAAAGAAAAAGGTATTTATGTCTCTTGTGTGGTTATTTCATGCAGCCCAGTTAGCCCAGTTGATCTGGAGTGACCCCTGAACATATTAGTCGTGAGAACAGAAACCCGGCATGCACCCTAAGTACTGAGCAAGAGTTACCAGAATATACATTTGAATACTGGGTCTTTATTTCCTTCTTTAGAACCCACAACCGGTTTGAAAGATACAGAGAAACAGGTACACAAGTGCCTTCTATGGACATAGGCACTGAGTAACTACTGTAAACTACGAACAGAAACTAACATAAGTTAACTGCAATTTGGCACATAGTATTCCTACCCTGGACGTTGCAACATTGTAGATTCTCAAATCTCAAATATTTACAACAAACAGACTTTATGATTATAATTTTTGTTTAGTTGGGGATTCAAATTTCTTGTTATTTATAGTCTACCATTATCTAAAATTGAATTATAGAACATTTAAATGCAAAAATATGTAAAGAGACTGAGGATACATTAATAAAGTTATAGTTCAAAAATTATAAGGTATCTGTTTATTTTGAATACAAATAAATATGGCAAAAAATATCTTAAATCCTATGGAACGATCTTAAAAGAATTTTAAGTATTTTTACATAATCAAATTAAAAGATATAAGTGTCTGGGATATTTTAAATGGTATAATAAGAGTATTGCTCTTTTATTTCAACTTTTGAAGTAATATTTATTTTGTTTTAGTTTTCAGTGGACACAACATCTTTGCTTGTATGTGGTGCTGAAGATCAAACCCAGGCTGCACGCATGCCAGGCGAGCGCGCTACCACCTGAGCCACTTCCCCAGCCCCTGAAGTTTTAACATAAAAATTCACTTCTCTTTCTTGGAGAGTTTACGTGAGAATGGGAAAGATTTACTTCATCTTTGCCATTTTTGTAATTTGTTTTTCTCTTTCATTCTGGAATATATGAAACAGAAATATGTTAAAAATTAATATAGTTCATACTTCTGTCTCCTAAATTATTTATGAAACTAAATATCAATTGAGCCAACAGAAAATATGCTACTCTGTGTTAATACATGGAAAAAAGACAGTAAAAACAAATTAGAGAAACATACACACTTTGGATAACATCTGATGAGAATGCTTTGTTTTATTCACTTCAACACTCTAGTGGTGTTAGTACCATCTGCCATAGACATGCTGGGACTCACTAAGTTGGTGGCCATAAGGAACAGCAGCCATTGAACTGCTAATCATGTCTGATTGCAATTGATAAAGAGCTGTAAGGGGCACTAGTCATAGACATGCTTAGCAAAGACAGGTTACAATTGATAGGAAGCACAATTCCATGGACATGCACAAAGAACATACCCAGTTGCAATTATATCACCTCACTGGACATAACCAATGGACATTGACTTGCACTGGGTGCAATCACCAAATTACACCACCAGTTTGAAACTGTATTTAAATTGCTGGTCCTGCCACAATAAATACTTTTTGCTCCAAGGACATCAGTGAGACTGGCTGCCTTGTTGTCCATCTCTGGACTGACTCCATCATTCCCTGATGTCCAACCATCAGCTGGAGAGAACCAGCAGAAAAGGACAACATCTGCTCTTTGGCTAAGTGAAGTTGGGTGGCATCAGAGGTATTTTGGGGCTTGTGTTTGTCCTAGAATTGTGTGATTTGCTTATTGTTAGATCTTTGCTTAACAAGGGACTGGCCATCTTAAGTGACAGCTACCATCTTAAGAAAAAATTTTGCCTTCCCACCCAAAGGCCTTTCTGAGAAAGGCTCAACATTCCCTCATACCAACCCTACCCTTAACCACCCACATTAGAACACATGGGCTCTAATCCCTGAGCCTGCCCCATAAAAGTCCCAGAACTCAAGCCTGTTTTGCCTCTCCTTCCTATAGAGAGATGGCCTTTATTTGTCAGCTCTAACAAATTAACTCTTGTGTTTATTTCTGCCTG
This sequence comes from Urocitellus parryii, assembly GCF_045843805.1. Taxonomy (NCBI): domain Eukaryota; kingdom Metazoa; phylum Chordata; class Mammalia; order Rodentia; family Sciuridae; genus Urocitellus; species Urocitellus parryii. Next base: position 55,975,389 of record NC_135532.1, on the reverse strand, counting down.
GTCTCTGTCTTTCATTTCTCACTCTCCTATCTCCAGTTTCCTAGTTGTTCTTTCACTTATAGTGATTAAGTGTGCATTGAATGCTACTTGGGGTGCTCCAGCACACCCAACACTTTTTGCATAATTGTTTATATTTGAGGATAGGTGTGATTGAATATATGCTTTCATTTAAAGACAATCTGCCTCTGGGTGAGTATTAATAGTGCTATTTGCAAAAAGTAGAATCTATCTCATTACTGTTATAAATGAGAAGCAAATTTTTAGTTTCCTTCTAGTGTGGACTGTAGTTTCATGTTTAACTTGCCCAGACTAATCAATGTTCACTCTATTCTGAAATTTCATTTAGGACAAACATGAATTAATAAAAATATTAAGAAAATTATAAAAGAGGTTTTATTATGGGTAAAATTTTGCTTATTCAGCTTTCGTTGACACTATGGCATCAAGGAAACAATGACAATGAATCTATATAGTGTTAGTATAGTAGCAGAGGACAAATGAGTAGGTTGACTGAATCATAATGGGGCTGTTATAAGTTTTTATGGTGTTTAGTTGTAGACAGTAATAGACAATGTCAGTCAAGACTGCCTATGACTAAGATAGATTGGCTTTATTATGATATTGCATTTAAGTGGATGTCAGTTTCAGAGAATTTATGACTGAAGACTCTCATGGACATAAATAGGCCATATTAGGATATAATTCTGTAAAAATTTCACCATAATATTACAAAGTTGAGTTTTTTGGATTCTGACAACATGGGCAACAAAATATCATATTACCTGCAGCTACTATTTATTGATAATTTATGTTACATTAAAGATCAGAGTAAATCTTCAAAGAAAAGATAATATATATGAATTCTAATGAAATTAGTAGTAGAATATTAATGTATTTCCACATTGACATTTTTTCTATTATAAGGAGGTTTTTTTGGTTGTTTTACCTTTGATTATCTCCATTATTTTTCCACTTTAATCAACTTGATAGTTAGCTAATATTTAACACATCACATTATCTCAATCTACTTAAAATCTATTTTCACTTATGATGTTTTCTGCCATCACTGGATATTTTATAAAACACAAGGATAACAATATTAAATTCAGCAAAATTAATTCAATGAATACTGGAATGGAAAGACATTACGGCAACCTGTACATGCAGTATCCAAAATATATTTCAAATAAAAAGGTTTCACAGAAGATAAGGGAAGAGTCACATAATGAAAAAGGAGGTGAGTGATCTTAAAAATATAAGAATTTTAAATATATCTGCACTCAATATCAATGCATCCAAATACTTAAAGCAAACATTGATAAATTGACAGACTCAAGGGAAAGTGCAATAAAATATTAATACAAGGCTTCAACATTAAACTTTAAATAAGGGATTAGAAGGTAGAGAGAAAATCATGAAAACAGTGGACTTGTACAACACTGTGAAGCAAAACATCCATTCAGACATACCAAAAAGAGTATATCCAATTGTAGTACAACATACATTCTATTTAAACCCTCCCAGAAGATTCTCCAGGATAGGTAAGTCATAAGTTAAGTCTTAACATTCTAAGACTTAAAAAATTTTAAAAACTTAAAATTTTACTGAGTGCCTTTTTCAATAATCATAAAATAAAGCTAGAAAAGTTGGATTTTTTTTAATGTGAGAATTAAAGAACACATTCTGGAATCACCAACACATCAAAGAATAAATAAAAAACAAATAAATAAATATCTGAGGATTCATTAGAAGCAACCCAAAAAGGGAAGTTTCTTAAGTGCCTGCAATTTGAAAAGAAAATCTCAAATAGTTAATATAATTTTACACATCAAAAAAAAAGAAAAAAACATTCTATACCCAAAGTTGGCAGAAAAAAAAGAAAGCATAATAGTCAAGAAAAATACATAAAATATAGAATATAAAGAATTCAGGGAAAATGTTAAATCATTTTCATTTTTTAATTCAGAAAATGGAAAATCTTAAGCTAGCTGATTAGGAAAAAATAAAGAAGACTCAAAGTTAGAGAAGAGAAGGTAGACTTTACATCAGTTTCCACAAAAGTAATAAGAATCAGAAAAGATTTCAAAGAAAAAAATGTTTGCTCACAAGTTATATAAGCAAGAAGAAATAGATTAATTCCTAGAAAACAAAATACCTACCAACAATAAATTATAAAGACACAGAAAATCAAATCAGATACATAAGGGGATTGAATCAGAAACAAAATATTCAATATAAGAGAATCTTTGCTGATAAATTTCACCCAACATTTAAGAACTGGTACCAATATTTTTTAATCTTTTCTGAAAAGACAAAATCAAAGAAGGATCTCAAACTCATTTTATGAGACCAGCATTACCATGATAATGAAGATGATAATACAAAGACACTAGAAGAGGAAGAAGAAGAAGGAGGAGGAGGAGGAGGAGGAGGAGGAGGAGAGAAAGAAAGAAAGAAAGAAAGAAAGAAAGAAAGAAAGAAAGAAAGAAAGAAAGAAAGAAAGAAGGAAGGAAGGAAGGAAGGAAGGAAGGAAGGAAGGAAGGAAAGAAAGAAAGAAAGAAAGAGAGGGAGGGAGGGAGGGAGGGAGGGAGGGAGGGAGAAAGGAAGGAAGGAAGGAAGTTGGTGCCGATATTTAGATCAGTGATAGAGTACATACTAGAAAATAAAAGAAAAAGAAGAGAAAAGGGGGGAAATGCAGGCTAATATCTCTGTTGAAGCTAGCTCTAAAATCTGCAAATATTAGCAAACCAATCAATGTCACCACCACATTTTAAGGCTTGTGCACATTAAACAAGTGGAATTTATTCCTGGGAGGCAAAATTCTGTCAACACATCTAAATTATGATATGATACATGACACTAAGAAAATAAAGTGGTAAAAGTCATATGATAACCTGAATAGAAGAAAAAGCATTTGAGAAAATTTAAATTTTGTACACTTACATAATAAACTCTGAGCTAGCTCAAAACAAACAAACAAACAAAACAAAACAAAACACAATACAATAAAGACCATGTTAAGAAGCCCACAGCTTTCATCATGCTCAATGGTGGAAATCTTATAGCTTTTTCTCAAACATTAGGAATAAAGCATTTATTCCTACTCTTGTTACTTCTAGTAGTCAAAGTATTAGAAGTTTTAGCCAGACCAATTAGGCAATAAAAAGAAATAAAAGGCTGGAAAGGAAACAATAACATTATTCCTTTTGCAGATGACATAATATTATATGTAGGAAACTAAAAAAAAAAATAAAACTATTAAGTTCAGCAAAATTTCAGAATAAAAAATTTAAAAATCACAAAATAATTGTTTTTTCTATGTCTTAAGAAAAACTTCCTGCAGTTGGTCGCAGTGGCGCACACCTGTGAACCTAGCAGCTCGAGAGGCTAAGACAGGAGGTTCAGGAGTTTAAAGCCAGCCTCAGCAATGGTGAGGCACTAAGCAACTCATTGAGACTCTGTCTCTAAATAAAATGCAAAATAGGTCTGGTGATGTGACTCAGTGGAGTGCCCCTGAGTTCAATCCCTAGTACCCCTAAAAAAGAAAAAAGTGTGATGGGTAAAATAGTCCTCATGGGTGTAACTTTAGACAGTGAACCTGGTTTTTCTGTTTGTATGGACAGAGAATTCGCCCAAAGAAAAAATAAATTTACAAGCTCATGGTTAATACTGAATGACTGGAAATTTCAGCATACTAGGTGGAAAAGTATTGTCAATGAAGAAAAAGTGTCTGAAGGGAAGAGATAAGTGATGTAGGTGTCATATATTAAAAGAAATGCATCCACCTCCGAAAAGGAACCAGTTCAACAAGAATACAACTCCACTAGGGAACCTTAGCAAGCCTTTGAAATTGACAACTACAGATCTGACATAATGGGCACAAAAATGATGTGTCATAGTGGCAATGATGAGGGTAATGCCAAGGCTCAGCAGCATTGTTTATAACCACTAGTGCTAGTCCAGCTGCTAAACAGCCATATTCAAAATGGTTCAAAAAAAATGCAATGTCAGGATACCAGTTATTGAGTAGACAAAAGCAACATATTGTTGAAGACTAGTAGTTTATTTTCAAGGAAAACGTATAGATAGATAGGTAGATAGATAGGTAGATAGATAGATAGATAGATGGATAGATAGATAGATAGATGATATACATATTGACTGCATTGTTTCAGTGTATCTGAAGATTATTTTGTGTCCTATTCACATCAGTTTATTCTGAAATTAAGTAAACAAGACCTAGTTTATATTAAAACTACACAGGAATGGAACTATGACCATGAATCCACTTGAAGCATACCACACAGTCAAGAAATTTCTAGGCGTGCTAGTGGTTTGAAGGGGCCTTACCCTTCCAACAAATACACATATTTATAATCTGAATGGTAACTGCAGTTAAGAATGAATGTGAAACAGTGATAGTAACAGGTTTTCAGTCATATCAAATATAATCCATCTATAACTTGTTGCACAATTATCTGATGAGTAGCTGAACTAGTAGGAAGATGTGAGTCTTTTCTAACAATGTAATTTTTGCCCCTCTGTGAAACTTTTATTTGTTATGGTAGATGCAAGGGAAGTAATTTCATGGTCTGCAACAACATATTGCATGCCTACAAAAAATAAAAACATATTATCTGAGCCCTGATTTGTGGTTTCTTAGAAAAGAGTTGGCCCATATCTTTGTAAATACCTGCAGTCTCCAGTCTTAACTGTGCAGTGTTCAAAGACCCACTTACTTTAGTACACTGGCTTATCTAAAGTTTCAATCCTCTGGGTGTTAATCTGTCACTGGAAACAGTTTCAACCATAATTTTCTCAGTCTTGATCATGACTCACCCATATGACCCAGTAAAACAAATTACAGTGTTCTTATGCCATTGATTTGACTTCTGGGCCTTTGTAAATCTTACTTCTCTAATTAGGCTGTAAAAAGAAATTGCGATATATAGATTAATGGAATAGCATCAGGACAGGAGCAACATTTTTAACAGTTTTGGAACCCAAGGGGAATTTAAAACTGTCACTGTGTTGAATTGGGCTTAAAAATTCAATGGTCTATATTAAAATAAATAGTCTATGAAAACAGTCCCTGCTTTAGGCATCTTGGTATCACCACAATTTTGTATATTAGAAATGATGAAATGTACTGGAAATGACAAATTATATTACATTTTCATATTACAATATTGAACATTCTATTACTTTTCTTTCCTAAAACTGGTGTCCTACTCCATGTCCTATACATTGCTTGTTTGTACAACTTTAAGTTTTTTTATAGTATCCATATAAAGTAATCTGTTTTTCTCCAGATGACATTTTATTGAACAGTATGTATTTCATATGACTGTACTTTTTCACAATCACATGGGTTTCTCATAGCTATATATGTTGATAGTTTTAAATTATTTTTAAAATGGTATACACTTTTATTCTATAAAAGTAATATTGCATAAAATGTTATTATATAAAGAAGTATAGGAGTATAGGGATTTTTATTCCTTACCATAATAGAATATTTGGTACTGGAATAACCTTCCACGTATAAACAAATATGAAACTGAAAAAAACATATATGAAACAATTACTTATAAGCATTGGACAGTAGGAAGCACATTGTTTCAATCTCTGAGAGAAGGAATAACCTAAGAAAATAGCATAATTTGTTTTTCTAATAAAATATGTGTATGTATTTATATTGCCATTTAGAAGTATAATTATTTTTTTTTCAGTACTGGTACATGAACGCAAGAACACTTTACTATTGATTTACATCCCTAGCACTGGGTATTTTTGTTGTTATTGTTGTTTGTTTTATTTTGAGTCAGGGCCTTGCCAAGTTGCCCTGACTGGACTTGAACTGGTGATACTTCTGCCTCAGCCTCCTGAGTAGCTAGAATTTTAGGCATGTGCTACTATGCTACGGCATGCAGTAAAAAATAAATAATAATAATAATAATAATAATAATAATAAATTAGTATTGTTTTACCTAGGTAAATGTAAATGAAATGTTACCTATATTTTATTTTGAAAATATGGTTTATAACAGTTGGTTATTAGTTACTGTAACTTCTCTTATTTGTCACAAATAATCATTTGTTTTGAAATTTTAATTAATTTAATCTCTCAAATACAAGTTTTGTAAGTGCAGACATCTTGACTAGTTTGTGTTCATGTATGTTCTTATGACAAAGCCCACTGTTGGTATATTTTAAGTACTAAATACATATACATGAGTTTATGAAATTCACATAAGTATACAGGTGAAACTGTGAGTTGAATGATTTTCATTTGAAGATAATTTAATAAATACATTAATCAAAATCACCAAATGTATATGTATGTACATATAACAATACAATTTTATATGTGAAATGTTATAGACATTGTAAGTGATTTGGCTATATTATTTATATCAACAAATTTTCTTAATCTTAGGTCTTTTGAAGAGTTTTTGAAAAGATGAATACACAAACTTAAGTCAAGTAAAAGGGAAAAAATATAGAAACATTATTATGTTACAGAACATTTGACTTTAACAAATGCAAGTTAAGGAAAAAATAAAAGGGAGACTTCAGATGAAACATTTACTATCATACACACAAATAAATATATTTCGTTCTACAATGGTATTTATTCAACAAATACTTCAATTTCTTAACATGTCCCTGGAAATGTTGAAAGGAAGTGGATTGTGTCTATGAACAAACTAGAAAAAATTCTCTGCCTTTATGAAACATTCTTTCTACTACTGAGAAATATATAAGTAATAAGAATAAATAGATAAATTAAATGTTATGGTGGAGAAACTACTTGCCTTGGTTCCCAGAAACATGTTCAGGAATACTGAAGAGAGAGCAAGTTGCAATTATAAACAGGACAGTAGAGATAAAGTGACTGTTTCACCATAAAAGAAGATATTTGAATAAAAATTTAATTAAGTGAGAGTTTTGGTTACACACTTCTCTTGGGGAACATTTTAAGCAAAGTCAAAACCTGTGCAAAGCCCCGAGGATGCAGAACATTTATGTTCAAGGATCAGCAAGAAGAACAAGGAGGATGTTAGGCAGTGAGGAAAAGAGTGGTAAATAAAGAAGGACAAAGTAGTGATATTTAGTAAAGACTTGTATATTTGGTAATGTGTGTTACAAAGATTATATGTAGATTATGCACTCTCAAGATTTGACAACTTCAACCTAAAATAACATATTATTTTAGTAAAATTAGTCTCAAAGAAATAATAATGTAAGACATAGCATATCTTTTTAGGCGACAAATTCAAACTCAAAAGATAATGGAAAAATTCAGATATTCAGATTTTATACATGAATGTTTCACTTCTTATAGTTCAATGACTAAATGGAATATTAAATATTGCAGCACCTCAAGGTGTTTTTAAAAATAAAATCCTTTTTTTTCTATTCAGGACTACTAATTGCCCACAACTCATAGTTTATAAAAGAATTTAGTATGATGCTACAATGTTGCTTTTTTAAAATCCAAATCTTTAATCCCCATGATACTTCTAAAAGAAGAACAACTTGATTCTTTCACTTGTTACAGTGAAAGCTCTATATCCTTTCATTTAGTAACAAGTGGTGTAACAAGTGCCTCATCACATTTGATCTGCTGAGCCATAAAGAATAGAACTTCAATATGAACATCATACAGAACCCTTACCATTCTTTCTTTTGTTCCATGTGGTGACTGCTTTCAGCTCTTAAAAGCACTTCTTTTACATCATTTTTTTGAAGTTGGTTCCTTTACTGAAGAGGCTTTATAACTCTCCAGGAATTTTTTTACAAGTAGTATCAGGTGACAGCTTAACAGTGAAAATCTTTGAAGATGTTGTTTGCTTTTATTTTTCATAAAAATTACTGAGCACCTAGATTAAAATAGAAAAACATAATCACATAGTGAAGGCACTAGGAAAATTATATGAATATTGGAATTTTTACTGTATAATCTATAATTACAATTTTAAATCATAATTATTTGTACACACAAACTCTGCAGCCAGTTTATATTCTCTTTTTTTATATATATTTTGCAGCTTTAATGTTTGCTACATAAACATTTAAGATAGTTATGTCTTCTTGAAAGATTCCCCATTTCACCAAAATGTAATACTCTGAAATGTCTGTAGTATTTTATTTACTCTGAACACTAATATACCTTATATGAACATAGTCACTCATGTTTTTGTTTTGATTAATATTTGCATAATACATTTTTCATCATTTTACTTTTAACCTAACTATATTATATTTAAAGTGGTTATTTATGGGAATAAATGATTGTTTTATATATTTAATTTCAATCCATCAATCTCTGTCTTTTAAGTTACACATTTAGAAAATTTACATTTATTGTAATTATTAAGGTTTTAGGGCTTACATTTGCTTTTTAATTTATTTTGATATATCTTCTATTTTTGTATCTTTTTTATCTACTTTTTTGTAGGCTACATGAGCATTTGTTAAAGTTTCATTTTATTTATATATAATATTTACATGTGTATCTATTCACATAGCTTTGTTATTCATAACATTGGTTATACATACCTTATCACAGTTCAATGGAGTTTATCTATTTACCCCCTCAAGAGAAATTCAGAAACATTACTTGTCTTTGTAGCACTTCAATTTCTTTTATTTATAGTATAATTATGTTAAATATTTCTATATTCTAGTTTCACTGTAGAGAACTATACAAGCATTTTAATTTTGGATCCCCCTTTAAACTCCCACCCCTGCCAACACATGGGAGACTGAATCCAGAGGTGCTTTACCACTGAGCTCAATTCCCAGCACTTTATTTTTATTTTTTTGAGACAAGGTCTCACTAACATTGCTTTGGGCCTTGTTAAGTTACTGAGGCTGGTTTGAACTTGTGATCCTCCTGCCTCAGCTTCCAGAGTTGCTGGGATTTAGTTGTGCACCATTTTGCTGAACTGGATATTTTTTTCCTTTATGCATTTTACTTTTTAAAAAATCTTAAGTGCTTTAAGTTATCTTGATGATGAGCCTTTTTGTGATGTTTTCCTTTTCTAACTAAATATGATAAATCATCAATGGCCTCGTCTACCTGGAAACTAAGAAACACTTTTAAAAATAATTCAATAATTTGTAATCCTGTATAGTATTCTGTTTTGACTCTTGTTTTTCATATTTTGAATTGAAAAATGAATTGAGAATTTTTGCATTTTTTCTCCTATCTTCTAACTCATTCAATTTTGTTCCAATTTTGGGGAAATTTTCTCAAGGAATTAAGTAATCTATTTTTTTAAATTATAATAACATTTAAACATTTTTATTATATATAGTTTGTTTTTGGTTTCCAGGGTGCAAACTTTTGTAAATCCTTATATCTTTTTTTGGAATAATGTTTATAGGATTTTTGAGGCATCTTTTAATCCATTGTCAAGTTTTTCTAAATTATTTTTGTAGTTTACTTTAGCCTCTGTTTTTATATTATAGTCCCCACAGCACAAAGAAATATCTGGTTTCCCTTGGCTTCCTCAACATTTCTAATTGGCAAAATTTAAAGCTGTTAGAAATTTCTGTATGTTAATGGTTAAGCAATAATCAAAGATTATCTTTCTAGTACATTTTTTCCCTCAGTATGGTAAAGTTGGAATCATGTTCCTTGAGATTTCTCCCACAAATAGGTTTAGACTTTTCTCCTACCCTTGAATGTAGGTAAAACTCTTTCAAAAACTGAAATATAATGATAGTGACATTTTGCATGTCAAGTTTTGGGGTGGGGGGATAAAATAAGATAAAGTAACAATGCAACAAAATGTTCATCGAGCATGAAGTTTTCACACTTACACATTGCATTTTTAAAATTTAATTACAGATACTTCAGGAGGCTTCTTTATCACAGCAGCATTATTTTGTGTGAAAAACTGTTTTGTTTCATTTTAATATTATAAATGATATCTATTTTCTCTAGTGTATTTTGTTGAAAATTGATGTTTACTTATGCTATTTTATGATGATTTTAATACAGTTCTTGATGAATTTTAAAATATTTGATGCTGATATTACTTTTGAAAATAATCCCTAATTATTAAGAATTTTTATTAGAGCTAAATCATTGAACATTTTACTTCTTAGCACTTTTCTATTTTACTATTATTTTTTAAAATATAATTTAAAACTTTTTATATTGAAGGCAATCTGTTTATTTCTTTATTGATATTAAAACACAATTTCTCTGTAGGACAAAAATGTTTATGAGTATATTCATGATTTTAATCATGCTGATAATTTTATTCAAATCTTTTGCATAACTTCTAATTGACCTACTTTGGTTTTGCCAAGTTGTTCATATGATGACGTATGAAAATACATACATCAAATATATCAGCTCCAAATATTTATTTATAAAATTCTTACTTTGTAGTATTTTTAACTCTAGTTAATAAAATGCAATGTCCTTAGATATATTCAGTATATTATTCCTTTAAATTAATAATGCATTTTCAGGATATCATCACATAAAAAAATCCCATTATCTTTTTTTTAATGAATGTCTTTGCACTATATAAATGCCCTCATAACTACTTATTTTAATATTTTCATTATATACTATGTGACACATGAAAAAAAATCTATATAAATTATGTGTGGAACTAGAAGAACAATATACTTAATAAAAACATACAAAACACCTACTTAACCCAATGTATTAGTCAGCATAAGCTTATGGTAAGAAAATACCTGAGGTAATCAATCTAAAAAGATTTATTCATTTTGGCTTATTGATTCAAGATCTTCAGATTATTGGTGATTGTTTCAATTGCTTTTGGGTCCATGGCAAGGCAACACATCATGGTGGTAATAAGCATGTGGTACAGCATAGCTGGTCAACTTATGGTTACTGAGAATCACAAAAGAGAGAGGGACAGATTGTATTCCCACAATCCATTACAAAGGTAGATGCCTACTGACCTAATAACTACCACTAAATGACCTAAAATTCTAAATTTTCTATGCCCTGTGAGTAGCATCATAGGCTGGGGACCAAGCTTTTAAATTTGTCCCTTTATGTAATATTTCAGATCCAAATATTAGCATTCTGCTCCAGTCCTCAAAATATCATGTTTATCTCACACTGTCAAATGTAACACACCCCCAAATTGTAACTCTTTCAGTATTTCTAAAAAGTCCAATTCCAATATCTCCTCTGACTCAAGAGAAATTTAGCTATCATCCCCTCCAAGAAATAAAATTTTTAAAATGCAAGATATATATGAATAAGATTCAATGACACAGTGTAAACATTCCCAACCCCAAAGTGAGGAAAGGCAAATAATATGGAGGCATGGAAAAAAATACAGGACTTAAACTATCACCAAAATCTTTAAATCCAGGTCCAGGACCTTGGGTATTATGTGATGGAATCTGGGCTTGCAAGGGCTGGCACAGCCTAACCCTTAAGGTCCTGCTGGTTGCAGCTCACAGGACCTCTCTCTTGGGCTGTTATGTGCTCCCACAGTTTCTCTAGGTAGTTATTCCATGTTCCTGATATCTGCAACTTTTAGGGGTCTCCATAGCAGCTTCAACATCAGTCTTAGAGCTTCATGCATTGCCCTCTCAATGGCCACCATCATAGAATCTTACTCAGATACACACTGCCTGGTCTCTAGGGATTTCCTCTGAACTCTTGGTGGAAGATTTCATGATTCTGTAGCAATTGCATATTGTGTGCCTACATGGATAATACAAATGTCAGAGCAATTTGACTATCTTGACCATTCAGTGTCTTATTAGAGGAACACAGGATAATTCATAAAACAAGTTCTGGGTAGAAGGGTGTTCTGACACCAAATTTTCAGAAGACTTTGCTCTGGAAAGTCTTTGGGGAAAAAAAATTCACTTTATACTCTTAAGCCTGCAATGATGATGATGATAATGATGATGAGGAATGTGATCTTGCAGATCCCTGAGATATCCTGAAGGTACATTTCTATTGTTCTGTAGAAAGCCCTTGGCTTCTTTAGCAACTGCACCCCTTTTGGCTTCACATTTAAATGTGCTCTTTTTTTTTTTCACTAAGGCTCAATGTTTTAAATCTTTCTATTCTTTATTTTGTTCTCAACTCTTACTAAGACTATGATGAAAAGTGTCCAGTAATAGCCAAGCTGTTGTCTTGAAATTTTTTCCACCAGGTAAACTAGTCTATTACCTTTAAACTCAACTTCCCATTAAGTTAGGGGACATGGACAAGGGGAAGCCAAATTCTTTTGTATATTTTCACGTGGATGACCCCTAGTCCAATCCAAAAGAGAATCATTACTTGCATCTGAAACTTAAGGACCATAATCTTGCCTTTCTATAAGAATTATGATTCTATGAGCTCTTAACAGATGTCTTACAGAATTCAGAGCTTTCTCTAACCTGCTTTTCTAAAGTTCCCCAATTTCATTGCAAAAATCAATATTAAAGTCTTTGAATCAAATCATTGGGTATGGTCACAATAATGACCCCATTTCTCAGTAGCAGTTTCTTATGTTAATCAACTTTCTGTTATCATAACAAAATATCTGTGATAATCAACTTTAAAATAGGAAAGACTTATTTTGGCTCATAGTTTTCAGAAATTTCAGTCCATGGTCAATTGGCCCTTTTGCTTTTTAGCTTATGACAAGGCAGTATATCATGATGGATAGTATGTGGCAGAGTCAAACTACTCAAGTTATGGTGCTTGGGAAGCAAACAAGAGAGGGAAAAAGACCAGCACCCCACAATTCTATTTAAGGGCATACCTTCAATGACTTAATTCCTCCCACTAGGCCCCACTTTTGAAGACTTTGCTGGCACACAGTAGGGCCATAGACTGGAGATGAAACCTTTAACACATGGGTTTTTAGGGACGTTTTATATCAAAACTCTATCAGAAAGTAGAATACCAGACCAAGAGTATTGCTATATTATTATTTTATTTAACTATATATTCACCACTTTCCTTAATCCCAGTTTAATTAATCATCTGAAGTTAATATCTATGCAGGATTTTCCCTGGATTTCTAAAAACAGATCCAATGTTGTTGACAGTAGATTATATTTTAACATATGTACACAGAATCAACTGAAATAGAAATCAGGAAAACTATTTAATTCACAAGAGCCTCTAAAAATATAAAATATTTTGGAATTAACCTAATAAATAGGTGAAAGACTTCCACAATTAAAACTAGAGCACACTGGAGGAAGAAATTGAAGAACACCTTAGAAGATTCAAAGATGTATGTTCTTGGATAGACAGGATTAGTATTGTCAAAATGGCCACACTACCAAAAGCGCTGTACAGATGTAATGCAATTCCTATTAAAATCCCAATGACATTCTTCATAGAAATATGAAAAACAGTCATGAAATTCATTTAAAAAATTAAGAGGCTCAGAATAGCCAAAGCAATCCTTAGCATGAAAAGTGAAGCAGAAGGCATTACAATACCAGACGATAAATTATACTACAGAGATAAAATAACAAAATTGACATGGTATTGGCACAAAGACAGACATGAAGACCAATGAAGAGAGTAGAAGACACAGACATACCCACATAAATACATTTATCTCATACTAGACAAGGCACCATAGAAAAATAGTTTAAATAAACAAAGTTATATCTTCTTTTGACCAAATTCAAGCACAATGCATTCTGAACATGCAATCTATATTTCTGTTCTCATGAAAATTTATTGGACAACAATATAATCTAAAAATAGACATATATATGTCTGAAATATTTGTAAATGAAACATTTTTTAGTTTGGTTTAACATTCAGTTGTTATATATTGTGAACATGGTCTAAGGTTTATGCTACAATCCACAAGAATAGCTTTCAATCATATGTGTTTATAACCATCCATATATATTCAGTTAAGTAGAAATACACTATTTTCATACTCTAAATATTTTATTTACATACACTTTTGTAACAATTTTGGTAACAAAAATCATGGGAGGAATTATTAATCTAAACAGTGTTTTTTTATAAATACAAATGTAAACATAACTTTATAAAAACATGAAGCTTAAAGAATAGTGATAAATATATTCCTTCATGTGTGTATGTATGAATGCAACTCATACATGACAGTATTAACCTTTGAACTAAATTAGCTCACTCCCAACATATCAGCACTGTAATGTACATGAATATTATATGAATTTCTGAGAATCAGCTTCCTGTCTCTCTCAAACTTTTGTAACATTCTTAGAGTAAATATATGTTAATAAAAACAATTATTGAAACAAATATATTTTATTGTCCTTATTTAGTTCAATGGAAATTTCAGCCTTATTTCAATTGCACAGTAACAGCACCAACAATCCCCAGTGTCCCACATGAATTCTGATCACTTCCATGTGGGCCACTCTGTGTTCATCAATCATTTACTGCCTTTGATAATTCAAATGACTAGTAGATCTTTTATTCTAGTAGAGCACAAAACAGCATTTGACATATTCTAGAATTTTCAAAAATTTTCTGCCATCAATGCCTAAATAAAGAGTAATATAATGTAAAATACACACTGTATTATTATTTGGTGCTAAGGATTACACAAACTTTTAAAATATTGAAATCTTGACAATATTGCTAATTGAAATATTATGTTGTTTTAAGAATTTAACAAACATTTATTAAGTGCCATTGTATTCCAGGTAGAATATTGTGGATTTGGTGTTCTCTGTTGTACTCATACTGTGCCTTTGAAGAATCTGATGAAGCTGGACTCTCAAAAACAAAATAAAATAACAACAACAAAAGACTGAAGAATATCTAAAACTGAAAACAAACTCTATATTCAAAAGGATCAAGTGAGGTAAAATAGTAGAGGAAGGTTTATGAGTTCACACCATACAGTAAAGAGCCACTCACAATTGAAAAGCAGGATTATATTACCAGGGCAGAAAGGCAGCATTGCTCTGTTTCTGCAAAGGAGAAAATCTTATGAGAAGGGCTTGTGACTCAGGTTATGAAGAAGGAAGAATCAGGATGTTCCAGTGAAAGTTAAAACTAGGAACATAGAGACACTCTACATTGTATTGAATATAATATCTCCCTGTGTCTCTCAAAACTTTTGTAAACCATCAACTGCCCCCTCCCCCAATGACTGAGTTATTGTAAATATTCAGGTAAAAAGATTGTGGCATTTAGTTCTGATTTAAACAGGCCAGGTATCAGTAAGCTCATTGTTAAATGGAGTAATTCAGTATGGAAAAAAAAAAAAAAACAACAAAAAAGCATAAGGTAAATAAAATTCTCAGCTCCAGGGCAATTAAAGTAATTAGAAAATTGTTTTTGTCCTAGTTAAGTTTAAAAGAATTAAGGTTTCAAAGCCAATAGATAATTTCCTTTTTCATTTCTACTCAAAATGTAATCACTCCTTCCTTATTAAAAAGTTTTTGCTTTTGGTTTCCATGATACTAATATTCATTGGTTTTTCTCCTTGGTTATTGAGTCTTTCTAAGAATCTATTTTATAGTAAAGGAGACAGGATAGGCTCGGGGTACCTGAAAATTTAAGTTTTTAACTTCTGGCAAAACAAACAAACAAGCAAAACAAGTTCAGCAAACTCTCAACCTGAAGAAAAATTTTTTGGGCAGGTTAGATCAGCTTATCCACATTTTTCTCTCACTGTCCACACTATACATTATACATATTGGTTATTCGGCACGTGTCAATAGACTCTTTTCTTCTATTTTATATAATCTCACTGGTCAATCATATCAACTCCTTTAGCTTTAATTATCTTTTCTATTATCTTAACCCCCAAACCTTTTTTTGCTAGCACAGTTAGGATTATTTTTATTTATACCCATGCATTTAAATAATAATAGTTATTAATCAGATATTGCACTAGATGCTGATATTCAGCATGCCTAACATATAGCTTTTCAATTTCTCCTGGGAAAGTTATGATACAGATGTTAAAGGCAGTTGAAACTCTTTACATTGGAATAGGAAGATTTTATGAGGAGGGGTATGTTTTCGTATTTTCTACCTCCCTTTAAACTGTCCATTTAATCACATACGCTAATTATTTGCTGATATCCAAGGTGCTCATATAAGTATGGATATAAGTTGCTGACAAAGCAGAGTCCTGATATCAGTAGGAAGAAATTACCTAGAAACAAGTAAGTGTAGGACAAATTCCTAAGAAGTAAAGTGTACTAAGGAACTAGAGAGTGGTGGGACAGGGATGTTTTAGATGGAATTGTCTGAATAAATCTCTCTTAAAGTGACATTTGAAAAGAAAACTAAGTTATGTGAGGGAAGTTTGAATCATGCTTTGTGAGAAATCACATTTTCCTACTCAAGTGTATTTCCCAATTAAATAGCAAAATTACTTTGTTGCCTACAGCACTATTTTTAATTCACACTGAGAAATATTCTGCATGAGTACTTTCTTCTGAGGACATAAGCTTTGCATTTAATGTAAATATTGGTTCAAGAAGTGAAATTAGACTAACAGGAAAATAGTAAGATATTTGAGATGATTAGTGAATAGTTTAACTGTTATCTCACATAAGTAGACATTACTTAATTTGAGATAAATATTTACTTTCAAACAACAGAGCCAGTTTTTTTTCAAAGCAAGAAATATATGGCAAATTTATTTGTTGGCTTTTAGGCTTAAATTTTGACATAATAAGAAATTTCATTAGCCATCTTGTTGTTCCACATTTCTATATTTTATGCTTTGTTTCCAAAATCATCATAGACTCAAGTATTTATATTCAGTATTATATTTGACACTATCAATTTAAATTAAGGTACAGAATTCAAAATTCAAAATAAGTCTTTTCATATCTTTGTCTGAGTCACTGTTTATTTTAAAATGCTCAAAAGATCTACTCACAAATTATTACCTGATGTAGTAGATGATAGGGTAATCCAAGGAATAGCCTGTTGTAGTGAAAACTATTAAAAAGTTCTCCAAGCTGATCCCCAACAAAATTTTCCTAAATGGAAAAATTTTAATATTTAAAAGAACAAATATTTGAGAATTATCAGTATAATTGGTTCAAAATTATGGATACTGTCAACTAATAGATATCACTTGTGTAAAATCGGAAACAATAAAACAATTTTGTCCCCTGCAATAAAATTTCAATATGGACAGGAAATAAATCTAACTTTATTATACTAAGTGTATAAGATAAATATTACACAGAAGCATACATTATGTTGACTAGTCTATGAAATAGCATATTTACTCGTATGTAATTTCTATTAATCATTTATTTTAAAGAGTTATGAATTATGGTATCTCAAGTTCAAAACTTACCTCTACATTCAAGTGTATTTTAGCAGTAATTTGCTCAAAAAAGACTGAGGTCTTTTCATTGAGGCAATATTTTGGTCAAAACTTCTGATTTCAAATAAATCACTATTATGTCCCTCTTTATCTTTAGTGTTTTCTATTTAAAGCACATACCCCCAATATAGATAATGCAAGCATGGAAAAATGTTTTACATTATGTCTGAAATACATGATAATCACACTCTTTTTTCTACTGTAGTTAACCTATCATCATGTAAAATGTATATAACCTTCAGAGGAACTAAAGATAATAATATTATTATTTTAGACAGATTGGAAAAGTAATTTCAATGCTTATGTACATTTTATTAGTGACCCCAAAATTAATCACAATATAATCTCAAAAATGCTTTCAGTTTTAAATCAGTTATGAAATATGATGAAAGATAAGTAGTTCAGTTTATTTGATATCTTAAATAATTAGGAAATTTTGTATTTTTTAAGAATGATATAGTCTTTTCAGAGGCTTATTATATTCAAACTATTACAAATTTGGAATTATAAAATAAATATATATCTTTTACTATCACTGAAAAACTAAATGAAATGTTGAGATACTTAGAGATTAAAATTTTATAAACATATTTAAATGATTCGTGTAATAATAATTTTTATAACTTCATATAATGTAGGTTTGCATAATTTAAAGCATTTCAAGTTTTATTAAACTGTATAAATAAATTTAGAATTATTGTTATTAAAATTATTAAACTTAATTTGAGTTTCGGTGCCTTCAACCTATGACATGGTAGAATTTATAAACAGGAAATATTTTATGTAATAACTTTTACTTATTCTATATCACATTGAATCTATGATAACATAATTTTCAATATTTTGATTTCATAGCAATGTCTGATATATAGGAAAAGAAAAAAATAGCTAAAATTTTTAATTAAACCCAAAATTTTTAGCTTTCATTCAATACTAAGAAATTTCCATAGCACTTAAGGAACACTATTTCACTTTTTATCAGAAATTATTGATACTGTAATGAGATAATGTGTGGGTTTATAAAAAAATACAATGTCTTCTTTTCTCCAAATACATCATTGTATCATTATTATTTACTATAGAAATTGATTTATATAATGTTTCAAGGTAATTGCCTTTTGAAATAAGGAACATATGACATTGGAGTCAAACTACTGACTCCCAAAACAAATATGTGTTTTAATGCAAAAATATAACTTTGAGTCCTTAAATTGCAGACAAAATTTATATTTTAAGTATAAATAATCCCCTAAGTAAAATGTTAAAAAATTATAGATATACCATTAGTATTTAGGTATTTTTACTTGCTGTGACTAAAAGATCTGACAGGAAAAATTGTAGAGGAGGAAAAGTTAATTTAGTGGCTCACAGTTTCAGAGATCTAGGTAGGTAGAGAGCTGACTCCATTCCTGGGGGCTAAAGTGAGGCAGAACATCATGGCAGAAGAGTGTGGCAGAGAGACGCAGGTCACATGATAATAATCAGAAAGCAGAGTGAGACACCACTCACTGGATTAAAAATATATAACCCAAAGTCACACTCCCAATGCCACCTCCTCCAGCTACATATTACACACCTTCAGTTACCACTCATTTAATACTTATCAGGGGATTAATTCACTGATTGCATTAAGATTCTCACAACCCTTGGGCTGGAGATTTGGCTCAAGTGGTAGCCCGCTCGCCCGGGTTTGATCCTCAAACAAAAGATGTTGTGTCCTCCAAGAATTAAAAAACAAATATTAAAATTCTCTCTCTCTAAAAAAAAAAAAAAAAAAAAAAAAGATTCTCACAACCCAATCATTTCTCTTTTGAACCTTCTTGTATTGTCTCATGCATGAGCTTTAGGGGCATGCACCATGCATCTAAACCAAAACAATATATAAACCAAAATTGGGAGAATATCAGTCAATACTAAATCAAATGCATATTCAATTCAAAATATTTATTTAAAAATTGAACAATAAAGGTAACATATGTGAACTGAATCAATTTATAGATTGTAGTTTCCAAAACTGGAACACATACACTATTCTTAAGAACTCATACTATATTTGTATTAACCATGTGCCAGACTATGTCTTTTAGAAAATTAATATTAGCATATTGCAGGAACTATACACCTCCATAACAAAAATGAAATAATAGAAAATCTCCTGTGGACATAGAAATTGAATGAATTCTTAGAAGGAGAATAATATAGAGGAACTAAAGAAAAAAATTAAATATTACTTAACCAAGTAATATTAATTAAAATTTAGTAATAATTAAATGTTACTTATTCAAACATGTGGAGAGGCATTTAAAACATATGTAAAATTTGTATTACAATATACATTTATTTTTTTATTTTGTTTATTAGTTGTTCAAAACATTACAAAGCTCTTGACATATCATATTTCATACATTTGATTCAAACGGATTATGAACTCCAATTTTTACCCCGTATACATATTGCAGATTCACATCGGTTACACATCCACTTTTTTACATACTGCCATACTAGTGTCTGTTGTATTCTGCTGCCTTTCCTATCTTCTACTATCCCCCCTCCCCTCCCCACCCCTCTACTCCCATCTTCTCTCTCTAACCCATCTACTGTAATTCATTTCTCTCTCTTGTTTTTTTTCCCTTTCTCCTCACTTCCTCTTATATGTAATTTTTGTATAACATTGAGGGTCTCCTTCCTTTACCATGCAATTTCCCTTCTCTCTCTCTTTCCCTCCCCCCTCTTGTCCCTGTTTAATGGTCATCTTCTTCTCATGCTTTTCCTCCCTATTCTGTTCTTAGTTGCTCTCCTTATATCAAAGATGACATTTGGCATTTGTTTTTTAGGGATTGGCTAGCTTCACTTAGCGTAATCTGCTCTAGTGCCATCCATATCCCTGCAAATTCCATGATTTTGTCATTTTTTATTGTAGAGTAATATTCCATTGTGTATAAATGCCACATATTTTTTATCCATTCATCTATTGAAGGGAATCTGGGTTGGTTCCACAGTTTAGCTATTGTGAATTGTGCTGCTATGAACATCATTGTAGCAGTATCCCTATAATACTCTCTTTTAAGGTCTTTAGGGAATAGTCCAAGAAGGGGAATAGCTGGGTCAAATGGTGGTTTCATTCCCAGCTTTCCAAGGAAGCTCCATATTGCTTTCCAAATTGGATGCACCAATTTGCAGCCCCACCAGCAATGTACAAGTGTACCCTTTTCCCCACATCCTCGCCAGCACTTGTTGTTGTTTGACTTCATAATGGTTGCCAATCTTACTGGAGTGAGATGGTATCTTAGGGTGGTTTTGATTTGCATTTCTAAATTAATTGAAACAAACTTAGGATAGGAAAAAATATCAGAATTGTTAAAATGACAGTTTGCCCAGATACATCTGTCAACTTTCACACTAATTTAAACAATTGTGTCATAGGTCACTAAAGGTCAGTTACTTTCAACAAGATTTTTGCTCTTGTTTAGATGTCAGCCATGTCCTTATAGGCATGCTTGTTCCTCCTGGGTTTGTTAGGGACTTTTTTTCTGCTTATGTTTTTATGGAAGATTGCTATGATGATGCTATTTAGACCTAGAGGTAATTTAGAAAATAATTTAAAAGAGAAAAGGACACTTTACTCTTCATTAGAATTTTTCAAACTGTTTTTTTATCTGATGTGAAATGTGGCATATCCTACTCAAAAGTTAATGCCACATACCAAAAGCCATTTAAACATCCTAAGATTCTGAAAAACAGACTAAATTCTATGTTGTATGATCTTTGAAGTAACAAGCCACTATCTAAATCAATTTATGATTTCTCTTGAAATGGCATAGAGAAACTGATCCTTTGCAAAGAAAATTGAATAGCTTTCAAAATATTTATTGTTTTTCTTTTTTAAAATTTGAAATTAATCAATGATAAAGTGCTCTGGAAACATAGCTTTGACTGTGATTTGAATGTAAATTAGTGCCTGTTTTAATGTGTCTGATATTATCCATAATCTTTTAGTATTATGGGTTTTCTTGTTAAACTGCTGACTTTTCTAGTTCCTGTTAAAAAAATTGTTTTTCAATGTCTTTATTTCTTTGTATTCCACAATTCTTAAGACTGCATTGTTTGTCATCTTTTAAATGCAGTGTCCTTGCCTCCTGTCTATAGTAAAACTTTTCTTAACTTTATATATATTTATTGTTATATTTGTGCATACTTGAAGTTGGATAAGTTCTTCAGATTTAATGCTGCCAATGATTAGATAAGACAACAAGTACTTAGTCCTTCTTATTTCTATTCTTCAGGGTTTTTGATTCCTCAATAAAATATGTACTTAAAGAACTGATTTATATGAAGAAGGCTTGGTTAGCTCAGGAAGTCTGGATATAATTTCATGTGTCTTTTATCTCCAAAAAACATACCATATTACTTAAAATGATAACTATTTGGTAAAAATTTGAATGTGTAAGAAAAGATATAAATGAATGAATGAAGTGGGCATTCAAGAAATTTATCCAAGATTTCTTTTCCCTGTTTGGCTTGAATCATTATATAATTAAATAACTACACTTTAAAAACATAACTAAGAGTTTGATAACAACTTTTTTTTCCCTTTTTTATATAGACTTTTCAATTTAAGACTAAAAAAAGAAAACCCTACATATTTTTGTGTTGTCCTTGGATATCTGTCTCTAAATGAATGGAATAAACAAAAGATAATCCTGATGGAACAAAATACTTTTTTCTTTGAATGTGTTTTCAAAAATAATATAAACAAATAAATAAGTGTAATCTCCATTCTCTAATAATATTGTGTTTTCAAAAATAAATAAATTAAAAGTTGAATCTTCATTCCCTAATTTCCTATAGTCTATATGTAATTATGGACTTCCGAATTGCAAAATAAATTTTTTCTGTTTCTAAAGACAAAAAAATTCCCCACATTATGAGTTTAACATTACTCACTCTCTTCTAATTTTCTTACTTTTCACAAACCAATCCACAATACTCTGAAAAACTAAGCGCACTTAACTACTGGAGAGAAAAAAAAGAAACCCACCAATTCTTAAAATTCATACTAGAGTCTCCATCTGCCACGAAATGCCACTAAATCAGTCAGGGTCACTCCAAATGAACTGGGCTGGCACTCAGAAAGTAACTTTTGGACACAGAAAGTAACTTTTTGGACACAGAAAGTAACTTTTTCTTGGGCTTCAGTGACAGCTCTTCTGCCCCAGCTCCCACAAGTTAGGCAAGAGGGGGAGGCAAAAAGAGAGAGAGAAGCATGAAACTCTTATATATATTAGGGGAAAGACATTCAAGAAAGTTCAACCTAGATAAGTCAAGGAATTATGTGTTCAGGATGATGTCTTGAGGGTCAGCAGATTGACTGACATCTTGGAAGGTCACATTCATCTCGGGTGCTGTGTGGGATCAAAGGCAGAGCCAGCAAAAAGGACACACACATCACACAGCCCAGTCAGAGCAGCAAGGTAAGTCCAGTCCCCTCACGTGCTCAAATGTTCATAGCTTACACACTGAGCCCATGGCTGGCTTGCGACACTTCATTTTGGGGAAAGTAGATAAAATGAAAAATAGTACCACCTGGATAAAAACTACAAACTTAGGAAGAAAAGATGACTTTTGAAAGAAAGGAAAGTGATTTATGTTTTTATGTCCAAATTATTCAAAAGCAAACTTTGTAATAACATTATTGAAAATGGTAAGAGTTCAATGTTGGAAATTTCTGACCTATGCATATGTTATACAACTCAAAGAAGTAATTAAAAATTAGCAATTGGCAGATTTGGTTTTCTGTAATATTCTTGTAGGAATTATACAATCACACTAGAATTTGGGGCTAATGATTTTTATTTTCAGTAATCAATAACTGTGAATAAAATAACATTTAGACTCCCTGGAGTTTTTTCAGCTACATTCTCTCTCTCTCTCTCTGTCTCTCTTTTTTTTTTTTTTTTCATACCAGGGATTGAACTCAGGGGCACTTGACCACTGAGCACATCCCCAGCCCTATTTTGTATTTTTTTTTAGAGACAGGGTCTCAGTGAGTTGCTTAGCACCTCACCAGTGCTGAAGCTATCTTTGAACTTGTGATCCTCCTATGTCAGCCTCCTGAGCTGCTGGAATTTACAAGCATGTGCCACCATGCCCAGCCTAGATATATTCTCTTTAGCATCTCAGTGAACTCTGAGATTTTGTATATTTTGTTTAGCCATAATATTAGTCTATAGTACCAGCATCAGAATACAAAATGTAATGCTGACATACATCACTTGAACCTTGCAAATAAATATTCCAATACTTACTGCATTTGAAAGTTTTCAATACTCTAGAAAATTACAAAAAGTAAATCCATTCACTAACTTGTTCATTCAAAATTCATGTAAATATTTATAATTTTGAATTTATTTATTAAATTCTCAGCAATTACTAATAAAAGCAAACATTTAGTAGTAGTAATAATTTGAAGTGGTCCTTTCAAATCTGTGCTCCTAAATTCTAAATGTAAACCACAAGTAATATGTAAATAAAAGAGATATCCAGTATCATTGCTTATTCTCCAATATAAATGAGAATATAGTAATAAAATTTTTAACTATGCAACAAAATAAGACATTGTGACAATTCAATAACTTTAGATGGGATTTTATAATTTCAGAAAGAAAGACAGACAGTGACAGAAAGAGAATAAGCCATAGCTAGAAGTAACAAAAAAGCAAGAGAAAGAGAGACAGGAAAAAAAAATATAGATCATTGCCAGTTGTGGTGGTGCATACCTGTAATCCCAGTGTCTCAGGAGGTTGAGGCAGGAGGATTGCATGTTCAAAGCCAGCCTCAGCAAAAGCAAGGTTCTAAGCAACTCAGTGAGAACCTGTCTCCACATAAAATAGGACTGGGGATGTAGCTGTGTGGTTGAATGCCTCTGAGTTCAATTCCTGTTACAAAATAAATAAATAAATAAATAAATAAAAATAAAACAATACAAATTGTTAGAAAACAGGGACAGAAGGGAAACGAAGGCAGAAAAAAAATCCAATAATGTGTCCAACATCTAAGTGTAAGTAAATTATTTTAAAATGGAATTATTCATTTGCAAGATAGAATGTAAAGTCATTAAATTTGAAATAAAATCACAGAGTTACATAAAAGTACAAGAGGAACCCATTAGAAAGAGGACAGATTCATTCCATGCCATTGTCAAGTTTTTGTCTTTCTCTTCATCTCTCTTTCTCTTCTAGTCCTTATCTCTCTCTGTGGGCCAATTTTTAATTGCTTTTAACTTAGAGACTGATTGCTCTGCTTACTCTATGAATTTGCTAAAATTATTATGGTATCATATTGACAGTCATTGGAACTTTGTTATCTTCTAATTAAATGACCCACAGTTAATCATCTTTGTGTATAAAAAGTATATTTATTGGATAGATTCCATTTGGTCTGCTTTAGACCACATTAAAGAAGCTTCAGTGAGCAATTGGAGTTGAATGTGTTTATAGTCTCTTATGCTAAGACCATTATTAGGATTGTTTATCTAATGGAAAAGTATATGTATGACTGAACAAAATTTTTGATATCTTTCATATCATAAATCTCTTTAAGTTGTTTATAAGATATGATTACCTTAATTTCTTATCTAATATGTAAAAATACATTATTCAATATTAAATTGAAACAGAGCAAAATTATCATGAAGATGTTCACCAATGTCTCTGCTACTTTCATATGCATCAATTATTTATCTCCTATAAATTTTTAAATGCTAATTTGATATCCTATCATTATTACTATTCTATAATCATCTCTAGCCCTAAATGGCACTTGTAAGATGGAATTGGCTCTTTTATCATCAGCAAGAAATTTGTACATTGGTTCTTCTGTTTACAAATAAGAAAAATGTGTGTGTGTGTGTGTGTGTGTGTGTGTGTATTACACATATCCCACTTTATCAAACCTCAGGTTTTTATTCAAAAACATATTGCTCAAACTTTGATATCAATTCCTGAACAATTGTTCTGGAATATGGTATGTATATGGAATAGTGCTATGATAAAAAAAATTTTTCAGTTGTTATAGTGAATAAATGGAAATATAAATTATATCAAGTGATTAATTAATGATAATAACTTCATTTTTATATATAACAGAATATATTTAATTGTATATTCTACACATTAGTGTATACACACTCTCCTTGTTTCTACATTCTATCAAAATTTCAATGCAAAACAATTATTATAATAGTATATATGATTTAAAATTTATCTTGCATATATGATCAAATTTTAGTTCATAAAAATAAGATAAAAATAAATGTATAATATAAATTAGTTTACTACATGAAATAAATGCCATTAACATTTATTCAAATTTGTGTATTTATTGACTATTTAACTTGGTTTTCAGGTTGATCATGCACTTAAAAAGTATTTTGAATATACTATCATATAATGACTAATTATTCACATTTAGAAAAATCACAAATTTCTAGAACAATAGTCCCTAGAAACAGAATGTGTTGTTACAAATAATTCACAACAGCTGGTAACTCTTCCCATAATTGAATACTTATTTTCTTTAGAGAATATATTAAAGAGATTTGGTTATTGCATTTGTCAGTTTTTCATTACTGTGACCAAAGTAAACAAAAAGACCAACTTAGAGAAGGAAAAGTTTATTTTGTGATCATCATTTAAAAGTCTCAGTGTACATCTCATCAACTCCACTGTTTGGGGTTGGAGATAAGGCATAATGCTAATGGTGATTGGAAAGCATACAGAGAGGAGGAGCTGAGGAGAATATGGAGCCTTCAAGGCATTACTAAGTGACCCACCTTTTTCAGCCATACCTCACCTGAGTGTATTTACCACCCTGTTACTCCATTCAATCTAGGATAGACTGATTGGGTGAAAATTTTCACAATCTAATAATTTATCTCTACACATTTCTGCCTTAACACAGAAAACTTGGGAGGTAACATCATATACAATTCATAATATTTCACTTTGATTCCCAAAAGCTCATTCCACTTCATAAAGCAAAATGCATTAGCTTATCTGCTGGAATCTCAATGGTCATAATAGTTCTATCATTGCCCAAAAGTCCAAATTGCTCATGTCCAAACTCTTATCTGTGAGTCAATGTAAACTCTTGAATTTAAGCTCCTATTAAAATGTAAAGCAAATTACAATTACATATATCCAATATACAATGGCACAAATACACATTCCCATTCTGAAAGAAGGAATAAAGAAATAGAAAGAAGGGTGGGACCAAAATAAGACATAAAACCTAACTTAGCAAGAAGGTCTAGTATCTCCATGTGCATCATCCAGGACATATATTGGTATACTCTCCAAAAGGTGTGAGCAGTCTCTTCCCTTGGCCTTACCACTGGCAGTCCATATTTCCTTTTAACCTAAGTCCTTCTACAGCAAGTAGATATTCTTGGCAAGAACTTCACATTACTAGTATATTTTAATTTCTGTGGCCTTCATTTCAGCTTTGGCTTCATCTTTATAGCTTCATGCAACCTCAACTCAGGGGCAGAATATGGGAATTCTAACACTTATACTTTCCCTGACTTCTCAGTCTTCTATAAAATTTGAATGAAAACTCCTATGACCCCTTTATCCCATAATCCTGAATTTGTGCAGAATTAGTATATGTGGATGATGCCAAGTTCTGTCACCAGCTCAAGCAGTAGGTAGGCCAATTGGGACCCTGGATGCAGTGACCTCTGAGTAGCTGGACAGTTGAGTACTTCCTAGTCTTCTCCTGTGCAAGCAGGCTAGCCCCAGGATAACTTTCCCCAAAAAATTTCTTTTTATATCCTTCAGTCTGTGGTCTAACATGTTTCTGAGCTACCCTCAAGACTTTTTCTATTCTCTCTGGGCAAAGTACTTAGCATCTCTTTATTGACATCTGGCAAGAAAAAATAGGGAGGAAATGTTTATTTGGTGCTCACAGTTTCTGGGGTCACAGTTCATAGAGGGTTGGCTTCATTGCTCTGGGCCCCAAATGAAACAGAACAACAAGGCAGAAAATTATGGTGGAATAAATGTCTCAGGACATGGCCACCAGAAAGCAGGGAAAGAGTTGTGCTCCTCATGTATGAAATATATACCCCAAAGACATGCCTAGAGTAACCTATCTCCCCCAGCTACACACCTTCCTTCACTTACCACCCACTTAACTCATTCAGGTAAATTAATGCACAATTGGGTTCAGGCTCTTAAACACAATTATTTCTCCTCTAAATATTCTTGCATTATCTCTCACACATGAGCTTCTGGGAGACACCACATACCTAAACCATAACATAATGGCTTTAATAATACTTAGCAATAGGGATTTTCTATCCCTATTATAATCTTATCAAATCACTATCCTATATGCAGTCCATCATTGAGTAAAAACAGAGATATGGCACATAACTGTATTTAAATTTTCTTCAAATTTGTATATTTATGATCATAGGACTCTTAGTTTTCCCTATGAAACTATTTTATGAGAACACTATTTTATTTTAATAAATGGATGCCACTTTCCTCCACAGATTATTCTGTCTGAATATAAAAAACTATGTTATGAAATTATCACAATAATTAGTACATATTCAATAACAAAAATTAATGACAAAAAATTCTATCAATCACTAAAAATTTTAGAAATAAACTAATACTTACCTTCATTTAAATTAGTAAAAATGTACCCTGAAGGTATACATAGTTTTTATTTATCATTTACTCTTATAGTTTTTTAGCATCTTGGCTGTGTTTCCTCTTCAATCCATTTATTTATTATTCTTGCTGAATCAACTATAAATATAATGGGACATTAACAACAAGTTCTCAAGGGTCCTTGAGAATAACCCCATACAAACAGAATTTTGACTTTAATTGCCTATTACTGTAGAGTCAAATTCTACTTTTGTGTTTTACCTGATAGCAATAATTCTTCTCTATTTGATCTTAACTAGTCATTCCATAATAAGTAGAGTTACAATTGATATTTTGCTTTTAATTTAGCTGTCTCAGACATATCCTTATTGACCTTCACCCCTGGTTTTAACTAACCATTTATCTAACCTGTCAAGAACATGACAAATGCCCTCAGAGTATGCGATGATTGAATGTGAAATTTCTGCAGTGAAAAGAATCCCCTAGGCAATGCTAAGGGAGACACCAGAAAACTCTGACCCTTAAATTCAAGTTTAGTTGGTTTTCCCATTAATCTAGAGGTCCCAAAGTAAAGAAACAGTGTGCTACATTTATACATGCAGTCACATATGTGAGATATGCCAATATATCAAGCATCTAGCATTGTGTATCTGAAGAAAAATAACTAACAAAAGAAACTGCAAATATCACACTGCATGTGAGGACAAATAAAATGTTTTATAATAAATAAAATTATATTTTAAATACAAATATGCATTTCAACATGATAACAATAAAATTTAAAAAATCATTTTCATAAATTACATGCATTTTAAAATGTAGCTTTTCTGTTGATGCTTAAGTTAATGCATATTTGTGAAAACACCATAATATCTTTTGTATGTTTTTTAGCCCAATATTTTTCCTCTAATTTCCATAGTTATTGAAGAATAAGTGAATATATACAATACAAAGTAATGTTTTAATATATGTAAGTTATGAATTACTACCATCAAGCTCAATAACATTCATCTCAGTATATTTTTAATAAAGTATTTTTTATTTTCAAATACAGAATTGAATCCTCCTTTATTTATTGTTTATAATGATTGGTCTGTCCCTGAAATTAAAGTGCCTAAGGGAAAACATGGAAAATTAAAATTACTATGCAAATTTAATAAAAAATTTTGCATAATTGCATTTGAAGCAAAACTTACAGTATGTAGAATAGCATCCTACATGGTATTAGCATGTTAATGACAAATAGCTGGGACAATAATAAAATGCAAATAATCTGTATTGTCTGTCTTTTTCACCATTATAATTGAAAGAATCAAGTTATTGAGTATTGGAAAACCTATTTTATTCTGATATTAAATATATACAACAGACACAAAAAATGGCATATTTTCAATGATATTTAAAATATAATTTCACATATGGGTTTTTAGAAGTTGTATTTTAGAAGATACCAAATGGGATATTAATCAGAGTCAAACAGCTTGGTATCAAAACTCAACCCTCACAATTACTAAGTATATAATTTAGGTCAAATTAAAATTAACATATCTTGCCTCAGTTTCCTTATTTCAAAAATAACAATAATAATTATACTGCCTTTATTGTTATTATAAAGAATAAATATCTTAACTAATGTCTAAAAGATAACAAATGTTATCAACTTTTTAGTTATTACTCTTAGGTATTACATGTCTAATTCAGTAATTGAAAATCTCTCCTAATTCAAGGTGCTAAGAATTCAGACACATTAAAAAGCAATGCAATTTTCAAATGATATCTTCTAACTTGATTAGAGGATTTTCATTTTATTCTCCTGTGAGATATAAATGATGTAAACAAATGATAAACTTAAATGGCAATTAGAATTGCCATCAGCTTCAACAGTGAGACACAGAGCCACCTTGTGGCATTTTGGGCCATACACTGAAGAAAGATTTCTTAATAAAAATGGGCTCAAGCTAATAAAATGAAAACCTATCACATCATTTCAAAGTAAATTATAAAGCTTATTCTTATTATATTCCTTCTAATAAGAATGATTTTGGTAAGAGGAAAAAATACCATGGTCAAATATAATTTGCTTCCCTATATCTTTGCATACCTCTTAAGTGAAGTTTGAAATTAATAGTTGGGGTCACTGTCATTGAAATCCACTTATTATCACATAAAATTAATAAAATGTGTGTCATAGGAAAAAATAGGTAAAGAAAAACCTACCCATAACTGTTCAGAATTCAAAAACTGTCATCTTGAGATGTCACTAGTGGAAAACCAAATAAAATATTTACAGTTTATGACTCTCAGTCAATTACAAACCATAAGATGATAAAAGTATGCCAGTTTTAAAGGCTAGCAAGGTTGGTCTGTCTTTAAGGATCTGCTGCTAACTCTATGTAATAGTCCTAACCAATAGGGCTTAGGGTTCATTTCCCTCAGCTTTCCAAATTTTTAGGTAGGCTTTTATTTGACTCTGGGTCCCTGGCTTTTTTTTCCCCCCTTAGATCATTTACTATAACATATTGGTAATCCTAAATTATGTTTTTGCACCTTGAGATATAAAATATTTTCTCAGATTATATTGTCAATTTAACATCTCATGAACATCATTCTCAAAGAACTGAGAGCCATACATTTGAAATGTAATAATTATGTTTTGTTGTTCTCTGTCTCACAGGTTCTGCTAATTTTAGCAAAGTTTCCTGAGTCAAGCTATCAAATTACTTCTTGTCATGAACATATGAAAAGTTTACTCTTCTTTTTGTTAAAGCTAATTAGAAAACACACATAACTGATGATCCTCAACTGCATTTTAATTTTTCCCATCCTTTCATTTTATTAGTGCTGAACTCATTTTGAATTTTGACTTCTCTCTCCTTTTTCAATAGTGTTGAATGCAGTGTTCCCTGCTGTTTAACTTGGTCTATTGCAATATTTGTTTGGACATTACTCATTTGACATAAAACTTGAGGTCAAAATTTTATCTTTTAAAGTTAAAATATACCTATTTATGTAGATGTTCTCTTGGGATTTAAAAATTATTCTCACTAATATACTATAAAACAGTTATGTGTGTCAGTTTTGTGTCTTAGTGATCAAAATACCTGACTGTCGCAGTCTGGCTGGGCACAAAATCAGGAGTCACTCACAGCCTTGTAGATTCAAACAGCAATTCTTTATTCCCGAAACTCTCACCGGCACTCTACACGCACATTCTGGGAAAAATCCACACTTCCACTGGGCTCTGCATCCCCAAATACTCTCTGAATCCCGCAAGAACTCAACAGGAACTCAAGGAGCAAGCGGGCGCCTGAGGCAGCAGGATACTCCCCATTCCCAGCAGGATACACCCTAAACCTGAACCCACCCTAATCCAGCAGGATCCTCCCTAAACCCGGATCCACCCTGGTCCTTGAGCAGGGTCACATTTCTCAAACAATCATGCAATGTCACTGCAAATGACCTGGGTCCAAGGCCAGCCCATTTCCACAATGGAGAGTCCTCCCTCTAAGCAACATGGGGTAGGCTGACAAGGAAATTGCCATGTGTCATTCCTACTTGGCTATGGCTCTCAGCACCTGACAAGAACAACTTAGAAGAGGAAAAGTTTATTTTGCTTCATAGTTCCAGAAGTTTACTCCATGGTTGGCCAAGTCCTTTGCCCTGGACTCAAGTAGAGCAGCCTATTATGCCCAAAGGGCCTGGAGAAGGAAAGCTGCTCACCTCATGGAAGCTGTTAAACAGACACACACACACACAAACACACACACACACACAAATACACACAGAGAGACACACACACACACAGAGGAGCCACAGGGAAAATGAACCCTTCTCAGTGACCCACCTTCTCCAGGAACACCCCCACCTGCCTGCAGTTATCATCCAGTCAGTCCTTTCAAATTGCTATAACAATCTCATCATTTCACCTCCAAAAATTCCAGGGTTAACACAAGAGATCTGGGAGGACACCTCATATCCAAACCATACCAAGAGTGAATTTTGTTTGTTTGTTGCTTCCTTCCTTCCTTCCTTCCTTCCTTCCTTCCTTCCTTCCTTCCTTCCTTCCTTCCTTCCTTCCTTCCTTCCTTTCCTTCTTTCTTTCTTTGCAGTTGATCTTGACAGAAAATGCACAACAGTTTGGAGTAACTAGACATTTGCAGTCAGTGTTTTTCGGAGGCTATTCTTATGAGAAAAGCAGTGAATGACAAAAGTAAGACACTTCTCTGCATATACTTGTATATCACTAAATACAATTTTAGATGACACTCTCAGTAGTTCTCTTAAGATAATAAGAAAATAACTTTAGGGTCCTCTCTGGCTTTCAAAAATATCCATAATATAAATATGCAAATTACATAAGACTTTTTGAAATTGGAAATGAGCCCCATGCACAGCAAATGTTATATATAAAAATCATAAGCTCAACTAGGCAATAAATACAACTTTCCCTTTTTTACTCCCTTATAAAATTTGTATTCTTCCTCAACTAGGCAATAAATACAACTTTCCCTTTTTTACTCCCTTATAAAATTTGTATTCTTCCTCTGAATCTTGTGTGTGTATTTGTGTGTGTGTGTGTGTGTGTGTGAGAGAGAGAGAGAGAGAGAGAGGGTACTGATATGGGGTACTGACATAGGCTTTGAGAATGAGAGAGAGAGCGAGAAAGAGGGTACTGACATAGGGGTTCTGACATAGGCTTTGAGAATGAGAGGAGTGGGGTACTGACATAGGGGTTCTGACATAGGCTTTGAGAAAGAGAGAGAGAGAGAGAGAGAGAGAGAGAGAGAGAGAGAGAGAGAATATAATCAATAACAAATTTTTATTGTCACATCAGTAGCTCAATGGTAGAGCACTTGCCTAGCATGTGTGAGGCCCTGGGTTCAATTCCCAGCACTGGAAAAAAAAATAAATAGTATGAAGAATTTTCACATTTAACCTCTCCCAGTCCAGTTTTCCCATCTTTTCTCTTCACATTATAGCTAATTCTATAAAGGCAGAATGTGGTAAGCCGTTTGGCTTGTGCCATTCTTTTGCAAGATTGGGCAATATCCTTTTTGTCCTCATGCTGTTCATATACACATATGGGTCCATATTGTTTGGATGGTCATGTGCAGTCACATCATTCATTTGTTCAATAAATATTTGTGTATTTTTCAAGAAATGTTTACTGAACAACATGCCTTGCTAGTGTGACAATAAACAAATGACTTATTCCTAAACTTGTTACCAGAAATTTAAGGTGAAATCCCCAATTTGGGGGGTCCAAATGGACTAGATTCTTCCACCCATACCAAGCTGCCAATTGAAAGCAAAGGTGAAGGCAAAATAAAGGAATTTTAATCAGTATAGTTACATGAGAAAAAGAAGGGGATCCATATTGTTGGCCCTTCTTTAGGGCTACTGACATAGGCTTTGTGTTTAAATGAAGGAAGTGTTGGGAAAAGGGGGTGAGAGATATGCACAATTAAGTCAAAATGCATATCTTGGTCAAAAGATGGTCTGGTTGATTATCTTACTTCTGCTTCTGTGCTGCCTCTGAAGTAGTTATTAGTAAATGAGAAGGCAATCCAGCTCCTAGGAGGTGACCTTTCCTGCTTAGTGGGTGAGATCTCCTCATGGGGTAATTTCCCATGAGGCTTTGCACATCTTGGAATCCAAGGTGACCTCAGATTTATACCAATGACTGGAGAGTTTCAGGTGCTGCTGCATGGCTTTGGGAACTGAATATTTTAAAAGGTAGAAATTTAATGCCCCAGCAAATATTGAAAATATTTTAGTTACTCTTATCTCTGTGTCCTCAGTCTTGATATGAGTTAGAAAAAATTAGGCTAATCAACCCTATATTACCAGTTTTTAGACAGATATATTAAGTGATTAACATGTGTACATGCAGAACTGAGCAGTAATCCAACCCAAAGTTCAAGGTAATAAAATTCACAGGTATTATATGAGTACAAAATGAAGGCAGAGATGTCAAACTTTTATCCTCATTTCATTGCTCTTTGGGCATCTGCAGGCCCAAGTGGAGAGTCAGAGGGTTTTTTTTTTTTTTTTTTTTTTTTTTTTTTTTTTTAAGAGAGAGAGAGAGATTTTTTTTTTAATATTTATTTTTTAGTTTTCCCCGGACACAACATCTTTGTTTGTATGTGGTGCTGAGGATCGAGCCCGGGCCGCACTCATGCCAGGCGAGCTCTCTACCACTTGAGCCACATCCCTAGCCCGAGTCAGAGGTTTTTAACAAAAGAAGCTAATAAATTCTTGCTATAATCTTAAGGTATTTTTGTATTCTCACATTGGGACTTTTGACACACATACTTAACAGAGAGGTGCAATATTAGGAAGGAGAGATGGGGAAGATGAAAAAATCAGGAGGTAGGAATAGGGAGGTAAAGGCTGTAGATGACAAGAGCATATTTTATTCAGCAGTGGCAGAAAAACTGGAATAAGTGAATTTATTGAAGTTATACAGGGAAAATTAACATTTCCCAGAGAAATGTAACTTTTGGGATGAGATTTTTTTTTCTGTCAATGTTAAAAGAGAAAGGAAATATAAAACTTTGTTTCTTTAGTAACTACATAAGCCAATTCTTGGAAATTGAGGATTAGTCAAGATACAAAAAGAGTACAATGTGCTTTTTTTGGAATTCATAATCTAGAGATATAGGACACATAGTAAATACACAAACTATAAATAATAAGTAAGAGATAAGAAATAATAATTAATTTTAATTTAACTAATAAAATTGTCATATATAATTAAAATACTTTACTAGTTTCAATAGCAAAAGTTTTGAAAATATTTTCATACCACAGATCAATTAATAGTATGAAATGGACAAGAATATGTGTGCATTTGTGTGTGTGTGTGTGTGTGTGTATACATAGTATAGTCAAAGATAACAGAAACATCAGCTAACAAAGTGGTTACTCTTATAAGTAAAGTAGGAGCATTGTGTATGCTATAAATGTAAGGAACTCTCAATCATGTCTGTACTAGTCTAGGTATTAAAATGGTGTTGGATTATGTTTTTAATCTTATTAATTATTGCTTCTTTCGTATGTATTATAATAGCTATTTGTATTCTTAAACCTGGTTAAAATTAACAAATGAAAAATATTTTTTAAATAAATGAGATGTTCAGGAAGCTGATGCAGGAGTATCAAGAATTCAAAGCTAGCCTCAGCAACTTAATGAGACCTTGTCTCAAAATAAAAGAATATGAAAAAAAAAACAAAAAATGAGCTGGGGATGTGGCTTAGTGATTAAAAGCCCTGGGATTCAATTCCTGGTACCAATAAAATAAATAAATAAATAAATAAATAAATAAATAAATAGGAGCTATGTTAGAAGGGTAAAAAATAGTAAACTAAAATCTACAAAAAGAAATATTGCTTTTATATCATCATGTGTCCCTTCAAATATATTTTTAAGCCAATATATATTGAATATTTTATTTAATAAAATTTAAAATTTATCTTTTTCAGAGGAAAAATATATATTTCAAAGTAACATTTCAAGAGTAAGCAATACATCTAAAGTTTAATATTTGAAAAGAATATCTGATAATTTTTAGAGAAGGTAAAACTAAATTTTTTCTTAGGGAAGAGACAAGGCATTAATATCATTTGAATTATAGTATGATATTTAACATGAACTCTGAATATACTGAATATATACATCTTTGTATATAGTATGATATTAACATGAACTCTGAATATATTGAATATATACATCTTTCCAAATGAACTGATATATGTATAAGTAATGATTAAAATCAAATAACTCTAAAATTGATGGCAGTGCTAATATTGGAGATTAAATTTTGTGCATTAAAATTATAAATTGTTTTTCAAAAACAAAGAGCTTACATAGTCAAAACCATAAAGAATTTTTAAATCTTGGGTATTGGTATGACTGTGTTGTTATTACAAAGCCAAACTAACTCAAATAAAAGCAAAAACAATTTAAGAAGTAAATTATACATTGGGCATTGCTTATTCAAATGTGTGTACATAAGGGAAAAGAACTAAACTCATAAATGCTCTATAAGTAAACTGTACCAAACTATGTTCACTTACGGTCTGGTAATATTTATTGTGACTGCTACTTAGAGTATACCTAAATATCAGGATTTCTGTGGACCACATTATTCTTCAAAGAATGGTTTAGTTTTAAGATGAATGCATAGGTCTAACCACTATCACCTGGATATTTCTGCCTTATTTATGCTAACAATCTAAAGCTTCAGGGAAATATCCTAATGAGGAAGCATGCTGTGACAATCTGCTAGCTAAGCTACTCCATGTAGACCAATTTCATTATTTAAAAGTGTATACTCTTGTCTATGAATATATGATTCTCATTTCACTTCTGTCTCCTCAAGCTTAGATATAGACTCAGGAAAATGCTACCCAAATGCCTTAAAATCATCTATATCTGATTTTAGCTTTGCATTTATAAACTCTTTAGCTCTGCATTGGTAATTGAATTTGCTGATAGGGCCCTGGGACATCTTTTTTTAATCCCAAGATTAGTAAAGCTTTTTTTTTTTTTCAACCATGTTTAACTGATATCTGTCTATTCTCCTTCATTTCACTTGTACAAATTATGAGTTCATTTTCTTATATCTCTATGACAAAAAAAATCAGCAAATAAAAAACAACATGCTTATTCTAATTAATTTTCTCAGAAAAAAAACTCTACAGCTTTGCTTCTTTTTTTCTTCTTTTTTTTTATCTTTGAAGAATGATATTTTAAGTTAATGAATCTCTGGGCATTTAGGATCTAAAGAGTCAACATATATGTAAAAAATGTTTTAATTTTCCAAACATGTATACTACCAGTACAGGAACTTTCTTGAAAGACTCAAACTAAGAAAAAAAAATTAAATTCCAGTCTAGTCCCTAGAATAAAATAAGTAGAATTGCTGTCTTGCATTGCAATGGCTATAACCGAAATTAACACATAACATAAATTTGAGTGACCTGAATCAGCATCTACTTAGTATACCCAACCAAAGATAATTTCCTGACTAGTGAATAGCACAGATATATAGACTCAATTTCTTTTTATTCTGGGTCTTAGTTCCAGCCCTAATTTACATAACCACCAGCATTTCACCACTTTGTTAACACTTAAAAATCTCATCAGACCTTGCAGGTCTTAGTAAATTTTTTAACTGTTGTGTGTTCATTCTTTGTAAGTTGATCAACTCAACTTTTCAATTATCAGCACAAGTAGTAGTAGCAGTAGCAGCAGCAGCAGCACTGGCAGTACATAGCTCTGGTCCTTTATCTTTTTTATTCCTAAACATTCTAGGCATCTCACTAAAAGTGTCTTGTTAACCTCACTTCCTGGTGCTGGTGTTGCCAGATTTCTGAACAGAAACAGCACCCTTCCTGTGCATTTTGGTTTCAGATTTGGTCTTCACTGAACTTTTACTGTGATGGAAACTGCAGGAACGACAGACTGATGATTCCTCCTTGAGCCTTCTTAACATTTATTACACTTACTGAGATTGTTTAAGGTATTCTAACTTTTTTTTTAACCCTGGTTTGTGACTTCTTTTATGATTTTGAGTATCAGTCATCTCTCACTGAATTTTCAGTCTTGTTTTGTTTCCTATTTTCCATGATTGGGAAAAGAAAATCAAATGTTGTCTTCTCTCTTGCTTCCCTATGTCTTTCTTGTGGGTATAAGAATCACTTCTTTATCTATTGTAACTCAAAGTTAGAATTTAAGGAACTTCCATGCTTTTTCCATAATGACTGGAATATTCCTACGGATAATAGTGTTTAATTTCTTTACAACCTAACCCACATTTATACCAGTAGCCCTCCTAGCAACAGTGAGGTAATATCTCATTGCAGTTTTGATATAAATTACCTGATAATTAGTAATATTGAGCACCCTTTTTTATATCTTGTTGATGTTATGTTTGTCTTTTTTTCATTTTTAGAGTGTTATTTGTCACTAAATATTATTTTCTGTTTATTGGTCACTTTCAACTATCTAGTTCACATTCTTTACATATGTCTGCCAGATGTTTAAACTATTTTTTTAATTTTTTTTTAATTATATATGACAGACGAATACACTATAATTCTTATTTCCCATATAGAGCACCATTTTTCATATCTCTGGTTGTATACAACACATATTCACACCAATTTATGTCTTCATACCTGTACTTTGGATAATAATGATCATCATATTCCACCATTATTAATAACCCCATGCACCCTCCCTTCCCCTCCCACCCCTCTTCAATTTTTTTGGCAGTGCTTTGTGTGACTAATTCAATAAATCACTGATAAGAAATAATATTGAAAAATGTTCTCCTATGTTTTCATCAAAAGTTTTTAGTTTTAGGTCACACATTTAAGTTTTCATTTAATTTTAGGTTGATACATGTGTATCACAATGTAAGGTAGTTGGTACAGTGGCACTGATAATTTAATTTTATTTTAAAACCTTTATTTTGTTATTTTTATTTTAAATTAAAGAGAATTTCTAAGGTCATCAGAATTACTAGAAAAATAAAAATAAAATTTTTATTTATAATATTTATAATAATATTAATAAAAATATTACAATTATTTTTATCTATATTATTATACACTTATACATAACATTTCATTTATAAGTTTACTTGTGTTCTGACAATATTCTTACATATTACATAGACATATTTATTGGTATAAAAACTTAAAATGGTAATTCATGTAACTTTTGTATAATTTTAGAAAACTTATTCTATTTTAGAATAAAATATGAGGCCTTTACATAATATTATAAAATTAATCAAGATGACTATATGCTTAAATAAATACAATATTATGACAAAAATTTGCATATTGATAGCTAAAGGAAAATTATGAAGTTGGAGTCTACCATGTATCATTTGTGTATAATTTCTCTTCCTGGACTCCTAAGTATTTTAAATAAAACCAAAATAATTGTTTACTGTAGAAAGTTCTCATAGTCTTGATCATTGTTACATTTATTCTATAGTAATTTTTACTCTTTTATGTTAACTGATTACTGAGTCAATAAAGGCAACAACTCTTTGTTATTTTTTCCCAATCTGAACTAATAATTTATTTGTATGTTGCTTTTATTTAATTTATGTTCCATATTAAAACTATTAAAAATTCTTTACACAGTACTATGTTTAGCATTTTATGGGCATCTGCCAGGTAAATATGAAGCATTTCTCTTTTATCTTATTAAACATACCAAGGTTGTAAGGTATTTTAGAATAGTGTTTAAGAAAATTAAAAACTATATGGAAAGACCTTTATTTCTCCTTTTGACAAACCAAGAATATTAAGAAACTTGACAAATCAAAATTTTAGTCCCTTTAGCTTAATTATGCATAGGCTGTGTATTAGTCATGTGACTTTACTTTAGTGAATATTGAGAGAAGCATCCTCATTTTATATAAAAATATTGTTATAACAAATGCCAAATGCCCAAATGCCTAAGGATGATGATGATGATGATGATGATGATGATGATGATGATGGTATCTGGGATTGAACTCAGGGTTACTCAATGACTTAGCCACATTTTGTATTTTATTTAGAGACAGGTTCTCTCACTAAGTTGCTGAGGCTGGCTTTGAACTTGTGATCGAGTTTCAGCCTCCCATGCCACTGACTGAGATTATAGGTGTGTGCCATTGCTCCTGGCCAGGTTTTTTTTTTTTTAAACACACCTTTAGTATCTAAGTTTAACTACATTTACTGAAGAAAATTAATAATAACTTATTAGAAGTTAAAATCACTGAACTTTGCCAATGCTTTTATTGTTCAGTTTTTATTCTGAGAT
The DNA here is from genome assembly GCF_045843805.1 of Urocitellus parryii. NCBI lineage: Eukaryota > Metazoa > Chordata > Mammalia > Rodentia > Sciuridae > Urocitellus > Urocitellus parryii. The sequence continues at coordinate 55,935,535 of NC_135532.1, read as the reverse complement.
AATTGTAGAGCGAGCTTAATGAATTGATTTGGATTATGTAAATAGTTATCATTTAGTCTCTTATTGGTATGAACATTTACCTGACCATGCCATTTTTTAAAATACTTTTTAGTTACATACAACACCATATACTCCCTGACATACTCATAAAAGCATGGAATACAATCTATTCCAATTCACTCCTCAGCATCCCCCTTTCCGTCCCCTCCACTCCACCAGTTCCTCTCCTATGTCTTCAATCCATTTACAGTTTCTGTTGTTGTTTAATAATTAGTGTCCTATGGATACACCCATATGCCAGGACCCATTGTGCCAGACACATGCATGTATGTTCAAAAGTTAAAAAGATCAGTCAGATTCATTCCACTGTTTTTTTTCTTTCTCTTTTCCTGTCTCTTCTTCTTCACTCTGCTATATTTCCTCTCTTGATGAAATTCACTCTCCTTTTTTCTTTTTCTTCTTTTTTTTTGCCCCCACCCCAGCCTTATTTTGTATTAGCTTCCACATATCTGAGAAAACTTTTGATGTTTGATTTTCTGAGTCTTGCTTATTTCACTGAGCATGACTGTTTCCAGTTTCATCATTTATCAGCAAACTTATCAGCAAATTTCATAATTTAATCCTTCTTTATGGCTGAGTAAATACATAATGGAATATATATCACAGTTTCTTCATCCATTCCTCTGTTGAGCCACCTAAGTTGGTTCTATAGCTTGTTGATTATGAGTCGTGCTGCTTATAAACATTGATGTGGCTGTGTCACTGTAGCACGCTAAAGTGAAATCCTTTGAATATACATTGAGGAGTGGGATAGCTGGGTCATCTGGTGGTTCCATTCCTACCCCGTACTGCTTTCCAGAATGGTTGCAGTAAATTTCAGTCCCACCAAAAATGAATATGTTTTCCCCCACATCTTCATCACCATTTATTATTATTTGTATTCTTGATAATTATAATTCTGACTGGAATGCAATAAAATCTTGAGGTAGGTTTTATTGGCATTTCTCTGATTGCTAGAGATGTTGAACATTTTTTCATATATTTGTTGAACTTATTTTTTTCTTTTGAGAAGTGTCTATTTAGTACTTTTGCCCATGTATTGATTGGTTTATTATTATTATTATTATTATTATTATTATTATTATTATTTTGCTGTTAAAATTTTTAAGTTCTTGGAATATTCTGAAGACTCAAACTCTATCTGAGAAGCAAGTGGTAAAGATATTTTCCCATTCTAGAGGCTCTCTACTCAAGCTCAGACTTGTTTCCTTTTCTATGCAGAAGCTTTTTAATTTGATGCCATCCCCTTACTGATGTTTGATTTTACTTCTTGTGATTTAGGACTCTTCTTGAGGAAATCAGTTTCTGAGCTGAAATATTAACGTGTTGGCCTATAATTTCTTCTAGCAATTGCAGGGTTTCTAGTTAATTTCCTCCGTCTTTGATCCACTTTGGGGCAGGTAGAGAGATACATGTCAAATTTCATTCTACTACATATGGATTTTCAGTTTTCCCCATACCATTTGCTAAAAAGCCTATCTTTTCTCTAGTGCAGGTTTTTGGCACTTTTGTCTAGTATGATATTGTTGTATTTATGTGGGTTTGTCTCTGTGTCCTCCATTCCATTGCAGACCATCTAATTTTAACAATCATAGTATATTTCTGGTTTTTATGCTCTGTTTTCTTTCATTTGTTTTGTAAGCTTCTCAGGTCTTCTTTTGTACATAAGCCAATTGCTTGAAAAGAATGCTTATAAATTGGAATTGTGTATTAAACTTAATTTAGTACCTCATTTTAATCATGTTTTTGAACAAGATTTGATTAAGGAAAGAACAGTGGTGAAAATTTTGTTTACTTTGAACCAACATTCAATGGGAGCACTAATGGCCAAGATATCAAAACTCAGTATTGTTTTTGGTCACTGCTGATTAAAAATTCTTAGTGTACATAAACTTAAGACCTTTTACTGATCAAACAACAATGGAATTCATTTTTTACAACTATATATATAGATCAATGTACCTGTTCATTCCTTTCCAGGATAATCATTTTAATGCTTAATTAGCACAACCTTCATGAACTCTCACTTTCTAACACCCCAAAACTGACTTTTTGCTCTCTGCAGACTACTTAGTAATTTTCTTTAATAATGATTATACTGTTTTATACAGTTACTAGGCTCAAATTTGTAAAAAAAAAAAATAGCTCTGGTAATGTGTCTAATTCATTGTCAGGATATAACTGCAAATAAATCGAGGGAATAATTATTTAATTACCATTAAGATTAGGTGACACTTAAAACTTACTATCTGTATTACCATTTAAAAACAAATGGTAAAATGAGCCCTAGTTTATTTAATTGACTATTAATAGATTATAGCCTGCAATTATTTTTAAAAAAGTATAATGATGTAAATTCTTTGTTATTTCTTGTGCAAGTTCTGGGGTCACACTTGGATTTGAATCTCTGCTCCAAGCTTCAAAAACTCTGTAATCTTATAAGAGTATACTTAGAACCTTAAACCTAAAGCAACACAGGTTATATTTGTTTATAATGCTAGCCACCTCATGAAGTATTTTCAGGATTATATGAGAAAATTTGCAAAGCCTGTAAGGCAGTGTCTAAAGTTAAAACTCTCAGTAAATATGTTTATGATCATCATTATAGACTCACCATTAATGTAATTAGTATAATTACTATTGATAATTAATTTTTATGTTCTTTTACAAATGATATCTTTAATTAGAAATGATAGCTTCCTTATGAAATCACACATACATCTCAAAAATTATTGATTTAAAGAATTTAAGTAAGTTACATAATGGATTAACACTTTGTTTGCAAATTTATGAGAATATAATGAGTTTACCTGAATATAGAAGGTTTGTCTGAGTGTATATTCAAACCTCTCAGTATCCCTTAAAGACGATACAAAATTTCTCTCATTTTGTATAATTATTTAACAATAAAGTGTAAATGAAAAAAATTATGCTTCCTTTGATATTAATAGGGATGACTTATCATAGTAGTAACAATATATATGATAAATTATTCTGTGATTTTTTTTACAATAAAGCATGTTATATCTGTTGTTCAGCATGCAATATATGTTGTTCCTAATGAAGCTCTTTTCTGTGAAAATCAGATATTTAATGAAGCTTCTAGCATGTTGTTGCACACCAGAATATTTTTCATTTAAGTAGATAATGGGAGAAATATTTTGGTAAGTTGACTAAAAGATACACAATAATTTGCAAAGTTTGGAAATTGGATAGCATGTTAAAATAGGTTAATCCATTTGTAATATATTCAAAGACAAAAGAAAATTATTAAGTACAAAATTAGTTCTACATACAAAGAATTTAGCTAAATCACACCAGTTGATGGAATTAATCAATTTACACATCAAGCAGGTGGAAAATTCTAGTAGTTGACTGAATAATATAACCTGAATTCTAAAAAAAAAGATGACTGTAGATTTACCTTACAAATACTTTTCTAGTTATACATTTTCTAAGAACTTAACATATTGACAATAGATATGGAGCATACCTTATTTATTTTCTCTGTCAACAACTGTGAAATGTTGTCTTTATTCTCATTATATCTGGGAATTAATGCTTTATATTTTACTGAAGTACAAAAACTGACAACTCTGAAAACCTATTGTAGAAGCAATTGTGAAAATTATACTACAATTAGATTTTCATGTTAGAATCATCTAAGGTGTTGATAATGAAACAGTCCCCAACTTAGTACTTGAAATTTAATGATGTTTTGACTTTATTATGGTATGAAAGTGATATGCATTCAGGAGAAATCATATTTTGAAGGTTGATCTTTTTCCAGGCTAGTGATAAGCATTACTAGTATCTAAGCTCAAAACCACAGCATCATAAGGGCAAATAATCAATGTGCTATAATGTACTGTACTGCTACCCTATGGTGTTTGGTAAGTTACATGATTTAAATGCAATTTTCATTCAGGACATTTTCAATTTGCCATGGGAATATCAGAATATAACTCCATCCAAAGGAGAAGTCTAACTTAGGAAACACAATTAATTTTTAAAAGGAACATGTACCTTTCAGCAATGTTTTCAAACCAACTTTTTAAAAAATATAAGCATTGTTTCATTTTGTTAAAATATTGCTTAATATGATATTTTGCAAATGTTGGCAACATTAAATAAACTGGTTTTTGCATGTGAATTTATCCATCCCAACTACAAACAAATCCTAAGATACATGATATTTTAATACAATTTGACCTTTTTTTTTTTTTTGGTGTTGATCTTATATTTATAAGACTGCTTAGTGGATTTGAGATCCATGAGCTATTTTAATGATCTGCAACCTCTAAAGTTTCATTATTTTCCCAACTTACTTTGTAGTTTAAAGGTTGATTAAGTGATTCTCCCATGGATCTAAGAATCAAAAGCACTCTTAGCTATACTCTTCATTGTTTGAAACAACAGAGTTTCTAAAGCAATTATATTGCATCATCATTTTATCTAACTCTGTATCTTAAAAGGAATTTTTAGTAATTTAATTGTATTTATGCACATTGACTACATTGTAAAGGTCAACATAAAATTTCTTAGTTATCACTTAGATGGAGTTAACTTTATAAGTGAGAACAAACTCAGTAATAAACCAATATAATTTGAAATATATTTTAAGAACCACTCCAAAACAGCCTGGAAAGGATAGTAATTGTACTTCCATTCCGATATGCAGGGCATGATGTAACATTGGGGCATGTTGCATCAGAAAGGAGGAAACCTAACTTGCTAGCTGCTACAGCTTTGGGTCCTGGGGCCACATGTGGCTAAGATAGCGCCTGACGATCAGCCAGAAGGTGTTGCTGTGGGTTGTGAAGAAAAATCGGACCACCTTTAGGATAGGCTCAGAACCCTTCCACCCTCATGGATAGCTCATGTCTCCCATTACTGCCTGTAGGATGAATGTACACATGAACTCTCCCCACCCTGCTGACCTTTATCCTGATTGACTCCTGTATATTATATTAGCTGTGTGTGTTTTCTCATTAAACCAGATCCTGCTTTGACTGTTCTCCCTGGTATGTCTGATTGTCCTCCTGGGAGGGTGGGCTGGGTTTGGGCTGTCAGTGGGCCCTCTCCTTTCTTTGCTCCTCCTGGTCGGGGCGTGCTCTCCCCATCTCTTCCGCAGGTCAGGAGGGAAGGAGAGCTAAAAACCCCCACAGAGATACATAGGATCTTATATGATAAATTACAGAATAGAGAACTTTTATTAGGTTTTGATGTTGAATCAACTTAGTTCTAGACAACTGATTCAATATTTGTATAACATTTTAATATATTAGTGTATTAGTTCCATTTTCACGATATAAAATCATTATCAAAATTAAAATTTTGTTGTTATTTAAATAAACAGTAATAAAACACTTAACTTAATTTGTTTCAAAAAATTTAAAACTTCCCCTTTTCCAGTTCTTTTTTCTTACTTTGTAGCCAAAGTCAAAAGGAAAGTTTCTCACTAATACTGGGAACATAAAAAAGATGTCCATTTTCACCACTGCTATTCGGAATTGTAGTGAAACTTATACTTGAGCCAAGTAGGGAAAAATAAATAAATAAATAAATAAATAAATAAATAAATAGATATGATACTCCAATAGAAAAAATAAGAAATAAAAATGCACCTATTCACATTTTTTTTGTGGTGTGAATGATCCTACGTGTAGACAGATCCTCCAATACCCACAAATAATCATATTCATTAAGAAACAAATTCAGAAAAAATTCAGGGTTCAAGATACATTTCTATACATCTACAACGATATGAAAACTAAATTAAGAAATTAATTCTATTTACAATACAGTAGATAGTATCAAAATACTTACAAACAAATTTAATCAAAGAAGTGTTAGATTTTTTCACTGAAAATTCCAAATAATTCCTAAAAAAAATAAAAGACCTAAACAAATGTATGAATCCATAGTCAGAGGAAGGGATAGTTAAACTTTTATGATGCCAACACATCCAAGGGGATATGTAAATTCAACCCAAAGCAGATCAAAAGTATAACAATCTTTTCTGAAAAAATATAGAAAGTTGATCCTTAAATTATGTGAAAATTAAGATTGCTCAAGTAGTCAAAATAATATTGGAAATGAAGACAAAGATGATTTACACTTCATAACATAACTTATTATGTAGGAAGACCAATCAAAACCATTTGGTACTGGATAGAACTAAGACTGAAAATATGGATATAAATCTATGTGTTTGTGGACTGTTGATATGTTAATAGGGATACAAATGTGTTCAGTTGAAAAAGATCTGTATTCTCAACAAAAATTGTTGGGGCACCTGGATTTCCAGTGCAAAAATGAAGTTGGATCCCTAGTTAACATCATAGAAAACATTAATTAAAAGTGAATTGACAACATAAAATATAAGCACTAACTAAAACTTCTAGAAGAAAGGATATGAGTAAATAGGGATATGAATTCATATTTTTAGGTTTGGTGATAGAATCTTGGATATTTTACAAAAGCATGAGCAAAACAAAACAACAAAAAAGAGTAATTAGAATTCAACAAAATTAAAAGTGTTATGCATTAAAAATATTATTAAGACAGTAAAAAGACAAACATAAAATATCTATCAATTACATAACTCATAAAGACTTTATATCCAGAATATATACTGTACTACTAATGCTTAAGAACAAAAATATTATATGACTCAATTTAAAATGATCTAAGGATTTCTATGTGCCTTATTCAAAGAAGATATACAGTAGTCAATAAACACATGAAAGTATGTTCACATTATTAGTTATTAGGACAATGCAAATTAATACTGCAATTAGACCCCTTCATACTCACTGTTATGGCAATAACTTATAAAGAAATATTGGCAAAAATTAAAATATTTTCACATTGCTGGTAGCTATTCAAAGTGGTACAACCACCATAAAAAAAAGAGTTTAACAATTTATCCAAATCATAAATATAGAATTATTGTATGACTTAAAGGATTCTGCTCCTAGGTATGTTCCATATTTATTAATTATATTTATTTATTAAAACCCATATTTATTAACTATAAACAGACTCAGATACTTGTATGCTACCGCTAACTGTGGCTTTATTAACAAGAGTCAAAAAGTGGAAAAAAAAAAAACTGAATGTGATCAGCAGATGAAGAGATAAATAAAAGATGGTGTATACATGCAGTAGAATCCTATGCAACTGTTCTTATATGTGCCACAACATGGATAAATATTCAACACATTATCCCAAATGAAATAAGGCAAGTATATTCTATGATAGACTATATGAAAAAGTAAATAAAGAGAGAAACATGATGAGCTTTCCAGATGCTGAGGATAAAAATGGAAAATTATTATTTAATTTTTATGAAGTTTATATTTGAGTAATAAAAATGTTTGGAAAGAAATAATAGTAATAGTTTTTCAAAACTGAGAATGAAATTACTCTATATATTATACTAAATAATATGCTGAAAGTATAAAAACTTTAAAGTGATTAAAATGAAAATTTGTATTCTATATATAATTAACCATTTTAAAAATATTAAATTCTAAAAAATGCCAATATAGCAAATTTGAAATAATACATGCTTCATAAACAGCAACAGGAGTCTTCTAAAAAGCATAATTTTACCATTTAGAATTAGCATGCAATTATACTTTCTTATTTTATAGTACTATAGTTTTGTCTTTGAAATTATTTATTTCTAGTAAAAGTGCACATCTATATATAACTCATGATCCTATTACATTTTAATGGGAATATGCACATTAGAATTATTAAATGTCTTAGAAAGCCTAAATGGAGGAAACAAATGGAGAAGGAACTGAGAACAGAATTAACTTAATGATTTTCCTGGAAAATAATAAAATATGTAGCCCAATACAAAGATTAGTAGTATAAGAAACAGCCACACTTTATAATAACTATATACTATCCAAATGTAAAAGGTATGTATATATGTTTGATGTTCAGAGACAGTGATACTTGTCTTACTGAAAAAAGAGAAATAGATTTTGAAGCATGTGAACAATCTTTGAAGGAGTTGAAATTGGACTAGGATTAGTTGACCAGATATCTTGCCTAGAATTGCAGGGAGGAATAATTACTTTCATTTTATGATGCTCATTTCATACTGGGAATAATATGTTCTAATAATTTATGCAGATGGGCATCAGATAGCTTTTCTCATGTTAGTGTAATAAAAAAGGGAAAAAAGAAAAGGGCTTTAGAATATGAAAAATCTTGAGCTGAGTCATTGAATATAAACTGAAAAAAGAGGATTTTTGCAATGGGAGATAGTATGTTTAATGAAAGGGGCTGCTGATAAAATCAGAATAGGAGTAGTTGAACAAAGGGGAGATAAAAGAAGGAGTTATGAATTTGAATATTAGCATGATTGATGTTCGAGCAGAAAAAAGTTTAGGTATAAAGAGACATTCCTCTGAAGTAGGTTTCTGAAGGGACAGGAAGGAATTGAAGGTTCTTCAATACCCTGTAACAGAATCCATGACATAGCAGAGACCAGCCCCCCCACCCCCTTGGATATAGTTAATAATATGTAAGTTTGAATTCTGCATTGGTAGTTAATAGTGTTATTCAATATCTTTCTACATATTTGAGCTCCTGAATGTGATATTTTAGTCTACTAAACTTATATCTAAACCATTATATCTAGCTAATTTTATTCAGATCTTATCATTTCCTGATTCAAGTACATGTATCCTGATTAAAATTTGTCTATTTGGACATAATTTAAGGAAATTATTTGGATTCTGCTTCCCTTATTATGGCCCCACCTATTCCTCAAATAAAGAAATAAGTTTTTTTTGCCATCAAGAAAAGAGGGATAGTAATTCTAAAAAATACTATTAATATCAGGTGATAATTATATCAAAATAAACAGTTGTTCTCATCAGCTAAATTAAAGATATTTGCATTAGAAGAATTCTAAATAGTATGTGCAATATTCTGTTGTTAGAATTATTAGATATTTACTGAACTATTTGAAAGGGATTAATCCTTAAACTACAATTCTTATCATGTTAATTTGCCAAAATTGCACAAAAATATATTTACAATTGGCATGACAATCTTCTAAGCACTCTTGACTAAACAGTTAAAGATGGATTATGATATAAAAGTAATCTTATCCTCTTGCTGTAAATTGTCTCAGGAGAGGTAGACAAGTATTTCTTGAGTTAGTTCATGACATGTATGTATATTAATGATATTCCCATGAATGGGGAAACTTACCCTGATAACAAATTCTTTGTTATCATTTTTTCTTAAATTTTATTTAATTTACAATCTACAAAAGGACTTAATATCAGAAAAAATGCAATTTATTCATGATGTAGATCAAATATTTAGGCTCATATCTAAATCTGCTCTTAAAGTTCATCATCCAATAATTCAAGCATTGATTTTTCCCCAGAAATCCATAAATGGTTTTCTAAGCTTTGTAGTAGACATATGCAATTAGGTCAGCCACAAGAACTAGAGATACAATTTTCCAACTAACAAATCATTATATTTCCATGAAAATCTGCTTCTTCTCTGGCATTCTAAGTCACACTAAATGATAGTGAACACTGTCAGGAGTTGAGTCACCATTAATATCTTTCGATTTCCATTTGTTAGCAGAAAATTAATCACTAAATTTTATTAATACAACACTTAAGGCTATCAGAGAAAAACATACATGACATTTCAGTTCATTTAAATATATGAAAGGTAGAAAAACAGGGACGGAGAGACATTAGACTTTAGAAATCAGTATCTAATGTAATATTCTAGAAAGAGATGAGCATTGTAGAAAAAAATTAAATGGGATAGTCAAATACTTCTATGCAATTAAAGAACTATACATATTATAAAAATTCCAGTTGCTAATATGTGATTATTTTACTCAAAAATTTCTTGACCTTTTCAAAGAAAATAATCTTTTTAAGTTGATCATATTACTTTGATTTTTTTATCATCTTTTAGTTCAAGACAGAAGACAAAAAGAAATATAGAGGAACATATAATTGTTTAAATGTCCTACTTTTTATCTCTGAGGTTTCATAGCAATATTGCCTCATTTCTTGTCCAAGAGATCTGTTTGAAACTGATACAAAGCCACAGCCTTTATTTATAAATGTTTCTCTTCAGTGTAATTGGTCTGAAAAACACATCTTTCTCTTCCAGCCTTGTTCATTAGGTACTGGTTCCTGAGAACAGTCTTTCTTTCCAAGAGAACAAAGTGTTGTTTGTTATGTAGACTTTTATGGATCATAAATGAAAGGTCTCCTTTCTACTGTTTTTTTTTTTTTTTGAAAAGTCTCTCGAATAGGAAATCAATTTATCCCTTCTTAAACAGATGCTACTTTGGTTTTTGAGTGAACAACTGAAAAATTATGCAATATTTATTTTTTTCCTTAAACAATGCATTTCAAGTGAACATGCAATATTTATAGATTGGTCTGCTTTGCTAAACAACTGTTCAAATAAATTGATTTAAAGAAAAGCTTCTTTGGCAGTTTAAAATAAAGTCTTTCAATAGTTCTGTAAATGAATAACTGACTAAATGTGCTTCTGTAAAATAAATTTTTTTAAAAAAAGTGATGTATTCTATTCTTTTGTGTTATTTTAGCTCAGTATGACAATGGAATCTTGTCCTAATGAACAAGACACTATAAGTGCATCAGTTTGTTAAAATAAAACAAAAAAAGCCTGTCTTTGTAGTGCAAACTTTACATCAATTCGAGAAATTATCTTTGCTTCATCCACCTTTCTATCATCTAAATACCCACACATTATAAAATTTCATAGCTTTGTGTTCTTAGGTGCATGTGCATAAAATTAAACATAACAGCTTCCTAACTTATAAAAAACAATTCTTTGAAATTCAAAAATTATTTCCTTTTAATTCAGTTTAGCAGACAGGTATTTACAGATTCTAATGAGAATAACAGAGAGAAAGTATAATGGATGGAAAACATTTATAAAGTGCCTATTTTAAGTTATTCACTGAGATAAGTCTACAAACTGCATACACCTGGTAACAACCCAATGGATATTACCCATAATGTACTTTTTTTTTAAAGTTCAGATGACTTTTGTCCTAGTAAACAATTCATTATCCCCATAACACGTCATCATAAATAATTGTACTTTAACCAATAAATATTTATCCTAAACTCAGATAAGCACTGCCTATAATTTTAAGATCTCTACAGAGATTCATTAGCACTGTAGAGAAAAAAGTATTCATTGAATTTTAGTCAGTATAAGTACTTATCTAAGGAATGATGGGTATAGATTAAACTTGTGCCACATTAAAAACACCTTTCTTTTCAATGTTCATTTCATGTCACTTTTTTTCCTTTTTAAATAGAAACTTATAGTTATACATGGTAGTTGAGTTTATCTCAACAAATTATATATATGGAATTTGATAATTTATAAGGGATCACTATTTTAGCCTCTAGGTGACTTTCAGCTCCCAGGCTGTCACATTCCAAAAGACATTATATTTTTTTGCACAGCAATTCTTGTATCATAGAAGCCTAACCATGCTACACCTGATTCAACTCTTTCAATGACTGTAGAATGAATCTATTATTTCTTATCATACTATTAATAGTTCTCCAGAACTTTTCTTTGGCTTAATTGTGGCCCTGCTTTCTCTGTAGTTTCTTCCAATTAGCCAATATTCACATCTTATCAAAAGCCTTCCATATTTTTGGACTTGTCATACTCTCTCATTCTCACTTTTGTGACATTTCACCTAAATCTCAGTAATCTTTCAATATTCCAATACTTTATAGACTTCCTTATATTCCCTGAAACAGAATTCATTCTTTTCCTATGAATCATTGATTCAGTATTTTTTACTTGGTATTAGTACTTTTTTAATGGGCCTTGCATCACAATTTAAGCTTTGGTTGATATATTTTGAATTACTTCTGACAGAGGACTATTAATGCATGTAATTAAAGAGCAAAGGCTATTACTATGCATACATAAAGAGCATCATGGAAATTAACTCCTCTTTGGGTCATGAGTCAAACAAAGTACAACAAAAATCTCTGTCATCACCAGGAAAGAACATTGATAGAATAGAGATTTTTCTACTTCTATTTCTTTTTCTGCTTCATGGTGTGTGTGGGTGTGTGTGTGTGTGTGCGCGCGCGCACGTGCATGTGTGTGTAATCCACTCCACTGTCCATTTACTGGTCTCTGCGAATTGCATTGCTTATGCTGTTTTGAACTGACTTCAAGTAAACTTTGACAAAGCAGGCAGTAGAAATAGATAAAGGCAAAAAGAATGATATAGAGAAATACTGAAGTATCTGTTCTTGTGTTCCTCCTGTTGTCCTTTTTGGGTGGTCCTAGTGATACAGGTGATGAGAATCAGGGCCTAGTCCCATTTCTCTAATGTGAAGACTGAATATCTGAGAAATGCCAAGGCAAGGGTAGAAAGCAAGTTTTATTTAAAGGATAGAAAAGAGATAGTCTTCTCTGAAGAGAAGGTGCCCCAGAGCTAAGTGAGGAACTGTGGGAGGTGTGGTTCCCCTTTTATAGATTTTAAATTTCCTTTATTCTCATGCTCTCTCCTCCTCAATCTTGACCATGGGACTAGTTGACCAAAAGGTGGCCCAAGGGGTGTAGTGATCTAAAGGTGGGAATGAAGCCACCTGGGGTACAGGACAGAAGGGAGTGGCCCAGGGGACATTCATTAACAGCTCCTTACGGGGAGGGGAGGAACAATTACCTTGACAACCATTTGGAAGAGGGGGAGTGCTCTGGAAGTATTAACGTTCTATTCCTTCGAGAATCAGCCCCCCATCTTCCTGGCCTAACCATTTATTACCTTCACTGACTGTCCTTTTGTGGACTAGCTCCCACCCTCCTGCCTCACTAGCTTCCACTATTGCATGTCTTTTTGACAAATTCTCTTTCCTGTCAGGATCCTGGCTGTTAATCACTCAAACATACTGCATGGTTTAGTGTTGGTTAGAAGAATGTCTGGAAAAATTGATAGCAGAGGGTCAATAAATCAACACTGTGAGGGTGCTTCAATAAAGCACCAAAGACATTGGAGACACACATAACACTCTTTTGTAGTCTTCTAATGGAGTCTAATGCAAAGGAGGTTGCAGTGTTTGCCACTTTGAAACTAGGAACTGCACCCTTGGATCTCTTTGCCTGAGAACCTTGGTGAGAACGGGGAGTTCTGGGACACACAGGGATTTGGTCTAAGCCTGATGACATGAGGTACTGCACAAAAAATCCAAAGACTGTGACATATTTGACATCAAACTGAAAACCTAGAGAAGTTCTTTATATAAACAATGAAATTATTTTTCTTTTATACATTTTTTTAAGGGCCACATAACTTGAAACTGATAAGAAAGGAAGCCTTAAGGAAAACAAACAAACAAATATATCTTACTAATGTGCTTAAGAATGCCATTAAGCCTTATCTATATAATACATTATTATGAGTCAGAATAAAACAATGCAGTTTATTCTTATATTTGCCTGTAGGCCTTATTGGTAAATTTACTTAAAAATATCATTAAGCAATAATTTTTCCATTAAAAATTAAATTCCCTTTTACTATACTTTTAAAAATATAGATTTAAATAATTCTTAAAACAAATATTACCACCAATGTATAAATCTGCTGTAGGCTTTTTCATTTACTTAAAATCATATAATCACTTACTTTTGGAGAAATAAAGGTAAGGGTCCTATGAGAATCCTAATTCATCTAAACATTTCAAGATGAGTATTAATGATATTACTCAGATATTTATGATTTTCTTTTACATATGATAAATTTGATAAAACAATATTCAAATCTTGGCATTCTTGTGGTTGCCATATCCAGTGAAATTGGTCTGGAAATTTAAAATCCTTTCTTTTACACTAGTGAAAATTAATATTTTCAATTTTCTGTTAAAGAAATAATAAAATTTCTTCAGTAATTTTGTGTTTTTTATATTATCATAATGCTAATATTTAAGTTACAACTAGTAAGTTTTCTATAATAATTATTTGTTGCACTAAAAGTCAATTAATCCAACCAATTAGTTTTCTGATTCTCTTGTTGGCTTGATTTTTGCAGGGAAGATAAGGGGATTAAATCCAAAGGTGCTTTACAACTTAGCTACCCATTCCCCATTCCTTTTCATTGTGAGACAGGGTCTCCAAAAATTTGAGACAGGGTCTTAATAATTTGCTGAAGGTCTCATTGAGTTGCCCCAGCTGGCCTAAAACTTGTCAATCCTCCTGCCTCAGCCTCCTGGTCACTGTGATAAAGTGTTTGTTTTTTTTTTCCAAAGCCCAAATGGAGACTGTCAATTTAGACTTTGATTCCCTCTCCTTTCCCCCTCATTTTCATTCTCCATGTATTTATATGTAGAGAAAGAGAAAAAGAAATGAGTTCTTTGTTTTCCTCTTTTTGCTCTTAGCACTTTGAATGTAAATTTTGTATGTTGTCTGTGTCTTTTACAAATAGTCTTACTGTTAAAGAGTATTTTGTATATTATGTTTTTATATAAAAATTCAGCCAATTATTGTAGTTCCTTTTCTTTTCTTTTTTTATTTCAGAAATTGAACCAAGGGGCATCTAAACATTGAGAAACACCCCAGGCCCATTTGATATTTAATTTAGAGACGGAGTCTCATTGAGTTGCTTAGGGCCTCCCTAATTTGCTGAGGCTGGCTTTGAAGTCACATGCTAGATCCTCCTGCTTCAGCCTTCTGAGCTGTTGGGATCCCAGGTGTGTTCCACCATACCTGGCTATAGTTCTTATTTTTTGTAATGTAGTGGTTTAAAAAGTGCTTTAGAAGTTATTATCACATTTGGTAATCCAAACAATCTCTTGACATGTATTTTATCATTAGTTTTTAGAAATTAAAATAAATATTGTCTTCAATTTTTTTTTCAAATATAACTCTATTATTGAACAATTTTCAATAGTTATTAACATTAAAAATGGGACAACAATGTTGGGTGTGTAACTAAGAAGTAGACAATTTGCTTAGCACACTTCAGGTCCTGAGTTTAATTCCTAGCACTGAGAAAAAAATGAGAACAACAAAGAAAATTATGGTTTGCCTGTGTGTATGCGTGTGCACACACATTTCTCTACATATTTATGCATCTACATTATCACATGGTTCTAAACATTTATTTCTGAATAATAATTTATATATATATTCAAATGTAATCAATAATTTATAAAAAAATTTAAAAAGACAACTCTACATTGACTTTTTCATTTTTTATTCTAATTTGTTACATATGACAGCAGAATGCATTAGAAATCATATTACACATATAAAGCACAATTTTTCATGTCTCTGTATATAAAGTATATTCACACTATTTGTGTCTACATACATGTACTTAGAGTAGTGATGTCCATCTCATTCCACCACCTTTTCACCCCCAAACTGTACATTGACATTTTTAGGATGGATTTGGAAAACTATGAATGCTTTGTAAATGTGAAATATTATTATGTATGTAGATAAAAAGATTAACAAAATATAATCAAAAGTTGTTATTGTTGCTGGGCATAGAGGTACATGGCTATAATTCCAGATACTTTTTTGGGAGGTTGTTGTGGAATCATAACTAGTATATTTTCTTTAATCAAAGAAAATACTTCCATTTGGTGTTATGGAAGGCTTCATGGAAGAGATAAAACTGTAGTTGGATTTAAAGAATATAATTTGAATATAAGATGTTGAGGTAAAGGGAAACATTTTGTTATCAGCAAACTACTTTTTTTTTTTTTTTTTTGGTAGTGGGGATTGAATCCAGAGGTGCTTAACCACTGAGCCACATCCCCAACCCTGTTTTTTGTATATTTTTTAGAGACAGGGTCTCATTGAGGTGCTTAGGGCCTTATTGAATTGCTGAGGCTGGCTTCAAACTCATAATCTTCCTTCCTTAGCCTCCCTAGCTGCTGGGATTACAGTGTGTACCATAGTGCTTGGCCAGAAAACTGCTTTTTAAAACATTGTTTGTTTATTTATTTAAAGGAAGTTAAGGGAAAATCATGGAAGCAAAAACACCTTAGATGAATAACAGCTGGAAGGAAAGTATGGAGTTAAGTTTGGTCAAACTATAGGACACCAAAGAGAACCAAGTAGAAAATGTTTGGGAGGGCTGGTTGATATCAAATTGTAGAAAATCATGATAGTTTAAGAATTTGAAATTTTTGTAAGACAGAATAATCATTTCACTCATTTTATAAATTTTGTCTTCTAAGCTCCATAGTGCTTTTACTTAGAAGACTATTTCTCTGTAAATTATTTCTCAGTCCTTTTGAGAAATAAATCTTCTACAACTCAGCAATGGCTTCCTCAAGGATCTGAATGCTGTTCCTTCAAAATGCAATCATAAAAGGAGATAGTGCCCTCATTTCCCAGTCCAATTTTAACAAGTAGTAAGCAATAATTAGCAAACACATGTGGCCTGGTCCCAGGGACCAATGCTTACACTGTCCTGTCTTCTAATACTTTTTCACTTAGCATTTGTAAAGCCTCCCACTTTCAGTTTTAGTTAATTTTAGTTCCATTTCTTTTTGCTATTGCAATAATCTTAATATCCAGATTGTTAAGTTAACTCATAAGTCTCTTAACTCTAAATGATGCAATTTAAAATAGTAGTACATGGAAAAAAAATTGATGCCCATAATAATATGAAGATATTATTTAGGGAAAGACCAACCCACTATTTTTTTTAATTAGGGTAGAGTCAGGGTACCAAGAGCAAATTTAGGTTTTAAGGCTTCTGTAACCTAATCTGTTTCCAGGAAAATCAATGATGACTACCAAAGTCATTGGTTTTGGTTTCATTTATTGCATTATGAGGATCAACTTTTGATTAATTGGTAAATAAGGGAAAGTTTATCTTTGATGCTGCTTCAATTCTTTTTTTTTTAATCTGCTGATCCTTGAATTGGCCCACTAACATCTCTTCATCTCTAATGTGTTATCCCCTCCCATTCCTGCTCTTCAAAGTATTCTTTGAGGCATTCCATATTGTCATCTGAATAAACAGTTGTATTATATATATTGTTTTTCTGATTTACTTAAGTTCTGTTTCAATGATATGAGACTTCTTAAAATTTAATTCCTGGTAAAAGATTTACATTTTTACCAAGACATGTTAGACAATACACCCAAAGGAATGATTCTCAAATTAAAACATGGTACTTTAGTGGGTATGCATATATTTGGGAAGTGAGATTGCTGGTTACTCTCAATCCTACCAGCAGATAGGCATCTACTCTGCCCTTGCTAGTGGCTAATCTTAGAGATACTGATAATTCATTCTAAAGCCCACTCAATCACAGTGTTGAATCTCCCTTGGATATGTACTTCTGTGCACTTTCTGCTTC
Source organism: Urocitellus parryii (assembly GCF_045843805.1). NCBI lineage: Eukaryota > Metazoa > Chordata > Mammalia > Rodentia > Sciuridae > Urocitellus > Urocitellus parryii. The sequence continues at coordinate 55,918,076 of NC_135532.1, read as the reverse complement.
AGTGAGTTCACCTTCTACTTCTATAAGTCTTTGCATATTCATATGTCCCAGAACACTTTGGCTCAGGAAATCAGATGAAAATCTATTGTAGTGGCCTTTATACAGGCAAAATAAGGACATGGGTAAGTTCTGCTCTGTAATATAAGGCACCTTTGGTAGGAGAAGGGAATATTTCTCTTTAAGCCTTGGAAAAATTGGTTTCAGAGATTCAAGTCTACTCCATACCTCTGGACCTGAGGTGATGCAAAATATCATGGTGGAAAGATGTGATAGAGAAAAGCCACTCAGGACATGGCAACCAGGAAACAGCAAGACTGCATACTGAAATATTTTAATGATAAATTTAACACCTAGTAAACAATGAGTAATGTCTGGCTTCTAAACTCAAGCTTTGTCTTTTAAGTTTATATGGTCTTAATATAATCAAAGGATTAAATACTAAATATTTTAATACATATACTACTAAATGTTTTATTCTTTCAAAGATTTAATAAAATTAATATATTTAACTATCAAAAGGAAACAAACACTTAGGTTTGTTTCTGTATCTTGGCTATAGTTAAAAAAAAAAGAGGAAATTCTACCATTTCCAATGTTGTTGATGAACTTGAATGACATTATGCTAAATAAAATACATCAGATACAGAGAGACAAATACAAGTACTGTTTGGCCTCACTTGTATATGAAATTTAAAAAAAAAGAAAGAAAAGAAAAAATCAAATTCCTAAAAGTAAAGTAGAACGGTGGTTACCAGGGTGGGAAGTGAGAGAAATGGAGAATTTATTCATCAAAAGACAAATACTTGTGATTATAACCACAATGCAATATTTTATATTTTATGGATATATAATGAACAAGATGATGACTATAATTAGTAATAATACATTTTATATTTGAAATCTGAGTAAATTTTAAGTATTCTTTTCACATACAAATATAAAATGTAATGGATTTACTAATTAACTTGATTGTGGTAATCATTTCACAATGTGTACATCTATCAAAACATCATTTTGTACAACCCAAACGTACACAATTTTTGGCAATTATATTTCAATAAACAAGTAAGCCAGTATAATGATTCAAAGCATTTAAAACTCTTAATTCAAATAAATCATTATTTTCATATTGTAATATTTCTGTATATAATTTTTATTACAATGTCTGGCTCACAATCATCTCACGTTATTTCCTTTCCTTTTTACTTTAGTAAAAAAGATGATTTTTTAAAAGATGTAGAGAAAGAGTATTATCATTTAAATTCATTTTTTATTTCCCTCATATCACACTATAATTCTCTGGATGTTTGGCTCACACAGGTACAAAGAAAATAAAAGGTAGCAAAATCTGGTAAATAAAGCAATAAAAAGATGAGTTTTTTTGTAACTTCTTGTATGTTTATTTAATAACTTTCATGGTGCAACTCATAGTTGAAGGAAAAGACTATTTTGTAAAATGTTTTATAAGGAATTTACCCTATGTAAATTTAATATTTGCAAAGTAGCAAAGAAAAAAATACAATGAATATTTATTTAACAGTTGAAGGGGAGTGGAGCTAGAAAACATGAAAAGGAAGATCTCATTTATGATTATATTAATAGGATTCTTTGAAAAAAATAATTGAAGCAAAATTTATACAGGTCAAATAATAATCAATTACTTTGAACTCCTATTTGTTAGATCAAAGTAAATGTCATAGTTTGAACTGGAACAATCAGGTATTCTTCCCATTTCCTATTTTACCATAGTAACTCTGCCAAGCATTTTAGCTGTCTGAAATGAAAAGGAAAGTCATACATATTTCATGTATGGTAAACCATTCCATAATCAAACAGACATAGAGGTATTAAGTAAAATGATCTGAAATGTCAGAAAAACCTATTTCTAAATTGAAAGGTAAACAGTAAGCTGTCTTTATTTTCTTCTTTATTAGGAAAATTAGGACCTTCATATTTCAATTTTTCTTAATATGTAACATATTTTCTTCAGCTCTACCTTTTGTCTACTCTCTCAGATATCTCATTTCTCCCTTCAAAAATAATCATTAAATGTCATCACATTCTTGGATAGAAAAAAACCCTGAAAAACATAAATCACAATGGGAGCAATGAAAGATCTGAAATACATTGAAATCATAATAGGTTTATTTTTTAAAGATATCATAAAAATGTCAGACAAGTTATAAACTGAAAGAGGATATTTGCAACATCTCTGAAATATTATTCTAATTGACAAAATAAATAATTCTGATAAAAGTCATTTAATATGTATAATGTGATAAAATATTATTATATATGATTACATTTGATAATATGTGTAATAATAATAATAATTGTCAAAAATCTTTCACCAGGGTCTTTGGTCTCCTTATATGCAATAACTTTACACTTGTTAATGAAATAGTTTTCCTTTTTTAGATAGAATTGAATATTCAAGCTCAATGTAAGGTTTTCAAACTAAATTAATGATAATCCCAGTTGTTACGATTATTTAGGAAAAAAATAAAACAGGCTGACCGTATTCCTAAACTTTTAAAGCATATTTTTGACAAAAATAAAACATTAGCCATACATTTACAATTTCAACATGCCACACACAATCTATTTCTAGCAGTTTTAAATGTGCAAAATTTTATGTCTCCATCTTTCTATCCAGTAGCCTTGAAGTCAGTTTACAAAGCTGCTCCTGGGAAAGGTTTGGCAGCTATAATCTCCAGATGTGAAGATCTGTGTTATGTTGGCCTTGGCAGCTGGGTCTGTGTATGTTCCCCAGTTATAGTTCCTGTCTGACTTTGTGATTGGCTAGAATCTTAGCTGTGATGACAACTGTTCAGCTCTATTGAGATTTGCTCTACTATTTATTATTTATTGCAAACTACATCCCTGCACAGTTAAACAGCACTATCTACTAGACATAATTGTGCTGAACAAATTTCTTGCCCCAGAATCCCTGATTTGGAGTACATGATATTAAGGCACCAGAGGAGCCCATAGTCAGCAAAACTAGGAGAAGCATTGATTTTTTAATCCTGTGCTTACCACAGAGTCCCTTTCCTTATCTCTTCCGCACAGCACCAATTGAAGGTATAAACTGGCAGAATTCATTAAAAATGAGTTTAATAATGAAAAGACATATATTGTGATATTTTAAAATAAAGTTCAAGCATTCGAAATTACTTTGTTATAAAAATTTTAACAAAATGATCTTGCAATAAAATATAAAGTATAAGTTTAGTAGACATAAAATGTGAAAATTGACTTAATCCAATGACTAAATATACTTATACATCTCTTTGTAAACATGGTTGATAACATATCAGAAAATGCTGTAATTTTAGTCTCATTCCGTATGGCACATTTTCTAATTTCCTTTATGATTATTTTCTTTGACCAGGTATTATTTACAAGGATCATTTAATTTAAAATCAAGTGAGGATTTTCTAAATGCCTTATTGTTATTGATTTCTAATTTTCTTCTATTACAAATAGAGAACATGTTCTGCAAGGTTTCATTCTGTTGAGATAATGTGACTTATTTTATGACACAGTATGTGGTCTAATTTAGTGAGCATATCATGTGGACTTGAAAAGATGTTTACCCTAGAGTTCTTGGATTTAGCGTCCAATATATCAGTCAAATAACTATGTTAAAAGCATTCAGATAATTTATTTTTTAGTGTTTATGTTGTTATTTTTAAATTAACTTTTGGAGGGGGGTGTTAAGATTGGGAATTTGTCTATTTCTCCCAATAGGCTTCTAGCTATATTTTCTGCACTTTGAAGCTCTGTATTTAGGTGCACACAAGTTAGGACGCTATGACATTCTGAGTAATGGGATCATCATCATTGAAAATTACCCTCATTATTTTTGGCGATACTCATTTCTTGAATTCTATTTTGCTTGAATAAATGCAACCAATTTGACTTTCATATGTGTGCTGTGCATTGATGTGTCTTTCTTGAATTCAGCCCCTCTGTATCTTTATGCTAAAAGTGTTTCTCTTACAAATATCATATAATTGACTTTGCATAATTATTTTTCAAGTCTAACAATTTTTAGCTTTTAATTGCAGGTATTAATTCCTTTGTATATGAGTGTTAATGTTCCATTTTTTCTAATATTTTGTTAATTGTTTTTATTTCACTTATCTTGTGTTTTTAATCTCATCAGTTTATCCTGACTTTGTTGTGCTAAACCCAACATATATATTTTTTTAATTCTTCTGTGAGCTTTGGGACTATACATTTTCATTAAGTTTCAGTGATAGTTCTAGTGACTAAAAATTACACCCTGTATTGTCATAGATTTTAATATTGGATCACATTATGTGTGTTATTTATGTATTTAAAATTTATAATTATAATTTATAGTTATAGTTCATAATTATAACTTGTGTGTTTTATGCATTATATAAATGGGAAAATAGCCTCTTAAAAGTTTTACATTTTGCCTATACATTTGAAGGAAGGAAAGAAAAAAAGGAAGAAAAGCATAAAGGAAATATTACATATTCATAAATCTTTTATGTATACCCTTACACCATTTATGCTACTTTTATTTATTTTCTGTTGACTTTAGTTTGGCTCATGTCAATTCTCATCAGCATGAAGATTTTCTTTTGTTATGTTTGGAAGATAGATTTGCTTACAGTAAATTATTTAAATTCTAATTGATCAAGCTGGCATTATTATCAACTTAAAGAATGCTTTAAGTTGACTAAAATTTTAAGTTGACAGGTCTTTTATTAAATAGTTGAAAACTATTAATTTATTTTTTCTAGCCTCGCTTGTTTTTTATTATAACATCATCGTAATTTGTATCGTTTTTATCTTCTATGCAAGATGTCCTTTCTAAATTTTGACTAATCTCAATATGCCCCTTTCTATCCTATGTTAAACCACTTGGAAATGTTTGAAAGTTTTTTCCCCCCTTTGGTGTGTGTGTGTGTGTGTGTGTGTGTGTGTTGTGATTCCTGAATACATTGCTTAGGAATTTTATATTTAAAAATGTTTTGTTTTTTTTTTGGAAATTTTGGTCATTATTTCTTCAAATGCAATTCTTCTTTTAGTTGCCTCTACATTTTTCGCTTCACTTAATTGTATAATGGACAGTATGTTATTTCAAAAGTAAATACTTCTCTATTCATTCTTTTAATGAAATTAATTATAAATGAAAATGTTCCTGGTTTCATATCCACACACTTTAAAATAAACAAAAAATATAGGTAATATATTTTTAAATGAACTTAAAGGCATTGGTGAGTTGATAAAACAACAAAGGTTTATGAAGATAAAATCAAGAAAGACAAGTAAGCATAATGTCCGTTGTCTCTTTTTCTCTTTAGGAATACAACAATTTGAAAAATAGCATGAGAATTGTTGAGAAAAGAAAACAACTGTTAGTCTTCTTATGGGACTGGCAGGGATGGCAATAATTGGGTTGCAATGTCCACCAAGAAAGATGGGACTTTATCAATAGTTTCGACTTTCATTTTGGCCTCCTCAGGAATATATCATGTCAAGGGTGTACCTGAAATGTACAGTTCCTCATAGTGGAGCCAAACTCAGGTTGTCTGAGGTTTTCTCCCCTTATAGAAAGTGATTGCCCAAAGCAAATTAGTATGCAGGGTGAAATTAACATTACTTAGTGTTTCAAATATTCTTTTCACCTGTCCATATACAATGACAAGAAGCTTGAAACTCATGGATATATATGTAAAAAATATGATAACACAAAGATAAAAAATGAAGAGAATAAAATAATATCAAGATCACACAAACCCCAAATAACAACCGTGTATAGAATCTATAAATTATATCATTACCTGTATTAGAAATAAATGGCCAAAAATATCACTTCTCTAACATTATACAATTGTCATCTTTACTGTTTGCAATTCAATAAAAAATTCAGTGACATGATATTAGCAGCCACAGGGTATTGTCAGATGGGTAGGGTTTCTCCATGGATGATTGTCTTCTTGAAAGAAAGATTTCAGTCAAGAGATTTGAATGTAACACGTGGAGTTTAAAAAGCAGTGATATGTGGTTTATTAGTACAGAGTACAAATAAAGTAGGCCCACAGGAAGCATATAAATTGCACCAAAAGGTGGTGAGCATAGCTACCTGTTTCTGTGACTGTTCTTAGGCCAGAGAGAACATAAATTAGTCCCTTTTTTCCTACGTTATTTAACTGACATTTACAAGTTTGGTAACTTTCTGCTGAATGTAAAAGGCATTGTAAGTTATACTAAAATGAACCCCAAGTCATTAGGAACACAACTTTTTAGGTACTCTAAGTACCTAACATTTTCTAAGTAAAAGGAAGGAGGTCTGTTCTTTAATTTTCTTCAAAATAGGAAAGTCCACCTACCACTTAAGATCACAAGGGCATAAGGAGTATATATGCAAAACTCCAAAAGATGGTTTGGCACTCCACTGGGCCCCTCTCACTTGTGTCTTTATAACTGCCTCCTCTAACATTCTAGTGACCAGAACTGAAGAGAAATAGTAATTAAAGAACTACAGAAGAATGAATTACTGAGATTTGGCAGGAATTTAAAATCACTTATTAAAATATTCAAGGAAACAGAGAAGGTAGATTAAAAGAAGAAAATCTGGAGAATTTTGACAAAGATTTGAAATTCCAAGAAAATATCAATAGTTATAAGTGCAGAACGTAGTTATGAGATAGATTTAGCGGCAGACTGGATTCAGTAATCGGTGACATAAAAAAAAAATCAATACAGAAATAGAACTGAAATGAGATTGGATTTCAAGACCTCTCTTTTTCCTAGAGATGCCTGCCTATATGTCTGCTTCTTTATCAAATTTTTAGTTTGTCGGTTTTATTCTTGGCTAAAATAAGAATACTGGCATTTATGATATGCTTTTCTGTTTCTTAATTCCAAAGTCCATGGCATTTGACAACACACCATATGATGTACTTTTTAATATCTAAAACTTTTCTGGCAAGACCTAGTATGAATTAATTTACTGATGTTTAGTAATTTTCCTGGTGAATTTGGCAGGTCTAGTTTACCACTGAAAGACCCAGGAAACTTTTAAGTGTATTCCTTATAAGCCAAGGTTCTTTACAGAAATAGTGACTCAAGTTAGTCTCAATACAGAGGGATTGGTATGATTGGTCTTATAGAGTTCCTTGTACTGCTGCTGTCCCTCAGATCAACAATGCTTACCTGTGCTCTCTTCCTCTTGCTGTGCTACACCATTCATCTTAGATGAAATTCTCAATTTAGTGTAATCTCTGGCATATGGGGAGAACATTCATTTTTATGAACTGGGAAATAATACAATTAGTGATCTAAAAGATAAGGTTTATCTTAAACAATGAAAAATGAAGAAGAAATGATGTCAAGTATAAAATACATATAAAATGTTAAGAGGAAGAAGGTCTATAATGTGTCACAAACAATCTATAAAGATATATAATATGATTTTCCAATGAGAAACCTCAACCCTGCACAGTATCTTCTTCAAATACAGAATGGTCTGCTTGATGTTAAAAGAGTAGATACTTATCTACAAATTATAAACATTAGTGTTCTATGACGCCTTAGAAAACATGATCAGCTTTTCAGGTTAAAATAACAACTATGCATTATTCCTGTTTCTATAGATCAGAAACCTGAACAGTATATGCTCAGGGACCACAAAACAGAAATCAAGATTTTAGCCAGGATATATTTTCATCTGGTATTTCTGGTCTTCTTAACTCTAGATTATTGTCATGATTTAATTTCTTTGTGATGGTCGAACCCCTCAAGTCTTATCCATGTAGCCCTTTCACAATATGGAAATATTTCTTCAAAGACAGCATAAGAAATACACCATAGTAATGGTCTCAGATGTGCTTTTATTTATTTATTTATGTACCAGGGATTAAACCCAGGGGTGCTCACCCACTCATCCACATTTCCAGTCCATTATTTTATTTTATTTTGACACACTAAGTGGCTTAGGCACTAAGCAAGTAGCTTAGGCTGGCTGTGAACTTGGAATCCTCCTTCCCCACACTCCTGAGCTGCTGGGGTTATAGTTACATGCCACTGTGCTGGGCTCAGGCATGATTTTAATGTCTTTTTCCAAATAAATTTGACCTGTCTTGGACAATGTCCATTTCAATTTATTCCAAATAAACTGGTTGAGGACTCTCATTATGGAAAGTCCTTTTGTCTTTTCCATATAATATAGTTTAATCACAGGAATGAAAAGCCATCATTTTCACATGCAATCCCTATAATCAAGTGGGGGGGACTATGCAGGGTTTATGCAGGGTTTAGAGAATCTTAGAGGCCAAATTAGATATCTGTTTACTATCTGATCCTAGACGAGATTGTCTGGTTGTAGTAATGAAGTAATGATGATGATGAGACCTAACCTAACCTTTAGTATTATCAAATCTATTAAACTTAAGTCAGGTGTCCTATTAATCTATCACATAACTGAAATGACAAGTCAGTATTAGAGGCCCATCACATCCCAGGAAATATCATGAAATAGTGATAGCTACAGTATCTGTTTTTATACTGGCCTTTTCCTTTAGCTTATATCTATAATCTTTTTGGGTGAGAAGGTTTCTTACAATTACCTCCTAGAAGACAAAAGATATTGGTTCTGGTTTACATATAGATGAACTTGATATTTTGTAGTGAGATGAAAATAGATTACAGTTGTTATATTGCACTAATCAGAGGAAATCATTCTGAAATATACCAAGTCCTCTTAGCATATAATTCTGGAATCATTACATTTTCTGTTTAGTTGATATAGAGTGAAAAGTTACCCAAGAAAAATGACCCAATTGTCTAAACCATCGTTATAAGTATCAAATTGCTTAGCTTGTTCAGAGCAAGATTAGAAAATCAGATACATCAAAACCTAAGAGGAAAGCATGGGCCTGGACATGTGAAAGCAAGCATAGAGTATGTGAAATCTTTTTGTCTTATGTCAAAGGCCCGCAGAAAACATCTGTAATAGAAGAAGCCCTTGACAACCAGTTAAGAACATTTCCAGCTGGTACCAGCCTACCTCTATCCTCAGGCACTACAGCCTCTGCACTGTGATCACAAATAGTATAGTAATGCTAACATTAAAGGAAGGCAGACACAGATATTATAGTTTAGGTTCCTCTCACCAGCCTGTCAAGAACAGAGACCAATTCTGAGATCTACATATGGCATGAATTTCTCAAAGACAAGCCACTCACTCAGTGCTAAGTTGATTACATTCCACCCTTTCCACCCTGGAGGGATGACTGATTTATCCTTGTCAGAAGTGATGCTTAATGTAGATATGAGTTTATTTCCATGACATTTTCCCTGTCAGTATTATAGTCTTCAGTTTTCCGCTTGTCTATTCCAATGCACGTTCCCCAATAATCCAACGTCTAATCTATAATATGGGACCCTGTATATCTTGCCTAAGAATAATCTTTTTTTTTTATTTTGTTAACAGTAAATTAGATGCAATAGTATGTAAAGAATCACTTGGAGTTTTAAATATTCTATCACTGGAAGGAGCTGTCCTCACCAAATACTGCAATAACTTATGAATTGCTTAGGCAAAGCACCAGTTCAGAAGCAGCATTCTTAATTGACTCGGTGGCCATGAGGTGTTGTTGTGTCCCCCTGAGTTAAACTGCCTGAGTTTGAAAAGCAAAGAATGGAGAGAAGTAGTATGGCTTTTCTTACCAGTAGTGTCTTTATACAATTTATGCTCTGTTTTCCCAGTTTTAGGCTTTGCTTAGTTACAAACCTGGTTCCTGGGAGAGTTGCTGATACTTCCAAAAAGGGGCAGAATGGAGTGAAACAATAACAGCCTCATAAAGATCTCATGCTGCTGTATCCAAAGGAGAGGAAAAGGAGTTACTATTTATCAATAGAGGCACTCCCTGCTGAAAATCAGGAGGAGCTGGAATTCATGATAAACAACGTTGGCAGGGAGGAGTGTTTCTTGGTATTTCCATTTAGAAAGCTAAGAGTAACAAATCTGCCGAAAAGAACTTTAGAAACAGAGAGGAAGGTCTGCATCATCCAATATACAAGTAAATTGGATTATTAGATGCAGTGTTGGATGAAAATGAGGGAAATCTACAATAGTTAGTGTGGGAAGGAGAGGGTAAAGGTGAATTTCAGTTTAAGAATCAACTGCACAAGTGGAAACATTTATTTAGAGGTGGAATGAAAAATACAATAAAAATTGACAAAAAGATTCTTAAAAATCCTTGCTAATGCACTGAACAACTACAAGAATTAAATGCAAATACAAGTCTGACCAATAAAAGAAAAGCAAAAATTAAAACAATGTAAGAGATCATATGATAGAAAAAAATGATGAATATGAGATACAAAAAAGTCTAAAATTTTCTATTAAAGTCTTTCACATCATATTTTTATAGCTCTATGTTATTTATAATTAAAAGATAATGGATTAACAGTTAAAAACATAGTTATGTGCAACCAATGTACATTAAGTCATAATATTCTAGTTGGAAAAAAGTTGCAAGTTATGATGATATGTGCAGACTATAACTCTTATAATAATCTTTTTAAATAAACACACAAAGTATTAAAAATTAACCTAAAAGTATAATGAGTATGGTTAACTAATATATAGATTAAATTTTGTTAATATATATGTTTAATTCTCTTTGCTGTAAATCTTTTTTCTATTTTTATTTTTATTTGTTTATTTATTTGGTACTGGTGATTGGCAATTTACCAACTAGATTCCCAGTTATTTTTACATTTTATTTTAAGACTGGGTCTTGTTAAGTTGTTAAGGGTTTTTCTAAGTTACTGAGGCTGATCTAAAACTTGCCATCCTCTTGCCTCAGCCCAACCAGTTACTGACATTATCAGCATGTGCCATCATACCTGCCACCTTCTTTATTTTTTAAATGAATATCTACAGATATAAAGGAGCTTCTTTGTACTGTTAACTTTCTACTATGAAGTTAAAATTGATTTTAGGACACTAAATTTTTAAAATCTGTTATATGAATGGTTTTATCAATTATATAATATTGTCTTGCATATTTGAATTTTCCAGAGTTCATAATATGACTTTTGTCACTCATTTTACTTCATTATATATGTCTATAATCTCAAAATAATTGACTTCACTTTGTAATTTGCACCATTATAATCTATTAAAGATTAAATAGCTGTTGAGTCTTTAACATTCACTTTTGTATGCTAAAATTTCCATGATGTGAACTCTTGTAACATTTTTCCTGAAATTTTTTTTATACATAGAATCATTTCTTTCTTAGATATAGGGTGAAGAAGATTACTGAAATTATACCGAATACAGTAGTATTTCCCTCTCATACAATGATAGATATAGAGTAGTAGACAGGCTTCAACTTTCTCACCTCCATGGTAAGATAACAAGAAAATGTTTGATTTACATTCCTACCTAATTTCTCAAACAGATAGAGATCCAATTGTCCATAGGGGTAACTAGCTTAATAAATGCACACCTTCTTGACATTATTAACTTTTCTATTTCTCTTTTAAGCTCTCATAAATATTTACTAGAATCATTACCCAGGTAACTCTCTTACAGTTGAATTCTTGCTCAGGCTCTATTTCTAAGGGACCCACACAAAAGATATGCTAAAGGTGGTATCAGAAGGAATATAAAGAAGCCAGAATTCAGGAAATATTTTGAAATTAAACAACATAACAGAATGACTAAGTTAGGAAATCATTGTTGGCAGGTAACTGGACTATTGATAACACTGCATGCTGCATCTTTACAAATATAGAAACTCCCATGTGTAATAAATAAAGCTAAGTTGCAGGTATGCTGGGATGTACTGATTTATGCATTAACTCTAACACTTGAGAGATATGTGAGAAAATAGAGCACTGTGGGATAAGTTCACTATTGTGGACTCTGTGAAAATCCTCAGAAAAAAATATAAGACATGTGTCAACTATCAGCATAGAATATGAAAGCCAGAATACCACCTCTACAGCGTGTAAAGAGCTACTCATTTTCTTTTCCAAGAACACAGATTCTGAAAATCAGACCAAAGATCAAATGATGACAATTATAGTGGTATAAAAAGTCTTTGTTATAGCCTTGTCAGGCATGAGCTTTCTGGTAGAGAGAAAATGAGTGCTGTGTTGAAACTTGTGATTAAAATACAAGTTTATTGTATATTGTGACCAAACATATTGCAGTTTAGAGTAGAGTGCAATATGTGATCTGGCATTGGTGACCAACTGCCTTCTTCTGAGAGGAGGTTATATCTGGTGATTATGAAAGTGTGTAGTTCAGATCTTTTTCAGAAGAAAAGTACTGCAGCGAACACCATCATATTAACAGAGATTCAATCCCTGAATATCTTGTGGCTACCAAAACATTTCTGCTAATAGCGAACTCCTCTGAAGAGCAATTTGACCCATGAAATCACATGCTTTCGACTGACCCCACTGCTTTTGGAAATTTTTCCTAATATTTTAATTTTTGTTGTTGTTCTCTCACTTTCAAAAGTGTCAGATCTGTTTCTTTATGTGGATGCTCTCCCTACCTCCTCCTACTAACTCCACTTCAGTCTCTTCAGAATTTCTTCTACTAAGTCTTGTAAACTTCTAATGTTGGCTTGGTGCCTGCTTTATTTGGGAAACCTAAAATAGCACATATATTAAAGATAAAAGGAGGAAAAAGGAAATTATTTGAAATATAGAGGTTACCATCACAGCTGGATTTTTCGAACAAATAAGTATGTACCTGGAAATTAGAAATATATATGCATCAAATTCAGGTATGTTTTTTTTTTCTCAGTGGAATGGTCATTGGGGAATTCTAATCATATCATCAATGGGAGGGAGAGGAAGCTGTCAGTGCAGCAAGAGATGGCTTTGTGAGAATTTGGAACTTTCCTATTTAAATACATTCAGAAACTCCCTACTCCAAGATTCATGAAAGACATCTATATTTAGTAATGAAATGAATTGTCCTGGAAACAGCCTATATTACAACCAAGGAAAGAGTTTATGATGGCACCTTGAATCAGATACTAGGCTCATATCCATACACTCAGGCTATTTGAGGACTCATAAACAAACCAGGAGTTGTTTCTCATAAACTGCTTACTAAAAAGTAAAAGTTTATTCCAAAATCCTACTGATGTCCATAGTGATTTATTTTTGTGGTTTGTGATAGATTGCAAACATCATTGTGATATTCCCTAGATACTTAAAGAACAAATTACTCTGCTGGGCTATAAAGTCCAAATAACAGAAATGCTTGGACTGTTTGGAAGGCTTTCATCTGTTCTCTGTCACCTGGTAAATGGGACTTATTTATATACATTAAGAACATGCTTTACAAGATTTGAATAAATTCCATAAATGACTGTCCCTCTTTTTTACTGTCAGCATGAAAAAGAGAAGCAATGCTGAATCTCATTTTGAAAGAGAAAGTCCTCAGGTCATTGACTACCAGAACTTGAGAAGTTTTATTGCTTTGTTAAATAGAGAGGTTTCTGTTTTTCTTAGAGATTTATTTCTTACACTATAGTTTACATAGGTTCTACCACATCATATATATAGTACTTGTTTTTTTTTCTCCTCCTAAGTTTTTGCCAGTATCATATACTGTAGGATGATAAAATGATTAATAATCTTGGCAAATAAATTAGTACAGAATCATATGGTTGTGAATACCCTGATACAAAAGAATAAAGAAAGATTATTTTATGAATTGCTTACTTGGTTAAGTAATCAGGTGAATATTCTGGTATTCTCTGTTTAAATTGGAGGGGAACTAATTTTGTCAATTCAATCAGTGATTTCTTAACAAGTCTAAGGTCTGCCCTCACTTCACAAGAGTGAAGAGTCTCTGTATAACAATTCTATTCATGAACATATTAACCTCAGAAATGCACTATAATTATCAAACTTGGAACTTTTGAGCAGGCATATATGAAATCTGATTATTTCTCTTAATTCTAGTATTATAACACTACTAATTATGTGGCTATGTTTTACTTTCTTTCTAGGAAGTTAAATCTCCAGAAGCTTACTTGTTATCCTCCTTAAAGAAAAATGAACAATTAAAACTATACAAAAATTCCTTCTTTGAACCCAGAAGCCTGTTTGTGCATATATGTGTGAGGTGTTCATACACTTACGTGTGTATATCTCTTTCAATATGTAGGAGTGTCTCTTCCAAATAAATCCTCAGAAACTGGAAAAAAATAACAAGATGCATGTAGAACTACCTTGTCCACCATAATGTAGATTTAAGTCTCATTAAATTTAGTTCCTTATCATATAACCTGACTTATTTAACCAGTGGACCATTATGTAGTTCTAAATTTCTAAAACTTTAGTTTAACCAAGAGAAATAAGGTATTTATTTAGGTATTTCCTTGAATACATTGTGTATCTAATATAATCATAATGACCCCTTCAGAAAAGATTAGGTTATAGATTTATAGTACTTTTTAAAAATTTCATTTTACGCTATTTTATTTTGTTTATTACTTTTTTTATATAAATAAGCATAAGTATATTTAACTTCTGGGTTTTGCTTTGGTCTAATGTGGTGCTGATGCCAGGCAACTCTTCCTTGACATGAGACATGTTCTGATATAAAATCTATTTCAATCTTAAGGATACTGAAGAGTCAGTTAGTGCACTGGTGTTGGTAAAAATACAGAATATGTGCAAGAGATCTATTGTACATGTTGGTGACTACACTTAATAAAAATACAGGTATATTTTTAAAAAAAATAATAGGTATGTAGGGCAATGTATGTGTTAAATACCTTTAGTCATTCCACTACATACATCTCAAAGGATCATGTTGTACATGATAAATATATGTATATATCAATTTTTACCTTTGAATTTTAAAAATAACCTTAAAACTACTAAAAATGAATCTCCAAAAATACAATATTAATTAACAATATAGGTCCTGGTGCATTTTATTATATACACATTCTCTCTCTCTCTCTCTCTCTCTCTCTCTCTCTCTCTCTCTCTTCTCTGAAGTTTAAGCATTTTTATTCAGCTTTTGATATCCAAATATACTTATGTATCCACTGAAATACACTTAAAGATAGGCTTTTGTGTTTTAGATAAACTTAACTATTTTAACATTTTTCCAGTGGTTTGGTGTTAGATCTATTTGTCACAAAATTGGTGAGAGAAATTTCAACTACTGCATGAGTTTTATGTAAATGGTATATATTATATAAAATACATAGTCAGTTTAACAGAGTAGAAGACACTGGTTTAAAAAGTTAACAAGTAGAATTTCTCACATTTCCCTGTAACATATATTGTCATATTATAATAAATAGTAAATGATTACCTACATTAGCAATTAAGATATGTCCCTAAAGAATGTGAATTATTTATATGTCATCAATATATCATTAAGAGAAATTTCTAATTATTTCGTTCATATTGTTATTGGCATAATTTAACCCAATTTTAAAGCACAAAATATAGTTTAGATAAAAGTAACATTCAAATAACTATATTTGTAACTATGTCAGTATTCTCAAAATTAATGGAAATAAACATTCTTTATGAACTATCATCTATCCCAGTATATGAAGGTATTCATGAATAGATGTCAGACCTACCTGACTTAGTATTCCATCTGATTTTTTCTCTAAATATTTTACTTTTGCTTAACTTTCACTTAATTGGCATCTGAGTTCTAAAAGAGGATCTGCATTTATTACTTAGCAAATCTGGCATTCAATAATCCTAAAGAACTAAAAGCTCTTTGGATAAAGTATAAGGTCACCAAGCATATAGACTTGCCACAGTCTAGCTGGGCAAAATAACCGAGGGGTGACAAGCAACTTGTGAAGGTTGATACAGCGGGAGCCACTTTATTATGGGACAGGGACAGAGAAGTATATATATCCAACTAATTACACACAGCTTAACTTAATTGACTTCATTTAGACACATCAGTCAGTCATTAAGGAATCCTCATCATCTTAATGGCTCATTGGCATTGGCTCAGAAACCACTCCTCCTAGCATACTGCCAGGCACCATTTAACTTGGTTGTGGCCCTCATCATCTAGTCATGTCTATAATAAGTAATAATATATAATATATTATTTATAATATAATAAGTCCTCAGGGACTTATTATTGGACCAAAAAGATGTAAAAAGACTTTAGGAATTCTAGATACTGTGCATGTTACTCTAAAAACCAAAAACACAAACAACTTTGAAAGTTTATTAAACATAGGAGATTTCTCAAGTCCATTTTATAATTCAATGCATTATTTATTTCAAAAATCGTGGGGAGTCTTCTAATATATATTGATTTCCTCAGTTGCAATGGTGACATGTTTGTCTAGTTGTATTAAACAGGAGGGAAAGAAACTAAGAAAGAGCTAAAATAAATAAATAAATAATTTAATCTACATTTTCAATTTCTAAAACTCTTAAATGTAATGGTTACTTTATTCTTAAAGACTTTGGCTTATTGATAAGTTCAAATGTCTTCAATATTCAAATTAAATTAACTTCTACAGTATCTCAATAATCCAAAACATATTTTTCTTCCTTTTATTTATACTTAAAACTATAATCTATAAAGAACCATAATGATTTGTTAGTCCTATCAAGTAATGCTAAACTGTTTTTTAAGAAAAAAAAAATCTCACAAGAGCTTGCAACTGAGGCTACTTTTGTTGCTAAGCGTGTAATGACAGAGCTAATAATATTTGTCTTGTGCAAATTTATTTTTAACAAGCATTATTTCAAACAGATATTGCAGCTTCTATTGAACTGCCTCTTTTTTTAATCCACAAGGTATCATAATTAATATCCAAATATAAGCATGTACTAGTCACAGACCCATACACAGCATAAGGTTAGCCAAGGTTAAAAAAAAAAAAATTCAGGGCATCAAGTAAAGATGAGCTTATTTCCTCAGTTTGGGTCATCATCAAAGAGACAACTTTGTGGTATAGAATGTTTACTTTTGTTCGTTTTGCTGGAAGTGTTAGAGAGTGACTTTTAAGAGATAACTGCCAAAGTCAATGTCTGATTAAATAGTAATAGATTGTCTTTTTAACCAATTTACTACATCTTACGTCCAAATTTTTTCAAATATTTTTCTAGCTCTATTCTCTCTTTCTTCTTCTTCTGTTATCCTAAATATATGAATGCTAAATAGATTGATACTGTCTCACAATTTATTGGGACTTTGCTCATTGTCTAAAACATTTTTCTTTCTGTATTTCAATTTGTATCACTTCTATTGACTTGTACTCAAGTATACTAATATATTGTTTTGCATCATCAAATAAACTGCTTAATACCATCTGATAAGTTTTTTAACTTCAGTTGAATGAGTTTTTCACAATTGAATATTTTATCTCACTTTTTAATAGAATATATGTCTTTATTTTGATAATATTTTATCAATTGATTTAAAGTCCTGGTCTCTGTTAATTCCAACAATTAAGCTGTTTGTAATTTTATTTATATTTATTACTATTATTTTTATTTTTTTATTAATTTTTTTTATTGTTGGTTGTTCAAAACATTACATAGTTCTTCATATATATTATTTCACATTTTGATTTAAGTGGGTTATGAACTCCCATTTTACCCCGTATACAGCTTGCAGAATCACATCAGTTACACTTCCATTGATTTACATATTGTATTCTGCTGCCTGTCTTATCCTCTACTATCCCCCCTCCCCTCCCCTTCCCTCTTCTCTCTCTACCCCCACTACTGTAATTCATTCCTCCCCTTTGTATTATTTTTCCCTTTCCCCTCACTTCCTCTTGTATGTAATTTTGTATAACCCTGTGGGTCTCCTTCCATTTCCATGCAATTTCCCTTCTCTCTCCCTTTCCCTCCCACCTCTCATCCTTGTTTAATGTTGGTCTTCTTCTCATGCTCTTCTTCCCTAGTCTGTTCTTAGTTACTCTCCTTATATCAAAGAAGACATTTGGCATTTGTTTTTTAGGGCTTGGCTAGCTTCGATTAGCATAATCTGCTCTAATGCCATCCATTTCCCACCAAATTCTATGATTTTGTCATTTTTTAATGCAGAGTAATACTCCATTGTGTATAAATGCCACATTTTTTTTATCCATTCGTCTATTGAAGGGCATCTAGGTTGGTTCCACAGTCTTGCTATTGTGAATTGTGCTGCTATGAACATCAATGTAGCAGTGTCCCTGTAGCATGCTCTTTTTAGGTCTTTAGGGAATAGACCGAGAAGGGGAAAGGCTGGGTCAAATGGTGGTTCCATTCCCAGCTTTCCAAGAAATCTCCATACTGCTTTCCAAATTGGCTGCACCAATTTGCAGTCCCACCAACAATGTACAAATGTACCCTTTTCCCCACATCCTCGCCAGCACTTATTGTTGTTTGACTTCATAATGGCTGCCAATATTACTGGAGTGAGATGGTATCTTAGGGTGGTTTTGATTTGCATTTCTCTGACTGCTAGAGATGGTGAGCATTTTTTCATGTACTTGTTGATTGATTGTATATCCTCCTCTGAGAAGTGTCTGTTCAAGTCCTTGGCCCATTTGTTGATTGGGTTATTTGTTATCTTATTGTCTAATTTTCTGAGTTTTTTGTATACTCTGGATATGAGGGCTCTATCTGAAGTGTGAGGAGTAAAGATTTGTTCCCATGATGTAGGCTCCCTATTTACCTCTCTTATTGTTTCTTTTGCTGAGAAAAAACTTTTTAGTTTGAGTAAGTCCCATTTGTTGATTCTAGATGTTAACTCTTGTGCTATGGGTGTCCTATTGAGGAATTTGGAGCCCGACCCCACAGCATGTAGGTCGTAGCCAACTTTTTCTGCTATCAGATGCCGTGTCTCTGATTTGATATCAAGCTCCTTGATCCATTTTGAGTTAACTTTTGTGCATGGCGAGAGAAAGGGATTCAGTTTCATTTTGTTGCATATGGATTTCCAGTTTTCCCAGCACCATTTGTTGAAGATGCTATCCTTCCTCCATTGCATGCTTTTAGCCCCTTTATCAAATATAAGAAAGTTGTAGTTTTGTGGGTTGGTTTCTGTGTCCTCTATTCTGTACCATTGGTCCACCCACCTGTTTTGGTACCAGTACCATGCTGTTTTTGTTACTATTGCTCTGTAATATAGTTTGAAATCTGGAATCGCTATATCACCTGATTCACACTTCCTGCTTAGTATTGTTTTTGTTATTCTGGGTCTTTTATTCTTCCATATGAATTTCATGATTGCTTTCTCTATTTCTACAAGAAATGCCGTTGGGATTTTGATTGGCATTGCATTAAACCTATAGAGAACTTTTGGTAATATCGCCATTTTGATGATGTTAGTTCTGCCTATCCATGAACAGGGTATATTTTTCCATCTTCTAAGTATTTCTTCAATTTCTCTCTTTAGGGTTCTGTAGTTTTCATTGTATAAGTCTTTCACCTCTTTTGTTAGGTTGATTCCCAAGTATTTTATTCTTTTTGAGGATATTGTGAACGGAGTGGTTGTCCTCCTTTCCATTTCAGAGGATTTGTCGCTGATATACAGGAATGCCTTTGATTTATGCGTGTTGATTTTATAACCTCTCTCTTCTTCTTTTCGCTAGCATGGCTAAGGGTCTGTCAATTTTATTTAGTTTTTCAAAGAACCAACTTTTAGTTTTGTCAATTTTTTCAATTGTTTCTTTTGTTTCAATTTCAATAATTTCAGCTCTGATTTTAATTATTTCTTGCCTTCTACTTCTTTTGCTGTTGTTTTGCTCTTCTTTTTCTAGGATTTTGAGATGAAGTATGAGATCATTTATTTGTTGGTTTTTTCTTTTTTTAAGGAATGAACTCCAAGCAATGAATTTTCCTCTTAGAACTGCTTTCAATGTGTCCCATAGATTCCGATATGTTGTGTCTGTGTTTTCATTTAACTCTAAGAATTTTTTAATTTCCTCCTTGATGTCTTCTAAAACCCATTGATCATTCAGTAACCTATTGTTCATTCTCCAAGTGATGCATGATTTTTCCTTCCTTCTTTTATCGTTGATTTTCAGTTTCATTCCATTATGATCAGATAAGATGCATGGTATTATCTCTACTCCTTTATATTGTCTTAGAGTTGCCCTGTGACATAATATATGATCTATTTTTGAGAAGGATCCATGTGCTGCTGAGAAAAAAGTGTAGCTGCTTGATGTTGGGTGGTATATTCTATATATGTCAATTAAGTCTAGGTTGTTAATTGTGTTATTGAGTTCTATAGTTTCCTTATTCAACTTTTGTTTGGAAGATCTGTCCAGTGGTGAGAGAGGTGTGTTGAAGTCTCCCATGATTATTGTATGGTGGTCTATTAGACTCTTGAACTTGAGAAGAGTTTGCTTGATGAACATAGCAGCACCATTGTTTGGGGCATATATATTTATGATTGTTATGTCTTGTTGGTGTATGGTTCCCTTGAGCAGTATGTAGTGTCCCTCTTTATCCCTTTTGATTAACTTTGGCTTGAAATCTGTTTTATTTGATATGAGTATGGACACTCCTGCTTGTTTCCGCAGTCCATATGAGTGATATGATTTTTCCCAACTTTTCACCTTCAGTCTATGTATATCTTTTCCTATCAAATGCATCTCCTGTAGGCAGCATATTGTTGGGTCTTGTTTTGTGATCCATTCAACTAGCCTGTGTCTCTTAATTGGTGAGTTTAAGCCATTAACGTTTAGGGTTATTATTGAGATATGGTTTGTTCTTCCCGCCATATTTGTTTACTAATGCTACTAAACCTGATTTGTTTTCCTCTTTGATTATTTTCCCCCCTTTAGTGTCCTACCTCCCACTGTTGGTTTTCATTGTTGTTTTCCATTTCCTCTTCCTGTAGTGTTTTGCCAAGGATTTTTTGAAGAGATGGTTTTCTAGCTGCAAATTCTTTTAACTTTTGTTTATCGTGGAATGTTTTAATTTCATCTTCCATCCTGAAGCTTAATTTCGCTGGATACACGATTCTTGGTTGGAACCCATTTTCTTTTAGCGTTTGAAATATGTTATTCCAGGATCTTCTAGCTTTTAGAGTCTGTGTTGAGAGATCAGCTGTTATCCTGATTGGTTTACCCCTAGATGTAATCTGCTTCCTTTCTCTTGTAGCTTTTAAAATTCTCTCCTTATTCTGTATGTTGGACATCTTCATTATAATGTGTCTAGGTGTGGATCTCTTATGATTTTGCACATTCGGCGTCCTGTAGGCTTCTAGGATTTGGGATTCTGTCTCATTCTTCAAGTCTGGGAAGTTTTCTTGTATTATTTCACTGAATAGATTGTTTATTCCTTTGGTTTGGAGCTCTGTGCCTTCCTGTATCCCAATGACTCTTAAGTTTGGTCTTTTGATATTATCCCATAGTTCTTGGATGTTCTGCTCATGGTTTCTTTGCAGACTTGCTGAGCTGTCTATGTTCTTTTCAAGTTGAAATACTCTGTCTTCATTGTCTGATGTTCTATCTTCTAAGTGATCCACTCTGCTGGTAGTATTCTCAATTGAGTTTTTAAGTTGGTTTATTGCTTCCTGCATTTCTAGGATTTCTATTTGTTTGTTTTTTATTACCTCTATCTCCCTGTGAAATTGATCTTTTACTTCCTGGATTTGTTTATGTAGTTCTTTGTCAATGTGATCTTTCATCGTCTGATTTTGCTGTCTCATGTCTTCCTTGAGACTCCAGATCATCTGAAGCATGTATATCCTGACCTCTCTATCTGACATTCCATCTGTTGCAGCTATTACCTCTTCTAAAGTTGAGTTGACCTGCATTGCCTGTGGTCCTTTCTTTCCTTGTCTTTTCATACTGCTGGCGTTTCTTTCTGCTTGGTGAAACTGTTGTGTTTTTGAAATTTTCCCTCTATTTATTTATATTGCTCTTGTATAGTTGAAAAATCTCCCTTGCAGGGCAGAGAGTGGCTGTGATCCTCCTCCAATTGGTGTGATCCGTCTACCACGCTGGCAGGCCCTAGGTCTGCTCTGTTGGTCGGTCGAAAGTCCGCCTACCCAGTAGGCGCGAGGGGCACCTCCGCCCCTCAGCAGGCCACTGGGCCTGATCTGCCAGTGGTCACAGTCCCGCCTACCTTGCAGGCACTGGGGGAGGTGACGGGCCTGCCCCTCAGCAGGCCGCTGTACCTGTCCTGCTGGTGGGTCGCAGGACCAAGTTCCCTGCAGGCGCGTGTGACAGCTCTGTCACTCTGCAGGTTGCTCGGCCTGACCTGCCCGTGGCTCGCAGGTTCGCCTACCTTGCAGGCACTCTATTATTTTTAATTGTGAGTTACATTTTATGCTTCTTTGTGTGTTTAGTAACTTTTTTTTGTACACTTGACATTGTGATTTTTGTGTTGTAGTGTGTTTAGGTATCTATATTATTACTTAAACAGAATCGGAATTTTCTTCAGTAAGGTTTTAAATTGTGAGCAAAAACTTTGTTCATATAAAGGACTGGTTTTAGGCTTTATTAAACTTTGGTTTTGTTAGCTCTCCCTTTGGTCTTAAGTAATTACTTAACATGGTCTTTAAGTGGCAAATCTAATGTTTAAGAAAACTTTCAAAGACAGTGAAATGAGATGAACATCATTAATCTAAGTACATGTATGAAGACATGAATGATGTGACTCTACTTTTTGTACAACCAGAAATATGAAAAATTGTGCTCTATATGTATAATATGAATTATAATGAATTCTGCTGTCATATATAACAAATGATAATAAAAAAAATTTAGGAAGTGTTATATTGAATGATTTGGGTCACTCCCCTATATGACAGCTAGTTCTTCTAACTTTCATTACTTGGGTCAAATTATAAACTCTGCCAATGATGACAAAAAAAGAAGGAAAATATTTATCTAGCCCAATTCCCCAGCAGAACACAGCTTTAAAATTTTTGGTCATCTCTTTCAATCTTCAGGCCTTGCTTTCCACTATGTATCTTTAATTCTTAGCATATTATAGTTCAGTACTTCCTAAGTGAACATTTTCACAAAAGCTGAGATTTGAAAGCAATTCATACATTAGTTTTTGTAGCCCTTTATTCTGTGGCTCTCTTGATTTAGTGATGTTATTTTCAATTCCCAGGTATTCTAGCATCACTAAAGTTTGATCTCTACTTCCTCAATCCAACAACACTGCTGATTTCTGTTATAACTCCATTTCTTAACTGTAAGGCCAACCAACAAGAGCCTTGAGGGAAAACTCAGTAAACAAAACAAACCAACCAGATTTCTTCCTACATGTCTCATTTTTAAGAACTGAATTCTACTCATTTCTTTCTTTTTGAAACATGTCAGTGATGGAATTCAAAACAAATATTGCAGGATGAAACAATTTAATTTCCTCAAAAATATGCTTGAAATATTCACCATGAAGCACTAGTTATTGAGGTTACAGAGAAACAAGGGAAAATTTTTATTTTTTTTTCTTAAGGATTTTCGTAGTTTAATTCAAAGACCTTTGAATTGCAGTATGACTACATTACTTGCAATATGTACATGCAGTTAAGTATACCACTGCAGATACCTGTATACATTTATATTGGGGTACATTAATGTACTTTTAAACAAGCACATAAGTTATTCATATGCAGATTGTCTGGATTCACTCCTCTGAGAGGATTTCTTTAAAAAGAATCTGGTTAGATTAAAAAGGATGACTGAGAACTCATATGAGTAGCTGCAGATTCAAACTTTACTCAGGAAAAATTGAATTTTTCTTTCATCTTAGGGATTTCATAAAGTTTTCAGCTGAAACCACATTGTCCAAAAACACCTGTGGGGTTCTGTGCCCCACAGTATGATTGCAATGAATCTCATCTTGTTGTCTCTTGGTGGCACTGTAATCACTCAGTGTGACCTGAATGTGTGCAGTTTGGTTTCAGGACCAACTAAATTACTTTATGTTGTACTGAAACCAAGAACTATCTGACCAGACTTGACATTTCCTGGCATAACTCAATCTTGCCCCGCTATTTGAAAGTACACAGAATGCTTTCTCCTGATTCTCAACACTATTGATGTCTCAAACTATTTTATTTATCAAAGCCTCTCTCTCCCAGAGATAAAATGAAGCCCAGGTAATTTTAATAAAACATTCAATCAGTTTTTGTTTTTTTTTTTACTTAGCTTGATAGAATCAAAGAGTTGAGTGCTTCTACTCACAGAGAACTTTGTATTTCATCCTTCAAAAGAGCTGATTTGATATTTTTGTTTCACTTAATGATTGTCAAAAAAATTAACTGGCACAAACTAATAGTAGATGTGTATATACATTCAGGCTTATACATGTTTTTGTCTCTTGACTAAAATGCTGGCTATATTGTATTTTCTGTGTGGATAAACTGATAGAATCTATAGTTATATGAGATGAATAGATAAAGATAAATATGACATTGAGAGATAGATATGCAGATCTGACTATTGTGACTCTTGTAAATATTATGCTCCTGTTCTTCCAGTTCTGATTGTTATAACACTATTCCTCCCTTTAACTGAAGAAAAACTTTCAATATGGAAAAATATTTTTCCTGATTTCATGACAATCTGAAAGTATGTCATTAGTGATACATAAAATGAACAATAGTCAAAAACAGGACTAGAAAGCATAAATTATGTAAATAGATCAGTATCTTGCCTCACATAACTCTGATTTTAAGAAGATTAATGTAGTTTTTAATAGACCTAGCATCTCAACTTGAAACTTTGATTCTATTAAATTTATCAACTCTTTAATGTTTTAAATAATGAACAGAATAAAAAAAGACTCATTAGGAAGGGTATACATTTCCAAAATATATAAATATGTAGAATTACCCAGAAGAAATATAACACTATTATATATTGGAGGAAGAGGATGAAAGCAGCATACATATATTAATTTTGGAAATTTTTATTGTTCCCTGAAAGTATTAATTTCATAGAATTTATTATTTATTCAAACTAAATGATTTTCAATGGTTACTATTATGTCTATTTGCATTGGATGAGAAATATTTACTTAACACCTGACATGTTCTACATAATTGAAATTGATCATAATCAGAGATCTTTTCTTTCATAAAAAAGAAAATTTCTTTTCACAGAAAGTTTTCTTTCATAATTTTGTCATTTTGTCAGTTTTGAGAGAGACTTTTATTTTATTGATTATTGATTTTTTTCAAGTACAAATGCTTCTCAACTCATGTTGAGGTTATGACCAGATAAACCTATTTTAAGTAAAAAATAAGTTTAATACACCTAATACACCTAACCTTCTGAACATCAGCTTAGCAACACAGCACACTGCAGAGTTTCAGTTGCTTACTCTGAAGATAGTTTGCAACTTACTGACCCTGACTAGAATTGCCAGAGAGTATTTTTTTCACTTATCAATAGTCTAGGAAAAGAACAAAATCCAAAATTTTAATTCTATTGAATGCCTATTCCTTTCATACCATCATGAAGTCAAAATTTTAAAAGTCAAATCATTGTAAGTTGGGAACTCTGTAAACAGATTGTTCTGCATCAATTTTTTTTTCACTTCTAATAGTAAATTTCACTGTTTTCTGATTTTATCTTCATTATGCTCTTCTTCTGCTTGCTTTGTTTTGCTTTGTTTCTTCTAGTTTCTTAAGGTGAGAATTTAGAATGCTAATTTCACACCTTTCCAGTTTTCTAATGTGAGCAACTAGTTATAAGTTTCCCTCTTAGCACTGCTTTAATTGTACCATATTTAATTGCATCTTTGTTTGTTTGTTTTCATTCAGTTACGTGTATTTTAACTGCATTTCTGACTTCTTCTTTGAGTCATATGCTATTTCAAAACATGCTTTTTAATGTACCTAATTTCCAAGCTAGAAAATATTCCTATAGTTTGTTATTGCTTTCAAATTTGTTTCCATTGTCTTCATAATTTAAAATTTATTGTTAGGTGTCTCAATGCAGAATATAGCCTACTTTTAAGTTGAAATACATATTTTGTTGTTTTGGGGTAGAGTATTAAAAAATGTCAATTTTATATTGTTGGTTGGTGGTGTTCAGTTCTTTTATAAATTTGTTGACATTTTATCATGTAGTTCTATTATCAAAAGAAGAATGTTAAAGTTCTTATATATAATTATGGTTTTGCATATTTCCATTCTCAATTGCATTGGTTTTTAAATGTTGCTTTAAAATGTGCTGTTTGTTGTATACACACTGAGAATTAATATGACTTCTTGCCAGATTGAAACTTTTTATCATTACATTTTGTTTCTATTTTTCTCTAGTAAATTATGAAGTATATTGATTTAATCACTCTTGTTAATACATTTTTCATGAAATTTGTTTTTCCAGTCTTTTGATTTGAAATTCCTATGTTTTTATGTTTAAAGTGAGTTTTAAAAGTGTGTTGTTGGATCATTTTTTGTTCAATTTTTAATTAACTCAATCATTTTTATTTAATTACAATGAGTCCATTTAGATTGTTTACATTTAAAGTAATTATTGATAGGTGAAGGCTTGTGTGTTAGTTAGCTTTTTGTCACTGTCACTAAAATGCAGAGGAGGAAAAGTTTATTTGGGGCTCTTGATTTCAGAGGTCCAGTCCTTTTTCAGCTGATTCCACTGCTCTGAACCTGAGGTGAGGCAGAACCACATGGCAGGAGGGTGTGGCAGAGGAAAGTTGTTCAGATGATGGCAGTCAATAAGAAGAGGAAGAGCAAGTATGGAGCCAGGAACAAAATATCACACTCAAGGGCACTCTCCTGATGACTTATTTTTTCTTGTCACCCACCTGCCAACTATTACCACTCTGTAAGCCATTCAAACTATTGAAGAATCAGAGGGATTAATTCTTTGATTAGGTATTAGTTCTCAGAATTTAATTATTTCAACATGAACATTGCTACCTTGGATAACCTGTGAGCTTTTGGGAGGACACATCATATTCAAATTTAAAAAGATTGCATTCCAATATATAATTATATAATTATTAAATAATTATAATTTTTGTTATTTGCTTTTCTGCTTCCATTATCTTGTCTTTATTTATGGTTTTAGTATGCCACTTTGAATAGATTTCTTGTGCTTTCTCCAGTTTTTCTTTGTATGTATTTATCATTGCCAGTTGATGTTAGTGTTTTGGAATTTTGAGTGATGCATTAAACCCTTACTTTAATTAGGTTCATTTAAGCTCCCATTTACAAAAAATACAGTTTTCTTATATATTTTTCTCTAAATAAATTTAGCATCATAAAAATGATATTATAATGTTTCTTCTAAGCATTAAATCTGATTAAAGTAATTCATTTTTACCCATTACATTTTTCTTATTTTTATCTGAAGTGCCTCCTCTTTTTCCTTTGTCATTCCATTTTTTTAAGAGAGAGAGAGAGAGAGAGAGAGAGAGAGAGAGAATTTTTTAATATTTATTTTTTAGTTTTTGGTGGACACAATATCTTTATTTTTTTTAATTTTTATGTGGTGCTGAGGGTTGAACCCAGAGCCCTTCGAATGCCAGGTGAGCACGCTACCACTTGAGCCACATCCCCAGCCCAATTGTCATTCTATTTTTGTTTGGAAAAGTCTCTTGCCCTTTTTTAGGGTAAATCTGATGTGAAACATTTTCTTAATTATCCTCTGAGAATATCTTTAATTTTCGTTCATTTCTAAAGTATAGTTTCACTAGATAAATGATTTACTCTTGATAATTCCTTTATTACTTGAAAGTATTTTAATATCTGCTTCTAAGATGTTATGAAAATCAGCTGCCATTTGAATTTGCATTCATCCATAAACACTATCTCATTAAAAATATTTCTTTCTTTTACTTTAGTCTTCATAAATCTAAATCAATGAGTTTATGTGTTGAAAAATTTGGGAGTTTTCAAATATTATTTCTTCATATATATGTTGTACTCCTGAGTCCCAACTGATTATAGATTTCTTTTGTTACTGTCTAACACATCATATAGACCTTGAGAAGTTTTTAAAATCTATTTTCTCCCTGTTGTTAATACTGAGTAAAACATTATTTATATGTCTTCCTTTTCATTGATATTTAACATTAGTCATCATCTCCATTCTAATATTGACCTTCTCCAGTAATTTTGTTTTAATTTCAATTATTTTCCAGTTATGTAAAATGTATTTCATTCTTGTTATAATTTCCATTTCTTTAGCAGGATTTCATTATATTATTTATTCCAAGAAAATTTGCAAATAATTATTAAAATATTTTATTATGGGTGCTTAAAATATTTGCAGATAATTTCAAAACTTGATTACTTTTATTGGTGTTTGTTTATCATCCTTCCTCATTCAAATAGTATTTTCACTGGTTTTTGGTATGGTTCTTGGTATGATGAATTCTTTTCTACTATTTCTTTGTCATTTTGGATGTTATAATTGTTCACTTTTAATGGTATTCACATTTCTTTCATCAGGAGCCAGTCTATTCAGGTTTTCAGTATAGATACCAACCTGTTTTTGTGAACTTTAGTTAAGATTACAACTTAGATTTTTAGAATCAGTTGCCTGTGTTCCTCTGACACAAAGCAGAACTTTTGTATATTGGGTCAGACACTCCAATAAGAGCTGGACATGCAAACAAGGTATAGCTCACATGTATACTACCACTAATATGTATCAAGCAGGCTGCTCTCAAATGAGCTATATGCCCATTCCCTGCCATTTTGCTTCAGAAGACAGACATACACTGTAGGGTATAGATCACTTCTCTATGTCATTAGTAGGCTATAATTTCCCTGATCCTTTAGCCAGGGAACAGGTTTTACATATTATTTTTTTGTACCTATTGGCTCTTCCAAGTTACAGACCTCTCAGAAACCCAGTTCAGGATGTACAAAGATAAAAAGAAAACTCAGGCAATACTGCATTGTTCCTTAAGTTGTGAACAAATCAATTCTCTTTTTATTTTTATTTTTCTTTTCAGATTCATTTTATACTTGTACTTGCTATATTATGTCCAGGATAGTTAGGTATAATATATGGCAAGGTCGGAAGTAAAAACATGAAAAATAAAATAAAATTTTCTCCAAAGAAAAAGCCTAATTTTTACCTTTTTACATAATAAAATTACATTCACAGAGAAATCCTTTCTAAAAGCATAAAAGTTAGAAACAGTTGTTATTTCAGACTCTGGGCTTTATTTTTGAAATTCCCTTTACTTTTGAACCTCTGGTTACTCAAAATAAAGTCAAAATACAAATGTGGATGTAATTTTACTATAATATTTTATACCTGTGATACATGTAGAACTGATCTGAAGTGATATTACTGTGACTCTTAGAGCTAAGAGTAAATATTAATGTTTTTATTCAGTTCTTATGATCCTATGGTATGGATGTTCATTCACATGATGTCATAACAAGGCCATTGAGAATATAGCTTTTTGTGATCCTATTTTGTAATGCAATGTGCATTCTTTTTTAATTTTGCTTTAATTAGTTATACATGAGAGTAGAATGCATATATGCATTTTGACATATCTTACATAGATGGGATATAAATTCCCCTTTTTCTGAGTGCACATGTTGCAGAATCATATTAGTCATGTAGTCACATATATACATAAAGTAATAATGTCTGTTTCATTCTGTATCTTTATCATCCCCACAGCCCCTCCCATCACTTCCCTCTACCTAATCTAAGGTAACCCTATTCTTCCCTAGTACAGCCTGCCTTATTGTGAATTAGCATTTACATATTAGAGAAAACATTTGGTCTTTGGTTTTGTGGGATTTGCTTATTTCACTTAGCATGATATTCTCCATTTACTGGTAAATGCCATAATGTCGCTCTTCTTTAAAGCTGAGTAATATTTTCTTTATTCGTTAATCTATTGAGGAACACCTAGATTGGTTCCATACCTATTGTGAATTGAACTGCCATAAACATTGATGTAGCTGCATCACTATAGTATGCTGACTTTAAGTCCTTTGTATATAAACCAAGGAGTGGGCTAGCTGGGTCAAATGGTGGTTCCATTCCCAGTTTTCTGAGGATTCTCTGTACTACTTTCCATAGTGGTTACACCAATTTGAAGTCCTACCAGCAATATATGAGTGTACCTTTTTCACCACATCCTCACCAACATTTATTGTTGCCTATAGTCTTGATGATTGCCATTCTGACAGAAGTGAGATGAAATTATATAGAGTAGTTTTGATTTTCATTCCTCTAATTGCTAGAGATATTGAACACTTTTTCATATATTTGTTGATAAATTGTATTTTTTCTTCTGTGAAGTGTCTGTTAAGTTTCTTAGCCCATTTGTTGATTGAAAATTTTTTTCTTTTGGTGTTAAGTTTTTTAATTTTTTAAAAAATATATCCTAGAGATTAATGCTTTATGGGAGGTAGATGTGGTAAAGATATTATCCCAATTTGTACTGTCTCTCCTCACATTATTAATTGTTTCCTTTGCTAAGAAGCTTTTAAATTTGAATCCATCCCATTTATTGATTCTTGATTTTACTTCTTGAACTTTTGGAGTCTTGTTAAGGTTGTCAGATCCTAGGACGACGTTGTGCAGATTTGAGCCTATGTTTTCTTCTATTAGGACATGGTATCTGCTCTAGTGCCTAAGTCTTTGATCCATTTTGAATTGACTTTTGTGCAGGATGAGAGATAGAGGTTTAATTTCATTTGCTACATATGGATTTCCAGTTTTGCCAACACCATTTGTTGAATAAGCTATCTTTTCTCCAGTGAATGTTTCTTTGCACCCTTGTCTAGTTTTAGATAACCTTATTTATGTGGGTTTGTCTCTATTTTCTCTATTCTGTACCATTGGTCTACAAGTCTATTTTGGTGCCAATACCATGTGTTGTTGTTACCATAGCTCTGTTGTATAGTTTAAGTTCTAGTATTGTGATGCCTCCTGCTTCACTTTTCTTGCTAAGGATTGCTTTAACTATTCTGGATCTCTTATTTTTCCAAATATATTTTCTTATTGCTTTTTCAATTTCTACAAAGAATGTCATTGGGATTTTAATAGGAATTATAGTAAATCTGTATAATGCTTTTGGTAGTATGGCCATTTTGACAATATTGATTTTGCCTTTCCAGAAGCATGGGAGATCATTCCATCTCTTGAGGTTTTCTTTAATTTCTTTCTTTAGTGTTCGGTAGTTTTCATTGTAGAGGTCTTTCACCTCTTTTGTTAGATTGATTTCCAGATTTTTTTTAAACTACTGTGAATGAAGTAGTTTTCCTAATTCTCTTTCAGTGGATTCATCACTGATTTATAGGAATGCATTTGATTTATGGGTATTGATTTTATATCTTGCTACTTTGACAAATTCATTTATCAGTTCTAGAAGTTTTCTGTGGATTTTTTTGGATCTTCTAGATACAGAATCATGTCATCAGCAAATAGTGATAGTTTGAGTTCTTTTTTTTACCTATTTGTATCCCTTTAATTTCTTTCTTTAGTCTAAATGCTCTGGCTAGATTTTCAAGGATGATGTTGAATAGAAGTGGTGAAAGAGGAGATCATTGTGTTGTTCCAGTTTTTAGCAAGAATGTTTTCAATTTTTCTCCATTTAGAATGATGCTGGCCTTGGGTTTAGCATATATAGCTTTTACAATGTTGAGGCATGTTACTACTATCCCTTTTTTTTCTAGTGTTTTGAACATGGTGGTGTGCTGTTCTTTGTCAAATACTTTTTTTTTTGCATCTATTGAGATGATTATATGATTCTTGTTTTAAGTCTATTAATATGATGAATTACATTTGTTTATTTCCATATGTTGAACCAACCCTGCATCTCTGAGATAAATCCCACTTGATCATAGTGCACTATCTTTTTAATATGTTTTTGTATGCAATTTTCCAGAATTTTATTGAGAATTTTTGCATCTATATTCATAAGGACTATTGGCCTGAAGTTTTCTTCCCTTGATGTGTCTTTGTCTGATTTTGGTGTCCAGGTGATGTCAGCTTCATAGAATGAGTTTGAAATGGTTCCCTCCTTTTCTATTTCATGGAATACTTTAAGTAGTATTGGGTTTAATTAATTTTCCAAATCCTTGTAGAACTTGGTGGATAATCCATCTGGTCCTGGGATTTTCTTTGTTGGTAGGCTTTTGATGGTGTTTTCTATTTCAGTACTTGAAATTCATTGGTTTAAATCATGTATGACCGCCTCCTTCATTTGGGTAGGTCATATGCCTCTATAAATTTGTCAATGTCTCTGATATTTTTTATTTTATTCAAGTATAAATTTTCAAAATATTTTCTAATTATCTTCTGTATTTCAGATGTGTTTTTTGTGATATTTTCTTCTTCATCTTGTATTTTAGTAATTTGAGTTTTCTCTCTCTTCTCCTTCATCAGTATAAAATTTCTATTTTATTTATTTTTTAAATAACCAATTTTTTCTTTTATCAATTTTTAAATTGCTTCTTTTGTTTGGATTTTATTGAATTCAGCTATGATTTTAATTATTTGCTGTCTTCTGCTTTTGTTGTTGATTTGTCCTTCTTTTTCTAGGGCTTTGAGATGTAATGTTAGGTCATTAATTCTTTGACTTTTTATTCTTTTAATGAATGCACTCCATGCAAAAACTTTCCTCTTAGTATTGCCTTCACAGTGCCCCAGAGATTCAGATATGTTGTATCAGTGTTCACTTTTACCTCTAAGAATTTTTTATTTTATCCTTGATTTCTTCTACCATCCATTCACCATTTGCTTGTGTATTATTTAGTCTCCATTTATTACAGTAGCTTCTATTTTTTTAATTTTTTACTTGATTTCTAATTTCACTCCTTTGTGGCCAGAGAGAATGCAGGGTAGTATCTTTCTTTTTTTTTTGTATTTACTAAGCTGCTGAGAAGAAAGTATATTTTCTTGTTGATGAGTGAAATATTTCATATTTGTCTGTTATGTCTAAATTATTGATTGCATTATTTAGTTCTATAGTTTTCTTATTTAGATTTTGTTTGGAAGAACTGTCCAGTAGTGAGAGAGGCATGTTAAAGTCACCAAGTATTATTGTATTTTGATCCATTTGACTCTTGAAATTGAGAAAGGTTAGTTTGATGTATATAGATGCTCCATTGTTTGGGGCATAAATATTTATTATTGTTATGTCCTGCTTATATATACTTTCCTTAGGAAGTATAAAATGTCCTTCTTTGTCTCTTTTATTTAACTTTGGTTTGATGTCCACTTTATCTGAAGTGAGAATGGAAACTCCTGCTTGTTTATACAATCTGTATGAGTGATAAGTTTTTTCCCATCCTTTCACCTTCAGCCTGTGGATGTCTTTGCCCATGAGGTGAGTCTCTTGAAGACGGCATATTGTTAGGTCATGCTTTTTAAATCAATCTGCCTGTCTATGTCTTTTGATTGATGAATTCAGGCCATTAACATTCAAGGTTATTATTAAGATATGATTTGTATTCCCTGTCTTTTGATTTATTTCTGGTTTTTGATTTGTCTTAGTCTCTCATTTGGTAGAATGTCCCTTTAGTGAAGATCCTCCCTTTGATTGATTGTTTTACCTTTTGTTTTTTCACTTTATCCTCATAGAATATTTTGTTGAAAATGCTCTGTAGTGTAGGCTTTCTAGTTGTGAATTATTTTATCTTTTATATATCAGAGAATGTTTTAATTTTATCTTGAAAACTGAAATTTAATTTTTATAGATATAAAATTCTTGGTTGGCATCCCTTTTCCAGTCCTTTTTCAGATGGCTTGAAATATATTATTCCATAAACTCCTAGGTTTGAAAGTCTGGGTTGAGAAATCAGTTGAGATCCAAATTCATGGTAAACCTTCTGGCACCCAGGCCCCTGAGCCTGGATTGTGTCCCAAAATATGTGCAGCCACCTGAAACCAAACCTGGAGTCTTCCCTGAAGCAGTCCTCTAAGCTGTGGTAGCAGTGGTAGTGGTGGAGGTTGTTGACAGCAGGCAGTGAGTGGGTCAGCAGTAGTGGTGGCTGTAGCTGTGGGGGCAACATCACCACATGATCTCTGGGGGGGGGTGAGCAGCAGTGTTGGATTCAATTGCATCCAGGGCAGTCATTTCTTCTGTGGCAGCAACAACTGGAAAGAAGATCTCCACGCAATCTCAGGCTGGCAGCAGTGGAATTAGAGGCAACAGCAATGGCAGTTTGGTGTAGGCTGCAATGTACTATTCTTATCTCATCTGTCCTGCCACAACTCTCTGACTCCCACATACAAACACATGCACACATTTTCCAAAGACTTTTTATGAAAGATTAATAGTATCATGCAAGTTTTATATCAGCAAATTCACTAATGGGTTCTTACCAGTGAATCCCTCAGGAGAGCCTCTGCCTTTTAAATGTTGAAAGATAACCCTGAAGCTTCAAAGGAGCAGAAATTTGGTGTAAAAAGTTTAAGAGCAAAAGGTGAAATAATGTGTTAAAGAAAATTTTAGGCCTAATTGCTCAAGAACTTTATTTTTCTGCAGTAAATCATGCGCCACAATAAAATGCAAACTGTCCTAATTTGCCATTTAGTAAGAAATGTGGTTGCATTTTTATTTATAGTGTCAAAAGAAAAAAATTAGAAATACTAGACTACAAATTTTCTAACCACCTACACTCCTGTGATTGTCAGCTTTATATCACGTGATTAAAAGATACAAGAAAAATAATTTAGAGGATGGAAAATTTATTTTGGCTCGTGGTTTCAGAAGTTTAGTCCATGGTCAGTGAAGTGAATTGCTCTAGGCCCA
Organism: Urocitellus parryii; assembly: GCF_045843805.1. Classification (NCBI taxonomy): domain Eukaryota; kingdom Metazoa; phylum Chordata; class Mammalia; order Rodentia; family Sciuridae; genus Urocitellus; species Urocitellus parryii. The sequence goes on along the minus strand of NC_135532.1, from coordinate 55,883,363 downwards.
ACGTGAGGCAAAACATCATTGCATAAGGATGTGGTAGAGGGAAGCTTCTCATCTTATGACAGCCAGTAAGTAGAGAGAGGTAGAGGGGCCTCAGAAAATGAATCCTTTCAAGATACACTCCCAGTGATCCATGTTTTCCAGCCATGGCCCACCTGCCTGCAGTTACAACCAATCAGTCCATTTAAACTAGGATGGACTGATTAGACTACAGTTTTCCAAATCTAATCATTTCACTTTTGAATATTTATATATTAACAGAGGAGCTTTGGGAGTTCACCATATATTCAAACCATGCACCTCCTGATTTACTAATTTTCTGAGCAATCCTTTTATTTTTACATATTTGGTGTCACAATGCTATAGCAAAATATAAAAGTGGAGACCTCTGTGAGTCTAATCTATTTGCTACAACTCAACTTAGTTAAAAGAAAAAAGAAAATAAAGATTATTTAAATCAATGTGCCTCATTAGTTATTTGGAATCAATGTCATAAGACACAAACACACAAACACACACAAAAACACACACACATTCTCTCTCTCTCACAGAATGATTAATATTTGTTTTTCTAAGTGTTTCACCCATTTAATTATAAAAGTAAATCCAAAAAGTTAATATTATTATCCCCATTTTAAGTAAAAGGGTACCAATGCACAGCAGTTTTAAAATGTCTTTGGTGACACTATTAAAACTTGGCAAAGCTAGTAGTTAAGCCTGGCTAAGCCGGCAGTCTAACCATAAAAGCATAGTCTCTTGTCCATATTGTCATCCGATTGTTTCATGTTATAGGTTCTAACCTTGTAATGGGAAATCACATCTAAAATCTTTTCTTTTAATAAAATTCAGTTGCAGTATTGCAACTTTTGGTTAGGAAATTTTGAAATGACTCATTTCCTTTTTACTGGAGTTCATCTTTATTCCCATTAGTGTCATTTACAGTTACAATTCCATGTTTCTGTCTCAATATTGTATCCTAATTATGTTTCTTACATGTCGGCACCTATAAATGCAAGAACTTTATTCTTTCTTCATTTGATCCTTTTCCAAAATCCGACACATCATTTGAGACTTGAAGAGAATTTTAGATCATTATTTTAAAATTAATCTTCAATAAACATTACTTTTTGCTTGGTATAAACATTTTGGTATTATTTAATCAGTTTATTCATTCATTCAAGTAGTAATTTGACTAAAAATTTATTTTTGAATGTCTATGATACCTTTAAAAAGATATCAGAAACTTATAGTTTATTAGACTGTGTGTAAACTGAAGTAACTTAGAGTTTGATAAGAATTATTGTATCAGAACCTAAAGCTTTGATAGAAAAAAGGGTATCAGTAGAGACTTCTATAGAAGAAACATCTAAACGTTGATCTCACTCTTTGCTTTTGCCTTCTCTGTCTCTTTGAGTCAGAACATCTATAACAAATACACACAAAAATAAAATAATTAAAATTAAATTAAAATATATCCATGAATTTTCAATCAACCATCAATACTATACCATTTTAAATGCATGATGATTTTCTGCATCTCTTTACTGTCAATATTAAAGTCTGATCAAATAATGTTTGTCACTCTCAATATTGCCATAATTTCCTAAATGTTCACCTTGCTTATTTTGTTGATTCCCACAGTTTATTCTTCACAATAAATATTTGTTCCTATTTAACCCACAATAACCTGATGTCTTTTCAATGAATATTGAAGCTCTATTGTATTTGGTGTTCAGTGCCTTTCTGATATTGTTATTATTCCTTCTAACATGCTCATTTTTTTTTCCAATCACAATTGCCTTCTTAATTTTTATTCAAACTTTTTAGGCATGGCTTTTGTATCGACCCATCCTTATTTATTTATTTACTTGTTTGTTTGTTTGTTTATATGTTTAATTTAGGTGGACACAATATCTTAATTTTATTTCTATGTTCTGCTGAGGATCAAACCCAATGCTTCATGCATGCCAGGTGAACACTCTACCACTGAGCCAAATACCCAGACTCTGACCCATCCTTTTGTCTACATTCTTTGCTTCTCAAATCCATGCTATTAATTCCTTGAACTTTCCTAACACTTTACTCAAGTGTCAACTTCCCAATTAACCCTAGCATGACTAAAATATTTAAAATGGAAAACCTTGCATCTTCCTTATTCCAGATCTCCCCTTGCTGAAGTGATGTTCTCCCAGCAATAGAATATTCTGGTAAAGCATATTTAATTTAATTGCATAGTATATTAATGGTTTTTTTATATCTCTGTCTCAAATATAATTTAACTTCTTTAGGACAATTATTTTGGATTATTTTATTCACTACTATGTAAAACTATGTAAAAGAAGGAGGAAATAGTCAAAGTAATGAAGTCAGATTAGAGTTAACTTTGGGAAAGTTACTACAGTAAATGTCAATAATGCCTGTTTGTGGCTTTTATTCCTGAAGTTTTCTCCAGGCTACTTGGCTTCAAAAGAAAAAAAAGTCAGAATAAAAAATGCAAAATTATCTGCTCAAGATGGTAGAATAATGAGTTCAAGACTAAGGAATTTATGAATTTATTTATCAGGATATTTGTGAAGTAATATCCTGAAGCTAAAACAACCATGGAAAGAAGCACTTTGTACTTAGAATAGACAACACTCTTTCCATGGTTGTTTTACAGGGTCCCTCAGCTATAGTGCAAGTGGGACAGACAAAGATGTTCCACTCCTGGCATCATTCCTGAGCCTTGGGGACTGGCCTATAATTAATTTTGGTTTCCTATAGTTCTTTGCTACCTACCCATTAATAAGAAACCCAATTCAAGTAACTTATTGTGTGCATGGTCTGTCTCATCAAACCTGGACAAGCTTATAAATAAGTAGCATCTGGAAGGTAGGAGGATGGAATAGATACATCAGCTTCTGACCAGTGCATGGAAGATAAAGCTAATATTTTAAGCACAGGCAAGGTTACTGCCTCCAGAAATGTTATTATTTTACAATATATGTTATTTTCAATAAATATAATATATTATTTGTATTATATTATTAAAATACATCATTTACAACTTTCAGTATTCAATGAAACTTACAATGCATATAAAGACAGGAAAGTTACATCTTACAGCTAATGGGAAAAATAAAAAATGTTGAATAGAAACCAACTCAGAAATTCCAAATTTTGTCTTCAACAAAAAAAGAACTTCACAGAAGCTAATAAGCTATACCCAAAGAACTGAAGGAAATTGTGTTTAAAAGTTAAAGAAAGATGTTTTTAATGAGCAGAGACGAGATCACAACAGGAAATGAAAAGGATAAAAACTAAATTTCAGAACTAAGATGGCCAATAAATTAAAAGATTAGTATCTCTATTTGTGCTTAATGGAAAGCTGATGATAACATAAGAAATGATAAGTGAATATGAAAACAAACAAATCTAATTATCATAGAGAACAGCAGATAAAATTATACTGAGATACCTTTCCAAAATGTTCAACATATCTGTAATTGTATTCCGATAAAGAGAAGGAGAAAAAGAAGCCAAATATTTGAAGAAATAGTGGCTGAAAGCTTTTCAAATTTGGAAGAAAATATTAATGTTGAAATACAAGCATCTCCAATGTAAGCACAATAAAAATGGCATCTAGGCACATCATAGTCAAAATTATGAAAGCTGAAGAGAAAGAATATCTTGAAATGAGCCCAGGGAGAAAAAAACTATATTGCACATAGGGAAGAACACTGTGATCAATGAAGAAATCTGGAGATATTAGAGCACCATATAGAAAACTCATAGTTATCTTTATAGTCATTTGATTTTATGGGATATTCCACTGCAGAAACATGGACACAATATTCTGTTAAATAGTCATTGCCAGAACAATTGGGTATTCTTATACGAAACATGATTCCCTCCACTAATAAAGCCATATAAAACAATTCTGGGTAGATTAAAATTAAATGTGATACACACAGCTATATGTGTTTTTAAAAGAATTGTATAAAGATATCTTCATGATTATTTTTGAATAATATCTCTCTCTCTCTCTCTCTCTCTTTGTTTGGTGCTGTGAATTGAACTCAGGGTTTTCGGTATGCTAGATAAGTTCTCTATCAATGAGCTGCACTCCCAGCCTAAGAAACATTTTTAAAATAAATAGATATAGCTTAAATAAAAGCTATAAATTGACTACAAAATAGTTAAGAATTTGCCCTCATTAGAAACAGTGGAAAAATGAATAAAAATATGTATCACTAATGAGGAGAAAATGTATCTAATACATATAACTACCTGGACCTAGGATTCAAAAGAAACTAAGAAAACAAATATTCAAATAAGGAAAAAAAATGATAAAAATAACAAAAATGGAAAGATAATTTCTAAAAGTTAAAATACAAATGACTCATAAACTATATTAGTGGTCATGAGAAAGCAAATTAAAACTAAAATATTATTGAATCATGTATTCATCAGATTAGTTGAAGTTAAATAAATGTAAGTGCAAACCAAATATCTTTTATGCTATAATTGAAGGACATGATACAACCTTATTAGAACAAAAATTAAATTTTAAAATGCATTTTAAGGTATACATATTCTATGACTCTCAACCTCTTCTAAAGAAATCCATTTGGATATTTTAAAGTCTATTTGGATAAATATACAAGCACATTCATTACAAATTTTTGGGTATCTGACTCAGAAAGAAACTGAATTTTCATTATGTTTAGTATACAATAGATAGTGATTAATTTTAATGAGAGTTGTAAATATAATATTTTACACAGTAACAATGATAATGAATTACTATTGTAAAATTGACATGGATAAATTTCAGATACCATAATATTGATCAGAAGAGACCAAGTTCAAATAAATTTAGTTTTATTCACCTATATAAATTAAATATGTTTGAATTTCTATAGCTGTTTCTATAGCAGTTATAACAAAGTGCTATAATTTAGTGTTTAAAATACCTACAAAATTACTATTTTACTCTTGTGACACTGGTTTCACTTGATTATACTTAATCTATTGGTAAGGATATATTAATATTCTGAGGCAATAGGGAGAAATTTTTCTTGCCTAATTCAACTATGAAAGACTGATGTACTTCCATTGTCTCTTTGTTTCTTTCCCCCATTTTCAAAGCCAAATTTTTGAATCTCTCCATGGTATCTTCCCATTCTCATATTTCCCTCTAATTTTAAGAACTTATTTGATTAAATTGGGCACATCTGGATAATCCAGGATAATCTTTCCATCTTCACATTTTTAATTTAAAATTTAATTTATAAAGTTATTTGCCCTGCCAAATGATGTATTTACATATTCTAAAATTAGGGTAGGCATGTGCATCTTTGGAAGACCATTATTTTACTTATTATGAAAGGCAAAACCAAATTATGTTGTTCACAAAAATAAATATAGCTAGGATAAAATGATACAGAGAAAATTATTATCATAAAATTCAAGGAGAGTAAAGAAAGGATTTCATAGGAAGTGATATCTTTTAGGTCATCTAAAACAATGTTCTATTTCTTGATATAGAAGGTCATTTTAATGTCATCTGTTTTATAAAATATTAAGTTTTACATTATGTTTCATGTGCATTCATATTAAAACTAATAAAAAATGGATGATATTAGATTTCAAATTGATAAATGGAAATGATTCTGTAGCCCTTGCTGCTACCCAGGCTGAGGTGGTGATCACCTAAAGGATTTCTTGACAGTGTATAGGAAAGATAGACACATCTCTGGTACATTTAGAAAAAATATAAACAGATGTTTTAATAGTTTATATACTTTGGAATTATGTTATTTTTCCTCATTCTTTTTGTAAATTCATTTTTATTTATTTCTTAGGTCATTCATGCAATCATCAATTTTTAATCTGTGAATCATGACCTGCACTGCTAAGACATCTATGAGAGGACAAATTAAGTGTAAATGTTACTATTTTTTTTGCATCTTTAAGAAGATATATGGGCTTACTATTAACTATAGGAGATGATGATCTCACTATATTTCCTTTTTATGTATATCACTTCCTAATTATTTTGCTATTATGTTCCATTGAAGGATAAATCCCTGATGCGGAATAAAATCTGAGGTAGCTTAAAACATCTAAGATTAAACACCGTACACTAAAGACAGTATATTTAAACACAAATTTTTAATATTGAAAAAAATAAAGTCTTACATAATTTTATCAGTAATTTGCATATTTTGTAAAAATGATTCATTTGTTCTGTCCATAGAATTGTGTATGTGTATGTGTATGTGTGTGTGTGTTTGTGTTTCTTACCAGATTTACTAAGTTTTCACACAAAAAAATCAAACATTTAAGTGATGTCAATAGAAATTTTCTGCATTGTTAATTCAGGTTAATCATACCAAACAGAAAAAAAATTCTTTCAGTAATTCAAAAACTATTTAAAATAACCCCCAAAAGTTTTGTTTTTGGTGGGGGTACAGTACAGGGGTTTGAACTCAGGGGCACTCAACCACTGAGCCACATCCCCAGCCAATTTTTTTTTCTATTTTATTTAGAGATAGGGTCTTACTGAGTTGCTTAGTGCCTTGCCATTGCTGAGGCTGGCTTTGAACTCGTGCTCCTCCTGTCTCTGCCTCCCAAGCCACTGGGATTACAGGTATGTGCCACCATATCTGGCCAAACCTAAAAAGTTTTGAAAGATTTACATCTTTTTGAATAAAAGATGCAACAAAGAAGAAATACTATATTTGATTAAAAGGCAGATGGACAATAGTAAATTATATTGAACTGGGAGTCAAGGAAATTGGTAATGCCAATGTTAACCATACATTAAATATACAATAAATGTTTGATTTAATTATTCTCTTCCATACATCTAAATTGAAAATATCTGCAATGTGTTATGAATATTTGTTGTATGATCCAGTGGGAACAAAATGTCTATTGGAACAAAACAATAGGATAAGACTAAATAACCCAATCATGATTAATGATTAGAGGATTTTAAATAATAAAAACATTTTTTTAAAGAAAATGTGGTACATGTACAAAATAAAATTCTATTCTGGTAAAAAAATTAAATATTGCTAGTTACAACAAAGTGAATGGAACAGGGATCATTATATCAAATGAAATGATCTAGTCATGGAAAAAAACACATGCTATTCATATATAAGGAAAATTGCTGATCTCATAGAAGGTTAGTGTGCAATGGTAGGGACCCAAGGCTAGGGAGAGTACAGGGGAGCAAGGAAAGGGAACAGAATGATCTTTGGATACTATGCTATTCCAAGGAAAAGGAAGCTCTGGTGTGCTATTTCACAGTAGGATGAGTATAGCTGACAATAATGTACTAAATATTTCAAAAAACTAGAAGAAAGGACTTTGAAAGTATTTACCATAAATAAATGATAAATGTTAGAGACAGGAGGTAGATATGTTTAACCAAATATAAATATTGCACAATGTACACAGGTATCAACACATCATGTACATGCACAAACTTTATGTGTTTATATTATCAGTTAAAATAAATTTAATATAAATAATAATTTGTGGAAATTGATTTTCTTTCAGAGAAACTTATATATTCAAATAATGTTCATTCTTTTGGTAATTCAATTAAAATTATTATTGAAAGTTTAAATCAACTTTGATGATTTTCTTTCTTAAATGTAAAGATTTTGAATTGTTTTCATAGCTTTCAATGTTCAGTAGGCTCAACTGAAGCCAGAATAACAGAAGCCAGTTTCACTTTAATTCAGTCACTATAATTAAGGGTCCTTTAGTTGTTATAGCACAAGTATTCAAACCAGAATTTGGAAAACATCTGCTTACGGTAAGAAAGGGAGGAAGAAAAAAGAAAAGAATACTGAGGAAAAAGGAGAAGTAGAAAGCATTAGTACTCTAGGCAGAGAGTGTGACAAGTAATAAACAAAGAAGACCATGAATGCAAGAGAAGAGGATGATGGAGCACACTTGATATAGTGCATCACCTGTCCCTGAACTAACTTTAAATAAGGTGTTAAAAATCAGATGCCTGAAGGTTACATGAATATATTGCCATTCTAGGTATAATAAAATAATAAGGGTTGCTACCACAACTGGGAAGTTGCTTACTCTTTCCTAGGGATAAACCTACTCAGTTTTAATTTGTTTTTAAATATTATCTTAATGAAATGACTCTTTAGACTGTTTTTGGCTTCTAAGGCAAACAGTTCATCACATCTTTGAGAAGAAAATTACTTTTAAATTTTTATTCACATTGTGTTTAGGAGATATTTTTAAATTGGTATTTGTGGAGAGGGGACAGAGAGAAAATTTATTTATATTTGAAATTACTAGTTCATGTTATCAAAAAACTTAACTCATTATCCTTATCAACTCATTTATTAATGAGATCCACAAGGCCATCTCCTGGGTTAGACTTGAAACTGTCTAAATAAGAGAATTGGAAATCTGTAGTAACATCAGCAAGCTGACTTCAAACAACCTAAAGCTTCATTCTGCACATTTTTTTCTTGACTGATTCACTCTAAATATCATAAAAATTTATGTATCAGAGCGTATATGGTGTTATAGATACAATTAACATTTCTATTAGCTAATAAACAAGTTCTAACAAATAAAATGAGCTGTTTAAATATCAGTAAAATCATGAAACTATATGTGAATAAATTTCTGGATTAAAAAAACATTTATGTAATGCCTTTGTGAATATGATTAATTAGAAAGTATATTAAAAACTATCTCATAAAGAGGTTACAACAAAGGATTATTTTATCTTTTCCATTGAAAATAGACAGCAGTAACTGATTTTAGATATGCTAATAAGATTGGCAAAGATGTATGCCAAATATAATTGATATACTCAATTTGCCAGTGGTAGTGTTCTCATAAATGTTAATATATAATAAAAAGATAAATCTGTGTAAATGTATAAAGATGTATATGATGACCCAATTATAAGAGCCACTTTTCAAAAACAAAAATTATTTGAGTTATATTTAAATTCAATTTAGTTTGAAATCAGGATTGCTTAATTCTATTCAAAAAATTTGACCATGTGTTTATAACATAAATATAACTCTAAAATTCCAAGTATAAAGGATTCATGAATTCATAATATTGATTTATCTATCATCTATATGTCATGAAACATTTATAGAAATGGAATTCCTTATAGAGATATCAGTTATTTAGATATGTAGTACACAAAACATATCTAATACTTAAAATAATCCAGTTAAAATGGGAACATCATGTACTGCCTCATGTCAAGAACCAAAGCAATGGGACTGACTGACTATGGATGGAAAAGTCCAAAACTATCTGTCAAAATAAAACTTTCCTCCTTTAAATTATCTCAGTTATTCTGTCATAGTAACAGAAATCTGGCTAACAGATGCAGTAGTTATGGTCCTGTCCAAAACAATAGGCAGCTTTGCAGAGCATAGATCCCACTAATAATATTTGTCAATGGTTGCTGTGATTTGGATAGGAGAGGTTCACAAAAAGCTCCTTTTAATGCAAGGATACTCACAGGTAAAACAATTAGATTATGAAAGTTGTATGGTAGTCAATCCACTCTAGTTTGAACAGACTCACTGTGTGGTAATTGTACGCAGATGAGGAATGACTAGAGAAGCTGGGTCACTGGGAACATTTCCTCATAGGGTGAATCTGCCCTGTGTTCCTGTCCCTCGCCACACCATATCTGGTTCATGACCCTGCTACAAGCTGAGATGCTCAAGGCACTTTCCCCATGATATATGCTTCCTCATCTTAGACCCAGACAATGAATTTAGCCATTGCTAGACTGAGACATCTGAAATCATGAGCTCCAAATAAACTATTCTTCCTCTAAGTTGTTCTTTTCAGGTATTTTGGGCATAGTGATGCTAAAGCTGACTAAAACACAAATGATCCTTTTAAGTTTCATTTGGAATCTGACAACCCTGGGCTAATTATTTTAGAATTATCATAGTGTCTTCTGAGTTGAAAAATGCATGTAAGGTATTTCAGCAAAGGCCATACATTTAAAACTGTGCTGTAAAAACATTTTTAAATACAGGCAGAAGTACAAAATATACAATGATAATTTTTGTGAGAAAGCTAGGTCGTTTTTTTTTTTTTTTCATTTTAAGTAGAAGAATTGAACATATCCATTAAAGACGTATGGAAATATCTGGTGGAGTCAAGAATACAAGTAGCTATTACTTTGTAAATTTTGGTGAAAATAAGAGTACAAATAGCTATTCCTTTTCACAATTGATTATCAATCTCAAAATTATAGTTATTTAAGGTTATTTAATTGCATGAAATTAAGTCAATGAATGAAATTAAGTAAAATAGTGAAGTAATATATTTCTCAAAATAAAGGAAACATCATGGAAAGAAAAATATCCAGGAAAGACAGTGGAAAGTTTGAAGACAGTCAACATCCTATTTGTGTCTTCTGGTAAGAAAGAATAAACTGGATCCTTTTATTCTGTTTTCCTAAAATTGTGATTCCCCCAAAATTGACTGTAATGGACGAGTTTTATGAAACATTATATATGCAGTATAAAAGTGAAAGAAATTTTGATCAACACATTCCATTGAGTATAAGAAGAGACAGATTTTTAAAAAATATTTCAAAATTGTCTTTTGAGACTTTTAAAGTAATATTTGATATATAATATTTGATTTAGTTATGGGATAAAATATTGAAATTTTAATAAAGTAATAAACTGAATTTAAGAAAATATTAATATATAGATCATTTTGAAATTATCTTAATTTTATTTACATTTCAGTAACACAAGATACTTTTATATTATTAGAGAGAAGTTGGAAAGCAACTAACTTTCCTCCTCATATGGAAATCTCCAATTTACACTAAAAGTCACCGCACTTTTTCAAATATTTGATGAATCCTTTAAATTCCATAAAACTTTGTTCATAACAACCTCCTTACCCCTTTTGTATTAGTCAGTTTTGCATTACTACAATGAAATACCTTAGGAAGCTAACTTATAAATAGAAAGGTTTATTTACCTCACTGTTTTGGAGGTTTGAATTTCAAGATCATGTGGTGGTAGGTCATTGATTTGGCTTCTGAGGAGGACAGAAGTAGTACTGTACCATAGCAGGAGGTAATCCAGGAGCAAACACTCATGTCTTAAGGAGGAACAAAGAAGGGAAAGAGGAAAAAAAAGGCTAGATTTAATCTTTTTAAAATTATCCTTCTGGGAGAACTCTAGGGGCCATACAGGATCTACTTCACACCTTCAATGAATGAATGACATCCCTCCATGTACCACTTCTCAAAGGTTTCACCAACTCTAATAGTGGAAGCCTAGAGACCAAGACACTATTCACAAATGGGCCTCAAGGATATACTCAGATCCTATCCAATCCATGGCACCTCTCAAAAGTCATTGATATTTAAAACTTTTAAAATTATTTTTATCATTATTCATTTGATAAGTATGTAAGGAGTATCATCTCTGGGTAAGGAATAAATGTATAAAGACTGACTTTTATATGTCAAGTATGCTATTTAACTTAATCATTAAAGATGTGCTTAGAGGTAGGCATTTATGTTCCCAATATATTAACAAGCAGAAGATAATGTCAATAAATTCAATATTGTTCTTATTAATATACAATACATAAAAAGAATGAGAATTGAAAATGTTATTTCTTAAAGACTGTTCCATTTTTTCCTGTTAGATCATGTAGATAATGTAAAGAGTAATAAAATGTTTGTCCCAAGGGTTTTATATTTTAGTCAGTGAAATAAATCATCTAAATAAAAAGATACATGGAAATGCTACATGTAAAATTTTAGACATGCTTTCAGGGAAAAGATTATTTTGTTATGGGGTGATGAATCAAATGGTTCTTAGTCAAAAGATTAAAATTGGATGACACTTAATTTGGAAGATATCAGATGGAAAAATATTCCAGATTAAAGTAAAGTTATGATTTAAAGTTCTGATATGGGAAGTTTGGCCAGAATGTAACAGATGGTTTCTATCATGAGAGTATTGAACAACTTTTGAACTTCTAAAAGTAAATCTAACATACTTCACATAAAGTAGGAGAATATTTTTATTATCAACACTCCATAAAAGGAAAATTCTTAGAGGAAATATGTAAAGCAATCATATAAAATTAAAGATTGTGGGAGTTTCCATTCCATATTTCAACAAGGTAAAAGTAATCTACTTTTTAAAATTTTTTTTTTTTACTTTTGCAAAGGTGAAACAAATATTTTAGTATAATTTAACCTTGTTTTTATTTTTTATTTTTTAAACTTTTTTAGTTGTAGTTGGACACAATACCTTTATTTTATTTTATTTTATTTGATGCTGAAGATCAAACCCAGTGCCTTGCACATGCTAGGTGAGTGCTGTACCACTGAGCCATGACTGCAGCCCCCTGTGTTTTTAATATATAATTTTTACTCATTGTTTTTCAGTAACTCTTCTCACAAGTTAGTGAATATTGCAGCTAATGTCTTTCTCATTTCTAAAATTCTTTTGGGACTGAAGAAGAAGTGCTTTTCGAACTTCAAGGTATTTTATAAACAACAAAGGTAGCATTTTATCTGTTACCATTTTGCATTTTACCTCTGCACAAAAGTGAGGAGGCCAAGTCATTTGGGGATCTGTGCTTTTTACTTCCTTACAAGAAGGTTACTTTCTAATATTGGACAAATATAGGGTTTTCCAAAGAGGCATATTTTATTCAGGCTGTAAGATTAATGTCAAGGTCCCAGAAGGTCATTATTCCTTTCAAGTAATTCTAAATGACACCTGCCTCCAGCAACCTAGAGGCACAGATGATTGTTTTAGTTTTATAGCTAGAACATTAGCTCTTCCTATAACTTTTAAATCAGTAAAGCTATTCAGTGGTAGAATACATGCATTTGGAAGAAACTATAAGAAATATTGGGTTTATTTAATTTTTTTTGAAATGCCAATGCTCATAAGTGAAAATATAAAATGTAGCTATTAAAATGAATGTGGTTTCAAGCTAAAAGATTCATTGGAGAGTTGAATGGAACAATAAAGGAAAAATGCCAAGTCCGTATTTCATCACTCAGTTTCCATATTTTGTTTCTTAAAACACTGTTCACCTTTGCTTGTGCAAACAAATAAGCAAACAAAAACAGTATCTGTATCCCCATGAGAAAACTCATAATTTATCATATTATTCATTATTAATTTTGTTGTTATTGTGTTACTGTTACAAGTTTTGGCCCCAAACTGGATAAATCTTTTACTTTGAGTTCCCATTAACACAGAGGTATACTTATGTATTAACCAGTGTTCAACAAGCAATAAATAAGGCAGATGAATGTGACACTTTAGATTAGAGAAGGTGTGGGAGATCTAAAATAAAACAGAGAAGAAAGTCTACAGTAATCTAGAATGTTGACCCATACTACATTCCAAGATTCCCTAGAATAATGTTTTAAAATGAATTCTCACTAGTTTTATTGTAACTGGGAAATAAATAAATCCATCTTACATGCAAAAAAACATGAGTTGCAAAGTACTTAGATCTGTGTTCAAATCTTGGCCAATTTTGTCACTGTATGTTATAAAATACAGCATGTTTCAAAATTGGAGCAGAACCCTGAGTTGAATATTACTATGACAATTCAGAAAGTCGTTTTCTGTATGAAAAAATAATTGACAGTTGAAGAATGTCTGATGGTAGGGAACATGATGAAATTGTGTGGATTCCAGCTACATTTCCAATTACATTCCATACTTTGCTAAGAATTATTTATTTTACTTACATAAATCTATTTTTTCAAAAGCTTTATGATATAAATGATAAATTCAGATCAATAGCAATTGTTATATATACTCTTGATAAGTTTCAACAAGTTCACTGAGATTGCATCTGACAAATTAATTATACTATTTTAATTATCTCCTTAATTCACACAAGTGCACATACATTCTTAAATGTCTTCTCAAATTTCAACACAAGGTACTTTTTCAAACAAATAAAATTTGAAATCCTTCATGTCAAATAAGGGTGAATTCAAATTGAAGGGCTCCACTTTTAATGTACTGGTGGGGTAAAATCTCCTTTATAGAAATTTAATGTTCTCTTCACTCAAAGTATAGATACATTTAGTTAGAAAATCTTTTAATGAATACAAGTTTACAGATATTTTTAAAGTTAGCATTACATGAAAATTTGTTATAACTGATTGAACACATTCATACCATTGTAAGTATTCTAAACATGAGTTTTAAATTATTAATCATTTTTATTCATATTTTTCTTATATAAAAGTAATCACATCTTTGATCTCTACAAGTGTATGCTTTTTCAATCACATCATAAATACTTATTTGAAATATTTGATATATATATAAATATATATAAATATATATAAATATTCTTAAGTTTTAGGTGGACACAATATCTTCATTTTACATTTATGTGGTACTGAGGATCGAACCCAGTGCTTTGTGCATGCTAGGCAAGCACTCTACCACTGAGCCAGGACACTAGCCCTGAGTAGTATATTTTTATTATTTATTTCCACATTTTTATTGGTGTATTATAGCTATAAATAATGATGGGATTTGTTATATATTCTGTATATGCACTACAAAACATAGCAATATAATTTGGCCAATATCACTCTCCAAAACTTCCCCATTACCTCCCCCACATCCTACCCCTTTGTTCTTTTCCTCTATTATACTTATTTCCCTTTGATTTTCATAATCCACTCAGTACATACATACCTTTCTTTTCCTTTTTCCTTTCTAGCATCCACATATGACCAAAAACATAAGTCTATTGACTTTATGATTTGGGCTAATTTATGATATAACTATATTTATGTGGGTTTCTGTGTCCTCTATTCTGTACCCTTAGTCTGCAAGTCTATTTTGGTGCCAATACCATGCCATTTTTGTTATTATTGCTCTGTTGTATAGTTTAAGATCAGGTATAGTGGGGGCTGAGGATATATCTCAATCAGTAAAGTGCTATAATTTCCTGATGTTATTTCATTAAATAGTTCATTCTTTTGGTTTATAACTTCTGCTTTGCATGCACATAGGCCCTGGGTTCGATCCCCAGTACCACACACACACACACACACACACACACACACACACACACACACACAATCTGGTATAGTGATGCCACCTGCTTCACTCTTTTTTTTTTCCTCTTTTTTTTTATTGGTCATTCATAACATTACATAGTTCTTAATACATCATATTACACGGTTTGATTCACGTGGATTATGAACTCCCCCTTTTACCCCGTATACAAATTGCTGTATCACATCAGTTTCCCTTCCATTGATTGACATATTGCCTTTCTAGTGTCTGATGTATTCTGCTGTCTGTCCTATTCTCTACTATCCCCCCTCCCCTCCCCTTTTCTCTCTCTACCCCTTCTACTGTAAATCATTTCTTCCATTTGTATTATCTTGTCTTACCCCTCCTTTCCTCTTATATGACATTTTGTATATCCCTGAGGATCGCCTTCCATTTCCATGCAATTTCCCTTCTCACTCCCTTTCCCTCCCACCTCTCATCCCTGTTTAATGTAAATCTTCTTCTCAAGCTCTTGGTCCCTACCCTGTCCTTGTTTACTCCCCTTATATCAAAGGAGTCATTTAGTATTTGTTTTTTAAAGATTGACTAGCTTCACTTAGCATAATCTGCTCTAATGCCATCCATTTCCCTCCAAATTCTATGATTTTGTCATTTTTTAATGCAGAATAATACTCCATAGTATATAAATGCCACATTTTTTTTATCCATTCATCTATTGAAGGGCATCTAGGCTGGTTCCACAGTCTTGCTATCGTGAATTGAGCTGCTATGAACATCGATGTAGCAGTGTCCCTGTAGCATGCTCTTGTTAGGGCTTTAGGGAATAGACCGAGAAGGGGAATAGCTGGGTCGAATGGTGGTTCCATTCCCAGCTTTCCGAGAAATCTCCATACTGCTTTCCAAATTGGCTGCACCAATTTGCAGTCCCACCAGCAATGAACAAGAGTGCCCTTTTCCCCACATCCTCTCCAGCACTTATTGTTGTTTGACTTCCTAATGGCTGCCAGTCTTACTGGAGTGAGATGGTATCTTAGGGTAGTTTTGATTTGCATTTCTCTGACTGCTAGCGATGGTGAGCATTTTTTCATGTACGTGTTGATTGATTGTATGTCCTCCTCTGAGAAGTGTCTGTTCAGGTCCTTGGCCCATTTATTGATTGGGTTATTTGTTATCTTATTGTCTAATTTTTTGAGTTCTTTGTATATTCTGGTTATTAGGGCTCTATCTGAAGTGTGTGGAGTAAAGATTTGTTCCCAGGATGTAGGCTCCCTGTTTATCTCTCTTATTGTTTCTTTTGCTGAGAAAAAACTTTTTAGTTTGAGTAAGTCCCATTTGTTGATTCTATTTGTTAACTCTAGCGCTATGGGTGTCCTATTGAGGAATTTGGAGCCCAATCCCACAGCGTGTAGATCATAACCAACTTTTTCTTCTATCAGATGCCATGTCTCTGATTTAATATCAAGCTCCTTGATCCATTTTGAGTTAACTTTTGTGCAAGGCGAGAGATAGGGATTCAGATTCATTTTGGTGCAAATGGATTTCCAGTTTTCCCAGCACCATTTGTTGAAGATGCTATCCTTCCTCCATTGCATGCTTTTAGCCCCTTTATCAAAAATAAGATAGTTGTAGTTTTGTGGATTGGTTACTGTGTCCTCTATTCTGTACCATTGGTCCACCCGCCTGTTTTGGTACCAGTACCATGCTGTTTTTGTTACTATTGTTCTGTAGTATACTTTGAAGTCTGGTATCGCTATACCGCCTGATTCACACTTCCTGCTTAGTATTGTTTTTGCTATTCTGGGTCTTTTATTATTCCATATGAATTTCATGATTCTTTTATCGATTTCTACAAGATATGTTGTTGGGATTTTGATTGGCATTGCATTGAACTTATATAGGACTTTTGGTAATATCGCCATTTTGATGATGTTAGTTCTGCCTATCCATGAGCAGGGTATATTTTTCCATCTTCTAAGGTCTTCTTCTATGTCTTTCTTTATGGTTCTGTAATTTTCATTGTATAAATCTTTCACCTCTTTTGTTAGGTTGATTCCCAAATATTTTATTTTTTGGGGGGATATTGTGAATGGAGTAGTTGTCCTCATTTCCGTTTCAGAGGATTTGTCGCTCATATACAGGAATGCCTTTGATTTATACGTGTTGATCTTATATCCTGCCACTTTGCTGAATTCATTTATTAGCTCTAATAGCTTCTTTGTGGACCCTTTTGGGTCTGCTAGGTATAGAATCATATCATCTGCAAATAGTGATAATTTAAGTTCTTCTTTTCCTATTTTTATGCCTTTAATTTCTTTCGTCTGCCTAATTGCTCTGGCCAGTGTTTCCAGGACTATGTTGAACAGAAGTGGTGAGAGAGGGCATCCCTGTCTTGTACCAGATCTTAGAGGGAATGCCTTCAATTTTTCTCCATTCAGAATGATGCTGGCCTGTGGCTTATCATAGATTGCTTTTACAATGTTGAGGTATGATCCAGTTATCCCTAATTTTTCTAGAGTTTTGAACATAAAGGGATGCTGTACTTTGTCGAAAGCTTTTTCTGCATCTATCGAGATGATCATATGGTTCTTGTTTTTAAGTCTATTGATGTGGTGGATAACATTTATTGATTTCCGTATATTGAACCAACCTTGCATACCAGGGATGAATCCTACTTGATCATGGTGTATAATTTTTTTGATATGTATTTGAATCCGATTCGCCAGAATTTTATTGAGGATTTTTGCATCAAGGTTCATTAGAGATATTGGTCTGTAGTTTTCTTTCTTTGAAGTGTCTTTGTCTGGTTTCGGAATCAGGGTGATGTTGGCCTCGTAGAATGAATTTGGATGTTCTCCCTCTTTTTCTATTTCCTGAAATAGCTTGAAAAGTATTGGTGTTAGTTCCTCTTTAAAGGTTTTGTAAAACTCTGCTGTATACCCATCCGGTCCTGGGCTTTTCTTAGTTGGTAGTCTTTTGATGGTTTCTTCTATTTCCTCTATTGTTATTGGTCTGTTTAGGTTGTCTATATCCTCCTGGCTCAATCTGGGCAGATCATAAGACTCAAGGAATTTATGTATGCCTTCACTATCTTCTATTTTATTGGAGTATAAGGATTCAAAGTACTTTCTTATTATCTTCTGTATTTCTGAAGTGTCTGTTGTGATATTGCCTTTTTCATCCCATATGCTAGTAATTTGGGTTCTCTCTCTTCTTCTCTTCGTTAGCATGGCTAAGGGTCTGTCAATTTTATTTATTTTTTCAAAGAACCAGCTTTTAGTTTTGTCAATTTTTTCAATTGTTTCTTTTGTTTCAATTTCAATAATTTCAGCTCTGATTTTAATTATTTCTTGCCTTCTACTTCTTTTGCTGTTGTTTTGCTCTTCTTTTTCTAGGATTTTGAGATGAAGTATGAGATCATTTATTTGTTGGTTTTTTCTTTTTTTGAGGAATGAACTCCAAGCAATGAATTTTCCTCTTAGAACTGCTTTCAATGTGTCCCATAGATTCCGATATGTTGTGTCTGTGTTTTCATTTAACTCTAGGAATTTTTTAATTTCCTCCTTGATGTCTTCTAAAACCCATTGATCACTCAGCAACCTATTGTTCATTCTCCAGGTGATGCTTGATTTTTCCTTTCTTCTTTTATCATTGATTTTCAGTTTCATTCCATTATGATCAGACAGGATGCATGGTATTATCTCTACCTCTTTGTATTGTCTAAGAGTTGCCCTGTGACATAGTATATGGTCTATTTTTGAGAAGGTTCCATGTGCTGCTGAGAAAAAAGTGTAGCAACTTGATGTTGGGTGGTATAGTCTATATATGTCAATTAAGTCTAGGTTGTTAATTGTGTTATTGAGTTCTATAGTTTCCTTATTTAACTTTTGTTTGGAAGATCTGTCCAGTGGTGAGAGAGGTGTGTTGAAGTCTCCCATGATTATTGTATGGTGGTCTATTAGACTCTTGAACTTGAGAAGAGTTTGCTTGATGAACACGGCTGCACCATTGTTTGGGGCATATATATTTATGATTGTTATGTCTTGTTGGTGTATGGTTCCCTTGAGCAGTATGAAGTGTCCTTCTTTATCCCTTTTGATTAGCTTTGGCTTGAAATCTCTTTTATTAGATATGAGTATGGACACTCCTGCTTGTTTCCGTGGTCCATATGAGTGATATGATTTTTCCCAACCTTTCACCTTCAGTCTATGTACATCTTTTCCTATCAAATGCGTCTCCTGTAGACAGCATATTGTTGGGTCTTGTTTTGTGATCCATTCTACTAGCCTGTGTCTCTTAATTGGTGAGTTTAAGCCATTAACATTTAGGGTTATTATTGAGATATGGTTTGTTCTTCTATCCATATTTGTTTATTGATGTTACTAAACCTGATTTGTTATCCTCTTTGACTACTTTCCCCCCTTTACTGTCCTACCTCCCATTGTTGGTTATCAATGTTATTTTCCATTTCCTCTTCCTGTAATGTTTTGCCAAGGATTTTTTGAAGAGATGGTTTTCTAGCTGCAAATTCTTTTAACTTTTGTTTATCGTGGAAGGTTTTAATTTCATCTTCTAATCTGAAGCTTAATTTCGCCGGATACACGATTCTTGGTTGGAATCCATTTTCTTTAAGCGTTTGAAATATGTTATTCCAGGATCTTCTAGCTTTTAGAGTCTGTGTTGAGAGATCAGCTGTTATCCTGATTGGTTTACCCCTAGATGTAATCTGCTTCCTTTCTCTTGTAGCTTTTAAAATTCTCTCCTTATTCTGTATGTTGGACATCTTCATTATAATGTGTCTAGGTGTGGATCTCTTATGATTTTGCACATTCGGCGTCCTGTAGGCTTCTAGGATTTGGGATTCTGTCTCATTCTTCAAGTCTGGGAAGTTTTCTTGTATTATTTCACTGAATAGATTGTTTATTCCTTTGGTTTGGAGCTCTGTGCCTTCCTGTATCCCAATGACTCTTAAGTTTGGTCTTTTGATATTATCCCATAGTTCTTGGATGTTCTGCTCATGGTTTCTTTGCAGACTTGCTGAGCTGTCTATGTTCTTTTCAAGTTGAAATACTCTGTCTTCATTGTCTGATGTTCTATCTTCTAAGTGATCCACTCTGCTGGTAGTATTCTCAATTGAGTTTTTAAGTTGGTTTATTGCTTCCTGCATTTCTAGGATTTCTATTTGTTTGTTTTTTATTACCTCTATCTCCCTGTGAAATTGATCTTTTACTTCCTGGATTTGTTTATGTAGTTCCTTGTCAATGTGATCTTTCATCGTCTGATTTTGCTGTCTCATGTCTTCCTTGAGACTCCAGATCATCTGAAGCATGTATGTCCTGAGCTCTCTATCTGACATTCCATCTGTTGCAGCTATTACCTCTTCTAAAGTTGAGTTGACCTGCATTGCCTGTGGTCCTTTCTTTCCTTGTCGTTTCAGACTGCTGGCGTTTCTTTCTGCTTGGTGAAATTGTTGTGTCTTTGATATTTTCCCCCTCTATTTAATTATATTGCTCTTGTATAGTTGAAAAATCACCCTTGCAGGGCAGGTAGTGGCTGTGATCCTCCTCCAATTAGTGTGATCCGTCTACCATGCTGGCAGGCCCTAGGTCTGCTTTGCTGGTCGGTTAAAGGTCCACCTACCCAGCAGGCGCCAGGGGCACCTGTGTCACTCCATAGGTTGCTGGGCCTAACCTCCCGATGGGTTGCAGGTTCGCCTAGCTTGCAGGCACTGGGGGAGGGGCAGGTTCCGTCCCTCAGCAGGCTTTGGGCCCGCTCTGCTGGTGTTCACAGTCCCGCCTACCTGCAGACACTGGGGGGAGGGGACAGGCCTAGCCCTCAGCCGTCCGCCGGACCTGTCCTAGTGGTCAGTCAAAGGTCCACCTACCCAGCAGGCACGAGGGGCACCTCTGTCACTCCGCAGGTTGCTGGGCCTAACCTCCCGATGGGTCGAAGGTTCGCCTAGCTTGCAGGCACTGGGGGAGGGGTCGGTTCCGCCCCTCAGCAAGCCACTGGCCCTGTCCTCCTTTTGGGTCCTGTCCGAGTTCCCTGCAGACACGTGTAGCTGTTCTGTCACTCGGCAGGTTGCTGGACCTGAGCCGCCCGTGGGTTGCAGGTTTGCCTAGCTTGCAGGCACTGGGGAGGAGAGATATTAGAAGGGGAGGGAAGAAGTCACTAAAGAGAATGAGTGTAGGCAGGTAGAATTCAAGGAAGGGGGAATAGGAAAATTGAAAAAAAGTGAGAAAACAAAAGAAAAAAAAAGTGAAAAGAAAGAAAGAAGAAACGAAAAAAAATAAAAATTTAAAACCAAAAAAAAAAAGAAAAAATTTTATAATGTTAGTAAAAAAATGGAAAATAAAGTTTAAAAAATAATAGTAATACTAATAAAATAAAAAGAATTTAAAAAAATTGAAACCATTAATATGAACGTTAAAGAACAACAACTACATCAACAACAAAAAGTGAAAATAAAATAAAAAATAAAAAAAAATAAAATAAAAAAAAATACTAATAATAATCATTAAAAAAAAATAATAGTAATAATAAATGCAGTCATATAGCTCGATTAACTTCTCATCCAGTTGGTGGAGCTATGCCCACTGGGCCAGGCTTCTCTTCTTGATAGGTGGGAACCAATCACTGTGCCTCAGCTCTTCTTCCCAGACTGTGTGGGTCTCTAATCCTGAGTGCCTAGGGCCTTCTCTTGTGGTTCCTCAAGCCAGGCCCCGCTCACCTGTGACACTCACCACAATACTGACTACACGCCAGGTCTGCTGCTCCTGGGAGCCCTGTTTTCATGGGTGCCTGGGCACACCCTTTCTGTTTGCCTTCCTCAGACCCTAAGTTTGTAGGGCTTGGGGCTGAGGGCCCCCAGCGAATTTGTTTGCCCTCAGGTAGCAGCAACTCCCCTGATAGCTGGTGCAAGGGACCTGTTGTCAGCACTGGTGATAGCAATAGCTGGGAGTTCTGCGCCGCTAGTCCTGCGTCACTCCTGATTCCCTGGGTCTGGCTGTGGTGCTCAGTTGGCTTTTACCTCTTTGAGTTCAGGCGGGCCGACCAGTTATTTCAGCGGGATCATTAGTGTTGAGTCACATGAAGCAGGCGAACCTGAGCTAGAATGCAGCCAATTCGGGCTCGGTGTGTTCTGAGAAGGCTAGACCGTTCGCCCGGGGTCCACTTCAGCTCAACCGTGCCTAGTGGTCCTGAGCGAACAGTATTTTGACAGTTTACTTCTCCCTATGCCCGTGCAGCTGAAGGGGTTAGAGACTTGATCTCTCCGCGTCCGCCGCCATGTTGGATCATTTAGATTTTAAATTGTCACTCATCTTATCAGCTGTTCCATTTTACTCAGCAGCTCACTCTCGCGGTTAAGAGTCTGTTCTAAGGTGCTCCGCGGAAAGCGGTGGCGGCAGCGGCGGTGGCTGCAGTGGCGGCGGCGGCGGCGGCGGCAAAGCTGTGGACTTCGGGACCCCCGTGGAGGGGGTGCGGGCTGGGGGAGGGGAGGCAGCGCCTCTGGGCCCGCGCGGGCCGGGTACTGGGCACGCGAGAGAGCGGGTGGGGTGGGGGAAAGAGATTGAGATCTAGATTTAGGGAGTGAGCGTGGGAGGAGAGATGGCAGGGGAGAAGCGAAGCGGAGAGGCGGAGAGGGGAATGAGAAGGGGCCCAGGGAGCCAGGCAGCTCGGGGGCTGCAGCCTTACTGCTCGCGCTGAAGTCGTGGCGGATTCACTCCATCTAGGCCCTTTTCTTGACACGGTGCTGAATCCTTGTCGACAGATCTCCTTTAATGATCTTTACTTCTTCTTTTAAGAAGCAGCAACATACGCTGCGGTGGCGGTGGCGCGGAGCACAGAGCGGCTCACTCATTCCCCGCCGCCATCTTCCTCCAAATCCCCTGCTTCACTCTTTTTGCTAAAGATTGCTTTCACTATTCTGAGTCTCTTATTTTTCCAGAAGAATTCTATGATTGCTTTTTCTATTTCTATGATAAACATCACTGGGATTTTGAGTGGAATTACATCAAATCTGTATAGTGCTTTTGGTAGTATGGTCATTTTGAAAATATTAATTCTGCCCAAGAGCAAGGGAGATCTTTCCATTTTCTAAGGTCTTCTTTAATTTCTTTCTTTAGCATTCTGTAATTTTTATTTTAGTGGTCTTTCACCTCTTTTGTTAAGTTGATTACCAAGTTTTTTTTTTCCTGAGGCTACTGTAAATGAGTAGTTTTCCTAGTTTTCTTTCAGGAGATTTGTCACTGATGTACAGAAATGCCTTTAATGTATAGGTGTTGATTTTATATCCTGTTATTTTGCTAAATTCATATATCAGTTCTATAAGTTTTCTAGCAGAATTTTTTGAATCCTCTAGGTATAGAATCATGACATCAGCAAATAGTAATATTTTAAGTTATTCTTTTCCTATCTGTATACATTTAATTTCTTTCACCTGTCTAATTAGTCTGGCTAGAGTTTTAAGAACTGTGTAAAATAGAAGTAATGAAAGAAGACATTCCTGTGTTGTTCCAGTTTTTACAGGCAATGATTTCAATTTTGTTCCATTTAGAATGATGTTGGCCTTGGGCTTAGCATAGATTTCTTTTAAAACGTTGAGATAGTTGAGATATGTTCCTGTCATCCCTAGTTATTGATTGTACAAATGAATTCTATAGTTTCTTTGTTTAGCTTTTCTTTGGAAGATCTTTCCAGTGGTGAAAGAGGTGTGTTAAAGTAACCTAGTATTATTGTTGTGGTCTATCTGACTCTTGAACTTGAGAAGAGTTTGTTTGATGAACATAGATGCTCCTTGATTGGGGCAATTGTTATATTTGTTATGTCTTGTTGATGTATGGTTCCTTTATGCAGTATGCAATATTCTGCTTTATCCCTTTTGATTAACTTTTGCTTGAAGTCTACTTTATTTGATATGAGCATAGAAATCCCTGCTTGTTTCCATAGTCCATGCGAGTGGTATGTTTTTTCCCCAACATTTCACCTTCAGTCTGTGGACATCTTTGCCTATGACATGAGTCTCTTGGAGGCAGTATATTGTTGGGTCTTTTTAAAAAAATCCAATCTGCCAGTTTATGTCTTTTAATTGATGAGTTTAGGCCATTGACATTCAGGGTAATTATTGAGATATGATTTGTTTTTCCAGTCATTTTTGTTTATTTTTGGTATTTAACTTGCCTTGGTTTCTCCTTTGAGTATTTTTCCTTTAGTGTAATACCTCCCTCAACTGATTTTTAGCATTGTTTTTTATTTCCTCCTTGTGTAATATTTTGCCAAGTTTATACTGTAGTTCAGGCTTTCTAGTTGTAAATTATTTTAACTTTTGTTTATTAGGGAAGGTTTTTATTTTGTCATCAAATCTAAAGCTTAATTTGCTGGATATAAGATTCTTGCTTGGCATCCATCTTTTTTCAGAGCTTGGTTTATGTTATTCCATGATCTTTAGCTTTCAGGATCTGGGTTGAAAAATCTGCAGAGTTTCTAATTGGTTTTTCTCCCATATGTAATCTGATTCCTTTCTCTTGTGCTTTTAACATTCTCTCCTTATTCTGTATGCTAGGCATTTTCATTGTAATGTGTCTTGGTCTTGCCCATGTCCCACACAGGTGATGGAATTTGGGTTCCTCTGCATGAAGCAGGCTGACTGTAAAATAAGTGTAAGAAAAGAAGGCAGAAAACACACACAAGACACAGAAAGTAATATTAGAAAGTGAGGGCAGGATGGCTTTTAAACTTTAGGGGTTGAGTTTTACACTGGAAAGAGTGAGAGAAAGAACCTGCATTTGCTTTATTTATATGGAGGAAGTTCAACAGCTTTCTACTGAATATTCTATGCCAAATAAGGTAGGGTGTGGAATGTCCAAGCACAATGGGTACCCCCAACTCAGAGCTACAGAGCAATTTTCTAGGCAAAGACTGAGGTCATGTGGGCTGCATAATTCATTAAGTGGGAGAGGCTACAAAATAGCTTATAGTGCCAGACCAAAATCTCCTTGGCTCAAGGCAGAGTAAAGACTTCACAAATAGCTCAGAAGTGGCTTCCCACATTTGGTGTAGGTCTGTTTTGATTTTGTATATTTGGTGTCCTGTAAGCATCTAGTATTTGATTTTCCAATTTATTCTTCATGTTTGGAAAATTTTCTGATGTTATTTCATTAAAAAGATTGTTCATTCTTTTGGTTTATAATTCTATGCCTTCCTTTGTCCCAACAATTTCTAAATTTGGTCTTTTTATGTTGTTTCATAATTTTTGAGTGTTCTGCTCATGGTTTCCTAACATATTCACTAAGTGGTCAACTTTATTTTCAAGATTATATATTTTTTCTTCATTGTCTGAGGTTCTTTCCTCCAAGTGATCTAATCTGTTGGTGGTGCTTTCTATTGAGTTTTCAATTTGGTTTATTGTTTCCTTCATTTCAAGGATTTCTGCTTTTTTTTCCCTCAGAACCTCTATAGCTTTATTAAAGTAATCTTTTGCTTCCCGTGTTTGTTTATGTAGCTTTTTATCAAAATGATCTTTTGCTGCCTGTATTTTCTCTCTTATATTATCCTATATCATCCTTTAACTCACTGAACATTTTAATTATGTACATCCTGAACTCCTCTGTGATTTCTTACACTGTGCTGGCCATGGATTCTTATAATGTGGTATCTGGGTTTGTTTGGGGGCACTATTCTTCCTTGTTTTTTCATGTTGTTCATGTGTCTTCCCTTCTAGTACTGAAAATCTGAGGCATTAAGTTTTTACCCTATAGGCTTATAGTGTCCCTGCAGGGTTTCATTACCTTTCCCTTAAGGGGCAGAGTAATATTAACAGATCCCAATACAAACAATATACAGGCTTAAAACAAATACTTCCTATTAAGAAGTTTATAGTTTTGTCACAATATTCAGAAATGGTGAGTTTAATGATTATCTACAATATAAACAGTAGGTATGCAAAAGTGTCTACAGTTTCTGATGGGACAAAGAGAGAACTGGTAGTTGTGTGGAGGATGAAATATTAAGGAGTTAGGAGATGAGGGAATAGAGTTATTAGATCTTAGAAAGCATGAAAGAGAAATTTTAAAAAGTTGGCTAGTAACAGGAGAAAAGAGAAGTGAGTTTGGGCAGACAAGTAAGTTGGAAGACAATAGAGGGAGTACAAAAAACAAGCAATCAAAAAAATAAAGAAAAATTAAAAATGTAAAAATAGGAGATAAAAGAATTAACACCAAGATTGTAATATACTATTCAGATATCCCAGTCCTTGGTAGGTAGCCTAATCCATGGAAAGTACTTGGTTTCACAAATGTTGGGATTGTGAGGGTGAAAAAGAGAGAGAGAAAAAAAGGAGAAAAGAAAAGAAAATCTTGAAAGAAAATATAAGGATTTTGTTGTTGTTGTTGCTGTTGTTGGAGTTCAGCATCTTTCCTGCTTTCCTTATCATTCATTAGGTAAGACTGGCTGTTGTTACCTGGTATCTCCACCCTCAGGATAGTGAAGATTATTAAGGTGGGAGAGTTGGTCTTGGGGGGCAGAGCTCCTGGAAGTGGGGTGTAGCACTTGCTGGTACCCAATGAAATACTGCACTCCAAGGATATCCTTTGGGACCTAGCTTCTTTGATGTGGATTAATGGTCTTATCCCCTTATATTGTCTATAGACCTCAAAGTTCCTGGTTTCTAATTTAGTCTCTAAACTGTATCTCGTTCAACCTCTTCCTTTCTACTTCCCAGTCAGGAATGTCTCTTTCTAGAGGCCTTCTGGGTTGTGCCAGGGGAGCTGTGCACCATCCTCAGAGAGTTGTTTTGTATTGGGCAGTTTTAGGACCAGACTTTGTGAGCTACAGACTGGCTGCATAGTTGCAAACACTGTTCTGGGTTAGAAGCTGCAGGAAGGGGGTATTGGAGACTATAGGTACCTTCATATTGATTCTAGGCCCCAGCCAGTGTCCCAAGCTAGAAGCTACTCCAACTAAAGATGGCAACAAAAGTGTCCCAAGATGTAGGCACCTGCTTTCTGAGATGGGTTGTTCAGTCCCGTTGGGCTGGGTAGTGGCATTGGGTGAAGTGTTCACAGATGCAGCTCTGAAGCATGCAGTTTTATGGCTGGTGGCTGTCTCCAGACCCTGCAAGTGCCCCTAGATACAGGCTATAAACTTGTATAGGGGACTATGGCAGTGACTGCATGTCCTAAGATGGAGGTGACCAGAGAGCCCCATGTTGGTAAATGGGGGTCAACAGGGGATTGCTTGCTGGAGGTCCTGTGGGTGGGCAGTGGTGGGGTGTCCTACGTGGGAGCAGCATCCAGAATTCCTGTGCAGGTGGGCATCCATGGTTTCTGAACTGAGGCTGAAATAGTGAATATTTGACTAGTCATTTAACCAGACACTTTGTATCTATTTGCAGATGAAAGTATCTGGCAAGAGATGAATTATTATTTCCCTGTTTTTCCCTGTTTTCACAATTTGCTTTCAAGTATGTTTAAACAGAAATATATGCTTTATATAAGTCTTCTTCTTTTTTTTTTTTTTCTTTTTCGGAGATCACTTAAGTCTTTCATCTTTTTAATCTCTTGTATAAGAACTTTCATCTTCCAAAAAGAAAATTGTTCCCTAAGAAATCATTTTATCAGCTGTTGGCAGGTTCTACAAATTCAAAAATAAGAATCCCAGGACAAGAGTTCTGCAATATTTCTCATGGGAAGTTCAAATTTTCCTCTATTAGTAGTTCCTGATGGGAAATCCTTCTGAATATTTAATTTCTGCTCTATATCATGGTGTGATTGTTACAACTGCCAAATAAGTTGAATGGATCTTTAAATTGTTTTATAATATAATAATTATTCAATTCAGAATAATGAGGCAAACATTTTCATGTTACAAATTTAAATTCCCTTACAAAACACTTTGATTATAGTTACCTAATAGAAAGTGGGGACAAGTGCATGGAGTACTGCATACATGGCATACATTAAGGACATATGAGTGGCAAACCCTGCCCCTGTGCTAGGCATGTGAGTGGTAAACCGCTTACCCCATAGGCACAGCCCTGAGCATGAGGCTGCATGTTGCAGTCCCTGTGCTTGCTCCATGGCCCACTCCTCAATTGGTCTCTGCAAGAACAGTTGGCCAGCAATTGTATTGGTGGCTGCTTCTAATCTGCTTCGCTACTGCTACTGCATGAGTATATATATATATATATATATATATATATATATATATATATAGTAACTTGTAATAAAATTAGACCTGCTTCCTGCTTGGTCTCTGGAGGTCTTGATTAGTGACTCTGTAGCCACACTCTCCTCTACCCTGTTCTGTTGACCTCATTGCTGGACAAGAGAGGGCCCATGCAACTGGCACCTGAACAGGGACCTGAGGAAAGCCTTTAAGTCAGGGTTGGCCCCTCACAGAGCAGTGAAGAAGGGGCAATGGAGAACCTACCAAGTTCCACCAATGACTCACAGCTGCAAGTGATGCACACTCTCTTTGATACTTGTGGTTTAACCCTGAATAAGGGAGAAGCCCAGAACTTCTGGGATATAAACACTAATCTGTGGATCAATGTCATTGATGTTTCTGATCCCAGGATATGGGAGAAAATAATGGCAAATATGTGGCAAGCTGAAGTGAGACGGGGTATACTTTACCATGACATTTTTTTTCTTATGGTGACATCCATTTAGCAAAGTTTAGGGGGTCCTGCTATAGACCGTTTTCATACAATGATGGCTCTGAGGGAAGATGAGACTGTGAAAGACAGATGGGGGTAAAGGGAGAGGGCAAAAATCTACTTCAAAGCAAGCAACCACGACAGCTGCAGAAGGGAGAGAGACAGGAAACAGTACCTCTATCCTTCATGGGGCAGAAAGAAGTAACTACAAATGGTGCAGGTGCACCTTCTACTGACAGAAAAAGATTACATTTTTCACTGAGTCAATGGCAGCTTCCTCTTATGAGGCAATCCCAAAGCCAGCAAGGAACTATGACAGCTTAGAAATGACCAGGCTGCCAGACAGGCCCAAGCCATGGTCTTCCAGAAACCCATTCCAGGAGGCCAGAGGTCCTTTTGAAGATTTATGTAAGATAAGAAATGAAAAGTAGGGTAAAGGAAAACGAGCTTTCCCAGTCAACACGGCCTCCACACCACAGCACCCTGACACTTGGTATCCACATGCATTGGGGACCCTGAAGGAGTTAAAAAAGGCAGTAAAAGAGGATGGACCATGGGGACCCTTTGCAGAGTAAATGCTAGAATCACTCAGTCTTGAACTTAATTGCCCTCAAGACTGGAAAGATCTAGCCAGAGCAGCTCTTGAGCCTGCAACATTTTTGAAGTGTAAGGCATTTTTCTATGATGAATATAAACAGAAGGGAGTTTGTAACCATGCCACGAATGTTAAACTCCCAGCTGAATGCTTGCAGGGAGAGGAAATCTACACTTTCCCAGCATTACAAGCCATAGGCCCACCAAATTATTTCAACCAGGTGTGGCTCTGTGCTCTGAGAGCCTGGAGGAAGTTTCCAGCTGGGGGAGGTACAGTTTCTATACAAGGCTTAAGGCAGAAAGCCATGGAGACCTTGCCACAGTTTATTGACAGAGTAAACAAGGTGGCAGAAGGGAAAGTGTCTCATGAAGGAGCTAGGGCAGCTTTAGCCAAGGAATCAACCTAGGATGGACTAAACAAGGAAAATAAAACAACAGTGGTGCCAGTATGCCATGGCACACTGGATGAATGGATTTTGGCGACCCAGGATACAGGGACACAAGAAGCTGAAACCTCTCTGCAACCCTCAGCCATGGCAACTGTATAAAAGCAGGACTAAGGAGGCTTGCAGACAGCTTGCCAGAAACTCCAAAAATAAAAATAAAAATGTTCACTCTTTTTCCCATTGGCCCTTTAAAAACTGCTGGAGTGAATCCTCAAAGAATTAAGATCTAATGTTTTATGGCAAATGAATGCCACTCATTTTGCTCTTTGTGGAAATTAAACATATATTCATGTAATTATTGATGTCTATTTAGGCTGTGTAGTAGCCACAGCCTCCACAGGAGAAACCACAAAAAGGGTCATCTTCCATCTACGTAAATGTTTTGGACTTATAAATGTTCCCATGTCTATTAAAACTGACAATGGGCCAGCCTATACTAGCAAGAAGTTTCAAGTGATATGCAATGATTGGCATATACAGCACTTAACTGGGATCCCCTACAACCCTTAGACTCAAGGCATCATAGAAAGAACACACAATGAATTAAAGACTATGCTATAAAACAGAGGGGGGAAACTATACCAAGTCCCCTCAGGATGCCTTGAAAAGAATATTATTTGCTTTAAATTTTGTTTCAATTTCAGATTTTTCTACAGAAAGAGCAGTCCATAAACATTTGGCACCCCACTCTGGGGGCCCTCCCATCTACCTATGGTCTCATGGAAGGATCCCATAACAAATGCATGGAATGGTCCGGGCCCCTCCTAACCATGGGTAGAGTGTTTACATATGTTAACAGGACAATCCCTGGAAACCCAAAATCACCAACCAAGAAGATGAAGAAACTAACTTTAGAGGAAAAACCTCACAGTCAAAGGACTCAACAATGCAAATGGACCTCATGTAAAGTAATCTAGGGTGATATTAAAAATCTTGTTGAATGAGCCACCAGATTGGCTCCTTTGCCTGGTGGCAATCCCATCTCTGGGCCTATGACAATGGTCCTAGTGTGTGCAATGCTCACTGCTAACAGTGAAGCCTCCCAAGAGTTAAATTGAGCTTTGGTCACTAGGCCACCACCTTTAGCAATAGCTAATTGAGAAGGGGTTTTACCCAAGCTCTTCTCTAATAATTCCAACCTTCTTGATCCTGAGTTATCCATGCAGGAGGGAACTGTACATCAGCATTTATGTACATACTCTTTCCATTTGTTTATCCTTAGTAGATAATGAGACCTATAATCCAGGCAGTCCTCTCTGTTTTACTACTGCCAATGAAACTATTGTAGATAAATATAAGTCATATGTTGGACTATCTCTCACTGACCTTATAGTTAATGCTACCTACATAGACTCCCCAATGGCAATGCAAGAAATCCTTGCTGCCAATATGCATAACAACACTATTTGGAAAGCCCCTCTCAGATAATGATAGCATCCCATGGAATCAATGTGTCACTGCCATACCTTGTCTCCTTGATAAGAGAAAATTCTCTGGGGAAGAACAACCTCTTTGTGCCTGGGCAGGCACAGCTCCCTGGAATGTAACTAATGTGTCCCAAACCAATATGTGCTACTGCTAAACTGGACAAGCCTTTACCAACTGGTATGCAATAAATCAATATGGCATGATGAATAGCACACCAATATTGCTAGCTGCTAGACCCATCAAATGTGCAGCAGCTGGCTGAATAAATGAGTCTATATTGAGTCCAGACTCTGACCATGGATTTGCCTTTGTGCCAAATTATGCCCATACCCACTATGCACAAGTTTGTGCTATGCCACCCTTTGCCTTGCTAGTAATTAATGATACTGATAGCATAAATACCACTCATACAGAGATTCCTTGTACAGTCAATACATCCTGCTGGCTCACAAATTGTCTAACTCCTGCTATGAAAACTAAACATATATTTATCTTCAGAGTGCCCCCAGCAATCTGGCTTCTAGTGAACCTGTCCAGAGAGTGGAGGAGTCCATGGGACATGGAGATGAAGAATCTTATGAATAAGATTCTACACTGGACAAGGCATGCAATTAGCCTCATCATCCCTGGAATTATTGCCCTGGTAACCGCCATCACAGCCACAGCCACTGCCACTGCTTTGCTCAGAGTATCCAGACTGCTCAGACTGTAAACAATTTGTCTACTGCCATGGGATAAGCTTTTGCCATTCAAAACAACTTAAATAAACTGTCCTGAGCCACTATTTTAGTCATTCAGCAAGAACTAGACCTTCACAAAGAACAACTAGATATTCTGTTCATGTTACAAAGACTCACTTGTTACCCTGAATTTCATAGTATATGTGTCACCCAATATGCTGTATCAGAAAATGTAACCTTACACTTCTCCAATTTTTCTCAGTATATCAAGGGTGCTTGGGATGCAAACTATGTTATGACTATGCATAACCTTACAAGGCAATTGTCAAAATCAATGAGACTAAGGTGTCTATCTTGACAACCTCTTCCTTTTTCCAGGGGTTGACTGAACATTGGAAAAACCTGATAGCTAAATTAACTAATTCTTATAATGCTATTACCCTGGCCTTACTTTTTACAATACTGATAATTTTTTCTTGTGTTGTGAGACACTTATGTAACCATGAAAAGGTCATCAAACAAACAAACAAACAGCAATCCTGGCTGAAGACCTTGCAGCACAGTCAGATAGGGGAGATGTGGGGACAAGTGCATATAGTACTGCATACATGGCATACATTAAGGGCGTCTGAGTGGCAAACCACTCCCCCTTGCTAGGCATGTGAATGGCAAACTGCTTACCCCATACGCACAGCCGCACAGCCCTGAGTGTGAAGCTGTGTGTTGCACTCCCTGCATTTTCTCCATGGCCCACTTCTCAACTGGTCACTGCAAGGACAGTTAGCCAGCAATTGTATTGGTGGCTGCTTCTAATCTGCTTAGCTACTGTGTAAGTATATGTACATGATAACTTGCAATAAAATTAGACCTGCTTCCTGCTTGGTCTCTGGAGGTCTTGATTAGTGACTCTGCAGTCACACTCTCCTCTACCCTGTTCTGTGGACCTCCTCACTGAATGAGAGAAAGCATATGCAGTAGAACATTGTAATATTTTAAAGATGAAGGTTATATCTTGAATATCTTCTAGACTAAAAGTCACTTGCATTTGTTTCTCTTGTTAACTTTTGTACCAAATATATTGATGAAGTATAATGTGATGTACGGATATATGTATACATTTAGGATGAATGGTGATAGCACTTAAAGTTTACTCTCTTGACAGTTAGCAATTATACGATTATTAACTATATCATTAACAGTCACATTATTAACTATAGTCACCATTATGACAATGGATCTCTAGAAATTCTTATTCCTAATTGAAACTTTGTACTCTTTGATAAGCAGTTCCACATCCCAAGCTGAAAAGTAAATTTTATTTGTAAGAAATCAAAAAGAGCTTATTAAATAAATATGAAAAACAAAGCATTTAAAAATATTGTTATAAACAATTTTTTTCCATTGTCTTATTTCACAAAGAATAACGATCTATTCTTTCTAATTTTTTGAATAAGTGTATTTTTAGGAGCATTACATCAACATAGTGTTGGTAGCAGAAAAACCAAGTTCATTTAGATCCCAATTCTATTTAGTTATTATTTGACCTTCAACAATGAATCCTGTAATCCCAAATTTGTTGCATAATTTAAAGATAATCAAAGTGTTTATATTTTCCAAGTAAGATAATCAAACTTAAAGAACATTTTATAGGTAATAAAAATGCTCAAAATATCCTCCATTATTGCTGAAATAGCATTTGTGACAAAAAATCCTGCAAAAATCACCTAAATTTTTCTGATGTATACCTTTGTATACATACAAAATATTATATGATGAACAAAATATTTTAAAAATTATAGAAGCCTATAAGAAAGTATAATTTGAAGATTACAAATGACAATTTTTATATTTAAGTTATAATATTATAATGTAACATTTTAATAATTATTTTTCAATAGATTGTAATCATTATTTTTAATTGCTAAAGGTAGAGTTATATAACAAATTAAAAAACAGTAATTGTTTACAAAATTAGAAGAAGAAAGTTTTTCTTCAGAAACAAAACTAAATGAGTACGCAAGATAAGAAAAAAACTTGTCAATTTTTTTTTTCCTGGTGGAGAACCAGGGAATGAATTCAGCACTTGATTTAGTGCTCAAGGATTGATGCTTGAGCACTAAACAATATCCCTAGCACTATTTTGTATTTTATTTAGAGACAAGGTGTCACTGAGTTGCTTAGTGCCTCACAATTGCTGAGGCTGGTTTTGAATTCTTGATCCTCCTGCCTCAGACTCTGAAGCTGCTGGGATAGCAGGTATGCACCACTTACAGTCTATTCTATTATAATTATAGGTTTAAAAAATTATAGAAAATCAATATGTCCAAATACAAGAAGTTAGTAAGTACTGAATATATGTTACTACAAAAAATACTTGTTTGAAGCTAGAAATAACTATTATGTTAATTGTACAATCCTATCAGAATTAAGAAACTTAAGAAATTAATGCTACATAGAATTTTTTGCTATAATTATGAAATATAATAAAATTTCAACTTGTATGTCTTTCAAAATTCTCAGCAAGTACTTTAGCTGGTCTTACTTCTTAGCAATGATTGATATTGCCAATATTAGATGAGTAAAAACTTCTGTGATAATAGATTATTCAACACCAAAAGGAGAGTAGACAGTAGTTGGCATTATATTGGTTTGATGATTATGACAATCTGTACACAAAGGTATACATTCCAGTTAAATCAGAAAGTAGGAATTATTAATTATATGCCTTACTACCAAACTAATCTCCTACAATTTTATTATTTTGGAATGAGGAAAGCAGCAAAATTCATATTATCTGAATTTCAGCAAAATTTATATTATCTGAATTTATTCTTGAATTAGAATATGCTGAAAAGTATAATGCTGAAAGATCAAAATGGGGATGGGGATGTAATAAAAAATATTAATAATAGAAAAAAGTGGCTTGCAACACTGACATTAGGATAATATTGGCTTTAGAGTAGGAAGCAGCCTATGTATATCAAGACAAGATGAACTGAAGGGAAGAAGACTTGTATCATAATATGAATCAGCAAAGAACCTTCCTAAGACTGGGTCATGTACCTCTGAGGAAGAATAATACAGATAGAGTGAAAAAATAAAATAAAGCAATTTAGAAGCTTCACCTATTTATTTTTCTTGATATAGCAAAAGTGAAAGGAAATATTTGTTTTTAAATATACAGGAAAGTGCTTTAATATTGTGTGCTTTTTTATTTGTTGGCCTTGGTGTTTCTTTTTGTTTTGGTTTTTATTGTTTTAAATACACAGAATGATTAATCTGGTTTGGGGTAGGTTTCAAAGTTCAGAAG
This sequence comes from Urocitellus parryii, assembly GCF_045843805.1. Lineage (NCBI taxonomy): Eukaryota > Metazoa > Chordata > Mammalia > Rodentia > Sciuridae > Urocitellus > Urocitellus parryii. The sequence continues at coordinate 55,848,183 of NC_135532.1, read as the reverse complement.
ACACTTGTTTCAGAATATATTGATTTAAAAAAATTCAATAAAAATCGAGCAAATCAACTAAACAAGCATTTCTCAAAAGAATTACAAATGCCCAACAAATGTATGAAAAAAGTGTTAAACACATTTAGCAATCAGATAAATGAAAATCAAAACTACATGGAGAATTTATTTTGCTAAAATTAGAATGCATGCATCAAAATTACAAACAACAATAAATATTGGTAAGGATGCACTTATACATTTTTGGTGAGACTATAAGTTAGTACAACCATTTTGGAAGCCAGTGTGGAGATTCCTCTAAAGACTACAAATGAAACCACCATATAACCCAGCTATCCCATTCCTTAGTATTTTTTTTCCAGAAAATCTAAAATCAATATAATGAAGTCACATTTGAATAATAATGTTTAAAGCAATACAATTCACAATAGCTTTTTAAGTCATCTTTCTCATCAATGTGATCAAAAGTCCTAAAAAGAACAACAGAGGAAAAAAAGAAAAACATTTTTTGGTTTTGCATTTCAGAGGTCTCAGTCTATAGAAGGCTGACTCCATTGTTCTAGGCCAGAGATGAGGCAGCACAACATGGTGGGAGGGTATAGTGGAGAAGAGGAACTCAGAACATTGTAACAGAAATTAGAGAGAAAACTGTGATCACCAGGGACAAAATATAATACTCAAAGGCACACACCAAGTGATTTAATTTTTTCAGGCACAGCCTATCTGCCTATATTTACTGCACCATAAATCCACTGATTAGGTACAGTCTCTCACCAATCATCTTACCTCCAAACATTCTTGCATTATCACACATTGTCTCATAATAATAACCAAATTATGGAATGAGCCTAGGTGTCCATCAATAGACAGCTTGATAAAGAATATGTATGTGTGCACAATGGTGATATCCAAAGCCATAAAAAAAGAAAATTACATGATTTGCAAAAAAATAGATGGGACTTCTGAATGTCATATTTGCCACAGTCTGGCTGGGCACAAATCACAAGCCACTCAAGGAGAAACAAATTTATTTCCAAACTCCACCAGCACACTCCCCGGGAACTCTCCCGAATGCCACCCACGTGGATCCTCCAGGAACACACCACACACCAACCGGAACTCCCCCCACTGAAACTTTTCCAACCAATGTGAACTCTTCAGGAATCTTCGCAGGGGCTCAACAGGAACTCAACAGGAACTCCGTGAGAACTCAAATGTCATCATCTTAATGGCTCGCTGGTGTCACCTCTCAACCACTACTTCTGGCAAAAATGCCATGCGTCATCCCGACTTGGCTGTGGCCCTCAACATCTCCCCCCTTCTGTTTAATTAAACAACAAGCAATGTGGCTTAGGGACTGTGCCTGTCTTAGGTGTCCAATGCTACATATGGTCCATACCCATCATTGGATGAGCTGACTTCAAGGCCTCAGCCTCCTGTCTTAGGTTGGTACCATTGCAATTGGATCTCACCCTTCACTGACTACCGGTCCAGCATACAGCCATACTAGTGGATAGGCCCTAGCACCAGTGGGGGAGGGTGAGGTTCTTTGCCTCACCTCTGTTGGCCCCAAATTTGGCCTTTGCACCAGTGAGGGGGGGTGAGGTTCTTTGCCTCACCTCTGTTGGCCCCCAATTTGGCTTTGGTGCTAGTGGGGGAGTGAGGTTCTTTCTTTGCCTCACCTCTGTTGGCCCCCAAATTTTAGACCATCACTAACAGAAGGGAGAACAATGCAAAATGCCATGACACCAAGCCAAATGATGGCTCTTTTTGGAAAAATTGTACCACCAATGGCACTATCTGCAAAGATACACCAGCACTACCACAATTCGTTGCACCAACAGATAGTTCACAATGCATACAGTGATACATAGTCCAGGCAACTTCTGCAAGCAGTTCAAAGCAGAAGAATCTATCAATATGTCCATTTCCTCCCAAAGTAAATCGACTCCTTGATTGAGCATTACATGTTGAGTTATTATTCATTGATGCATCAGTTTATAGAGTTTGTTGTAATAGCTATCGTAGAAGCTGTAATTTGGTTTTATCTTTGTCTTCACTGGCACTGGGATGAAGATAGGAATTCTGGCAATGATGGCTAAAAAAAAATATGCAACATTCTAACAGGTATTAAGAAAACAAGTTTCTGAACAATTTACATTATCCTGAACAGAATTATTAAATATAATGAAAAGGAAAGGTGAAAGTAAACGAACAGATCTGTTAATCTCCATTTTTGTTCACATATTAAAACAATCCTCAACATCTGTTTACCCAGTTTAAATTAAACCATTTAAATCACGTGAATAAAAAAAATATTTGGATCCATTTTTTCATGAGTGCTCCTCATATATGATATATGACATACACACACACAGACATACAACACAAAACAGAAGTGTGCACACATAACACAATACATACAACACATAACATAATAGTAAAGACCTTGTAGCTTTTCACAGGTGAAATCTCTATTGCAATGTTTAAAAACTCTACAGTCAAAAAATAAAACTGATCAGAAAAACATTAACCTAGGTCTGTATGAGCTCAAAAAACAAAAAATAACTTCATGATGTGGGAAAAGGCAATAATAAAATAGATATTGAAAAAAACATCCTGATTACCACCTGGGTTTGACTCTTATTTGGATATCCCATCCTTTTTCCTGTAACTTGTGTATGGGTCTGAAGGTATTTCCACAAGCAAGCCTCAAGGTTTTTACATTTGAAATAGGCCTTAATGGTGTTCATTATTCATTAGTCTCCAGGTGTGGGAGAATCACTGTCCCAGATGTAAGAATAGCCAAGTGGGAGCTCTGGATATCAGCTGTTATGGATTTGAGTCAAATCATCTTCTTTTTGGTCTGTAGAAATGGTTTTGGTTAGTCTCTCTGGAATCCAAATCGGCTGCTGTTCTCCCTGTGGAAACACACAAACAAAATCCCGACTCCAGAAAAACCACTGGGTCAGGATCTTTCCATTGTCTTGTTAGAATATACTTCCAAAGTACCTTAGGCTTATGTACATTTTTTTGACACATATGCCTTTCTGCAGCACTAAGCCCTGATGAAACCAAATTTAAAAAGTTTAGAGTAAAAAGGGTTATTTTAAGTTTATCTTTGGGGGATGTATACCCCTTTCCAATTCCCTCTTTTTGCTTTAATAAGTACATTTTAATAGTTTGATGAGCTCTTTCAACTATGCCTTGTCCCTGTGGATTGTATGGAATTCCTGCTATGTGAATAATGCCAAATGAAGAGCAAAATTGTTTAAAAGAGGTAGAGGTATAGCCAGGGGCATTCTCTGTTTTTAATTGTTTTGGAACGCCCACAGTGTCAAAATTTTATAAGCAATGAGCTATAATATCTTTAGTTTTTTCTCCAGCATGAAGGGAGCCCATCAAAAATCTGGAAGAAGTATCAACTGTAACATGCAAATATTTTAATTTTCCAAATTCTGGCAAGTGTGTGACGTCCATCTGCCAAATATGGTTAGGTATCAGTCCTCTAATATTGATTCCAAGATTAACTTGTGGTAAAAAGGTCACACAATTTTGACATTGTTTTATTATTTGTCTAGCTTGTTCCTTAGTTATTTTAAAACACTTCTGTAAAGTATTAGCATTGACATGGAACCTTTTATGAAAATTTACAGCTTCTTCTAGTGTAGAGAATATATGCATGGCATGTGTAGTTTTATCTGCTAAATCATTGCCCAAACTAAGGGCTCCAGGCAATCCTGTGTGTTCCCTGATGTGTCCTATAAAGAATGAATCTTTTCTGTCCCAGATTAGACTTTGTATAGTGGAAAACAAAGAGAAAACAGTAGAGGAAGGGGAAATCCTACCAGTATCTTCAAGGGATACTATAGCATTAACTATATACTGACTATCAGAAAATAAATTAAATACAGAATCTTTAAACATCACAAACGCTTCTAATACTGCATTAAGCTCTACCTTTTGAGCTGATTGTTTGCGTGGTAAAAATGTAAAAGTTTGATCAGGGGTAACTACTGCTGTTGTACCGTTATTTGACCCATCAGTGAATATATTTGGAGCATTCATGATAGGTGTTTTTCTTTTCATTTTTGGAAAAACTACAGGATGAGAAGACCAAAAAGACAACAAAGGGTTACATGGTAAGTGATTATCAAATGAAATATTAGATTTACACATGATTATTGCCCAAGTATTTAACTCATTAGCTAACTCATCAATTTGATCCATAGTATATGGAGTAATAATTTTATTGGAGAAATTCCAAACACTCACTTTGCTGCTTTTATTCCTTTGAGTATCAATTGTCCTACAGCCTCAGGATACCTAGTAAGAATAGTGTTAGGAGAATAAGATAAATGTATCTATAATAATGGACCTTCTTGCCAAAATACTCCTGTAGGAATATTTTTTGTTGGTAGTACAATAAATAATAAAGGCAAACTTATATCAATTCTATCCAAATTCATATTTTACGTATATGTTTCAATGAATTTTAATGCCTTTCTTGCTTCAGACGTTAACATGCGGGGTGAATTTGGATCTGATGGAACTTTTAGGATATCAAATAAAAGTCCCAACTCTCCTTTTGGTATGCCTAGATAAGGCCTTATCCAATTTATGACTTTTGAAAGTCATTAAGTGACTTGAGTTGATCTACTCATATTTGAATTTTTGGTGGACAGACCATGGTTGAGGATAATAGAACTCCTAAATAATTAATTGGAAAATTTAATTGTACTTTATCTACTGCTATCTCTAGATTATAATTTTTTAATAAGTTTGTAAGTGTGGCATAACATTTTAGCAATGTGTTTTTATCTTTGTGTGCTAACAATACATCATCCATATCGTGAAATATTTGTAGTTCAGGATTTTGATTTCTAAGTGGCTGGATTGCTTTGTTAACATAAATTTGACACATAGTTGGTCTGTTATCCATCCCTTGAGGGAGTACTTTCCATTCATACCCCTGATCAGGACCTTCATGATTCAGTGCAGGGACAGTAAATGCAAAACGTGGTCTATCTTCAGGATGAATTGGAATTTTTGAAAAAATTTTTTTTGAAGAAAACCCCACAATCTTTAATATCTATAGCTAAAACATACCTGTTTTTTGGCAAAGCAGACAATTAAGGAATCCCTGATTGAGCAGGTCCCATAATAACCATCTCATTATTAATGGCTCTTAAATCTTGCAATAATCTCCATTTACCAGATTTCTTTTTAATGTTAAAAATGAGAGTATTATGGGGAGATATGGAAGTTTGTGTATGTCCCTCCGCTAATTGTTGTTTGACCAGTTCATGGGCTGCTTGTATCTTTTCTTTAGTCAGGGGCCACTGAGGAACCCATACTGGCCTTTCTAATTTCCAAGTCATTTTTATTGTCTCAGTGACCCCTCCTGAAAACCCAATCCATGTCTGTCTGTTCCTTGATCTATTTGTATTGGTGCTACTATACCTTGTTCTTGTTCTCCTTATCTTTTTCCTTTCCTAAAACCTTGTCTAGCCATAATAGTGGGCACATTTGGATTGATGTTATTTGTTAATGTTAAACTTAACTGATCTAGGACATCTCATCCCCATTAATTTATAGGAAGATGATCCAATACATATGGGTTTATAGTTCCTTCACATCCTTCAGGATCCTTTCAATCTAATACCATTGCACTTCTTTGGGGATTAGTTGCCACTCCTAGTCCTCGAATAATTTGAGTGGCATGTTGTAACAGCCAATGTTTTGGCCATTCTTGACGATAGATGATGCTAAGGTCTGCACCCGTATCCAGTAGCTCATTAAATTCATGTCCTTGAATATTTAGTTTTAGCATTGGGCAAGAATCTAAATTTAAAGACAGCATAGCCCAATCTACACCTGTGGAGCCTAATCCCCTGGAACTTCTTTCTATAGTACTACTGGAAAATTTATCATTCAGGCTGGGTATTATTAATAAATGTGCTATTCTATCTCCTGGTAAAATTACTGATATACCTCTTGGAGAACTAGCTATAATTTTTATTTCACCTTCATAATCAGGATAATTACCCCAGGACTTATCATCAGTCCTTTTAGTGTTGAAGAACTGTGTCCTAATAATAAGCCTACTGTTCCTTGGGGAAGAGGTCTTTTTACTCCTGTGAGAATTATTTGAACTCCCATCTCTGGAGTTAGCACTGCTCTGACGGAGACACAGATGTCCAACCTTGCGCTCCCTCTGGTTCGTCTGATGAGAGATTTGATGTATAATGTGTCCTGGGCACTACCCTGATGGGGTTGCTGAGTTCCTCCAGTGCCCCATATATTTGTGGTCGTGGGCCCCAGAGCATTGTGCCCCCATGTCCGTTTTTTGGCAATGGAGCCTGATGCCTTTCTCCACAATATCATGGGTAAACACCTGGTCCTTGTCTATTTTTTGATAATGGAGTACCCTCTATGGTGGTTTGGAAATGGCATTCATTAGCCCAATGTATTCCTCTACGGCATTGTGGGCAAATACCCTGTATTCTACCCCTTTGATACCTAGTTTTGTTAAACTCTCCTCCTATGGGGCAATTCCTTTTAAAATGTCCTGTTTGTTCACAATTGTAGCATGTTTTTGGCCTGGCATCTAAAGCCTGTTGTACTGCAGCTGTCAATACTTGCCCTTGTTCATTAATGTCTCTACACAATTTAATATATGTGTTTAAATCTTCATGTTTCCATGGTCTAATGACCTCTCTGCACCAACAATTTGCTTACTCATAAGCCAGCTGTTTTATTAATGGCATTGCTTGTTCTGTATCCCAAAAAACTCTGGTAGCTGTTTGAATAAGCCTATCTACAAATTCAGTGTAAGGTTCATTAGCTCCCTGTATTACCTTAGATAATTGACCTTGTAAATCTCCATGTCTTTGTAAAGTATTCCATTTCCTAACTGCATCTGCAGCAATTTGTGAGTATATAGCAGGATCATATCTAATTTGTTGCTGCTGATCCTCATAAGGTCCTTTTCCTAATAACATATCTAGATTTCTCTGAGGATAACTGGCTGCTGCATATCGCCTAGCCGTCTCTGTGCAAAATTCCTCATTGGCAATCTTCCATAACAAATATTGCCCTCCATTTAGCACAGCTTTACACATACTAGCCCAATCTTCTGGCGTCATGTGCAAGTTGGTAATGGATTCGACCATGCTTACAGTGAAGGGTGCTTGGGGACCATAGGTTGTTACAGCCTCCTTTAACTGCTTCATTGTTTTGAAATCTAAATCATGGTGAATTCGCTGCCCTCCTGCCTGCTCAAGTACAAGGCATGCCAATCTTTGAAGTCCTGTCTAAGTATCCCATTTATCAACTACGGGGGTTGGGGGCCCTCCAGCATATGTTGTGTCTCTATAGGTGGAGCCATTGGTTGGACACTTATGCCCTCTGGTGATAGAAAGGTGTTAATAGCAGCCTCCTGTTGTAACTTTTTCCCTCCTGATGGCCCTTTTTCCTTTAAATTTTCTTCCTCTGTCTGACTAGCTCTAGAGACCTTCTCTTTTGCTTGATCTAACTTGTTTTCTACCATAGTCTGAACCTCTAACAATTTACTTAACACTCTTTCAGTTTGTTTTTTACTACTTTCTGATTCCATATTTCTACTATAAAGATAACACAAAACAAAACTGAAACAGAATGAAACCAAAACGAAACAAAAATGCATTGTATCAATTTTTCTATTTTCTTGAAATGTATATTTGTGGTCTATTTCTATCTCTATCTCAGGGGTGAACAAATTCAAAACTTGAGCCAACCATTTTCCTCAGTTTGCCTGAGAAAGTTCTAGGGACAGGAAGCTTGAAACAAAAAAAAGAAATCAAAACAAGAACACATTGTTTTTTGAAATGGTCACCATTCTCTCACCTTCCCTCAGGATCGAGCAATTTTACTTACCCACAAACTTCAGGCGTTCCCTGCACGGGCCACCAAATGCTGCAGTCTGGCTGGGCACAAATCATGAGCCACTCAAGCAGGAACAAACTTCATTTCCAAACTACACCAGCACACTCCCCGGGATCCAAACTCCACCAGCACACATCTCACACGGATCCTCCAGGAACACACCACAGACCAACCGGAACTCCCCCCACCGGAACTTTTCCAACCAATGAGTACTCTTCAGGAATCCCCTCAGGGGCTCAACTGGAACTCAACAGGAACTCCTAGAGAACTCAAATGTCATCATCTTAATGGCTTGCTGGCGTCACCTCTCAACCACTACTTCTGGCAAAAATGCCATGTGTCATCCCTAATCGGTTGTGGCCCTCAACAATAGTGAGTTGTGGCCCTCAACAATAGTGACTGAAAAAAGACTGATTCAGTAAGTTGAGGCTTGTATATTTTCTCTTATTTGTGGAAATTAGGGGGAGTCAAGTAGGGAGAAAAAAATGAAGGCCTGAGCAATGAGATCAATCAAATTCTCTAATGCACATGTGTAAATATATCACAATGAATCTCAATAATATGCATAATAATATTGTACCAGTAAACACTAATAAAAAAAGTTCACTCTAAAAATTCACTTGAAATCTATTCCCAGAATATTATGCTTGATGAGTTTTTAGAATTAAGCAGATAAATGGCAATTCAAATATCTTATACTACAAAATCTATTCCAATCATTTTTTCTTCTGTAAATAGGAAATGTATTTCAATTATATATGATCAATTGGTTTCATTGGAAATATATGGGTTTACCTGATTATTAAATATGAGTTAAAGCTTTATTATTATCATTAATAAAATGATATTATTAGATTTGCTCTATCAAAAAATCAAAACAGCTATTTGCAAAAAAGAGGCTTATCTTTTGTATTTAATATCACAATTAGAAGAAAAAAAATTCCTGAATTATATGATAGTGATTTTTTAAAAATATTTTTATAATACAGAAAAAATCAGCTATATAACATGTATTTATTATGCATGATTAAAACAAAATGGAGATTCCTGCAATCTGGCTCTAGACTTCACTCTCAGGCTTAGGAGTCCCAGGTTGTACTGCTCTGAGGGTGTGGAATATCCCTAGCAAGCAGGCCTGGCTCCAGAGTGTCAGGCAATAGAAATATGTAGGAGATGGCTCCGGAGTTCTAGGGTAGCCCACAGGATAGTGGTCTCAGCATTGTGTGGGAAGGGCTGTAGCTTATATTCAGTGTGCCCCGAAAGCTTACATGTGAGACAATGCAAGAAGATATGGAGAAGAAATGATTGGGTTGTGAGAGTCTTAACACAATCAATGAATTAATCCCCTGATGTAGATTATCTGAGTGGTAACTGAAGGCTGGTAGAGTGTGGCTGGAGTAGGTGGGAATTGGGGGCATGGCTTTGGGGTATATATTTTGTATCTGAGTGTGGAGTCTCTCTCTCTGCTTTCTGATCATCATGTGAGCTGTTCCCGCCTGCCATACTCTTCTGCCACAATGGATCTGTCTGCATATGAACTGATACCTCTAAAACCATGAGCCCTTAAATAAACTTATCCTTCTCTACAATTGTAGTGGTTGGGTCTTTTAGTCACAATAGGGAAAAAGTTGACTAAAACACATTCTCAAGTGAGGTACAGGAAACATTCAAGGACACTATAAATCCACAGGATAGAAACTCTACTATCTCAGATCCATACTGCTAGCTGAGTAGATACACAAACAATATGAAAAAACAAGAAAATAAATCATCCAATAAATAAACCAAGGTACTCGAATATCAGAATCCATTGACACCAAAGTGGAAGAAATGTCAGAGAAGGAGTTTAGAATGTACATAGTTAAATTGATCTGTGAAATAAATAATGGTATAAGGAGTGAAATCATAGAAAATATAGGAAGTAAAGGCTCACTTTGATAAAGAGATAGAGATGAAGAAGAAGAAGAAGAAGAAGAAGAAGAAGAAGAAGAAGAAGAAGAAGAAGACCTCAAAATGAAGCAATCAATAAACAAAATTAAAAATGTATTGAAAAGCATCACCAACAGACTAGATTAGGTGGAAAAAAGATTTTCAGGTAATGAAAACAAAATATAGAATCTTAAAAATAAAATTGACCATGGAGAAAAGATGTTAAAAGACCAAGAACAGAACTTCCAAAAAATACTGGATAACATGAAAAAACCAAGTTTAGGATTTATGAGGAGATGAAGGCTCAGAGATTCCAATCAAAGAGCTCGTGACTTTTTCAATGAAATAATATAACAAAGTTTCCCAAATCTTAAGGATAAAATGGAAAATTAAACTCAGGAGACATACCCTAAATATACAAAATTACAACAGACCGAACAAGGCACATTAAAAATGCCTAACACACATAGTAAGGATAGAATTTTAAAGCCTTCCATAGAAAAATGACAGACCTTATTTGGAGGGAAAATCAATCAAGACCCCAGATGATTTCTCATCTCAGACTATCAAAGCTAGGAGAGGAGGTCTTTGATTAATACATAGCAAGCTTTGAAAGAAAATGGATGCTGACCAAAAATACCATACCCAGCAAAATTAACCTTCAGAAATGATGATAAAATAAAAATCTACCATGACAAACAAAAGTTAAAAGAATTTACAATTAGAAACCCAGCACTACAACACATACTCAATTAAATATTTCATAAAAAAGAAATGTAAAATAAAAGTAAAAATGAGAAAAGTTAGTAACTATGCTATAAGAAAATAGTCAATTAAAGGAGAAACTAATTCAAATAAAAACAGAAAAACAGAAAAAACTCAAAATGACAGGAATAAAAATTATATCTCAATAATAACATTGAATGTAAATGTCCTAAACTTATTAATCAAAAGACATAGATTGAAAGACTGTATTAAAAATCATGACCCAATAATATGCTGTCTCCAAAAAACTAACCTCATAGGCAAAGACATCCACATATTGAAGGTAAAAGGATGTGAAAGATTCACGTGGATGTCATAAAGAAGCAGGTGTTTCTATCCTCATATCAGATAAATTAGACTTCAAGCCAAAGTTAAACAGAAGGAACAAATAAGGACATTTCATAATGTTTAACAGAATGATACATCAACAAGACATAACAATTGTGAATATTTTTGCCCCTAACAATCAATTAAATTGAAACAATAACCAAAACTGACAAAACAAAAAGTTGGTTCTTTGAAAAATATCAATAAAATTGATAAACCCTTCACCAAGTTTACAAAGAGAGAAAACACAAATTATTAAAATTCATGATGAAAAAGAAAATATCACAATGGATAATAATGAAATACAAATTATAATCAGAACCTTTTAAAAAATTTATACTCTAATAAAATAAAAAATCTTGAATACATTGGCAAATTTATATATATATATATATATATATATTTGTATAGACCTACCCAAATTGAATGAGGAGGACATAGAAAATTTAAACAGATCAGTTTCAAACAATGAAATAGAAGACATCAACAAAAGTCTACCAATTAAAAAGACCAGAATAAGATGGATTCTCAGATGGGTACCACTATACATTCAAAGAAGAATTAACACCAATTTTCCTAAAATTATTTCATAAAATAGAAAAAGAGAGTACCCTTCCAAACCACTCTATGAAGCTAGTATCACCCTGATACCAAAACCAGACAAAAACACATCAAGGAAAGAAAATTAAAGGCCAATGTCCCAAGTGAACATAGATGCAAAACCTCTAAATAAAATACTGACAAATCATAATACAAAAACATATTTAAAGTACAGTGCATTTTGATCAAGTGAGATTTATCCAAGTGATGTATGGTTGTATCCACATGTGAAAATCAATCAGCATAATTCATCACATCAATAGACTTGAAGACAAAAATTACATGATTATCTAAATAGATGCAGAAAAAAACATTTGACAAAACAGCATCAATTCATGTTTAGCACACTAGAAAATCTAGGGATAGAAGGAACATATCTCAACATTATAAAAGCTATATATGTTAAACCCAAGGTAAACATCATTCTAAATGGAAGAAAAACTGAAAGAATTCCTTTTAAAATCCAGAATAAGACAGGGATATGTGCTTTCACCTCTTCTATTAAATATAGCCCTGGAAAATCTAACCAGAGCAACTAGATAGCAGAAAGAAATTAAAGAGATACAAATAGGAAATAAATAATTCAAATTACCCTTATTTGCTGGTGACAGGATTCTATATTTAGAATACTTAAAAATCTCCACTAGAAAACTTCTAGAAGTCATAAATAAATTCAGGAAAGCAGCACGGTATAAAATTCACTCTCATCATTCAATTGCATTTCTATATATCAGTGATAAATCAACTAAAATAAAAATTAGGAAAATTATCCCATTATAATAGCCTCAAAGAAAAGAAAATATTTGGCAATCAATCTAACAAAAGAAGTGAAAGACCTCTACAATGAAAGTTATAGAACATTAAAGAGAAATTAAAGAATACCTTAGAAGATTTAAAGATCTCCCATACACATGGATAGGCAGAATTAATATTGTCAAAATGGCCATACTACCAAAAGCATTATATAGATGTAATACAATTACGATTAAAATCTCAATGAAATTCTTCATAGAACTAGAAAAAGCAATTATGAAATTTATTTTGAAAAATAAAAAGTCCATAATAGCCAAAACAATCCCCAGCAAGAAATTTGAAACAACAGTTATCCCAATATCAGATCTTAAATGATATTAAAGAGGTATATTATGAAAAACAGCATGGTATTGGCATAAAAACAGACATGAAGACCAATGGTGCAGAATAGAATGCACAAAGACAAACCCACATAAATACAGTTATCTCATACTAGACAAAGGTGGTGCCATAAACATACATTGGAGCAAAGATAGCCTCTTCAAGAAACACTTCTGGAAAAGTAGAAATTCATATGCAATAAAATGAAATTTGCTGGGCATGAAAGCTCATGCCTGTAATCCCAGTGGTTGTAGAGGCTAAGGCAGAAGTATAATGAGTTCAAAGCAAGCCTCAGCAAAAGCAAGGCACTAAGCAAATAATTGAAATTCTGTATATAGAGAAAATGTGAAATTGGGCTGGGAATGTGACTCAGTGCTCAAGTGCTCATGATTCAATTCTCAGTAACCACTGTCAAAAATAAATAAATAAGATGAAATTCGACCCCTTTCTCTCACCCTCAACAAAACTCAACTGAAATCTGATTAAGGATCTAGGCATTAAACTAGAGGAAAAGTAAGCCTACTAGAAGAAAAAGTAAGCCCAAATCTCCATCATATCAGCTTAGTAAATAATTCCTCAACAAGATTCCTAAGTGCACAAAGTAAAATCAAGAATTAATAAGTGGATTTCATTAATCTAAAAATCTTTGCAGCAAACGAAACAACCCAGAACATGGAGAGCCTACAGAATGGGAGAAAATCTTTGCCATTTGCACCTCAGATAGAGCATTAATCTCTAATATATATAAAGAAGTAAAAAAAAAAAAAAGACCCAGTTAATAAAGGGGCTAAGGAACTGAACTGGTAACTCTCAAAAGAAGAAATAGTAATGGTCAACAAATATATGAAAAAAAAAATGTTCAAATCACCAACACTTAGAGAAATGCAAATTTAAACTATATTGCAGTTTAATTTCACTCCAGTCAGAATGCCAATTAACAACAATACAAGTAACAATAAATGTTGATAATGATTTGAAGGATAATAGATAGACTGATACATGCTGGTGAGAATGCAAATTGGTGCAACCTCTCTGGAAAGCAGTATGGAGATTCCTCAGAAAACTTTGAATGCAATCACCATTTGATTTAGTTATCTCATGCCTTGGTATATATCCAATGGATTTTAAATCAGCATACTATAGTGATGCAAGTACATCAATGTTCACAGTGGCTTAATTCATAGTAGCTAAGCTATGGAACCAGCCTAGGTGCCCTTCAATAGATAAATGGATAAATAAAATGTGTTACATACACACAGTGGGATATTACTGAGCCATAAAGAAGAATGAAAGTATGGCATTTGACAGTGAATGGATGGAATTTGAGACTAATATGCTACATGAAATAAATTAATCCCCACCAAAAAAGCCTGAATATTCTCTGTGATATGCAAATGTGATGCACAATAGGTGGGGAAGAAGGAGGAGTGGATGCTCACTGGATTGGTCAGGGGGAAATGAGGGGAAGAGAAAAGGGGTTATGGTAATGGGAAAGACAGTAGAATGAATCATACATAACTGTTCTGTGTTTGTACATGAACACACGACCGATGTAGTGCCACATCTTGTACTACCACAAGAATGGGATGTTATACTCCATGAAAGCATGATATGTGAAAATATATTCTAGTATAATGTATAACTATAAAATCCAAATTAAAAAAAACAATGTAACCTAATTCTGGAATGAGGAAAAATAATCAGCATAAAAATGGGATCTAAGAAGAAATAGTGGATTTTTGAAATAATGTTTACACAGTTTTTGATATTCATAATATTTAGCAATTTATCTAATGATATTTTGAATTTTTTTATTTGTGTGCTATTGAACCCCAAACTAAATATAGGTTTTGCCTTCTATGATTTTCAGATAGCATGTAAATTCATAACCAGCACAATTTTGGCTCATATAGCATGATTTGAATAAGCAATAAATACTAATTAGTTTGGGTTTATTATGCTAACAGTTACATCATTCTATGTATATTAAATTTGATTGTATTCATTAAAAAAACTCTTATTTATACTTTAAATTTCTCAGATTTAGAACCATTCAATATTATTTTGAGTATTCTTCAAAACTGTATTTTTGCTGCAAATATTTAGGTGGTTTAAAACTATATGTAAGCACAGTTGTAAATTATAACCTATTAACATATTACTTGGAATATTTATTACAACCAAAGAAAATTTTTCTCTAATAATAGAATGTTCTTTTTTATTGGTTGTTGAAAACATTACAAAGCTCTTGACATATCATATTTCATACATTAGATTCAAGTGGGTTATGAACTCCCATTTTTACCCCATATACAGATTGCAGAATTACACAAATGTGAATTTTTCTTTCATTCTTTTAATTGGAGACACTTTGAACTCATATTTTTATAAAATGCAGTATTACTTCATAGAATATAATTTCCAAATTAATGAGCAAGCAATACAATGGCTCATCCTCTACTCATACTTACTGCCTAAACTCATATTCTGAAAGAATCATGACAAGATATTCTGATGGGGAAAATGAAATCTTCTCATTTTTCTTGGAGAATGAGAAAGACAATGTAGCAAATCAGTGGTATGAAATCAGTTTTCTGAAGTTTTTCTTGGTTACAGTTTCTTGTAATAGCTAACTCTTCAATTGATTTGGTAATTTTAGACCTGATTCTGGAAAGAGAGCAGGATTTGTGATGAAAATTAAAAAGTTGAAATTACACAATTAATTACAAACTCTATCTCATAAGGCTATATATTACACCTAGAAGAGCCTGAGCTTAAAGGTCATACTGTTAATTCTCTGCTAAAATGGTGCTTTTATTACCCATTAAATATCACTCAGTGTGTGATTATTTTTACCCTTGACTTAGAAATTGTGAACCTGAGAGAGTAAAATGGCTTAGTGACTCCAAATCAGACAATATATAAACACTTGCAACTAATTGGTTTTTACAAATTGTTTGGCATTCACATACACGCAAAACAAAAAGTGTGCCTACTTTTAGGAAAAAAACAAGTTATATAAGTCTGTACTCAACAATAAGAATTTATAAAACACCCATTCTTAACACTCTTCTGTTTAACATCTCTGTTTTGAAAACTAGTTTGTCATTTTGTAGTGAAACAATCTCCCACCAGTTAACCTGTTGGCCATAGGATGGCACATATGGCCTGCATATGTTAAATATTAGAGAACTGGCTGCATTTTATAGAAATATGTTCATTTGGCAATATAAGAGAAAAATAGTTCTTTGCCTAAAAAAAGAGTACTATCAACAAAGGTTGGTACAATGGAAGTCCCTTTGGAGTAGGTGTGTGTCTCTTTCACATTTATATGTTCAAAATGTGAAAATAAAATGGGTCAATACACATATTCTGTGTATTAAAAAAATCCAAAAAAATGTGCAGCCCATTACCAAGCACTATGAAAGTCAATTAGGGATACATACCATCATGTGCTGGCATAAAAATCCATAAGATTTTAGAAGAGCAGTGTGTCAGGCAGAAAGAGAGAGGGACAAATTGGACAAAGTTGGCACAGAAATAGCAAGAAAAAAATGAAGACAGCCTGCATTTAGTTAATCTGGGAGCTCCATAGAGGACTGGTGCCTAAGAAGAGCTCAGCATATTATCATGGCAAAATTTGCAATTTTCAAGTTATGTAATCAACCTAAGTGCCTGTCAATGGACAAGTAGATGAGATGTAGCCATGAATGATGGTAAGTGCCTGGAATACCAGCAACCCAGGAAGTTGAGGCAGGAGGATAGCAAGCTCAAGGTCAGTCTCAAAAAGTTAGTAAGACCATGTTTCAAATTTTAAAAATAACAGAAACAAAAAATGACTGTATCTCAGTGGAAGAGCACTTCTGACTTCAATCCCCAGTATGAAGAAAAAAAAGTTAAAAAAGGTGTATATATAATGAAATATTATTTAGCCTAAAGATGTAAAGTAACTATGTTATTTGCAGGAAAATGGAGGGAACTGGAGATCATTTGTTTATCACAATAAACCATACGCAAAACAAGAAGTAGTCCATGTTTTAATTTATATGTGAAGTCTATTGGGGAAAAAACAAGTTTAAAGAAAGGAGTCTATTAGAGGAGAAGAAGGGAACAGGAAGTGTCAGGGTGGGTAAAGCAGGTATGGATGTGATCAAAATGTATTTTATTCATTTATAAATATACTACAATAAAATTCATTATTCTATAAAACAAAAATGCATTACTTAAGAAAATATTCAGTTATCTAGATTTGTATTTCAATAAATCTATGATAAAACTTTAGTTTCTAAAATATCTCCATGATTATTTCTTCATGAGTTTGATTTTCTAGAGGAACATATACTCATCAAGAAAATTTTATAAAGTAAGAATAAATCAATACTAAAATAATGATCAAAATCTAAAGTAGCTGTAACTAGCATGCTGTGCTGTGGTTTGAATGAAACTATCAATTTTTTAGGTATGCTAGCTCCTCTCTCTTATATTAATCAATGTGACACCTCTGAATATGTAAAGCATATGTTACAATAAAAAATTCCCTTTTTAAAAACTCTGGAGACATTTCACATTTGCAAATGTTTTCATTTAAAATAGTTGTGAGAGTAGTCAAGGAATGCATAGGGGATCTATAAGATTTCTTGCTACTAGATCATCTATTTTTTATATTCATTTTAATATATGTTAAATTTAACATGAATATGATTTGAAGAATAAATCCAATAACCTATAAAATGTATTTATCACCCCAAAACAGCAGCACTTTCAATATGCATTTGAATAACACACATATGCAAAAAAATAAGAAAAGTAATGAGAGTATGTTGTTTTGAAATGTAAATATTACATAGGAAAGTACACAGCTGTCTCAGAGTAAGATGTATATTATAAATATATACATGATCTGCTAAAATTATTTCTGATTTTCATTGTTAGAGCTCATTTCTTTTTATGAAAAATACTGCTCATTAACAATATCTTTGTCTTTCTCTGGAGGTTTCACTGCACTTAGTTCAGATAGATCATAAATACACACACACACACACACACACACATAACTTTGAAAATTTATATTTGTTCTGTGAGCATTTGTTTTTATTATAGTAGTCTGATTTTGTTTCAGAGATGCAATATCACTGCTTTTATCATCAATGGCATTGATAGTTTAGCTTCCTTTTCTTTCTATTTTGTTTTGTAGTTATCTCCCTTAGTAGTCTATTTTGTTTGAGTTGCTTTAAGAATGTTATGATCATTGCTTTATGCATTCCTCTATGCTTAAGATATATTAGTAAAGGAAAATTATATTTATGGAGTATTAAAATTTGACCAGTCAATTCATTTGAAACTTTCCACATGGTTATTTTGTTCCTTAAATATTTATGTAATGAATTTATAAAATAATTATTGATTTGCTTTTCTATATCATGGTGATATTTTGTTGTTTAAATACATGCAAACCACCATTTCTTATTTTCTTAAAAGTGATAGAGAAAATATACCTGTCATGCTAATCCATATCTATGATATTTAATTAATTAATTTTTGTGTGTGTGCTGATCCATATCTATGATATTTAATTAATTAACATGTGTGTGTGTGTGTGTGTGTGTGTGTGTGTGTTTTACTGGGGATTATATCTAGAGCCTCCAACATGAGGGAAGTGCCCTGCCATTGAGCTATATCCCTCTGATTTTTTTTAAAATAAGTAATTTAACTTAAAATATAAAATCGGTGACAATTTATTTTCACTTTCTCAATAGCTTGGTATTATATAAATCAACTAACTTATTTAATTAAAAATTACTTTTAAAAATGATACATGTAAAGAGAAATATATTGAATAAATTAAAGCTCTGACTTTGACAAGACATTCTATTTTTTTAAGACATTCTATTTTTTAAATAATGTTTATTTTTTATTGTAGGGAATTAGTTTGTGTTAATTTTCTTTAAATTTTAGACTTTGTAAAAAAGAAACTAGAGATAAACTACAATATGTCTTGGTTTGTTAGAGAATTAAATTGCAAGTCATTGTAATAATATACTTGAGTTTAACAAATATAGTATTTTCCTATTAATATCATGCAATTATTATAAATTAATGACTGTGAATTAAACATCTGTTTTACAAAGGGAGTCTGAATATGAAAATAGTGTTTTATGTCTTCTGCATCACATATGATTGACTTGTTTATGGATCATTTCATACATTTATTAATACAATTAAGCAAATTTGCACACAAATGAATCTCATTTTAATAATGTGTAGTATCTTAGACAATTATTTATGATTTTTTTCTTTCCCTTTTTGTCACTTACTGAATCTAAATTGAACTGCTCAATATCATCTGCACTCAGGAGAGATACTGGGATTTTATTCTCCTTTGTCAGAAACAAGGACACCTACACCATTCCAAAATTTCATCTAATGGAGCATACCCATTGTTTAAATCACTATTCTGGCATGTATGGAAATGTCACAGTGAAACTCATTAATTCATACAATTAACGTGTTAATCATTAAAACACAAATAAATTTAAAACATTGAATTGTTAAATTCAACTAGTGTGAAACCTTATTTGTACAATAGAATATTATACTTTCATAGTTAACTAAAAATATCAAGTATATTTTTATTGGTTTCTTTTAGTTATACATGATAGTAGAATTTATTTTGTTATATGAGCATACAATATATCTTATTTTATTTAAGACCCAGTTCTTGGGGCTATACACTATAGTGGGTATCACTGTGCTGTTTTACATATATAAATAGGAAAATTATGTTAGATTCATTTCATTGCCTTTTCATTTCCTATTCCCCCTCCCTTCACTCCATTCCTCTTTGTCTAATCTACTGAACTTCTATTCTCCCACTCCTCCAATGTGAGTTAGATTCCGCATATCAGGAAATATATTTAACTTTTTTTTTTTTTTTTGGAAATTGACTTATTTTGATTAGCATGATAGTCTCCAGATGGATCCATTTACTGGAAAAAGTCATAAAGTCATTCTTCTTAATGGTAACACTCCATTTTGTTTTTATACCACATTTCTTTATTCATTCATCTGTTGAAGGTATGTAGGTTGTTTTGATAGCTTAGCTATTGTGAATTGTGCTGGTTTAAACATTAATGTGGCTGCATCACTGTAGTAGGCTGATTTTGAATCCTTTGGATATATACCAAGAAATGGGATAGTTGCATCAGATGGTCATTCCTAGTTTTTTGAGGAATCTCCATACTGCTTTCCAGAGTGGTTGCACCAATTTTCAGTCTCACCAACAATATATGAGTGCACCTTTTCTCCACACACTTGCCAACGTTTATTGTTACTTATATTTTTTGATAATTGCCATTCTTAATGAAGTGAGATGAAATCTCAGTGTAGTTTTATTTTGCATTTCTTTAATTGCCAGAAATGTTGTACATTTGTTGACCATTTAAATTTCTTCTTCTGTGAGCTGCCTGTTCAATTCCTTTGCCCATTTATTGATTAGGTTATTGGGGGGCCTTTTGGTGCTAAGTGGTTTTTATGTCTTTGTATATACTGGAAATAATGCCCTTTCTGAGGTGCAGGTGGTAAAGATTTTTTTTTTTTGCATTCTGTAGACTCTTTCTTCACATTCTTTTCACATTCTTTTTTTATTATTTTTTTCTGTGAAGAAACTTTTTAGTTTGATACCATGCCGTTTATTGATTTTTTTTTTTTTTAATTTTACTTCTTGTGCTTGGGAGTCTTGTTAAGGAAGTCAGTTCCTGGGCCAATAATTTGAAGTGTTGGAGCTACATTTTCTTCTGGTATGTGCAGTTTTTCTATTCTGACTCTTAGGTTTTGATCCACTTTGAGTTTTATACAGGGTAAGAGAGTTAAATCTCATTCTACTTTATATGGATTTTCATTTTTTCCATCACAAAAGATACATCAAGGAAAAAAATCTTCAGATCAATATTTTTGATGAACATAGAGACACAAATTTTTAATAAACTACTGGCAAAACACATCGGAAAACACATCTGATCAAATGAGTTTCCCAGGATGCAACATATGCAAAACAACAAATGTAATTCATCATCATAAATATACTTAAAGAATCACATGATTATCTCAATATATCCAAAAAAGAATTTGACAAAATAAGGCATTCATTTATGTTTTAAAATGCTAGAAATAAATAAGGATATAAGGAACTTTCTTAAACATTGTAAAAACTACATATGACAAAACCAAGGCCCATGTAATTCTAAACAACAAACAAACAACAACAACAAACTGAAAGCATTCCCTCTAAAAACAGGAACAAGCCAGTGATATTGACTTTCACCACTTCTGTTCAACATAGTCCTGGAAACTCAATGCAGAGAAATTAGGCAAAGGAAAGAAATAAAACAGATATGAATAGAAAAATAAAAGCTGAAAATGACATGCTTCTATTTTTAATTACAAGAATATGAATAGGAAAATAAAAGCTGAAAATGACATAATTCTATTTTTAATTACAAAATATAAATAGGAAGATAAAACCTGAAAATCGCATGATTCTATTTTTAGAAGACCCAAAAATCTCCATCAGAAAACTTTTAGAGCTCATAAATGAATTCATCAAAGTGGTAGGAAACAAAATTAACACTTATAAATCAATTGTGTTCCTATAGTCCAATGACAAATCAGCTGAAAGAGAAGTTAGGAAAACCATCCCTTTCACAATAGTGAAAAAAAAAAAAAAACAAACAGAAACCTCAGGAATCAAATTAACAAAAGAGGTGAAAAATTTCTACAGTGAAAACTACAGCACACTTAAGAAAGAAATTGAGAAAAACCCTTGAAGATGGAAAGACCTTTCATGTTCTTGAATACTGAATTAATATTGTCAAAATGGCCATACTACCAAAAGGGCTATACAAATCCAAAGCAATTCCCATCAAAATTTAAATGATGATCTTCACAGAAATAGAAAAACGCAGTCATGAAATTTATTTGGAAAAGTAAGAAGCCCAGAATGGCCATACCAATCCTTAGTGAGAAAAGTGAAGTGGGAGGCATCACAATTTATTATATTACAGAACAATAATATCAAGTATATTTTACCTGTTCACTATTGTATTTCAGCTTGGGTATTTGTAAAGACTGTTGATTGACTTCAAAAATGATAACTGAAATTGTAGTTTACTTTTTGTCATTATAAATGACATTTAATGTGAAATAATTAAACGAATAGGGAGAGAATCTCAAAACTTAAAGTCACACTTGTATCAATTAACAATTCCTTACAAAAGAGTGATTGTTAATATAAGTTGAAAAAAAGGAGTTAATTAAATAGAAAAATTGAACAAAGATCAATGGATATTTAAGCTGAGACAATGGATGTTTTTTATTGGTTCTTCTTAGTTACTTGTGACAAGAATCCATTTTGACATAAAAGCATAGATTATATTAAGTTCTCCCAACCTCTGCTCACTACACTCTATTGATCTTTTTTCCATTTACCCATATTTTTTTAAATTAATTTCTTATGGATACACTATGGTATATTCATATATGTACGAAGGAAATTTATATCAGATCCATTGCACTCTTTTCTTTTCCCATCCCTCCTCAATTACCTTCATTTTCCTGGGTCTCCTCCACTGAACTTCTTTTTTTATGTTGTCCCCAACCCTGATTGTGGTTTAGCTTCCAGTAGAGATAATGAACTTTTAAAAATCAGAATTTAAAAATTTAGCAGTCAATAAGATTACCATGAAAAATATAAGATAACACTTATGAAAACATGATTTTTAGAATAAACATTATATATTAATAATATATTTTTCATTTCAGACAAAAATACAGAATATAAAATTAAGAAATAAAACAAACTAAACATGATAGACCTTTATAAATGGCCACCAAAGTATAATTTAAAGTCAAATATTATTGAGATAGAAAATATAAATAAATAGTAATTAAATGTTCAGTTCACATAGAAGATATACTCATTTAAACTTTTTATGGTACCAATTAGCTAATTGAATAATAATATGTGTATTATTTGTATATATACATAGTTATGCATATATTTGTATGTATAAAATTGATATATATGTATGTATATTTGATAAAGTTGATATTTGGACATTTTCCTCTTTAGTGATTATTGTCAATTAGATAATAATTTAATTAGAATATTTGAAAGCAGACTGAGTGTGATGCTGCTTGTATGTAATCCCAGGCACTATGGAGGCTAAGGGAAAAGGATGGCAATTTTAAGGCCAACCAACCTTGAAAACTTGAAGACCTGTCTCAAAAAAAAAAAAAAAAAAGAATGAAAGAAAGAGAAATAAATAAAAAGACTAAGGATATAGCTTAGTTGTAAGGCACTCCTTGTTTCAATGACTAGTTTTGTAAAAGCAAGTAAATAAATAAAACTAATTATAAAAATTAATCTTAAAAGCATACATAGAATGTTAAAATTCCAAATTGGACAATATACATTCTTCTAAGTACATTAAAAAACATAAGTAAAATCTAATGCTAGATTATAAAGTAGGTTTCAATCTCCACACTAGATGAGAAACATTATATAATATGATTAAATTACAAATATACAGAATAATATAAGAATAAGTGACAAGATTATTTTATCATAAAAACTGAAATAAAAGTTTAAAAATATTCAATAGTATATGAAGATATATGGTGCATTCATAATATTTTAGAACATAGAAAAAGTTTTGATCACATAGAAATGCATATCCTAAATGCAAGATTGCTAGAAATGGTTTATTTTTTTTATTAGAATGTTCATTGTTATGTTTTCAGAAACCTAATAGGTTTCTGACATAAAATGTCTAGTTTGAATTCAACCAAAGAGGATTTTAATATCACAGTAATAACCAAAATCTACAAATCAGAACTTTCATTTATTTGGCAAATACTAACACACTACTGCGTACATGTTTATATTTGGAAAGAAGGTATATTGAAAAACAAATTAGAATAATAATATAGTTGTATAAGTCAAGTAAATACAGGAAAAAAAATAAATAGAAGAAAATAATAATGTAATAATATAAAAAGGAATTATGCCACAGGTATGAAGAAATGTCTCAACTCAGATTTATTACAAAAACAAAGTAGAAGAAACTAAAATATTGGAAGATTTATCATGAAAACTAACATTTAACTATGTTAATAATAAATAGAGCTCATCTGTTATAACAAAAATTTAAAATATGATTATAAGATTATTAATGAATCCATTAGAAAATATCTAAAACAAAAGTAAAAATTACTAAGTGACTCAACAGAACACATGTATAGTTTCATAAGTTCAATTTATATCTTATTATCTTCCCAGAGTTAAAAAAAAACTGACTTCTTTTATAACATAGGTTTAAAAGAATCAAGATGAAATAAATGAATCTAATCTTATAAGGCTTTTCCTCGATTTAGGAAAATGCATTATGCCACAATTTAAAGTCAATAACTAAATTTAAATAAAGAGTGCCAAGTGAAAGTTAAGAAATAGAATTACTGTAGTATAATATTTAAGACAATTTAAAATGGAAAATACAGCATCATAAGAATTATAGATAAGAAATTATTAACATCTGTCATTCAAAGTCTTTTGTATGTGATACAGAAATGAGAATAAAACCAAATAAATGTAATTATTAAAATATCAATGTTTTGCATTTTCAATAATTAAGTCAAACTGAATTAAATGATGTTAATAAACGACGATACCTGAAACAAAACTAAAATACAGATTCTTGCACAAAACAGAGAACTGTTATATTATAGAGAGTCTTATAATATTTCAAGCAATGCAACATTGTCAAAGCAAATAATACTATTTTATATGACAATTTATTATATTGTCTGTCTATGATTATAAAGAAATAACTTGTCTGAAAATGTGCACTATATTTTCCATTATGTAGCCACAGTTTAATTTTATCCCAAGGACTTAAGATTGATGTAGAACCATATTAGTCGATTTCAACTTTACACATAAAAAATTAATATTCTGTGTGGATTACTGACTGGAAGCATGTATATTGAGGACACCAGGGATCTTGATAATGTTTTGTTTCTTGGATGTTTCACGTTCAATGTTTTATTTCTTTTTAGATATTATTTTTTTCTGACATACATATGTTTTTTTTATTAACAATAAAAATAATTTGTTTTTAACACCAAATGAAGGAAAAAGAATGGAAAACCTAAGATTGTGAAGCAATGCCAAAGTGGAGGGAAGAAGGCAAGAAACATTTTCCCAAAGCTTCTGAACAGGATATTGGTATGAAATGAACATGTGCAAAAATGTTAATATGCCATGTCCAAATAAGAGAGGGAGTCAATGGAATGCCATTTCTAAGCAAGGAATCACAAAGAGTTTAAAAAGAGAAAAGACCTAAACAGAAATAATGCCATCATAATTAAAAAATCTTTAAAACATAAATCACAAAAACTGGATAGATAATCTGAAAAAAATGTTTATTCCAAAATTTCTTAATCCTAATATACTTGGGCTTGCTATATTAAAACTAAAGATTAATTAAACAAAATTGATTTTTCCAAAATACTAGAATATAGGATCCTTGTTCTTCCATTGTATTTGACAGCATCACATGGCAAATGAATCTCATTTCTTTCCCACTCTTGTTAACTAACAGGCTCAGTTGAACCCTACCAATTCCTTGACACTCTACGCACACCAGAGATTTTCCTGGTCCCACAGATCTCTTCATTTTTACTTCATAGAAAAATCAATTGTTTTTTAATCTCCCCTTGGGCTAACTCAGTGGTACTCAGACCTAAATTTCAGTAGCTTTTAAGGCTACATATATTAGATGCTTTCTGAGTTTCTTCAGAGTGCAGATCAAGTGAAGAAAGAAATTATTTTCTTCTCTTTGTACTCCAATTGCCTCTATATTTTGAAATTCATTACTTCCATGTCAGAAATTTTAAGAGAATTCCCTATTTATTATTCTTACTGATTTCAAATGTTGATTTGAATTTTGCGAACAGTTTCCATCATTTTATTTCATTCAGTTGTCCTTTTTAAAAATTCTTTACTTATCTTTTTGTATGTTACATGTATGTTTTTAATACAAAATCTGTTATTTTGCATTTTAAGAGTGACACAGCGCATTATTAAGTTGTTTATTGTATTTACCCTGGTATAGCACCATTTTTAGGTCTGTAGCAGAGTTACTGTACTGGACTTTACACTGTGTTCGAGCCTTGGCAATCATAATGATTGTCTTATCTCCTAAAAATACTAGTTTTCTTGATCTCGAAAAAGGGACAAGAAGATCTTGGTATGTCTCCTATTATAAGATTTAGCAAATGACAGTCCATGACCCATATCAATGTACAACTAGTATTTTAAAATACAGTTTAATTTGAACATAACTACACCGTACACATTCATTGACTGCCTTTGTCCTTCAGTGGCAAAAAAAAAACTTTAGAGAACTTCTGACTCACAAAATCTAAAGTATTTATTATATACTACAGAAATGGTTTATACGCCCTTTATCCATTGCACTTGTCATGCATGGTAGAAACTGAAGAAGTTCTAGTAGGTTTAGTTTAAGTTGAATCTGAATATGCTTACAGAGGGTATCCTTATTAAAGTAGCTACCTGCTAATAACAAAATGTATTTTCTAAGGAAAAACTGAGGTGGAAAGGAGTTCTCAGATTATTGATTATTAATTCTCTACTGAATTGTCTACCCTGGAAAGTGTGCTTCCCTACAGCTTTATTTGAGGACTTATAAACAATGAAGCATTTAACTGTGAAATGTGTCAAGTTTTGTAGAATATAAGAATTCCCGAGTCAGCGGCCAGCATCCGGGAAAGCTGAAGGATACACCGCCACTCTCCTTCAGAGTGCGACATCAAAACAGGTCGGTGTCATTCAGCTCACCCCCCAGACAGCGGGAATTCGCATAAAATCTCTCCTAGGCTTGCCGGGAGAGGGAGTATCAAGCTGAGCCTCCATACAGGCCAGGGGGAAACCAGAGACACCTGACCTCCAACCCCTCCTCCCAGTAGCAGCCAAAAGGAAACCTGGCTAGCCAGCGCTGGGGGAGGGGCAAGCAGAAAAAATCAAAGTGATAGAGTGCCAGGGATCCCAGCAGCCTGCAGCAGGGCCCGGAGAGCCAGGCCAACTGATTTGCGTGGCCTGCCCTGCGGCTACAGAAGGCGTGGCGCCTCAGTGAAGCCATTAATTGGCAAGCAGGGAGGTTAGGGAAGGCCATTAGGTGGAATCCCACCAGCCAAGCCCACACGGACCCTTGGGCCGAGCACGGGTTCTCAGAAGGGGAAGGAAGCGGTACAGTCCCATCCCCCACAGCGGACACCCCGCCGAGGCAGTCAGCGGCCAGCATCCGGGAAAGCTGAAGGATACACCGCCACTCTCCTTCAGAGTGCGACATCAAAACAGGTCGGTGTCATTCAGCTCACCCCCCAGACAGCGGGAATTCGCATAAAATCTCTCCTAGGCTTGCCGGGAGAGGGAGTATCAAGCTGAGCCTCCATACAGGCCAGGGGGAAACCAGAGACACCTGACCTCCAACCCCTCCTCCCAGTAGCAGCCAAAAGGAAACCTGGCTAGCCAGCGCTGGGGGAGGGGCAAGCAGAAAAAATCAAAGTGATAGAGTGCCAGGGATCCCAGCAGCCTGCAGCAGGGCCCGGAGAGCCAGGCCAACTGACTCGCGTGGCCTGCCCTGCGGCTACAGAAGGCGTGGCGCCTCAGTGAAGCCATTAATTGGCAAGCAGGGAGGTTAGGGAAGGCCATTAGGTGGAATCCCACCAGCCAAGCCCACACGGACCCTTGGGCCGAGCACGGGTTCTCAGAAGGGGAAGGAAGCGGTACAGTCCCATCCCCCACAGCGGACACCCCGCCGAGGCAGTCAGCGGCCAGCATCCGGGAAAGCTGAAGGATACACCGCCACTCTCCTTCAGAGTGCAACATCAAAACAGCGGACACTCCATCCAGGCAGTCAGTGGACACCATCCGGGAAAGCTGAAGAATACACCACCACTCTCCAACAGCTTGCAACATCAAAACAGCCAGCAGCAGGACCCCGGAGATCCAGGCCAACTGATTCGCGCGGCCTGCCCCGCAGCTACAGAAGGCGTGGCGCCTCAGAGAAGCCATTAATTAGCAAGCAGGGAGGTTAGGGACTGCCATTAGGTGGAATCCCGCCAGCCAAGCCCACCGCCCACGCCCGGAACAGGCCCAGCGATCTGCCAGCATTGTAGTCACGACACCCCAATTGGAATAGGGACAGAGCAGAGCCGCCTTCCACTCCCGGAACAGGCCCAGAGAGCCGCCAGCGTGGTAGACACGTCACCCCAATTGGAGTAGGGGCACAGCCGCCGCCCGCACCTGCAAGGGAGACTTTTCAAGTATACAAGAGCAACATAAATAAATAGGGGGTAAATTTCAAAACACAACAGTTGCACCAAGCAGAAAGAAACGCGAGCAGTATGAAAAGACAAGGAAAGAAAGGTCCACAAGCAATGCAGGTCAACTCAACTTTAGAAGAGGTAATAGCTGCAACAGATGGAATATCAGATAAAGAGTTCAGGATATATATGCTTCAGATGATCTGGAGTCTCAAGGAAGACATGAGACAGCAAAATCAGACAATGAAAGATCACATTGACAAACAAATCCAGGAAGTAAAAGATCAATTTCACAGGGAGATAGAGGTAATAAAAAACAAACAAATTGAAATTCTAGAAATGCAGGAAACAAAAAACCAACTTAAAAACTCAATTGAGAATACTACCAGCAGAGTAGATCACTTAGAAGAGAGAACATCAGACAATGAAGACAAAGTATTTCAACTGGAAAAGAACATAGACAGCTCAGCAAGTCTGCTAAGAAACCATGAGCAGAACATCCAAGAATTATGGGACAATATCAAAAGACCAAATTTAAGAGTCATTGGGATACAGGAAGGCACAGAGCTCCATTCCAAAGGAATAAACAGTCTATTCAGTGAAATAATACGAGAAAACTTCCCAGAATTGAAGATTGAGACAGAATCCCAAATCCTAGAAGCCTACAGGACGCCGAATGTGCAAAATCATAAGAGATCCACACCTAGACACATTATAATGAAGATGTCCAACATACAGAATAAGGAGAGAATTTTAAAAGCTGCAAGAGAAAGAAAGCAGATTACATTTAGGGGTAAACCAATCAGGATAACAGCTGATCTCTCAACACAGACTCTGAAAGCTAGAAGATCCTGGAATAACATATTTCAAACACTGAAAGACAATGGGCTCCAACCAAGAATCATGTATCCGGCGAAATTAAGCTTCAGGTTAGAAGATGAAATTAAAACCTTCCACAATAAACAAAAGTTAAAAGAATTCGCAGCTAGAAAACCATCTCTTCAAAAAATCCTTGGCAAAACATTACAGGAAGAGGAAATGGAAAACAACATTGAAAACCAACAATGGGAGGTAGGACAGTAAAGGGGGGAAAGTAGTCAAAGAGGATAACAAATCAGGTTTAGTAACATCAATAAACAAATATGGATAGAAGAACAAACCATATCTCAATAATAACCCTAAATGTTAATGGCTTAAACTCACCAATTAAGAGACATAGGCTAGTAGAATGGATCAAAAAACAAGACCCAACAATATGCTGTCTACAGGAGACGCATTTGATAGGAAAAGATATACATAGACTGAAGGTGAAAGGTTGGGAAAAATCATATCACTCATATGGACCGCGGAAACAAGCAGGAGTGTCCATACTCATATCTAATAAAATAGATTTCAAGCCAAAGCTAATCAAAAGGGATATAGAAGGACACTTCATACTGCTCAAGGGAACCATACACCAACAAGACATAACAATCATAAATATATATGCCCCAAATAATGGTGCAGCTGTATTCATCAAGCAAACTCTTCTCAAGTTCAAGAGTCTAATAGACCAACATACAATAATCATGGGAGACTTCAACACACCTCTCTCACCACTGGACAGATCTTCCAAACAAAAGTTAAATAAGGAAACTATAGAACTCAATAACACAATTAACAACCTAGACTTAATTGACATATACAGACTATACCACCCAACATCAAGTAGCTACACTTTTTTCTCAGCAGCACATGGAACCTTCTCAAAAATAGACCATATACTATGTCACAGGGCAACTCTTAGACAATACAAAGGGGTAGAGATAATACCATGCATCTTATCTGATCATAATGGAATGAAACTGAAAATCAATGATAAAAGAAGAAAGGAAAAAGCAAGCATCACCTGGAGAATGAACAATAGGTTGCTGAGTGATCAATGGGTTTTAGAAGACATCAAGGAGGAAATTAAAAAATTCCTAGAGTTAAATGAAAACACAGACACAACATATCGGAATCTATGGGACACATTGAAAGCAGTTCTAAGAGGAAAATTCATTGCTTGGAGTTCATTCCTCAAAAAAAGAAAAAACCAACAAATAAATGATCTCATACTTCATCTCAAAATCCTAGAAAAAGAAGAGCAAAACAACAGCAAAAGAAGTAGAAGGCAAGAAATAATTAAAATCAGAGCTGAAATTAATGAAATTGAAACAAAAGAAACAATTGAAAAAATTGACAAAACTAAAAGCTGGTTCTTTGAAAAAATAAATAAAATTGACAGACCCTTAGCCATGCTAACGAAGAGAAGAAGAGAGAGAACCCAAATTACTAGCATACGGGATGAAAAAGACAATATCACAACAGACACTTCAGAAATACAGAAGATAATCAGAAATTACTTTGAATCCTTATACTCCAATAAAATAGAAGATAGTGAAGGCATAGATAAATTCCTTGAGTCCTATGATCTGCCCAGATTGAGCCAGGAGGATATAGACAACCTAAACAGACCAATAACAATAGAGGAAATAGAAGAAACCATCAAAAGACTACCAACTAAGAAAAGCCCAGGACCGGATGGGTATACAGCAGAGTTTTACAAAACCTTTAAAGAGGAACTAACACCAATACTTTTCAAGCTATTTCAGGAAATAGAAAAAGAGGGAGAACTTCCAAATTCATTCTACGAGGCCAACATCACCCTGATTCCGAAACCAGACAAAGACACATCAAAGAAGGAAAACTACAGACCAATATCTCTAATGAACCTTGACGCAAAAATCCTCAATAAAATTCTGGCGAATCGGATTCAAATACATATCAAAAAAATTATACATCATGATCAAGTAGGATTCATCCCTGGGATGCAAGGCTGGTTTAATATACGGAAATCAATAAATGTTATTCACCACATCAATAGACTTAAAAATAAGAACCATATGATCATCTCAATAGATGCAGAAAAAGCATTTGACAAAGTACAGCATCCCTTTATGTTCAAAACGCTAGAAAAATTAGGGATAACAGGATCATACCTCAACATTGTAAAAGCAATATATGATAAGCCACAGGCCAGCATCATTCTGAATGGAGAAAAATTGAAGGCATTCCCTCTAAGATCTGGTACAAGACAGGGATGCCCTCTCTCACCACTTCTGTTCAACATAGTCCTCGAAACACTGGCCAGAGCAATTAGACAGTCAAAAGAAATTAAAGGCATAAAAATAGGAAAAGAAGAACTTAAATTATCACTATTTGCAGATGATATGATTCTATACCTAGCAGACCCAAAAGGGTCTACAAAGAAGCTATTAGAGCTAATAAATGAATTCAGCAAAGTGGCAGGATATAAGATCAACACGCATAAATCAAAGGCGTTCCTGTATATGAGCGACAAATCCTCTGAAACGGAAATGAGGACAACTACTCCATTCACAATATCCCCCCAAAAAATAAAATACTTGGGAATCAACCTAACAAAAGAGGTGAAAGATTTATACAATGAAAATTACAGAACCCTAAAGAAAGACATAGAAGAAGAACTTAGAAGATGGAAAAACATACCCTGCTCATGGATAGGCAGAACTAACATCATCAAAATGGCGATATTACCAAAAGTTCTCTATAAGTTCAATGCAATGCCAATCAAAATCCCAACAGCATATCTTGTAGAAATAGATAAAAGAATCATGAAATTCATATGGAATAATAAAAGACCCAGAATAGCAAAAACAATACTAAGCAGGAAGTGTGAATCAGGCGGTATAGCGATACCAGACTTCAAACTATACTACAGAGCAATAGTAACAAAAACAGCATGGTACTGGTACCAAAACAGGCGGGTGGACCAATGGTACAGAATAGAGGACACAGCAACCAATCCACAAAACTACAACTATCTTATTTTTGATAAAGGGGCTAAAAGCATGCAATGGAGGAAGGATAGCATCTTCAACAAATGGTGCTGGGAAAACTGGAAATCCATTTGCACCAAAATGAATCTGAATCCCTATCTCTCGCCGTGCACAAAAGTTAACTCAAAATGGATCAAGGAGCTTGATATTAAATCTGAGACACGGCATCTGATGGAAGAAAAAGTTGGTTATGATCTACACGCTGTGGGATCGGGCTCCAAATTCCTCAATAGGACACCCATAGCGCTAGAGTTAACAAATAGAATCAACAAATGGGACTTACTCAAACTAAAAAGTTTTTTCTCAGCAAAAGAAACAATAAGAGAGATAAATAGGGAGCCTACATCCTGGGAACAAATCTTTACTCCACACACTTCAGATAGAGCCCTAATAACCAGAATATACAAAGAACTCAAAAAATTAGACAATAAGATAACAAATAACCCAATCAATAAATGGGCCAAGGACCTGAACAGACACTTCTCAGAGGAGGACATACAATCAATCAACAAGTACATGAAAAAATGCTCACCATCGCTAGCAGTCAGAGAAATGCAAATCAAAACTACCCTAAGATACCATCTCACTCCAGTAAGACTGGCAGCCTTTAGGAAGTCAAACAACAATAAGTGCTGGAGAGGATGCGGGGAAAAGGGCACTCTTGTTCATTGCTGGTGGGACTGCAAATTGGTGCAGCCAATTTGGAAAGCAGTATGGAGATTTCTCGGAAAGCTGGGAATGGAACCACCATTTGACCCAGCTATTCCCCTTCTCGGTCTATTCCCTAAAGCCCTAACAAGAGCATGCTACAGGGACACTGCTATATCGATGTTCATAGCAGCTCAATTCACGATAGCAAGACTGTGGAACCAGCCTAGATGCCCTTCAATAGATGAATGGATTAAAAAAATGTGGCATTTATACACTATGGAGTATTACTCTGCATTAAAAAATGACAAAATTATAGAATTTGGAGGGAAATGGATGGCATTAGAGCAGATTATGCTAAGTGAAGCTAGTCAATCTTTAAAAAACAAATACCAAATGACTCCTTTGATATAAGGGGTGTAAACAAGGACAGGGTAGGGACGAAGAGCTTGAGAAGAATATTTACAGTAAACAGGGATGAGAGGTGGGAGGGAAAGGGAGTGAGAAGGGAAATTGCATGGAAATGGAAGGCGATCCTCAGGGTTATACAAAATGTCATATAAGAGGTAAGGAGGGGTAAGTCAAGAGAATACAAATGGAAGACATGATTTACAGTAGAAGGGGTAGAGAGAGAAAAGGGGAGGGGAGGGGAGGGGAGGGGAGGGGGGATAGTAGACAATAGGACAGACAGCAGAATACATCAGACACTAGAAAGGCAATATGTCAATCAATGGAAGGGTAACTGATGTGATACAGCAATTTGTATACGGGGTAAAAGCGGGAGTTCATAATCCACTTGAATCAAACCGTGTAATATGATGTATTAAGAACTATGTAATGTTATGAACGACCAATTAAAAAAAAAAAAACACTGAAAAAAAAAAAAAAAAAAAAAAAGAATTCCCTCCTCATTTACATGTTTCTTCATTTCTTATTTCCTAAAATTCTGCACTTCCATGTAAGCATTAGTATTTAAACATTGCCTTATCCTGTTTATTTCAGAGATCAGGGCAAGATATTCTTTGTTTATTTGTTTATTGTAGCACAAATTTTCCCCAACCCTAAATTGGGTTTTTGATATTATTGCTATTTTATTTTATTTCATTATTTAGAAACAAAATAAATTTTATCAATCCCAACATTCCATATCAGGTATGTGTATAGAGTGACGTTAGCCTAAAGCATAATATATTTGTATGTGAAGATATTTTCACAAAAATATGAATTTATTGATGAGCATGAAAAGCCATTTCCCTTGGTTAGCACTTACTCATTTGGATATGGTGTGACCTCTGAAGCTTCTGAATACAGTTTTGTATTTGTGGTTCACTTTAATAAAGTGAATTATATTAAAGATTAAATCACTATAATACTTTATTTTCATCCCTTTATAAACAATTTTGTTAAGTTCTTTTTAAAAAGGGCATGAAAACTATAGAACTGATATAATTTCTAGATTATTTTTATTTTTTTCTTTTGCATTATCTCAATTTCTTCTACTGAAATACATTTCAATGGAAATTGCAATGCATAGAGGAACTGAACCTGTCTGCATTTTAACAAAATATTTACTGTAAGTTAAAAAAAAAAACAACTAGTAGATAGCATCTCAAGAAGATTTTTAGGTCATTTGTCAATCATGAAGAGCTTTGGAAATTAAAGGACAATTTTATAAAATTGATTTCTGCACACTTCCATCATATAATTTCACCTTTAATTAAAACTTTTCTGGCTTCCATCTAATCTTACTTTAATAGAACAATCAGTTTTCAAGGTTTACTGAAATATCTTTTAACAGATATTCTACTGTTTTTTTTAATCAGAGAGCATTCTCTAAAAATAACATCATACACTTTTGAGCCCACTTATCCACACAATTTTAAAGATATATAATAACAATCATCCAAATGGAATTCAAAACCCTTTTGTCAGAAAAGTATTTTTTAAACTATAATAAAATGTGTAGTTACTACAATGAAAGGATGTTATTCTGTATATCCATATATACTGAGACTTAAATATAACATTTACTAGTTACTTAAATTTGATAAGGTCACTTGTCTTTTTTTGTTCTAAAATAATTTATCTATAAATGATGCTTTTTTTTTTCAGTGTTAGCATCATTACAAAATTGATTAGGGGAAACAAAATTACCAACATCATAGTATAGGAGGATCTTTGGGAAGTAATTAGTTCTTGAGGGCCCCAACTTCATGAACAGGATTAGTTTTTATTAGTCCCCTTATAAAAAGAGACCCTAAAGAGATAGCTTAGACCTTCCACCATGGGAAGTCAGTCAGAAGCCACCATCTATGAGAAAGCAGGTCTTCAACAGACAGCAGATCTGCTGATGCCTTGAATTTGGAGTTACTTGCCTCTAAAATTATGAGAAAAACACATTCTGTAGTTTAAAATTTTCAAATTGATGGTATTTCTGTAGAGCAGCATAAACATATTAAGAGAGGTGGTAATTATATATAAGGTTTCTTTTAAATACAATTCAAAAGTTATAGCTGGATCCATCTATTGGTGTTGTTAATCTATTCTTGACTTTTCACTTCATTTTCTAATATAAGTGTCCTAGAATATATCAGTATTTATTTTTCTCATAATTATGCCTGATATTTTAGCTCATTCCCTTCACTTATGTGTTCCATCCTCCTGGAAAACTATGTAGCTCCAAATTTCTCAATGATTTTTATCCATGAAAACTCTTTTCATTTACTTTCACTTCTGAGAAAACTTGTCTAATATGTCATTGAAATAAGTGCTCTTTTAAGGTGTTGCTAAGATATTGATTATTAGAAATTTTCTCACATTCATTTTTCCTGTAGAGTGAGGTGGAAAGATGACTGATCTTAGCTAAACTAGGTAGTATTTTTCTTTACTTGGAATTTTAATTAACCTTTCTTGCTCCATTCCCTTTGTGTGGATATGTGTTCTAATACTCTCTCTTTATAAAGAAACTACTGGTATTAAATAAAGGCCCATAATAATGAGCTTCCTTTACTATTTCTTTGAATACCCCATCTTCAAATTAAGTCATACTCAGAAGTAACTGGGACATCTGGGACAATAAATATAGCATATGAATTTTGGGGGAATACAACTAAGACACAATATGGTCCTAGAGCAAATTCCACTATTTTTTTCCTGCATTGTTACATGAAAGGTTAGAGATTATAAAATGTCAATGACAGAACAAATTTAATGAACAAAATTAAATGGAAACTGTGAAAGGTAGTTGAGTTCATTATGGTGAAATAATCAGGCTCACTAAATTTGTTTAGATATAGGAGACCAAAAATTATCCGTCATTCCTAGTTTTCATTTTTGTTATTTTTTTAATGTTGATTTATTAGCTCATGAAGCCAGATATCTGCTGACCTATGTGTTTTTAATGGAAACTGTACAGGGTGTATTGTGGAGTTAAGGCTCCAACAATGGAATCACTTCATTATGAAGGGGACATAATTATATATTAGAAAAACTGAATTAATGATTACTTTGTTTTTTTGTTCATTTGTTCGTTTTTGATAGCAGGGATTAAACCCAGGGTGCTAAACAACTGAACCACATATCCAGCTCTTTTCATTTTTAATTTTGAGACAGGATCTTGCTGAGTTGACAAGGGCATCACTAAATTTCTGAGGCTAGCTTTGAACTTGTTATCCTCCTGCTTCAGCCTCCTGAGTTGCTGGGATTACAGGTATCCACCACTACTCCCAGCTTAATGAGTACATTTCAATGATGCAGCAAAAAGATATTGAAGTATTATTTTCATCTTAAGACTAATAGCTAGTTAATTAACTACAGATATTTTTTTTTCTAGTATAACTTAGTGAATTTCCTGTGAGACCATCATAAAGATCCCAATTCCAAATAGAGTTATCACTCCAACAACTTGATTAATAGGGGTTATGGTTTAGATATAAGATGTCTACCAAAACTTTCTTTGTTAATGCAGGAATGTTCTAAGGTGCAATGATTGGATCGAAAGAGCTGTGACCTAATCTTGCTCCTAGTTTGAATGGACTGAGTGGGTGATACTCTCGGCAGATAGGGTGTGGTTGAAGGAAGTGGTTTACTGGGAGTGTGCCCTGAAAGGGTTCATATTCCCAGCAGTCCCTTCTCCTCTCCTGTTCT
Organism: Urocitellus parryii; assembly: GCF_045843805.1. Classification (NCBI taxonomy): domain Eukaryota; kingdom Metazoa; phylum Chordata; class Mammalia; order Rodentia; family Sciuridae; genus Urocitellus; species Urocitellus parryii. The sequence goes on along the minus strand of NC_135532.1, from coordinate 55,811,407 downwards.
GCTTCCTAGCCACCATTAATGGGGTTAGCATCTTCCTGCCACACTCTTCCTCCAAGATGTTCTGCCTTATCTTGGACCCAGAATAATGGAATAAGACAACCATAGACTAAATCTCTGAAACCACATAAAACCATGAGTTAAAAAAAAATCACTTTCCCTTTTCTAAGTTGTTCTTGTTAGGTACTTTGCTCAAAGTGATACAAAACTGACTAACATAACAGGTGAAACATAAAGGCTCCACTTCATTGGCATTAGACATAAGGATGTTAACTTCTAAAATAACAATTTGGTTTAATAATATGAAATCCTCTATACGTTTATATTCAAATTTTATAATCAGTCCAATTATTCCCTTTCCAATTCTCAACATTTCTTCTCTCAGTTTTAATTGATTTATCATAATACAAAACAGTTTTGCAACATATACATTTGACATAATTCACATTGTGCTATTTTATGACTGGTATCATTAGTGTATTAAACAATTTCTTATATCCTTCTTATTTATTCAGTTTCTTTAATTGTTATGGTTATTTCCATATCATCTCCTTAGTCAGTACTTTAGCTCTTTCCCTGGTGCATTGCTGATTAGCCTCACCCTAATGAGTACTGTTGCAGATTCCCAATGGATAGTCTATAAGCAATAAAACTTAGCTTAGCATTCAGGTCCAAATAATTGTTCAATTCTTCCTTAATTCCAGGCATTAACAAAGGTATCATTTAAAATATAATTATTATATTTATAGTATTATAATGATTTTCTCAATTCTATAAATATGTGAATAATAATTTAATTATATTTCATCTAAAAATGTGCACAGAGGAAACTACTAACTTCTCAACAATATATAGTTCCTAAACATTTACACTTAACAATCTATATCCAAGTATGAATTTTAAACATAAATTTAAATATAGGTCAAAATTTAAGAAGGCTTTACAAGGTCCAATAATTCATGTTCCTGATGTGTGTCATCAAGCAAAATAGTTTCTTTGCTAATTTTAAGGTGAGAGCTTCCAAGTAATTTCCAGCACGGGAGCCAGGTAAAACCAAGTACTAGGTCAGAATAGGCAGAATTTCATCTTTCACAAAAGCCACAGGCATGAACAGGTCTCCAGCTCTATAAAACCTTTGGGGAGCGTATTAGGTACTTTTTGAGTTTATGTAGGCTAATTTATATTCAGTTGAATACCAGAATAAGAAAAGGGGACTTTGTGTAACATAGCTCTGTATCTATGCAGGTTTCTCCTCCCTGGCACTCTGATCTGCCCAGTATGCTAGCTGGTTTATCTCTCCAATTGTCCCATTCCATCTTCACAATTTATGGAAACTCCAGTCCCTGACCAAGTATCCCTTTCTTTTTTGAAATTATTAAAGCTCTTTTGGCTGTAAGGTAAAGCAATTGTAGTGTTTAACACATATGCACATTTGTTCTCATGGGTCACTCACCCGTGCTATTATATTTAAAGTTTGAAAATTCTTCCTTGAAATAGTTTAATGGTGAGTGTTTTTTTTTTTTTTTTCTTTTGCTTACTTCCTTGTTTTGGAAAGTAGGTAAAACTTTCTCATTTAGTATACCTTTACTATAGGCAGATATGTCCTGACCTTAATGTGTTTATTTCCATTGCATATGACAAAACTTATAGATCCCCAAGTGTAAGGAAAATAATAAGAGACAGAGAGAAAAGATGCAGAAGCAAGAAAGAGGGCAGAATGGCATTGAGGTCAGGCTGCCAATCTTTATTTATATCAATAGTTACTTTAGGTCATTGGCATCATTAGTACATTATTGTTCATTGTATTACTAGGTAGTTTACAAACTTAGCAACATTACCTAACTTATTTCTTAGTTACATACTAAATTGCAATGTGCAATGCTAAGAGAGTTGTGTAGCTCTCAAAAAGTCCGTTGTATAAAGTTACTGTTATGTGGACAGGTTTAGGCTTAGTGAAACACTGTGGTGGTCCAACAGGAAAGTTCTTTAATTCCCAGGAGCTGTGTGCCTGAGATTGAGATGGAGGCTGATAAGACTCTAGCATAGAGACTCCTCATGCAGGGCATTGCCACAGCAGCTAGACATTGCACATGTATTAGTTATGTTAGTAGTTCCTAGGAGAAACTGCAGGGCAGGCTAAGTATGTGAAACAGAGTGCCTGTTACCCCTCTGGAGTGTTCTCACCAGAGGAACACTCCCTGTATATTTCCACAGTCAAAATCCCTATACCCAAGTCAACCCCTGTCCTTGAACTGTAATCCTAGAACTGTACACAAAACATGAGAAAGTATCATACTATTGATGGGTAATATGGCCTATTTTAGTTATTAAACAATTTCTGTACCAAGATGTGTGGGGAGAAAACTAACAGTAGTAAAATAAATAGGCATTCTATTTTTAACTGTTATCCTCAACAATCTCAGGTATAATTTTCCATTTTTTGATATTTCCACTTTTTGTAGTTTAAAAATGATGAGACTACTTACCTACCACAAAGTTCAACAAACAATATCAGTCTATAATAATCTTGCTAGAGATCATTGTTTTAGTTAGCTTTTTCATTGTTGTGACCAAAAGATATGATAAATAGTTTCAGAGGAGGAAAAGTTTATTTGGTGACTCACTTTTTCAGAAGTTTTAGTCTACAGACAGCCAACTTCATTCCTTGGGGCCTGAAGTGAGATAGCACATCATGAGAGAAGAGTATGGCAGAGAAAAGCAGCTGAGACATGGCACAAGGAAGGAGGGAGGTGGTTCTCCTCACCAGGATGGGATATAAACCGGAAGGCCTTCTCCCCAATGAACCAACTCCTCCAGCCCTATTCTGCCTGCCTTCAGTTACTACCCAGTTAATCTCTATCAGGAGATGACTACACTGATTAGGTTTAGGCTCTCATAGCACAATCATTTTCACTTCTAAAATTTCTTGCACTGTTACATACATGAGCTTTTGGGAAACAGCTCATACCTAAACCATAGCAATAATTATCTGGTGTTTTTCTAAAAATGCTGTTATGTAAGCTAATACTATGTTGAATTTTGAAAATATTTCCTGAAGTTTTGATTGACATCTGCCCAATATATTTGTATTTGAAATATATATATATATATATATATATATATATATATATATATATATGTGTGTGTGTGTGTGTGTGTGTGTGCGTTTTGACATTATTACAATTATGACTGTTCAGTTAATTAAACATACAATTGCTGGGTACAGTGGCATGTGCCTGTAATAGCAGTGACTCCAGAGACTGATGCAGATGTATCACCAGTTCAAGTACAGCCTGGAAAACTTAGTATGACTCTGTATAAAAAAAAAAAAAAAAAGAAGAAGAAAGAAAGAAAAAGAAAAGAAAAAAGAAAAGGTCTAGGGAAGTAGCTCAAGGGTAAAGTACTCTTAGTGAAGTCCAGCCTTTTTCATGAAGTGGAGGCCCCAGGCCCCAGGTGAACTGAAGCACAAGCTACAAGCCCAGGCTGTCCCCACATGAAGCCCACCATGCAGGTGTGAGCCTGAGGCACAATGAGCCAGGGTCAAGGGGGCAACAGGACCTGGCCTGGTGCAGATTCCTATTCTGCAGCACACTGAATCCCCAAACTCCCCATCATCCTTAATTCACATCCTCAACCTCCTGCTTTCCAATTACCTGCAAACTGTGAGTAAACAGAAGTAGGACAGACCTTAATGGAAGTTCAGACTCAAGAGTTAACCAATAGTGTTAGTACTTTTCCAAATCCTTATTAACATAAATTTGGCTCAAAAGAATTGATACTTTTCCAAACCCTCATTAGCATAAATTTGGACCAATAGCATAGTGTATAAAAACCCCTAGATTAGCAAACTTAGCTGGCCACCCCTGTAAGGTCCACTCTTGCTCTTGTGAGAGTTCTGTTTTTATTCTTCATACTTCAAAAACCCTACTCCTTTCACTCTTACCTTACATTGTTCTGTAATTTCATTTTTCAGATTTTTAAGACCAGAACTCCCCAAAAAAGTTGGAAGTGAAATGCTCGGTTCTGTTGCAACACTGGAGGGCATAGCACCTATTTAGAGCTGCAACACTGAAAAGTGCAATATGCCACTCTATAGCAATGGAGAAGAATGAGGCTTTGCTGGCTGTGATCCTTGCAACTGAGACTGGTTGGCATGTCTTACTATGATTAGCTCCTAGCACTAAAACTTGCTTTCTCAGCTTCAGAGGCCTGCAGCTTGCATAGGCCTACCCACCCACAGAAGTTAAGAATTGAGTTTCCTCTCAGACTCTGGTTTCCCTGGCTTCAATCCACAGTACTGAAAAACAAAAACAGCAAAATATGTAATAAATAACAGTGTAGAATTAAGTGCTTTATTTTGTTTAAGATAGAGACTATTTTTGCATTTGTTTTATACATTCTTCTACATTATATTACAAGCATATATTTAAATTTTAAAATATTGTGCAATAGTATTTTTTTGGAATCCTCGCTTTTATCCATATGGAAAATATTATGTTTTCATGTAGGTTCTTGTCTATCTCAACTATGGAAACTTCTCACATTAACCAGCCCCTAAGATCTGTTGCTCACCTCTAAATTATCATCTCTTAAATTTCTATTTCTTGTTAACTTTTCAAATGCTCTTTTTTTGTCTCCCAAATTATATCAATAGCTGGTGTCGTCTCATCTCTTTCAAACCATATAAAGAACTACTTGAGAACAGAGGCCACAACTTGTTCAGCCTTACATCTCCAACTTTATAGAGTTTGCCATACAGCATGTCCTCAATAAGTATTTCTTGATAGGTTGATGGATATGTTAAAACAAGTATAGTTAAATGGCCTGTAGGAATTTAGTTTCTAATTTGAGTGTCCTTTCCAGATGAATACTCTTCAGGGATTAAAAAAAAAGAGGACAAAATCTTGTCATTTAAGACATGGATGGTGATAAAGTTCATTAAATTAAATGCAATAAGCCAGGTCCAGAAAGATAGATATAATGTGATCAAACTAATTTGGGGAATCTAAAAGAGTTGATCCTGTAAAGTTCAGAGAATAGAGTGCTGGTTACCAGAAGCTGAAGAGAATAGATAGAGAGGGAGGAGTGAAGAAAAGTTAATTAATATGATCAGATAGGAGGTGAAATTCTGGTGTGCTATCAAACAAAGGAATGACTACTAATAAGGACAATGTATTGGAAGGGGGATGTTGTGAATTGCTTCCAGGGATGCTTTACCACTGAGGTACATCTCCAGTCCTTTTAATTTTTTTATTTTGTGACAAAGTCTTACTGCTGGCCTTGAACCTGCAATCCTCCTTCCTCAGCCTCCCAAGTAGCTGGGATTGTAGGCATGGACCACTGTGCCCAGCTGTACTGTATATTTTTGAAAAAGCTAGAAGAAAGGGTTTTGGATATTTTCACTATACAAAGATAAATATTTGAAAAGATAGATTTGTTTAATCTGATTTGCATAATATAGATTATATACATAAATTAGAATTTCACATGATACTTAAAAATATGTACACTTTTGTTATTAGTTTAAAATAAATAAATTATTTTTTATGCACAAATGTTAGATTCTATATTGGAAAATATGTAAAATATAGACATTTTCCCCCAAAGATGTCCTCATATATTGCAGAATGAGATTATACTCTTTAAAATTTGGGGGTAATAAAATAAAAGTTGTCAAGAATATAAATTATAAAACAAAATTAGTGAGATATATTGCAGAAGAAATTTAATTTACAATGCCATGTTTTGAAAAATGTAACTAAATTTTATGGTAGTAAAATATGCATAAGAAAAATTTCAATTTAATTGAACTATATACTCATAAATAAAGTTCTTATCAAGACAAAAAGTATGATAATTCAAAAATTACATCAATGTGGAATCTGGTGGCAAGTGTCTATATTTCCACTAATTCTGGAGGTTGAGGCAGGAGAATTACAAGTTGAATTCCAGCAAGAGAAACTCATTGAAATTTTGTCTCAAAATATAAAATAAAAAGGGCTGGAAATATAGTGCAGTAGTAGATTGCCACAGGGATCAATCTGCAATATCACCAAATAGACAAACTAACAGAATTATGTTTTCTTCAATAAAGATATTCTTGGAAAAGTTATAAGCAAAATTTTAATAGTTACAGTAAAAAGGAAACACATTTCAAAAATAAAATAATTAAAGAATTGCAAATAAAAGACTCTTAAATATTTTCTGTCTCTGGGTACATTCACGAAGCAATTACTACTCTTTTTCCTAGTGTCCTGTAAATACAGATGTTAAAAAATGTTGGGGTTCTTCCAGGTTTTTATTGTAATTCCATTATTCATTTGAATTCTAGTAAACATCAATTACATACATATATAATATGCATGATATATTGTCATCTGAGGTCACAATATTAAAAAATTAGTTAATGTGCATGTAAAACTACAAAGTGGGAATCTATAAAAACTATTCACAATTATAACAGGAAGTTTAGCATTCTTCATAAGTTAATAAAACAATATGTAAATCCATAAAACAATATCAAAATTTTGGCACAAATAAATTATGATTATCTATTTATGCATAAACAGGTATATATACACAAATTTTATATATATATATGTATAATTTAATGATCAAATTGTAAATCCCTGAATTATTATTCATCCACCTCTAGCACATCCTACTTAACAAATCAATGTCTATATTTTAATTATTAAATTTTAAAACAAAAATATCATATTGTTTTTCATTATTTATTTTTCTATATTGAGTGTCTTTCCTTAGATTTTTTTGTTATTTATATAATCGTAGGTAAGTTTTTTGGTCACAGTTGTACAAATGCCACATAATTTGGAAATATTGCTCTGAAAAGTAATTTCCTTATATAGTAACACAGCAGAGAAACCTCTCAAAATTTCCTTAGGGACTTACTCTTTCATCATTGCTTTCATGTTACAAACAGACTACAATATGGTCTATACCTTTCCTTCACTGATTGGCTGATTGGTATTCACCTTATTCCTTTTTTTTTTTTTTCAGTGCTGGGGTTTCAACCAGGGCCTGTGCATATGAGGCAACCACTCTATCAACTGAGCTATATATAGCCCAGCCCTCACTTTATTTCTATTTAAGAACTTGTGTTTTGAATTTAAAAATTTTAAATTCCTAAGTATTGGACTGAAAAACTAAATTGTATGTATTTCTTTTTTTCAATTTTTACTTTAGTAGTCATTGTTATCTTGGCAATAATTATGGTATATAAGTTCACATTTCTATTAAGGATGAATGACTGGATCATTTTCACAATTAAAATTACCACCAAAATAAGAGATAATTTTCAATTTTTTTTCAATCAATTGGATGCTTAATTTGACATTTTTAATTTCTCAAGGAATTAGTACTTTCAATTTGTTAATAGGTTGTTTATATATTATTTTTGTACATAGCTGGTTTTAAGTCCTTTGGGTATAGACAGAGGAGCGGGACAGCTGGGTAAAATGGTGGTTCCATTCCCAATTTTCCAAGAAATCTCCATACTGCTTTCCATATTGGCTGCACCAATTTGCAGTCTCACCAGCAGTGCATGAATGTGTCTTTTTCCCCACATCCTTGCCAACACTTATTGTTGTTTGTATGCATAATAGCTGCCATTCTGACTGGAGTGAGATGAAATTTAGAGTGGTTTTGATTTGCATTTCTCTAATTGCTAGTGATGATGAACACTATTATTTGGATAGTAAACCAAATATGTCAGCTAAAATTATACAACTCGCAGAAGAAGTAAAGAAATGTTTGTGACCCATAGGAAGGAAAATATTTTCTTTAGATTAGAATCAATTTATCACTTTGTAAAGAGTTAAAAAATTCTTAATGTTGAATGATTCCCTCCCAAAATTAAAAAGGGCAGAAGAGGATATATTTAAAATGCCTATATATGATCAAGACTAGATAGTTTATTTTTATTAGAAATTTTACAACCCTATAATGACAATACAAATAGCACAATAAAATAATGCCAGACATTTTGAAAATGTTTGGAGAAAAACAACATAAAATAGATTTCCAACATGACTAGATGTCAGAGAAATGCAGAAAAATTTAATAAAGAATTATCAGTATAAACTCATTAATTATGGATTTAATTGAATTTTAGCAATTATGCTAAGATTAAAAAGACTAATGTTATTTAGTGTAGGAAAGGATGTAAAGCTACTGGAGCTCTCATCCAAGATTAATAGGAATATAAATGGTGCAGCTTTGTAAAAGGGTTTGAAGGGTTTGTTAGTTCTGAAATTTCACCAGTTTTGATATTTAAAAAGGAAGCGTAAGCATATATCCATTCACAAGGACTTGCATTAAAATATTCATAACAATTTCATTCCCAGAAGTTAAAACAGAAAATGACTCCAATATCCTCCAGTTGGTAAAAAGTTTGTCAACATATTTCCATATAATGCAAAGCTACTTGAAAAGAGATCCAATTAATTATTGACATCCATAACAATATGTATAAATCTAAAACTCTGTTTGATGAATTAAGACAACCAATCACAATATAATAATATTAAATGTAGTCAATGAAATTCAAATTTGTCTATAGTACTCTGCCTGGAGTTAGAATAAGAGAACAGATATATTTCAGAGCATGGGAAGAATGTTCTCAGGTGATGGAAATATTTTATATTTCAATGGTAATGGAAATCTCCTTTTTGAACACAGTAAAACTTACTAAGTTGTATACTTGTAGAGAATGGAGCTTTTATGTGATACAAATTTGTGAGAAAAAAATACAGGAGAAGATAAAAAGTCAATGCAATGGGAGGCCCCAAAATGTTTACTCTAAATGAAAACACTGAGGAAAAATTTCATCACATTGTTCTTGATAATGATTTCATGGATTTTATGCTGAAAACACTGGTAGTTAAATCAAAATAAAGCAAGTGGAACTTTATCAAACCTAAAAATTCTGCAATCTAAGGAAACAACAAAATGAAAAGGCAAGTTATAGAATAGGAAAAATTAGCAAACAATGTATTTGATAAATCATCTATCTACAATATATATAAAAATTCCTACCATATACTAGCAAAATAAAAATTAATAACCCAATTAAAATATGTTTAAGCTTAAAATAGACATTTATCCAAAAAAATATACCAATGGCAAATAGGTATATAAAAAAAGCCTGGTATCTCTATTTATTATGGCAATGAAAATCAAAACTACAGCAAGATATTACTTCATACATGTTAGGATGGCTGTTATCAAAAATGCAGCCAGGCATGGTGGTTTATGCCTGTAATACCAGCAGCTCAGAAGGCTGAGGCAGTCTCAAAGGTATAGTGAGACCCTTGGTAAGACCCCGACTTAAAAAAAAAAAATAAGTTGAGTATATGGATCAGTGGTTAGGTGTCCCTGGGTTCAATTCCTGTTAACAACAATAACAACAAAAAGCAAGAGAAAGAGCAAAGACCACATATCTTGGAGAGGGTATGGGGAAATGGGAAACTTGCACCCTGTTAATACAAATACAAATTGATGCTGTCACTATGGAAAACACTGTAGAAGTTCCTCAAACCAGTTTTAAATTTCAGCTACCATATTATCTTGCAAATTGTCTCCTGGATATTTACCCAAGGATAACAAAATCAGTGTATCAGAAAGATATGTGTATCACTGTGTTCATTAGAGCATAATTCATAATAATCAAGGTATGGAAAAAACTCAAATCCCATCTATAGATGAACGGATAAAGGAAATGTAAATATATATAATGGGATACTACTTAAAAGTAACAAAGAAAGAAATCCTAAAAAAATGTGACAACATGGATGAACCTTGGAAAAACTATTCTAAGTGAACTAAGCAAATCACAGAAAGACAAATACAGCATGATTCTACCAACATGTGGTATTTAAAATAATCAAATTCATAGAATCAGAGTAGAATTACAATTACCAAGGACTGGAAGGAGAAGAAAATTGGTGTTTACTTATCAAAGAACATAAAGTTTCAGTTAAATAAGATTAATATACTCATAGATATGCTGTAAAAAATAATTTACTGTACCTTAAAAATAGTTGAATATAGATCTTATTTTGGTTTTACCAGATAAAATAAAATAAAATAAAACCATTATAATTTTCTCAATTTATCAACCAACTTCTGCATGGTCTTGTATAGATATTTTAAAAATGTTGGCTGTTTTGATAAGCTATATGATCATAGAACACTAAGAGGTACTGTCACTTATCTTGGGATATTTGTGCTTCTCTTCTTTGTATCATCTTTATAAATGCAGAATTTACATAGACTTTAATCTAAACTATAAATTAGTACCCTTTACTCTCATCACAGGTAAGGTTAAAAAAATACAGTGAGGATATATGGTCAGGATGTACTTAGTTAAAAATGAGAAAAAAGAGCCATAACATATTTTTGATGAGGCAGCTCTCCAAAAGAGTGCAACTGCCTATAAAGGTAAAGGATTGGAGGCAAAAATAAGTCTGGCACTTTCCTAGTTCAGTGACAGTAAGTGTATTTGGAAAGAATGGGTAGAAGAGAGAATTGGATTAATTTTTTAAAAAAAAATCAGTAGTATTTGATTACTTAAAAGCTTATAGACTATGGGAAAAATATTGATTTTTGTTTTTTTAGAAAGCTTTGACACTTTTGAACAAGGAATGAGATGGTATGAATACATTCACTTCAAGTGAATAGAGTATAGAAAATAAATTAAGCAGGAAGAATGCAGATGACATATGAAGACAAGTTTATAGCATCATGTTAACAGTGGGGCTGGTAAAGAGTGATTAGATTGGATTTGTGTTTAAAGGCAAAGCTAACAGGATTTGCTGATATTTGGATATGAGTTGTAAAGAAAAGAGAAGAATCAAGATTAATCCCTAGAGTTAAAGTGGAATTAGTGGGTAATTTTCATTTACATATTGTGATGAGAATGTGTAGGTGAGGAAAAGGAAGAAAGAGAAATAAGAATTTTATTTTGAGCATCTTAAGTTGAGATACCCTATAAATACTCATTGATGGTTCGTAAAGAATGCATGGACAGAACCCACATATATAAGATGTCATAGAATAATCAATTTTTCTAAATCCATGGGCATGGATAAAATGAATAAAGAGAGAGGCATGTAATAAAACCCCTTCTTAGAGATTTCTTTTATTTAGCATTTTGGAAGATAAGCAATTAACAGGAAACTAAGAGTGAAAATAAGAATAGTGTGCTATTTCTTTTTTAAATGAAATTCTTTTATTAACATAATATATTATGGATATTTGGATAATTAGGCTTTCTACATTAAGTAAATATTATTTTTGTAGATTCATAAAGAGAATAAGCATTTAGTAATATTCATGATAGTAATAAATAGTAAGTATAATATATCAATATTAAGGATCTGAAGGGAGAAATTAGATATACAAATTGTATAACACATTGCAATTTCTGAAGCCTTTTAATATCCATTGTATCATTAGATTTCACAACCACCTAAGGGTAAAGCAATTAATATCTTAATTTTACTCATGAGAAATTTAATGTTCATAAAGATGTAGTGCCTTGCCTGGACAAGAAAAATAAATCAATTGTAGTTTGGCTTTAGAAAAATGATTTATTAAATCCCCTATAATAGTTTAAAATAATATTTTAAAATCATATGACTTTTAAAATGTATTTTTAAGATCATTACCAAACAAAATAAAAATGTTATATCTGTTCAATATAAAGGAAAATAAAAAAATTAAGAAGTTGTGTACTTCATTAGAGCAAAATTATCTAGGAATTTCTCAGAATTATTCCTCCTCCTCCTCTTCTTCTTTTGAGAGCTGTCTTAGAGGTACTGAAAAATAGTGCAAAAATCTTCCCTGTCTCTATACTTCATTTCCTCTATTAGTATTTTAGAATGGTACAATATATTTTATGTAATTATTGAACCAATATTAATACATTATGATAACTGAAATCTATGCTTTATTTTAAACTGAAATCTATGTTTTATTCTAAACTGAAATCTATGCTTTATTTTAAAACCAAAATTTGTGATTTATTTAAAATTCCTTTGTTCTTACCTAACATCCACTTTTCAGAATCTTACCTAGAATAGTACTTTACACTTTCATTTCATGTAGACTTCACTTCTTAGGCTCTACCTGTCTGTAACAGTTTGTTGTACTTTCTTTGTTTTTGATGACCTTGACAGGTTGGAGAATGCTCCTCAGGTACATTGTCACTCCCTTGGGATTTTTCTGATGTGTGTGTATTTTTCTTTCTTTCTTTCTCATCATTAGAGTCAGGTTATGAGTTTGTGGTAGGAAGACAATGAAAGCACAGTAACATTTTCAGCACACCATATCAAGTGCCCTATCAACATGATTTATTATTGTCAGTGTTGACATTGATCACTTAGCTGAAGTCGTGTTTGTCAGGTTTCTCCACTATAAAGTTCTTTTTCCTCACATTTTCAACTCTATTATTTGGCAATGGGCATTATGTTCAGCTCACACTTAAGGACAAAGAAATCATGTTCCTTTTCCCTGATAGCAGAGTATCTTAATAAAGTTATTGGAATTCCGAGATTTTCCCTATCTTTTTTATTTGTTTTCTCATTTATTTATAATAATCTAGACTCACAGATATTTATTTAATTTTTGGGATTACAATCAAATACTACTTTTGTACTTGAATTGACTTGAATTGATCTATTTTTTGAAGTATTTCATTTGGATCCTATAATGCTATGAGATATCCAAAAATTATATATATATATTTGTGTGTGTGTGTGTGTGTGTGTATGTACACTTAATTTTTGGCACTATGAGATACTATATTCATATCTTGTATATTTCCCACACCAGTCCTAGAATCAGCTTCCTCCCTTTGTTTACTGTAAAGTTCCACTCCAACAGTGAGAAATGTCTCTCACCATCCACCAACAATCTGTGCCACTATTTTGTTCTTATCTCACAGTTTAGATATATCTTATTTCAGACATGAAAGAAATTTGTACCTACAATTTTCTTAAAAAGTCATGTTTGGCATGACTGGCAGCCATTAGGAAGTCAAACAACAATAAGTGCTGGAGAGGATGCGGGGAAAAGGGCACTCTTGTTCATTGCTGGTGGGACTGCAAATTGGTGCAGCCAATCTGGAAAGCAGTATGGAGATTTCTCGGAAAGCTGGGAATGGAACCACCATTTGACCCAGCTATTCCCCTTCTCGGTCTATTCCCTAAAGCCCTAACAAGAGCATGCTACAGGGACACTGCTACATCGATGTTCATAGCAGCTCAATTCACGATAGCAAGATTGTGGAATCAGCCTAGATGCCCTTCAATAGATGAATGGATAAAAAAAATGTGGCATTTATACACTATGGAGTATTACTCTGCATTAAAAAATGACAAAATCATAGAATTTGGAGGGAAATGGATGGCATTAGAGCAGATTATGCTAAGTGAAGCTAGTCAATCTTTAAAAAACAAATACCAAATGACTCCTTTGATATAAGGGGAGTAAACAAGGACAGGGTAGGGACGAAGAGCTTGAGAAGAATATTTACATTAAACAGGGATGAGAGGTGGGAGGGAAAGGGAGTGAGAAGGGAAATTGCATGGAAATGGAAGGCGATCCTCAGGGTTATACAAAATGTCATATAAGAGGAAAGGAGGGGTAAGACAAGATAATACAAATGGAAGAAATAATTTACAGTAGAAGGGGTAGAGAGAGATAAGGGGAGGGGAGGGGAGGGGAGGGGGGATAGTAGAGAATAGGACAGACATCAGAATACATCAGACACTAGAAAGGCAATATGTCAATCAATGGAAGGGTAACTGATGTGATACAGCAATTTGTATACGGGGTAAAAGCGGGAGTTCATAATCCACTTGAATCAAACTATGTAATATGATGTATTAAGAACTATGTAATGTTATGAACGACCAATAAAAAAAAAGTCATGTTTGGATGGAATAATTTTAAACATGAGGTGGATGAATTAGACTATGATATTAGCAGTTTGTAGGCTATAATATCACATATATGAATGCATCCTCAGATTTAGAGTTTAGTTTCCATCTTCATGTATGAGTAGTTAAGTTTTTATTAGGGTAATAATATTTCAGTAGTAAACATAATGATGGATTATCTTTTATACATAATGTTCCATTTTACTTTTAGTGGGGGTATAATTTATTGTTATGAAAATTGTTAAGTAAATTGTTTACTGAAAAAACAGTACAAATGATTGAACACATCCAAAATTGATATATGTACTACCTGATATGATAATTATTGGTTGCTTCTTAAAAAATAATTGGAAAAACTATTTGACATAAGAACACATGAGCAAATCCACTATCCAGATAGGAAACCTGGCTTCCTTTTATGCTTTGAAAATTCTTTAGAATTTGATGTATCTGATGGTTATGAAAGTGCAGTGTACAAAATTCTAACAATAGCTTTAGAAAGTATCTTTCACACATAAATAGCTGCTTACTTGTAGTTTGCTTGCTTAATTCTGGTTTCTATTATGTTTTAAATTTTTGTTGTTACTTCTCTAATTCTTTTCTTGTGTTACGTATTTATAGCAACTATAAAAGTGCAATTTTATTTTGAAGTTTTTAAGTACAATAAAAAAATATAGTATTTCAATTAAAAGATTCCATGCTAATTTTATTTATTTCAATCCTCTGAAAAAAAAATGTATTGTGAAAAAAATACCATTTGACCTTTTGTGAAAATTCTATAAAATATATGTATGAAATTCAATTAGGATTCTGTCATAACTATACTAATAAACAAACTGATTACTAGTAACAAACAATTCATTTGTGAAAATAAATACTCAGCCCAATAAGGCTAGAATTAATGACATTACAATAATATTCAGATTATACAGTAAGTAAAACTATATTTGCACACACACATATATTGCATGTTCTCCAATTAAAAATCCATTGTACTTAAAAATGCAAACCAATAAATCAATAAGGAAAACCATAAAATAAAACAAAGATAGTTTTATTTGTGTGCAAAATAGATTTTTAAATTGGAAAACAGGCTCAGGTATACTAAAGTTTCACACTTGCACGTGCACACACACACACACACATATACACAATGTAGGTAGGCCTGGAATTCTATTAATTTCAAGGATTGGAAAAAATGCAAATAAAGGTGATTGAAAATTTATATTTTCATGGGAACAGGAATGTCCATATTGAGAAGCAATAATGTTTCCTTGTGAATTTCTCAAACCTTTCAAGATATTGTTATATTCTAGGATATTCTTCCCTCTAACATATTTAGTTCTAGTGAGTATGGTGCTTTTTCTTCAATCAGGGAATTCCTAAAGCTCAGGAATAAAATTTACCTCATTTTCTTTTTGGACAATTTTGCTACCATTTTAATTTTTATTTATGAATACTTGCTGCAGAGGTTTATGATCTCCACCTATTTTAAATTCTTTAAGTGGAACTATTGATAAGATTTCTCAAAAGATAAATAACATTTGTGAGATATGTTTATTGGCATTAATATTTCTACAAGAAAGGAACCATTTATGGCTTTTCAAAATTATTTAAAATTTGTCTTTTCTTTTGCTTCCACAGTTTCTATAATTTTCTTCAAATTATTTATTTTATTTACAGAAGCAATTAATTGAAAGAAATTCAGGGTAAAAACATTTCAATTTCATAAATATGTGAAACATCTGGCTTTGGGACAAGTATTTACCAATACCAGTAGTAAACATGAAAAGGCAACTTCTGAAGGAAACAATTCAGGAAGAAATTTAAGAGGACAATCAATCTGGAATGAATTCCACCCTCATTTAGTCTCTGTTCAGGAGACAGAATCCACAACAATTTTTAGTAAAGAAATTTTAATACATACAGCTTTTAGACACTGAAGATATCTAAAAGAAGGAAAACACTACGTACGCATAGAGATATCAACTGAAGGAAGCTTCTATAAAGATTAATAAAAAATACCCGTTAGAGCAGACATACATCCCAGTGGTTTCTAGATGAAGCTTTTACCTTTGAATTCAAAGATCACACTGGAAAATCCAGACACCTGAGAGGCCCAGTGACATGCTGAGGCTACTTTTGCTTCAATGGCAAAATGAGCTCTTTTATTACTTATTAGGAAAACAAGATAAAAAGTGTATTCAAGCATTGTTACTAGAACATATTGCCAGTTTCAGAAGGAAGATGTGCCAGGATGATGTTCACAGAAGCAGGAAACAGGGATAAATACAAATAAGAAAATATGAAAAGAGTAATTCCTCCTCCTCCAGCCTTCCAGTTTCCCTCTAACACTTACCATTGGTTGAATTGTAAAAGACAACAGATAACTCAGCAGAAACGTGGACTGAAGTGTTTCAGCTCTAGCATCACACACCAGTGTTTAGAGGGGTGGGTTTGATGATGACAAGCAAAGATGACTCCTTTGGTTACTAAGAACCTCTGTGCACACTTCTACATACATTTTTATATTCTTATGATAACAACAAAAACAATTTTATGCTTGCACTAACAAGATGTACAACCTTCCTTTATATTAAAGATACAAATATATATTATAAAATATTTTGTTTATTATATTATAGTAAATCTTGCCTGTAAAGGGTCTGACAGTAAATGTTTAGGTCCTGTGAGAAGCAAATGCTTTCTTGCATATTCTTGTTTTGTCCTCATTATTTTTCTCTATAGTCTGTTTGTTAAAACCTCTTATAAGTTAAATAGTTTGTAAATGTTATGAATAGGCTAAAGGGTGAATATGGCCCATTTTGTGTTTTACTAATCCAGGCTTTGTACAATAAAAAATGCTCTCACCCTACCACCAAAATGATAAGACACAAATTCTCAATAGTCATCACATTTCATTGATAGGAAGCAGTTGTCAGAAATTACTCTTTTCATTCCTGGATTGTTATTCACTATTCATTTTGTTCACAGTCCTGTCTAAATTTCTCTTAGTGAACAGTAAATTGTAAAGCTAACCTCTAGCAAAACGCTTATTGAGTAATCAGGAAAATAAATAAAGAGAAAAACAAGTTACTACATAAACATCGATTTAACTACACACAAAACCAGAAATTAAAGAGAGATGTGCTGCTACTATGGTTCTAAATTTTGTCATTTATTATATGACACAGTGATAGCTATAATCTTCTACTTCTGCTACGTTTTGTTCCTTGCTCTTGGCCAGATCCTCAGGTATTCACGGGTCATTTGCAGAATAATCCAAACCTTCATTCCCTAATAGTTAGTATTCTAAATGCTCTTAAATTATTTTGGGTTGTTAGATATTCCATTATCACTTGTTCTTGGCTATGAACTTATTAAAAAGAGTCAGAGAATACTCCTAATTTCCAAATTGGTCCTCTCTACCCCTACTATATGGCACGAAATTAATTAATATTCACTGTGTACTTTGTATCAAATATCTAAAATGTGAAAGTGAACACAATAAAAAAGTATTTTTTAACCTTTGGGCTCAGTGGCACAAGGAACAACAACAAGAAAAAAAATGAACAGGTAGCAACCGTAACTTCAAATTAACTGAAACTATTAATAGATTCCATTGGTGGAAACATTCCCTATTGGGAACTAAAACCTTCACATAATGCCTAAAGTGGCAGGAATAGAAAATAAGTATTTTCTCAGTAGGTTGTTCACTATAATAATTATGTGAAGGCCTTTGCTTTGGTTGCCTGTGTTTTGGCTACAAGAAACACAGCTTGTATTGACTTCCAATTCATGAAATTCACTTTAGATAAAACTTTCCTCAATAAGAAAGTTAACAACTTTCAACTTAACAGCTTAACTGAATTTGACTAGTTCATACCACCAATCTATTAGGACCCCCACTTTTTAGTGATGGGATATGAAGTAAGATGAGTGACTATGATGGAATGATCTTGTTTATGTAATTCATTGACTTCAGAATGAGTTCCTTAATCTATTCTGATTTTAAATGTCATAGCAATAAATACAGCCTTTGAAAGTCAATTCCTGATAGTTCTAAAAAAAGCAGAGGATCAACTTTTCCCTAGAGCACTATTATTCCAATGAGGGCAATGAATACCTGCTCCCTCTAATAACCCTGGAAAAAAAGTCTAATTTAAGGAGTGCAGCATTGTCCTTACTGTGGACCACTTGGCACTCATCACAAATAAGGACTTGATGAAGGAAAAGTCCAAATTGTTAACTCATTGAATGCCTATGTCTTGTCCACTATGGTCCATTAAATCAACTTCAATGTCTGTCATTCCATAAAACACGTCACTTTGTCCATCGCATTTTTAAAGTCTTTTCTCAGATAGATGTCCTTATCTAAGCATTCACATGGAACTCAAGTACCTTTATACTTTGTGTCCACTATGACAACTGAATTCACACAGGTCTCATGTTTAAATAACAGGACATTTTTAGGTATTCCTATCTACCAGGATTCAGTAAAAAACTAGGAGTTGTATACAAAAAAAGAGTAGTTGCTGCAGAAAGCAGCCAAGATTTTCTCCAAAATTTTAAGGAACTACATAGCAATTATCTTATTGTAGTTTGCCAGAAGCTTGATTTGTCACAGACATTTCAAGTATCATTAGAACTGAAGATAAAGGAGAAAAGTAGTTTTCACTGCAACTTAACTTCCTACAGAGATTTTCTTGTTTATTTTTTCCTACTCAAATCTCACTAACATTAGACTTACTTGATAATTAATACATTATAACACACACACACACACACACACACACATTAAATGTATGTTGACTCTAAATCCAATGAACATTGGTGAGCCAAAATGTCTTTAGTTTACAGGTGGGTGGTCCAAGATACAGCATCTTAGCTTACATCATGAATGATATGTGTATTTAAGGCAGTTAGACTCCTGGAAATGCTTTGAGATGATGGACTATCAAAAAACTGGCACAATATTTTTGGGAGGCTGGATTTAAATATATTTATAATTTACCTACAATATAAACCAAGATAGACCAGATATACTTCTTTCAAGTAATATAGAAAACTAGTTTATTGTATATTTTTGTGGAATACACTCAAAATTACATAATATATAAAAAGCATTTTCTTTATCTTTAGAGAAAATTTTCTTAAATTTTGTTGTACCACACAATGTGTATATTTATTGCACATTTAAAGTATTATGTGAATTTTCAAAAAGTTCCCTCACTGATATAGCTATACTTGTAGGAAACAATGTGCATAGGTTAAAAATCTTTCAAAAGGTCTTGTTCTTAATTCTACATTATTTAATCATGAGATAAAGTAATGATCTCTCTTGAAATTCTCGATTTGTTCAGGATGACTAAATGAGCCCAATCAAAGAACTAGAAAAGGACCCTTATTATCTGTCCACTTTTATTTTCCTATAGAGCACTGAGATATTTATGTTTCTAAAACAGTATCTTCAACAATAAGTGAAAATCATTAACAATAGAAACATTTTCAATATCTCTTCAAAATACATTTGGTTTTATCACTCATGTAATTTCATCCGAGTACTTAGCAGTTTTCTTTGAGAGAAAAGAAGGAAGGAAGGAAGGACAGAAGGAAGGAAGGAAGGACACATCTAGATTATAGTATTGCTTAGTGAATGATGTTTAGATAAATGAATACTGCTAATTAAGAATGATTTTATGATACTATAGCAAAAAATAAGTAGTAAGTAGAAAAAAAACAAAAATGAAATAATACGTAGGATGTTTTTTAAAGAAGTGATCCTTCTTCAGTATATGTATATGTGACTATATATTTATATATAGTGTAATATATAATTAATGTAATCATAATTAGCTAATATGTAAAAAATAAGTCTGGCACAAAAGTGAGAGTTGGTAGATGATGTCTTAATTGCATGAACCATAGATATAATAGTAAAGAATATCATTGATTTAAAAAATTTCCTTGACTTACTACTTTATAATAACTAAAAAATTCTTTACTTTTGAAATGTGTTGGTAAACTTTTTATAAAAAGTACAGAGTAGTAAGTATGTTAGTCATTGTGACCTTTAAATCTGTTTTTTGACTACTTATCTGCCATTGGACCATAAATCAGCTATGAATACCATATAAAGAAATGAGTGTGGCTGTGTTCTAATAAAATTTTATCATAAAAATAGGTGATGCCAGATTTGACCCATTGAGGATATAGTTTTCTGAGTTCTGACTGTATCTGCTAAGGGATAGTTCTGAATTGTATTTTCATAGTTAGAATAGATATGATTTTTCAATTATTTTTACTTACTTGACAAATTAAGCATGTAATAGATGAATATTTAAATTAATAATAAATACTTAATAGGTGCAGTTACCTACTGTTTGGAGATGGGATAAGATATCATAAAAAATAATATGAAGTATCTATTTAACAGGCATCATCATTTTTGATCACCTTAGTTTCTCCAGGACATTTTTAGTAAGAGTTACACTGATTTATTACACTTACCATGAATTCATCTAGCAAACTGCTGAAAGTAGTTCCATGTATATTTGTATCTTGGACACATTTAAATGGCTAAGTGCATGAAAACTGAAGGCTGTAAGATATAGATTCAAGTAGCTATTCTGTCTTTTACTAGCTGTGGGACTTTAGGCAAGTTATTTAAGTGTTCTCAGACCTAATTTTTTAACTCCTGTTACACAGGACCTACATTATGGGGCTGCAGCGAAATAAAGTATGTGTGAAATGTGAAGCACTCTTCCAGCATCAGGAAAATGCTCAGTGCATAATAACTACTGCACTTATGAGAAAGTCAGTTAAAGGTAGCTTGAAAAATATTTTTATAGGAGTAAGTTCTGTTTTTATTTTTACAGTGAGATCTTTTTTGAAAAGTATCTAGGGGAGTGAAAGGTTACTTTTGTTTTCAACTTTTTCTCTCTCAATTGTCAGGATTTTTTTGAAGAACATGATATAAAGTTTATTCTCAAATATTTGGAGTATGAGGAAGGCAGAGGTAGATACAGTTTGAATATAAATTTATATTTATTGTAGCATTTACAACATAACTTCCTATACTTTTACCAAGAAAATCTCACTTGTAATTTCTTATTAAAATCAATAAATCATTACCATTATAGTCCTAATAAACCATTACCATTTAAAACACAAGTATTATACACTTGATTTTACATATTAACATATGCAGATCTTTTCCAAGGCTTATTAATTCACCTATGCAAATGATTCTGCAATGTATGCTATGCATATGTTTAACAGGCAAATTTCTTCTAATTTCTGCCATATCCTGTAACATTAAGACTTGTGTGATTTCCATTTCCCATTTCCCCTCTTTCTACCAGAGTTGTTGTCCAGTTCTTAAGAAAACCATATTCTTCCTTTTACAAGAAGTTTATTTCAGGTGGACATGTTAGAAAAATAATTTACTACCACACATTTACTGCTAGTTTTAATTATCCTTGTGATTTTTATCTTTGCAAAAACCACTGACAAGACTTTTACTGTTGTTCCCTATGCAATTCCAACACTCCATATAATTGTGGCTGCCATTATTCATTTTTTTTCCCTTTTGGAAAGCAAGGTTTTATATAGAGTAGAAATCTTAGGTAAAAGAGATCTTAAATTAAGTGTTACTATGAATTCAGGCATCTCTGATTATAGTTAAAATCGGAAGATCCTCCAAGCAAAGATCATGAGAAGCTACCTGGAAAGAACAATACCTTCCTTGCTTTTCACTCAGAAATAAAAACCTTTAACTTCTGTTGACAAAAAAAAAAAAAATGTAAATCCTTAAAACTGGAGAAATAGAACTTACTCTTAAACAAGAATTAAATCTAAAAAAAAATTCATATGACAACAAAAGCTGAGGAAAGAAAAAGAAGGAAGGATGTTGTATATAATTTAGCTCAGTTTTCTCTAGAGTATGTGTAAAAGGCTGACTAAATTATTATGAGAAGTCTGGAGACCCAGGTAATTAAAATGCATCTGCAGTGTATCTACAAACTTTGTCAGAAGATCTCAATGACTTCCCTTAAAATTGCAATGGTTCAACTCTAATTGGAAGGGAAATTTTTTGCTGTTCAGATGGAAATAAAAAGAAATACAATCAAAGAACAGCAGCATACACAACTCTACATTTTAACTATTTTAAAAATGATGCTCCCTAACATAACCATAATGACCTGAAACGATAAGCAATATTATCGCTCAGCATCTGCATGCTGGGTAGAACTTGTGTGGCTATGGGCAGGCTTGTCTGGATGAATCTGCATCAAGCTGTAATATCAGGTGGGCTTAGCTTTCCCCTGCAGTTCTGTGAGATGGCTGAGACTTCTCTGCTTCACATATCACTCTTGGATTTACCAAAAAATTTGTTGAGACAGATTATTCTCATACCAATGGCAAAAGACAAGTAGACAACTAGAAACAGACAATATCTCAAGTTGTAGAATTGGAAGGGTCATTGTCACTTGTGTATGCATGCCACTAGCCAAAGCAAGTCACATGGGTTATGTCAAGGATGTGGATTCTGGGAGGTCTGAAGAATTGGGAGATTAACTTACCCAATGTGTCAAAAGTGATAAAAAACATAAGCACAAATCTTTAGAAAGAATCAAAACATGCTTCTGTGGCTTGTGTCATTGAGATAAAAATGGTTATTGTGAAAGCATGTTAAATGAAAGCATCCAGGTTTTTCAAAGGTAATAAGATTAAGAGCAAATACAGAAAATATATACATATATATTACATAAAACACATAATAATTACATATACAATTTCCTTTGTACTTATATTACATAAATATATGTTGTTTTTTAATTACTGTAAAGTTGCATTTATGTCAGGTTGATATGATCTACAGAATTAAGGAATATATATTCCTTAATATATATATGTAATAAATATTACATAAATATGTAATATGTAAATAGATGTATTTATATGAATTCATAGAAATAAATATTAACTTTTTAACTAAATCTGAATAATTAATGATTTCAGTTTGTGGTAAGGGACTACAAAGTACATGTCCTTGGGCAAGTTAATATCTTTCAATCAATTTTGTTTTTATAAATGGATATTATAATGACTATCATTCATGCTATTTGAATAGATTTTATAATGTAGGTAAAGTGTTTATCACAGTAAACATTCAATAACCAATAGTTGGTTCCAAAGAAAATTCTTTTCTCTTCTTGCACTTTCATTGGAAATGTTTTTCTAGGCACCTAGGATACATAGTTAACCTTGATAAGTGCTTGTACCTGAATTTACATATTAAGAAGTATGTCAATTTATATAAGATGTTCTCTAGTTATTGACACCTAACATTTATGTAAATCAGAAATTAAACATTTTAACCAGTTAAGTCATATTGTAGTAGGCAATAAATTTGAAGTTTGTCTTCAAAACTCCACAGTTAAAAAATTTTTCTATTTAAAACCTTAATGTCAATTTCCTATTAAAGTATTAATTTAGACTTTCATATTAACTACCTTATCTTTTGATTTTAGGGTGAGAAAGGGAGAATCTGAAGTAGGGAAGTACACTAGTAATGAAGAGATGAAAACACAGCATGTTGTTTTATTTTTGGTCCTGGGGTTTGAACTCAGGGTCGCTGGACCACTGAGCCACATTCCAGCCATATTTTGTATTTTATTTAGAGATAGGGTCTCACTGAGTTGCTTAGTGTCTCGCTTTTGCTGAGGCTGGCATTGAACTCGCGATCCTCCTGCCTCTGCCTCCTGAACCACTGGGATTATAAGTATGTGCCATCATGCCTGGTGACATCATGTTTTATAAGCACCAAGACTTGTGCTTTTCATTCAGCATAAGCTTAATTTTTTTTTTACTATCATTTCAGGCTAAATTCAACTTCATTTTCTTCAGTTGAGCCTCCTCTTCCTTAGCAGAAAGGAATCTTTTAATGCCCTTGATAGTCATCTGGCATAAGCAGGCTTTTATATTTTTCTCATTATTTTAACAACAACTGAAAAAAACGGAATGTTTCTTTAATCTATATTTCTTTCATTTCATATAGCTTGTATAATTCATATATTAATGTCTGTCGAGTTTCAAATTAAAAAACTGTCTGGGGCTGTCATAAATAGTAGCTGAGCACATAAGAGTTGAGCATGACCCTTACTCTTGAAAAATGGAGGTGTGGAACTGGCTTCTGCTCACACAGTGAAAGAGAGGCTGTCACCCAATGGGACTGGGCTACAGTTTCCTGAAATCCCATCCCTTGCCTCATTTGCGTGGAACTTTCTCCAGTGGATTCCCCTCAATAAATAAGGTCTCAGATGTGCTCTCTCTCTCTTTCCAACAAGTCCTTAAGGTAAAGAGCCATCCCTGATTCTTGCAAGCAAAAGGTATTTCTGTGTGTTGCGTGCTTCCTTTGCTGTTGTCTTAGTTATTGATGTAGCTAGCTCTTGTGAACCCAACTCAGGTCACCAGCCTGGCTAGCTGTTATAAAAAACTGAGGCAAGAGACTAGATAACCACTAATAACAGATTAATTAGGGAGTTACTTAAGGATTGACCCTTATCCAGTGTAACACTTTGTTTCTGCTCTGATCTAACGACTTCATATTTACTTTGGATGGATATAACCTCTTAGACAAGATAGTTAGGAGTTTAGAAATACGTTTTTATGTATTATTAGTATCTGAAAAGGTCACTAACATAAATGTCTAACAAGTATTTCTAGGCCCTGAGCTCTATGAATGTTTATTATCCAATGCAGCGTCTTTAAATATTCATATGTGATGATCTCCAAATCATCACTCTATTCTCTATATTTTGTTGAATCACTCTCACTTATGCACACATATAGGCTCAGATAAACTCAACTCATTAGCAAAACTGTATCTTCTGTTCAAATCATATCCAGAATCTGACCACATCTCTCTAGCTATGTCCCTCCTCTCAAATGTCTCAAATTCACACAAGTCTTATCTTTCATATAATCTAATGCAATGTTTTCCTTAGAGATATACCTATGTCAAAGCTGTACCCATAATAGGCTATGCTCAAAAAAAATAAAAATAAAAAAGATCATAGAACCAGTGCACTTCTATGCTCAAAATCAATACTATCTTTGTATCTCAGAATTGGAATAAAAATTCTTCTACAAAACACTATGTGAATAAACCCACAGAATCTATCTGATCTCTTTAATACTTTTCACCTACTCAGCACAATTAAGATAAAATATTAATGACTCCCCATCAGTCCTTAAAAATCCAAAACAATGTTCTTGCTATGTCCTTCTATTCCTGACAGCCATCTGTATATTTGCAACTCACATTTATATGTTGTTGTTCAAATTCACCTTATAGCAGTGATCTGATTTGATGAAATTTGGCACCACCCAACATATTCTAAGTACTCTTGTTAATTTTCTGTCTCAAAACAACTGAGAGTTGTTCATCTCTGTCACCATAGGCCTTGAGGTTTTGCTAATCTCTCCATTTCCAAGTTCTTATCATGATGCCTGGATCTATATACTTTTGCTGTACTTGGCACTTAATAAATGTTTATTGAATGATATATTATGGATTTATTACACTTTTATTTAAATGTAGTTTGAATTCATCTGTAAAGATATTATTTTTTATGTTACAACATGTAATCTATTACCTGATTTTTTGCTTAACTATGACGAGTGTTTTAAAACCATAGATCTCTTGCTGATATAGATCATATTTTCCCAACTCTGTGATTGCAAATCTCCTTTTAATTTTAACTTCATCTGACAAGCACTCTATTTAGATAAAGTAGCAGAATCATCTTTCATATCGCTAAGATGATAAATATTCATCTGCAAATTCTACTTATGTTTGTGTCTATTATCTATCTCTGTATATGTGTGAACATATTGTATCTATATAACATCATCCCAAATTTACCATTCTCAGTATAATTATTTTACAACAATACAATACCTGATGCTGATGTTATGCTTGCCTATACCTGTTCCATATTAATTTGGGTTGACTATTTAGTTAATTACAATTTAAAAATGGAAGAACAAAAGATGTGTATATTATATGTATGTTATAAGCTACATTCTGTAGAGATACTGGCATACAGCTAGCAACAGAATATAAACTATTAAAAAAAATGCAGCATTTTAAAAAGTCTTAATTTGTTTGTACTCAGAGGACAGTTTAGTCTAATAGAAACAGTTAACACTTTATAATTGATTTTCAGTGTTTTGAAGCTTATAACATTTATCTTTTATAATGTTGGGTTGAGCCTTGATATATAAAACAATGGGAATATGAACAGTAAGCTACAGGGAGCAAGTCTAATTTGTAAGGTAAATAAAAGTAATTAATAAAAATATGGTCAACATGTAAGACAAAAACATACCTAAACTGATGGTAACATCATAATTTTGGCCTCATGGAAAAAAAGTTTGAAGACTTAGAAATTTCCAAACAGTGTTGTGTTACTTACATAGACTGGTGAACACCTCGAGAAGAACTTTTCGTATTTATCCAGCTTGTTTTAGAGGCCGATGTTTCACAGTATCCCCATTGACAATGAGGAGGAAGGCTACAGCAATAAAAGCCTATGTTGCTTATTCTCCTGTTTCAATTTCTGGCCCCATTGTTCACCACTGTGAAGTATACAAATGTTGTAATATAATATGCCTAAAATACAATAATCTAAGAGAAAGGAAAAGCCTCTCATCTTTGACAGGAATAAGTTAAAATTTTTCCTTTTGTTTTAGCCCAATGGCTATTCTTCAAATTTGATTTACCATGTTGTTATTATTTAACACTCTCCACATAATAAAACAGATTCCATATTTTTTTCTAAATGCATTTAGTTAACAGTCAAATAAAATGAGTTTATATAAAATACATTCTAATGAGGTGACAGCGCTAATGTGTAAAAACATAATGAAAGATAACTATATGTTGTTTTAGAATAAAGGGGTAAACTATTAAAATTATCAGGAGTTCATGCCATCAATTATGTGATGTTAAATATTAATCCAAATTTTCGTTTTGAAGCACAGTTTTCATTTTAGATTAGCTAATGTTTTCCAAAAGTACTGTTCTTTAAGAAGTAAGTAAAATAGACATAAATACTTAAGTAAAAGTATTTAGAATTCTAATTCTATGACATTGTTATCCAGACATATTTCTTTCTGAGATTTGGTGTCTAATTTCCATTGATTCTTCATGTATGTTATTTTTGTTTCAGTTCTCCTTCGTTCCTTCTCTCCTTCCTGCCTTCCTTCCATTTCATTCTTTGTTCTGTAATCATGTCAATGAATAGCAATTTTGATTCTGCAAAGTAATCTATGTGTGCATAGTAAAATAAAATAAATTGAAAAATTCTACAAAATTATAAGAAAACATAAAATATAGGTATCAAAATAATTTGGTTGGTGATTAAAATATACTTTTTAAATGCATCTTCTATGTGAATTAATTCAAAATGGATTGATGATAGCATTTTCTATAATTGCCTAAAATTCTTACCCCAATTAAAAATCAAAATAACTGAAAATCACTTATTATGGTGATTTATCTACTGAGATATGTGATTCAATTTTATTAGGAAAAATATTTAAGTAAAGTGATATTTGCAGGAGTTACAGAAATATTAAAAATGAGAAATGTTAGATGAAATTTTACTAATTTTAGAAGGAACTAGCACATAACACTTTGATAAACTTTCTGAATATAGCAGATGTGAAGGCACATTACTGATTATTTATATAGTTTTCTTATTTACTCAACATCTTAGGAAAATATATAAACAGGAAACTTTGAAAGAAGTTGCATTTTCATAATATGAAATTCCAATTAATAGATGTTTGAAAAATACTCTTATATACCATTAAATATAACTATAGTGAAATAAATCAACAAAATGTATCTGCTGATGACATGTGGGATACATTTCAGTACATTTTTATGAAAAGTACCTCCTCTGGAAGTTACTCATTCAGTTCAAGCTGTCATTACCAAGTGCTGATGAGCCATCTTTTTAATGAATCACATTGATGTGTATAATAACCTAGACCTGCAGACTACTGTTTGCTAGAAATTCTAGCATTATTTATCACAGGACATTAAACAATGTATATTAGATAGGGTTTCCTGGAGAAACAAAACAATATAATGTATGTATAATTCTATAAGGGGATTTATTAGATTGGCTTACACAATTAGAGGCTGGGTAATCCCACAACAGATGGCTGTAGGCTGGAGAGCTAGGGAAACCAATAACTGCACTAAGAAGCTGGAAATATCAGAACAAGAGAGACCAATGATACCTCTCATTATGAGTTAAAAGACCTAGAAGCTCTGTGGACAGTCACTGATGCAAGTCTACTTTCAAAGGCTGAGGAATCTGGAATCTGGTGTCTGCAAGCAATGACAGAATAAAATAAATGCAAACATTTAAGAATACACCTTGAGGACACTTGTGTCCATTCTCTTTCTTTGCTTTTTGAACCACTGGGGCCCCTGCCCTATTGGATAGTGCTACCCACCTCCAGGGCAAGTTTTTTTCTATTTAGTTTAATGGCCTACATGGTAATTGTCTGGAGCACAATCCTAGATGTTCTAGATGCTCCCAGTGTGTGTTGATTACATTTCTGGCAACTCTGAATACAGTCATTTGATGTCCAAGATTAACCATCACAAATATCAAAGAATAAAAATGAAAAATCACTTACAATTATTTTGCTAAGTATTTAATGTGTTTGGTCATCTATTATTGCTCTTGAGTAAATAAAAAAAATCATAGGGGTGACTAGGGCCAGAGTGCTTCAATGTTAAAAACATGCATCTGTGTCTGATGCTCATAGAAAAAAAATAGTTTAAAAGAGAAGTAAAAAATTAAAATTTGAAGTAAAGCTAAGTTGTAAAGTAGGTATGAGAGAAAACATTTAATTTGTTTGAAATCAATTGCAGATGTAAATGGGAATAATTAATCCAAAATATGTGTCGTACACACAATTATGGCATACCAAATTTATCAATGAGCTAAAATCTAAGGATCAACTTAAAGAAAAGAAAGAAGGCCTTGTCAGTCACCTAAGTAATTTTGATTGAATTCTGAAATCAATACAATTCTAGCAAAACAGCACAAAACAGAGCAAAAATATAAACCAATTGAAATTTGGAAATATAAATATTGCAGCAATGTGCAAGAATATCTCATGTAAAGGGCAATATCAGAGACTGAGAGACCAAGTTAAAAGCTTTATTAATTTTGGCAAGAATGTAGAGTCACCTAATATAATAAAAGAAAAAAAAGAAGATGATATATCACTTTATTACAAAAGAGAATGGTTTCCTATTTGTCTTTAAGAAGGCAGAGGAAAAACAAAAATGTTTTCCATAGCTATGACATCAGGAATTAAATAAATGATGGTATAAATATTGTAATGGATAACATAGAAGAAACATCTGGTAAATGGACAAGGTAAATTTTTGACTAATTTTGTGTGTAATTTCTACAGAAAACTTATATTAACATATAATATCTGGGTTTTCAAATTAATGAATGAACCTGAGCTGGAGACAATGGGTCAAAGTTCACTAGCCTAATACTGAAGGCTCATTTAATCACATGATAGATTTTTCTTGGGTATAATTTATAAGATGAGAAAAAGTAAAACCTGAGAAAAAATCATGAATGATTAAAAATATATAGTCAAAAGGCGAAGAAGAGGAAAATAAAGTGAGAATAGGCATTCAGGAAAGAGCAAAGATAATCTGAAAGAGAAGGTTAGTTTTAAAATAAGGAAGGGGCCATCAGTGTTATATGTTGCACACTATTCAAAAAAGATATTAACTTTAAAATGTCAAATGAGACTAATATAAAGGAAGTCCATAAAGACCTTGCATTACTGGAAAAATATGGGAAAAAAATAACAATATACTCTGAAAGGAAGATTTAGAGTTCCAAAAGGAGGACCCTATAATTTATATTTCTAAGAAGAAAATGTAGCACTGAGTTATTATCATATGAATAAGTTACACAAAGACCAAAGTATTAAATCAAATTGAGATAGTTGGTCTTCTCAAGAACAAAATATCTTTATACCATATTTTATGATTTGGATCTGGAGTGTCCCAGAATGTCATGTGTTCAGAGGCAGGGTATTGAGAAAATGATTTCATCACAAGAGCTGATACAGATTGGATGTGATGGTCCTCTTCTGAAAGCTTATAATTAGATTATGAGAGCAGTTAATAGCATTAAAATAATTAATAATTAGAAAGGACTACTGTAGTGGGTGATAACTATAGGCATGTAGAGTGTGACTAGTGGAAGAAGGTCACTGGGGGACATACCTTTGGCATTTCTGTTTTATTTCTTGCACCTCTCTCTCTCTCTTTTTCTCATCTCTCATGAACTACGCATCTTTTCTTTGCCACATCTTTCTTCCTTAATGTTCTGCCTCACATCTGGCTTAGAGCTAGAGAGTCAGCTAGCCAAGGATTGAGACCTCTAAAACCATGAACCAAAATAAACTTTTCCCCTGCTAAGTTGTTCTTGTCAGGTATTTTTGTCAGAACAAACAGACAAACAAAAAATGACTAATTCAGAAACTGGCAAAAAAGAAGCATAATCATTGCTTTGGCTGAATTAACAATGTGTTTCAGAACCCTTTGGAACAGATTTTTAGGAGGAACTTAGAAATGCCTGGAGATGCAAGCTAGAGAAACCTTAGAACATTGGAAGCAGAGATTAATGGGACATTCTGGTGGGAGTTCAGAGAAGCAAAATGTTGAGGAAAATTCAGACATAATGCCTGTGTTCATGAATTTTCAGGAGGGATTGGGGGGAATTAAATTAGAGGCCATTCATGTTACATCTTGGCAGAAAACATGTGTACATTTTTCACATGTCCTGAGATTTTCCATGAGGCTGCATTAAAAGGTGAAGAACTAAGTAATCTGGCAGAGAAAATTTCAAGGCAACACAGTAGTCAAGTGATGGCATGGGTACTATGAGAAATAAGGGTAGAAAGCAGAAGATGAAGAATTTAAAAACTTGACATTTGGGCAGAAAAGAACATGTAAACCTGCCAAGGAAGGTGTGATTTTTGAAGAGATTATAGCCAGTAAATAGAATCTAAGTACTTTTCATAGAGATACTAGAAAAGATGCCTTCAGGGAATCTCAAGAATTTGTCAGAACACGCCCATTGCAAACTCAAGGGTATAAAAATCAAAATTCATTTGAAGAGAAAAGATGGGGATACTCACACAAAGCTTTCTAGCAAGCAGTTTACTCATAATATATGTGTATACATATATACACATATATGTATATACACACACACACACATATATATATATATACACAATATATATACATATATACACATATATATATTCATTTGTAATAATATATGTTTATAATACATATATATATCATACATATAATAAATATATACATATTTATATTATATATATTAGTGCTGAGGATTCTAACCCAGGGCCTTTTGCACACAGGATTTATTTCACTGTGATTATCTGTGCAGACCATCAGAAGCCACAGCAGGCATACTTAAGGAGGCCTGCTACTACTTGAACTGGCAGCAGACCATGACATACTTTACATGATGTTTTATTCGGTAGGAATGCAGGATACTGGAGTTAAGTTGTCATCAAGGCTTCCATGAAAATTTCAAAGAAAGACCTGTAAGGTCAGGAAAAGTATAGGAGGATCAGAATCCCTATGAGCAGTTCCTGAGTGGACAACTTGTGAAGTTGTAAGAAGGAAATTGAAATTGCACTGGAGACCTCCAAGGTTAAGAGAACACAGTAATATAGAATATCTGCTGAGGAGTGCTGCTGGTTGTGCCCAGAGCCAGCTTAATTAAGTGTTCATGTTGGCTGCCACTGGTAAGGCCAAAGAAGAGGACTTCACAAGCTCTTTGGAGTTCATATATTACTACTATTTTCTCCAGTTATGGGATGTGGAGGAAGACTTGTTTACACAGCTGGGTTTCTGTCTTGTTTTGGCCCTGACTGTTCTTTCTATGTGTTAATTCCTTCCATTGATAATAGAAATGTTTACTCTTTACCTATATATGTTGGCTATATATATATATATATATATATATATATATATATATATATATATATAATTTGCTTTTGTTTTTTATGCAGACTCACAGCCAAGATTTTACCTGGAGTCACAGAGATTTTTGGACTTGATTTTTTGAACAATTTTAGAACTATAAAGACAATGAGAACTCTTGAAAATAAACGAAATTTATTTTGTATTGTGAGGTAGATATGAGCTTTGGGGGGATAGAAGTGGAATGTTATGGTTTAAATATGAAGTGTCCTCTGAAAACTCATGATTAATTTATGAGAGCTGTAACTTGATCAGTGGATTAATACATTTGATAGATTAGTAATTTAGAAGGACTACTCTACTGGGTAGGAATATAGGCAGGTAAGGTGTGGCTGGTGTAAGCAAGTAACTGAGTACTGGGAGTATGACTCTGAGGTTTATATTTTGTTCTTGGCACGCTTTATATAACTCTCTCTCTCTCTCTCTCCCTATCTTCTAGGACTTGAGCATCTTTTCTTTGCAACATGATTCTGCCATGATGTCTTATCCAGAGGTATAGAGTTGTCCAACTATAAACTGAGACTTCTGAAGCCATGAGCCAAAACAAGCTCTTCCTTTGCTAAGTTGTTTTTATTAGATAATTTTGTCACAGCAATGAAAATATGACTAGCACAAAGGTTCAAACATCATAATGGATTAATAGATTTACGACTGAATGGAATACAAGGAAGTAGGAACTAGTTAAAAGATATAAAAGATATAGTCCACTGGGGTTAAGCCCTGGATGCATTTATCTTCTCTATAATCCTTTACTCTTTCTCAGACACTCTCGCTGTGCTTCTAAAATGTTATGACCTGAGATTTACTCCACCATGGCCTTCTTCCATGATATTTTGACTCAGGACATTAAAACCTCCATCCCAAATGGACACAGCTAAACATAATCTGAAAACTCTGAAATTGATCCTTAAAAGTGTTTCCTCCTTTAAGTTGTCTTTGTCAAATATTTTTTAAATAGAACAGAAGAAATAAGAAATACATAGAAAGGAGACATACAGGAAGGACAAGTAAATAAAAATTTTAATCAAAAGTTTTGTATACTTTTCCAGGCCTCAGATGTGTTACTACTTAAGGCAGTCTCCAAAACTTCATGAAATATCTATAATATCTATAAATTGACCTGTGTACTGTTAACTAATGCCTTAATAAATAGATTAAGTAAAGAGAGATATGATAGTTTGAGAAAAGTATAATTAGGACACTTTCCAGTGGTATATACTGGTTAGTTAATGAAGCCCACATCAGTTTAAGGATCTGGAGAATGATAAGAACATCATAAACCTTTTTGAAATCACCATATTAATATTGTAATTACCTTTCCATTTCCACCCCTCACGGAGTTTTTTAATAAAACAAACCCCCAAAATGTGCCTCACTCTTGAGATGGTTCTCATGATTTACTCAAAGGGAAACTCAGTCTTGAGATAACCCAAATTCTCCCATGGATATGTTTCTACTTTATTAAGTAAACCTCTGTCCATGCCTCTGACTGGAATGTGCTGAAATTCTTTTTCATTAATTACATAAGCCAGGTACCATGCTGGTACTGGGACAAGTCTCCCCACCCCCGGCCTTTTCTCCAGGAACTTTTGACTCTTCTTCAGAGATAACTCTACTTCAGTTACATTTTAGTCACAGCAATGAAAAACAGACTAACACAAAAATCATTACCAAGAAGCGGGGTTATTGCTATGACGAAAACTGACAATTTGGTTTTGTTTTAAAAGCCCTTGGAACTTGGTTTGCAGGAAACGTTTGGAAAAGTTTAGAGATGTAAACTAGAGATGCCTTATAATGTAATTGGAGCTTAAAGAATGATTCTGCTTAGAGCTCAGACCAGCATACCTATGTTGGGCATGCCTGTGTTGGGCTTTTGTTACTCTGACCAAAATAACTAACCACAACAATTTAGAAGGAGAAGAATATATTTGGACTCATAGTTTTAGAGGTTCAGTCTATGATCAGGTGGCTTTATTGCTGTGGGCCCAAGATAAGACAAAACATCAGAAAACTGCTTATCTTATGGTAATCAGGAAAGGGGAGAGGTGGGACAAGAGGGAGAAAGAAGGAGAAGGAGGAGGAGGAGGAAGAGGAGGAGGAG
Source organism: Urocitellus parryii (assembly GCF_045843805.1). Classification (NCBI taxonomy): domain Eukaryota; kingdom Metazoa; phylum Chordata; class Mammalia; order Rodentia; family Sciuridae; genus Urocitellus; species Urocitellus parryii. The sequence goes on along the minus strand of NC_135532.1, from coordinate 55,777,194 downwards.
GAGGAGGAGGAAGAGAGGAAGACAGAGGAGAAGAAGGAGGAGGCGAAGAGGAGGAGATGAGGAGAAGCGGAGGGAAACACAGGGGAGGAGAGAAGAGAAGAGACAGGAGGAAAAGTTATATGTCACAAGGGCACATCCTCAGCAATCTACTTCCTCCAACTACATGCCACCCATATAGTTACCACCTAAAATAGTAGTTATTTCAAATTATTAATCCACCAAATAGATCAATGCACTGATCAGGTTACCACTCTCAATATTTGGTCATTTCAACTCTGAATATTAGCACTGGCGTTTTGGGGACACACCTCACATTCAATGTATAACAATGTCAAAAGGAATGCAGACAGTAAAGATTATGTTCCTGGGGTGTCAGATGAGGTTATTTATCATTGGACAATAGGTCATTTTTGTTATATTTTGGCAACGAATTTGTTATGCTTCATTCATGCCCTAAGAATTTCTATAAGGCCAAATTTAAAGGTAATAGAATAATTAATCTGGTGGAAGAAATTTCAAGGCACCTCAATATTTAGCCAGTAGCATATTACTGTCAGATTCTACTTAGATTTACTCTGTTAATCAGAAGCAAAAATGGAGCAGCAATATTTGAGAAGCTTGCAAACTGGTAAAAGAAAAAGTACATATAAAAATAAGGGCCAATGAGGTCTGGTTGTTGAATAGATAAACATCTATTCAGATGAAACATCTATTCAGAGAAATCAACTTATTTGCACAGAAAATGGGTAGAAGTGCTTTGGGCACAGCAAGGATAAGGAAGACCCCATCCATGGCAGGCAGGATTAAGGTATAAATGTATAAACTCATCTGAAAGACTTTGCTTTGGGAATATAGTGCTGATGCAACCTGCTTGCACAGAAGAAGTTGCATCCCCAGACTTCATTTTGCCAAGCTCAGTCACCCAGGAATTTATAAGCTGGTGTAGTCATGGCCAAAGGGGCCCAGCTACTGCTGGTGTTATTGGCAGATTTGGTCTTGTCCACGTGCTGATAATTTTTCATAAATACAAAGTGCTAGAGTTTGGGATCATAAATGCTTCCACAGACATTTCAAAAGAAGGCCTGAGAGTACAGGCAATGTGTCAGCATCAGAATCCTTAAAGGAAGCCCCCCAGACTGTGATATGGGAAGCCAAGAGAATGAAGCGGAAGTTGTACTGGAGAACCAGTTTTCCATCTTTCTTTGGTAATATTCCTTCTTTCTACTCTCCCACTCCTCCCTTTTGGAATGGGAATGTTTAGTTTGCACCACTGTTCAATGGAAGCATGGAACTTACTATTATATTTTAACAAGAGTTTACAGTTAAAATTTTGCCTTACATCTCAGAGCAGACATTGAATTGGACTGCTGAGCAAAGCAGAAAATTTTAAGATGATGGTGAAATATTAGAAATGGACTCAATGCAGTTTGAAGTAGGTCTGATGTTTTGGAGGCAGATGCAGAATCTTATGGATTTGATTTCAAATGTTCCCAAAAGTCTCAAGTATTTCTAGGTGGAATATTTGGGAAGTGAGTGCTGTGACCTCATCAGTGGATTAATCCATTGTGGGATCAATGAACTACTGGGAGGTGGGACCTTGCTGTCAGAAGTAGGTCAAATGGGGATTCCTCTGGTAAAGTTTGTCTTATTACCAGCTCCTTCTCTTTCTCTCTTCTCTCTAGATGCTGTGAGCTGATCTGTTTTTATCCACCATGCCCATCTGCTGTGATGTTCTGCCACATCTAAAGCACAAAGAAATGGATAAATATGAACTGAAAACTCCAAAACCATGAGCTGAAATGTTTCCTCCTCTAAATTGTTTTTGCCAGGTATTTTGATCACAGAGACAAAAAGCTAGCATATACATCTGTACTTTCTGTATATCTGTACTTTCATTAAAATTTTATAATAAACGGGAGCTAATACTTATTTAGCACTTAATGTCGGGTTTTCTGGCAGCTTAAGTTGTAGTATCTAATCAAAAGCAACCATTCAATTGACATAGTATCCCATGGGCACATAGTATTCCTTTGATGTTCACTATGCAGGGAAAATTTTGACAGAGAAAGTTCAAGTAAGTTGTTTAAAATCACTCAATAATTTTTGAAAATGGAGTCAGTATTTGGACCCTATGTCCCTAGTTACTGAAAGTATATTTTTAAACAACTACAGTGTATAATAATTATATTTAGTTTGTTATTATAAAACTGCAATTCAACATCATAATATGTTTAGGAAATGTGTGTATAACTGAAGCCACTTCTTAGACATCAGAAAAAATACCAATTAACTAATTGAGCTAATATCAAATTAAAAAATTCGGATGACCAATGAATGAATAGTATGTAGAAATGTGGTGTCTGGAGGAAAGTAAGCTGAATAGGCATGTACCTTATGCATTTTAGTAAAATATTTTTTGAAAAACAGAAACCAATATACACCTATAAAGTTATTTTATGTTAACAGTTTACATATTCTATAGAACAATTTATCAATTATATAAATGAAATTGTTTTATATTGAAAATAAAGAATAGACATAACGACCTACTGAACTGAATGTTTTTGATTTAGTTTTTGTTATAAGTGATGACACCTGATGTTGGCCCAATATTCACTGTCTTGAATTTCCTCAGTGTCAGTAAAATATAGTGAATGAATAATCTGAGGCAATTCAGGTAGATACACCAGTGAGGTAGCACCATAAATATGGTTGATTGTATTTAAACAGAAGACCCAACAAACCTTATATATTCAATTGGATCTGAAATACATATTTAAAAAAAGAAGACTGAAGTAAAAGGCACTCATAATTGTGAAATATTATTTTTTTTGAAAGAGTGGCTTTTCTGAAGTAAAGGGCAAACATTATAAATTGTACATAAATGAGAGAAAATTATATAGCTGATGCTAATATAATATCAATATACTTTAACAATGTTCATTAAAATAAGCAGGAATGTAATTGGGAAAGTGAAAACCCAATTAACCTGCTTAACCTACCTATTGAGACTGTAAGTTGCTAACATATCTTGCATAAATTTCCAGTATCATGGGAATATTTTGTGAATTTAAATGAATTTAAGACAGATTTAAAAGAGAAAGATGCAATTTTACATATAAAAAGTTATTTTAGATTGGAAAGATTAAATATCTCTTGTTATAAACTTTTTTACTACATCTCAAAGAAAATATTTTGATTTGTATTTAAAAAGCTCTGAAGCTTATACATTAGAAATAAAAAATATTCAAGTACAATGAGTGTTTAGAGCTATGGATATGAAACCTACCATCTTTATCATACTACTTTTGCAAGCCGGAACCAATACAATTATTACATTTAAAAGCAATAGAGAATTCCCTGGAAACATAAATCATACAAAGAGACAGTGAGATGAAAAGCTGAACTTTGGGCCCCTTTACTTTTAAAAGACAAATAATATTAGCAATTTATTCTCAGACAAATTGAAAAACAAGTTTGGAGAGAATTGCAAACATTCTCTTGAGGCTGTGTTGGGGATATTTTTATTTTTTCAGATACATTAAAATGGATTGCAATTTCTATTTAAATTCAATATTCAGTTCATTTCAAATTCCCAGCATGAGTTCAGCTACAAATCATAGCATCAATGACTACTTGATATGGTCAAGGACATCATGAAAATGATTGAAAACTGGCAATCTATTCTCTGGTGAAACCATTAATATTGTCTAAAGAGAAATGTTATACACTTAATGTGATATAGAAAGCTGAGCAACACAAATAAAACAAAAATTATAACTTGGGAGACTGTAGAAAAATCATGTAGAAAGATCATGTCTCTGTTATTACTAGTAATTTATCATTATTCATTGGGTTTCAAAATGCATAAGACAATATGAATTTTCTTCCACTTACTTATCTTACAAGTATTTTTATTTAAATTGTGACTGATTTTTAACAAAAATTATTTGCCACAAAAGTATGTCATATACATAGAAGACTACTTTATTTTTTTCCTTTCTTTTAACTTGTCAATATCATACAATTTCAACATAATGATATGTAATAGAAAACAGTAAGATATCTTCAGATGAAACACAAATTTTAAAAATGCTTACTAAAAACTAAGGCTAAGGAAGCTGGATTTATTCTTTATAACATTTGCATTATTATTAATGATAACTGCAGTTTAAAATTAAATTTACTTAGTTGTATGTTTTAAAATTTAGAAATATTAAATATTTCACGTTCTCTGCAGCTTTAATACATTTAACATTATAAATATAATCAAGAACAAGAGAGGTCTATTAATATTTTCATGTTAGCTAACTTAATTTGTTCAAATTAATATTATTTCTAGCTGATATGTTAACAGAGTGAACAATACTTTCTTGTTAAATTGCAATTTTTAAAATACTGACATTTCTGTTAAATAAGAATGACCCTGGTTTACAAAGGTTAAGCAAAGGAATCTGCACTGAAATTTTTCACAAAGACTTTGAAAATTATTGTGGATAAATATAAGTCTGACTTTACAGAGTAAATAAAATACCTATTTTTCTAGAACACTAAATTTGATTAACCTATTAAATAATAAAATAATTTATTTGAAACTGAATATTCTATTTGTATACAAACACATAGTGTTCAACACCTGTTATCTTGTCCTTTATTTTCTTCTTTTGATAAAAATATATGGATGGAAATTCCCAGAAAGAAAAAAAATTCAATAAATATCTCATAAAATAATGCATGTAGGAATTATTTCTTTCTTTCTAGCATAAATCATTTCCTACAAATACTGTTTTATGAACATTAGTTTTAAATGCAGCATATATGCCAGAGGCATTATCTACTATCTATCAAGTATTTGAATAATTTCTTACTGAATTATAATCTAGTGAAGCTCTATGAAATGTATTTATCAGACATACTTGTAGAAATTTTATTTTCTATACTTAAAAGATTATCTTAATGTGTTTTTGAAAGAAAATAAATAAGCTAAAATATTGTGTCAATTAATAAAAATCCATGATATATTGAAATGTTTTTCCCATTCTTTTTTAAAATTAATTCTCTAAGAAAAAATTTGATTAGTTTTGAAGGTAAAAGTACAGACTTAAATCTCCAACTTTAAATGAGAAATAAAATTTGAAATTTAGATTTAGGATCAAATATATTGAAATTAAGTATTTCAGAAGTAGAGACAGATACTCTGACTTAATTATGTGTCTTTTGGATATTGATTTTTGAATTTTAGTAAATATTTATTTAAACAACGTAGTATATATGATGTCAAAGTAAGACTGATACGTTTACTCAGCTATCTTAAAAAGTAATCTGTTAGGAGCTGCTGTAGAGACCAGAGATCAAACTACATGTATCATCTCCAAATTATTTATGTAAAGGTGGAAAAGGAATAATGGAAAATCATTAACAAACAAAGAATAAAAACTCATGCATAAAGGTTAAAAAATTATGAAATAAAATATCCTATGATTTAATCTCAAAAAGTTTCAATTTAGAAATAATAAATAATATGAAATCTTTAATATGTACCATGTTTCACATGTGTTGATATGAAAAAAAAAAAACCTGCCCAGAAAAAAAAAAAAAAGATAGGAAGAGTTTTTGTATACTTAGCATTATTCAAGGTAAAAAAACATCATAACTGTGCCTTAAATTGATAAAAATAGCAAATAAACATAAATGTGTGTTATCTGCAAAAACAGAAATAGCTTTTAAGTCAAAAATTCTAATCTTACTATACTTTTTGATGTTTGAACCATTTAAAGTATAAAAGGCTTTGATTTGAGGGTATATATATGGATGGGGAGTTTGAGAAAGAGAATAAAAGGAGAATCCTTATTCTAAAGGAGGACTAGCAGATAGTATACTTAACCAGTAATTTTAGAACAGTGAAGAAAACATTTTTTGTCAGTTAGGGTCAGTAGTCTCATAACATTCCTCTAAGATGAAGAAAGTTCTGAAAGGCATAAACCACTTCATTAATAATATCCTGTAATAGATAGTTACCCAAACTTTCAGAGGACACTTATGTAATTGGAATTGTACATTATGTTTCACCTTAATATTTAATGCATAATAAAAAAATTAGAAATTTATATTTGGTAGAGTATCTCTAATTTTAGAAGATTAAAGCCACAAGGTTCTTAATTGAAGTTTGATTACTTCAGTACTATATAAAGGTTTTTTTCAGTCATATGCCATGTAGATAATGATTACTGCATTCTCATCAACATATTCTATCCACTGGGATAATGTCCTTTAAGCAAAAATCAGAACTGAGTACTCATAATTTAATGGATGGATTAAAAAATTAGAAGAGTGTTATAATTTCAGCCTAGGCTTGATTATAGCTTTTCAAGTCGTGTTTGTTAAGGTATATTTCACATTCTAAAACATTTGCCTGCTGTAATGTATAGTCCTATGAGTTTTAACAAATGCATTCAGTCATGTGACCGCTACCAAAGTCAATATATAAAGCTTTCCCCTTATAGCACATGGTTTTCTTGTGCTCTCCTATGATTAACACATTCCCTCATCCCCAGCTCACGGTAATTACAGATCTGGTACCTCTTACTTTCTTTGACTTTGGGAAAATTTTCAAACAAATGTCGTGATATTATACATGACCATTTGATCTCAAAATCTGTCAGTCAACATACTACACCTGAGGTTTACCCAATCTTGTGTCTATAGTTCTTTCCTTATTAGTGCTATTTATAATTTCATAATTTGATTTCCTATTATTTATAAATTCACCAGCTAAAGAGCATTGTATTGTTCCTTATTCTGGTAATTATGAATAAAAATGTATAAAATCCATGTACAATTTATGTGGGGATAAAATTTATTTCACTGGAGTAAGTACTTATAAGTTGTATTAATGGGTCATGTAATAAGTATATATTCAATTTAAGAGAAACTGCTTAACTGTTTTCTAAGTAATTTATTATAGTTGCAGTTTCTCTGGATCCTTACTAGTACTTGACTTTGTTATGCAATAAATTATTTTCTTGAAATCCTATAAATGTGTATGACATAGTGATTTTAGTTTCTCTTTCCCTAATTTGTAGTAATATAAGCATTAATCACCATAATATTCAAAGTAAAGCTGGAATTTTTTAGATGATACTTCTATATAAAACCAGTTTTCTATTAATGAAAAGAGTAAAATAGATGATGGGCTGTCCATTAGCTATTTATTTCCCAAACAAAAATACTGACCTGTTACTATTATACTTCTCAGTTCTAAGACATTAATTGTAAGAATTCTCAGTTATATTATGCTTTTTAAATATGTTTAAAATACAACCATTTCTTAAGACTTTCTCAGTTCTCACAGAGAAGTATGTTTATGCTATGTCTATCCAAACATAATACTTCATCCGGATTATTGAAAACAAGTATCTGGACAGTACCCTTTATTAACACATTTGAGCCATGCCATGGCCTATTTTTCTATAGTTTAAATGATTGTTTTTGTTTTTAATTAGGAGATGATCACTGCTTAATTATTTCATAGTTTCACACTTCACTGAGAGAGAAAGCCAAGTCTTTAAATGTCACAAACATTTAGTATTAAAAAGAAACTCTTAAGAATGGATTTTATATATATTAGATTTTAAAAATATCCTTGAAAAAGGAATAGCAGAAAATTAAATGGATTAATTAATATAAGCGTATGAGGATCTATTTAAGGTTAATACTAGCGTGATTCAAGAAAAAGGAGTGTATTCTAAAAGACATTGGTAAGTGAGTCCATGTAAACTGTACAGAATTAAAAACAGTGCATAATTATTATTATACTAATACTTTGTTATTTTAATAAATAATTAACACTTACCAAGTTTCTAGAACTGTGGTAAGTCTGAAGCTAAAATTCAGGATAGGGCAAAGAACCTTCTCTTCTGCTCTTCTCTCTCTCAGCCTGTGGTCCAGGAGAGTCATACAAATAAAGGGAGTTAACTAGTAAGTGATTTGTGCTGGTGTACTACAGGTGCATATCTAACACCATGGGAACTCAAGCAACCGCCTGCAGAGGAGATAATATCCAAGCTGGGAACAGAGTAACATTAACTCTGACTAAACAGAACAGGATTAAAATTATTCTAGAAATTCATAGCAAATACATTCAAAGAATTGCTAGAATGCAAAGTGTAAGACTCAGTTAAACTGAGAGAAGATTTGTCATTAATAGAATTAGGAGAATTGTCCAAAAAATTGTATGCAATTATTTTTGAAGTTATGAAAGTATAAGAGGAAGTTATTCTTCCAAAGAAAGTTGCATAGAGAAATGCCAAATGCTAATGTCTCGGCTTGGCACAGAATCACGAGCCACCACACAGCTTTGTAGGTTCAAACAGCAATTCTTTATTCCCCAGCTCACACCAGCCTCCACACATGCTCAGGGGAAATTCTCATATCTCCCTCACAATACACGTCCTAAATACTTTTTCTCCAGGAGGACTCAGAGGGAACTCAGGCAGCAGGCACGCCCTACTCCCAGCAGGAATAATCTTCAACCTCCAACTTCCCTAAAACTCCTATTGTCATGCCCTAAACCCAAGGACGGGGATACTTCCTGCAGGAATACACCCTAATCCTGGATCCACCCTGGTGATTGAGCAGGGTCACCTTTCTCAAACACACAATCAAGGTCACAGCAAATTTCCAAGGCAAGTCCATTAAACATGAGGTACGCTGGCAAGGATTACGATGCGTCATTCCTACTTGGTAATGGCTCTCAGCAGAGAAAAATATATGGACATAACAGTAATAAGATGCAAATAGAGAATAAAAACAAAAATTAGAATGTAAATTATAAATAAATGTGTAATTGTGCATTTTTTGTATATCTGTTATATGATGCATAAGCACATAGATGTGTCATGTATTTGTGAAAACATACATGTGTACATATATGATTTATGGAAACTACGTAACCATTATAGAATTAATAAATACTGCTATAATATTTTTAAATTATTACATATTTCCAATAAATTCAATATAAAAATATTATACAGTAATGCATCACTTCTTGTTAGAATAGATTCTGAAACATGAATTGTTAGGAAGTTTCATTGTATGAATATCATAGTATTTACCTACACAAACCAAACGGTATAGCCTATTACAAACTAAGCTGTATGTCACCAGCTACTGCTCATAGGTTACACATTTGTACAATATGTTGCTCTACTAAATACTGTAGGCATTTGTAACACAGTGATTTTGTATATCTAAACAGAAAAGGTAAAAATGGAATACGTGAATAGGATACTTGCCATGAATGGAGCTGGAGGGGCCAGAAGTTGCTCTAGGCAAGTCAGTGATTGAATCGATTTTACTGTGAAGGCCAGCAAAATCACTGTATTACCACAGTAGACTATAAACACTGCATGCTTAGACTATACTAAATCTATAATTTTTTTAATTCTTCAATAATAAATGAACCTTAATTTGCCATAATATTTTTAGTTTCTAAACATATTTTTCCTATTTTTTTCATTGTTTTAATTCTTACGAAGTAACATTTTATAACAAAAACACATTGTAGGCAATAGCAATGGTTCACCATCCTTATAATCTTATAACACCACCATCATCATAATTTGCTTACTGAAAGAATCATTGCTATGCAATTCATTATTATATTTTTTAATTGACTTGAAGATAATTCAAAGAAAGACTAAGGTACTGCAACAATTTAACTGCTGAAGATAATATTAATTTAAAAAATTCTTAAAGCTACCATGTCCAAAAAGTAAAACTTCTCAGGTTAAAAATTATTGAGATTCAAAATCCATTAATATGTACTGAATATATGGAAAGGTAAACACAGAAAAACCATGAAGAAATAAAAAATGATAGTCAAAACATTTTTAGTGACCAAATATATTATCTGTAGATTTCTAACATATTCTTTAGATATCTTCACATCTCTATAACTTCAGTTCCATTTTATAAACTATTTTTTTATGTTTAAAACTTTCATCAACTATTTTCCTACTGTTGTACTTAAAAGATTTCATAGGCTCTCTCTATATACTCCAGTTGTAAGGGGGGTCCGGCGGAGCGTCAGAGGGAGAGACCACACAAGAGACTTACTCCATGCAATTGGCAAAAGGGGATTTATTGGGGATCCATTCCAGCGCGCTGGGGCTCCGTGCTTACTCAAGAAGGGAGAGCAGCCCAGAGCCCCGAGCAGAGGTTCAAACAGAGCTTAAGTACACTTTTTGGGGAGGGCGGGAGGCTTTGCATACATCAGAACAAATCATCATGAGGCGCGGGGAAATTGAACAACAACTCTGAGACGTGATTGGCACATTCATTGGTGGGAACAGATCGGGCGGGGGGTTATTGGTCATTCGTAAGCGGGTTACACATTCAAACTGATTGGTCCAGGCCCTGTGACGAACTGCACAGGGCCCTAGGCTAAATGGCCAATAGGGTGTTGTCTTAACTATCTCAGGAATCTGGGTGTAACAGAGGAATTTAATAATACCTAATCTTTTACATTCAAGCTTTCCAGCTTAGAAACTTTACCCTTTCACAGTATGACAATGTTGCAACAGGATTCATATTTTAGTTTCCAAATGCTTAGAAAGTGTTATTCAACTTGATGTGTCTGTTCAAGAACTAATTGAAATCAGTTCTTTCACTTTTAGTCTTCCACACTAGTTTGTAGAAGAGCTAGTTGTTTGTGCTTTTCTCTTTTGGTCACTAATTTATAAATTACCACAATAGGTTATCTTCACTTTTTTTTTCTCTTCCTGTATGTATAGATTACACACAGTTTGCAGATAGTAGGGAATTAATAAGGCTCATTAATGCTAAGTATTTGTTAGGAACCACCTTATATTATGTCCTATATTATAAAAAATGGTTTATTGCTTTAATTATTTAAAAAATTAGTAATGAAATAAAAATATCACATTTATTGTGAAATAGTTTGAATGTAAACATACTCCTGCTGCCTATCCTATTCTTTAAATTTTTATGGTATATCCCAAAATATTAATGTGATTTCAAAATATTATCCAAAAAATGATAATCATTTTTTAAACAGCTGGGACACAGTACTTCTCAAGTTAATATATATTTTTGAGTTAAACTAAACCAAATTTTAAAACATGTCGATGAGTGTAATGATATATTTATAAGAACTTAAATTTGGAATATTCTGCATTTTAGATTCCTGAAAATACAATTTCATATATAATTTAATTATGATGCATATAATTTATGTAATTATATACACATATATGCAAGATCTTTTTTTCTTTACTGTCCTTCACCTTACTTTGTAGCCTCTGTGAAGCTACAGTGAAATCTATCCCCTTATAAAACTAGACATTTATTTGGGGAAAAATAATATCCCTGAGTGTGTTAGTGAACTTTATCTTGAAGAGTTTCTGATTTAATTGATGTAATTTGACCTTGCCATTAGTCTAGCCTGGAGGCGAGCTATTTCTGTCTGCATTACTTTTCATTATTGCCTTCTTATATCAATTCAGTACCTGCTGCTCCATATAAATGTGTGACACAGCCAAAAAACACAGACCAGAAAGTCATTCAAATTTCATCTGCTATTTTCCCATTAATGTTACTGCACAAATGTATTCTTACTAACTTCCATAGTTCAAAGATATTTGTTTTAACTGAAATCTGAGAAAGTTACATTCTGATTTAAGATATAAAAGAAAAATTATACTCCTTATTTATTCATCTACTGTCCAAGCATCATCACCATGATATAAATTACTTGAATTCCACAGCAACTTATTTGCAGTGATGCTTAAGCTTATTATTAATTTACTCTGTTCTTCCTAGGTGCAGAGAAAAAGGAGACGATCAAGTCATATATCACATAAACAATTAAAAACTATCCTTTGGCTGCAAGCTTTTTGAAATGATGAAGTGCAAGTACAAAGTGAGCTGTCCTTGAATTACTTTCATTGGTAAGTATTAGACAGAATGATTAATTTTTTACAAGCCAGACATTTGGAATAGGATCTTCAAAGCTGTGTCAGCTGCCTATTTATCTTTATTATAGCTTAGAAACTGAGAGCAAAAATACAATGTTAGTACATGTATTACATTAACAACAATTAAGGGCTTCATTTTTCCCCTTAGAGATGAATACACTGAAAGTTATGCTTTCATAGCAATGCCATCATATTATCTTCCTCTTCGAAATTAATAGGTAATTTCAATATAAATATGTGATCAGGTTAAAAATTAAATTATAACATTTTATGTTCAAAACACAATTTTATAATCTGCTTTACTAAGCAGAAGTTATTTCCTAAATGTTTTAAATCATAGACATGCTCAAAGTTTTATATAAAAAGATGCATTTGATATACTTTATTTTGAAATAATTTTCAGTAGTCCAATTAAACAACATATATGTACCATCTATATAAATACAGATTTTTCTTATTATTCATCATTTTTCTAAATAATTGGAAGTAAGGATGAATACAGTAACATGCATAAATTTTATTGCTGCTTAAAAAATTTATATTTGAAAACAAGAATGTCAAGTGATGTAACCAACAGATCTTGAAGCAATTTGTAAAGCCATTAAAACATTTTTGAAGAAAGACCCAGCTCAATCACACAGAGTATACTATAAAAACAACCTAGCATAAAATCCACCTTTTCTTTATAAGGAAACAACTGCAATACTGAGAGGCCACATAAGTTAGAACCTCACAGCTAGTATGTATGCTAGGGCACTGTTCCAATTCCAATTTAGAATCCTTTGGGGACATTCATATGTCCCTGTTCCTCATTACAGCATGACTCATAGTTAATACTGAAGATATTTTCCAAGATGTTCACCCTCACTGGTATTAAAACTTTAAAGAATTACAAAATATAGTTTAGAATTACTCAATGTTTTTTAAATATTATCAAACTACTATTATCATGAGTGATGCTCTATCTGGATGAATAAAGCCATGATAGATAGCTACACACAGGTGCACATGTAGACATAAGCACACATATATCTAAAATATTCCACTACTGTGATGGATACCATTTAAAAATTATATCTACATAAAAATAACTTAGAAGCAGTCAACCAAATTTGGAACCATCTGTGTTCATGGTGTTTAAAAAATTAAGCTGTTAATTAAATAAACAAAGAAATATGGCTTTTGATGTATGAGTGTACACATCAGGAATATTTGACATTTAAGGGGGATTAAAGGTTACATGCTTATGATGAGAGTCAGATTAACACTACATTTGTACTTTATACAAATTAAAGTGATTCTTATTTTGTTTTCCTTTCTTATTTAAAATATTCTTATATAATTATTCTAGCATAGAAATATTTCAAAAAACAAAATATGAGCAAGTTTTATTATAATACGTATTCAAAAACAATATAAGTTCTCAGCTATTGCATTAAAACTTACCCCCATACTAGATTCCTTTGACTCAAATTTTCTTTGCTCATTTACCCTTTAATATTTGCAGCACTTTAAGTTTATATTTGCAGTCCCTGTATCACTATTCCTAAAGTTATGTTTAACATTAACATTCTGAAGGATTTTAAATAATTTTTCATGTCTTTAAAAAATGCAAAATTCAAATTGATATGTGTAGAATGAAATACATTTTATATCAAAGAAGACTTTGGAAAAATCTATTTATATCACCTATTTTGTTAAATAAATTTAGATGAATAAATACTGAAACTGATACTAAATAAACTATATTACTAGTTCTAGGCAAGCTTTTTTCACTGTATTTTTAAAATAACAATAGATATTATACTATTTTTGTTACTAAATTGAAATATAATATGTATTTAATCAATATCAATTGTTCCAAGAAAAATAACTAGTGAATAAAAGGTTTAGTGCTTTATAAAATATATGTCATCAAGTTCATTCCACATCATACTAACAATTAAAATTACAATATCTGATTACAAATAAAGATATATACTTTAGTAATTTTTAAGTGAAATTATTGTGAAGCCATTTCTGTACTTTAATAAAAATTGTTTTTCAAAGGAAGAGAATCTTTAAGGTTGTGTAAACATTCTGTTGCATTTTTCCTTATTTTGACAATACTGTTCATAAAGAGAAACAAAATTTGTATATTTTTTTCAGAGTCCATAGCTTTATACACATCTTAAGAGATTTTTAGCAAAAGAACTCCAGTCAGTTGCTGTGTTTTGGTACATCTTTAGGAATGTTTTAATAAGCACTATCAAGAATTTCTAATTAAACACTCTGGTAACTACACAACTCTTGTTGTATTCTTTAATTGAGATATTGATGACTTTCTGAATTTGACTTTCCATTTACCACATCCTGAAATTCCTTGAAGATACAACTTTTAGTCAATCTACATCCAACTTAATAGTTATTCTGTACTTTGTTGTTTCTAAACATTTTCTTCATATCTGCTCTTACATTTGTCATATTAATTATATGTTTTAATTTTTTAGCCTATGAGCTTCTTAAAACTGAACACATTATCAACATCTTTTTATATGTAGCATTTAAGAGTGCCGGAAATGTGGATTTTTTATAAATGGTTTGATAATTGGAGAATGAAGGGGAAGAAAGCAAGAAAAGATTAAAATATAAGAAGAAAGGACAGGTGAAAGAAAGGATAGAAGGAAAGAATGAGAGAGGAAAATAAGGAGGGGAGAGGAAGAAATGAAAGGAATAAAAAGGAATCAAGAAGGAGAAAGGGAAGAATAACAGGAAGGATTACATGGAATGCTTATGTCTGGCAGAAATGTATAAATAGAGTCCCTTCAAAATTAACTCCTGGTTGCTGCTTCCTAATATAACAGTCTCCTGCTTTACCATATTGTTAATTATATCATTTCAATACATTAGACTCTTATGAAAATAGTAACATTTGATGACAGTGTTACTTTTGAATGCACAAATGGCAGGTTTTCCATGTTGATACCCAACCCCTTCCCACCATCAAAATCTTTTCAAAAATAATTTTTTAAAAAGCTTAATGTTACAATTTAACAGGTAGAACCCCTCAAAAATAATAAAAAGTAGGCTCAGTTTTGTTTCTACTTATAATGTAGAAAGGTGAGATGAAGCCAACTGAAACCAGTACCCTAACCTCATGTTTAACTCATCAGAGAAAGAAAGGCAATACAGCAACAATACATGGAAGACAATGTCAGCCAAGGGAAGACAGAACTCCATGGCTGCATCACCTGTAGCTGAGTGTGAGATAAAGGAACAACCTCTCAGGACAGCAGCTATGAAGAAATGAAGTGATATTTCAGCAGCTATCAAAATGCCAATCCTTGTCTATTATAATATTGTAACAACTCTGGGATCTCATCAAAACCTTCATTCATGCGCTATATTCCTCAATTCTCATTTGTGAATGGATTTACAAAATGTGAGCAGTGCACCAGACCAGAGAAATTCTCTCTTGCTAACAGTACTCATGTGCTGGAGGATACTGGCAGTCAAACTCCCTACAGGATTTTTTGTAGATATTGATGAGTTAACTATGTAATGGATTTGTTAAAGTAAGTAGAAGCCCCTAAACAATTTTTAAAAGAGCAATAAATTGGGAGACTACTAATCTGCAGTGTTAAATATAGTGTGTTTTTCTCAAAATGGTAGACATACTGTTCAATGGAAGAGAATAGAGATTTTGGAAGTAGATATATAGTCAATTGATTTTGTAAAGATGTTAAGGCAACGGAATTCAGAAAGAATATCTCTTCAACAAATGATCCATTATGTAAAAAGCTAAGAAAAAAAAGAAAATTAATCTGACATTTTCACCATATTAAAAAAAAAACTGATCACAGTCTAAGTGTAAAAACCTTGAAGTTATGAACTTCTATAAGAATATATAGGAGATAAACTTTGTGATTTAGGGTTGGACAAAGATATTTTAGGAAAAAAAATTGGCTGAAGTTATAACTTTTCTGTTGAAAGACCTTGTTAAAATTATGAAGATAGAAATTACAGATGGAGAGGAAAAAATATAAAAAGCACATACATACAAACTTATTTAACAAAATATGTATATTTAATGGAAATATGTATATATAATCAGTAAACATCTAAATATTAAATGTTTAAAAGTATATAAAGAAATTCTGACAACTTTGTAATGACATATAAGAATGTTGCAAGAAAATGGGGAAAATGTTTGAATAGAGACTTCAATAGGGACTAAAGAACTAACTGGTAGGCAACTGTAAAGTTCATGAGGAAACTGTAAGAGTTCATGGGAATAAACAGTATTTTGTTTGCAATGGTGATAACTCAAGAATGTGTTTATTAAAATGCACCAAACATACCCCCTAAAGGTAAAATTCACAGCATGTGATTTATATAATAGTTATAATTGAATAAATGTGAATAAATAAATGAATTAAATAAATATATTTTTTAAAAAAATCAACCTTCCATAGTTAAAATTTTTTCAAATTGAGTTTCTTCTGACTTAACTTCATTTAGATTTCAGCAGAGAAAATTAACAACTTCTAAATCAATTAACTCAGTGTGTATAAATTTATGTTTTAAAATAAAGATAAATATTATTTTATTTACTTTTAAATAGACTAAGAAAATGGAGGTTCAGCTATGGGGAAGGATGCCCCAGGATCCAATGACACAATTCACCTAAGACTGAAATTTGAAAGTGTTTGCGTTTTATTTGATAGGAATAGCATATAAGTGAGCTATATTTATATCCAAGTCCCCAGCATGCAAGGATGATGTTATATGAGAGGGAAGAGTTCATGTCCTTGTCTTCTCAGTGCAATAATCTGATGTTATCCTACTCAGTAGCTCTTCTAGAACTCTGAGTTGGGTTCCTTCTTTCTGAGCACCTACAAAATTCCATAGTACCAAACAAAAATTTTAGACTCAGTTATGTTTTTCACACAAAAACTTACCATTTTCATCCAAATCTGGCCCTTCATAGTTTCCCCTGTTTTCAAATTTCTGCCAATTCTTTTAAATTTATCTTCCTAGCTATCCACTGTGTCATGCTTTGTTAAAATCCCAGTTAGTAGAAAAAAATTGGTTGTATTCCATTGAAAATACACAATTATAGATATTGTGATAATCTGTATTGTGTACTTTGATTTCCAATCTGTCAGTAATACGCTAGGCATGATTAATAAGTCTGCAATTAAATTACCAATTCTATTATAATATTTTATTTTCTGATTTTCAATCTAAAATGATGTTTATTTACACACACACACATAAATTTTATAAAATCCAAAAAAAGTATTAGTGCACTCCACATTTTGTACATCATTAAAAAATAAAAAGCAGATCATGAAAGTGTTTTTCTATTGAATATCATTAAAGATTCTTCTCTCTTTAAGTCTCTTTTGAATTCGGTTTACTCAATCTGAAATATAGTAAAAATTGTAAGATACTGGGAATTTGTCACAAATTCATTAAAAAGTCCTTGAGGAATGATTTGTTATCATTGAATATATACCAAGACATTATAAATCATTAATAGTTGTGAAAGAAAATGAAAATCATACAATACACTATGAGTTATAAATAATACAGTTAAGGAGAAGCTCATAGAATATTGAAGATAAAATGCCCTGATTATTGGCTAGTAATGAACCACTGCTTTACAAATGATTAAAAAACTTCCAGGTTGACAATGACTAACTATCCCCCAAAACAATTACTTTCCTTCAGAGTTCAAAGCCTCTACACTTATCTACTCTATCTATACTTAAAACTGCCTTCAATTAGAGGCAATAGAATATCTAAATCTGAGAATACATTACTCAGGGTGATGTCTAATTCAAATTGCTTGATATCATCAACCATATTCTTCGTAAATCAGTCACAGGAAAACATAAACACCGTATTCATATTTAATTGATTATGTTACTCTAGGAGGACATGCACATATTTTTCCCCACTGGTAGTAAAAGTAAGAGGACATTCAGTAGATTTGTTGAAGTGTTGAGAGGGTTAATGGTTAATTTGTCAACCAGGAAACTAAGTCAAACTGTATGACAATTTCAAAAACTAATTTCAAAAGTATAAATACAAATATAGACAATTACTTCTCAATAGCCCCCCAAATTGTTCTGCATAATTTAACCTTCACATTACTAGTAAAACAATTTCCCTTTATTATGTTGTTATCTACATTATTATTGCTATTATTAATTTTAAGTATTAATTAGAAACATTAGAATACTTGTACTTTTCATTTCTTGGAACTATGAAATTGTTTTTTAATAATCATTACCATCCTATATATTTTTTATGAAAAAAATTTAAACATCAAGTTTTCTATGTAAATTATTGAGCATGTACAACCAGTAATGTAGAAAGACAGTGTTCAAATTTTATTCTCTAACACTTCTATGCCTTGTGAGTGTCACTGCTTTCTCTTGTAAATGATATCTACATGGAAAGGAAGGGTATAGGTTTTTAGCCTCATGTGTATCTTGTATTAGCTACATAAAGGTTGTTTTCAATAGTCTACTTTGTTTTTATCCCAAAGGAATAGATAGAATCTTAAGTAGTGATTATATTAAGATCAAAATCAAATAGAACATATAAATCAATTAGGTTTAAACCCAGGAAACAAATACCATGGTAGTTTTGAACTTTTTGTATATTTTTACATATAGTAGAAACCTCAATTTTTGCAATATTAATTGCCTTCTCTATTTTTATTTGACTTTATAAACACATATAATTTCACAAGAAATGTTTAGTTTTAGCTTGGCCAGGAGATTAATATTATTTTCCACAGTCAACCAATAAAATGGTAACTATATTGATATAGCAGGTAAAGGAGAAAAAAGGAAAATATCAAGATTAATTCTATCCTAGTTTACTCTGGCTTTCTGATCAAAGTATTTGGAATTTATTATGCATTTTTGTAAACCTCAGCCATGATTCCAGGGAAGAAAGCCTTTCTTGGTACAGGAGAAACCTTCTAGAACTATACTTATCATTGCTTGCAATGAGATAAACTCAATTTGTTTTATTATTTGCTTTGAAGTTTTTATAACATAGACACTTGGTAACTTAAAATGCACCAAGGTAAATATTTAGGCTATTCTTCCAAATTATTTTAGTTTATTAATTTCTATATCTGAGAAAATAGTAATTGTGAGAAAAAAATATTAAAGTATACTTAAATGCATTAAATGTGTTTACAATAAAAACTTTTTTTTTTAGATTTGTCAATTTAAAACTCAAACCTTCTATTTTATTTTGGGAGCACACTAGATGACTTTACCCACAAATCATTATAATAGTTCACAAATTGAAATTTTATCTTAAATAATAAAAAAAAATTCTTGACACCTTGCCCTAGATTATGTGATGTTTGTGGTCATACACTATGCATTATATTGTATCTTGATTATTAGTACTTTGCATAGATTGTGGTAGATATTTAATGCATATCAAATTGTAACTAATTCCATCAAATGATACTCAGATTGTTCACTCTTAGTAAATTATATTGCCTCTACTACAACACTTCAAATAGCATCTTTAATATTTGTGTCCTTCAAAAAAGTAGATTTAGGGCTGGGGTTGTGTCTCAGTGGTAAAGTACTTGTGCAGCATGTGTGAGGCACTGGGTTCGATTCTCAACACCACATATAAATAAATAAAATAAATGTCCATTGACAATGAAAAAATATTTTTTTAAAAAATAGCTTTATTTTTAGCAAAAGCTACTCACCAAGGCATCTTACTAATATGCAATAGCAACTTGATGTATCAATTCTTTTTGTTCATCAATGCTTTATATTTATATATAGTATTAGGGTTCATTTTGACCAACTTACAACAATATAGAATATAATTTGCTCCATTTCTGTCCCTAGTACTTCCCCTTTCCCTCCAATCCTCCCTCCCTTTTTTAGTTGTCTTTTATATTTTTTTCAGTTTTTACTATCCTGTTCTCTTTTTCTCATAATTATCTATCTCTATTATTGTAAAAAAAGTGATAAATAAGCATTCCATTTTTTAAATCAAGAGAATATATACCTTTGTCTGTACACAGTTATCACCTCAAGCAACCTTCCTTTCTTTCTTCTTCTTTTTTTTTTAATCGTATGCTACTGCTCAGCACATGAGAACTGCAATGCATAACCAAAGCCTCCATTTATTGACTCATTTCTTGCTATTTCAATTTTATTCATATATTCATGGAACTATTAGCTCAAAAGTCATGAATCACTTCCTATATACCAATAATAATTACCATCTTATTTTGTCATTATTTTAAATTTCTTTTTGGCTTTTCATCAATTCATCATCTCCTTCCAACTTAAAGTCATATCCTGCATTGTTTTCTGTAGCAGGTGAGAACTCATTCTACTCTATGTCATTTGACTGTTCCTTCATTTATCTGTCCTCTTCTATCTATTGCTACACAAATGCACATCTCATAACATTTTCCTTCACCCAGATACTGAAAGCTTGTTTTAACTTTCATCTCTGTGACCAAAATACCTGACAACAACAACAACTTAAAGGATAAAAGGTTTATTTGGTGCTAATGGTTGGTCAACTATCACTGTGCTCTGAGCCCTAGGTGAGGCAAAACATCATGGTGAAAGAATGTGGAGGAAAACTGCTTAGCTCATGACAGCCAGGAGAAAGGAGAGAGAGGGGGAGGGAGAGAAAGAGGGAATGTGTGAGAAGCCAAGAACCAAATATAAACCCCAAGGGCATTTCCCCAGTGACCTGCTTCCTCAAGTTCCTTCCCACCTGCTTATTGTTACCACACAAAAGTCCATTCAAATTATTAATCCAATACGTGGATAAATCCGCTGATGAGGTTATAGCTCTCAAAATCTAGTCGTTTCACCTCTTAACATTGCTACATTTTCTAATACATGAGCTTTTCAGGGGACACCTCATATCAAATCATAACAAAGTTATAACATATATAACACCAAATTCCCAGAATGTTTTTTTTTCTGGAGGTTTTTCTCCCAGGCTAATTGGTACAATCATTTTTTCAGAAAATTAATGAACAAAATGTGATTTAAAAAAGAAGAAAAAAAAAGAACAATAAGTCATGGATTTCAAAGCCATAATCATTCTATTAAGTATTTCAAAAGCATGTTGACATGGTTAAAAATCTGAGAAATAAAGAAGGGAAAAGACATTTTATCACCTACTTGTTGAAAGGGAGACATTATAGAATATTTTCCTTAAGTTGGCTTTACTTTCTTAACTCTAGGAGAATTAAAAAAAGCCCCCCCCCCAAAAAAAAAATGCCCAGTACAACTCCTATCCCCAGTCCAACTACTTCTGTATTCCAGTCAAGAGAACTGAAAAATTAGCAATTATAACACTTTCTGGATGATTCTATTGAGAAAAGATGAAATTCTCTATTTTATTAGAAATTATTCTATAGTCTGTAAGTTCTAACAATATTAATATATAATTGTAAGGTGTGCATTTTTCACTTTATTTTTATTGGAAATAGTGAAATGTATGTCCCAGTACTGAATGATTTTGTGGGAGCTATTTTGCTCCCTAGCATAATATATTTTCTTGCTAGGATTTCTCAACCTTGTTTCTAATGACATTTTAGACTTGACAATTTTGGACACCTGTGTGGCAATCAAAAATGTCTCTAGACTTTGACACTTGCACTCTGGAGAAGGGAGATCACTTCAGGACAAGAACACTGGTATAGATTCCTAGGTGCAAATATTTAACACAAGAAGCTAAGAAAAACCCCAAAATAAATAATTACACTGGCCAGGTGCAGTGGTGCACACCTGGAATCCCAGCAGCTCAGGAGGCCAAGGCAGGAGGATGGCAAGTTCAAAGCCAGCCTCAGCAAATTAGTAAGGCACTAAGAAACTTAGCAAGACTCTATCTCAAAATAAAAATAAATCAATAAAAATGACTAGGGATGTGGCTCATTGGTTAAATGTCCCTGGTTCAATCCCTGGTACCAAAAAAGGAGAAAGAAATGTGCTGGAATGAGAAAAAGTGAATAGATTATATTTTGCTATCAGGCAAAAATGGGAAAAGTCTGATTAAGAATAGCATTCTGTTAGAGCTATTCTATTAGAGATTATAAGGTTACTAAAATATACCATTGATTTTCTTGAGGATCTAACATGGCGGCGAAGGGACTGCATCACCCCAGGGCGCCGCGTCACTAAGTAGGAGAAAGACGATGCAAAACGGCTGAAGGATATCTTTGGGAAGTTCAAGTGAAATTGAGGTGCTCCAGAATCTAGTGGACAGATTTCCATCGTGCGAAGTTCGGCTCTGAGAGCTCCATTTCCCCGCACGGAGGGTCGCATAGCCTGACGGGCGATCGCCCCGCGGCTGGAGTCTGTGGCGCGCGCCGGGGAGCGGCAGGGTGCCGGAGCGGGGGAACAGCGATACGGATCCGGGGGGGGGGCTCCCGCCTGTGGTACATCGGAGCCCTTAGCGCTGAGTTCCGGCTTTGAAACAGAGGAGAGAAGCGGCCCAGTTTGGCTCCAGACACCGGTCGGACCACAGTGGAGAACAGCAGCCGCCATTTCGGAGAGATGATGTAATCATCCCCGTGTTCTACTGATCTCAGCCCATTCAACTACGAACAGGTGATAACAGGCTGGTATTTGCCTGCTTCTAGCAGACAGATTTTCTGCTCAGGCTCGGGGCGGGGGTTCTTGTGGAGAATACTCCTAGAGGCTCGTGCCTGGCAAGGCGTGCGCCGGGCACTGAGCAGCTGGATTCGGGTTCCCGGGGCTAACCTGGCCCAGGTCTGAGGAAACTGCGGAGACTGCCGGCGGAGGCCAGCTCCAAGTGGAGCGTGCGCTGAGCTGGGGCTGGGAAACCCGTGGCGTCGCTCCCTGGAGCCAGCTCCCAGCGGAGAGTGTATCAGATCTGAGAGGCGGGGTTCCGGCTACCTAAGCTGCTTTGGCCCAAGGCTAGGGAACCGGCGGTGACTGCTTCTCAATCAGGGTCCGGCGGGGTGTTGTAGGGACAGAGTGGATCTTCCTCCTGCGCCCAGAGCAGTCCAAGTGACCCGCCGGCGTGGTGCCATGACACCCCAAACGCAGCTGGGGCTGAAGAGAGCAGCCGCCCACGCATAGAATAGGACCAGCGATTCCGCGGCGCAGCAGCCAAGTAACCTCATTTGGAGTAGGGGCTGTGCGGAGCTGCCATCCGAGCAAGCAGGGCAGGCAGACCTGCCGCCAACTGGCAAGACAGGCCAGGTAGCTTGCCAGCGGGGTGGACACGTAACACCGAGGCAGTCGCGTCACACTGGTTGGAGTGGGGGTGGAGCAGGGTCGCCGCCCGAGTCCGGAGGGGGCTCAGCGACCCGTTGGAGAGGTAGTTAGGTACCCCCATTGGGAGTGGGGGCTGTGTAGAACTGCGACCCACCGGCCTAGAGGTCTGCCAGCGCGGTAGACTCGTCACACCAATTGGAGCGGGGGGCCCAGCTGAGCCGCCACCCACATCCAGATCAGGACCAACGATCCCAGGGCGTGGTAGTTAAGTTACCACAATTGGAGTGGGGGCAGAGCAAAGCCACCACCCGTGCCCGCAGCGGGGGCAGACCTGCGACCGATCAGCGGGGTAGACAGACCACCATAATTAGAGGAGGAGCACAGCCAATACCCGCCCTGCAAGGAAGACTTCCCAACTATACAAGAGCAACATTAATAAATAGGGGGTAAATTTCAAAAACACAACAGTGGCACCAAGCAGAAAGAAACGTCAGCAGTATGAAAAGACAAGGAAAGAAAGGACCACAAGCAATGCAGGTCAACTCAACTTTAGAAGAGGTAATAGCTGCAACAGATGGAATGTCAGATAAAGACATCAGGATTTATATGCTTCAGATGATCTGGAGTCTCAAGGAAGACATGAGACAGCAAAATCAGACAATGAAAGATCACATTGACAAACAAATCCAGGAAGTAAAAGATCAATTTCACAGGGAGATAGAGGTAATAAAAAACAAACAAATAGAAATTCTAGAAATGCAGGAAGCTATAAACCAACTTAAAAACTCAATTGAGAATACTACCAGCAGAGTAGATCACTTAGAAGAGAGAACATCAGACAATGAAGACAAAGTATTTCAACTGGAAAAGAACATAGACAGCTCAGCAAGTCTGCTAAGAAACCATGAGCAGAACATCCAAGAATTATGGGATAATATCAAAAGACCAAATTTAAGAGTCATTGGGATACAGGAAGGCACAGAGCTCCAAACCAAAGGAATAAAAAGTCTTTTCAGTGAAATAATACGAGAAAACTTCCCAGACTTGAAGAATGAGACAGAATCCCAAATCCTAGAAGCCTACAGGACGCCGAATGTGCAAAATCTTAAGAGATCCACACCTAGACACATTATAATGAAAATGTCCAACATACAGAATAAGGAGAGAATTTTAAAAGCTGCAAGAGAAAGAAAGCAGATTACATTTAGGGGTAAACCAATCAGGATAACAGCTGATCTCTCAACACAGACTCTGAAAGCTAGAAGATCCTGGAATAACATATTTCAAACACTGAAAGAAAATGGGTTCCAACCAAGAATCGTGTATCCGGCGAAATTAAGCTTCAGATTAGAAGATGAAATTAAAACCTTCCACGATAAACAAAAGTTAAAAGAATTCGCAGCTAGAAAACCATCTCTTCAAAAAATCCTTGGCAAAACATTACAGGAAGAGGAAATGGAAAATAACTTTGAAAACCAACAATGGGAGGTAGGACAGTAAAGGGGGGAAAGTAGTCAAAGAGGATAACAAATCAGGTTTAGTAACATCAATAAACAAATATGGATAGAAGAACAAACCATATCTCAATAATAACCCTAAATGTTAATGGCTTAAACTCACCAATTAAGAGACGCAGGCTAGTAGAATGGATCAAAAAACAAGACCCAACAATATGCTGTCTACAGGAGACGCATTTGATAGGAAAAGATATACATAGACTGAAGGTGAAAGGTTGGGAAAAATCATATCACTCATATGGACCGCGGAAACAAGCAGGAGTGTCCATACTCATATCTAATAAAATAGATTTCAAGCCAAAGCTAATCAAAAGGGATATAGAAGGACACTTCATACTGCTCAAGGGAACCATACACCAACAAGACATAACAATCATAAATATATATGCCCCAAATAATGGTGCAGCTGTGTTCATCAAGCAAACTCTTCTCAAGTTCAAGAGTCTAATAGACCAACATACAATAATCATGGGAGACTTCAACACACCTCTCTCACCACTGGACAGATCTTCCAAACAAAAGTTAAATAAGGAAACTATAGAACTCAACAACACAATTAACAACCTAGACTTAATTGACATATATAGACTATACCACCCAACATCAAGTAGCTACACTTTTTTCTCAGCAGCACATGGAACCTTCTCAAAAATAGACCATATACTATGTCACAGGGCAACTCTTAGACAATACAAAGGGGTAGAGATAATACCATGCATCTTATCTGATCATAATGGAATGAAACTGAAAATCAATGATAAAAGAAGAAAGGAAAAATCAAGCATCACCTGGAGAATGAACAATAGGTTGCTGAGTGATCAATGGGTTTTAGAAGACATCAAGGAGGAAATTAAAAAATTCCTAGAGTTAAATGAAAACACAGACACAACATATCGGAATCTATGGGACACATTGAAAGCAGTTCTAAGAGGAAAATTCATTGCTTGGAGTTCATTCCTCAAAAAAAGAAAAAACCAACAAATAAATGATCTCATACTTCATCTCAAAATCCTAGAAAAAGAAGAGCAAAACAACAGCAAAAGAAGTAGAAGGCAAGAAATAATTAAAATCAGAGCTGAAATTAATGAAATTGAAACAAAAGAAACAATTGAAAAAATTGACAAAACTAAAAGCTGGTTCTTTGAAAAAATAAATAAAATTGACAGACCCTTAGCCATGCTAACGAAGAGAAGAAGAGAGAGAACCCAAATTACTAGCATACGGGATGAAAAAGGCAATATCACAACAGACACTTCAGAAATACAGAAGATAATCAGAAATTACTTTGAATCCTTATACTCCAATAAAATAGAAGATACTGAAGGCATAGATAAATTCCTTGAGTCCTATGATCTGCCCAGATTGAGCCAGGAGGATATAGACAACCTAAACAGACCAATAACAATAGAGGAAATAGAAGAAACCATCAAAAGACTACCAACTAAGAAAAGCCCAGGACCGGATGGGTATACAGCAGAGTTTTACAAAACCTTTAAAGAGGAACTAACACCAATACTTTTCAAGCTATTTCAGGAAATAGAAAAAGAGGGAGAACTTCCAAATTCATTCTACGAGGCCAACATCACCCTGATTCCGAAACCAGACAAAGACACGTCAAAGAAGGAAAACTACAGACCAATATCTCTAATGAACCTTGACGCAAAAATCCTCAATAAAATTCTGGCGAATCGGATTCAAATACATATCAAAAAAATTATACATCATGATCAAGTAGGATTCATCCCTGGGATGCAAGGCTGGTTTAATATACGGAAATCAATAAATGTTATCCACCACATCAACAGACTTAAAAATAAGAACCATATGATCATCTCAATAGATGCAGAAAAAGCATTCGACAAAGTACAGCATCCCTTTATGTTCAAAACGCTAGAAAAATTAGGGATAACAGGATCATACCTCAACATTGTAAAAGCAATCTATGATAAGCCACAGGCCAGCATCATTCTGAATGGAGAAAAATTGAAGGCATTCCCTCTAAGATCTGGTACAAGACAGGGATGCCCTCTCTCACCACTTCTGTTCAACATAGTCCTCGAAACACTGGCTAGAGCAATTAGACAGACAAAAGAAATTAAAGGCATAAAAATAGGAAAAGAAGAACTTAAATTATCACTATTTGCAGATGATATGATTCTATACCTAGCAGACCCAAAAGGGTCTACAAAGAAGCTATTAGAGCTAATAAATGAATTCAGCAAAGTGGCAGGATATAAGATCAACACGCATAAATCAAAGGCATTCCTGTATATCAGCGACAAATCCTCTGAAACGGAAATGAGGACAACTACTCCATTCACAATATCCCCCCAAAAAATAAAATACTTGGGAATCAACCTAACAAAAGAGGTGAAAGATTTATACAATGAAAATTACAGAACCCTAAAGAAAGACATAGAAGAAGACCTTAGAAGATGGAAAAATATACCCTGCTCATGGATAGGCAGAACTAACATCATCAAAATGGCGATATTACCAAAAGTTCTCTATAAGTTCAATGCAATGCCAATCAAAATCCCAACAGCATATCTTGTAGAAATAGATAAAAGAATCATGAAATTCATATGGAATAATAAAAGACCCAGAATAGCAAAAACAATACTAAGCAGGAAGTGTGAATCAGGCGGTATAGCGATACCAGACTTCAAACTATACTACAGAGCAATAGTAACAAAAACAGCATGGTACTGGTACCAAAACAGGCGGGTGGACCAATGGTACAGAATAGAGGACACAGTAACCAATCCACAAAACTACAACTATCTTATTTTTGATAAAGGGGCTAAAAGCATGCAATGGAGGAAGGATAGCATCTTCAACAAATGGTGCTGGGAAAACTGGAAATCCATTTGCACCAAAATGAATCTGAATCCCTATCTCTCGCCGTGCACAAAAGTTAACTCAAAATGGATCAAGGAGCTTGATATTAAATCAGAGACACGGCATCTGATAGAAGAAAAAGTTGGTTATGATCTACACGCTGTGGGATCGGGCTCCAAATTCCTCAATAGGACACCCATAGCGCTAGAGTTAACAAATAGAATCAACAAATGGGACTTACTCAAACTAAAAAGTTTTTTCTCAGCAAAAGAAACAATAAGAGAGATAAACAGGGAGCCTACATCCTGGGAACAAATCTTTACTCCACACACTTCAGATAGAGCCCTAATAACCAGAATATACAAAGAACTCAAAAAATTAGACAATAAGATAACAAATAACCCAATCAATAAATGGGCCAAGGACCTGAACAGACACTTCTCAGAGGAGGACATACAATCAATCAACAAGTACATGAAAAAATGCTCACCATCGCTAGCAGTCAGAGAAATGCAAATCAAAACTACCCTAAGATACCATCTCACTCCAGTAAGTCTGGCAGCCATTAGGAAGTCAAACAACAATAAGTGCTGGAGAGGATGCGGGGAAAAGGGCACTCTTGTTCATTGCTGGTGGGACTGCAAATTGGTGCAGCCAATTTGGAAAGCAGTATGGAGATTTCTCGGAAAGCTGGGAATGGAACCACCATTTGACCCAGCTATTCCCCTTCTTGGTCTATTCCCTAAAGCCCTAACAAGAGCATGCTACAGGGACACTGCTACATCGATGTTCATAGCAGCTCAATTCACGATAGCAAGACTGTGGAACCAGCCTAGATGCCCTTCAATAGATGAATGGATAAAAAAAATGTGGCATTTATATACAATGGAGTATTATTCTGCATTAAAAAATGACAAAATCATAGAATTTGGAGGGAAATGGATGGCATTAGAGCAGATTATGCTAAGTGAAGCTAGTCAATCTTTAAAAAACAAATACCAAATGACTCCTTTGATATAAGGGGAGTTAACAAGGACAGGGTGGGGACGAAGAGCTTGAGAAGAATATTTACATTAAACAGGGATGAGAGGTGGGAGGGAAAGGGAGTGAGAAGGGAAAGTGCATGGAAATGGAAGGCGATCCTCAGGGTTATACAAAATGTCATATAAGAGGAATGGAGGGGTAAGACAAGATAATACAAATGGAAGAAATGATTTACAGTAAAAGGGGTAGAGAGAGAAAAGGGGAGGGGGGGAGGGGAGGGAAGGGGAGGGGAGGGGGGATAGTAGAGAATAGGACAGACAGCAGAATACATCAGACACTAGAAAGGCAATATGTCAATCAATGGAAGGGTAACTGATGTGATACAGCAATTTGTATACGGGGTAAAAGGGGGAGTTCATAATCCACTTGAATCAAACCGTGTAATATGATGTATTAAGAACTATGTAATGTTATGAACGACCAATAAAAAAAAAAAATAAAAAAAAAAGAAAAAAAAAAAAAAATAAAATAAAATATACCATTGATGTATAAAATAAATACTTCTACTCAGTAAACCAAGACATTATGAAACACATATTTGATTTGAAAATTGCAAAATTTAGGAAGATAAAGAACTCAAAAATCTATGAAATCCATGATACTTAATATTTGGTAAACCACAATTTGAAAAGCATTTAAAGATCTAGAAATGTATGCAGGTCACACATAAATTAATACTTAATGTATTCTTTAAAAACCACATTGCATAAATTGTTTCACGATTTATTTTACTTAATTTGACATTATTAACATTATGTCATATATGGTAATTCTATTTTTAAGAATATACTTCAGTACATTAAAGTAAATTAAGCAGTCTTAAATATTTTTTTTTGCCTTTGTAAGATACCATTACAGACCTTTCTTAAAATCATGGCAAGTGTTTCACAAATTATACCATTACCAGGCAACAGAATCAACTTTAGATTTCTTTTAGGCAATGTAGGAAAAAATCTCCATATCTGAAAAGCCAATTATTAACTTTCAAGTGAATTACTTCTCTTGGCAGCCCTTGTGTAGTAAAGAATTTTAGCAAAGTTAGAGTCTTGTGTGCTCTAAATTTTCTACTTGCCTCCATCCACTACAGATTGAAGAACTCAAATAGGGTAAGACATCTTTTTTTTTTTTTTTGGTGGGGGTGGGGTTACCAGGAGATTGAACTTAGAGGCACTCAACCACTGAGCCATATCTCGAACCCTATTTTTGAGGTTTTTTTTAGAGACTTTAACTCACTGAGTTGTTTAGCACTTCACTTTTGCAGAGGCTGGCTTTGAACTTGAGATCCTCCTGTCTCAGCCTCCCAAACTGTGGGATTACATATATGTACCACAGCATGAAATGCAAATCCTAAGTCTAAAAAATTCTGAAGCTGATTTTGACATCCCAGCATCCTATTAGGTCCATATTATAATCTTGGACTATGGATTTCTAAAACTTCATAATCAGAAAAAGGTAGGGACTTTAAGAAGAGAGGATAAAGATAAAAAGATCTTTTCTTCCCCCCAAACAGCAGAGTTGACCTCAATTCTTCCCCTATGTGGGAAATTATTCCTGAGTTAGTTGAAGGTTTAGTCTGAGTTAGAGGCAGATTTTCCATGCTAGTAGGTTGGGAAGAAAATTCCAAAAGAAGAATAAAATCAAGATGGTAGCACCTCAGTGAGGTTTTATGAAGTGTTTCATGAGATCACAAATTACAGAATATAGCACAGAATTTAAACTTTAGTAATTGTCAAGGTTTAAACTTCAGTAATTGTCAATCTAGCAGCTTCAACTCTAGTCAGTGAGTACAGGTCTTAGTAGTCCCATGCATCCTAAACATGGCGTAAAGAGGATGAAATCCTGGAACACCTTCAAGGACAAGGGTGTCTCACTCTTCCCAAGATCAAGAATCATAGTGTGCCTTGCCTGTTCCCATCTAGTGACTCTTACCTGTTCTACTTTCTCTCTCTGTTGCTTGGGATGGAGGCATTTTCTTCTCCACATAGGCACAGGAACAAAGAATTCAACCTCCACAGAATGGAGTTTCTTTCTTTAACAGTTAAAAACATTTTAGCACTTTTCTGAAAGATTTTTTTCTCATATAGATATAAGAAAAACTTCTTTCTTCATACACAGTTTTAAAGGGAAAATATATTATTCTTGAAAGATAAAGTATTAAATAGGATTTCACAGATCTTCCATTGAATAAAATTATATTGAGCAAAGGATTTTCCACATTCTTAATGCTATAAGACATTTGTACATTCTAACCTACTTGAAAGGAAGAATTTTAAATGAAGTTGAGGGAATGATTGAAATACTTATTAAGATTTTTTAAAAATTTCAATTAGTGCATATTAACTATGAAGAATACTGGATTTCATTGTCATATTTGTACAAGCATGTAACATAATTTGATAAATTTCACTTCCAAGTGCCTCCTCTTGCCCTATACTCCCCCTCCCTCAATCCCCTTCCTTTATTTTAACAGACTTACATCTATTTTCATGAAGTCCTTTTTCTCTCTAGCTTCCACATGTGAGAGAAAACATATGACTCTTTTCTTTTTGTTTAACATGATTCTCTTCAGTTCCATTCATTTTCCTGCAAATTAAATAGTTTTATACTGCTTTAGGACTGAAAACATGAAACTGAGGACTATTCTGATTCATAACATATACTTTTGAAGATAGTAGTAATGAGAAATATAGAGATAACTGAGGGAAATATATTGTGTTATGGTTTAGATATTGGATGTTCTCCAAAAGACAATGCAAAGAAAGTTTAGAGCTGAACTAATTGGGTTATGAGACCTTTAAAACAGTGAGTGAATTAATTCTCTGTCACTGATTAACTGAGTGGCACCTCCAGGCTGGTAGACTGTGGCTGGAGGAGGTGGGTCTTTGGGGATCTGCCTTTGGAGCATATATCTGGTAAACTGATATTAATCTCTTTTTCTTCTCTGCTTCCTGGTGTGATGTCTTGAGCCACTTTCCCCACCATGATTCAGCCATGATGTCTTACCTCAATTTGAGCTCCAAGGAATAAAGTCATCCATCTATGGAGTGAGATCTTGAAAATATGAGTCTTCCAAACAAACTTTTCTTCTTCTCATTGTTTTTGTCAGGTGTTTTGTTCACAACAGCAAAAGAGCTGACTCAAACAGACTGGGGATTGCATAGACATGTGCCCAATGACTACATTCATAATGATTCTCATTAAGGTATAAAAGGTAAGCAAAAATCTAATTTACTTACTTCATTCCAGTTGTTCAGCTCATAGAAGAATGTTCTGATTCTCATCCCTGTTCTAGCTGCCATATTTAAAAGAACTAGCATAACATTAAATTTAAGATAAAATATTACTCTCTCTACTGCACCAAAAATCATTGAGTTAATATTTAAAACACTCTTTCAAAATAAAAAGATAATGTAAATCCATGAAAGTATTCTAAGTTTTGTTTTCAAATTTTAAAATACATTTTGAATTATAACTTATTTAATTAGATTTACATTTTATACTATTAATGCCAAAGCTGTCTTTTTTTATAATAAATGTGTAGGTTTAGGGTGATGGGGAGCTTGTTGGAAAGATTTTAGAATTATAAGTTCTTTAGGGCTTAGATTTATCTGTATTCTAACCTTTCTAAGACACTAATTCCATTTACATCACTTTATGAATAATGAATAATAATGACAGAGCAACTTCTATTAGAGATTTTAGTGCCTTAGTAGGTGAATCAAATTACTACTTATAAATTTAAATCACTATTCATACAAGCTGTAGCATTCTCTACTAGTGTATCTCTAAAATGTATGAAAATTTTTATCCCTTGAAAATATTATTTTCAGTCATATTATATAGAGAAACAGGATTCAGAAATTCATTTGAGTGTTATTTTATTTGTTCACATAGAAGAATGATATAAGATTTTAATATAAGAAGACACAAATTTCAGTGACATTGTCTACTTATTAATTGGAGTAATATTTTTATTAATTAATTATAATTAATTCTATTCACTTATACTTTTTTGAAAGGCTTTTAAATTACATAATAAGAAACCATCTAAAGGAATATCTACTTCCAAGTACGATGGAGTACGTAGTATTATGTTATTACATCATGGCAAACAAACATACCTGGATAAAATAGGTAAATGTTTTGAGGCAACAGTATGAATTTGTGATGAATATAAATGGAAAGTCCATAAAATGAACCCCAATGTTACCCTGACTCACTAACAGGGATATTTCAATCATTGATGAAGGTTGCTGACTTCCAGCTAAACAAGTGAATTACACTGAACAAAAGAGATGAAGAACAGAAATGTGTCTGTAATATATGGAACAGGAACCAGAACACAGGTAGCTATGAAAGGTGGCAGGAGGCTTTAGATGCCTGTAAGATTATTCCCTGTGAATTCTTGGTAGAGGAATGCTTGATATACTGGGAAAGTGGCACCACACAAAATTTACCCAAAAGGACTATAATAGAATTGAGAATGGAATGTCACTATTTAAATTTAGGTTATATTAGGGAGAATCTGTGAGTTGGCCAAGGTATATCTCTCTTTTCTTTAACTTGTCAGAACCAAATGTCAATACTCTGCCTTTCTCCTGGTTTATGGGCAGAGGTTGCACCCACCATGCCCTATTCCATTATGTACCCTAGCAAAACCTAAGCAAGACTTTATTAAATTAGTGATCAATGGGGAAATTATAATGTAATTGATCTAGAAAAAAAATTATGGAATCTATATTGTAAATGGCCACCTTAAAAAAACAAGAGAAAGGAAATGTAATTAAAAACAAAATAGGTAGAAAGAAAGAAATTTTTCAAAAATTAAACTCTAGTTCTTGGAAAAACTAATAAAATTATTTATACACTTAAAACTGTGTGAAAATGAACAAAATGCAAAAAAGAAACACTCACATGTGCATATAATTGTATAGTAGCAATCTGAGGAATGATAGAGAATAACACCATAACTCATACAGACATTGGAAAACAAAAATAAATCATTATGTTACAATTTACGCTAAGAATTTTGCCAATATAAATAAATGGAATAAGCAACTTAATAAAATCACAACTTAGTAATTTTAAAGAAGAAAAAAGATAAAATTTG
This sequence comes from Urocitellus parryii, assembly GCF_045843805.1. Classification (NCBI taxonomy): domain Eukaryota; kingdom Metazoa; phylum Chordata; class Mammalia; order Rodentia; family Sciuridae; genus Urocitellus; species Urocitellus parryii. The sequence continues at coordinate 55,743,431 of NC_135532.1, read as the reverse complement.
AATATATCTATAGTTAATGAATAGTTTAAATCAAATATTTTTACATAAAAATATTTTAAATATTCATTGACTAGTTTTGGTGGTGACTTCTACAAACATTTTTTGGGAAAAATGATGTCAACACTATATGAAATCTTTCAGGAAACAAATGGGATTCTTTTCAACTCATTTCATGAAAAGATTATCAACCTGACACCCAAAGCTGATGAATATCACATGACAAAAGAATACCATTATATATGAACATAGGCAACAAAAACTTAGAAAATAATCAGCAAATATTAAACAAAGTATTAACAAGTAAAATGCAGTATATTTTCAAATATATCAAATAGGATTAGAAGATCAAAAAGTACAATGAACGTACATACTTAATGTCAATTTCATTGACAATAAAAATATCAAGCACAAAATGACAAAATTACATACCTATTTATGTGATTACAATTAAAATTTTTATAAATCACAAAATACACACATTTTAATTTTTTCCTAATTTTATCAAACCTCACTTTTATTTATTTTCACTTGACACATTTCTAGGCATCTAAAAACACAAACACCCCAAATTCTGTTCTGTAATTGATGAACTCCTAAAAAAGTTTATGTGCCTCCTAAGCCACTCTAAAACATAAATAAATATACCAATTTAACTTGTAGAAAACCTACAATTTTTTCAGATAAAATTCAAATACATAAACTATCCAGTTATTATATATGTAATGAGTTATAAATATGTATACAATATAATGACATACATAGGTGAAACACTTGTATAGTATACATACCATGTAATGAACAAACATAATTATTTAAGTTGTTGCAAACCTATTCTAAAGGTTTCAATCTATTAAAATATGCATATGAAGGGAAAACTTAAAAATGAAAATACATAGTTGGGCATAGTGTCACATGCATGCAATCTTAGAAGCTTGGGGTCGAGAGAGAGAGAGAGAGAGAGAGAGAGAGAGAGAGAGAGAGAGAAATAGAGAGAGAGGGAGCAAAGATGTAACTATGAATGGCAACTGTGACCCACTCTTTTGTTGAGAACCATTAAAATAGACTCAACATTTTCAACTTAATCGTAAGAGTGGGATAGAATTATGATATTTCTGCAAATTAATGAACAAAAAGAAAAAGTTGGTACTAATTTTCATCTTGATTTCTGACTTTAGAGCTGAGAATTAAGAATTAAAATCAGCATCAGCTACTCTATATTATACAGACTTGTATGTATATATGTATATATATATATATATATATATGTTTAAATGTGTATATATGTAATCATGAATATATATAAATTGCATATTCTGAATGGAGAAATAACCAAGAGTCTTTTAAAATAACACACTCTGTATAAGAGAAGTTATAATTTCACAAATAAAGTATGTTTGTTTGATCAACATTATTGCCCGACTTTATTATAGATTTAAAATAATGGTTAGTATTTCAATTTACACTTAGTTTTAGGAAATAGAGGATCACTTTCACATATATTCTTTTATTTTTTCTTCTAGTATAATAGTATGAGTTAGAAATTTTCTAGATTAAAAAAATAACTTATAAGCTAATTTCTGCAAGATTTGCCACCTATAAGTGGGAATACCAAGATTCATATGCTTAAATCATTATCCTGAGATTCTTTCAACATGTTAATATGCCAGTTGGAATATGAAGCAGAGTATTTAAACTGAATTGATTAAAAAAAGGCAATTCCCCTAATATGTTAATTGATTAGAGAAAAACACCTCATGAAAAAACTGGGGTGCAAAAATCATTTAGAACCATTCACACTTGCATTATATATGTTAATAATGACTACAAGAAATCAAAGAAATAAAAGTGATGTGTTCACTCTGTTCTATTTCATCTCTAGAAAGTTAAAATAAACATTAAATTCTCAAATAAAATATAAGAATTAATTATAAAATATACTTTAGTGTCTATTAGGAAATACAGTAAATTTTAGCAAATTTGAACTTATTTTGAGCTAATCATTATAGTAAAACTCTTAACTAAATATATTGGATTTGAATTTATTTTAGGATAACTTCCTTTAATGAACACTTTATATTTATATTTGTATGTAGAATTAATAAAATCTATCAAAGACATCCTTAATGAAAAAATCACTCCCAAAGAAAATTGGAAATTTTTATTTAACCCCATTTTGATGAAGACAATTACAGTGGAAGAATCAGACTCACACTTGAATTGATTCATCAAATCTATTACCATAAAAAGTAGGATAATCAATCATTGTGTTCCTCCTGGTATGAAGTAATCAGAACTAAACATTGTCATCATTTAAATTTTCTTGTTTAATATATTTAAATTAAACTGAATCATTTTAGACCTAGTTAACAGATTCAGGAAATAAAAACATAAAAAGAAGAAAAAGTTAGCCACAGTTAACTACCAGACATAAACCACTATGAATGAACTACCAAATGGAAATCAGTTTTGAGCATCCAATTCCAGTCTAGTTGACAGATGACTGCATCTATCTGAGTCACTCCAGCAAAAATAACCGAAAACTGGAGCAGACCTTACACATCAGCTAGTGCTCTTTATTAAACATGAGTGGAATGGCACATTTTCAGGGGAAAAGATGGGCATGGATTACAAAGGGGTCTGTTTTTAGAGGTTTTAATGAGATTTAATCATAGCAGAATGTTTAATGTGACTTAATCATTAAAGACATGGGACTTGCTGCCTAGGCAGTGGAAACTAGTTGTGCTAATTAAAAAATCTAACTCAGGAAAACAGCTGTAAAATCTTGAAATTCATTCAAACTTAGGGAAACTGTTATAAAAGTTTGAAACTCATTGTTACTGCATAAAAATCCAGAGCCGAGAGTCCACTTGTTTACCTTCCCCTCCAAGACTCAGTATTATTGGGAAAGGATGAAAGAAGAGAGCCCAGGCACCATTGTTAACCTTCTCCTTCTCCCCTATCAGATCACAACATCCTCCTTTTCTCCCTGGGTGTTGTCATTTATTTTTATTTCAGGGATGTTATTTTTTTCTATTCTTCAAAGACCAGCAGAAAAACATCCCAGATGACCCTAATTCAAATAGATGAATCATGAACAAATAATTAATGTTGATTTAAGCCACTGCGTTTTTAGTGTTTTATTTTTCCAGAAGTGTAAAATATTTATCCTATTGATAAAACTGGGTAACTATACGTGGATAACAGTTTACTGATTGTTGTACCTAAAAATATGCTTGATTCTTTCATAATTTTTAATTATTATTATTATTTTTTGAGTTTTAGATGGACACAGTACCTTTATTTTATTTATTTATTTTTTATGTTGTGCAGAGGATCTAACCCAGTGCCTCACTCATGCTAGGCAAACACTCTAACATAAACTATAATCCTATGCCAAAAATTTCATATTTTTAAACATGTATATATTAAACCAATTTGTAGGGTATCAGAAATGAATTTGGTTGTCAATTAAATATATTTGGAAAGGTTTAGAAGATAGAAATAGAGGAAAGGGTATTTTCCTGCCATTTTATGTATTGGAAACCAAAGCTATGGATATGTGACTATCTACAAAAAAAACTTAAGTATATCAAACAGCATTTCAGAACCCAATCACTAGGATCCAGTATTACATGTATTCTTGGACATTTCTTGAATCTCACTCTTTTACATATAATAAATCAATTTGTTACTATAAAATTAAAGTGGCATTAATTGACTGCACTGAACTTTGATAAAGTTTTTGATCAGTGAAAAGCTGACCAAAGAAATCTAAACTTAGGAAATTTAAAATTGAGATTAAATTCAGTAATTATCATATTAGCTTTAGAAAATTGAGCTCTATAGCCCATCACATAGAGCAGCCACCAAATTGTAGGAGCCAGCAGAGTAATTTAAGTAGTTATTTATACTGTGGAAAAGAATATGCAGGAGATATTCTTTGTGAATTGAAATTTTTTCTTCCCTTTTTCAGATTATCTATTTTTTTACCTTTCTGTTTAAAACTAGTTTGATAGGAAGTATTTGAATATCTAACAAAAAATGTGAATAATTAAGAGTTTTATGCATCTGTTTTGGGTACATGTGTATTCAACTTCTGTGCCTAATCTTTTTTAACATCTGTTAACTGACAGTGAGTTATTTAACTTAGTTTTTACTTCACTAAGTATTCAATAAGCCTTTACATGAAAGCAAAATTTGCTGAGTAAAACAATTCTTCTTTCATATGTTCATATTTTAGTCTATAATTTTTAACCATAATCTTAAAATATCCTAGATAATTCATACATATAAAAATAGAAAACATTTTATTATATAAAAACAAGTAAATATTATACAGTACCAAGGTATGATAACATACACAGAAAAGATAAAGCAAAATATTGCACCCATATTAAATCGGGCTATGGCTCAGTGGCAAGGTACTTGCCTAGCATGCTTTGTGAAGCATTGGATTCTATCCTCAGCACCACATAAAAATTTTAAAAAATTGTATAAAGGCATTCTGTCCAACTACAACTACAAAAAAAATTTTTAACATTGAAGTTTCATTATAATTGGTATATGTTAATTTAATACATTTGACTGTACAATTTCTAGTACTGTGAATATTTTGTTATTGTCATGTGCACTTTTCTAAGTGAATTTGATATTTTTATATTCATGTCAAAGAAAAAATAATTCCACAAAAAATGAACTTGGTAAACAAATAATAAAAATGTGATAAAACATTGAAGATTTTCTTTATGAAAATTTGGAATATCAAAAACATAACATTGTTTTTCTCTGCACCTGATGGCTATAGATGGTTGATAATAAAATTAATGTCCTTTTAGAGTTATCTTATTTGACAGTAATTTTAATTTGGGAGAATGAGATAAATTTATGAAGCTGCCATATATCTATTCATTTTACATTACTTTTATTTTTGCCTTGGATCCCTATAATTGTCCATTAATTTATGTGTTTTTTACTGCAGTTCTATTTTCATGGTCACAGAGAATTTCTCATTCCTTAAGGAATTAAAAATATCTTTGCTACCTGAAAATATTCTCTAGATAATTTTCCATTGTAAATTCTGAATAGACTCAGTAGGAATAATAGTGAAAGGTAATTGGAATCTCTGACACACAAAAGTCAAGTAAAAAATCTGGCAGTCTTTTTTCCTGTTTCCAGTAGTTGTATGATTTTTCCATGCAATAAGTTTATACTGTAATTACCACTTCATTCCTGATACAATAAATGTTAGCTGTGTGGAACCCTCTTTTTTGCTCTGATATTGGTCATTTTTACCATTTAGTAGAAATAAACCACATCATTTTCTCTTTCCTGTTTTCAAACTGATGTAAGTATTAATTTAAAAAGGAGACGTGGAAATTACCAGAAATCATCATCATTTACTGACTATATAAGATTTCAGCAATAATAAATTAGTCTGATCTGGAACAAGCATTTGAAAACAGCAAAACATTATTGACAAAAACAAACAAACATAAATTTATGTCTCCAAATAAGACAAGAAAGACTTAAGAAATATAATCCATAATTGAGTCTGATAGTCTCAATTTCCATTTATACCAGTAGAGTTTTCTCTAAGCATAAAAGAAAAGATTGTTCTTAGCTCTTTTTGCACAGTACCCTGTGGAGTCCATAAGTTGGAAATTCCTATACAACTTGAGATTAAAGTAATGTTCTTTTAATCACATTAAATTTTATATTGGGACAGAGATGATAAAGATACTTCACAATATATCTGTAAATATCTTCTAAAATATTCTTATAATTTTGTCCTTAAAGTAATAAATGTTAAGATAATTTTATCAAAATTAGTATGATGTGTAATTTTAGAGCACCAAACTTTCTAAGTTTGTTTAACTAATCCCTATATCCATTGTTTTTTGCTTTAAACAGTTCTGAACTTCTTGATCTGCTTGCTTTTTTATTTGCTTTAGATTGCTTTGTCACTTATTTGGGTGCCCAGAAATTATTTAGCAATATGTCATTTTCCAATCATATTGCATCTATCCATTTTAAATTAATTTATGATTTTCATCTCTTTTCCCACAGAATATAGATTGAATGCTATTGGTTGTTCACACCATTTTTAAAAGCTAATGTGTATTTACTTATTCTTTTTTATTATTATTCTATAAAGTTAGTTTGTTTTATACATTTCTATATAGCAAGTAAATCATTTCATATAATTTAAAATATTTTATGAGTCTTCATATTTTTAACTGCTTCATCCACAATTTTGTTAACATCTTGACATATGCTAAATGCTATAACTATTGATCAATCTAAATTTACCTGTAGATATTCAAACTTTGTTTAATATATGTTATGGTTTGTCAATGTATAAGTATTTCTAATGGATATACATTCCATTAGAAATACATTGTTAATTTTACCTGAACATAATACAAAATGCTTGGTCACTAAAATCTTTTGTCTTTCTTCATATATCATTTCTATCTTCCAGCCTTATTGTATGTGTATGTATGTGTTTGTGTATTTAAATTGTGTTTTCATTGTTAATTTTAAATAACATACTGGTGTATGTTAACATTTTTAAAAATATGTAAAAAGGTTTTTGAATTTTAATTGTGAGTTTGTCCCATTTATAGTACATATAACACATCCTTGTTGAGATGTTTTGTTACTATATTAAATTATATTTCCATTTATGATAATATTTTTCTTAGTCCCTCACTTCATTTTTCTTCTTTGCAATTAAAAGCTAAGTTTTCTCTGTAGAACTAATAGTCATGCATTTGAATTCCATTATTTTTGTCCATGATGTGCCACTACTATACAACCACTTATGCTAATTTTCACCAAATAATTGCTTAAGTAGTCAAGAGAAGCATTTTATACTGTTCTTATTTTCTCATGTAATATAAAATGAGATATAAATCTAAAATAACTTTAGGCATTGTTTTGTGGAATATAATAAACTAGTTTAAGAAACTAATAAATATGCAAATGTTTTATCACTCTTTGTAGGACTCCTAAAGCATTTCCTGAATTACTTTTTCTAAATATTAATATATTTCTTCCAAGACACTGTCAACATGGATTTTATACACAAAGGTGAGCTAAATTTTATATCTGATGTTGATTTTATTAATTACTTAAAATAAGTGAGTTTCTAAATTTTCTCCATAAAATTATAGAATTTATTAGCCCCCTATCTTATCAAATTCCATAATCTCTATAAAGGGAATGGCATTTATTATTGTCGCCTACACATTACATTATGGGGTCATTTAATGTGAAACCTGTCAGGTATTATGGGAGAGATAAATAACTGAGAAATAACATTTTTTTACATACAAAAAACACTATTGTTAATATTTATGACTTATTAGTTTTAAGACATGTGGTATATAGAAAATTCATTTAATTTCTTTATGCCTCCATTTATCCATATATAAAAAGAAAAAATGTTAGTATGTAACTCAATGATAATTTATTATCACAACATTTGCATGTTTTATTAATATTTTTATGCTAATACTAAGGAAATCTAAAGATATTCAAATTACAATTGTTATTGACAATATATCTCCAGTATTTCTTCAAGATTTTAACTTGTAAATTGGGAAGAGTAATAAAAACCAAAATTGTTAAAAAATTAAACAATCTACATATGGGTTTATAATAAGAATTCATAATAAGTATATATTTGTATATATGTATATGTGAGTTTATGAAGGTAGGTGTGTGTATGAGTGAGAAAGGAATATATACAAAAATGTGTAAATATATGTTTGCATATGTGTAGGTAATTTTGTGTAAATTTTGGACCACTTGTAATGAGTAACAAAGACTTCAATTACCATAACTTATGAATTATTGGTTATGGCTTGAGGAAAGACCAAATGACAAATGTATAGATATAGGAGTAGTTATCTTGGTAAGTTTATGAAGTGGGTAAAAAGGTAAAAAGTAGACATACACATGCATCAGGTTCACACTTTTTGGACAGTATACTTTTTTTTATCATTTTAAATCTTTTTATTTGAGAATAATTTCATTTTTACACAATATTCTGAAAGTAGCATGAAAAATTCCACAAAATCAATACTTAGTTTATGCTATTATTATAATACATCTTACTTTTACTTTGGTATACATAGTAAAATTCTTAAATAATTGTTGACACCTTATTATTAACTAAGGTTAATCATTTAAGTTTCCTTAGTTGTACCAAGATTATTTTTTTTCTTTTTCAGGATCTCAGCCAGGAAACTATAAGAACTTTAGTAGTGACATTTCTTTAAGATAGTATTGGATATGATAATTCTTCACAAATTTCTTAATTTTTTGATGAGCTCGACAGTTTTGAGTACATATTAGATATATTTTAGAATGTCTCTCAGCATGCATATGTGATATTTTTCTCACGACAAGGTTAGATTTATGGATTTTGGATAGAAAACTATATAGGTAAAGTGAAACCAAAGTACACACAGGGGATGTGAATTACCATGGTTAATGCAACTATGATTGGCTGAGGCAATTAGTGTTTATAAGGGTTTTCAACTGGAAATTACTCATTTTTCCTCTCCATATATTAGACATTCTAATAATACTACAGTGGTATCTCATTGTTGATAAATCCAAAGTAAGTAATTTGGTTTTAATTTTCTCAACATTTTCTTCTTTATTGATAAAAGTTCAACTTCTAATACCTTTGGGATTTTCCAATCCCTTTGGAATTTTCAGGTGCTGAAATTGAAATTCTTCACAGAATACTTTTTTTTTTTATTGGTCATTCAAAACATTACATAGTTCTTCATACATCATATTACACGATTTGATTCAAGTGGGTTATGAACTCCCACTTTTACCCCGTATACAGATTGCTGTATCACATCAGTTACCCTTCCATTGATTGACATATTGCCTTTCTAGTGTCTGATGTATTCTGCTGTCTGTCCTATTCTCTACTATCGCCCCTCCCCTCCCCTTTTCTCTCTCTACCCCTTATACTGTAAATCATTTCTTCCATTTTAATTAATTAATTAATTAATTAATTGATTTATTTATTTTCATTTGGTGCCATCTAACCCAGCGCCCCCTGCATACCAGGCGAGCCCCATACCGCTTGAGCCACACCCCCAGCCCCTAACTTACTTTCTCTCTCTCTCTCTCTCTCTCTCTCTCTCTCTCTCTCTCTCTCTCTCTCCCCTTCCCCTCCCTCTCTCCTCTTGTCTTTTCAATACTTTTAATTATTCCTGCTTGAAGAGACCTAACCAAGAATTTTCTGCATTTAGAATTTTACCTTTATATCCTTAGATACACAGAGAGTCACTCACCATTTCAATTCAGCAGGTCAACAACAGGACTCATTTGACACCTGCACTGGTAGTATTGAATGAATTGCCACTGATGTCTTTTTTGGGGGGTGTGGGGGTATGGGCATTGAACTCAGGGGCACTTGACCATTGAGCAACATCCCCAGCCCTATTTTGTATTTTATTTAGAGACAGGGTCTCACTGAGTTGCTTAGAGTCTCACTTTTGCTGAGGCTGGCTTTGAACTTGAGATCCTCCTGCATCAGCCTCCAAAGCCAATGGGATTACAGGTGTGCACTACTGAGCCCAGATGTTGCTGATGTCTTTAATATGTAGCTTGAACTTTATTGCATTCAAGCTATACAATATGTACTAACATGATCAGAACCTTAAAAAATTCTTTACTTTCCTCAGAGAGCTGCCTCTTACATCTTTCCTCAGTAGACTTTAATCTACTTTCCCATACCCAACGTCCAAACTTCATCATGTACACAGCAGTTCCACATTATCTATACACACTCCAGAATTTCTCACATATTTTATAACGGATTATATTTTTCAATAGAGTATTTTAAAATATTCCCAAAGGTAGTATTATATAATGTGAGTCTTCCAATACATTGTAATCCAGTTTGGCTACTTGCTTACTCAGAAATAACATATTAAGGGGTTGTCAACCACCATATTATCAGAAAATCCAAACTCCAGGTATATAGCTCCTAGATATATTTCAGCTACCTCAACCTCTGATCCCAACAAAAATGCTGTTAATTATTAGAGTAAGGTTATAATTAGAATTATGGATTAAATTAGGTTCTAAAATTAATTGTACATTAACATTATAAATATTAGGCATAGATTCCCATGAAAAAAATTAAAAGCACACAAGTTAAAAAGACTTTTTAGACTATTTTTGGCATCCTACATATGTAAAAAAGCCCTTAATATATTATCTTTGGAAAAGGCACCCAAAGTTTCATCTCTAAATAATCTCTAGCTCACCTATTAGTATGGAGAATTTCTTCAATTTGTTTAGGTAAATGAAACCTACTGCCAAAAATAAACCTCAGTGAGCTTTTTAACAAATTAGTGGTCAAAATATTTTAAGGTAGAGTGAACTTTTAAGACCTTATCATACGTGGCATAACAAGTTTTCTGAATTTTTGGTGCTTACTTTATGATTGATAAATGTTATTATGACAAAATTTGATCTATGACTATCTTTCCTTATAGGCTATTAGCAAGGTGATAGAGGAGATAAGTAAGTTCACATGTTTTAAAATTCACAATTGCTACAATTACCTGAAAAAAAGAAAGTAAGATTTCTGCACAAATAGCTAAGGTTAATGTGCAAAAGTTAGCTCCTAAAATTTAAATTCATTTTATATGTACAGTTCTGCAAAATTAATTTGAGCAAAGGGACCCAGAAGTCACTGATAATTTTCCATGTTTGCAGGAGCTGGAAGTACTACAATTTCTCTCTAATATAAAATTATACATTTTTTCAATATACTGGTAAATGTTTTAAGCCAGAACAAGTGACATGTTTAAGTGGCTCTGCTTTTATTCTCTGCTAAATGATGCATTTGATTTTAGATTATTACTTAGTGAACACTAGAATTTGTCAACAGTAGTGTGCAATGTTATATTAAGTTTGTTCTAACTATTCACAGTGGGATTGCTCTTGCCTATAATCTGAATTTTTATTTTATGTAATTTCAGTCCTAAAATATACTTATTAAAATTGCATGTACCATATGCTACAGAGAAATATTTTCCCTCTCATTTCTAGAACTAAATCTTGTAAACACTCTATTTTTCCATACTTATGAATATTCAAATACTTACACAGCCCTTTCAAGAATATTTTCCAGTTTTCATGTGAATATTTTATAAGACTTTATTTTTAAAAAACCATCCTTTATTTTCCCACTATATCCAAGCTGACTGAAGTGAATAGGAAACTGAAATTACTTTAATAATGAATTTTAGCATCATATGGCCTCCTATTATTATGAAAACTTAGTAGTAGAAGAAATTACAAATCAAGTATGATAAAGATACTGTGTACCATCTGAAATACAGTGTATTCCACTGATTTTATGCTAAGATTATTTTTGTCTAGTAAGTAGTTACATCCTAGCTAAAACTCACCATGCAAAAAGCAATTGTCCTTTAAAATATCCATATTTGGATTAAACAATATTTCTATGTCTAAAAGTTTGAGAATTTATCAGGAATATTTTTTATCTTGTGGCATCTTTAGTGTAAGACAGTTTTGGAATCGATGTGGCTTTAACTTAATGATTCCATAATAATGCAGCAGTAAACCAGATAATTACAATGCCCTAATATTTACTGGTATTTTCAAATAAGTTCATTTCTTCAGGGAATAGGCCTGAATGTGTTGAAATGTAAAAGAGAACATTATCATCACACCAAAAATCCTTATATACTCATTCCAATCACCATTTAATGGAAGGACATCACTTCCATAACTTAAACATGCAGACATGTTACCTGTTTCTTATTTTTTTGAGAGTCTCATCAATATTGTGCAGTCAATTCTCAATTCTGTATACTATTCTATTACATGAATATATTTTATTTTTTTCTTTGATCATTGCTGAAAATGTGAGGAATTTCAAGATTTTGGTTAGTATAAATTAAGGTTTGAAGAAACCATTGTCTATGAATTTATGTGCATACAGCACATGTTTGGAGGGTATATATTCAGGATGAGAACAGTGAGTTTTTATATATATTTTCCAATTTTAGTAGTTATTGATGCTAATTTTAATATTCTGTTCAATCAGTAAAATAGACTTTCTAATCTGAAAAACACAATGTGCAAGTAATTGAAGAGACACTTTACTAGAGAAGATATCCAATTGACTATTAAACATGAAAAAGTCTCAATTTCATTACAATCAGAGAAATGCAAACCGAATATACAAGGTAATACTAATATATACCAAATTGAAGGGCTAAAATAACAAGGGCAATGTAAATAATAGCAAAGTTATATAATAACTGTCTGCCAATTGGAGTGTAACTTGGAACATACAATTTGGAAATCATTTGATAAATCTGATAAAACTCAAAAAATATTTGATACCTTTCCATGGGTTTATTTCTTGAGTTTTAGGATGATTTATTAAGAAAGTCAATGGTTGCACTGAGTTGGTGCAACTTGGAGTATTGTGTCTATGTTTTGTTTTAGCATTTATAATGTTTCTGGTCTAATTACTAGATCTTTGATTGACTTTGAGCTGACTTTTGTGAAGTTTTAAAGATAGGAATCTAGTTTCATTCTTTTACATAAAGGTATTTGATTTTCCCAGCCCCATTTGTTTAAAATACTGTCTTTTTTTCAACATTCATTTTTTACCTCTTTGCCATCAACAGATGAATGGATAGAAAAAAATGTGATACATATATACAATGGAATTTTACTCAGTCAGAAGAAGAAATAGAATTATGGCATTTGCTGGTAAATGTAATGGTTGGAGAATATCATACGAAGTAAAATAAGCCAGACTTAGAAAACGAAGGGTCAAATGTTTTCTCTCATGTTCAGAAACTAGAGCAAAATTAAGGGGAAAAAGGTGGAAGAAATCCAATAAAAGTAGAAGGGAGACCAGTAGAGTAGAGGAAGGGGAATGATGGGAGGGAAGAAGACCCAGAAATCAGAATAGCAATAGAATAAATTAACCAAATTATACTAAATATATATATATATATATATATATATATATACACCACATTGAGTTTCATCTTTATATACATCTATAAAGCACCAATTAAAAACATAAATAAATAGTAAAAGAAAAGGAGAGTAAAATAATAGGAATAAGGATGGAGGAGGGAAGGGAAAGAGGAAGTAGTGTGGATTAAAATGGAGAAAATTATATTCCATTCATGTGTGATTATGTCAAAATTAAACACAATAGTATCTACAATTATAATGCAGCAATAAAACAGTCTTAAAAACTTAACACATATTTTATTCACATCAGTTTCACTTTTAGAAAGATCCTGAACAGAAAGGAGTGCATATATTCACTAAAAGATATTCATCAAAAATATGTAAAAGTATTAATTGTAATATGTCTAAAGTAAAAATATCTGTTTTTTCAACAGTAAAATGAATAAATAACAGTATTGCTATATAACAGAAATATATACAGCCATGAAAATAAGGAATTCTCACAATTGTGCAATTAACTACAATGTTGGTTTTACAAATTGATAACATGAATTCTAGAAAAGAGTAAGAAAGAAATACTTGTTACATGATATCAGAAATTACAAAAGGAGTCAAAAAATATGTTGCATTAGATATTAGGAGAGTGGTTATTTTAGGTAGAATACTATTAACTGGGGAAGTACTGTGCATAGACACTGGAGTTCTGTTAATAACATATTATATTAAAGGACACAAATTTGTCACTTTTGTTCACGAACTATCAGTACTGGCATTTTTCTATAGTCCAACCTGTCATTTAAATATCTAGATCTTTTTTACATGGGCATATTTTCTTTGAGGGAATTCATCAGCTGTATATCTATGTATATATTCATAAAAATTTAGTTAGAATAAGTGAATAAAAATAGAAAAATATTGACTCATAAAACTAGAAGAAGAAAACATATCAAGACACAAAGGAGAAATAGTAGCACTTTACCCAGGAAACTACCAAGGTCCTGGAATCTCCTATCCAGATAGGAAAAACAGGGAAAATAAAAGCTGGGGTTGAAATCTCAGGGCTTTTTAAAAAACCTATATAGACATAACCCTGTCAACTGGTATCTGGACCTCCCTGTCCCATCCCATAGACAAACAAAACTATTTCCATGTTTCTCTTAAATAATTGATAGAAAAGACTCATGGAGAAACTTTTTATGTGTTGGATGCATAAGAGAAGAAAAGAATAAATTTTATGAAGCTGCTTTTAGGAAAATCATAATGTAAATAGATTTGAATAATGTAAATATTTAAAAATTGTGAGATAGTTAATAATCACATCTATTTAAATGATTTGTCTGTCCTATGTATATTGTTTGATGTAATATATTAATGTTGATGTAACAGATAAATTTATTTGAGCCGTTATGTTTTTAAGACCATTTATGTTATTAGAAATGATAAAAAATCATGAAACCATTTAATTTTGTGCATACTAGGGAATGTTCTAAAAATTGAAAATGAAGAAAATCATAGTTTATATTAGAATTTTGCCTTAATTCAATGATGCAAATAAATGCTGAATTTAAAGTCTAACTTAAAAGTTCATTATCTACAAATTGAGAAAAAAAAATCTCTTAAACCTATACAATAAAAAAACACACAAACTAATTCAATACCTATCATATTTTTTGATTAATCCATTGTAGCAAAATCAGTCAAGTCTCTTTCATATTACCAAAAGCTAGGTACTGCTACTCCTGTGTCTTCTGATTTCTCTGTCTGCCTGTCTTTGCTTTTACAAAACCTTTTTTTTTTTTTAATCAATCTCACTTTAATCTCAACAAAGAACACCACACTTCTAAGTATCATGACACTTTCTACCTTGTAAAAAGTCAGGAGATTCAATTTGAAAATCTCTTTTAGATACCTATGTTATTGTTTCTCCCAATTCAGCCATTCTCCAGAATCACTGCATTTCTTTTCTATGATTTTTTTTTTCTTTTTTTTCCAAATGTACTTAGCCTGAGCAAATATTTTCTCACTCAATTTTTATTTGATTATATGAAACACTTTATCACTACCTAGAAGTCACCGCAGAGCTCAAAAACCTGAACCCCTTAAATTTTACAATGTTAAAAACAATAAAACAAAACATGATCTTAGGTAAATACTGGAACATACTTGCACACAAATATAAATATATGCACACATACCTTTGTTTTTCTTTACTTTTTTCTTTCTAATTTTCTCTCCCCCCTCACATATTAGGAGGCATGTACACACCCACCCTGAGATACCTCCTACACACACACATGCCTACCTCTATAATATTTTTTTATAGCAGAATCATTTTTCCTTTAAATAATCACCACCTATATAGTAGTCAATGAAGTTTATCTTCCATGTTATTGTAATTCATATGCAGGAAGACATGCACTAAGGTCACACTTGTAGGAAGATCTTTGTACTCTACCCTGACATGTCTTTTCTAATGGGAGAGAGAGGCCTACCATCTCTACTCTCAGTACATGGAATTAAGTTTAACTCCGATGTTTAGTCTTAAACAGTTCATACATTTTCTCTTCCAATCATAACTTTTTAGTATATAAAAAAATATTAGCTAATTTCTTTATAACACAATTGTCAAAAAATCTTTCTTAAACCTAGTATTTGCCAATGTACCTATTGCTAAATACATTGACATTATAGTACATATCTGTATTCATTCCTATGTGCTTATTTATGTGTTAATGTTTTCAAATTTGCACATATTACAACTTTACAGAGGATTACATGTTATAAACATATTTCATTTCACACATATTAATTTTTGTAGCAACAATATATCACATATAAATGATGTGTTTTGGATATTTTTTGGTTAAAATTATTTATCCTTGAGCATTTCATAAATGTATGGTTTTTAAAATGCTAGCATGCAGTTGTTCAAAATTATAGAGTTCTCAATAGAATTTTAAGTTTAACAAGTAAATCATGAGAACACTCATCATTTTTTTTTCTCAAAAGGATTAAAAACAGATTTTTATCTGTTTGTTTTTATTTGTTGTGTATATGCTACTGTCTCAATTGTTGTGATTATTCCCTAGATACCAGTGTGATTATTCTAAGAGGTGAGCCTGTGGGAGGTTATTAGGCCATGAAATTGGAGACCTCATGAATGGGTCTTAAAAAAAAAAAAAAAAGAAAAGAAAAGACACCAGAAGCATCCCTGTCCAGTCCACCCTTTTGGGACCTAGTGATAAGACAGCTAGTACCTGCAAAGTGGGCCCTCATTGTACTAGCACCCTGACCTGAGGTTTACAGCCTTCAGAACTGTAAGAAATACATTTCTGTTTTCCAGAATTCTGTAAATTGCCAGGCTAAGATATTTTAGTTATAGCAACTCAAAGAGAGATAAAGATAATATTAATATTCTATAATATTAAAAAATAATGTTTCCCTCACATCCAGAAATTATTCTGCTGTACTCAGAAGAAAAACATTAGATTTCTAAATCTAAACTACTCCTCAAAAATTTTTTGACATTTAACTTCTATGTATTTCCTTTAACATACAATGTTTTGTACATCTTTAAAATATACGTACTGTATTCCATTTATTTTCAGAATATGTTACTTATCTCTGTTTTTTTTTTTTCAAAAAACTTTGAAGCTCCATGTCTGAGCTCATTTCTAGCTTGAAATGAGTAAAAGTATATTTTTAAAGGGCAGTTCTGCCATTGCTCTTTCATTGCCTAAGGTATGAAAACTCAATAAGTGCTCATAAAATTCTGTAAAGAAATGAAGATTTACTTGTAAATCAGTTTTAAAGTGAGCTCTCTTATTCTTGATGAATGGGAATGTGCTTGGCCTTGAGATCCTTGAAAGCAGAGGAGTGAAGAAGCAGTCTGAACTTGCTCCTGACAATACATTTTAGTTTATAAACTTGTTTCTCTTGTCTTTCAAAAAGAATCAAAACCTATATTTCAATTTCTTTAGAATGTTTTTGTTTTCACATCTTTCTATTATACGTTGTTATAGCCATACATATTACAGAAATTTGTATAAACACTGATACACTAGAACTTGATATTTTAAGATTGTAAGTATTCAAATTAATAATTTTATAATAAAATTGTACTACATTAAAACAGTTGTGTGATTTGGGTATTTTCTCCATCTACTTTGGAAATAATTAAAACCTAGGAAATTTTATTATTAAGTTTAAGAAAATAAAAAATATATATTATTCAGAAAAGTTAAGTATTGATATTGAGAGATATCCCTTTAGGTACCCATTATCTCTTCAAATAGAATCTGTTATTTCTTTAACAAGAGAGTTTACCAAACATCAGTGATATGTTTAAAAGCCCTTGCAGTTGTAAGATATTGTGCTGAATTTTGCTATTCTACTTATGGGTTGCTAATCTTTAGAAAAACAATTTAACCTTTATGCTTCCATTTCTGTTTCATTACCTACAGCAATATTTCCAACTCACAAACTTTTTTTTTTTCTGAGACTGGTTAATAAGTATTTTTTTCACAATAAAAATGATCTCAGAGTTCTATATGGCAGCAGTGAAGATACGTGGCCTTTTTTGGACCTGTAAAGGTCCAGCTATATCTCTTAACCTTTCCTGAGTGATAGGATTTTGATAAAGATTCACCTCTAGACTTTTAATTTCTTAAATTTAGAGGATAGTGCTCATTTTGATAAATTATTAGCTTATTTCTGTAATGTTTTAAACATAACACTAGGGGTTAAAGGATGTTGGATATTTTTCTCCTGTGTCTGATACTATTTTCTCCCCACATCTTATGGCTTATGAATTAAGACTCATCTTTATCAAATAGTTTTCTTGGTTCCTGCAACTGTTATCCTCCCTAGATTTGCTAGATACTGGACAGATTATTGATTTTTCAAGTACCAAACTTGATTCTATAGTCTGTTCCCCATACCTTATTATATTAGTGAGTATGATTTAATCATATCTCCCAAACTACCACTAATATTTATACCATGAATAAAAAATGTTTTAGGTAATAGGAGAATCATATTTGAACAAGAAAAAAGATATGAAAACCTAACCTCTCAGGTGGATGGAAGATTTTCTAGGCCTAGTCCACAGAAAAGAAATAGAAAAAATATCTTAATAATAAGATTTTCTAGAAGTTGTGATTTATACTAATTTACTAATGGAATTTTATCATTGAAAATAAAGGAAATCTAAAACATATTTTCTGCTATTTCTCTGTTTATAAGAAAACAATGTCAGTGCATCCCTTGGAACTTAGAATTTAATATTTTGAAGATCATTTTTTTAAATCTCTTAGATCCTCAGAGCTTTCAAATGTTTCATCAAATGCTAGATATTAAACAGTGGAGATAGAAATTAAATTACAGAAATCTACAAGTCAAATTTATTTGCTTCATCTGTCTCTATTAATCCCTATTAATATAATATAATTAATAAAGGCTATAAATTGATAAAAGATATGAGAGTATCAGGAAAATAAGCCAGACTCAGAAAATCAAGGGTTGATTGATTTTTTTTTCTTTTATGTGTAAGCTAGAGCAAAGGGGGAGGGGTAAGGCAGGGGAACAGATATCATATAGATAGAGGGACAATCCATGGAATAGAAGAAACTTTGGAGAGTAGGAGAATGGGAATTGGGAGGAAATGCTGAATGAACATGACAACATTTTTCAATGGATATGCATAAATACAACACAGTGAATTATACCTTCATGTATTTCTATAAAACATCAATCAAAAATAAACAAATAAATGTAAGGAAGACCAGTAGAGGAGGAGAAAAAGGAGGAGAGGACTGAGTTAGGTTGAATTAAATTTCATATATGTTTGATTATGTCAAAATGAACCCAACTCTTATGTATAACTATAAAGCATTAATAAAAGCCAAAAAAACCACATGAGTTTCTTTTCTCATCAAATTGTAAGAAACTAGTATGACTTATTCTCACCATTAGGGGAAAAGACCTTTATGTGTGTCAGATTATCTAAATGTAATTAGATATCAGTGTCACAACTATAGGTGACACCTAAAGAAGAGAGAGGATTTGGAGCACAGGAAATCACAAACAAATTGACATAGGAACTTTGGGAAAAGAAGATAGTGAATAAGGGAAGTTAATTGCTTGTTAGAACCTGTGGGCTGTACTGACATACCAGAGAGGAATGGAAAGAGTGCACTCTGACCTAAACCATCTGCCATTAAATACCACTATGCCACGTTCATTGAGTCAACATGAACAAAATGTTGGCTAGTAAATCCCTTCAGATATTGCAGGTATGTGTCATTGCATGAGATGTAGAGGACAGCAATGACTTTTCTGAAAGTTTTTTCACATGAGTGGTAATGACTGCACAAGTGTTTACCTTATGAAATCATCACAAGTGTTACATAATTGAATTGGCAGATATTTTAGAGGATAACCAGTCTTAGCTTGTCATGTACATTTATTCTATGACCAACACCTTCACACATCAATTCTTTACTTTTGCTGCTATGCAAGTTTGTTTTTTACTTTTTTTAATTTTATTTTTAATATTTCTGTGTGTGGCATGTGCCCTACTTTTAGAGGCAAAATTCAGCTGTCTGATTTTACCCCATAAAATTTTGGGGGGAAACAGAAAATGATAATCTTCAATTGTGGTGGTTTTTAGGTATGCTAAATAATTTAGTATAAAGGAAATTAAAAAAAAATTTAGAAGCAAAGTTCTTCTGACTTTGTCTTGCCCCTCCTCCCAAAAGTTCAGGGAAAGGCTTTGTGCCAAGTTACCTTACTTGCCGAAAGTCAAGAATCACTAAATAAGAAACAAATATCTCTGTCCTTTCCTTGAGTTTTTATTAACTAAACTCATATCATAGGAGCAAGACCAAAGTATCATAGGAAGCAAGACCAAAGTCTATCAACACAGCATGTGCACAGGCTGCAGCAATGAAACATTATTTTATATTTCAATTCCAGAGAGAATCTTTAAAATCCATCATCTGTTCTGCATTCCTTATCTACTGAACAAAATCTGCCAAAAATGAAACTCTATTACCTTAAGTCCTGTTTTTGTTTCTTTGTTTTTTTTTTTTTGTTTTTTTTTTAAATGGGGAATTAAATCCAGGGACACTTTACCACTGAGCTAAGTCCTCAGTCCTTTTGGTTTATTTGTTGCTTTTTTGTTTTGAGAGAGAGCCTTGCTATGCTGTTTGGGCTGGCCTAGAACCTGCAAGACTCCTGCCTTAGTCTCCTGAGTTGCTGGATTACAAGTGTGCACCACCACACACACTACCTTGAGTCTTCTTACTGAAGACTTCATTAATCAGAGAAGATTAAATTCATCTTACAGGAAGACTGAAGTCTGTCAACACTTTGGGACTGACTTTGTTACATACTATAGTCCTCTAGTTCCTTCTTGTGAAATATTTCAAAGCAAATCATTTACAAACCATTGCCTCCTCTGTGGTTTCTGTTTCAGTTCAAACATAACTGGTCCCAGGCTACTATATGTTCTTCAAGCCCACTGAATTCCCATAAATATAAGTTTCTTACTGTTTTAGTCAGGTATTTTTGCCACTGTGACTAAAGGACATGACCAGAACAACTGTAAAGGAGGAAGGATTCTTCTAGGATCTCATGGTTTCAGAGGTCTTAGTCCACAGAAGGCCTGCTCCATTCCACTGGGCTCAAGATGAAGCAAGACTTCATGGTGGAAGAGTATGGTGGAGGGAAGCAGCTCACATTATGATCTAAAGTCTGAGAGAAAAAAAAGTCTTCTACCCTCCAGATACAAATATATACCCAAAGCCACACCCCAATTCTTACCTCCTCCTGATACAATTTAAAACTTCAGTTACCACTAAGTAATTCCCTATCAGGGAATTAAATCACTGATTGGGTTAAGACTCTTACAATCCAATCATTTCTCCTCTGAACCTACTTATATTGTCTCACATGTGAGCTTGTGGGGGACACCTCACTTCCAAAACATAACACCTCCCTCAAAATATTCACTGCATTCCTAACCCCCCGCAATGAGAGAGCTATCTAAATGTCTGAATCATGTTAAGGTACTTGATTTTCATACTTTGTATCTGCCTCAGTGTAAGTTAATAAATTTGTATATCCTTTTCTCCAGGTTATCTGCCTTTTAACAGTTCATTTCATAGAGGATTTGGTGGCAGAAAACAGATTTTCCTTTCTCCTCTAATTAATACATATATGTACTCTGTGAGTGTGAATGTGTGTTCCAAATATACAACCAAAATATCTCATCTATATATTGTTATCTATCTATATATTTATTTTATTACATATTTTTCTACACATATACACACACCTATAACTATATCAATATTGATATCATATATACGTATGTGTGTATATGTGTGTATGAGAGAGATCCTAAATATATATCTTATTATTTATTTAAAGAACTCATATATATACATGAGTTCTTTAAATAAATAATATTTTTTTTAAATTCCACACTATAGGAGAGCAGTTACATTATTCTGTAGACACTAACCAAAAACTTTACACATTCCAACATTAGGACATTTTCTAGATACAACTTTAAAGAGAAGAGATACCAATATTCAAGAATTTAACATAGAGAATAGCTTTTCAAATTCATAATGTGAGTTAGAATCAGCACAAATCGAGTGTTGTTTAAGTCCTACTAGGCATTGACATGCCCCTAGGGACTCTCTGTCTAGAGTAAATGAAGAAATTTAAAATGTAGGGAATGTTCCACCAATTGGAGATTCTATTCAATCCATCTTTGTTCTATCAATCATTTAATTTGGAAAAATCTCCTTCTGAAATTTTTTTCTCTATCTAATGAATGATGCAGAATAACTAATATGTTTGACTTGGATAATCAAAAACAAATGAGAAGAAATTATCAGAAGAATATGAGACTCACATTTGGGGTAGTACTTAATTTTCCAAAGTAGAAATGATGCAGCCTACGAAGCAAGTATAATGTCTTTTACACAATTGTTAAAGGAAATGTCACATTTTACTGTTTCACAATAACTAATGAAAACATTTTAATGTGACAGTACATGTCACTCCCTAAACTATAAGAATTTAGTTGCTCTATCAGACAGCTAACCAGTAATGTCTATTTCAAACAAAATTTTTAAAATAGTTTTTCATTATTCATTAATTTGGGCAAAAGTAAATTGCATTGCTCCAGGGAAAAGTACTTTTTTTTAGTAATTAATTTTGTACCACAAAAGCCTTAGAAAGGTAACTCTTATTTTTAAATTTTATTCTTTTTAAAGATAGTTATTTTTAGTGAGTATCTTAGTTGCTACAGTAACAGAATTAAGCAAATGTAAAGGAAGAAAATACAACATATTGAGTTTTACCTCACTAGGCAATTGACTACATTATTCTTTTATTTGTAAGAATATATATTCTTACATATATATATATATATATATATATATATATATATGTATATATATAATTGCTTATAAGGGGTAGTATGTAAAACTAATCCTTTATTAGCTACTTTCTACGATAGTAATGACTTCTGAATTATATATTTAGTATTTTTCATAAATCATCTTATTTAGAATAATCATAGAGTTATCATTTTAACAAGTCTTATTCAACCAGATTTTTGGTAATCCCAAATATAAACATTGATATTTTTTATTCTATTACAGAGTCCCTTTTTATACCACGATTTAAATTTTGTGTTTTAAAATCTTCTTTACATACAAATTAAAAATCATTTTTATTAATAACATAAGATGAAACCCTTAGAAAGGATTCTTATCTTTACTGATTTGTAAGTTGTAATGTTAAACTATGTTACCATTTTTAAAAACCCTCATAAAGTCATTTAACATAGTTCCATGAACTTTATCTGAGGAAGGTCAGCATGTTAAAAATAAATAAATAAATAAATAAATAAATAAATAATGCTGTTAGCCTAAAGATGTTTAAAGAAATGTTGAGGAAAATATTAAAACTACAGTCAATATCAGAGGCCAATCAATGTCTTGCATAAATTTCAGCCTAAATGTTACATTTGCTAACATACAAGCATTGTCTGTTTCCAGTGAATACTTGATTAGTGTGCATTCCTTGTCACTCTGAAGTTTATGTTTTGTTATTTGAGTGTTTGCTTTATTTTTTTAATCACAGATATCTTCCATTTAGTTATATGTAAAATGATGTTCTTCAGAAAATATTGAAGTAAGATAAAGGGCCTATATATGTATTATCTATGGCAGGGGGCATTTGATATCAATGGAAAATATTTACAAAAATTATGGATTATAGTCATTAACTTAAATGAAAGAAATTGTCATTTATATTATTCTTCAGGAATCAGAAATCATCTTTTTCTATCCCAAATTTTTCATTGAAATTGCTCAAAGAGAGGCAAAAATATGTGTAACTAGGGCCTTTGTGGATGGAAGAAATGGCAGCAATCAAGGAATATGACCCACTCATGATGACACCAGCAGCAACATTAGCTCACTTAATGCTATGCATGGTCCAGCCACAATACAACTTGGAAATCAAGCCTTGTCTAAGCCAGTTTGGGTTCCAACAATCTCAAACCTTGCGTCTGCTTTAGAGACTGCTCTTTAGAATGAACCTCTTTTCAAGATTGAAGGGAGTTAGAATTGCACTCTTCTCAGTTTTTCATGGTTATACATTTTTTAACCAGTTATCCTTATTCTATGGTTCTGGCTGAGATTTTGGTTTCAGATACCTAAATCGAAATAACCATCTTTTGAGAAACGGGTTTATCAATTTTCCTTCTACTGTGCAATTTATCCCTCCTCCTATCTTCTTCTCATAACTGCACTTACAGGATCTTAGTTATTCTGGTCAATTCATTTGAGAAAATAAACACAGGCCCAAAAGCAAAAGAGAGTTTGTGTCTCTAATTTATAGTTATTCATTCAAACATTAAGATTAGAATTATTCAGTATTGTGCTGGCTAACATTAAAGCATCCAAAACACTAATAATCCAAAATATCATGAAAATACACTACTTGCTATATAAAGAAAATATACTTGAAATCTGGTTGTGAATCTTTAAAGACTTGAATTACCATTCAAAACAGAATAAGCATATGTAATTCATTGAGGCCATATTAAGATATAGGAATAGACCCAAGTAGTATTAAGGTTTTTCTGACTAATCCTAAGTGACTATGAAGTGGGAATTTATTAGAGGAATTTGTTCATTTGATTAGAGAGGTGGAGAAATCCCACGATATACCATCTACAAGCTCTGAAAAACCAGGGAAATTAGTTTCATGATTTAGTTCAAGTGTAAAGCTCACAAACCATGGAGTGTGATGGTGTAACTATCACACCAATGCCCAAGGCTGAAGACTGGAAAGCATGGGAACCATGAACAGAAGTCCTAGAGTCTGCAAGCTGGAGAACCAGCAGTTTGGGTATCCAAGCGCAAGAGAATTTGTCCAACCTCAAATAAAAGACCAAACTCAACTTTTCTCTATCTTTTTGTTTTATTTGGAAAATTAGCTGATAGGTGGTGCCCGAACACATTAACTGGGATAGGATATGCTGTATTCAATACATGCATTCAAATGCCCATCTATTCTGAAAGAATCCTCACACACACACAGCCAGAAATAATGCTTTCCTGGATATGTAAACATTATTTAATTCAGTTAAACTGACATCACAATCCTGCTCATCTTTAGTAATAATAAGCATTTATTGTTTTAATATTTTCAAAGAATATATAACAACCTTTACAGCAGTGAAAAACAGTATACATATGAGTATATGGCTTGAATGAAAAGTTATGCTACTTATTAAATAATGCAGTCATTAAAGTAAATTATTAGACAGTCTATTTTAGATGTTTTACAACTAGAGTGCTTCTTAATCAATATATTAAGTATAAATTGGTATGTTTATTATTTTAAATTTGTTTTGTATATACTTAACTATTTTTCTTATACTTTAATGAAAAATAATTGAATTAAAATGCTTTGAATACTATAGAAGTTCCCAACTTATTGTAATAAATAGTATTAATAAAAGTTCAGAAATGTTTTTGCAATAAAGAATGTAATTTATGAGTAAGACTAAATAAATTATATTATCTTGCTAAACAAAAAGGTAAACAAAAGCATCCCATTGAAATAATGTAATATTACTCTTTAAAATCAAACTTCTGTATAATATTCTCTAGAATCAGATATTAAATGTTAAAGCAATAATTCTATATTTTTATTTCATTTCATATTCAGTCAACTTTCAACATGACTTCCAAAGAGTTCTCTGGTTGGAACGAAAATTAATTTATAGCAAAATATAAGAGGTCTATATTTTACCTATGAGCAATTGTACCTAACAATTTCTTATAAACCACTTGAATCATCTATTGAAAGAAACTTTCTGCATTTTTACAAACTACTTGCTGATAAACGAAAATTTTCTATACATGACCTTTAGAAAATGTATTGCTATCTTTTCAAAATGCCTTACATCAAATTAACTTATAAAGTAAATCAACCTTTAAGCATAGCTATATGAACTTTTTCATGTGTTTTGAGGGTAACTAGAACCAATAAACACATATTTGTTCGGATACAAAGAACGTCAACATTTTAGAGGTGGAATGACATTATTCAAGTTCACATTATCATAGTCTGAGAAATGACTGGGAAGCCTTTAATATCTAAATTGATGAAAGTACTAAAAGTCTTACTATATTTTAAATATAGGTTATTAAACTTTTCAAACCTTTCCCTTTGCAAATCATTTTTATTTTTATATTAATTCTACCAGGAGGATAGATCATTCATCTAAAATATTTAAGATACCTTAATTTTAGACAATTCTGATTTAAAAGGAAACCGAAAATGACAGAAGATATGGTTGATGAAATACTGTATTTCTAATTAGTTTCTGATTTTATATCTTACTGCTCATAAAGTGGTATTACATTATATTTTATTATGTGAAACCTAAATGGCTAAAATTATGTGTCTTCTATAAAGGCTTAAGTTTGCCTTAATTTTATAAAATTTTATTTAAAATTTAACACAGATTGACTAATAAACAGAACAAAGTGGTGTTGATTTATTTAGTTCTATTCTCTACCTAGCTTATTTTTCCTATAACTGGCCTGAAACAATAAATAAAACCTATTTATGAAACAAATCACAGTCTCACTAAAATTTTTTAAGGTAGGAAGCATTTATGATACTTCAGATGTGATGTAGCCAAATCAAATGAGTTCTCTCTGACAGGCCCAATAAATTTCTAAGATACCTAGGCAGTATAAAGGACTTACAGGATTCGGACATTTTATATTGTTCTTTTTTTTTTTTTTTTGCTTTAGTGTATGGGTATCATAATATAGCCTCAGAAATTATATTAGACCTTTAAAATATTGAACTTTTGCCTATAGTTTTAAAAAGGTTTCCAGTGCTTAGTATAAAACCTTCTATATAGATTCAAAAGGCTATATTTCCTTTGAAAAGTCATTTACTCAATTAAAGCATGAAAATTTTAAGATTCTCAACTACAAGGTTATATGTGCTTATTATGTATGTTGTCTCAGTTTATAAATAGTTACAGAGTTTAGCACACTGACGTAACTGATATAGATGATATAGATGTCCTGCTACAATAGTGCTGTTTCTACACTTTAGACACATTCTGGATCTTTGTAGACTGTACTTTCTCTGAATGTAGTCTGTCACTTTTGACTTGGTCTACAGTTTTTTCTATACTCTTAAAATAAATGGTCAATTTTCAGTATTATGTCACCTTAACTATTATTATCATTTGGTCAATTAATTACTCACTTCTTTAAACTTTTTTTGCTTGACCACCAGTCATTTCCTTCCTCCTCATCTCTAACGTTTTAAGTTAAAGTGCATGAAATGGAAGATTCACAAGTGCTTTTTTTATATGTTAGACTTCTACCCCTAAATTATAATTCATTTTTTAAAAAATATTTTTCCAACTCAACATATCCAACACTGGATTTGATGATTTGATAAATTTTCTTCTACTAGTGTTATCAGTAATCTCAAAAAACAGTATGTGCATCCTATTAATTACTTAGGTAAAATTTTTGGAATCATCATTTATTATCAACTTTTTCTCAAACCTTATGTTAGTCAAACAGAAGAAATTTTTATCTCATCTTGAAATCATAACAGGAACGTGACCAATTTATACAACTTCAGTGCTATCATCTTTGTGCAAGATACCAATATATTATACTTACTTTGTGGCAATTTTACATCATTCAACTGAGAGAAAACATTGTATGTTTAGAGTCTATTCTAGAATGACTCTTTATACCCAATGAGAAGAACAATCACCTCATTCAAGCAATTCTTTCTTTATTGTGGGTTCATAGAAAACACAAAACATTGTATCTGGAACACTTAATTTATGTTGCATCCAGGAACTATAAAACATTTGCCAAATGGTAAAACCTCTTTCCCCAAAAATTCACTGTATACCTGTGCATACACCCAAAATCCTGCACACTATGTCATTTAGATTATGGAAAATCCATGAAATAATACTGCATTGATGACCAAATCAATTATATATAAGATTTACATTTTGCAGAAACCAGAGAATAAGGCAATATTCATAAGCAGAAAATTGCTAAGAACTGTAAAACTAGGAAAGATAAACCATCTACAGATGTAAAATATTTAAAAAATTCTCAAATGTTATTAAATAATTTGAAACAATCAAGATTATCATGATAGATCCAAGAGTTTTACATGAGTTATTTTATCCCTCTTCAAAACAATCTTCAGTGTTGGTATAGTTATTACTTTTTTTCACATATCATAAAAATAAAGCAATTTGTTATGATTACCTGTGAGTAAATAAAGGAGTCAAGATATAAACCCAGGTGGTTTTGTTCAGGAGCCCACTGCATTAATATAACTATTACATTTCTTTTTAACAAAGAGAATCAACAAAAGTAAAAGCAAATAATAAGATTAGATGAAAGGACTATCTGTCTCACAGTGATTAAATACAATTGATAAGGCTTGAAAAGGAAGAAGAAATAGTTGTTTGTTCAATGTCCACAGAGAATATGCACTTCCAATATTGGTGAAATAGCTTATTACTGAGCAAATAATCCACTGACAAACTGCAATCAAATACATAAACTATATCTTTGAAAACATCAGAGTACTCTTAAGCAGGTGAGAACCAGAAAAGAAGTGAAACATAAAAGGGTGAGACTCAAATTTTGCTTGTCTTTCTTTGAGGAATATTCTTTGAGACATTTTCTCAGCACCATCTGTGGATGTGAAAGGAGAGGTTAAGTAGTCATCCTTCAAAGAGTAGAAGGGAAACACCAGAAGTAGAGGCCAGGAGGAGAGGCCCTTGGACCTCTTTTTTGATGATAAAGTATAATGAGACCACCAATCATAAAAACTGACAAGCAACAGCCCAACAGGTAAATCATGGTATAATTAAGTCAATTTTTAACTTGTGTTAATTGCCTGCTGATCTTCAAGCAAACTTTGCACCGAAAAAAGTCAATACCATGTGTAATCACATACCACCTCTCTATAATTTTTCACACATATTATTTTATAAGTAGTTCACATTTACCAAATTTATTTATCAAATAAATGAGTGAATAATAAGAGAGAGAACACAATAGATGCATATTCATATAACACATAGTTAATGTTTAAAAGCCAAGATAATTTTGAGAAAGAATGAACAATGATACAGAAAGTGTAAATATAAATTCTAAAATTGAAAAACACAAGATTAAAGATAATAATTCAATTGGTGGTTTAATTGATGGCAGGTTAACTGACCAAGAAAAGATTAAGTGAATTGGAAGATGGTTTGCAAAAATATAACACAATTAAAGCATAAAAAACTAAAAATTGTAATAGAAAATTGAAACGTTTTGAAATATGAACACACAAACAGGCACACATATAAATGCACACATGTACATTATATATTGATAGACATTGATATGTAGTCTCATGTAGACAAGAAATAGTAGGACAAAAACTTTGAATGGTTTCAGAATAGTCCAAAAATAACATAATTCAACAGTTCTAAGAGGAAAGGTTATACCTGCAAATTCCTATGTAAAATATCAGAAAGATTACAAATAACCAAATGATACAATGTGCATATATGAATATAGCATATTCATATATGCTATATAAATGTGCATATATGAATATAGCATATTCATCATATATGCTATATAAAGGAAGGGGAACAGAAAGAAGAAGGTAGGGAGGGAAAGCAGAAGTACTGAAGGTTAAAATGGAGCAAATTATACTAGTAAAAGCTATTAAATTTTTTTTAAAGTACAGAAAATGTCAAGAAGGAAAAGCATAGATGAAACTATACTTTGACACTTAGTAACAAAGCTGATAAAATTTCAAATAAATAATTAAAATGAGAATGCAATGGTTACATACAAAGGAAAGGATTTTCTCCATAAACAAAACATTTAGAGCTGGAGAACAGACACAATCTCCACAACTAAAACAAAAGAACTTAGCTGTGAACCTATAATTTCATATCCAGTTAAAAAAAAAAAACTTAAAAATGCAGGAAAATAAAAATAATTTCTATAATATGCTAAAACTATATAGAATTATTTCGACATGAATATTATCTACAAGATTACAATGTCTTATGGAATTTAAAAACTTGAGAGGAATTAAAGTCCCATTACTAAACAATCAAGAAGTGTGGTGGAGATTAAGAATATATATGCGTCTTATTCAGTAGTGGTAAAAGTCAATATTGTATGCAGAAGGGTAACACTGGATAATTAGCAGATATTGTGTCTGTTTAAGTGCATATAAGTGATATGTGATCAGAGAAATAACTGCTAATAAATGTGCCATAATCAGAAAGAAAAATAGAAAGTAGGGAAAATAAAGAACTAGTGGGTTAAATTAAAATATAATTTTATGACACCATATTTAAATTTGAATGCAATTATGAAATGTAAAGAAATTATATAAAATAATTATGCATATTAGAGTATTTTTATTTTATCAAATGAATAACATTATCTTTAGTTTCTTCAATTCAATATTCAAATAAAAATATATTTTTCCATTTTTTTAATATTACCATATTTGGTTTATATAACTAGACACAATTTATCATATTGTTAATTTTTTTCAAATATCTCATTAATTGAGAAAAAGTCTTAATCTATAATGGCTTAATCCTTATAAGAATTATATTTTTAAATTTTTATAAATTAATATCTTCATAATGATCTCAAATTTTATATTTTATGATCATGTTTATTTGATTCTTATGTCATATTCCCTTCTCTTTGATATGCTATTTATTTCCAGTTAGAGGAACAAGTATTCCCAATATAAATTAGAGGATTTTATTTTAAAATTATGCTACTCGACATATTGACTATGTTGCATATCAAATAATATACAAACTTTAATAGTTTTAAATTATTTTCAATTAATTAAAAAGGAAATTTTCAGCATTCAGAGTTGATTGTTTCTGTTGTCATTTTTTGTTACCACTGTCAGTAAAAAGTATTTCATACATATGAACTTAAGTAGTAAAACTTCAAAATTAATTTTTCCAAATATTATGAATTTTTACTGAGTGGTTTCTGCTGTTGATGGAATATCACATTTTATCTAATTCCTCTAATTGTATCAGCAGAATTTCTTGACCAAATTTCCATCTATATCTGAGAGTGATTTCCGAAGGTGAATTAGATATCTTAATTGAAATATTTGTTTGTGTTGATCCCCAAAATGCTTTTGTTTGAATTGTTTTCACTATACAATTGCTATGAACATAACTGTGACCAATAATATAAAACTTAACTAATGTCTTCTATATTAAACAAAGAGCTTTCATACATTTGTTGAATACATTGTCTGTTTTGACATGCATTTTTATGTCTGACAACTTTTTTGAAAACCAGTCCTGTATATCATCCATGCCCTGGTTTAAACTCCCTCTTCCCCAAAATATGGTAGGTCATTTGCAACATACCTCTTATTTCTTGTCCCACTTACCTAAAACCCAACATACCCCATGGTGGGTGACCATGATTATTGATCAGCACCAAAATCTTGTAAATAAGTTTCTCTCTTCTCTTCTCTTTGTCTTTTCTGTAAACCAGAAAACCCACATCTCCCATAGGATAGCCTAAGGTATAATGCCCCTGGACTAGTAAAGGCTTCATTCCACATGTCTCCTTTGCATTGCTGCCTCTAGACTTACCATTGGCCTAGCACCCCTGACCTAATTTGTGAATAATGCATATCTTCTGTTCCATGCATTTTGCTTTCACCGTTTTGTCTCTCCTGGTACATAGATGTGAGACTAAGATTTACTTTTCAGTACTTTTCCACAGAGTGATTATTGTGTCTTATGGTCAATCTCAATAGAGAGATCTGAAGACTAAATTATAATAAGAGCCAGTCAACAAATTCTTCTGCATCTTCTAGATTACAATCCTATTGCTTTACCACCTAAACTCTATAAATATATAATTGCAGGTTTAACTGCAACAATCTTTTAAAACTATGCATAAAATTAAATATTATTTATTTAAAATTACTTTTTATTTATTTAAGCATTAACATACTTCATAAATAGTTATGCAAATAGTTAGAACACAAAGGCATATATCATAATTTTAATTCACATTTGTTTTTTTATTAGTTCAATAAGTAATATTAATTTTTCAGTATGATTTTTTGCACCTACAGTAGTATTTATTCTCTGATTTTAACTAACATATTATCTTATTAATTATCCCAATAATAATATCATTTTGATATCATCTTTCTTAAATTGTGTTTCTTATCATTATTGCTGTTTATTCATTACATGTTTATTCATTCTCATTGCAAATTTCCATATCCTATTTGATGATTTCTGCAAACACTGTGCTAAGAATATCAAATCATTTATCTCTACAAATAATATATTGGATACTCTCTTATGATTATCCTTTCCCTTAAAAATAGTTAGCAAATTGTCTCTATTTGCAGTTCTCTATTATATATTGTTAATGATGTGCTCTTTATTTATTGTTTCTCTTTTTCAATTTCTTGTGCTTATATGCAAATGGAATTTACTTTTCTTCTGTTGGCCAATGTATTCCAAGACACAAGTAATTCCATTGGTACTGCTCATTTTTAAAATGGGCTATTAAAGATTTGGCAAATCCTATATTCCTATTTCTTTCCTTTTTCCTATGGCAAAATATTCCCAAAATTTTAATTTAAAATATAGCTAGTCTATCTACAATTTCTTTTGTGGTTTCTTAATACTTTTGTTATGAAACAAAGTGACACTTTTTCGGTCATGATCCTACAGTGGGAAAAGTACAATCATTAAGTTCAATGAAATAATATCTCCTTATAAAGTGTCCCATGCTACCAAATAAATGATGTGATGAGTTTAAAACATGTAAAATAATAAATACAGAACAGCACAAAACATCATACAATAAGAATAGTAAAGCACCAGGGATTTGGTTTTTCTTGTCTCAATTAACAGATTTATGAATATTAAGTGTTCATGTTCTATAGGCTATTCAAAGTTACTTCAGTTGCTTATAAGTTTTCACTAAAATATGAATAATTTTCATGTGTATTCCCATTAAGTTGATCGGAAACTAAATATTCATTAAACAAGCAATTTGAAGTTGAAAACATTCCATCTACATTTTTAAGTTGTATTTATGAGAATAAAAATTGTAAAACATTATTATAACTAGTAAATAAATATTCATTGATGTATAATGTCCTTTTCAGTCTTCAGTTTGCCACTATCTCTGTCCAGTTCTTAAGATTTAGAAGACTAACACTGTTTTAAAGGCTTTTCTATTTATTTATTCAATTACTTTTCAAAATACATTATTTCAATTTTATTCTTATCTAATATAGCATTTGTCTCTCTAGACCAACAGATTATAAAATAAAATCATATTCATATTATTAAAGTAGATTTTCCATAAAATTTAAGATATAATGAATGTACTTAAATAAATAAAATTTATTTTTAAGGTGTATAAAATAGGTGATTTCCTTGTAAAATTTTTAAAGTTATTTGGAAAGTGAAAAAGAGAGATGTTTATTACAATTATTAATGTTGAAATTTAGGATGAATGAATAAAGAAAATGTGATATTATATATGAAGGAATATAATCCAGTTTCAAAGGGAAGGAAAATTTGTCATTGTGATAAAATGAAAGAACTTAGAGTACATTATGCTTAGTGAAGTAAGGTAGAACCAGAAAAGTCAATGCCACATCATGTCACTTATGTGTGGGACCTAAAAATATGAACTTACAGAAGCAAAGAGCAAAATGGTGATTACTGTGTGCTGGGGATAGTAACTGGGGAGGAGTTGATAAAAAAATACAGGGTTTCAATTAGACTGGAAGAATATGTTCAATAGAGCTCTTGTACGACATGTGATTATAGTAAATTGCAAAATTGGATCTATGAAAATTGCTGAGTAGATTTTCAGTGTTTTCATCTAAAAATATTATAAATATGTGAAATAATGCATGTTAATTATGTTTATTTAGCCATTTAAGAATGTTTATTTTAAAACAGTATATTGTACATCATACATATATACAGTTTTTACTGGTCCATTTACAATGCATACATATAACATCTTAAAGAGAGAGCTACCTGATCATGTTTATTGCAGCATTATTCATATTAGCTTGGATTTAAAAAAAAAGAATCTAAATATCGATTGATGGATGAGTGTGCCAAGAAATTATGCAAACACATGCAATATGGTGTTATTCAGCATTAAAAAAGAAGGATATATTGCTATTTGAGAAAATATGGATAAAATTGAAGGACACTATGTAAAGTAAGAGAAGTAAAAACAGAAAGACAACTAGTGCATGACAATTTTTTATGTGAAAAGTAAAATAAGCTGAACTGGTGGTAATAGAAGGGAAAGTGGTGGTTACTATTGGTTAGCTGGTGAGAGGACAGGAGAGATATTAGTTAAAGGGTATAACTTTTCATTTATAAGATGAATAAGTTCTGAAGGACTAATGTTGATTATTTTGGCTATAGTTTACATTTTATTGCATACTTATATTTGCCAAAAAATTAGATCTGAAGACTTCTCACTACAACACATGTGTCAAAGCAAGGTGTCAGATATATCAGCTTTATTATGGTAATCATTTCACAAGGTATGTAGTGAAATATTCTTTTACATGTATGCAAGGTTTATTTGTACTGATACCTAAATAAATATTTTAAAATTCATAGACATTCACATATATACAAAGGTGAAAAAATGCAAACAGATATAAAATATATATTAATAATGAGAGGAGATACTGAAGAGATATTGAAAAAGTAGACATTTAGAAGAGTAGGAAAAATAGAATACAGAAGTACACTATGAACTTTTGTTAACATTGAGTCAAATTAAGATTCATAAATACGAATTTAAAATGAGTCCAGTTGGCATGGCTTCCAGTGTACCTGCAAGCTTATTCAGATACTTGGATTTAATCCAGAGTATACAGAGAGAAATATTTAAACAGTGTTGGTTGCTTGATAAAGACTCAAAAGTCAAAGCTAATAAGAAATTTGAAAATATTGTCTGTAAGAGGGAATGATGATGGGAAATAACAAGGAAGTTAGGATCAATGAAAATGTGAAGAATTGATACTTTGTTGGTTCTGTTAAGTGTGAAGAATTGCTGTAATCAAAATAACTAGGGGTAAGAAGCAAAGTTAAAGAGAAGGGATAGACCTATAAATGGGAATTATAGGAGTAAATTATTTTTAATGTAAGATTCACATAGTGACCTTGTGAATGAATTATTATAATGGGAAAATAGAGTGATTACTATAGTATAACAACTCCTTGTGCATATATATTTAGATTATTTTGTTGTATTTTTTTTCCAGATAAGTTATCTGTTTGTAGTAGCATATTAGGCCAATTGTTCTATGCATTTTCAAAGTTTTTGATGAATATTTTTCAAAATTGTGGCAATTTTTGTTCTCAACTCAATTATAAAATATATTTTATGCACATAATAGTTGCTTTTGGTATTATATTTTCATCATTTTTAATTAAGAGTTTTAAAAATTTTAATAGTCATAAAATTTCTTTCATCTATTCTATAGTGTTTAAATTTATATTATATGTTTATTGTTCACCTATATGTTTTCATTAATGTATTTTTAATGGGATACAGGATTTCATGACTGAAACTCCTAAATTTCTTGAAAACTTATCTCAAGTACTCATCTAGCTATAATAATAGATCATTAAACTATGCATATTTTATTGAATATCATGTTTGGTACTGTCCCTAGTTCTTTTCAGGATGAAGTAAAACAACTTCTTAGTTTTGAAATACATGAATTATTTGAAATGAGAATAATAATAATAATAATAACAACAAAATCATGTTGTTATGGATTTTTAAATGAAATTTTATATTATAATTTGTTATTATAGCATCAACAGTATTATTTTGAGCAGATTAATGGATGAAATTTGTTGACTTCCTCCAGGGTGACTTATATGAATGCAGATCTGAAACTTCCCAAGACTATTTGATAGTTCCATGTAATCTACATTTTTACAAGCTCCCCAGGTTACACTTCTACTCACAAAAGTTTGAGTATCATTGAAAACAATATTCTGTGACATACTTGAAAACTTAATTATATTAGAAATTGTAAGAATGTGGCAAGAAAATCTTTTACTTTTCTGAGAAATGCTGTCAACAAGAGCATTGATATTCATTGTGAGGAAAAGTTAAAAATAAAAGTATCAGTAAAGCACATATTTATGATATGTTGGTAACTCTCCATTAACATGAAGTAATATGCCAGATGGTAAATGCTCTGCTTACAAAACTTGGGGAACTGACAGATCCCCAAACAGAGATCCCTGGAAAATAATTTGTGTCACTCAAGGCAACAAAACACATTGATAAATTGTGCTCAGTGTTCGTGAAAATGATTGGATTCAATCTGAGTAACTTGAACATGTGGCATTATGAAACAGAAAGCATTCATTTGATTAAATAAAGTTCTCTCACAAGAATCCTATACCAGAACTCAAAATAAAAGTAATAGATAGTGTCCTTATTAGTTTTTCTAAGATTTAAACTTAAATATAGATTATATATATATATATATATATATGTAAATAAGTAATTTCTACTGGTTTAGAAATTATCAGAGTGAGAAATGTTTTATGCTCAAAGTCTCCTTGAACCTTTAGACATTGATGTAATATAACTTAGAAAGTGTACTATGTTTCCAGTAGCTCAAGTTCTATTATTTAATTATTTTAATTTTAAATGATGATTGTACATTGCTTTTTAAAAAATAATCCCAAATTGCAATCATGAATTCTTTTAAAAATATGTAGCACTCTTAAAGGCAACATCAAAAATAAAATAATATTTTTGAGCATTGTCATAAGCACTTAACATAGATTTATTTTTCATTTACTCCTTGAATCAACTGAATTAAGAATTATTCTTCAACTAAACATAAAAAAGCAAAGCTGAAAAGTTTATGTAGTTCAAACCTAAGTCTGTTTAAGGGACCATAAACACAAACTTTCACACTAAAATGTCAAAGTATATTGCCAATCAAATTTATTTTGTATTTCTTTTGTATTCAATTTGAATGTTTACTTATTACTGTTTTTAAACTTAATACATGTATTTTGTATAAATTTAGCAGATACTGACAAATCCACATGATTCTGTCTAGAGATGATCAATTATACATTTATGTGTGTTTGTTCCATATAGATATTTCTGTTTCTTTTAGTCTATGTCTGTCTCTATCTATCTTCCATCTCTTTTAATTTCTTATTATATCTCTGTCATCTTTATATTAATCTATCATCTGCCTTCCTGTGAAGCTATGTTAGTTCAGTTTTGTTTTTGTTTTTAATCATCCTTTGTTCTTTTGGAAAGAACTCTATCTGCTGAAGGACTACATATTCTATCTAGACATGCAGTTTTCATTAAAAATATCATTCTTGAATGACAATCCTACTTTAATAAAGGTTGATTGGTTCAGAGGTAGGAAACTAATATATCATGATCCTTCACTAGAAATTTTTCAAAAGAAATTCAGAAGGGTTTATTACAAGTAAGAATTATTAATGAATATTTGTCCTGCCATGTGGAAACGGTTGTATATAATGGGACAAGAAAGAAACCACAACATAAAATAAGATATAGTAAATATTCAAATACACAGTATATCAAACTATTGTATTTGTGTTATAACATAAGGTTTTAATTTTATAGGTAGGAAATGTGCATCGACAGATATGAGAATGTAAATTCCTGAAGATATGACTTGAATATCATCAATCAAGAGAATCTACATAGAAGTATTAAACATCTCTCTCCCATCTCCTTGATGGAGAGGGAGAAGTTTAGAAAGGAGGCAACCATTCTTCGTACCACATTCTTGTTGATGCCAGAAATTCCAGTCTACCGTATATCAAAAGTGACAGAAAAGTAGAGCACATCTATTCCCAGAGAGAATTGTTACTCTTCACCTTAAAAACCTCTAAAATGGTTTTATTGATCAGACTCAATTCAGTGGACTGTAACACAGAAAGGTTTTTGTGTTCCACAATCCTCCTTTCATTTTTCTTTATATAAGTTCCCTTCATATCCTCAATGATAGCTTCAGTTAAATTCATATCTCTTTGATTACTTTTAACTAATCAAATCTTAGTTTGGTTATTTTAATTTTTTCATATATATTTTTATTGGGATTATTATAATTCAATTTCCCAAGGATAAGTAGAGACATTAATTTATTAACATCCTTCTATACATATTGTATGTATAAAAATATACATTTTTATTTTATTCTATCTATAGATTTACACAATTATACACTTGGATTTATTTTTTAAATGCTTAACCATAAATACCTGCTTCATTATTTTTCAAGTATGAAAATTGTTTCATCAGCGAATTCACCACAATAATTTATCCAGTATTCTACTGTTGAATATTTAGTTCATTTCTGACATTTTATTTTCAAATAATGCTACAACTCTGTAATGATTACCCTGCACCTATACCATTTCATACTAATTGAATAGATAAGTAAAACAATTTTTAAAAGTAAAATTTTAATTGTGCATTATTATTTTGAGAGATGTTACAAAGTTGTCTTGCTAATCATTGCAGAAATACATACTCCAGTCAGAAATGACTGAGCCCCTTAGTTTCTACATACTAATACAATCTAATATGTTATCAAAATTTTAGCTCTCTGAAAGTATAATATAATAACTTGGTGTGTCCATATTTTTTAATTTTATACCTCTTATGAGGAAATAATTTTATTTCCTATATTTAGGAATTATTAGAATTTCATTTGCTGAAATTGTTTATTCATATTATTTGTTTATTTTTTTAACTTGGTATTAGTATTGTTTCTTGAAAGACTGTAAGAATTCTATGTTAAGAAAATAAGCACTCATTCTTTATAACACTTTGGATATTATATTTCCTTAGATTGGGTTAGTGTCATATTTTCTAGGCTGTGAATTCTTAACATACATTTTTATATTTCAATCATTTATTTAACAGTTTCAGAGGCTACCCATGTTTGTTTGGGCATTTTTAATTTTTAAAAAATATTCAATGTGTGATTAGTTTACTTAAAATAGTCTTGTGAGTTAGGAGATTGAGTTTTATCTTTGAGTAGTCTCATTTTTAAAAAATTCAAAATATCTCAATAAGATTTGCAATGTTAACATTTTCATATGTTAATAACATCTTTATGTCCTTTTAGGCTTTCTATTAGTGTCCATTATTATTATATCACAATCCAGCACCACACTCTTTGTAGTATATTTTAATTTATTTTTACATAAGTATGATTGTTAGTGAATTTTTCAAAAATTCTATGTTTATGATTTTTTATGTTTCCATATGAATCATATATTTAATTTATTAATTCTAAAATATTATTTTTTATGGAGATTATATAAAATCACAGTTTAGCCTAAGGGTACTTACATATTTGGAAAAGGCACATATTCCCATTGAAACATAATAAAGCTTTTCTACATTTGCAAGTTTTTCCTTGAACTGTTCAAGAATAATTCATGATTTCATTCATACACACAGACACACACAGAAACACATATACATTTCTTATATTGAAACCATTCTTATACCCAAGACAAATTCTTTTTATTGTAAAAATCTTCCACTGTGTCCAATTATTTGTTTAAATATATGAACTCAACTTCTGCATACATCCTGCCATCTTGGTATCATTCTTCAATTTGGGGGGTAGAATAAAATAACATACATACAGATGATATTTTCTCTTTTTAAAAGTTTTAATTTCTTCATCATTCTTTGATGTTTTCCTTACCTATACTTCATTTCTAGCCCATAATAACACATCTAACATGCTTTTTATTTTGCTCACTTCTCTTATTCCTGTTCATGACACCTTTGGCATTGCCATGTCTTATTAGGTTCCTTGTTTTTCCCTTTATAAAATAATGCTGATTATAAATTTAAATAGCATATTTAAATATGTATAAATCAAACAATTCTTGATTTTTTGTGTGTGATTTCAGAAATCCATTAAGTCACAAATATTATTAATAATGGTAGTTTTGATTCTCTCTAATCAGAATACTAAGCAATATTGTTTATGTATTCATTTTGTACTGCTTCAGTAACAAAATAATATAAAAGTAATGGCTTAAAACAATACGAATTTACTATGCTACAGTTTTGTATGTAAGAAGTCCAACCTAGGTCTCACTGGGCTAAACCTGTGTGGCAGCAAGACAGCATTACTTCAAATGTGGCCTTTTATGACAGTGTATACTCTAGAAAAAAGAGAAAATATATTCACTTAAGGGTTTGTTAACTTCATCTATTAATTTAAATATTTATGCATACCATGTTTTGTCTTGTATTTTTGCTCTGTCTCTGAAAATACTAAGGAACAAACAACATGTTATTTACAAATTGCAATACTGTGTTCCAGATGTACAGTGCCAAAGAGGTGTATGTGATATTGGAAAAGTTACTATTTTCAATATTTGACATGTGGAGCCCATATTAGGATGTGAATGATGAGAGAGAAGGAT
Source organism: Urocitellus parryii (assembly GCF_045843805.1). NCBI lineage: Eukaryota > Metazoa > Chordata > Mammalia > Rodentia > Sciuridae > Urocitellus > Urocitellus parryii. The sequence continues at coordinate 55,703,248 of NC_135532.1, read as the reverse complement.
TTGCTTGATTCTATGTCCAATGCTCACCTCCTTTTTGTCATCCCAACTACTTCTTAAAACAGCCTCCATATCCCACCCCCCAACCCCCAAATTAACCACTCTGTGTGATTGCTCAGATTATTGTTGCTCAACTGGGGAAAATTAAGCCACTTTCTGGAAATACCTGACAATGTTTGGAAATTTTTAATTGTCACAATTGGAGAGGGACAATATTACTATCTTTTTAAATAGAGGTTGTGGTGTTACTGAATATCCTGCAATACACAGGAAAGGTCTTTATACCAAAACATTATATGACCCAAGTGTCAGTGGTGCTAGAGGCAGAAATCATTGTTTCAAACCTATGGGTACACAAATACAGAGAACACTTTTACTTTGGTACAAGAATAAAGGAGGGCTCAAAAAACTTTGATAGGCTTAGAACATGAGGACAGATGATTTTATTTTCCCCCAAATCTAGAATATACCATTTCTAAAAGCAGGATTCATATGGAATCTGGGTGAGCATTTTCACCTTTTTCCATAGATTTCCTCCTTTAGGGTAGGACACAAATGTAAGAAAACTGGATCAGTGTTCTCTACAACATTCAACCAAGAGAAACCTGTTTCCTAGATCAAACAGCAGCACTTATGCTTTATACCCCTAAACATGAATTCTTAGCATTTAGCACTGTTCAGGTCATGTTCTCTATATCACTTGCTTCTCTCTGTATCAACTGTCTTGTTTTTATTGAAAAATAAAAAGACTGCTTAAAAGACAATTTGATTTAGTAGCATAGTATGTAGCAGCATAGTTACTACAGACCATGAGATAAACTTTGCTTTAGTGTAGAGATCAAAGATAACATTTATGTATAAAAGATACAATTTCATATCTTGCAATACCTTTTCATTTACATGTCTGTATTATAAAGGAAAAAAATCCAGTAGCACTAAATGATAATTTTCTTGCCTTTTCTTAAAAATACCCTGAGAGACTTTGTTATGGTTTCAATATAAAATATACCCCCAAATCTCTGGTTAATGCACAAATGTTCAGAGACACAACTATTAAATTATGAGAGCTGTATTGTAATCAGTTCATCCTAGTTTGAATGAATTGATTTGCTAGTAACTCAATGCAGGTGGGGCATGGCTGGAGGAGTAAGTCATTAGGGACCTGAAATAGTGAGTGCATCTCTCTTGTGGCACTTTCCCTACTTCCTCCCTTTCTCTATGATTCCTTGCTTCCATGAAGGGTGTATCTGTCTTCCAGCATGCCCTTTCCCCATGATGTGATGCCTCATCTATGCCCAGAGCAATGGATTCTAATGACCATAGACTGAGAGCTCTGAAATTATGAGCCCCAAATAAATGTTTGCTCCTCTAATTTGTTCTTGTAAGGTATTTTGGTCATAGCAATGCAAAGCTGACTACAGTAGCAATTAGTACCCAAAATAGGCGATTTAACTAATCTGAGACAATGTGGTTCAGAGCCTTTGGAGCTGGTGGGAAGAATTTTGAAAAGTTTAGAAATGCAAACTGGAAAAGTTTGAGTCTTGTAGTGGAGCTGAATGGGTAATTCTAGAGGGAACTCATAAGTTGAAAATACTGACAGGAATATGACCATGCTCAGGAGGTTTCAAAGGGAAATGAGGTTTCTGCTGGAAATTAGACTAGAGAACACTCATGTTATACTCTAGCAAAGAATTTGGCTATATTTTGCTCATGTTCTGAGATTTTCTTTGAGGCTGAATTTAAACATGATGAAGTAATTAGTCTGGTGGAGAAAAATTCAAGTCAGCACAGCATTCAGTCAATGGCATGGATATTGCTGGCAACTTTTAGTCAGGTTTGTTGTGAGAATCAGGAGCATGAAATAGTTAAGGAACATCATTTCCTTAACTATTAGTTAACATATAGTTTGTCCAGAAAAAAGTACATGTCAAACTGAGACCAAGGAAGTTGTGTTTGTTTAAGAGGTTATTATCCCTAAAGTAATGCTAAATACTTTATGTAAAGATAATAATAAAAAAGTCTCAAGGTTACCTCAGGAATTTGCAAGACCTCACCAACAGCAGGCTCCAAGATATAGAAAGAAAAATTCCTTTGAGAAGGGATCATGGAGTTTCTCTGCTCATACAGAAGGGCCTAGGAAATTTCTACATCGTGCTGAGATATGCAAATACATATTAGACAATGAAGGCATATTTCTAGTGAGACCCAGGTATTGTACAAGCTGGCAGCCGACCTTGGTATACTCCACATGGTGCTTATTTTGCAGGAATACAGAATGCTTGGGTTAAGATGTCATGGTGGTTTCCACCAAGATTTCAAAGTAAGGCCTAGGAGACCAAGCAGAGTGTTGTGAGTTTGGAGTCTTGCATGCTACCCCTGAGAGGGTGATCCATGAAATTGTGAAGGTGAAGCTGAAGCTAGTATGGAGAACCCATAAGAGGTGTAAATAACATGGACCATTTCCTGAGTAAAACTGATGGCTGAGGTAAGAGCCAGGCCCAAATAAAGCCCATGTGCAGTGAAATGGGCAGGCCCAAAGAGGTGGGGCCACCCAGCCCTTAGGAGAGCATATCTCACAGTCATGTGTCCTAGATAATATATGCGGAGATACAGCTAGAGTTAAGGGGCTTGTTTGCCTGGCTGGGTTTTGGTTTTGACTTGACCCAACCCTTCTTTCTATGTCTCTAAACCCCCTAGTTTTTGGAATATGAATGTTTACTCTGTGCCACTTTGTATATTGGATATATGTAACTTGCTTTTTATTTTCACAGGAACTCAAATAAATACTTTGCCTAGAGACTCAAAGGAGACTTTGTTTGGGGCAATATTAAAACTGTTAAGAAAATGGGACCCTTGGAAATGAACTAAATGCATTTCATATTATGAAATAGACATGAGCTTTTCAGGGTCAAGGGTGGAATATTATGGCTTCAAAGAAAAGTGTCTCCCCAGATCTCCTGTGTTTGTGAAGAAATGTTCAGAGGTAAAATGATCAGATTATGAAAGTTGTGATCTAATCAGTCCATCCTAGTTTAAATAGGCTGACTTGGTAGTAACTGCAGGCAGGTGGGGCATGGCTAGAGGAGGTGCATCCTCTCTGTGGCACCTTCCCCCCTCCCCACATAGCTTTCTATCTGCTTTCTTGATGCCATGAAGGGTGTACATTCTTCCCCCATGACATGCTGCTTCATCTTGGAACTAGAATCATGAAGTCTTATGACTATAGACTGAGACCTTTAATACTGGAACAAAAATCAACTTCTCCTTTAAGTTGTTCTTATCAGGTGTTTTGATCACCCTGAAGAAAAACCTAAATAAAACAGATTCATATATTGCCACAGTATTGGGAATGTTTGCATATGGTGATTGAGGAATATAATAATACTTGTAGTAACATTTTATTTTAGGTAAATCTGTATATATGTATATACTCATATATACATACATATGTACATCACATTGCAAACATAAATGAATATTGAACAGATGATAAAAAAGTTCTGTAAATGCATTTCATATTTAACAAAAGACAGTAAATATTAAACTCCTAAATAAATTGGAAGCTTAGGATGATTACATATCTTGGTGATTATGAATAGTGCTGCAACAAACATCTGAGTACAGATATCTCTTTGATACAGGGACTTCACTTCTTTTGTATATATAAAGAGTGGTGAAATTGCTGGATAATATGAGGGTTCTAATTTTAACTTTCCGAATGACTTCCATACTGTTTTCCATAATAAGTCTACTAACTTACTTTCTCACCAAAGTCTACTACTCATTTACTTTCTCAACAAAGTATGGAGGAGTTGCTTTTTCTTTACATTCTCTCCAACACTTGCTCTCTTTTGACTTTATGAGTGATATTTCATTGTTAGTTTAATCTGTATATACCTGATAGCTATGTTAAACATTTTTCATATACCTGTTGACTTCTTATATATCTCTTGAAAAATATTATTTAAATCTTTTCTTTGCTTTTTAACCTGGTTACTTTAATATTATTATTGAATTGTGAGGGTTACTTATATTAACCTCACCAGATACGTGGTCTGCAACTATTTTGTTGTGCCATCATATATGATCTCTTCATCTGTTTATTGATCCCTTGGCTATGCAGAAGCTTCTTAGTTTGATAAAATCCCATTTGTCTATCTTGTTTTTTGTTTCCTATGATTTTGGACTCATAGCCAGAAACTAACTGCCCAGACAACTGTTCTGAAAATTTTCTCTGATGTTGTCTTCAAGTAGTTTTAAAGTTCCATTTATGATACTAAGTCTTTAATACATTCCAGTTAATTTTTGTATTACTAAAACATTTATAAATATACTGTTTTTCCCATTGTATATTTTTGAGAGAGAGAGAGAGAGAGAGAGAGAGAGAGAATTTATTAATATTCATTTTTTAGTTTTCGGTGGACACAATATCTTTATTTCATTTTTATGTGGTGCTGAAGATCGAACCCAGTGCCCCGCGCATGCCAGGCGAGTGCACTACCGCTTGAGCACATCCCCAGCCCCCATTGTATATCCTTGACACCTTTTTTGAAGATCATTTGCCCATTAAATGACTAGATTGATATCTGAACTTTCCATTCTGTTCTTTTTTCCTATTTCTGTATTTATGCCACTACTTTGCATTGTATTTTGAAGTCAGCAGAGTGATGTTTATATTACTTTTCTTTCTTCTTTTTGTTTTTTAAAGAGAGAGAGAGAGAGAGAGAGAGAGAGAGAGAGAGAGAGAGAGAGAGATTGATTTAATATTTATTTTCTCAGTTTTCGGGGGACACAACATCTTTGTTTGTATGTGGTGCTGAGGATCAAACCCCGGCTGCATGCATGCCAGGGGAGCGCACTACCACTTGAGCCACATCCCCAGCCCCATCTTTCTTCTTTTTGTTCAAGGTTTTTTTCTGACACTCTGAGAACTTTTGTTCCACATAAATTTTAGGATTTTTTTTTTCTGTGAGAAATGTCATTGAAATTATGATAGCGAAATTGCAATGAACCTGTAAGTTACTTTAGGTAGAATGGACATGTTAAAATTTTTTGCATCTATGTTCAGGAAGGGCTCTGGTTTGTATTTTGTTTTTCCTTGCAAAGTCTGTGACTGGTTTGCTAGCAGAAACAATGTCATGGTAAAAGGAATTTGAACTTATTTCCTCTTTAATTTTGGAAGAATTTGAAAAGAACTGATATTACCTCTTTAAATCTATCATAGAATTCAGTGGTAAAATCTTCAACTCCAGGTTTGTCTTTGAAGGGAGTGTTTACATTACAACTTAATCTAGTTACTCATTACTGAGCCATTTAGATTTTCTGTGATTTATGATTCAATCTTCATAGGTTTCAGGAGTCCATAAATTCATTTGTATGTGTCCACTACATTTCTATTTCTTCTATGATGTGTAATTTGTTGGTGTATAATTATTCACAGCAGTTTATTTTGATCTTTTGTATTTCTGTAGTATTAATGTTTCCTCTTTAATTTCTGACTTTATTTGAATCTTCTCTTTTTTTTAAGTTAAGCTTGCTAACCTAAATAAATGTTAATTTATCTTTTCAAAAGCCCAACTACTAGTTTAATCAATTTTTTCTACTGTATTTTTTGATTTTTGATTTTTGTTTTTCAGCTGAAGATTAAACCTAGGGACTCATACTTACTAGGCTATGTGCTCTTCCAGAGCTACATCTCTAGCTCCATTTCTAGTGAAATGAGCCAGACACAGCAGGAAAAGTATCGTATGTTTTCCCTCATGTATTGGATCTAGATGCAAAAACAAACAAACAAATAAATAAAAACAGGACTAAAGGAGATGCCATGAAATTTGAAGGGTAACCAGTAGGGTAGAAGGAGGGGCCAAAAAGAGGAAAGAAGGGAGGTTGGGTGCTGTTGGACAGTAATATTGATCATATTGCATTTTTATGCATGTGAGAATATGTTACAATGAAATCCATCATTCTATAAAAGTTTCAAGCACCAATTAAAATAAAACAAAATATAGAACAGTTGTCAAATCTTAATGAGTAAGTATTTTGAACCTAAAATTCTTTCTCAAACAAAAATCAGGCTATACCAAAATCCAAGACAAATCTGAAGTTTGCAAACACAGAAAATTCAGAGAATTCTACTGTCTTCTTATAAGAGGTTAGAAAGCTGAGAATTAAATTTAAAAATATAAGAATTAATTTACTTCTACTTATCAATACATTCATATAGATTTATATGTTAAAGTTAACCCTTCAAATATTATAACTTACAATATTTAAGATATTTATTGCCACATCTAATACCTATTGCTTATTGCCGTATGTATATATTACCTATTTCCATAAATAGAAAGTGTTTTTAAAAATAGTTTTCTAGATATTATATGATTTACTTGCCACGACACACTGGATATACTTACTGTAAAATTCATGAAGGCTTTTAGTGTAATCAGGATATGATGGTATGATAGATTTAACCAAAATCTGAACTCAGAAACAAATTTTTAATCATTCTTAACTTTTCCAATTAAGAACATTAGTCTACTGACATGAATTTGTGTGAATAAAGGTGACACTAAGTATATACAATAGAGAAAATACCTGAAGTAATATTTTAAAATAATTATTATTTTTAATCCTCTATAAACATATGTTGCCTCTCATGGTTACAATATAGGAAAATATGCAGGAACTGATAGGATTGTTAGACATTGGCTTTGAGACACTAATTTCAAAATGAAAAGAAATACTTTCATCTTCTTTGTGGATGTGGTCTATGAAGACTAGTTGATAAACAAAGGAAAAATACTTTAATATAGACCTACTGGGCTCTGCACCAATTCCACAGTTAAGTTTTTCAGACTGTTGGTCTTTAGTTGCAATTTTAAGTAATATAGTCTGCCTATTAGCTCCCTGACCTACGGGCTAAAATCTATTGTAATTAGCAAGGGAAAATAAATAAACTGATACAGGTAAAATTTTTAAAATACATCATTGAAAATTATAATGTAATTCTGGTAATATCCAAGAAATTCGTGATAGTATAAAATACTTTAAAGATCCACATAAGGTTATTCTTATCACACCTACAATGATCTCTCCATTTTAGACATTGTAGAATATAATTATATCTCAGAAATTAATGATGAACTATTGTAACCACATTAGGTTCAGGGCTCTAGAGGATGAGATTCCTTACCAAGAACATTATAATAATTACATTAGATTGCAAGTTAATGTTTTAGTTTCTGGTTCTGAGAAAAAAAATGAGAAAAAGAAAGTGTTTGCTGGCATATATAATTTTTATTAAGAGGGGAAATGCTTTCAGGAATAAAATAATTCAGAGGAGTATGCTTCTCATTTTAGGTTTCTATATGTAAATCTAGCAGTTACAAACCTTCTAAAAAATGATGATGTTTATTGGGAACAGGGCTTATCTTTGTAATGCTTTCACCATGATGTACCTCTTTGTCTAGAACTGTTTGTAGTAAATAAACATGGAATCCAAAGATCTATAGGCAATGATTACTTGGGAATTGTTTTTAATCCTCCTGACCAGTGTTAATTGCTGAAAATAGGAACAGGAGAAAACTGTGAAAGGAAGACAACCATTTTAGTTACAGTACATCCTTATAGTCAAATTTGGAAACAAAAACAACTGAGAGACAACCCTATAAAATATAACCAACAAGAAGTCATGTGTCTCAAGAATAAAGGCAGAGCTTATTATAGCTCTTAATAATTAAATACTGATCCTGAGAGCATTCCCCCTCTTAATAAGCACTTAAATACTGAAGTGCTTTTTGTGTGGAAGCAGAAATTAGGACCATAGCTTTTATCAAGTTTTTCTTATTCTTTTTTTTTGCCATGTCTTTGAATGTATTGTTAATCTATTAACATTTTCCCATATCTCATTTTACACATTGTTGTATATAGGTTGTGTTGTTCATGGTAAATAAAAGTAAATGCAAAGTAACATACAAGCTAAGGGATATTGAGATACTGTCATCAGAGAACTTGAGAATAAATAAAGTATTAATTTTGATATTGAAGAGACTAATAAGGTGAGAGGTGATTCAATTTGATATTTGGGTGAATGTTTTTTAGAATTATTAAAAAATAGTTGTTTTATGGAAACATTCCATGACAGGGTTGGTATTAAAATCAAACACAATGAGAGAGTAAAGAGCTTAAAACTTAGTGGCAATTATTGTTAAAATTAGATTTTTTGTCAAACTGTGATCTGCCTCCCACTATAAGAATAGAAAACCCAAGTTCTTTTATTTCCCCAAGCTCTTGTATTCTGTTACCTTTGCTCTTATAGCATTTATGTCTATAACTAATAAAATGTATTTTATGTTAACACTACTTTCAGTATATGAATACAGACATACTTCATTTTATTGCACTTCACTTTATTGCACTCACAGACAATGCCTTTTTACAAATTGAAAGTTTGTGGCAACTGTGGCTCTAGCAAGTCTATTGGTACCAGTTTTTCCAATAGGACATCTTTTCTATGTGTGTTCTAAGTACTTTACTGGTCAGCTGTTTCAAAACCTATCCATTTCCTAAGGCCTCCCTTGTTCTGAGAACACTACAGTATTAAAATCAGATCCTTCAATAATTACATAATGGCCTACGTTTAAGTGAAAGGAAGAGTCACATTTCTCCCATTAAAAATCAAAAGTTAGAAATGAATAAGGTTCATGAGGAAAGAATTTCCAAACCTGAGAGAGGCAGAAAGTTAGGCCTCTTGCACTATTCAAATTTAATGCAAAAGAAAAGCTCTTAAAGGAAATTAGAATAATAAGAATAATAAGAAAATAATTAGAATAATAAGAAAACAGTCTATTTCTGATGTGAAGTTTTAGTGGTCTGAATAAAAGATCAAACCAACCACAACATTCCATTAAGCCAAAGCCTAACCCAGAGCAAGGCTTTTATGATGCCTAAGAGAGGTGAATAAATTGCAAAAGAAAATTTTGAAGCAAGCAGAGATTGAATCATGAGGTCATCAATGATATTGGATGATTTCATTGTCAGGAGAGATGGGTGAATCATTGCTTCAAACTGTCCTGCACAGCAGTAGTGACAGCTCCCATGGTAATTTGTCCATGCAAGGATGCCCATAGAAAACTACCCATTTGATGAAGGCCTCTATTAAGAGGAAGAATTCTGAAATTGCCTCAGAATTTATTAGATCAATATCCTTAAGTTCCAATACCATCTGCCTGGAGGTAGGAGACAAGCAGCAAGCTTATCAGCCCCAATTAAGTTGTTTTGCTCACAACTTCATTTTGTTTATCTTGAAGAAGGTTTCTCACAGTAAATCCTTTTAATGTTTAAACCTATAGAATAAACATGCAGAAGGCTCTCATTGTCAGTCTTCTCCCATCAGCAGTTTGGCTGGTCCACTGAATCCTTCTTTTTCTATATTTGTATATGTCCGTCTTTTTCCAATGCCTGCATTGGGTTCAGGGATGTACCCTGCTGGCCGTGGCTGGTGATAGTGCTTTTTATGTTTTAAAAATCATGTTTTGCCTTTTATAAAATCAATGTACTTTGAAGTAAGTTTTTTATGGGCTAAGACAATTTCTGTATTATAAGGACTTCTCAGTATAATTTACTAAAATACATAACTCTTTTCTCAGTTTTTCTGAGTGTCACCTCTATGTACACTAGAATACACTGATGATTTTATATCCTGCATTTGTATGATCATGTACTAAATGTCATGGTTTATAAAACTCTTAGAACTCTTCCTAACCTGTTCTTTTCTTTTTTAAAATTATTTTTTCAATTGTTCATTTGTTCTTCAACAGTACTATTATGGTTTGGATGTGAGGCATCCCCCAAAAAGCTCACATGTGAGACAGTGCAAGAAATATGATTGGATTGTAAGACTCTTTGCCCAATCAGTGATTTAATTATAAAAGGGATTTACTTGAGTGTTAACTGAAGTGGTAGGGTATGGCTGGAGGAGGTGGGAATTGGCGTGTAGCTTTAGTTATATATATATATATATTTGTATCTGAAGAGTGGTGTCTCTCTTTCTGCCTTCTGGTCACCATGATGTGATCTACTTCCCTCAGCCACACTCTCCTCCCATGATGTTCAGCCTCATCTTCAGCCCTGAGGAATTGAGCCAACCTTCTATGAACTAAGACCTCTGAAATCATGAACCCTCAAACAAACTCTTCCTCTTCTATAATTTGCTGGTTGGGTCCTGTAGTCAACAGAACAAAAATGTGGACTAAAAGAAGTACACACTTAATGATGGGACAACTGGTTTTTCCTATAGTACCAGCTGGTTCACAACCCAACTAGTAAGGAAAAACTAAGCACATATTTCTGAGGCTGTATGAAAGGTCTCTGTCTCTAGTCGTGGAGTTGTAGATGATGCACATTAAGAAATCTTTCTTGAATAGTTGAAGAACTGCCTCTTCTCTCAGCTGTCAAAGTGTTTTAGAAACTGATTACGAAATACCTATATTGTAAAGCAACACAATGGTGCTATCTATTATAATGTGTGTCTCACATTTTTACATTTTTATTTCTGCATTTTGAGACATAAGTAGGATGGACATATTTTTACTAATCCTCATATTTTTACCAGTCCCATTTTTAAAATTAGATGCTTCAATATGTTTTATTTTAATCATAGCCCTAATTCAGATTACTAAATTCCTATTTAAAAGGTATTGTCTAAAACATTTTCTCATAGATGCTTCTAAGTGTTATGATGTTAAATAAATTGAAGTGCTTATATTTATTGTGTAATATTCTTTTCTTACATGTCCCTTGAAAAATAATATATTTAGCAAACATCTGAACCAAATTTTGTGTGATTACTTACATATTTGTAATGTTATAGGGAAATACTTTGTTTTCTATCTGCTCTTTATAAAAGTTTATTAGCATTTACTTTACAGAAATTAATGAACAGGAATTAATAATAATGGTAGATTTGTGTAAAATAAATGTAAAATAGCCAGATTGTTCCTGGGATTGGACAGTTTAGAAACATATTTTTTTTCTCACCTTCAACATAGTTCAAATTTTTCAATTATATTTTCTCCAAATTAGAGAAATATCAAAATCATTCATGGAACACCTACATTTCAAACCACTAATATTGATATTTGATTATCAACGTCAGCTTTTATCTTCCTGAAAATAGTTACCTTCTTGAGTCAGAATGTTCTATTACATTGCATTTTATTTTTATAAAAAACCAAAAGCGGAATATTTTCTCTGATATAAGGAGGCTGATTCATAAATTAGTGTGAATATATTTTTTATATAACCAGAAACATGAAAAATTTGTGTTGTATACCTGAAATAAGAAATATAATGCATTCCACTGTCATAAAAAATAAAAAAATAAAATTAAAACTAAAACAGAAAGAAAAATTCTTCAGCCAAATACCAAAACTATTTTAGCATGTTTTGTGTTTTAAATGGTCAGAGCTCAAAATGTATACATTTCTAGTAAGAAAAAATATAAATAAATCTCCTTTTATACATTTTTAAATCAACCACATGCAGAAAGCTGATAAGGAATGCTGTTATATTCTCTTTTTTTAGCAGACATTTTCTGATAGGTAGTTTATAATGCAATACCACCTTTTTCCAAACTGTCAAAATGTTGGTAGAGATACCTAGTGTAACTTGCACTGACTTTAATAGGAGTGGCTGGACAATTTTGGAGGTGCCAATTGTCTGACTACGCATATAATAGGATTAGCCAAAGTGGCTACTGATATGACAAATGAAGGATATGAAATTTCTCATTCTAATTCTGCTTATGTCAAGTGAGTCTGCGTGTAGGTCATATTTTTGAACTCATATTAATCTTTCATTATGGTTATATATTTTTATAATGACATAGATTTACGTAGACTTTGTGAGTACTAGAAAATTACCCAAGAAATAAATAATTCTTTAAAGATAATTCTGAAATATTTTAGATGAAAAATAATCTTGTAAAGTTTGAGAGATTATTCAAATATTAAGTTTAAATTCATATGTAAATCCTATCAAAATCAAATACAAAGCATCACTTAATTTAACTAATTTTTTAAAAATTTAATTAAAAATGAGAATTGTATCTAATTAGACTGTACCAATATTTATAGGTTGTACACGTATGATACCATTGTACATATATGAATCTACCACAGTCAATCTCTACACCACAGTAAATCTCACCATGTGCATATCCACAACATTGGGATCCTAATTAGAATAAGATATATTCCATGCTTATAAAAATATATCAAAATAGATTCTACTGCCACGTATAAATAAAAGAACCAATTTAAAAAAAGAAAACATACAAAAATTTGATTCAGTTCATTCATATCTACACTTTAACTACATATTATATTTGTGATTTGGGAGAATTTACTTCTCCTTCTTGAATTTATTCATTTTTTCATTTATTAGTGATAATAAAGATTACTACCTTAAAAAGTTTTAGCAGTTATACAAACTCTCAGCAGATGACAAGACAAAGCAGCACATTATTATTGGCAGTGGCTGCTAATTATATTTGAGTTTTTCTCTTATATTTTATTTATTTTGTTACTTTCTACTGCTTTTCAGAGTTTATACATATTATTTTGTTTTAGCAGTTTATTAACAATATATTATTAAACCATAGTTTCTGTTAGAAGAGAAATTTATAGAAGTTAGGTGACTTACTCTAAACACCATTTACAGTCATGGAGTTTGACTGTGGGACAAAGATTATAAAAATTTTAAGTAAAATTCAACATGGGCTAAATAATTCAGCATGGAAGTTATCATTATAATTAGACAAATGATGTGTGGATTTTATACTTGATATGATATGTATGTATTTGGTTGCCAAGAGGAAAAAAGTGGAATTTAATAAGTATAGTTTACTTAATTTTTTGTTTCATTGTTTATTTTACAGAAGAAGACCTCTAGACACAGGTTGTACAAGGTTAGGCAAAAACTATACAGATCTCTAAGGTCCAAGTTCCCTCTTTCTTCTAATACAAATCTATGGAGGTCACAAATTTAAAAGGAATTCTTAAGCATCTGTTCTTTCTTAGGGATCTAGAAGGGAGTCTATTATGTTGACTTTTGTATTTATAGAGGTTCCCATGTTCCTTGGATCTTAGCCCCATTCTCCATGTTTAAAGCCAGAAATGGGACATTTTCTGATATTACTCATCTCTGACCTCTATTTCACCATATAATTTTTCTCTGTCTTTTCTGCTTACTTTCCCCTTCCTTCAAGGAATATTATTATTACATTGGCTTCACTTGTATAAGCCAGTACAATCTTAAATTCCTTAAGTTAATCATATTGTATAAAGTTTCTACTCCCATCTGTGCAGCTATGTAAGACAACATGTTCAGTTTATGGCATTAAGACATGATGTCTTGTGGTTGGGCTGTTATTCTTCTTACTGTACTTACTGCATTAAATGAATTCTTCAACTAAACTTTAACATATATCAGTTGAAAAGTTTTTATATATACACAAAATTTTACCAGTGATAAAGCAACTCTGAGATTTACCTGTTCTTCCTTGCTTCATAATGTTTTAAAATATTATTGTTTTAAAATTTACATTTTTATTTTTTATTTTATATTTTCCACAGTAAAAAAACCCACCAATTTTTAAAAAATGAAGAAAATAGTTTAGAATTTTGATAAAAATATTGTTGAATGTCAATAATATTTAATTACTATGGGTTGCATAGATGTCCCCTTAAGGTTTGGTCCTTAGCCTGTGATTCACTTGGAATGTTGAAGCCTTTGAAAAGTGGGGCCTGGTGGGAGGAATTTAGGAAATGTGGTCATGATCTCAAAGGAGATTGTGGGATTCAAATCTATTCCTGTTCCCTCTCATTCCTTTCCTCCAACCATGAGGGGAGCAGATTATTCCACCACACTGTCATGATTTGTATCACCTCACCATGGGCCTGAAATCAAGAAGGCAAACTCATCAAAACCAGAAATGTTTATGAATTATACCAGAGTTTCTGCAGTGTACCTATATGATACAAAAGATTATACAACTTTGCAGTTCACTAGCTCTTAAATTACAAGTTATAATAAAACCCTGTGGGCAATGGATATGGCTGCATCACCATATTTCTTTTTAAAATACTAACAAACAAATCAAATGTTGATCAATATATAAGTATGTGAAAATTATATATATTGCCATGAGCTCATAATAGTCTTCATCCCAATGATTCCTTACAACTTCATATACCTAGTTATTAAACCTTCCATCATGTGTGATTGTTTATCTTTCCTAGATGCCAACACCAACAGTTATAGCTACTAAATCCATTCATAATTTAATTTCATTATTTGTTGAATATTCACAAATAACTATATTTAGAAAAAGTTCATCCCCAGCATTCTGTAATAAATGCACAAATTATTTTAATCTGTGAAAGTTGTGTGCCCTACATTTAAATATTATCTGAGTATTACAATGTGTAGAATTTGAAAGTTTATAAATTCTACAATGGTGTATTACACTCAAATCACTTAGCAATTTTCAGTATAGATGTGTAAATCACTTAGCAAAAGTTTTCAGTATAGATGTGTAAGTAATACTACGAAAATGTTTTTTAGGCATTTTAGCAATTTTTCTTCAAGTTAACTAATCATATAATAAATTTAAAACTCAGTTTTATTATTTTATATTTCTATAACACTCAGATAAAATTTCACATTTATCTCTTAGTAAGAATAATAACATGAGAAAATATGTTTAACTCATTGTTTATGTAGAGTAAGAGAGCCTAGAAAGAAATGTAAAGAAAGTATTTGAGTTGAGAATTCTCTGGACTAAAATAAAATTAAAATAAAATTTATATTACCTTATTTAAATTTTCTTAGAGGATATGAAAATCTTCACATACATAAAATGTATATATCTTTATTCATAATACTTTTCTTTTTACCTAAAGAAAAGTACATAGCCAACATATGGGCAAAATGGTGTGTACCCAACATAAATTAGATAATAATAAGAATACTGTCTGTGAGGTAGCATATAAAATGATATATGCTCCAGTTATTGCTCTAAATCTAGAAGTTATTTTAAAAACATACTACATTCAAGGTCATAAGATTGATAAAGCGTATAAAGAAAAATTATATGTTATGTATTCATTTTGAAAATGCTCCTAGATGTCAAGTTACAAGATGCTGTATTTAAAAAAAAATATATGACTCAACTGTTGGAACAGAAAAGAAAGTTATACCCAATAATCAAAAGATAATTAAAATTTATTTTATTTCAATGAAAATGAAATTATTTGGACTGGTCAATGAAAATGGCATCAGTAAACCAGTGAAAGAAATGCATAATATGAACCTGTAGAATTTAATAGGATTCTAACTGCAGTATATAAAGTCCAGAAGATTGCAGCTCAAAAAATAGTATTATTACACGTGAATAAATGCCCAGGAAATGTAAACATCAACAGTTTGTGGACATTAGAGGTTAAGAATTTCCCATTCTTTATCTCACACCTCCAATAGAAGATCTTGCACTTCTGATTAAAGTAACTGTTAAGGGGCATCATTTTTGTAATGTCAATTCCATGGTTGTTCTGATACTTGGTGTTTGTGTGCCTGTGTGTGTTTGTGTATGTGTGTGAATGTGTTTGTGTGTGTGTTTTGTCCCATTCATGTATTCCTCAGAATAATTTTAGATGTTGAATCTGCCCAATATAAATGCATATAGAAAAGTAAATGAATTGAAATGATTTATAAATTAAAACCTTACTGTGGTCTTCATGAACTCTTTTTGAAACTCCTAATTTTACTCTGTGCTTATTTCAAGATCACACAACACTCTCTCATATGGGGCTTCACACATCCATCATATAAGGAGGAAATTTTGTGTCTTTCCCCTTAGTGTAATATTTCTTATATTAAATAATTTATCATTTTAAAGGTTAAAGACTTTGGTTAATATGGGATGATACTTTAAAATGTACTCAAAACTTGTTCTTTGGCAACTATAAAATTTGAGAAATATCTTATTGTTTTGAATACTTTAACAAGGAAGTTATTCGCAGTTTTCATAGAGTACATAATATAAGAGACAGATTAATATGTCCTACATAACTTTATTTTATCTTAAGAACAAAATCAAGTTTTGTAGGCATAATTTTATTCCTCTTATTCTTGTTGAACACTTTCACGCTGTCCCCAAGGAGTAATTCTAAAACTGAATTACAATATCATGAAAATTTGTGATTTAGTTTACTTTCTAGATTTTAGATTAGTACTTTGGAGAGTAGCATTGATAGGGAGAAAATAGCAGAATGGAAAGGATACATGTTTTGAAACTGAGGGTCTTGTTTTGAAAGCAAAGCAGGTTTACCTATTTAACCAAGTAGCTTCAACAATTTACTTGTCTTTTCCATTTCTATTTTTTCTCACCTCTGAATTGGAGGCAATAATAATCTTCTTTACATATGTAATTAGTTTAGAGATAATATAGACTTGACACAGTCAATTTATAGATGCTGATTGTCCTGATTACTAATGACATTCTGATTATTGCTATTAACTTAATCTTTTGATTTCACATAAAAGTATACCTCATTAAAAATTTTAAAATAAATAAATAAAATTAACTCAGTATCTGTCTTGGAACATATGCTAAAGCCATATACAACATAATTCATTTTTGGTGTATTTTAAAAGCTTTATTGGGGTGTAATTTATACATAGTAAACTGCATGTTTAACATCTACAATTTGATACATGTTTACTTATATAAAAATCATCGCTGCAATCAAAAGAATGAAAACATCTGTCAAATAAACACAGTAAACATTAATCTTTAAAAAAATTTTACACAGCTAAGAAAGTAAAAATTTTTATACATAAATTGAAAAAATGCATTTTTTCCTTTTTACTTGATTATATTAATTTTTCAAAACACAATTAGTGTTCACTTTCTTTTCATGTATACTATATGTCCAAAACTTCATATCACACACACAAAATCTTCCCCAACTCCTTTTATTTTTAGAAATATTACATCATATAGAATAGTTACTTCTACAAAGAATGAATTAAGCAATAGAGAAATTTAATTCTCAAAAATGCAAAGCTTTTTTAAGATGAATGCATTGACTTCAGCATGTCTTCATATATCCATCTGCAGGATGTATTATTTCCATTTTCAAACCAGTTGATTTATTGTCACAAGTTGACTTCTGAAGCTACAGATAATACAAGAGTTTGGAAAGGGGGAAGATGAAATCTGCTGCTTATACTTTTCATTAGGAATGCAAAAAGTTAACTCAGAACCAAAGTACACATTCTCTACGACCAACCAGCTAGCTTTGGCTCAGGAAAACTTATATGAGAAAGAGTATGAGAAACTGTCTCTAGAAAAGGACAAAAAAGCTGTTTTAACCATATTTACCAGAGTTACTAAAATTGCATAGGACCACAGCAGAGCACAATACTTAAAGATCTTAGTGCTCCTAATAAGGAAATACACTCAGTGTTTAAAGTATACTTTATACAAGGCTTGTGAGAATATTAAGATGGATTAGAATTCAAAATGAGATTTGACTTTTTAAAATACAAATCATATTGTTAAAAACTAGTCAAACTTAATATGAGAAAATATAACATGTAAGAAGAAAGTGCTTCAAAAAAAAGAAATTGAATGCATAAAATGAAATGCATTACATAGTGTAAACTAATTAAAATTTACCAAGAAAATCTTGCAAAATATATCAAGACACTATTCTTCTGACATATATCTATGAGATGCAATAAAATATTAGAATAACTATTTTTAAGCTGGAACATAAAACATCTATTTATTAGTAAAGTCTCAGAATTATAGATAGAGATTCTTTCTATTCTAAGAAAAATACAACTTTGGAAATAAAAAATAAAGAAACCAGTAACCTTATGTTTCTCATAATTTCAAAAATAAAATAAGCAAAAGTAAAGAAAATGTGTCTAATTATCTAAATTTAAAAAATTGATATAGCCTAGAAGATAGAAACAAATAGAAAATCTTAATATATCTTAATTATGGCTATTCATTTAAATTTCCAAAGGGAAACTATATTACATAGCAGTTAATTAAAATAATTAGCAAATAAAGCAAATACCATTCAAACATTTGTTGTATTATCACATCAGAAGGTGAAATTACTCTCATATAAACATTTTAAGTAAACCACACCATTTATGTTATGGTTTAGATAGGAGGTGTCCACCAAAAGCTCATGTGTGTGAAAATGCAGAGAAGTTTAGAAGTGAAATGATTGAGTTATAAGAGTCTTAATGTAATCAGTGCATTAAAATACTGATAACTGGGTGGTGACTGCAGACAGATAGGGTGTGGCTGGAGGAGGTGGGTCACATGGGATTGCCTTGGGGTTTATATTTTGTATTGATACGGAGAGTTCTCTCTGTTTCCCAGTGCCCTGTCCCCAACTGCTTTCCTCCACCACATTCTTCTGCCATGAAGCCCTTCCTTACCTCAGGCTCTGAATAAAGGAGTAAGCCATTTATGGATTGAGATGTCTGGAACCATGATCCACCAAATACATTTTTCCTCCTCTAATTGTTGTTTTAGGTCTTTTAGTCACAGTAGTGAAAAAGCTAACTAAAACAGAAACTGCTACTGAGAAGTAGGGTTGTTGCTATGAGTAACCTAACTATGTGGTTCTGAAGTTTTGGAGCTTTAGGGAATTTATGGGAGAAATTTCAAGAAGTTTAGAGATGAAAGCTAGAAAACTTTTAGAAAGATGTAAAAGGAGATTAATAGGTGATTCTGATCAGAACTCAGAAGACCAGAATGCCAATCTGATGATGTATAGTCAAGAGTAGGCTGAGTTTTCAGAGGAGGAGAATTCTATTGGAAACTGGACCAAAGTCCATTTATATTACGTCCTGGCTAAGTTGCCCATCTTTTCTCCAAGTCTTGAGACTTTCTGTGAGGCTGAATTTAAAGGTGATGGATTTCTTAATCTGACAGAAATTTCTAGGCAGCTTAGCATTCAGGTAGTGCATGGGTATTGCTGGCAGCTGTTAGCCAAGTTTATTGTGATAATCAAGAGCCAACAGCAGAGCAGAAAGATTTGAAAAACTTGCAGTTTGGCAGAAACCTGCCAGTAAAACTGTGGCTGAGGAAGATGTGATTCTTAAAGTCAATACAGTCACGCTAAAGAAATACTAAAGTGTTGGGCTGGGGATGTGACTCAAGTGGTAGCAAGCTCGCCTGGCATGCCTGTAGCCCAGGTTCAATCCTCAGCACCACATACAAAGATGTTGTGTCCGCTGAAAACTAAAATAAATAAATAAATATTAAAATTCTCTCTCTCTCTCAATCTCTCTCTCTCTCTCCCTCTTTAGAAAAAAAAAAGAAAGAAATACTAAAGTGGGGCTGGGATTGTGGCTCAGCAGTAGAGCGCTCGCCTAGCACACATGGGTCCTGGGTTCAATTCTCAGCACCACATTAAAAAAAAATTCTCTCTCTCTCTCTCTCTCTCTCTCTCTCTCTCTCTCTCTCTTTAAAAAAAAAAGAATAGAAAGAAACACTAAAATAAGAAACTAGTAAGAAAGATAGCTTAATTAAGGACATCGCAAGACTACACCCATCTCGGTTCAAGAGTGAAAAAGTAAAAATCCCTTTCAGAAGAGACCATTGCTGCACCTGCACCCTCCTTGTAGTGATGGGGTTAGAAAGTTGTTGGTTTTGTTTTTTTTTTTTTAAACATGCTTAGCCACCATGCACTCAGAAGCTTGGCCTCTGCTCAATATAGTGGCAGGGCTTGGCATGCCCACATTGTGCTTTTTCTACAGGAATGTTCAAGTTAGCAGGTCATAGAGGCTTCCACCAAGATCTCAAAAGGAGGCCCAAGAGGGCAGGAAAAGTATAGCAGGGTTGAAGTCAGATGTGAGTAGAAAGCCAAAGCTGCAGTGGAGACCTCTGAAATTAAGAAATGACAGTGCCATGGAACATCTGCCAAGGAAAGCTGCAGGAATCAATCAGAGAAAAGCCAAGAGAGAAGCCATGTGGCCTGCAATGAGCTTGTCATAGGAACCCTTTGGAGAGAACACCATAATGCAATGTTCTTCAGATCCCAGATGTGGTACTACAGGAATTGTTTGCCCAGCTGAATTTTTTTCCTTCTTAAATCCCATCTCTTCTCTCTATACACTTATATCTCTTCATAAAGTACTTTTGGAAAATCCTGAAACTACAGAAACGACAGGGCCTACATCTGTTTTGCATTATGTGGTGGGCATGAGCTTTTGAGAGCCAAGGGGCATAACGATATGATTTAGATAAGAGAAATCCCCCTAGAACTCACATATGAGACAATGCAAAGAAAGGTTACAAGTAGGGTGTGACTGGAGGATGTGGATCTTTCGTTATGTGCCTTTGGGGTTATATTACCTTGTAGTTAAGAGAGCTTTTTCTGCTTCCTAGTGTCAGGTCCCCAGCTGCTTTCTTCTGCCACATATTTCCATCATGATGTTTTGCTTCACCTCAGGCCCCAAGGACTGAGAACTCTGAAACTGTAAATCCCCAAATAAACTTTTCCTTCTTAAAATTGTTCTCATCCAGTAGTTTGGTGGCAGCAGTGAAAAAAATAAAACTTACTAAAAAAATTTGCTCATAAAATGTAAAATCAGCAAATCAGTCATAGATGAGTGATAGTCCTCTGAACAAGACAGTATGTTATCTTTTACAACACTTAGATAACATGGCTAAAGTAGAAGTCTCACTAGCTGATATCAAGACTCATTTTAAATTGTAATAATTAATATCATGAGGTACTAGCATAAAGATTAACACTTATGCAAAAGGAAATACTAAAACAACCCAGAAATTGATTCCCGTTTATCTTCTATAATGTTGTTGTTTTTTATTTATTTTTTCCTCCTAGAAAATCACCAAAAAAATATAGTGGTAGATGAACATTCTTCAACAAATGTTTCTGGAATGACTGGTATCCATTTGAGAAAAGAAATATGAACTCAACTCCCTACTTCATCACAAAATGTACTTAGGACAGATCATTATAATAGCTAAAATCATAAAACTTAAAAAGACACATAAGAAAGAGTCTTACAATCTGGCAGTAGTGAAAGATTTCTGATTAGATGATAGACTGCAATGTCAAATAATGAACTGTAAAATCCCTCAAAAGTAAAAAATTTGATTCTGAGATAAGGATCATGCAAGTCCAAGACCAGGAGAATTTTTTTTAATTTTTATATTTATATATATTTTAATTTATAATAATGTTTAATTTATAATTTTAAACTTATTTGCAAAATATACTTCTGACAAAAAAACCTGGCAGTCAATAAATATAAAGAAGTTCCTGCAAGTGGTCAAAAAAATTCCCCAAAGCAACATAATCAAAGATTTGAATGGGCATTTCACAGTAGCACAAATGGTCCATTAGTTCCTAAAGAGATCTTCAACATCATCAGTCATCAAAGGAATGCATGCTTGAGGTTCATGCTTATATTGGCCAGGGCTTTTCAAAGAAATAGAATCTCTAAATTATTCTGTTTCCTTGGAGGGCCTTGACTATTATACCAACATATATATGAAACAAAGAGAGGGAAAATACTGGAGAGAGAGAAGAGAGAGAGAAGTGAGAGAGAGAGATCAAATAATTTTTCACACAAGCATAGCATAAGTGGTAGGTGGGGACAGAGGAAAGAGCGACAGTACAGCCTGATACAGAAGACTGTCTACTGGAAAATTCCCTTCTCTTCAGAGGAAGTCAATTCTTTATTTCTAAGAACACCAACTGATTGGATTAGATTCAGCTTTATTATGAAGGTAACCTGCTTCACTCCAAGTCTACGTGATTCATATTTTAATGTCATGTAAAAAAAACCTAACCTCCCAGGAACATCCTGTGTACTGTTTGACCCAATATCTGGACACTGTGGAGTAAGCAGATTGGTACATAATTTAATTCACATAATTAAATTTACTGTAGTGCATTCTTCATACATTTTACATGAAAATAAAAAGAAAACTACATATAATTATTGGATTCTAGCGAAAGACATACAGGCAGAAATATTGAGGGGGTACAATAATAATAAATTTCTATTGGGCTGGGTATATTGCTCAAGTGGTAGAGCGCTCGCCTGGCATGTGTTCGGCCCGGGTTCGATCCTCAGCACCACATACAAAAAAAAAAAAAAAAAAGAAAGATGTTGTGTCCGCCAAAAACTAATATATATATATTAAAAAAAAAAAACTTCTCTCTCTCTCTCTCTATTAAAAAAATTCTATTGCTTGCATGTGTGTCTCTATTACTTATGTGTGTCAGGTACCTAGTGTAATCATATCAGACTTTAATTGAGATTTAGAAATGACTTCTCACCTCTGATACTCAATATGACATACTGTGATCTTCTGGAATGCTTTCTTCTTCCAAGCAATACTTATCATGTAGAACCTGTCATCACTTAGTTAAGATCACACCTCATTTGATTTCCCAAGATGCACCACTGATCTCTTTCCCCAGTGATTTATCAGACCAATTAGTTTATATTGCTTTTATAGCATTTGCCATGTTTTAATTATTTTTTTTCTTTTTCATGCTTGTTCAACAACATTATATGTAATTGCTAACTTGTTTGCCCAAATAAAACATAAACTTACTCTGGTCAGGATCTAGGATTTATTTAACTTGCTTTGTTCTTAATTCTCACTATACAATCATTCTAATATATATTCTAAAATATATATTTGGTAAACTTGTTACTTTGTATAACTGTCTAGTAAATTTCCACAAATCTGGAAGATTAAAACAACATATGTTTATATATCACAGTCACAAGTTTAGAAATACTGTATCTGGTTCCTAACAGTGATGCAACCAAAATGTCTCCGAGTGTTTTAATACTAACTGAGAGTTTGGCCAACCTTACATGGATGTTGACAAAATTAATTTCCTCATAATGTTAGAACTTATCATGACTTGCTTCCTGAGGTCAGCAGAAGAGAAGAATCTAGAATTTCTTCTGTTTCTGCAACCTAGATCCTTTTAATAGGCCCATGTGATTATATAAGATGCAACTAAGAAAACCTGTCTCTGCTTTAACCTGAAGCCAATAGATCAGTTATCTTAATTATGTCTGCAAAATCTCTTGGCCTTTGACATATGATGTAACATTATTTCTGGAGTGATATTCCCACATCCTTGCTATTTCATTTGGTTAAAAAAGGGTTAACAGTCCATGTCAACTAAAGAGGTGTGGGCTGCAGAATAGCATTGATCATTCAAGATCATCTTACAATTCTGCATACTGTTGGGAGTAATAAACAATAATGATACATATTTGCATAAAGCATTCAAAATTTTATCAAACCCATCTATGCACTTGCAAACATTATATCATTGAACAAATTGGCAAGAAGTGTTCAACATGGGTGTCTCCAAAGCACTCAATATATATATATTCCTGCAATAACATTGCAAATATGATAATTGTTGTTTTCTAATAATTGTCATTTTTTGGTAGTTCAAAATTTCTTGGGATCTTTTTTTTATTTTGTTTTAATTAGTTACACATGGCATTACAATGATCTTGTCATATCATACATTTGAATCAAATGGGATATAATTTCTCATTATTCTGAGTGTACAGGTTGCAGAATCACCTTGGTCATACAGTCACGTATATATTGATGTTTGTATTTAACAGATTCTTGTGATTCCAGTGACTTTTAATCTACCTAGTATAATAAAATTTAAAAAATAAATAAATAGAAATATTCCTACTCAAATGATATGTAAAATTTTAAGAATGATCTTTGCAGGATAAGAACTAGCATGCTAGAAATACATGATAAACATTTATATAATGAACAACACTGAGGTCTAAATCCTTTAGATAGCATGAAATCGAAGTTGACTAGACATCAGAGGCATTAATGTACTCGAATTTATTTGTTCTTTTAAAAAATCTTTGTTCAAACATTTCTATTGGGTAACCACAATAGTACCATGTTTTTAAATTAAAATAGCATTTTATATTTTCATTGGAAACAGAAAGATGTATACATACTACAAAGCAAATTTCCTACGGGTGCAATGTATTTATGACTCAAAGGATTTTACATTTAAAGCTTTTTGACTGTGATTTACAAAAATAGTCTATGTTTAATGAGCTAACAAATTCCTTAAAAGCATGTTTTTCAACTCCAATATACAATGAGCAAATAAAAACAAAATGCAAAAGGGAAAAAAATATTGGCCTTTTTTCTTTGTTTGGCTACAGACAATAATTGGCTTAGTCCCAATGCATGGAGTGTTAATGCAGCATTTAAATGACACATTACTATTTCCCTTCTAAAGAAGAGAATTTATTGCCAGTTCTCTTCTCTTGTGAATCCTTTCCCTTTACATCATAAAATAGTTGTTCCAAACATAACTATAGCAGAGAAATGGAGTAAAATTGTTTTATAATGCATTATATTTTCTCATGAACTGTTTATTTTATTATAAGTAGAGAAGTTTTACAGAATATATTTAAGATTTTGTTGGTAGGCAAATTTATGTTATTTACTTTAAAAAATAGAATTAAATTTCAAGTATTATAACTGGTTCTATTTTAAATACTGCATACATATATTGTAAGGGTTTTGTGAAATACACTGAAAAGATGGTGTTTATTGTTCTTAAGTCAAATAAACCAAAATATAGAGTATTTTATCTTTTAATAATAATATTTTAAAAAATTTAAAAAAACAATTAGTTGTAGATGGGCACAATATCTTCATTTATTTTTAAGTGGGGCTGAGGATTGAACTCAGTGCCTCACATGTGCAAAGCTATCACTCTACCACTGAACCACGACCCTAATCCCATGAATTTTTTTTTAAATGGAGCTGGCTCTGTAAAGCAAAACATTCATTCAAGCAAAGAATCTGACCTGAAAACATTTTCATTTCTCAATTGGGAGCTAACAAACTACAAAAAAAACACACAAATATTCATAAATCAATGCAAGTAGTGGAATATTGTGGCCAAGGGTAGAGAACTTGCTGCAATATATTCATGCTCAAATCTGTGTTTGGTAAACCATGAGTATTTAGTTAAATAGTCTAGTATTTAGTTAAATAGTCTTTGCCTTGGTTTCTTCTTTTGTAATATGAAAATAATAAAACACTTCCCTCACTCCTGTCATTTTTTCAGGATGGTATTTTTCTTTCTGTGCCTGTTTTATTTCATTTCTCATAATGTCCTCCTTGCCTTGAATGACAGAATGTCCTTTTATTGTTTAAAGACTGAATTGTGTTCCATTGTGCAAATAAACCACATTTTCTTTCTTTCTTTCTTTCTTTCTTTCTTTCTTTCTTTCTTTCTTTCTTTCTTTCTTTCTTTCTTTCTTTCTTTCTTTCTTTCTTTCTTTCTTTCTTTTGTTATTAGAGATTGAACCCAAGGGAGGTTTAATCACTAAGCCACATCCCAAGTCCTTTGTAATTTATTTTATTTTAAGGCAGGGTCTACTCACATTTTCTTTATCTGATGATGGATGCCTAGGTTAATTCTGTAACTTGACTATTACGAGTAATAATATAATGAACAGGAGAGTGCCGATAATTCTAAGCTATAGCTTAGTTATATGTACATATATATACACACATACATATAAAGGCTATGAAATCATTATATCTTAAAAAGTTAAAAGTTAAATTGCTAAATAATAGTGAAGTTTCATTTTTAAGTTTTATAGAAATATTTGTACTTATTCTGTAGTAGTTCTACTATTTGCATTCCCACCAACAGTGTGATAGGGTTCCAATTTCTTTACTGGCTTGCCAATATTACCAAATCAGATCCATTTTACCCATGGCTGAATGCCAATTACTAAAATGAATTTTGCAAAAGATCAAGGGTTTACTCGTAAATCCATAAAGCAGGTGGATACAGAAGATCCAGCCTCAAATCTGCCTCACTGAGGGTAGAATGTGGAGATATTTTTAGAATAAAGAGGCAGGGTGATCTGAGGTGTGGGAAAAATTAATTGAAAGTAAAGAGAAGTGCAGTAATTGCAAATGCATAATCATATTCTATGGTTCTTAAGAAATAGTACTGTTCAGTTAGAATTAAAAACAAACAAACAAAAAACTTCAAACCTCTTCCCATAAAAACTGTGGGTAGAGTTTTGTCCTTCTGGGAAAAAAAAAACAAACATAGTCACCCGTTGGATGCTTGGGCAATCCCAAATGAAGGCATTAATGGATTCAACTTGTTTGAGCTTTGAAAGACTTCCTTCAATTTCTTGACATACAACTTAATCAACTGTTAACATCATGATCATATGTCAGTGTTGTTATCTATGGAAACCTGGTAGGGACATCAAATAGTTTATCATTTACCAGAGTCACTTCCAAAATCAATGATGAAAGCAGGTAACTAGAAGCAAATGAAACTGGAAATTTTACTGAGGTTTTCCCCAAATTTACTTTTTTTGTCTTTTTGATAAAAGCCATTCTAACACTTTTGAAGTAATATTTCATCTTGATTTGTATTTGTATTGCTAAAAATTTGTATTGAGAATTTTTCCTATATCTATTAACCAAGGGTATGTCTTTGTTTAGAAATCTCTACTTCAGTTCTTTTCCAATTTTTACATCAGGTTATATGTTGATTATCTTGATTTAGTAATTCCACATGTATACATATATTAAAACATGATGTACACCATATATTAGGTATAATTTTATTTGTCTATAAAAACCTTAGAGAGTTATTTGACATTAAATAAGTAAATTATATAAAAATTACATACAGTGATAACCTCAATTGTATAAGTTATTTAAATACAGCAATTATTATATTACCCTCTTGTTTAGGATGTTTACTAAATCTAGACAAATTTGTTATTTTTTTAAAATAAAACTTTATGTTTACATTTCAATTTATACTTTACTTACACTTCAACAAAATCATCCTATAGACATGCTTTACACAATAAGAAATGTAAAAAATCAATAAATTGGCATATGTCTCTCTTCAGTAAATTTTCATGTCTGAATTATAGCAAGTCATTTACTGATCAAACACTGAGACTAAATGATGGTTAAAAACTGCCTGTGAGTGATACAGACAAGTGGTAAAACAAATTAGTTGTGGTTTTCAAATTCCAAATCCATAATTATTCTACTAAATGAGATATGTAAGTAGTAACTGCCATATTTATTATTATTATTTTGTACCTTCTTAAGTTAGTGTTGATGAGTTTATTTTTAACATTGTATCTGGATTTCTCTAGAAATATTTTAATGCAAAATGTATGAAAAAGGATGATTTCTCAAATAATCAAAAATCAAAAAATGGTCAGAGAATTACATTTTAAATTCATACACTTAAAATTAACATATTGGATTTTATTTAATTGAATATATTTGGTTCCCCTACACATGAAATGAAATAGAAGATATGTTTTAACAAGCCTCACAACAGAGACCTGGAAATGAATAGTAATCATAAATTGGTTAACTTCAAGATATCAACAATTTATAAATTCTGCATTGGGAGAGAAATGTAAACAGAAACAAAAAAAACAAAACAAAACAAAACAAAAATACTATTACAAGAATGTTAGGTTTAAAACGGTATGAAGATTGTTGACATTGCTAAATAAAATGCTAATTTATCCTATGCACACATAGCACCCATTTCTGAAATATCTATAACTCTTCTTTCACAGTAAAACAAGAAACTTCTCTTAAACTTTATTAATTATTTATTTATAAAGCATTACCATTGGCTTTACATTAAGAAATTATTTATGTTTATAATCTGAGAACACAGTCATTCTTACAGTTCCCTGAAGGAACAGAATCTAAATAAATTTTGCTGCTATTACTACTTTATAAACAATCATATAAAATTAATTTATTTTTCAATGTCACGACATTTAGTTCAGCTACTGTGGAGCTGCTCTTTCCAAATGCACTTTGACTTGGAATGAGGAATTGTCATACTTTCATGGAGTTCTGGTTTCAGATAGTTCTGATAGGTAAATAGAAAAAAAATAATTTCTACTGGGTATATTCCTTAACGATTATGCAAGATTCTTATCTCTCTTCAAGAATAATCAATAATTCTATGAAAAAATAATTATAAATATATTGTTAGTTTAATATGAATGAATATCTAAGTTATGGAGGATGACAGTTGTAGGGAAATGATAATAATTTATTATTTATTATTTAAAATCTAAGGAAATTAACTTTCTATTGGAAAATATCAATAAAATGTGAAATAAAAACACAAATCTGATTGTGATAATTAATTATTGTCAACATATAAAACAAAATTTAAATATAGCTTCCCCTTTGTTATATGGTTTGAATATGAACTGTCCCCTTAAACCTCATGAGAAAATATAATTAGATTACAAAACTTGTGGCCTAATCAGTGGATTAAAGCATTGAATGGATTAATAATTTGAAAGGACTACCATACTGTATGGCAACTATTGATAGGTATAGTATGACTATAGGAAGTAGGTCAGTGGCACATGCCTTTGGGGTTTATATTTTATCCCTCAAATCTTGACCTCTCTTCTTCCTGGATGCCATACACTGAAGAGTCTTCCTCTCTCACACTCTTTTGCCATGATGGTTCTACCTCACCTTAGGTCCAGAGCCATGGAATTGGTCAACTATAAACTGAACCTCTGAAACTAGGAGACCAAAATAAACTTTTCCTGCTCTAACTTGTTCTCCTAGAATATCTTTATCATAGTGATGTAAAGCTGATTAATACACCTTTCTTAATGAGAACATGGGGAATAGTTTTTACTCTTGAGAGAGGATAATACAAAGACTGGAAAATATGAAGAAATTAGCAAGATGGTAGAATCTTAGAAATCTAGAGATCTTTTATCCTTGTGAAATAAAAGATGGAATGTAACAGTTCCCTAATAAAGTTTACTAATCCTCTGTCTTTCAAAAGCAGTTTTGCCACTAATTTTACTCCTATATTCTTTTCTTCTAGTTCCCACTTACTTGGTAAAATGGACAAATGTATTTACTCTAGGATATATGATTCAATCCAGGTACTTTTGAAAGTGAAAAGGTAAGGATTAATCATCAAAGCAGGCAATAGGCATAAAGATTTCTCCATCAAATGTGCATTCTTTTTGAGATTCTTCTGATATCAACATTTTTGATTTCTAAGTGTCTTTTTAGCATTTTTAACAATTTTAACAATTTATCACTTTTAACAATAAAATACATTGTGGTAATAAAATAATTGTGGTAAGAGTTCTATGCTGCCCTTGTCTCCATTGTACCCGACAGGCTACCTTATTTAGTCATCTTTGTACGAGTAGGTATTACCTGTGCAGAGTTCCTCAAAAGTTAGTGTTAAGCCTCTGCCTCTTTTGACTTCATTATTTGAATAAACAACTTTATTATTCACATTCCCTTGGTGAGGAATCATGTTGGCTCCAATTAAAATCAAATCTTTGATTGTGATCAATCAAGGTGCTTAGGAAAAATATACTCTGGATGTATTTATTAAGGGGTCATAGTGAATTGTGGTAAATATATAAATTGTGTTAAAAGGAAATGTAGAGAAATACCCTCAGAGTTACAGTTGAACCCAATATGCCCAATATTTCTGAAGTCAACTATTTAACAGAATATGGAATGGATTTTACAGATATCAAATTGGCCAAGAACCCCTTCTCAGTTTCTATTGTTATTTCTAAATATTGACAAGAAGAAATGAGCATAATGTTAGAGGTGATAAGATATATAAAAAGTTTTAGAAAAATGTTACGTAGATATCTACTGACTAGGAAAAAAACAAGTTTGATTAGAACCATTACTAATGAAATTTAGTAAATTTGATTTTTATATAAAAAAAAACTTCTGTAGTTTTCTGGTCTGGAATTTCCCAAGAATATGAGGTTAATTTAGACCCAAAACTAGAATATAGTTATATTAGTGAATCTTAAAAAAAATAGAATATTTCTGAAGTTGTTTTCAACTATAGAATTGTCACATAAGGAGTAGAATCTACATTCAAAATTACAAAAGCAAACAACTTTGGGTATAAGTTTGGTTTTGTGATGAAGAGTTGAGTGTAAATAAACTGGATGCTTAAAATAACAAGATTTCAATTAAGTTTATTAAGAAAAATAACTGCTTTAAGCATGAGATCAGACTGGAGGCAACAGAAGAGAGATTCTTAGGCAAGAATGCCTGATAACTATGTAGAAACTGATAGAGCCAGAAGTTTTTAGTCAGTTTAGGGCCTACAGATCTTTCTAAGCTCCTACACAGGTAGACGTAATCAATGTTTGCTAGTATAATTATCTAGACCTAAGTAACAAAGATAAAGGGATCTCTACTGAACACAGAGGTCATGCCAATAAAAGAGTTATTTTACAAAAATTAGATGATATTACGTAACTTAACTAAATGTTGTGTCTACATTCCTGAAAACTCTGACAATGTTAAAGATTTATGTTCCCTAAAAAGGGGTTTCATTAGGCTTTGTTAGGCCTTGTTATGGGGACAATTTTTCAGGTCTTCCATCTCCTGATAAAAAATTATTAATTTCTCTCATTTTCATGATACTCATAGACAGGTTCCAGATACTACAACTGCTATTTTGTATTAATCTTATTTCAGTATTCATGTCTTTTTGTTTATTTCATAGAAGTGCCTAAAATTTAAATTTACAACCTGTTCTTCCTGAACCAGATTTTTACCATGGACTCCTTGTCTCACCCAATTTTTAAAAGGGGACTCCAAACTGCTTGCCTCACTGTACATTCTCCCCTCTCAGCTCAAAGCAGCAAGAATGGTCACCATACATTTTTCTTACAGCAGTAGGAGGTCCCTAACATCAGAGGGAAAAATTACAGTCAGTATAGACAAATAATTGGGTTAAGTTAAAAAATGAGGGACTCACTATACTCAACTGTATACCAATGATGGTTAGTCAATGATTTGATTAGTCCATAAAACCAGTGGGGAATATTATGGGCCAGGCTATGACCAAACAGGCTCCGTTTTACTCTGAGACTCCATATCATGTAAGAAAAATTTTTTCCCATGGGAAAGCCCCACCTCTGTACCCATTAATAGTTACCTAGCATAACATACTTGGCAACACAAAGTAGCAACTCTTACACAAGGTAAAATTGCTCTCTTTGCTTTCCATTTTTCTTGGGCAATGTACCTTGTCAGAAATTGATTGTCTAGACATTAGTAACTATTCTCTAGCTTTTACTAAACTAGGGTTATTTTTATGCACTTCCCTTCTGCTTGCTTGTTGCTATGCCAATCTGGAAAGTCCTCTGGAACATACCAATGTACCCATGGCATTGTTTCACTAACTGCCCAGTTGAGCTTCTGTACCCCCTTGCTTGCAGCTACATTAACCCAGATGTAGTTTTTGCCTTTCAATATCCTAGAATGCTCAGGCTTGGGGCTGTTCCTTGCAGAGACAGTTATGGGTCCTGTGGGGAGCAGTTGCTAGCTGGCCAGCTAAATAAAGACTCTTCAATTTGGACAAAACTGGGACTTGGTGTGTTTTCTGAACAACATTCCCCACAATATTCCTGCCCCACAACAGTTGCAAATGACAAGTAGATAAGTTCTGGCAAATATTTCTCAATATTTTCATTTACATTTACAGGTCAGGTGAAATCAAAAGAGCAAAGACACATATTAGAACTTCATCTTCAATAAGAGGATTATATGACTGTCAATTTAATGTCAACTAATGCAAGTTTAAATATCTACATCTGTTTTATTCTGTTTACAAATTATTATAATTCTTGTCTATTTTATTCCTTTTTATGTAAAAATTTTAATTCTGTTCAGTAAATATCTATCTAAGTACGTATTACTGTTAATAATATGCAGATTCATTATTGGGTTACATATCCCACTAATGATGTTAATCAAATAATTTCTGACTGTATATTTTTGACATTGCAATCAAAACTTACTCAAACTATCAGTATAAAACTTAGTTATACTAAAAATCAAATCAAGCAAACAAAATAATAATAATTTCCCATTATTATAAAATAGTAATCGGTTATCATAATCTTTTAAAATAACTGACTATATTACATTTCAGATAAAGTTTGAATGAAGTTTCATTGTCTCACTATGCTAATTGAGCAATATATATTATCATAACTCAGATAAGTAGAGCTTACTTGAGCAATTACTTAATTCACAAAATGGAAAGTATAAAAGAAAGAGGAAGTCTTGTTAAGGAAGTCAGGGCCTAATCAGACATAATGAAGATGAGGACCTACTTTTCCCTCTACTAGGCACAAGGTATCTGGCTTAATTCCTAGGTCCTTGACCACTTTGAATTGAATTTTGTGCCTGGTAAAAGATAGAGGCTTAATTTTACTATGCTGAATATGGATTTCCAGTTTCTCCAGTGCCATTTGTTGAAGAGGCTATCTTTTCTCCAATGTATGTTTTTGGCTCCTTTGTCTAGTATGAGATAACTGTGTTTATGTGGGTTTGTTTCTGCATCTTCTATTCTGTGTGATTGGTCTGCATGTCTATTTTGAAGATAAATGGATGGAATTGGAAAATATCATGCTAAATGAATTAAGCCAAAAAACCAATGGCTTTATGTTCTCTCTGATAAAGTGGATGCTGATGCATAGTTGGGGAAAGTCATGGGGAAAATGAGAGAACTTTGATTGGGCAAAGGGGAGGGAGGGAGGGAAGGACAGAGGTTATGGAGGCAGGAAAGATGTTGGAATGAGATGGACATTATTATCTGAACCTGTATGACTGCACATATGGTGTGATACTACATTGTGTACAACCAGAGAAATAAAAAGTTGTGTTGTAATTGTGTACAATGAAACAGTATGCATTCAGCTGTCACATATACCTAATTAAAATAAATAAATAAATTTAAAAAAGAAAAATGCTGAAAAAAAAAGAAAGCAAGAGAGAAAAAGCGATTGTGTGTGTGAGAGAGAAAGGGAATCTATTATATTGCTTTATAAGTTGACTAGTACAGAGTCAGAAGAAACAGTTTTTATTGTTTATTAGTTTAATTATTTTATACCTAAGCTAAAATTAGAAGACTTTATACCTGGAATGGTTGTTAGCAATTTGATATAGTAATAAAACTCTTTCAAATAGTTTACAATTTAAGATTTTTTTAGAACCATACTTTATGCATCACCTGAAGTTAAATGATGTATCTTGCAAATTCTAACACAGAGAGCTCTCTCATATGTTCAAATATGGCTTGACTGATGTCACCCTACCTCAAGTGTATTACTTAAAAAGCAGAGTGCAAAGAGAATAGCTGTCAGGGTGAATAGTCTAAGTACAGTTTTGAAAGTAGCCTGTTACTGACAAAATGTATTTAATCAGGTGTGTAAGTTTCAGGAAATGGAGTTCATTAAATTGGGATTTTAATTTATTATGGCTAAGAAAAAATATATTTGCATCTAAAATGAAATAATGATACAAACCTGTCTAAAAAGACATTAAGATTTCAACAAAATAAGTTCATTATTTTTTAACTTAGTATATAAAATTCACTTCTACAAAATTGAAAATAGGGGAGCCTCAATAACTCATTTATTTCACAGCTACTGAAATCATGTGCAAGGATAAGGATTGGTCTTTGAGAGCTGACCTGTTTTTTTCTTTCTTACTAAACTGAGCAAATTTATTTATTTTCAAGAAAGTATTATGTTGTCCATAGACATAGTTATACTATAGTCTGAAATAAAACATTGCAATCCATAATCCTGAAAAACAACTAGAATTCAGTTAGGGGAATAAAACTGATTTTCTCTATTGACATTCAATGGTCTCCTCAGTAGTCCACGAAGTTCCCATTTTTACATACAATAATAAATTTCTATCAAGATACTCAGAAACCAATAATAAACCATGTGAACAGACAAAATAACAAATGATAATACCCTAAAACCAAAGATAAAAGATACTGCAAGAAAGCATAACCACAGGACAATATTCTGGTGGAAATTTTTGCATATCTCTTCAATAAACTACCAGCAAAGCAAATTTAATACCACTATAAAAGGTTCATAAACTGAGTCTAAGTGAGATTTATTCAAGAGACTCCAGGATGGTTCACCATAGGTAAATCAAACACTGTAATATATTTTATTAACAAAATATAGGATAGAAGTCGCATCATCATCTTAGTAGAGATAGAAAAAGCATTTCACAAAATTTAAACTTCTTTATGATAAAAACTCACAACTAGGTTAGAAGAATTGTTCCTCAACATGATAAAGTCCATATAAGAAAAGCCCACAGCTAATATCATACTTAATAATGTAAAATTTAAAGTTTTCCTATAAGGTCACAGTAAAGCAAGGATCTCCACTTCACCACTTCTGTTCAAAAAAATGTTGAAAGTCCCAACTCAAGAAAAAGAAATAAAAGACATCCAAACTAAAAGAAAGAAGCAATATTATCCATTTGCAAATGACATGATATAATATGTAGAAAATACTAAAACTCCACTAAAAACTGTTAGAAATGCTAAAAAGCAATAAACATTGGTGAGGATGTGGGGAAAAAGCATACTCATACATTGCTTCCTGGACTTCAAATTAGAGTAGCCAATATAGAAAGCAGTATGGAGATTCCTTGGAAAACTGGGAATGAAACCACTATTTGATCCAGCTATCCCACTCCTAGGACTATACCCAAAGACTTAAAAACAGGATAGTACAGGGACACAGTCACATCAATCTTTATAGCAGCAAAATTTACAATAGCTAAACTGTGGAACCAAACTAGATGCCCTTCAGTAGATGAATAGATAAAGAAAATGTGGTATTTTAAAAATGATCACAGTATATATTCATTACATATGTGGATAGCTATAAAGCAATTGGAAATTATAAAGTAAATATTAAGGTACAATATATACTAAAAAGTAGGTGATTCGAAATCTAGACCACCATTTCTGTTTTCTTTTCTCCCTATATAGGCACTTGCCCTTCCCCTTTTCTGCCATATTATAGTGCAGCACCAGTTCTTCAACAGAAGCTAAGCACATGCCAATAGTCTTGGAATTTCCTTTCTCTAGAACCATAAGCTAATAGAAACCCTATTCTATATAAATCACCTGTCACCTGGGTTTCTGCTGTAGCATCAGAAAACAGACTAAAGCAGTAGAAGATTGTTTTATAGGAAAAGTACACACACACACACACACACACACACACACATGCCTTCTCACTTGAACTCTAATGTTTACCTTAAAGCACTAAATAGGCATTATCACACTTTACACTGTTCAAATTCCTTAAAACTTGCTTAATGGCTTCACAGTCAAAGCAATTATCTCTACCACTGCCTAACTGGCAGCTTGTTCTCCAGAGCAAAATTAATAGATATCATTTAATGGTCAGTGCAGTTTCTGACCTTTCCGTGACTCTAGGGCACTGAGACTGTTTGTTCAATCCACTGCACTTACATAAAAAGCCGCTGCTAACAGCTTGGATTTAGCATCAATTTTTGATAACAGAAGGTCTTTCACAGCAGGGTCAGCACACTCGGTGTGGTGCAGCACAATGGCAACAAGAACTGTCAATATTATGAAAATGCAACTCAGGAGACTGATGTTAAATAAATGTGCAGCTAAGCTTTCTTATGGTATAATATACCATTTCTGCATTCATGCTATCACATCATTTTGTGCTGAAATGAATATATAATGAAATAAATTAAAAAATAATACATGATTGTATCAGGAAACCAGTATAACTCAAGTTGCATGGAGAGGAAATTCAAGCTGAACAACCCAGAATACATAATGTGCAGTGTAAGCTTCATATATCTCAAACCCAAATGTATTCACAATTGAAATAAAAAATACATGAAAATAATTAATAGTAATATAAAAACTTGAAAATTTTGATTTTATGGTAAATGTATATACTACAATATTTCCAATAAAAGAAAGTGTTAGCAGTGACATTTTATCTCAGAATACAACGTGATAGAATAGATGTAATAATAGCAGTAATCTTAGCTATACATTTTTGTTTATTTGAGGATTTTGATAATATTGGAAGCAATGGTGATATTATTCTGACAATGTCATGTGAACTGACCCC
Source organism: Urocitellus parryii (assembly GCF_045843805.1). Lineage (NCBI taxonomy): Eukaryota > Metazoa > Chordata > Mammalia > Rodentia > Sciuridae > Urocitellus > Urocitellus parryii. The sequence continues at coordinate 55,667,086 of NC_135532.1, read as the reverse complement.
TCTAAGAAAGACCTACTATTACTTCGAGTAGTCTAGTATTATGTTATTAAATATAACTGTATTTAAATATGTCACATTTTATTCTTACATAAATTCTGCCACAGAAAATTAAATATAAATACTCTATATTTGTCATTTTTAAAGTATTATATTTCTAGGACATAAGAGGACACTTGATATAGCAATATGTGTTCATCTCACATCTATTAATAATAAACACATTTTTAAAGAATTACAAAATATCTTTTGAGCTATATTAGTCTGTTGAATAAGTTTTAATCATTAGTATAACCAGCTAAAATAAATAACTATATGGCAAAAGATATTATGTTATCTTTAAATTACATAAAATTCACTCTGGAAACAAAAATTCAGAATGCAAAGTATTTTCAAAGGTCTTATTTTGCCTCAAAATGTGTCCTAAAAATAGATGATAAAAGATATAACTCCATTCCTTCCATCTCTTTTATGAGTGTAATTATATCACTAGTGATAACACTAGCTATTCTAATAGTATTTGAACTCCAATAGAAAGTAGAGATTCAACATAAGTTACAAAAAAAGTTATTGCAAAAGAATAAGTCTAGAAAGAACTTGGTGCAAATGTCATAAACAAAACTTGGCTTTTCTAGGTCTTTATAAATTGAATTCCAGCATTGAACCCTAACTTATTTTTTATATCTTCCTCTCCTTATTTTATTCAGCTTCACCAGATTCTTCTGTTGGTGACAACTAAGTCTTTGAAATTGCTGGTCTGAAAATGAATCTGCCAGAAGCAATTCTTACTATGGATCTCTCAAAAGCGGTTTAATGATTAAAAAAATGTATTTATGTACCTTCTCCTTGGTTAAATAAATATATCATCATCTAAACAGTAAGTATTAATATAAAAAATGAAATTTTATCAGCAATTAGAAAATGCAACAATCCTCTCTTATAAAGTGTAGAATTAATGTTTGTATTTTTTATTTTAAAGAAGGGAATATATATATATATATATATATATATATATATATATATATACACACAAACACAGAGAAACATAAATAAATACAGTAACTACAAAAGGTATATGCTGATTTTTATTTGATTTTCTTTGAGGTGAACTTCAAATATTCCTTCCATTGTCTGAAATAGTGAACTGTTAGTCATATTAGCTCTTTAAGAAAGGCTGTGGCATCTTTGAAAATATCTTTTTATTTTTATGACAAACAAGCTTATAAATTTTTCATCATATGATAGAGTGTCAGGTAGCCTAATTGATTTACTGGTTTCCTAAAATAAATAATTGCTCAGAAATTACCAATTTTGAATCTTCACCATAGCCTTATAAACGTGATTTAGACAATGGAAACAGAAAATCCATTAGTATATTTTCAGTTGGCAGCTATAAATGCTTATAATATATTTTTAAATATCTACTTGATTGAATTAGTATTGCTATGTCCTAGTCCATTGGAATTACATTTACAGTTACGATGAATGGTGTGCTCCCATACAAAGCCACTTTTCATTGTAAAAGCATAATGATTATAATCAAAATCAATTTCAAGGGCTCCAAGCCCTTTAGGATTACGACACTGGCCAAAATAATGGAAAATTAAAATGATTTAAAATCCATTTTAGCCTTGTGTATCTTAAGTATTATACTTTATCACATTATGTAAATTACATATATTTGCAACATAGTCTAGTTTAACAGCGGCTTATGTCCTCATGCAAGTGATAAGGGTGACATACTATCCACTTTGTAATGAGTGCATAAAATGATAATTTTGTAGGCAAACATTCTCATCTCACTGGCAGATGGTATAAAAAGGCTGTTCAAGAACCTTTTCAAAGCAAGTTGAAATAGTCTGATAATGAATAAATAGCAGATGCTGTCATTGTAAATTTTAGATAACACACAAAATATACTTTCAGATTCTTTTCAAAGCAAACTTAAACCAAATTTGTATCCACATATTTATTTTTATTCTGAGATTGACATAACTTCAGATGGATGAAAAATATCAAATACTGCTATAATAATTACAATGTCCTTAAATGATCTCCTAAATATATATACGTATTTTTCTTATAATCATATTAAAACAAAGTTTTTCAATGTATGAAAATATATTGTGAACTAAAATGTAATTCTAAATCTGGATTTCATCTTAACCCTTCCCTTTTTTTCTAAAAATAAAAGTTGGCATTTTGTAAAGGATTTATTCTCAGCATCTTTTTTTTTTCCAATGACTAGATAAAAAGTTGATTTGGAAGAATTATAGAAAGAATATATCTTCTTTCTTTTATCCCAGGGTGCACTAGTAATTCCCATTGTGCTAAGGTGTGCTTTTTTTGGTTTACAACCTGTTTTATGATATTTCCTCTCTTTTAGTTCTGTAAAATAAAGTTTTTCAATGGTCTTCCTTAATTTTTAAATTACTTTAAACATCATTGTTAACATAGTTCAGAAATTTGTGGCAAATATTTGGAACTCTTGGCTAGGCAGAATAATGTCCAGTATATGACATACCTGCGAAGAAACATTATAAACACCCATCCTTGAGTTTGACTCAAAAGATTTTAAGAGAGTCACATGAGGGCTGGGATGTTGCTCAAGCGGTAGCACACTCACCTGGCATGCGTGCGGCCCTGCTTCAATCCTAAGCACCACATACAAACAAAGATCTCTCTCTCTTAAAAGAGAGAGAGAGAGAGAGAGAGAGAGAGAGAGAGAGAGAGAGAGAGTGTGTCACATGATTATATATCTGTTGAACAACTGTTGAACAACCAGTGTCTTATAAAACATTTGAAAGACAATTTTTTCAACTAGTGTATAATTTGAGTCAAACCGAAGTGATATACTTGGAAGAATACACTATTTCAGCTAAAGATTTTTATTGTAAACAAAATTAAATTTCAGGCATTGCTGTGAGTTTAAATTTTAATTCTCTGTATAGAAAATAAAAATGTGGTGGCATTAAAAGAGGTCCCATGAGTTTGTCAATTGTGTTATAAATAGAATTCTGGCTGAGAAAATCCTTTCTTTTATACTTCCCTAGAAAATAGAGAGTGTTTCAGTTTTGTTTGTTTCATTTGTGGGGTTTTTTCCATGGTATTTATAATACAAGTCTTCCTTTATCTCAAATAAAAAGAAAAGCATCCTTTGATTCTTTCATGCCAATAATTGCCTTTCCCACTTATATTATGATGTTTGAAAATCAGTAAGTAAATATGATTTTTATGTTGCATAATTCCAGTATATTTTAACAGATTTAGCTAAAAAGCAGATTTTATGTAAATATCATGTTTGTCATGATGTCTGTCTGATATAATTTGCATTAAAAGTACTTCTATATAAACAGTGTGGAATTTGTATGCATACAACTTTTAAACCTCTATCCCAGGTTCATGTATTTGATCTGAATTATTCTAATTATAAATATATATTCTTGTAGTATAATGTATAAGAGATAAACATACTATAGATGGTTCTTTAAGCAATGAAAATATAATTATCAAAATCTATAACTTAGCATTTGTTAAATAGTATGGTGAATTTCAAAGTAATGCTGCATTTTGTTGGTTTTGCATTGCTGTAACAAAATACTTAAGAAAATCAACTTAGAAGAGGGAAGATATATTTTAGCTAACATTTTCAGAGGTTTCATCCATTGTTGGATGACTTCATTGCTTTGGGCCTGGTCCTAACTCTAACAGTTTCCATCACCTCCCATTCATTTATGAATCCATCCATAAATTAATCCATTGATGAGATGAGAGTCTTCATGATCCAATCACTTCTCAAAAGTTCCACCTCTGATCATCACAGCATTGGGACCAAGCTTGCAACATATGTACTTTTGGGAAATATTTCCAATCCAAATTATAACTTTTTATAGTGGGTGTGAACTCATACGTTCCAAGTCAGATTTTTTTTATTCCTAAATTCTCTTCTTTGTGGTATGATCTTCTGAAAATTTTAACCAAAGGAGTTTTAGAGTAATTAACATGTAGCTTTTCTGTGTCAGAGGTACATTTTAAGAAGTACATTTACACTCTAAAACTTGTCCTTTTCGTGTAATTTATGGATACACAAAAAAGATATACAATACTCAAATTTTCACTCTTCTGATTTGTAAATGATAAGGTGGTCCTGACAGAGTGGTAAAATCACAAGATAAAAAAAGCATAGATGTATCTTCTAAGTAGAAAGATTGTATGGGTATTTCACTGTATCAATGAATCACAGCAATCAAGCAAGCCTCCAGGGTGTCCTGTGAGTTAATATGGCATAGTTTGTATGCTCATCCTTCACAAGTAACCTTTGAGTAAGTTTATCTGCAATTTAATAACCTGGGTATAGATGTTAAAGTATGTTTGTGTGTTGAGATGTGTGTGTAGCTCAGTGGTAGAGTACTTGGCTAGCATTTACAAGGCCCTTGGTTCAGTCTCTAGTAACAGCACACACCACACACACACACACACACACACACACACACACACACACACACCCTACACACACAAAGATACATTTCTATCTTGGAAGAACATATACCAGGATTTTTCTAAGTCCTATTGGAAGAGAATGGGACTTTACCAAGAAAATTTTGCTTTTTTTTTTTTTTAACTGAACACTCATAAATAGTTTAATATAAGAGTAGCTGGTCCAGAGACTAGATTTCATTTTATTTGATACCTTGGACAAAACAATAATGAATGCAAAATTTATTTGCATCTTAACATAGTGAGTTGTTGAACTATATCAAAACAATATATCAGCAGTTGAAAACTCAGAAAAATTTTATAAGTGTAAAATACAATTTCAATATAACTTGAGGTTGCAAAAGACATAGGCAAAATGGAACACTGAGTGATTTTTAGTACTTTCCATATACATTAAAAATACATTAATAATGTCCAAGGTTCAGAATGAGTTGTTTGCATTGCACATTTTATAGTTGACAAAATTTATTTGAGGGCTGGGGATATAGCTCAGTTGGTAGAGTGCTTGCATTGCACGCACAAGGCCCTGAGTTCAATCCTTGGCACCACAAAATAAATAAATAAATAAATAAATAAAAATTTATTTGATACTGCTATGAATGAAATCTCAAATTGAAGATAAAATGATTAAATTTGACACTTTGCATGAGAGTTTTTTATCTTTTTTTATTGAATTTTGCTTCATAAATGGCTCTGTAAAGCATTCAAAAAGACCGAAAGTAAGGGGAAGAGTTCTAGTAATATAATGATACTCCTTTTCTATTATGATATTTTAACCTGAGATAAAAAAATGAAGAATTAGAATAGTCTAATTATCTAAACTCCAATTCTCACAACCCTTCATTAATTTTAGATTAATTATCCGAAATGCCTTAAAAACAATTATGCCTACAGAGTTGCAAAGCAGTTATTTATTCCTCAGATCTCTTTATATCCCTTTCCTCCTTCAAAACTTCCCTGGTTGTTAAAATAAAAAAAAAATAATAATAAAACTAACAAAAAAACATCAGATTTAGAATAGCAAAAAATAGAATACAGAAATAGCTGTTTTCAAGTAATAAATTTGTATTTATGTTGGTTTGTAACTCCTCATATATTAGATAACTACACAAGTTTAATTCAAGAAGGAAGATAAAGTTAAAAGAGTTTAGAGTTTTCTACAGCTTAATCCTAGAGCCTTAGTTTCTTCAGGTCCCTGAAAAAGGGTTAAAAGTCAAAATTAAGAATCATTTGTTTTTATAACAATTCTGAGGTAATACAGAAATACATAAGTGACCAGGTAAATTAGAGAATGAATAAGGTAAATTGCTCATTCTTAAGTGTAATAATTTTTCATAGTATTATTCATTGAAAAATGATGCCAGTTATATAGTAGGAAGTATTTTTCTGACAATTTTTATTTCAAAAATATCACAATACAGAGAATTTTACATAATAACCTTCAAAAATACAACTTTCTATACAAAATCATACAGTATATTGACTTAAGTAAGGAAGAAGATCATTGTATCCAGTGTGGCCAAAGTCTGGTAAGTAGAAATTTTTAGTTGTCACCAAATAATTCAAACCCAGGCACAGAAGAAATGGATGATTCCTTTAGTCTTTTCCTGAGTCAAATTCTTTATCATTACAATTTTGATAAGTTAATCTACATACCAAGAGATGCAAACTAAATTTCAGAATTCTGTATTATAACCACCAGGATTAGTTTTTCCCAGTCCAAATAGTTTTAAATGTTTTATTTTTCTCTTGTTTTTTTGACAGAAGCATCAGTTATAACATGATATGAGGCGATTCTATTACTGTTTTGCTTTGGAAAATCATAATTTAAAAAATCATAATCTTAAATATAGGAATATCCATGTATCAGTGACAATTTTGGTTTTCAACATTGAAGAATCATATGAATCAAATCATCACTTAAATAATGTCATCGTAAAATGATCTTGAAGTGCATTGCAGGCCCTTGATCTTCCAAGACACTTTCTGATGTTCCAGACTGTATCTCTGAGTTAGCTAAACATGTTGTGATGAAGTTCAGAATTCATTGTTTCATAGATAGGGTGAATACTGTGTCTTTCACTCCATTAGCAACTGCCAGATCCACTTTGGATTTGACATTCCCTATCTAATTTGACACAAAATAGCTAATCTCTTTACCCTTTAAATTTCTGATGTGTCATATTGCATTATATTTCTTCTGTCACCTTCCATCATTGTATATTTTGTCACATAGAAAAGCCAGTGTGATTTGACATAACACAAGATGATGGGATCCAAGAGATTTAAAGTAAAGCTAGTCAGTAGAGCAGAAATGTGACACATTGCTTCCAATGTGCAAATACTCACTTTTGAAAAGTAGATATCTGCTAAAAGCAGGTATAGAGGGTGATCCATAATAGTTAACGGAAAAGTTAAGGGATTTTACCTTTTAATAGCAAATTTAAAACACTGTGCTGCCATATATAAATAACATACAAATGGATTCAAGGTGAAAATAGCCAAAAAAAAAATTAGTGTGCTTATATTTTATGTGCTGAGCATTCTCTTAAAGTCAAAATAATCCATTGAAATGTCCCTCAAATTTTGGTCATTTCATTTTTAGACAAAAGTGTAAACTGTCAAGTTTATTTATATCAAAATATTAAAATGTTCTTTACATCTTACTAATAAAATTTTTAAAAAGTTTTAAGAACATGGTAATTTCATTCTTGGTGAATAGATGAATTTCATTTTGAACTTCTTAGAGAAAGAAACAAAACACTTAAAAAGTATGTGCAACATGTTCCATTTTACATAAAAGAAGCATTTATATTTATATGTGCATTTTATTTGCTCTTAATTACCTATGTTATTTACATATTCTATGTGAATATACTATAACTAGATTATTCTAATGTGAAGAGATATTATTTTAGTAATATTGTTTATTCTCCATGGTCAAGACAATGTAGAGAAAATATTTTTGAAAATGATGTGTAAGTTAAATTAGTACATAGCAAAAAAAAAAAAGTTTATCAAGGGAAATGAAAAGTCCACATAAAAACTGGGTAAAACTATCTGTCACTATTCAGAAAAAATATGCAGAATTTTCCCCCCCCCAAAAAAAATGCCCCACATCACACAACTGAGACTTTATGCCCTTGGGGAGGAGCAGCAGCTCAGTTCCAACACATTTTGTATTCTTCACATTCCTTTGTATATAAATATGTGAAGTAAGGTATCAACATGTTATGACTAATCTTAATACCATAAATGTTACTGCCTTAACTGTGAGTTTGTGACCTTATCAACTGATTCTCCTGTTTATATTACTTGAATCTCTGTTTCAAAAGTACCGTCAATTCACTGGGCTGTGTTGTGCAGTTTCAGATTAAGACTGCTTATGTATGCTACTAATTGTTAATGAATTCATGTCAGAAAAACAGTTCATCTGATTAAATCTAATAGTATCAATCCCCAGATCACTGTTGCTGTGTTTCATTACCTCTTTACATTGGTCTGAATTTTACAAATACTTACTTTACGTCAAAACTACCAATTACCTCTGTTTTCACATAATGAATACAATCTTCATTCTCTGGACCTAAACATTTCCCCATTATCAATACTCAGGTCTCTGCCACACACAAATTGATCAGCCTCAATTCTTGCTTCTTTTCCAACATGCTCTACCCAAAAGCATTTAATAGTCTCGTTCATAGCCAACTACAATTGTTGTATAAAAGTAGTAAAATGTTATTAATATAACTTAATTGCTAAATAAAGACTATACTTCGTTGTTAAAGGGAGAATACTAAGGGTTTCAAAAATAGTAAAAAAATATACTACTCAAGAGGCAGAGTGGAAAATTTTATCTATCTATCTATATTTTTTTCAAATTTTATTTTAAGTCATTTGGACTATGATAAATTATATTATATTAATAGTACTAAATGTGATCCTTATACAGGGTGATTTTTCTATCAGGACCTTATTTATATTCCTTACAAAAATAAAAACAACTTTAAAAAGAAAGTTTTAAAAATACTTAAAAACTTTCTAGAAATAACAGCTCATGGTGTTACCAAAAATAATGTGAATAAATTGATATATACCACTTTCCTTAGCTGTCTTATGTAGGAAAAAATATAAAATACTGATAACAATATTGTATGAATTTACAAAAATTAATAAACATCATTTAATGTAGAAATCTATGTATTCTGGAATCTACATAATCAAGGATTTTTCTCAAAATTAGAATTCAGCAAGTAATGAATATGCGGAGAACAACTAAGCATTGTTTGAAGAGCTCAGACAATGTAATTATTTTTATTATAGTTAAAAAGAAATTAAACTTTTTAATTAGAAAGTTACATTGTAATTTGAATCTAAGCAACTGTTCATAATATAGCCACTGGCACTGTCATTAAAATAAAAATAGACTGAATTAAAATTAAAATAAATGCCTTTTCAGAAAACACAGCTGGGCTTCTAATACATTTTCTCCATAGAATCTATTAAAATGCCTCTAAACATTTTAAATCATATTTCATTTTATTAATTATCAATTTTTGATATATATGTACTTTTTATTTTAAAGTTCTAGGATGGCATAAGTTGTTGATAGTTATAAAATTCATTATTTCAAGATGCAATTTTATTACTGAGTGCTTGAGAAACCCTGATCTTTCCTTTATGTTTAAAAATATGGCTAAGTAAAAGAAGATTTTGTGAAACACATTCAATTTCAATCACAGTAGTAGTGATAGTACAACTACTACAGATATATAGGTCTAGTTTTGCCTATTTTTTTTGATTGATCAATGTAAAAGAAGTATGAATACATGATTCACAATGAATAGCTTCAAGAAGTGTATAAAATTGTAATACAGAATTTAAGACTGAAAATATTTTAAACTGACAATGACAAATGAAGTCAAATTTTCCATGGAGAAAATAGTGTCTAGCAAGGTATATAAATTGTTAAATCTTAAGCAAAATTATGATTCAGATTTAAAGTATTTTGTTAGTATTTTTTGTACTTTAAAGGAAAAGACAATTTTTTCATCTTCAAGAAACTGGTCATCAGTGCAAACTAAAACTACACAGATTTCATGTCATTCCAACCAGAATGGCAACAATCAAGAATACAAGCAACAATAAATATTGGCTATGATATGTGGACAAGGGTATACTCACATTGCTCATGGGACTACAAATTGGTGCAACCACTCTGGAAAGCAGTATGGAATATCCTCAAAAAACTAGGAATGGAACCACCACTTGACCCAGTTATACCACTCCTAGGTATATGTCCAAAGGAGTTAAACAGCATACTGCAGTGATGAACCCACATCAATGTTTATAGCAGCTCAATTCACAATAACTAAGCTATGGAACCAACCTAAGTGCCATTCAACAAATGAATGCATAAAGAAAATATGTATACATATACATGTAATATGTATGTATATATATGTATATATTATACACATATACACACACATATATATGGAATATTACACACATACACACACATGATGGAGACTATCATGCTAAGTGAAATAAGCCAATCTCCCAAAAAACAGAGGTTGAATGTTCTTTCTGATATTCCTGCCTCAATTAGTGGCTTACAATTATTTCAGAAAATGTCTCTGTTTTGTACCTAAAATATAGAAAACAGAAACAGAAGAATGATGGTTGTCAAAGACTTTGAATTGAGGTGGATTATTAAAAATCATTTGTAATGAGAAGCTCCATCATTACTCCTAAACTCATTCCCTAGCCTTTCTTCAGTATATCACTCTCACTAACATCTCACAAAGTAGAAAAGTTGTGTGATTAAGATGTTTTTCAGCAAGATTGACGGGTGGCAGAATGTAATTAAAATATGAGTTCAGATGTAGATAAGTACTTTTGTAAGGGAAAAAAAATTATTGAAAGAAGGAGATTAAAGTCAGCATTTCATATGATTGCATTCTGCATCTACAGATTCAACCAATCACCAATCACAGGTTGAAAATATTTGGTTAAGTGTGTAGAGCAGTGATTGGAATAAAATGATGGCTCTGACTTTCTTGGGGCTACCTTTGCACTGGAGTTGACTATGAAAAGTGCAGGGCAGGATGCCCCAGTTTCTATGGCACTCTAGCCAGGGAGGGCATCCTGGCTGTTATCAGTAGAGGCCTTGAATTCAGCACCTTCTCTCAGGGATAGTGAATTTTGAGCAAAACAAGATGACTCTAATGTCTCACAAGGCTCTCATCCTTCAAATTGCCTGCTTTTCTGAAACTTTCCAACAAATAACCTTTTGATTAAACCTATATAATACACTTGCTGAGCTAGCTTGGAGACAGCCAAGCCTCACTAAGGCTTGGCTTACCCACTGGGCCCCAGCTTTATGCTCCATATGCATCTCTGTGTGTTTTTTCTTAATCCCCCATGGTCTCTGTGCATCTGGTATCCCCTTAATTAAGTGCCATAGCAGTGGGAAAAACAAAGAAACCCTATATTGAACTGAACACATTCAAATTATTTTTAATCTTGCATTAGATATTTGTCTAGCGATAATATAATGTATATAGGTGAATGTGCAGAGATTATATATAAATACTATTCCATTTTATGTAAGAAACTTAGAATTCTGTGGATTTTTGTAACTGTGAGGGTCTTAGAAGTTTCCTCAGAGATATACCCATGGGGAAAATTGTGTGAATGAATGCACACAGCTACTAGGCACAAACCTATATATATATGCACACTAAATTTTTCAGAAATATAGATGTTTTTATATTGACAATGTGTAACATAATAGAAAATATGTAAAAAAGAATTTTCCATTTAAATCTTATTGTATTATTTTATTGGTGAATTTATGAGGTCTGGGTGTTCAATATTAATTTGTATGCAATTGGAAGCCTCGTTATTTTTACCAAAAATGAAATTTTACCCATTTTCTGAAAGATACATTTTTAAACAGCTGTGTAGGTACAATTGAAGTAAATAGAAAAGAGTAAAAGAGAGATAAGGATATCTTTGGAATGTTTAAATTAAATAATATTAAGGTCCAAAAAAAGTATGGGGCAAATAAGCTAGAAGTAAGGTAATCTCTGAACTGTGTTAATCACTTTTTGCAAATCATGTTAATGTGTTGGTGCAAGGAAAGGAAGATGTAGGAAGTAGTGAAGACAAGAGATGATTGAATAATTTTTGGAATTTTTTTAAAATTGGATATTCTAATGTAATGAGAGATAAAATGTGATCCAGAACTTTCTTTTTACTTTCTTCTTTTTTTTTCTATTTCACAGAGATACAACATCTAATAGTGTCTTTGGTATCACACATTTGAGTATTTTGAAATATATATTGAATCATTAAATAATAAACAGATTTCAATTAGATAGGGGTTATTGGTGAATATAATTTAAAAATTGAAAAAAAATATTTTTTATTCTTTTAAAACAGGTGATAGCAAAAGAATCCTTGAAGGTCATTCTTACTCATTTTAGTGGCAATGAATTTATATTAATTGAGCCATCTATAAAAAAAATGCCAAATTCTTCAGAGGCATTTTAGAGACAAATTTCCCCTTCCTAGAAGATATATTTAAAGATTCGCAGGCAGAACTAAATTTCCTAAGGAGTATAAAACTCTAAATTTATGTGCCATGATCCTCTTGAGAGCCTTTTCAAGTCATAAGAGCAATATATTGAAAGATGCTATGGGATTCAGGAAAAGTAAATTTAAAGTCAAAATTATATGAAAGATATTTTACTATTACATCCTGAAAGATTTAATACAATTGATCTCATTTTTGCTTATGAAATTTCAGGTGATTGAAATAAAAACACATATTAATTTGGGCTTGAAAATAAAATTTCCTTTTTTTCCCCTTGCTTTCTAATTTTGCTTATGGCTTTTAACTTTAGATGTGAAGTTATTTTTTTTTTTCCATTAGCTAAGAATGGTGAGGAAAAGAAACAATGAGGCACTCTACAAGTCAAAATTCTATTACATAGTGACACTTGTCTGTAATAGTTGCAAAATACAAGTATAGCTTTCTATTTAGAAGATAGGAACTTAGGTATCCCTTTGGGAAAAGATATTTGGGCTCAGAAGTGTTGATTTGGCTCTTCATAGTTCTACGTGTGTGCTTCATTTCTATTAAACACTGAAACCTTTTCTTTTTAAGAAAAGACTGCCAAGAATCCTTGGGTGGTGATTTATAGGAGGAGCTGGTATGAGCGCAGAAAAATCCTGCTTATAGTACACTAGATAAATGAGGGCTCCTTGTTTGCTAAGATTGTTTGGCACATCTGCACAGACCAAGTTATGTTTGGTGAATTATAAAAGAATAGAACGCCTTAGGAAACAATGTCAAATGGTGTAAAGATACTAAGTATGTGACTTTGGATATATTATTTAGCCACTCTAATTTCCCATGCATATAATAAGTATTAAAATATAAAACTAATCTAAATGATGATTATCTGAAGTCAAAAGAGAGGATTTAATGGAGAATTTACCCAAAAGCAAATATTTTTTTCATCTAACATTAAACTTGTTTTTCATTTTTGAAAAAAAAAACACTTAAATTTTAATTTGAAATAATAATTTTAATCATTTCCTACTAGTATAATACCTTTTTAAAATATAGAACCAAAAATAATAAAAATGTAGAAAAAGGGAATAAATATTAAATGAAATTCATATTTTTTAAATATTAAATAACAGTAGAATAATGTTGTTTATAAGATTTTTAGTTGTAAATTTAACTTATAATGTAAAAGTATTTTCTGATAATAAAAAGGTACTGAAGGTATTTAAGCCATGTCCTTTCTTTGATACCTACGTAAATATAAGACCCATTTTCTTTATAACAATAATGCCAGTTAAAACAGTTGAGACAAGGTACATACAATAAAATTCCAGGAAATTAAAACTGTAATGCAGCAACTGAGAAGTCAAATGTGGCTATAATTAGCAAATACTTAACTAGCTAGAACTAGCTGACTGCAGATAGAGACACCAAATCTTCTCACTCCAAGTTACCATTTTATAAACCTGCCCCAGGATAACATTTTTGGCAAATTCACAGTTTTCTGAATCACTTGGAATTAGATTCAAGGGAAAATATGAATGACAACTTTTTTTAATATAAAAGTGTTTTTCAATCCAATATAATATCAAAAGCTAAATATCAACATATTTAAAAATCCTTCCATCTCCTGGACTGTCCTCTCTTTAGGCCAAGAAACTTGTAATGGGTTTCATATCTCTCCTCACTCATTCCCACCAATTGGTAGATTAGGAATTCTGTCACAATAGAGGTAAGGGGGACTTCTCAATCAGAATAGGATAAATTGATGAGCATCAGGAAAGGTCTTGCTACTACTGTGTTTATCTGGCACCCATATAATCAGGTTGGCACTCTCTCTTATGGGATGCTTCTGTGGTTTTTGGATAAGCCTCATTATTTGGAGAGTTATCATTAGTTGGCTCTCATATAGGGGGTATCTTTGAATCTTTGTGCAATGTTTTCCAAATTCTTCAAGTTAAGTCACCCTAGTAAGGGTTCTCTTAGCTTGAAAGCAATTTTTTTTAAATGATGAAACTTATCTCTTTCCTCACACCCAATGCTTTCTGAGAACATAAGCCTCCAGAGAAACTCACATGCATCCTGATTCCACTGTTCAACCTCATTCTAAACTTATGTTATTTTCAATCATAATTTTTTCCAACTGGTAAAAAAGAACCCCCTTTAGTCTTTAATTTAGACTTTTCATGGGTTAATATCATTTTTCATGTCTATTGAACATTAAGACATATATAAAGTTCACTGAAATGAACTAACTTTACAATCACTATGTCCAATTGAGGGAATCACTCTTTCCTGTTTCCATGAAATACAAAAGGTCATGAAAATAAAATACAATGAAAGTTGTCTTCTGGACCGTTGACTTGTGTGGACACAGAAGACATAAAATCTGAAAACAAAGCTACCATTTTTTTTCGTTGTAGAATTTCTTCAAGTATCTGGTGGTTATACGTTAACTGTTTATATGTAATAATAAAACAATAGAAAAAGCAATTGAGAGTTTAGAAAATTGGTGATCCTTATCAATCAACAAACTATTTTAAGTTAACTAACTATAAAATACCGAAACGCTAGAGTCATTTACTCTGGGAATATTTAAAATTCACCAACAAAATATTTATGTGCTTTGTAGTTATATAAAAGTTCAATTCCTGCACTCTGAATATAAGTAGAGTTTAAATTTTGTATACTGAAAGTTTTAATTACTCTCTCAACTGCTATTTCCCTCTTGTCCTTCAAAAATAGCATTTGGAACATGTATCTCTTATGGGTTCCCTGAGAAACCTATTTCTTTATTATCCACAGTCCTCTCAATGCATTAATCTTTGTAATAGCTTTCTTTTTTGATATTTAATTTTTAAATGAAAAACATAATGCATTTTATAGTTAAAACATTTTATTATACTTCATAGCTAAACACTGTGTAAATAAATATTTAAAATTGCATTCACCATCCAGGTGTTTTTCTTTCATTTTTTTAAATTCCTATGTGTGCTTACTCTTTGTCTTATACTTTGAGATAATGGACAAATGTAGATAGACAATACTTCATCATAAAGCAGAATGTTTTCAAAATTTCAAACAACTCACATCCAATTTGGGGGAGGGGGGAATTTGAAGTCAAATTATATAGCATAAGAGGAAAGATTCTTCCATGATTCTCTCCATGGAATATATGAATTGTTATAACAATATCTATAATTAAAATATGTCAAAGTAAATCATAATGACTATCTTTTCCCAGGTACTTATACATCTATGAATTATTAACAACTTGAACAGAGGAAATCAGATCATGACCTTGGGACCATGTGGGAAGAGCAGTCATTGTAAGCAAAGATCATTCAAGAAAAGCAAATTGCAAAATCAAAGATCTTGAGGTAGAGCTATATCTTTCCTATTAAAAAATAACAGTAATAAAAACAGTGTGCCTGAAGTAGAGAGAGAATTAAAGAGTAGTGAAAATATGTACTATTTATAGTAAATTGAAAATTTTATTGTTAGTCTGAGAAAGATTAATGTATACTAGAGAGATGGAGAGTGAAATCTACTTGTATGGAAAGCATTATCTGGTTAATATGTTGATGGGTTAAAAGTAGAATTTAGAGAGACAGAGATAAAAAGAAGACAATTATACCAATATATATCTTAAAAATATATATTTCTTGCATTTATTTGACTTGATTATAAAATGCATTATTATGTTTTGTTTAAAATTTAAATAACATAAATGAGTCTGCTATTATCATATAAGATTTCCATCATTTTGATTACCATTTTCATGACCATGAAACCACAAGAACTTTGAGAATTTAATAAGATTCACACAGCTTCCTCAAACATTACAAATGCTAATAGGATAATGGTATTTGATTAAATTCCATCTCTTTATAACCAGTGCTATTACACATAATTGTATTTATTTATAGTTGTAAACAAAAAGCCAGTGTAAATTTCCCACATGGCTATTAAAAATCTAAATATTATATATTATGAGTGCCTATTAATAGTATGGGTGTTTTTCTTACTATACAATATTTCATTAAATTTTGAATAAAGGCAATTATCATAATTAATTGGAGAAATAGGAATATATTATAGCTATGTCAAACATAATAAAGAACTACTAGAAAAAATTGAATATTGCCAGCTTGCCAGGCTGGTGAGATGAGCTGGGTTCAAAGAAGCAGGCTATAACAACAACTATGAAAATGGAAAAGAAACTATGTAGCACACAAACATGAGTTTGTAAGAACAAGGGCAGGACAGTTTGGTGACCCCCAAGGGTCAGCTCCACACTGGGCAGTGCTGGGAAGACCAAGAGAGGGAGCATGCAGAAACCCCCCCCCCCAATTAATTGGGGAGAAGACATTCAATAGAAGATTTCACCCAAATAAGGCAAGATTTTGAAGGGTGGAGTCTTGCTTGGTGATGTCTTGTGGTCAGCAGATTGATTGACATCTTGGCAAGTCACACCCATCTCAGGTGCTGTGTGAGATCACAGGCAGAGTGAGAGGAAAGGCATATTTGTATGGAACAGCCCAATTAGTGTCCAACACCAGATCAGTCCCCTCATATGCACAAATGCTCATAGCTCACACACACAGCCTATGGTTGGCTGGAGACAACTGAAAATCTAGAAAATAATTTTCATTCAAACAGTCAAGTGCAGTTGAATATTAAGGTATGTTCAAAAAAATTGAATTGGTAGCTGAGAATATAATTTAGGAAGAAGGATTAATAATATCTACTGTGAGTAAAGTCATTATAGAAAACTTGAGAGTACAAGGAGAGATGTTAGAGTCTACAATGAAAACGGGCTTCAATTGGCAAGAAGAAAAAAGGCTAAGAATTAAAAAACAGTTTAGAGTATGAAAAAGTTTGTCAGTTCTTTGGATTATAGAAATTACACCACAGCTTAGTAATATGTTTCATCTTGAACTCACAGGCTACCTATAAAAAGAAATTCTATATTGGGCTCTTACCATTAAGGAAGAACTTGGTCCTATATATTTTTATTCCAAAAGAATGTTGTGATACTGTGCCAGGAACTATTTTAATATCAAATATCTACCACCTGGCTGGAATAAAATTCAAAATTTGAGAAGTAGACATAATCATTCACATTAAAATGTTTCTTTTAACATAAGTGTATAACCATGAATGTCTTTATACATAATTTTTTTATTTTTCATTTTTTATTTTTTTTAATTTTTATTGTTGGTTGTTCAAAACATTACATAGTTCTTGACATATCATATTTCACACTTTGATTCAAGGGGGTTATGAACTCCCATTTTTACCCCATATACAGATTGCAGAATCACATCGGTTAAACATCCACTGTTTTACACATTGCCATACTAGTGTCTGTTGTATTCTGCTGCCTTTCCTATCCTCTACTATCCCCCTCCCTTCCCCTCCCCTCCCATCTTCTCTCTCTACCCCATCTACTGTAATTCATTTCTCCCCCTTGTTTTTTTTCCCTTTCCTCTCACTTCCTCTTGTATGTAATTTTGTATAACCATGAGGGTCTCCTTCCATTTCCATGCAATTTCCCTTCTCTCACCCTTTCCCTCCCACCTCTCATCCCTGTTTAATGTTAATCTTCTTCTTATGCTCTTCCTCCCTACTCTGTTCTTAGTTGCTCTCCTTATATCAAAGAAGACATTTGGCATTTGTCTTTTAGGGATTGGCTAGCTTCACTTAGCATAATCTGCTCTAGTGCCATCCATTTCCCTGCAAATTCCATGATTTTGTCATTTTTTAAGGCAGAGTAATACGCCATTGTGTTTATATATGCCACATTTTTTTTTATCCATTCATCTATTGAAGGGCATCTAGGTTGGTTCCACAGTCTAGCTATTGTGAATTGTGCTGCTATGAACATCGATGTAGCAGTGTCCCTGTAGTATGCTCTTTTTAGGTCTTTAGGGAATAGACAGAGAAGGGGAATAGCTGGATCAAATGGTGGTTCCATTCCCAGCTTTCCAAGAAATCTCCATACTGCTTTCCAAATTGGCTGCACCAATTTGCAGTCCCACCAACAATGTACAAGTGTACCCTTTTCCCCACATCCTCACCAGCACTTGTTGTTGTTCGACTTCAGAATGGCTGCCAATCTTACTGGAGTGAGATGGTATCATAGGGTGGTTTTGATTTGCATTTCTCTGACTGCTAGAGATGGTGAGCATTTTTTCATGTACTTGTTGATTGATTGTATGTCCTCCTCTGAGAAGTGTCTGTTCAGGTCCTTGGCCCATTTGTTGATTGGGTTATTTGTTATCTTATTTAATTTTTGAGTTCTTTGTATACTCTGGATATTAGGGCTCTATGTGAAGTGTGAGGAGTAAAAATTTGTTCCCATGATGTAGGCTCCCTATTTACCTCTCTTATTGTTTCCCTTGCTGAGAAAAAACTTTTTAGTTTGAGTAAGTCCCATTTGTTGATTCTAGTTATTAACTCTTGTGCTATGGGTGTCCTATTGAGGAATTTGGAGCCCGACCCCACAGTATGTAGATCGGAGCCAACTTTTTCTTCTATCAGACATAGTGTCTCTGATTTGAAATCAAGCTCCTTGATCCATTTTGAGTTAACTTTTGTGCATGGTGAGAGGAAGGGATTCAGTATCATTTTGTTGCATATGGATTTCCAGTTTTCCCAGCACCATTTGTTGAAGATGCTATCCTTCCTCCATTGCATGCTTTTAGCCCCTTTATCAAATATAAGATAGTTGTAATTTTGTGGATTGGTCTCTGTGTCCTCTATTCTGTACCATTGGTTCACCTGCTTGTTTTGGTACCAGTACTATGCTGTTTTTGTTACTATTGCTCTGTAGTGTTGTTTGAAGACTGGTATCGCTATACCGCCTGATTCTCACTTCCTGCTTAGAGTTGTTTTTGCTATTCTGGGTCTTTTATTTTTCCATATGAATTTCATGATTGCTTTATCTATTCCTATAAGAAATGCCATTGGTATTTTGATTGCCACTGCATTAAACCTATAGAAACTTTTGGTAATATCGCCATTTTGATGATGTTAGTTCTGCCTACCCATGAACAGGATATATTTTTCCATCTTCTAAGATCTTCTTCTATGTCTCTCTTTAGGGTTCTGTAGTTTTCATTGTATAAGCCTTTCACCTCTTTTATTAGGTTGATTCCCAAGTATTTTATTTTTTTTTTGAGGATATTGTGAATGGAGTGCTTGTCCTCATTTCCATTTCAGAAGATTTGTCGCTGATATACAGGAATGCCTTTGATTTATGCATGTTGATTTTATATCCTGCCACTTTGCTGAATTCATTTATTAGCTCTAATAGTTTCTTTGTAGACCCTTTTGAGGCTGCTAGGTATAGAATCATGTCATCTGCAAATAGTAATAATTTAAGTTCTTCTTTTCCTATTTTTATGCCTTTAATTTCTTTCATCTGTCTATTTGCTCTGGCCAGTGTTTCAAGAACTATGTTGAACAGAAGTGGTTAGAGAGGGCATCCCTGTCTTGTTCCAGATTTTAGGAATGCCTTCAATTTTTCTCTCTTCAGAATGATGCTAGCCTGAGGCTTAGCATAGATAGCTTTTACAATATTGACGTATGTTCCTGTTATCCATAGTTTTTCTAGAGTTTTGAACATAAAGGGATGCTTTACTTGTAGAATGCTTTTTCTGCATCTATGGAGATGATCATATGGTTCTTATCTTTAAGTCTATTGATGTGATGAATAATATTTATTGATTTCTGTATATTGAACCAGCCTTACATCCCAGGGATGAAACCTACTTGATCAAGGTGCACAATTTTTTTGATATGATTTTGTATCCAATTCGCCAGAATTTTATTGAGGATTTTTGCATCTAGGTTCATTAGAGATATTGGTCTGTAGTTTTCTTTCTTTGAAGTGTCTTTGTCTGGTTTAGGAATCAGGGTGATGTTGGCCTCATAGAATGAATTTGGAAGTTCTCCCTCTTTTTCTATTTCCTGAAATAGCTTGAAAAGTATTGGTATTAGTTCTTCTTTAAAGGTTTTGTAAAACTCTGCTGTATACCCATCCGATCCTGGGCTTTTCTTAGTTGGTAGTCTTTTGATGGCGTCTTCTATTTCCTCAATTGTTATTGGTCTGTTTAGGTTGTCTATATCCTCCTGACAAAATCTGGGCAGATCATATGACTTAAGAAATTTATCCATGCTTTCACTATCTTCTATTTTATTGGAGTATAAGGATTCAAAGTAATTTCTAATTATCTTCTGTATTTCTGAAGTGTCTGTTGTGATATTGCCTTTTTCATCCCGTATGCTAGTAATTTGAGTTCTCTCTCTTCTTCTCTTCCTTAGCATGGCCAAGGGTCTGTCGATCTTATTTATTTTTTCAAAGAACCAACTTTTAGTTTTGTCAATTTTTTCAATTGTTTCTTTTGTTTCGATTTCATTGATTTCAGCTATGATTTTAATTATTTCTTGCCTTCTACTTCTTTTGCTCTTCTTTTTCTATGATTTTGAGATGAAGTGTGAGATCATTTATTTGTTGTTTTTTTCTTTTTTTTAAGGAATGAACTCCAAGCAATGAATTTTCCTCTTAGAACTGCTTTCATTGTGTCCCATAGATTCCGATATGTTGTGTCTGTGTTTTCATTTATCTCTAAGAATTTTTTAATTTCCTCCTTGATGTCTTCTATAACCCATTGATCATTCAGCAACCTATTGTTCATTCTCTAAGTGATGCATGATTTTTCCTTCCTTCTTTTATCATTGATTTCCAGTTTCATTCCATTATGATCAGATAGGATGCATGGTATTATCTCTACTCCTTTATAATGTCTAAGAGTTGTCCTGTGACATAATATATGATCTATTTTTGAGAAGGATCCATGTGCTGCTGAGA
Source organism: Urocitellus parryii (assembly GCF_045843805.1). Lineage (NCBI taxonomy): Eukaryota > Metazoa > Chordata > Mammalia > Rodentia > Sciuridae > Urocitellus > Urocitellus parryii. The sequence goes on along the minus strand of NC_135532.1, from coordinate 55,646,132 downwards.
AAAAAAAGTGTAACTGCTTGATGTTGGGTGGTATATTCTATATATGTCAATTATGTCTAGGTTATTAATTGTATTATTGAGTTCTATAGTTTCTTTATTCAACTTTTGTTTGGAAGATCTGTCCAGTGGTGAGAGAGGTGTGTTGAAGTCTCCCATAATTATTTATGGTGGTCTATTAGACTCTTGAACTTGAGAAGAGTTTGTTTGATGAACATAGCTGCACCATTTTTTGGGGCATATATATTTATGATTGTTATGTCTTGTTGATATATGTTTCCCTTGAGCAGTATGTAGTGTCCCTCTTTATCCCTGTTGATTAACTTTGGCTTGAAATCTATTTTATTTTATATGAGTATGGACACTTCTGCTTGTTTCCGAAGTCCATATGAGTGATATGATTTTTCTCAACATTTCACCTTCAGTCTCTGTATGTCTTTTCCTATCAAATGCATCTCCTGTAGGCAGCATATTGTTGGATCTTTTTTTTTTTTGATCCATTCTACTAGCTTATGTCTCTTAATTGGTGAGTTTAAGCCATTAACATTTAGGGTTATTATTGAGATATGGATTGTTCTTCCAGCCATATTTGTTTATTTATGTTACTTAACATGGTTTGTTTTTCCTCTTTGATTATTTTTTCCCTTTACTGTACTACCTTCCACTGTTGGTTTTTCATTGTTATTTTCCATTTCCTCTTCCTGTAATGTTTTCCCGAGGAGGTTTTGAAGAGATGGTTTTCTAGCTGCAAATTCTTTTAACTTTTGTTTATCGTGGAAGGTATTAATTTCATCTTCCATCCTGAAGCTTAATTTCGCTGGATAGATAATTCTTGGTTGGAATCCATTTTCTTTCAGTGTTTGAAATATGTTGTTCCACGATCTTCTAGCTTTCAGAGTCTGTGTTGAAAGATTAGCTGTTATCCTGATTGGTTTACCCCTAAATATAATCTGCTTCCTTTCTCTTGTAGCTTTTTAAATTGTCTCCTTATTCTGTATGTTGGGCATCTTCATTATAATGTGTCTAGGTGTGGATCTCTTATGATTTTGCACATTCGGCATCCTGTAGGCTTCTAGGATTTGGTATTCTGTCTCTTTCTTCAAGTCTGGGAAGTTTTCTCGTATTATTTCGTTGAACAGATTGCTCATTCCTTTTGTTTGGACCTCTAATCCTTCCTGTATCCCAGTGACTCTTAAGTTTGGTCTCTTTATGTTATCCCCATATTTCTTGGATGTTCTGCTCATGGTTTCTTAAGAGTCTCGCTGAGCTGTCTATGTTCTTTTCAAGTTGAAATACTTTGTCTTCATTGTATGATGTTCTATCTTCTAAGTGTTCTACTCTGCTGGTAGTATTCTCATTTGAGTTTTTAATTTGGTTTATTGCTTCCTGCATTTTGAGGATTTCTGTTTGTTTTTTATAACCTCTATCTCCCTGTATTTTTGATCTTTTGCTTCTTGGATTTGGTTATGTAATTCATTGTCAAAGTGATCTTTCATTGTCTGATTTTGCTATCTAATGTCTTCCTTGAGACTCCAAATCATCTGAAGCATGTATATCCTGAATTCTTTATCTGACATTCCATCTGCTGCAGATATTACCTCTTCTAAAGTTGAGTTGACCTGCATTGCTTGTGGTCCTTTCTTTCCTTGTCTTTTCATACTGCTCATGTTTCTTTCTGCTTGGTAAAACTGTTGTGTTATTGAATTTTCCCCCTATATATTTATATTGCTCTTGTATAGTTTCAAAGTCTCCCTTTTGTGGAGAAAGACAATGTTAACAGATCTCAATATCAATAGTACATCATCTAAACACATGTTTTCCTTATTACTACATTTATAGCTAGACTCTATGTCTACAAATGTTGGTTTCGATGATCGTTTACAAATATGGTCATTAGTTTCATGAAAGGCATCCCATTTCTGGTAGCTTGAAGAAAACTGGATTTCAGGTGTAGAATGTTATGTTTAGGGGGAAAGGAGTGAGGGTATGGGGTTAATCTAACTTAGTAACTTTGGAGAGCTCTAACCAATAGATGGGTAATTTATGGAAGAATGTATAGATTCAAATTCCTATCTGTATTTATAAGATTACCCTACTTATGAATAGTAAAATTTAGGGTGTTGCAAGTGGAATAGAGGGAATAAGAGGGAGGAAAACAGATAACAAGGAAAGGGAGAGAAAAAAGAAAATACGAGAAAAAGAAAAGGAATAAAAAGGGGGAAGGGAGGTGGGGCATATGCAATTCCTCTATAGTATATTATTCTAGTGATTCAGTTGTTAAAGACCTTTTTTTGTGTACAATTTTTGGTTTCACATATGTTGAGGTTGTGAAGACCCGAGGGGGAAGGGTAGAGGAGACTGGGTGAATGGCTTAAAAGAGAGAGAGAGAAGAGAGAAAATGAAAGAAAAAAAGAAAAAAAATGTCTCTCAGAACTCTGTTTTCATTTCTTCCAGTTGGTGGCGTTGTCTATTCCTAGCTTGAGTCTCTGGGTTCAGGATGGTGGTGGTAGTCAGTGTGAGAGGACTTGAACTTCCACCTGTGTCCTCTCTACTCTTATTCTCTGAGATGTAAACCAGGTGCCTGATCCACTGCAGAACCGCACTGGTAGCCAGGCCAGTCAACTGGTTGGTGGGTTTTAAGGGTTGGTGGGATTTTCCAAGATGAGTTCCATCAGTTTTTCTCAAAAGGTGTTTGATGAGGTGGGGGTGTTGAGGAAACCTTATGTTTGTCAAGAGCTTGGTCAGGTGACTGCAGGGGCGGGTGGCAGGGCCCCTCCTCCAGTTGAAGTGGTCTGTCTGCCTCACCAGTGGGAGGCTGGTCTCCTCCAACTGGGGAGGTCTGTCTACTGCTTAGGCGACTCGCTGGGCCTGTTCTCCAGGTCGCAGGTCTGCCTACTGTGCAGGCGCAGGTGGCAGCTGGGCCCCTCCTTCAATTGGGGTGCTCTGTCTACCACACTGGTGGGCCACTGGGCCCCTTCTCTAGGACACACAGCCTGCCTACCTTGCAGGCGGCGGCTGGGCCCCTCATCCAATAGGGGTGATCTGTCTACTGTGCGGGGTGGGGGGGACCACTGGGCTTGTTCTCCAGGTCGCAGGTCTGCCTACCTTGCAGGCATGGGCGGCAGCCGTGCTCCTCCTCCAATAGGGGTGATCTGTCTACCATGCCAGTGGGCCCCTGGGCCTGTTCTCCCAGTCGGTTGCAAATGGCTATAATTCTAAAAACTCCTTAGATTAGTAAGATTAATATACCATCCATAAAATTATACATGAGAATATAAGTAATATATAAATAATAAAAAATTTAAAAAAAAAGAAAAGAGGAAGAGTTACACACAGTTGCACATGCCTGCAATTCTAGTGGTTTGGGAGGCTGAGGCAGGAGAATCTCAAGTTCAAAGCCAGCCTCAGCAACTTAACAAGGTCCTAAACAACTCAGTGAGACCCTGTTTCTAAATAAAATATGGGGCTGTGACTCAGTAGTTAAGTATCCCTGGGCTGAATTTTTGGTACCAAAAAAATAAAGGACAATAAGCCCACATATGTAATTTATGTCAGATAATTAGCTATGTTACATTCAAGGTTACCTACACAATCATAGAGAAATATATTTAAACCTCATGACTAGTTCTAACTGAAGTTAGTTAAAAACCACAATGCATTCAAGATTAATTTATCTCCAACTACTAAACCAACTTTGTTACAAAAATAGTTTCTGCCTTCTTCTTTCCAAATAAACAAGTTGTGATCACATTGAAGCATAGGTATAATTGAACATATTTCTTTAAAAAAAAGTGCATTTAATCTAAGTAACATAAACAGATACAGTTGAATATTCTTTATGCTTCTTAGGAAACAGAAATTTTCTGTTTTCTAATAGAATGTATAAGATATGTTCTATTTGAGAAAATACAATTGTATAATATTCAATACCATTCAAACATTCATTCAAACATTACTTCATAATAAAATCAAAAGCATAACAATTATATTATCCCAAACAACTTTCTTCTTATGCACAGATGAAACAATTGACTTCTACCAGTCATCAGAATATTATCTTTATGAGGTCTATTCTTTATGAATTCTTATTGATGTAGCACTGGATATTTAGTAAAGGAAGTTAAGGTAGCTAACACATTTAAATGTGTACAGCAAATTTATTACTGATAATGACAAAATAATATAAAAATGGTTAAATGGTAACTGTCTCATAGATAGAATGAAGAATTAAATAAGTAAATGCTTACATAGCAATAAAAAAATCAGTAGTTACATATACTTGTAGTTATAGCACAATTGCTGATAAAATTTTGGGAAAATTAAGAATCAAAGATAAATTTTTTCTGGCTATTTTGGATTTATATTGATTAGTATGGCAGGAGAAATTGTAAAAAAAAAACAAACAACAGCAAAAATAACAAAAACTTTCCCTAGTTATAAAACTTAACAATTTAAGATGTATAATATGGGGAATTTCTTTTAATACCCTTTTCTACCATCTTTTTTTCTTTAATTTCCTCTCCTCTGCAGTTAGTTATTTCTTAATGTGTTAATTAAACCCATATCCCATACATTTGTTTAGGTATAGTAATGAAATTTGTGATAACTTTTCATTGCTCTGACAAAATACCTGATAAAATCAATTTGAGTTGAAAAGTTTTATTTTGGCACTAGATTCAGAGGTTTCAGATCATGGTCAGCTGCATCCATTGATTTGGGCTTCAGGTGAAGCAGATAAAAACTCCTTACCTCATGGCAGACAGCAAAGGAGAAAGAAGAAGAGGCCAGGGATAAGATTTAGTCCCAAGGGCATTCCAACAGGAACCCTCCAAATGGTTTCTATGCCATACACTTTCTACTACCTCCCAACAATCCATTCAAGTACAAATTCCTCCATGTATTAATCCAACAATGAGTTTAGATCCTTCATTATCTAATTATTACCCCAAATCCCTACCTATGAACACAGTTTGTACTTGGGACAAAGCTTTCAACACATGAGTCTTTGGGGAACATTTCAGAATCAAACCACAGACAATGTGTTTTGAATTTAAATTTTGACAGTTAAATTTTAAATAATGTTCGAAGTGTCAAAATAAAAGCTGTCAGAAGAATCATATTCCAGCTCAAACATAAAATCAATGAAACTTTGGTAACTGTTTTCAAGTATATTTTTAGTTATTCCAAAACTATTTAATCATAATTTAAGGCTTTCTTGAAAAAGATAAAACACAAAAACTGTAAGAGTCATCTAAAGTGAAATAAATATCAAACTTTTACAATCTTCAGAAAAAGTTACAAATATGTGTTTGGGGTTTTGATTGCTTTTTACAATTAATGTGCATTCTGATAGCAACATTTCTTAATTATGGACATAAATTATAATACATTTTGACTGATTCACCTATGCCCAGAACATGAATTATCTATTTAATAGGCAGTTTTCTACTTCTTATATACAGTAATTTGACACATCTGAATATATACATTTCTTTAATTCTTGTGCTTGCTTTACATGATATGATACAATACATTATCTTTCACATTTATATAATTTATACTAAAAATTTTACCCTAAATTAGATATTAGGATCAGAAAACCAAAGGATTGACACTTGAAGAAATTCATTCCCAAATTTGGTGAAATAGATTAAGTGCTTTTATATTCAGTAAAAATTCTCATATATATTTACACAAAATAGTAATATTTTTTTTGGTTTGTATTAAAGACTCAGTACTGTAGTAGAAGTCTTTAAGAGCAAGTACTATTCTTATCTTAGGAAAGGTGCACATGGCATTTTGCTGTGTAGCAAATGTGAAAAGCACACTCCAGGCTAAGAATGAACATGTTCTAATTCCTCAGAGAGAATCAAAGAACTTCTGTACATTGTTTGTTTCATATGTCTTTATTGACAACCAGCAAAATATGGAATATTGGGATGAAGTTTATATTCCTGCATAGAGTATTATACACATCTGGTACTCTTCAGTTAATTTATTTTAGTGTTAGTACTCCCTAAGATAAGCAATGTTTGTTTGTTAGTGTTTATATCTTCACCACATAACACACATTTCAGACAAATGAATGAAAATTAACAATTTAGTTATGCTTTTAAACAGTAATAAAAGTTTTGTACATAATTGAAGAAGATACACAAAAGTCTTTTTGCAAACAACACTCTAAACTAAAACTTCTGTCTGTGAGATACAAACATGACCTATGCTGACTGACTTGATCCTTCTTAGTCTTCCCATGATAATCAGCTGAGCAATCAATAAGAGGCCATAGAGGCTAAAGGTTGAGGATTCTGTATCTCAATTTTTCACACTTATTCTTAGTTTTAAATTTGTCCTGTCATGCTTGGATCTTATTTCATAACTCTCCCATATAAAGTAGAAGAATATTTTTAAGTGTAGTACACCCAAGTACACGTATGTGTGTGTGTGCATGCACATACACACACACACACACACACACACACACACACACACACCTTCCACTGTATATTGTCTGAATGTAATCTGGGTAAAGATGATGCATTTCAATAAAAAAATCAAAATAGAAATGACATAAGATTGACATCAATGTGTGACCAACATTTCACTCATATCTGGATGATAATCACACACATATATAAAATTAATTTCCCATAGTTAACCTAAAAATGACATTTGGTCTGTCATAAATCACTTTGCTTATTTAAAAGAAGTATTAGGTCAAGGACGATTTTCCACCAGAGAGAGGACCTATAAAAATAGAATAAAATAAATTTCAAGAAAAGATCATAACATGAATCAGAGCCTTTTTAAAAATCAGAGCTATTGCCACTACTTAATTTTTTTCAGTGTTATGAAAACTATTCCTTTAATTCTCCTAAACTAAGATCAGCAACATTATTCATTTCAGAATCCTGAGTAAACTCTGGATATGATGCTGAATTAAGTGACCATGTGACACACTGTGTATCTAATAATGTGCCACTGCAATTGTGTCACTTATTATGACAGACACAGACAATTAAACTTCCTGGAAAAGCATGGTTGGCTCAAATCAGTAAAAGTTTTATTTATGCTAAAAACATAAAGCAACAGATTAAATGGCAGCCCAGAAGAAAAAGGCATGACCCTTGGCAGTATACTGTCACTCACCTTTCTCAAGTGAATTAATTTGCCATGAACATTACAAATAGCATCCAGCATATCAGAAGGAAAACCATTAAATAACCATCTAGAGAATGGACAGGATTACATAGACATGTAGGGACTTGAATGCCACAGCAATTATAATATCCAGTAACTCAGTGGCTTGAGAGTTTTACTTATCTGTTGTTTTAACCAATGGACATCTGGATGTAAAATCTGTAAGCCCTGAGTGGCTACTTAAAATAGATGCAGCCAACAGATGCAAAAGAACCAAAATAAGAAAACAATTTAAATGACAGTACAGTTTGATTGCTACCAGAAATAACAATAAATAACCAATAGATGTTGGTAGGCAGATGTTATGCAGGTAGGAAATATAACACAGAGATATTATATTTAGTGCTGCTATTTTGTGCTCATCTACCATTTTATTTACAGGATCAGAGACCCTGCAATAGGACTTCATTAACACCAGACATACTTATGACAAATGTGATAGTTTCCTATTGGTACCAACTGAATCATGAAACTCTGGCCTTCAGCCTCCATATCAAAATGAGAAAAGTATTCTAGTAACAGCACTAGAGTGTGTCATTTAAAAGTCTGTGTCCTCAGACTTCATAATGTGGTGCAGGTGAATCTCTCTAGCCAACTTTTTAATTCTGCACTAACCAATATGTGCTTCAGTTTCTCCTATGCTGGACTAAACTTTAAGACAGGCTTCTTCCTGACTCTAGGTCCCTGGCTTCCCTTTTCTTAGAGCATTCACATTAGAAAATTTGAAATTGTAAATAATCTTTCCTCTGTCCCACTCCAGTGTAAATCTCTCAGCCTATTTCTAGTTTTATAACTCAAGAATATTCTTCTTAAAGACTTAGGGGCCATTCTTTTAAAATGAAATCATCAAGAAAATGGTGTCTCTCTCCCAATCTCTAGAAAATTATAGGATCCTAACTTCACTTCCATCAGCAAACCCATAAGGTTTAATCACATTGGCAATATTCACCTTCAATGTCTTAGGACACTTACCCACTAAATCACCCCAGTCCTTAAAAACTATTAAAAATTCTTCTGGTTTTTTTTTTGTTGTTGTTGTTATTGTTGTTGTCTGTTTGTTTTGTTTTATTTTTTTTCCAGAAGGCACTTAAATTCAATTTTTCTCCTCTGTTGCGACAGTCTTGACCCTGTTGTAATAATATTCAATATGACTTTCTCATCCATTTCATTCTGTGATCCATTTTCTTCTTCAAGAGCACTTGCCCCTGCTTGCCATTTTTTCATGGCTTTTTTGTGTTTCCTCCAGGGTTTTTTGAGATCCCAATTATTTTTCCATATTTATACCAAATGCATTTTATGCAAGTACAAGCAATTGAAATGAAATTCACACAGGAGTACTGGGAGAGCCCTTACAATTTTTTAAAATAATTTTTTCCCAAAAATGTAAAAAAAAAAACTAACTAAATAAACAACCTTGTGCTGCTTGTCTTAGGCATTTTCTCTTACAGCACTCAATATCTTTAATGAGTGGCTGAAAGGGTAGTGAAAGATGTTATTTTTTGCCTAGTAGTTATCCAAGTATTCCTTTGGTTTCCAATCTTCACATGTTCTCTTAGAGAGGGAAAATAAATGAATTAGAATGCTGTGAAATTTGTCTTGCTGAAATATTTTTCAGTTACTTAAAAGATGAAGAAGACTATCATCTTCTCTCTCACCAGGAAGCTTCCTTCAAATGATTTTATAATGTCACTGAATATAGAACTCTGCTGAGCAGGGAATAGAAACATTGATGTCTATAGAAAAGTGCTAAAGAACTTCTTGACATTTTGTGTCTGGCTCTGCAAGGAAGTTTACTTATAAGAAAGTTTATTGTGATGCTCATCAGGCATTGAACATTCTATTTTTTTTCCATACAAAAATGTGTAATTATGTTCAGCAGTATACATGTATATCTGACTAGGAAAAAAATAACACAGTAGGAAATGAGGGCAGGAGATATAAAGGTGTTATTTGTTATTTTATCTTTTATTCTTAGGCTTTAAAAAAAAAGATCAAATGGAAATGAAATAACATTATGATCATAAAATTAGATGTTGAAAAAGAATAAGATTCTATTTAAAACTTTTTTTGACTCATTCATTACTCAACATATGATCTGTTTATGCATTGTCTGAATATATCTTAAAATATATATCCAAAATTGTCTTCTGGTCAGGGTCATTAGGACTCCAAACCTCCTTCCCACCCATCTCTCAATCGGGCTTTTTCAATGACTTCAGAATTGCTATTTCTGTTTTTTTCTCCTCCTTCTAAAAAATGTGTATTCCTGGCAGTAAAAGTCACCTTGGTGAAATAATACTATGCTTTCAATCAAAGAAAGCATGTTACTCCCATGCTTGAAAGCTGTCAAAGCTATTTCAAAAGATCTCAAGCACTTGAACCTATTCTAAATGGTACTGTATGATCCTATATGATCCACCTGAAATCTACTTATCTAAAATGACTGCATTTCCTTCTTCTCAAATGATCCTCTGCTTAGTCCAAATGAATTAATTGCTTTACTCAAAAGTAAATGCCTAGAATTTTTTTTCCTGGAGATCTGGATATGATTCACTGCTTTACTCCTTTTAGGAGTATAATCAAGTATCTTCCTTTTAGAGACTCCTAGGCTCTCTTTTTGAAATGGATCATTCTTCTTTCTAGGTCACCTTGTAAGACAGGAACCTTCTCTATTGTTGTGATAGCACAATTTCAACCTGATATAATTTATGAAACAATAAGATTTTATCACTTCACAAAGGTTGCTTCCTCATTAAACCAAGAATAAAAGCCACAATGTCTTGCATAGAGAAAGAGACCATGATCAGAATCCCCCCTGTGTCTGTGAATTAATTGGTCATCACACAGCATTCCATCTATTTGTTGACTCTTTTTCAGCCATTTTAATCCTCCTTCATATTTTAAACATAAAACTTAGCTTCTGTTTTAGGGTGGTTGTATCTGTTGTCCTTGTCATGGGTTATTTTTTTTTTCTTTATAATCAGGTGTAGCACCTCTTCTGAATTGAAACATTCCTTCAGTGTTGAAATAGCACTTCACAACATTTTTGCCTTATCTTACTTATTTTTCATACATCCATAGTTATTTCATATGTTAAACATCCATTTTATTTGTTGATTTATGCACAACCCAATAGAGTGAGAGTAGAAATGTCAACTATCTCAGTTTTCACAACATCTTTGGCTGTAAGAAACAGTGCCTGCTACACAATGGGACCTCATTAAATATAATGAATAAATCAATTTACATGTATATTCATAAGCTCTTTTCTTCAAATACTGCACATTAAAGACTCATAGGAATATACAAATTTCCTTTCAATTACACCACTTTGCGGGATTCATATATTGTTTCTTTATGCCCAAAAGAAATTTGAAATGGACATTTTAATTTATTATGATATTTGATTAATAAAATAATAAATAACATACTGTTTTAATTTAAAAATCATCCTCATGCTCTACAATACCTCATTTTTGAAATAGCATTATAAAATACTAGCATAAAGAAGGAATAATGAGGCATAAGCTTCTTGGGATTCAGTTCGTCTTTGCTCTGTTGTAGAAAATATTTGATTTTTTATTTAGTATTTGTATCTCCAACCTAAACTTGTTTGCTAAATTTCAATTTTGTAATGTTTGTATCCTATTCTCTTTTCACTAGCTTAAAATTATCAGATCATAATCTCTTTTCTAATCCCATTTTAATTCCTTCCCTTGTATTAAACTTTCTCCTGTTTTTAATCTCTACCTCAACTAATATCATTTAACATTAACTCTGTTGCCAAAACAAGACCACTAAGTAGTCCTTAATTGTAATGGATATCCCCAATGAACATTTTCTACCACTGAAATGCAAAATATTTGAAAATGCAATACTAAAATTAGAATCCTGAGCAAAATTTATGAAAAATTATTTTTAGTCACTGAATACCATGCACCAACATGACCATGATTTCCAAAACAAAGTAAAATAAATTTGATGAACTCTACCATTATTCTGTCTTTTTCTTAGAAGGTACTTTACGCACTATGGTATCAGAAAGCCCAGGAACAAAGCACAGGTGTGTAAAGGAATACCTGTGCAGGAATACCTGTGAGGAGGTGCACAAAAGAATAGACACAGACAAAGTGCAAGAAGACAAACAGGAGGATCAGAGAGAAGTGAAGTGAAGTGGTGAAGGAGAAGTGCAAAAGTGAAATGTCCACTCCTCCCTGCCTGGGAGTTTATTAACTCAAGAATACATACCTGCTGTTTGCTGAGAGCCACAGCCAGTCTGTATGGCCCCTGGCATCTTGCCAACAGTATTGATTGACAGGCGAGGCGTTAATATCTGCCTCTGCTGCTACTTTTGAGTTCTAGCGCTATTTTTAGTTCTCGTGGGGATTCCCCGGGAGTTCCCATTGGTTGGGGAAGTGCAGGAGGAGGGATTTCCCGGGGAGATATTTCCGACTGGGGGTTCCTGCAGGAGCCTCGTGGCTTTCGGGAGGATTCCCCAGGAGTGTGAGTGAGGTTTTTTCTTGCAGTAAAAAAATAAAGTTTGTTCCTGCTTCAGTGGCTCGTGATTTGTGCCCAGCCAGACTGCAGCAGCTGTTACCATAACTAGATTCTAATTAGTATTTCTTTAACCAAGTGCTAGCTAACTGAGATAAGATCCAGGTTAATACAAACACAGAGCCCCTTCTTTCCAAGGACATTGCTAAGGAAACCAGATAGTGCCAGCATAGTTATCTTATTACCTCAGAGGGAGGCTGGGCAAACCAATCATGGGAATCAGGGCTCAGGTTACCCCTACCCCCACACCCTGGAGTTTGCTAACCTGGGGAATGCTTCCCTATTTCCATAGTCAGAATACCTACACAGGGATCTTATGTTCTTGCTGACTATAGAAACATATTAAATTTCACAGAAGTTGAAGTAATTGGAATTTTCAAAGCCAAGTAATGGTGACAGGAAATACAAGAATAAAAAGTGATCTATAATTTTTATTTATTTATTTATTTATTTATTAATTGGTTGTTCAAAAAATTACAAAGATTGAAGAATCACATCGGTTACACATCCACATTTTTACATGATGCCATATTAGTAACTTTTGTATTCTGCTACCTTTCCTATCCTCTTTTATACCCCTCCCCTCCCCTCCCCTCCCCTCCCATCTTCACTCTCTACCCCATCTACTATAATTCATTTCTCGCCTTGTTTTTTTTTTCCCATTCCCCTCACAACCTCTTATATGTAATTTTATATAACATTGAGGGTCTCCTTCCATTTCTATGCAATTTCCCTTTTCTCTCCCTTTCCTCCCACCTCATGTCTCTGTTTAATGTTAATCTTTTCCTCCTGCTCTTCCTCCCTGCTCTGTTCTTAGTTGCTCTCAGTGTATCAAAGAAGACATTTGGCATTTGTTTTTTTAGGGATTGGCTAGCTTCACTTAGCATAATCTGCTCTAGTGCCATCCATTTCCCTGAAAATTCCATGATTTTGTCATTTTTAAGTGCTGCATAGTACTCCATTGTGTATAAATGCCACATTTTTTTATCCATTTATCTATTGAAGGGCATCTGGGTTGGTTCCACAGTCTAGCTATTGTGAATTGTGCTGCTATGAACATTGATGTAGCAGTGTCCCTGTAGTATGCTCTTTTAAGGTCTTCAGGGAATAGTCTGAGAAGGGCAATAGCTGGGTCAAATGGTGGTTCCATTCCCAGCTTTCCCAGGAATCTCCATACTGCTTTCCAAATTGGCCGCACCAATTTGCAGTCCCACCAGCAATGTACAAGTGTACCCTTTTCCCCACATCCTCACCAGCACTTGTTGTTGTTTGACTTCATAATGGCTGCCAATCTTACTAGAGTGAGATGGTATCTTAGGGTGGTTTTGATTTGCATTTCTCTGACTGCTAGAGATGGTGAGCATTTTTTCATGTACTTTTTGATTGATTGTATGTCCTCCTCTGAGAAGTGTCTGTTGAGGTCTTTGGCCCATTTGTTGATTGGGTTATTTGTTATCTTATTTTTTAATTTTTTGAGTTCTTTGTATACTCTGGATATTAGGGCTCTATCTGAAGTGTGAGGAGTAAAAATTTGTTCCCAGAATGTAGGCTCCCTGTTTACCTCTCTTATTGTTTCTCTTGCTGAGAAAAACCTTCTTTAAGCAGGAAGTGTGAATCTGGAGGTGTAGCAATACCAGATTTCAAACTGTACTACGGAGCAATAGTAACAAAAACAGCATGGTATTGCTACCAAAACAGGTGGGTGGACCAATGGTATAGAATAGAGTACACAGAAACCAATCCACAAAATTACAACTATCTTATATTCAATAAAGGGGCTGAAAGCATGCAATGGAGGAAGGATAGCATCTTCAACAAATGGTGCTGGGAAAACTGGAAATCCATATGCAACAAAATGAATCTGAATCCCGTTCTCTCCCCATGCACAATAGTTAACTCAATATGGATCAAGGACCTTGATATCAAATCAGAGACTATGCATCTGATAGAAGAAAAGGTTGGCTCTGATCTACCTATTTTGGGGTCGGGCTCCAAATTCCTTAATAGGACATCCATAGCACAAGAGTTAATAACAAGGATCTATAATTTTTATATGGATAATCTAAAATTTCTTATTAAATAATATTGTATATGAAGGAAAAAATTCCAAGAGAATTGGCAAAGAAAAAAATACCTGAGAAAGAACAACTATTGAAGAACCACAAACTTAAAAATTGCTACATTTCACATAGACAAAGTAATATTTGAGTAACCAGAAAGAGTGAATAGAATATATTGAATATACAAGGAAATCAGTTGAAATTCCATAATAGCCACCTTAGAGTATGAACAACTATACTACTTAGATTGTAAATTACATAATATCTATCCCCAAAAAGAATAAAATAAAGCTTTCAGAATAAAGAATATCCATTAAAATAACTTACCTGCCTGCTTAAATAAACTATAACAGTTAAAGAAGACAATTAAATTTCAGATATAAAAAAGCAATGCCCCTCACCAAATAAAAAAATTACTAGACAGAAAGAAGCAAGAAAATGTGGTTTGTAAGTAGTAAATAAAAACAGAAAGATAGAAGTGCTCAAGATAATGGAATTAGCAGAGAAGTCTCTAAAATAACTGATTTTGTCACATTAAAATATTTAGACATAAACATTAACACAATGTAGAGAAAAATAAAAAATATAAATGAGGACTAAATACAACTTTCAGATTACAAAAATACATTGTCTAGAATTTTTAAAATATGTAGTAGATATAATGAACAACAGTTTATATGTTGAAGAAAAAGAAATCAATAACCTCGGAGAATGTGCCTACAACAAAGCACTGAAATATTAGACAAGCAATAAAATGCGAATCAAAAAATATTCTACCATCTCACTCCAGTCAGAATGGCAGCTATTATGAAGACAAACAACAATGAGTGTTGGCGAGGATGTGGGGAAAAATGCACACTCATACATTGCTGGTGGGACTGCAAATTGGTGCAGCCAATATGGTAACAGTATGGAGATTCCTTGGAAATCTGGGAATGGAACCACCATTTGACCCAGATCTCCTTCTCCTCAGACTATATCCAAAGGACTTAAAAACAGTATACTACAGGGACACAGCCATCAATATTTATTGATCACATTTCACAATAGCTAAACTGTGGAGCCAATCTAAATGCCCTTCAGTGGATAAAAGGATACAAAAAAAAAATGTGGCATATATGCACAATGGAATTTTACTCAGTAGTAAAGGAGAATAAAATCATTGCATTTGCAGGTACATGGATAGTGTTGGAGAAGAAAATGCTAAGTGAAGTTAGCCAATCCCCCCAAAAAACAAATGCCAAATGTTTTCTCTGATATAAGGAGGCTGACTCACAGTGGGATAGGTGGGAGGGATGGGAGAAATAGATGAATTCTGGATAGGGAAGAGGGATGGGAGGGAAAGGGAGAGGGCAGGGGATTAGCAAGGATAGTTTAATGTGATAGACATCATTATCCAAAGTATATGTATGAAGACATGAATTGATGTGAACATACTTTATATACAAACAGAGCTATGAAAAATCGTTCTATTGTTAGATCAGGACTCAAGAAAAGACCACTGACTCCAATTAAAATCAAATTAAAGCAAGCTTTAGACCTGGCCAGGCTGCCTCTCCCACCCAAAACCGTGGGAACAAGACAGCAGCCACAGCTTTCCTGCAGCCCAGATTTATAGCCCAGAAAGCTACACAAAGGGGGGTTACAGATAACAGAACTCTGAAGAGCATAATACTAATGGTAGTTTACATTTTTGCTGGGTCCAACATCATAATTTATGAGGATCATTAGAGCCTCAGAGAGGGTCGTTATCTGGCCAGGGAAGGCCAAGATTTTGAGGGGTCACTAAAGTTTCAGAGAGGGCTGCTATCTGTCAGAGAGCCAGGCATGGGTGAGTTCAAGGCACAGGCAGGCATTCCAAGTAGGTTCAGAATTTATAGTAATTTATAGTAAAGCCAAAATTATCATTTCATGGCTTTGTGGCGAGATGGCTCCCAATTTTAAGAAAAGATCAGGTTGGGTCTATCACTATATGTGTAATAAGAATTATGATGTATCCCACTGCCATGTATTTAAAAAATAAAACCAATAAAGAAATTAAAAAATAAAAGAAAATATTTTAGAAAAGTAAGCAATAAAGAGAAAGTTTCTAAATTATAGAAAATGACATCCAAAATATATTTCCAACTCCTCATAAAATGATGTGTTTTCACTTTACTTTTCAATATTTCATTCAAGTGCTTACCATATAGAATTCTGTTAAACAAATGTAGAAGGGAATTTGTGTTAAACAAATGTATACATGGAAATCATGTTCCAAATGTTCCTTCTTTTGTGCTTACAAAACTTGAAAGGAGCTGATGCAAATTGACAAAAGCTAATTTATCTTTTGATTTCCACTGCCAACCTATATAAAATATTAACATTTTTCACATAATGGTATTGATGTTCATGTTTAAATTATTATTTTCATAAATTTAATTTAATATTATGTTTGAGTTTGAGGAAGTATTTATCTGGGGAATAACATCCATTGTTTTTAATAAATTCTTCTTATTGAAGAATTTCAGAGTTTTCCAAAAGAAAAAGGTATACTATGTGTTCCTGAATTCAGAAATGTTTTAATTTTATACACAAAGTCTAATTCATGACTCTGATAACCACTGTGTTTGGAGATGTTTGTACACTCTGAACAAAAACAACTACTATTGGACTTAGATATACCTACCTTTGAATAGAACTCTAAGTTGTGTTTTTTTCTTTTTTCTTTCTTTCTTTCTTTCTTTCTTTCTTTCTTTCTTTCTTTCTTTCTTTCTTTCTTTCTTTCTTTTTTTTTTTTTTTTTGGTACCAGGGTGAATTTAGGGGCACTCAACCACTGAGCCACATCCCCAGTCTCATTTTGTATTTTGTTTAGAGACAGGGTCTCAGATGCTTAGTGTCTTTTCATTGCTAGACTGCCTTTGAACTGGAGATCCTCCTGTCTCAGCCTCTCAAGCTGCTGGGATCATGGCACCGGACCCACAAACCCAGTTTTGAGAGGCACCCTGATGTCTTCTGGCTGTTTCAATTCTATGTTTTCCTTCTGTAAGAACATTATGTATTTTGTTCTTGACTTCTCCATTAGGGTGAGATGTAATTTTTCTTTTTTAATTCATCTTCCTTTTGAAAATTCCTCCTCATTAAATTAGAAGGAGCTTGTTAAATATATCCAGAGCACCCTATACTTCTATTAGAAGGCTTCTCTCTTTAGCTGCTGATTGAAATTTCTTTCTTCTCTTCAGTATTGGATTCACTATGAAGCAAATGAATTGTGCTATTAATTTAATAAGGCAACTTTGCAGGCTTTGATTACAGAGTACTGATGAATCAAAGATCATTTTAATTAGTCTCCGCGCATAAAATCTGAAATCACCGGAATCCTCATAACTAACACATGAAATTTACTTGATCAAGGTCTCACCAAAATTAACAACTCAACAATGCAACAGATATAACCAGTGAATTTAGAGCCTTAAGAAGCATAAATAAACTATAATCAAAAGGGCAGTCCTTCTAAAGGAAAGACTGTGGTGTGTGAATCTTATTCTCTAGGTATCATCTTTTATGAATAAATTCATCACCTGAAAGTCAACCATAAATAGGCATATAATCCTTTCAAAGCAATGTTAATATTAGAAAACTTTTTTTGTTTTCAGATATTGATCAATGAATATGAAAGCCACATAATAATCTCACTCACTTATAAGTCAAGACATGATACAGTGTTATGGGTTATCTGTCCCTGGTTGACCAAATATCAGGTGATTTGTCTTGAAATAATCACCACTGATTCTTTACAGTCATCATTTGAGGTATTTATTTTTGCAAAAAACTTAGTACTTTGTATAAATAGGACATTGTCATGTGGTACATCTGTTGTAATAGGAGCTGCTAGGATAAAGCTTAATCTATGTTATAACAATGATAAAAATATTTTAAACTACAGATTAAATGGTTCTGGCTCCAACCACAAAGTATAAAACCATCTTCGTTGAACTGTTTCACATGCACATAATATGCTACTAATTGTAATTAGTAATCCTTATGGAAGTTAACCGTTTTTTTTTTTTTAACACCAAAACTCACCATTACTATCATTTAAAATATAATAACTGTAACAATTGGAATCATGATGCAAAGTTTGTACAATTGCACAGTGCAAGAGGAAGCAAAAATTAAAAAGTTAATGAAGAAAAAATAAAGTATCTATGCACATCAAAAACTTACTATTCACTAAGGACAGGTATTTTTATTCTCCTCCTGTGTCTTTAGGATCACAAAATATAATCTTACATATACTAGTGGATCAATATTGTATTGTGAATAAATAGCCTAATGTTTAAAAATAATGGGGTATAATTTAATATTTATTTATATATTTTTTTTCAATTTTGTTAGTTATAAATTGATACAATACCTTTATTTTGTTTTATTTTATTTTTATGTGGTGCTGAGGATGAAACCCAATTCCTCACACATTCGAGGCAAGCACTCTACCACTGAGCCATGACCCTAGCCCAATATCTGTTTTTAATATGTAAAAAGTAAAAGATCTGAGCTATTCATGCCTCAAATTAATAAATAATTAAAATTTAAAGCATCCTACATAGTATAATGTGGTTACAATTTTTTATGTAGCAATTTAGAAGTAAATAAGATGCAAAGCATGTAGTTTATAAACACACGGATGTTATTTTTTTAAGTTTTTACACACATGAATGTGGGTCTCTTTCTATATGGCAAGTAATAGTTTCATCTGACAAATTCTCAAGATTCCATATTTTTTAAAAAATCTGAAAAATGACAAACCTCAATTTACTTTATAGCACCACTCTATTTACTTGGATGCATGAAGTTCTATTACAATTTTCAAAGATTTTGTTAATAGTTTGAAACTATATACATTGGAACTATAATACTGTATTCTCTAAAGCCACACACTATAATAATAGTAAGTATTCACAAGTCTATAGTATTTTTAGAGGAATAATGTATATTCAAAGTTTAAGTAATATGAAGTTTTTGAAGGTTTTAGGGTGTTCAAAATGAATCAGAATACAAAATAAATATAGTTGGGATTAGTTAACAATATGCTTCCTTCAAGATTAAATCATAATTTGGAAAAGGTAAAACATATCCATTTATTAAAAAACTTTTAAAATCAAAACTTTTAATTACTGACAACTGGTGTCCAGAGTCACCTCATTCCCAGAGAGAAATGATCTCTCCTTCTCACTAAATCACACCATATTATGTGACAAGGAATGGGATGTGTTAGTGGCCACATGCTGACTGAGCAGCTGTACAAAATGAATTAAACCAAATTTTGAACACATCGAAGACTACAAACATTTTAGAATTTATAATGGAAACAAAAAGATGTTTGTGTCTATTACAGAATTTATCAAACGAAATAACAATTTTGGTATATTTATAATTAATATTTTATGTATTGCCTGTGAATGATCAATTATAGTTTCAATATAATCTTTATTTAGATTTAATGGCCAGAATTTAAAAAGAAAAAGCGTATAAATGTATGACAACTCAAAGTAAAATGGAATGGAGAAACATTTTGTAAATTGTGATTATTGACTAAATCAATAGGAGTTAAATAAGATTTAGGATTCAAAGATTATATAAAAAGGAATCAAATGATATCAAAGGGTATCAATGTTATTGACTCTATTAAAATATTTCATTATTTAAAATCTGACAATTTTCAATTTATTACAGCCTCGGGACTAAATTTACCCTCCAAAGCGTGTTCTGTGATAACAAATATATTTCTTTAAAACTTTTTTCATATGTAGTGAACACAATGTAAGCTTTCTTAGCAGAGGTAACTACAAAGAGGATAAAGAAGCTCTCTGGTATTTTCAGAAGTTGCACAGTTGATATGTAGCATGGGTGTCAGAATTGCCTCAATATCAAATCTGTAAGTGTGATCTCTTGGTATCTTTCCAGCCATAGCCCAGTCTGGCGATAACGTGCTGCAGCTATTTCAATATAGACACTGGATACCATAAAACTTTTTCAGAGTTCATAATTCTCAGCTCACCTGCCTCAAGACCCTAGAATCTTATCTTTAAGCCCCTTCTAATGCAATACCCTATGGACACTATGGATCTCCCAACACAAACATCACACATTCTAGGTCATCTGCCCAAACCAGCATCCCCACTTCAGTATGTCCATGTCTCTGACCCTGACTTTGGCTCACCTACGCTTCTCTACTCTTCAAGGTGGTTTTCTGCCTGTCCCACAACTCTTTGTGAATACCTAAACCAGCCCAACCAACAAACTTCTCATCCACTGGCCTGAAACTTCATTTTTCTATTGAGGTATTAAACACAGCCTTGGGAGTGGACCATTATTCTGTGGCACTCACTAGGTAGTCTTTTGTAGCTCTAAGATACTACATAAATACTTCTTATACTTATCATTATTTAACCACAAATTATGATTTGACATTAAAATTCCACTGGGTTTTATCCAGACTGGAGTCATTGATATAAAATTAACATGAAGGGTGATTCCAAAAGATAATGCCCAAAATATGGGATTTGGCATTAATTTTGCCCTGGAGTTTGAGCACAGTGCTGAACTACTTGCCAATAGAAAATAGAATGGCTATCAACCTCTGTTGCACAGTGGAATTACAATCCAACTAACACCTGTGGTTGATTGTGATGAATTACCAACTGACACATGCACCTTTCGAGCACATGTGGCTGCTATACTTGACTGGTTTGGTAGTCGTTATGATATAATAACTATAATGTAGGATAGATTCTTTTGAATGAAAGTAGCTTGGCTTCTGTTTTCTGAGGTAAGTCTTTTTAAAAAATGAATGTTAATTCTGAATGTGTATAAAACATAAAGTTACAAGTGAGAGGGTTACACAGGAGATCAGTCTTTTGTTAATGAAAACAAAATAATAGTTCATTTGAAAATGTTGCCTTAGAAGATGATGCTCTTTTTACTCAACACCCATGTAATTACCCCTATTGACACCAGACTCACAGCCATAGCTCAAATATGAGTGTGCTCTGGGGGATTGGATATAAACTATCTTCCATGAATAGCTTACAAATCAAAAAACAGCAATAGCAACATTTTTTCTGATACACTTTGGCCAAAAAAGATGAACCTATGTGGGTATGAAAATGAAGGATGTTAAATCAAAAAGAAAAGGATGTAAGAGTGGATTGGGCTGGATTAATTGATCTGAGTGCACTTACTAAAAATCCCAGATTTAATGTCATGTTTACTGTTCTCCAGATACTGCTTCTGAATTGTTGTCCTTTTTTTCTTCTTGGACTACAGATGTTAAACATTTTTCCTCTATCATTCATTGCATATTTTTCCTAAACATTTTATCTCTGTGCTTCAAGTAGAATATTTTATATTGACGTTCTCCCACTCGCTAATCTGTTCTATCTTTTCCAATATGCTGATAAATTTAATGAGTTCTTAATTTCAATTAGTTTGATCTCAATCCTAGACTTCTTCTTTGTTTTTTCCTATTGAAATTAATTTTTTTTAGTTCTCTAGCATACATTTGATTTTTGGTATGTAAGTCATTTGTATTTACAGTCATTTGCTAATAAGTTGAATAACATTTTTATCCTTGAGTATATTTGCATTACTTTTGCCTCTGAATTCTTGATGTATTAACAATGAATAAAGATTACAAAAAATTTAAGAGACTCTGGATTGATTTGTTTTTTTCTTGAAAGGCTCACCCTATTCTCTTGTGTACAAATGCATTTTTTTTGTAGGTTGTTTGTTTGTTTTTTCAACCAGATTTGGTTTTGTTGTGTTCTGGGATGGAGTTCATTCTTCATAAGTGACTCTATGAGGGATAAAACCAGAAATATTTAGCTTATATGCATTCACTATCTAGTATATAAATTACATTAAAATAGAGATTGTCTACAATGTTACTTTTTAAAATCTGCAATATCTTGACATTCTATAATCTACAATGGAAATTAATTATGACTATCTGAGAGGTTAAAAGTAGACTGAAAGAAATAAAATGGAAAACTGATCTAGTAACAATGCCAAGAGAAAAACATCAATTTTATGTGAGTTACTGTTATGCGGCTGGGAGTAGTAGTATTTAGGAACTTTTAAAAGGTCCAGGTGTGTGGCTGAGGATTTTACCTTCTAGGAGTCATAAAAATTATTTTATATGAGCCTCAGTATCAGGAACATCTGTGTTTCTCCTGAATGACTCTAAGGAAGATTTGATGTAATGAATGTTGATTTTCTCAGAATTTATTGTGTTTGTTTCTGATTTGGTTATTCAGGAACTAGAATAAATAATAGCTTATCTTTAGCTATTCAATTGTTTTCCTTAGGATATCATTTATAATTACCTTTGCTTTTGCTTCCTAGTATTTTTTTCCTCTTTGCTACATAAATTATATATAATTTCCCTTCCATAGCATTGAATATATAAATCTTGATAAGTTGTTTCAAATCTTTTTTCAGTCTGAAGTGAAAGATAAGTGAATATATACATGAAATTAAAATGCAAAACAAAGAGAATGAGGGCCTTCCTATCTCAATTTGCCTAATTTTATAAAGCACAGGCATAATTTACAAAGTATGTCTTCAGTGAATCATAAGTAAAAAAATCTTGATAAAATAGCCTGACTGAATAAAGACTTTATTTTCCTACAAGGAAAATCAAAATGATATAGCTGTTTTCCTTTGTGTTTCTACATCATCACGAGGTCTGTTAAACCTTCCTGTGATTCTTTTCATTTTCTCATTCTTAATTCATAATGGCTACAAGGCTCCTATAATTATAAACTTGTTTAATGACATAAAAAATAGGAACATCTTTGGTTTTAATACTGAAAAAATAAACTTTCTCATGATCCAATCAGTTGACTTCCATTTATGTATAATTTAGGGGACTCAGGTTCTTATATCTGTAGATTATTCATAAGAGACTTTAATTCACAGATAGGACTGAGTAGTAGTTTACTAGCAGGTTTTGTAACAGGCAAGGCACCCATAAGGCACATTATCCTGTAACACATTTTTAAAAGTCAGGAGTGTGTGTGTGTGTGTGTGTGTGTATTTTGCAACACACACACATATATTTAGGTCCAACTCTTTAGTTATCAGTAAAAAAATGTCCTTCAACAAAAATACTGGGTATGTGATTTTTGCCAGCTAAATTTCTAGAAAATAGAGACAATTTAATGGATAAAATAACTAAAATCCTAGGAGTCATGGAATTTATCAAACAGTGGTTAAGGCAGCATAGAAATAAAAAATGGGTAATCTATAATATATTAGATGATACTAAAGTCTAAGGGAAAAGGAAAAACAATAATACCATGAGTGTTGATAGTTTACTATATTAACATACAATGTACTATATTTAAACTATTATTTGTTTACATAGAAGAAGACTTTTAATTCCTGGAAGAAAATAAATTAAAAAATGTAACATGTTTTTAGCAAAGCAAAACAGGCAAAGGAAGAGAACAAACATTCTGAGGTAGAAGCATTCTTATACCCTTTCCAAACTACAGAGAAGGTCAGTCACTGGAATGGAATATTCAAGGACAAAGAAAGAAAGGGTAAGAAAGTTTAATAGATTATTTGTCTTTTAATTCAAAAATGATAAAAAGTCAATGACAATTTTTCAGTACAGAGATAATTGATTTTGGAAATTGATAAGTATGGAAATTTCTCACCTGAAATTTTTGAAGAAATTCTTTGGACTGCTATGTTGGAAACAGATGAAATAAAGCTAGGACAAAAATATGAATGCCAGTTAGAGAACTATTCCAAAAATGGAAGTGAAAGATGATGTTCTCTTGGACCTAGATGTCTGCAAAAAATAAGTGAGATTTCACCAAATTTTGAATATGTATTGCTGTAGAGCAGAAAACATTGCTGAAGGAAGGCATGTGGAGATCAGTGGATGAGGATGAATTAAATATTTAATGCATATTTTCCCTGAGATTTAAATAATTGTTTTGTTCTTTAACATAAATATTATTCCCTCATAATATTAAACTTAAAAATTCTGCCCTAACTTTAAATTCTCTCACAAAGATATGACTTAATCTTTTTCTTGATTTCCTAAAATGTTGTTACTCTCTTCATCATTTCCCAGTAATATTGTAAATTATATCCTTTGTATTTGGATTCCAAGGTACCTATTTTATAATTGCAAAAGTAATTTTCAGTATGGAGAAAAAGCATTTTTTTAGAAATACTTGTACAACTTGAGCATATTTGTGCTTATGAAGATATTCCAGTTGATTTTAATTGCAATTTGTAAAACATTTTGCCTAAATTGAAAAAATGAAAAGGGAAATTAAGAAAAGTCAATGTAGTATTTTTATATAAAAATATTTTATACTTCCCAAATTTAGGCAATATAATTAAAGATGAATGAAATACAGTCTGGAGCCCACCTGTTTGGCTTCAAATTAGAGTTTTGTCATTTTAAATATTTGTACTTGTTTGTTGGTCAATTTTTGCCAAATGCCTAACAAAAAGCAACTTAAAAAATATAAGTTTAATTTTGGGCTCACAGCTTCAGAAAATTCAGTCTGTTTGGTCAGCTTTATTGGTCTGAGCCTGAGACAGGGAAGAACAATATGGTGGAAGTGTGCTAATGTGAGTGGGAGAGAGCTTCTCAGCTAATGGCAGCTAGAAAACAGAGAAAGAGAGTCAAGGATCCAGGTGTCAAATATTATAAACCTAAGATCACACACCTAGTGACCCCTTTCTCCAGTCAATCCACACCTGCCAACAGTTACCACCTAGTAAATTCACTCAAATTATTAATTCAGGGAATGAACTTACCTACCAATCATGTAAGAGATCTCATAATCAAGTCATTTTACCTACTGCTTCACACAGGTGCTTTTGTGGAATACCTCATATCCAAAATATAACATTAATTACTTTAGTGTTTTTTGTCCAAATTTCCTCAGTTATAAAACATGGCTAATAATAATTAATAAAAATACTTTTTTCTCATAGTTTGTATTATGAATGGTGTTGAGTCCTTCAAAAAGTTATGTTGAAATCCTAATTCCTGGTATCTGAGAATATGAGTTTGCTTATATGTGTGTGTCTACAGATATAATTAGTTAAGATGTGGTCATTAATGTAGGCCATAATCCAATTGATCTGATGTTCTTGCAGGAGAGGAAAATAGTATGTTAAGTGAATCACACAGAGAGAGTGCATTTCAGGTGGAGGCAGAAATTGGAGTGGTGTAACTGCAATCCAAGTAATGTTAAAAATCACCTCTGCCACCAGAACTAAGAAATGCACAGAACAGATTAAACCCCAGAGTCTTCAGGAAAGAATGATTCTACCCAGATCTTGATTTCAAATGTCTGATCTCCAGAAAACTGAAAAAATAAATTTCTTTTCTTTGAAGCCATTCAGTGGTAATTTCTTATGCAGAAAATTAACATAGAGAACTTATGAATACTAAATCAAATAAATCCAGGAACAGAATAGAACATGGAACATTTTAGATAGTTTATGTGTTTTGATAACAAACACTATTGAAGAATTAATTCAGATGACTAAATAGGATGTTATCTTCAGATACTCATTTTATTTATTCTGTCTTACTTTACTCCTGTATTACTTTTCTGGAAACTGGAAATTCAACATCATGAAACCTTCAAAATTTGGTCCCCCGTGAGAGCAAAAAGCAAAAAGTATTTGAAATATCATCTCACATTTCACCTGGTTTGTATAAAGAAATATTAAATGTGATAGATGATAAATACATTGTTACTGTGTGTGTATGTGTGTGTGTATATGTGTGTGTGTGTGTGTGTGTGTGTGTGTGTGTTGCTGGGGATTGGACTCATGGCCTTATGAATGCAAGGCAAGCACTCTACCAACTGAGCTATATCCCCAGCTCTGATAAATACATTTTTAAAGTTTAATCCAAAATTAATTTCAACCCAAAAATAAAGGCATAGAAGATAAATAATTATCAGTTTAGATTGTTCATGTTTCTAAACCACACCAATATATCACTTGATCTCAAATAAGCATAGAAATAAAAATAGCTATTTCTTCTTATATAACAAAATATGTAAAGCACTAATTTTGGTAGATTTTCTGATTGATTTCTCTTTGTTTTATACTCCTAGTAGAATATAAGTGTATTCTTATAATAGCTCTAATAACTTGACCACTTTAAATTAAAAAAAAAAAAACAGGAAATTAGGGATAAGCTGAAGGAAAATGAAAACAGAGGAAGAAATAGTCAAAGAGAACTTAAAAGTAGATCTACTAGAATACATAATAAGTGGTAAGAATAAATCTTTGAAAACACCATTTTTCCACAAAGGTGAGAAAGGAAGAAAAGAAAATTCCTAGGGGACAATGCTGGCTTCTTAGCTTCTTTATAAAACATCCAGGGCAGAAGAGAAGTAAAGGAATGAATTTTAATATAAAGAGCTTCAGTAGTGTGAATAGAACTACAGATTTTTTCCATAGTAGCTTCACACACACACACACACACACACACACACACACACACAAAGAAAAAAAATCTCTCAATGGCTGGAATACCATGAATAATACATTTCAGAAGGGAACAGATATTTCATTCATCCTTTTATATATCTGCTTTAATACCTAACACACATCAGTCATTCAAAAACATTTTCAAACAGTGATTTTATAGAAATTATATGTTGACCTTCTCTGTCTACCAATCTAAGAAATGGTCCCATAAAGTGTAGTGTATTTGAACAGTTAGCTTTTGAACTAACCAGATCCTTAAACCAGCCCAAATCATCAGTTATCAAAGCAGGGAAGTCTATATTACAAAGAAAAATAAAGCAGGTTAATGATTTACTTTTACTTTATAACTGAAGTGTTTTAATCACTTAATATGAAAGAGCAACTCTAAGATAGATAAAAATAGATGAAGCAAAATAAATCCTTAATTAGGTTAATAATAATTGCTGATAATTTTAGGTTGCAGACTTGGTCTTAGGCTCAATCAAGATAACACATTTGAAACTCTTTATTAAATTTGAGCCAAGACATGATTTAATGTGAATCATCTAATGTCAAGAAAATAACATAAATTATGTTAATTTTATGAATTAAAATGCTAAAGAACTTTCTGGCCCTTAAATTATAATTATCCTATAGAGGACTAGATCAAGATTAAGAAAGCTATTCCTCATTGACCAAATCCAGCTTATCTCCTGAATATTAATGGATTTTATTGATATCCAGCCAAATTAATACCTCTGTGCATATCAAGGACCAATTTCATGCTATAATGGCACAGAGTTAAGATGCTAAATCAATCAGGGGGCATTAGATGAGTGGAGGAACTTTGGATGGGCCAAAGTGGGGAGAGGGGAGAGGAAGGCACATGAGGACAGAAGAGATGGTGGTATGAGATGGACATCATTACCCTGGGTACATGTATGATTGCACAAATGGTGAGACCTTAATTTGTGTACAACTACAGAAGTGAAAAATTGTGCTTCATTTGTGTACAATGAATCAAAGAGCATTCTACTATTATGTATAACTGATTAGAACAAATAAAGTTTTAAAAAAAGAGTTTATGGCTTGTAAATCCCAAGATATTTGCTACCATACAGAAATTGTTTACCAAACTCTGCACTAGATTCAGCTTTTTCTTATATTTAAACACAAATCCCAATTTCTTGTTTATCAAATTTCTTACCAAAATCTGACCTAGATTATATTTTCTTATATTTAAACAAAAATTCACAAATAAAAATAAATTTAAAAATTTAAGTAAATGAAAGAGTAACAATCATTCCTAGGCTTACCATCCATCTTGTCTAAAAGTAGTTCAGTAATTTTTGCGCACAGTAAAGTCTCTCTAATAATACTGCTTCATACTTTATTAATTTAACCATAAGAATGGAAAAAAAAAGGAATGGTAAAAAGCTTTTTTATAAAATGAGGAAGTTGCACAAGAAGTTGTCAATAGTTAATGTAGGGCATGATGTAACGCGGGGCATGTTGCATCAGAAAAGAGGAAATTTAACTTGCTGGCTGCACCCACTTCCCAGTCCTGGAGCCACAAGTGGCTAAGAGAGCACCTAGCATTAGCCAGAGGGCATTGCCATGAGTTGTGATGAAGAATTGGACCACATCTAGGATAGGCTCAGAACCCTTCTGCCCTCATGGACATTACTGCCTGAAGGATGGGTGTACATGTAAATTCTCCCCACCCTGCTGACCTTTATCCTGATTGGCTCCTGTACATTATATTAGCTGTGTATGTTTTCTCATTAAACGAGTTCCGGCTTTGACAGTTCTCCCTGGTGTGTCTGATTGTCCTCTGGGGAGGGAGGGCTGAGTGCGGGAGGCCAGTCGACCTTTACCCTTCTTGGCCTGTCCTGGTTGGGGCATGCTCCACCAATCTCTCCGGCAGGTCAGGAGGGAACAGGGGGGCTAAAAACCTTGACAAGTTAAGAGTTAAAATGATATTATTCTATAATCAAATATTATATATTAAGATAAAAGTCCTCCTCACAAATTTTACCTTTAGTAACGATGTCAATTATACTGAACTTTCACAATTAGGGAATATATATGTTACTGAATCATGATAGACATTTAATTTATAATATAAACTCATGTCCTAATTCAAGATTATAATAGTAATTTACAATATGTTCATTTTCTAAGTTATGCTGTTTGTGAAAGCACACATAAAACCTTTTTGTTTATGTATGTGTATTTGTTATACATAGGGATGTATATCTCAAAATAATTCAGACAATATGAATAGCTTCCATGCTAAAAAGTCTTTAACTTTTTTTATTTCTTTTTTTCATTTTTTTAAGGAGGAAGAGAAAGGTAAGATTCATTGTAATGCATATTTTCAAAGTAAAACTTGCAAAGATACCAAATTATAGGTTGGTTGAAAATGCCAAGTGTCTGAGTGAATCTGAAAAAAAAAAAAAGTCCACATAGTCTGTATGGAAAAAAAAAATGGATTTTCTTAAAATACCAAAATGTGAGAATTTTATGGTCATGGATTAAAATATCTCTGTTCTTTAGAAGATGAGGAGATTTTTAAGTTTCCCAAGGTCACATATCAGGAAAGTATAAGGAAATCAAAGAGGACATAACATTTGGAGAGCCAGTCAGGAGTCCCTTCTAAAGGAAATTATGAAGATTAATAAGGATAATGAGTGCATGAATATATGCTTACATTGTATCACTAATTCTCATTTATTCAAATTATAAACTACTATATGACTTATTTCTATAACCTATTCATTATTAAACAAACCAGTTACCACTTCTTCTACATTTAACCTTTTCTCTGAGGTGAGTTCTCATTTATCCATTCGAATCTCCTCTTTTTTTTCCATGTAGCTAAAGATTTGTCATTTTTCTTTTAATCTTTTCAAAGAAGAAAGTTTGCTGTCATCAAATTCTATTCTTATTCTGGTATCAAACACACAGTATTTTTTTTTTTTTAATTTCTTACCGTGTACTATGTATGGGTTGTCTCCTTTTTACTACTTTATTAGGTGTAATATGTTATTGATTTGAGATATCAGTGTTTGCTCTAATAAATTTTCCTCTCATCACACTTCTCACTATATCCCACAAGTTGGATATGTTGAAATTTGTTTTTATTTATCTCTTAGTGTTTTTCAAATTTCCCTTTTTATCTCTTGGATTACTTTTAGTTTTAACCAACATATGTGAGAATTTTCCAGTATACCTTCTGTTATTGATTTCTAAATTTTTTACCCACCTCAGGCTGGGTTATATATAAAGAAAAGAGTTTTATTTACCTCAGACTTGTGGAGGTTCAAGAACATGGCACTCACTCAGTGGACGGCTTAATGGGGGATGACATCTTAGTGGGAACAGATGCAGAAATGATCACACCACAAATGAGGAAGTCAGAGAATAGTCTTTCTTTTATAACAACCTATTTTTGAAAACTAATTTACTCCACAAGACCAGCATAATTCCTTCTGAGGATGATTTCTCCAGTGTGCCTTTCACTGGGTCCCAACTATTAAAGGTTCCAGAACCTCTTAATACTATAATATTGGGAACCAAGCTTCTAAAGCACAAATCTTTTGTGGGGGGAAATCACATACAAGCCATAGCAGTGGGTATTGAAATCTCATGTATTTTTGTAGAGCTGGCTCTTTCTCTGTTATGTTAAAAGTTTTTATAATATATTCAGGATTGTGTTATTTGATGTGCACACATTTATAATTACATTCTTTTGAATTAATCTTTTTACCAATACATATTGTGCTTTTGGGCTCTTGTAACCCTTTTACTTTCTCTTTGCTTTTATCTGTTTTATCACTGATATGAATACAGCATCTCTAGAATTCTTTTGGTTACTATATGTATTGAATATCTTTTTGGCATTCTTTAATTTTCAAACTATTACTACCTTTGGAATTAATATGCAGCTCTTATAATTAGCCTATAGTTGGATTGATTTTTTAATTCCATTCTGCCAATGTCTGTCTTTGAGAAAGTAATTTCTCTATTTTTGCTTTTAGGATTTTTTCTGATACAGTTTTTAGCTCTTTGATCATAATGTATTCTACCATGAATCTCTTGGCAGGCTGTTTAAGATTCTTAGGTTTGCAGATTAATGTCTTTCACAAAATTTGGGAAATTTGGAATTTTATTTCCTCAAATGTTGTTTCTGCCCCTCCCTCCCCCCCCTCCTCCTCCTCCTCTTCCTCCTCCTTTTTCTTCTCTCTCTCTTTCTTTTCCTCCCTCCTTCACTCCCTCCCTCCCTCCTTCTCTCTCTCTCTCTATCTCACGTTTTATTTAGAGATAGGGACTCACTGAGTTGCTAAGTGCCTCACTAAGTTGTTGAGGCTGACTTTGAACTTGCAAACCTCCTGTCTCAGCCTCCCCAGCCACTGGGATTACAGTTACACCACCATTTCTATCCCCTTCCTCTCTTATATGATGATCACTATAATATGCATGCTGGAGCACTTGATACTATGTCATAGGTCACTTATGCAAAATTCACTTTTATTCATTCTCTTGCTCTCTTTCTCAGAATGAATAATTTCAATGATCTGACCTATTTTATTTTTATTTATTCTGCTTGGTGAAATTTGTTGTTGAAATTTTAATGACGTTTTTTCATTCTATTAATGTCGGGATTTGGAAGGAAACAAAATAAAATTCTAAACATTAAAAATGTTTGTCTTGTAATCCATAATTTTTGGGGGGTTTTATTTTTGTAATTTCTACCATTAAATTCATATCCTAAGTTTGCACACATATCATTTTCCTGGTTTCTTTGGTGAATTATTTACAACTTCCTCCAGCTCTGTGAATGTATTTAATACATTTGATTAAATTCCTTTGTCTAGTAATTTTCATATCTAGACTATCTGATCAATATAGTTCTGTCAATTCACTTCTTTCCTGTAAATGGGACCTAATTTTTTTTTGCTTGTTTCTTTATAAGCTTTGTCTCATTTTACTGAAAAATGGAAATTTGAATATTCTATATTAGAATTGTGGAAATCAAAATTTCCCCTTTCCTAAGATTTGTTCCTTTCGGTTGCTGAAGACTGTAGTTACTTGTTTGTTACTGACTTTTCCTGCTTTGTTTTCAAATGTTGTATTCCTTGTCATGTGTAGTCAGTGAATTATATTTCTGTAGTATGAATTCAGCTATGTTCAGTTAAAGATTTCTTTGAATAATCTAGAACATGTTAAAACTGACTTTTTTTTTTTCTCAACATTGACTTTGCTGCTATACTTATTCACTTTTTTTCTGGATATTCAACTATCTGGCTCTGAGAGTTTCTGCCTGTTGGATTTATCTGTGTAATAGTGGGAATTCAGGGATGCTTACTTTGCCATTGTTAAGTTTGAATTTGTTAAGTATTTAAAAGTACATTGGAAAAGTAAGGCTTAGGAAACAAAAATTGAAGGAACATCTTTCATTTTCTTTGATTCAGTTATAATTAATTGAATAGGAGAGTCTGCACATTTGTAATAATTTTAAAATATGAAAAATAAGTGAAAATATCAAAGATGATAAGTGGTAAAGTGGATAACATTTTTTCCTGAAAATATTAATATTAAAATGATGTAAAATTTAATTTTGTTTTAGCACTGGATCATTTTGATAATAATTATATTTTTCTTTGGTATCAAAACATCTTACCCTGCAGTTGGCTATCATATCATCTTTACAACCATTGAAACCTCTATTTTTGGCAGGATTTGGAAAGAAATAAAATAAAATTTCTAAACAATAAAATGTTTGTCTTGTAATCCATAGATTACACAACAGATTTATCATGATGCTATGTCAAACTTTCATATCCTCAACCTATACATGAACTTCTAATTTATCCTGTGAACCATATTCACTTTAAAAAATTCGCTAAATAGCCCTGTTTTTTAATCTGAAATATAATAATCTTCTAAATTTACCTTACAATTTGGGGAATGTTTGTCGCTTATATCCTTCAATCACACTCTCCCTCATTCCCCAGTTATATACTCTTGGCTTCTTGGTTCTGATAATTGCTTTATTTGCAAAATGAACTCATTAATTTTCAGTCTTATCTGTTCAATGAGTTAAATCCCTCACGCTCATTAGAAATTTTGTGTGCTTCATCCTTTAATGTTGTTTCTTCTATTTATATGTGATTGAGCAATAAAAATAATTGATTATCTTCCTGAAATTAAGTTTACCTATTAGAGTTTATGTCCCATGAAATATATATTATTGTTTTCAGACTTTTTTGTTGCATACTTCTCTGTAAATTTCAGTAAATTGTTTACAGTCAAAACTGGGAAGGATAGTAATATCTTATTGAGCCACTTTGCTATGCTGAGAATTAGAGACTTTAATTCCCTGAGTCAATTGGACTCTAATATAAAAAAATGCTGTTTCCTCATAAAGTCACTTAAACTTTCTAACTTGTAGATGTGTTAAATTTTAACTATAATCAAATATTCCCATCTTTCCTTTTGACAAGAGCAGAATAGCCAAAAGTTAAAGCCTTTCTTTGAAGAGAAAAAATGACAATTTTCGCTTAGATCATTAAGCTACTCTAAGAAAACTTATAAAAATCTTTTACATTTAAAAAAATATTCTAAGATATATCTGTTTTCTTCTGTAATTCTTTATGAGTAATTTTTTCTCAGTTATTTGGGAAACACAGAGATGTATTTTATTGATTTTTAAACGTGGTAAAAAATGCCTTTAAAATAAAAACCTTATTTGAAAATAATTATTATAAATATTGGAATCATTTTATTATTAACATATATTAAACTATTAATCCCAATACAGTCCTCCAATTATTGAAGGTTCAGTTTAGGATTTTTTTCTGTTTTCACTTTCTAAAAGCAGTATACATTCAATATAAATTGTACTTTGATTTTGAAATGTCAACTTTTCCCAGACAAGTGAGAGTATTTCATTCATTCAGTTAGTCATATTTTTTTTTCTTTGAACCCAGGGGAGCCTGACCACTGATCCACATGCCCAGTCCTTTTTTGTATTTAGAGACAGTATCTTGCTGAGCTCTTTAGGGTCTCACTAAAATTGCTCAGGATTTTGAACTCTCAATCCTCCTGTTTCTGCCTCAACCAGTCACTAGGGTTACAGGTGTACACCACTATACCTAGCTAGTCATTCATTTTTTGGTACTGGGCATTAAACCCAAAGGTACTTTACCACTGAACAACATCCCAGTCTTTCTTAGTAGTTTGTTTGTTTATCTATTTATTTATTTATCATTTTAATCTATTTTTTGAGTAAGGGACTTGATAAATTGCTGAGTATGGTCTCAATTGTTTGATACGTTTGCCTCAAATTTTTGAGTTGCTAGGATTAAAATCATGTGCCACCATGCCTGACCAGAAGAATATATTTGAAAAGGGAAAAATGGCACTTTCAATATTTAAACTGAAGCTGAAAATTTTCTTCTCCAAAGATTTTCTCCAGGACATGAAAATCATTGGGATAAAACAGGCAAACTTTTATTTGTAGAATTACTCAGAGAAATTATTTATTATGACATAGAAACACAATAATGTTTATTCCACTAGGCTTCCTTTTTTCAAATTCTGAAATTCTTCATTCATTCATTTAATTTGAAATCATATTCTTGAGAGAAAATAACCTTAAAATTGTATTAATTTACATATTATATTAATCTATATATTCCCTATAAACTTAAATATTACCTTATATAGATAAATAGATAATGTTCATGGTTCTATTTATGTGATTTTCTAGAAGCAATTGGTTCTTATTGTATTTATTGTACATTGGTTGGTTCCATAATAAGATTATCTCCCACAAAGAAAGGAAGTATCTTATCCTTTGTTGAGTAAAATATATCTTAAAAAAATAGACACCTACATTTTTCTTTTCCTTGTCAATCAATACAATCATAATATTATACATTCTCCTTTCTTTGGAAACACTAGGAAATAATGCTGTGGACCTTAATTAAACAGCTCATAAAATGGAAAT
Organism: Urocitellus parryii; assembly: GCF_045843805.1. Lineage (NCBI taxonomy): Eukaryota > Metazoa > Chordata > Mammalia > Rodentia > Sciuridae > Urocitellus > Urocitellus parryii. Next base: position 55,611,799 of record NC_135532.1, on the reverse strand, counting down.
GAGTAGCTTTTAAACACCTGAAAAATTAATCTCAGAATAGCAATAGGCAGCTCCAATAATACAAAAAAAGACAAGTAGTTATATTTTGGGGGATATTGCTGCTGAAATTACTATTGAAATGAACCATTTCAATCTTTTATTTGTATGCCACAGCAAAAGATTCAGAAGCCTTTGTGCATTTGCTTGTGTCAACCTATTAATTGGCTAGTTAATGAATGACAGGCCAATCCAATCCTTCCCAAGGAATATAGAAGAGGTAACTGAAAGAAAAAGTATAGATATTAGGTGACTAAAACAACCTATGTCTACCCATATTAAATTATATTCTTTAAAAATGGCATAAGGATTTAGTAAAGTTAACATCTTGGCAACATTTGAGCAAACATTTTATGTTCTCATATATAATGCACTAGAAGTCTCTTTCATCTCATATTTTAAGAAATTTTGCACAGAATCCTTTAAAAGGTCATGATAATAAAAATAATGATTCAAAGTTCAAGCATCAAAGCTTTAACAGTTGAGCTTATTTTGTGTCAATGGTATCTCTTAAATCAAAATGTATTCTTTCAAGGACTGCTATGAGAAAGTGCTTGAGGTTATTACTTTCAACAAAGATGAAATACATCACTTAATAAAATTAATAGCTTTTTAGCCTCTCCTAGTTTTTTTTTTTTTCATTTTATAAGGCTAAAAAAATAACTGGCATTTCTTACAGTACATTTGCTTTATAACTAAAAAAAACATCACTTTATCAAGAAATTCTATTCTTAGCGTCAATATTTATATGTATCTAAAACATATGTTATATAAAATTGGGTGGAGTTTTATACTTCTATCCTAGATGAATAGAAATTATTATATATTTTCAATGATCAAACAAGATTTTATTGTAAAAAATATAAATCACAATATTCCTAAATGATATGTCATAGAATAAGGTCCATCTTAAAAAATATATAGTATTTTCAAACTGTACAAATATCATATATAGAATATAATTAAATAAAAGACACAAGAGTAATCATTGCAGACTTAGGTGCAATATTTTCTTAACTCCTTGAAATCTTTAAATAAGGAAATTGAATTATTAATGTATATTCTTCTTATTCCTGGAAAAATAATTGTTTCTTTAAATTTTGTTTTCCCTTTTCATATCTTACTTTTCATTTCCTGCCATACAATATTGAGTAGGGATTTCAGTCCAAGGTTGTATAGAAATAGAAATCATCATAATTCTTCAACTTTTTATTTTAATGAAAATGTGTGTACTATTTCTCTGCTAAGAATTAAATTTGGTGTGGGATGTATATTTGTATTACTTTGAGTTACCTAGAAAACAGGCTGAAACAAATACTTCATAGAAATATTTTATTGGGAAGTATTATCTCTGAAACAATGTATGTGATTGATTACAAATTACGGTTTTGTTTTAAAAGAAAGAAAGAAAAGAGGCTCAGCTCTCTGTTGTTTTTATTGTTGTTTGGTACTAGGGATCAAAACCAGGGTTGGTTTACCACATAGCTATATACCCATCATTTTTATTTTCTATTATAAGACAGGCTGTTCAGGAATTGCTGAGGCCAGCTCAAACTTGTGACCCTCCTGCCTCAGCCTCCTGAGTCTCTGGGATTACAGGCCTGGGGCACAATGCCTGGCACCATCTCTTCCAGTAGGGATCTCTAAGGTCATTCAGAGTTTTCTCATATAGAGGGAGACATGTAGCCTAATCTTTGTATCCCCACATCAACCAGCTTTTGGCTTTTGACTCCAAGGAGAAAAAGGGCATACTATTAAGTGAGGCAGCAGCATCTCTAGCTGAGAGAAATATTCTCAATGAAACTCAAAAGTGAGCAATCAGTAATTAAAACTCCCAGAAGGAGCATAAGTGCCTTGTTGCCAAAGGGGGTATCTATGTGGTGACTCAACTATCAACCACAATTGAGGCCTCTATTTTAGTATCTTTATTTACTTATGGTAATAAATTCAGCCTACTGTTCAAGATTCTATCTGGTTTAATTTTCTGGAAATCCTATAAGGAGAGTTAGTGAGGTAAACTATAAGCCCCCTAATTTTGTTAGATGAAAATGATAATCATTATCTGACCTCTCATACCAATTCAAGATTGACTACATGCTTAACTACCATACTTGTCAGTCTAAGTGATTTATTTAAAAGGTAACTATTTACTGGTAATTGTGAGACCTTTGATCACCAGGCTCCAGTTGAATTGTAGCTACTTCATTGTTTGTTTATCTGTCATTAAAATTGTTCAAGGAAATACCACCAAAACATGTCTAATAGATCAAATATTGCCACCTTGTCTCCTTAAGCCAGGAGCAGTGGCGCACACCTATAATCCCAGGAACTCAGGAGGCGGAGGTAGGAGGATCCTCAGTTCAAAACCAGCCTAAGCAAATTAACAAGGCCCTAAGCAATTCAGGAGACCATTGCTAAATAAAGTACAAAAAAGGGCTGAGGATGGGGCTTGGTGGTTAAGCGCCCCTGGGTTCAAACCCTGGTACCAAAAAAAAAAAAAAAAAAAAAAAAAAAAAAAGAGTTTCCTTGCCTCCTTTTAAAAAGAGCATTTCCATCTTATTCTAAAGATAAGATTTACTTATTCGTTTTGTTTTAAATACAAAGTGCTCCCAAATGTTCAGAAGACAATGTAACAGTGGTCAGACATGAAATGGTGGATTAATCCATGTGATGAGTTAATAATTCGAAAGGACTACTATAATGGGTGATAATAGTAGACAGATAAGGTGTGGCTGGAGGAAGTAGGTCACTGAAGGCATGCTTTTGAGGATTATATTTCTGCAGTGGAGTTGGATGACCTTGGAATGAAAGCTCTGAAACTGAGTTTCCAAAATCAACTTTTCTTCCTCTAAATTATTCTTCTTAGGTATTTTATTCACACCAACAAAAAGTGACTAACACATTATCCAAGTTAGGATGAAGACTCATTTGTTTTTCTACTTATATTACTGCATGAAGAAGCTACAGAGAATGGGCACCAATTGTAGATTCAGATAAGACTGTCTTTGATAATAGAAAACTGTTCCGTTAGGAACAAGTGTCCATGAATTTATGACTTAGTGTCATAGGACTGTGAAACAACAATTTCCCATAAGAAATCATGGTTCATGGAGAGTTTTTCTTCTGTTTCTTATTTCCTAAAACCATGTTTTCTTTGTATTTGGAACACAGATACCGCTTAATAAACATTGAATAACATAAGTACTGCAACTTGAGGGTTAGCACATCATCATGCATGGTAATGTCTGTAATCTGACATTCCAGGTGCAACCTTACAAAGCCTTTTGATAACTTTTAAAGATTGACAGTTCTAGATCACATATAATCAGTGGATTCTTATCATACCTGTTTTCTTTCTATTTATTTTCCTCTGTAAACTGGGTTTCTTGGACTAATGTTGCTATGTTAAACACCCTGTAAACCCTGTAAACCCATGAATGCCAGTGCTTAACCTGTTTCATCTCTGTGGGCTGAAACAATAAACATATCTGGAATACAGTCCAGTTCTACACATGGTAAATTACAATTAAATTTCCTAAGATAATGATGCCTTAGATGAGACTTTGCTTTTATATCTGTTGTTGAAGGGTTTTACCTAATGCAGAGGCAGCTGAGCTGGTTATTGATGCAAAGAAAGCCTATGTTTCTGCACACACTTTTTTGTAGTTTCATCTCTGCCTCCAACTGTATCTGCAGGATTGTTTACTTATTTTTCAGGAGAAAATAAAATTCTGAAATTTGGTCAGAAACGTAAAATGTCTTTTTTTTTTTTTTAAATGGGGATGGATTGAACCCAGGGTGTTTAACCAGGGAGCTACATTATTTATTTGTTTGTTTGCTTGTTTATATTTTGAGACAGGATGTCACTGTCTCAAAATATAATCTATTGAGGGTCTTGCCAAATATATAATTGATTAATATAAATGATAAATATATAATTGATTTTATATTTTCTAAGTGATTATATGATTGCTAAATATATAATTGAAGATCTTGCTGAATATGTAATTGATTGAGGGTCTTGCTAAATTGCTGAGGCTAGTCTTGAACTTGGATTCTCCTTCCTCAGCCTCTTAAATTGCTGAGATCCCAGGCTTGTGCCACTGTCTCCAGTTAAATAAGCCATTTTTAAATATAGTAATATTATCTTGAAAAAAATTTCTTAAGTTTGTTTACATTAGTGTTGGAGTTTTTAGCCCCCCATTCCCTCCTGACCTGTGGGCGAGATTGGGGGAGCACGCCCCGGACCAGGACAGGCCAAGAAAGGTAAAGGTCGACTGGCCACCCACACCCAGCCCTCCCTTCCCAGAGGACATTCAGACACACCAGGGAGAACTGTCAAAGCAGGATCTCCTTTAATGAGAAAATACACACAGCTAATATAATGTACAGGAGCCAATCAGAATAAAGGTCAGCAGGGTGGGGAGGGTTCACTTGTACACCCATCTTACAGGCAGTAATATCCATGAGGGCAGAGAGGTTCTGAGCCTATTGTAGAGGTGGTCTGATTCTTCATCACAACCCAGGGCAATGCCTTCTGGCTAATTGCCAGGTGCTCTCTTAGCTACATGTGGCCCCAGGACTGGGAGGTGGGTGCAGCCATCGAGTTAAGTTTCCTCTTTTCTGATGCAACATGCCCCACATTACATTATGCCCTACACATAAGAGCCTATGAAGTGGCCTGTGTACTTGAAGGGACTTCTTAGAAATACAATTATCCTTATGAATATACTTTGTAAAAGATTTAGAAGTTTATTTGAAACCATATTCAGTACTTTTTTAACTCACAATGATAGAGTGTTTCGTATTAAAAGAGGCAGCACCTACATAGTAAAACACTAAGATTAATTCAATTTATGTAATATGCCAATGCATATACATTTTTATTTAATACTACTTTAATTACTATAATATAGAATCTCATTTATAATATGGAAATGTGGTTATATTCTGTTTCTAAATAAGCAGCAGATTTTTATTATACTTTCAAATTAAAGTTATTTCTATATAAAATTTTTTGAATCATACATAATTACATGTAATAATGAATTGTATCCAATGGCATTGTAAATTCCTAAAATGCATTATCTATATTAACTGCATCAAATAGTTTTTCTCTTATGATGTAAAACAGGTTTTCTCTGTCACTATTTCATTGACATTGCTTTCATAAATGTTATTAGTCATTTCCACTGATGTTAAACACAATTACCCAGTCTTGTTCTTATCTGACACTTCATTGTCATTTAGTATCACTAATAATTCTTGCTTCTAATAACTTCTTTTACTTGAATTCTAGGATACTATGTTACTAGCTCTTTAAGTCTTTGAATCTTTTCCTGTATGTTAAACAAAGGCAATTCTAGCATATTCTATTAGCTCAGTGTTGGTCACCTTTTAATCAATGTTTCCGGCCACACAAACCATGAAAGTCCTAACTGGTCAAGTTGCAACATTACATATTGAATCTCTACCAAGTGAGCCCATGTCAATAAATTCAGCCTAATTTAACTTTATGTCATTACATGTGTGCTAGTCAACTTTTACTTGCTGAGGAACAACTTAGAGGAGGAAATTTTTATTTGGCTCTTAAATTCAGATGTCTTAGTCCCCATGATTGGCAAACTCCATTTCTTTGGGCCTGAAGTAAGGTAGAATATAATGGTGGGAAGGCATGGTAGAGTAGAGCTGCTCAGCTAATGGTAACAAGGAAGCAGAGAGAGAGAAAGAAGGGGCCAGAGCCAAGCCACACTCCAGTGATCTACTTCCTCTAAGCAAGACCCACCTGCCTATAGATACTACCCAGTGATACATTTAAATTATTAATCTACCCAATGGATTAATCTTCTGATGAAGGCCGAGCTTCCAAACCATTACACCACCCTTACTTTACAATCTTAGTATCTATTTCCAATTATGTTCTCCATGTTTCTCTCTGTGTAACTCTTTAGGAATTCAGTGTCTCTTCTTGGGTCAAATTTGAGCCTCATCTTCAGAAGCATGCTGAGACTTCAGTCAATTGATAGGAAGAGAAGCAAAGAAGAATGGTGAGGTTGGGCCTCATTTGGCCTGAAATATCCCTTGTAGGGAGTGATTAGTTTCCTCAAGCAATGTAAAGTTAATTCCCAGAGATGGGTTTGAAGAAGCTCCTACCGCTGAAATTGTGGATGACTCTACTACTTTCAGTAAGGAAACTTCTGCTACTCTCAAATTTAAGGGGCTCAAGATCCTCAGCTTCACTAAAGTCAACAGACACTAAAAGAGACTGGGAGGTTTGTCTTTTATTGTATCATATCTAACTGCAAGATGAGACTGTGCATTGGCTTTTCAACAATCTCAGTTCTAAAGCTACAAGAGATGAGATATCCTCCAAGGTATATGTAGAAGTTTTACATCATGAATGTGGCCCTTGTCCTAGGAATTCTAAAACCTGGAATCATTCATTTCTTTGCCCCTTTTGTAAAGTGGCATTAGGAACACGTACTAATCTTATTATATTAACTAGTTTTCTAAAAGTTTTCCAAGATATATGTACAATTGCCTGTATTCTTCTTGTTTTATATAAGTTCTTGATGATGAATATCTAATGCAGATATTTTGTGTTTGTCAATTACCAGATGATGCTATAAATAATCATTATTTTCTTCAATACTGTAAATAGAATAAATATAATGTTTAATTCTAATTATATTAAATATCCAATCCCAGAAACCTCAGGGCTAATACAGAAAACTAACTTTAACATTCCCTGCCTTTAAAACCAATTAGAGTCCTGAAGTATGAATTAGTCAAGTATTAGGATTTACAAAAAAAAAAAAAAATGGATGCTCAGAAATCTGATGACCTGTTATCTGCAAGCTGGATTCCCAAGAAAGTTAGTGTAGCTCAATGTACATCTATGGCCTAAAATTTAGAGGAGCTGATGGTTTAAGTTTCGATTCAAGGTCAGAAATAGATTGATACACTACCTCAACAGTCAGAAAAGAGAGGTTAATTTTCCTTTCCTCTGTCATTTGTTCTATTCTAAGAAAGGATTGGATCATGTTTGGATTTTTTTTTTTTTTGGTGGGACAAAGTCAATCTACTTTTATGAGTTCACTAACTAAAATGCGAATATCACTGAAAACCTCATAGGTACATGCAAAAATGTATAATCTGTGCATATTATGATGCAATTAACTTGACACATAAAATTGATCATAGTAATTACTGATATGTGTGTTTCTGTGTGTGCATGTGAATCACTATCTATTATCACTTTCTTTCAGTCTAAAGCACTCCCTTTAGGTATTATTTGTGGTGTGTCTGCAGAAAGCAAATGCTATCAGTTTTTTGCTTATTTGCAAAGTCTTAATTTTATTTTTTTAAAATAGATTTGTTTGGATGCAGAATTATTGGTTGATAGTTGTTTACTTTGAACACTGAATATGTTACCCCAATATCTTCTGGCAAGAAATTAGTCATAATTTCTGATGAGAAATGAATCATTCAACTTACTAGGATGTCCTTTGTATAATTCATTCTGATTGTTGCAGTCAAACTTTTCCCTTTGTTTCTGACTTTCAGTATTTTTACTCTAATGGGCCTATTTGTGTTTATCCTACTCAGTGTTCATTCAGCCTCCAGGGTATGTGGATTATTGGCTTTCAATAAACTTAGAAATAGAAATTTTATGCTTATTTTGGCATTCTTTTATATTATTTATTTATTTGGGGGGTTGTAGATAGACACAATACCTTTATTTTATTTATGTATTTTCATGTGGTGCTGAGGAGCAAACCCAGTACCTCACACATGCTGGCAAATGCTCTACCACTGTGCCACACCCTAGCACCTATTTTGGTATTCTTAGTGCACTCATTTGGTATGCCCGCCCCCATTTTTTGAGGCACAGTTTATTTTCCTCATTCTTTTTCTCTCTCTTATTAAAACTGTATAAGCTCTCTGAATTTATTTTTCAAGTTATCTAATTCATTCTGCTACCAAATCAAAACTATATTCCCAAATGTTGTTGCAAATTAGCTCAGCTTATTTGAGAACTTAATCTTTTTTTCATTGCTACAATAAAATACCTAATACTGTCACTTATTAAGAAAAGTGGTTTATTTAGACCATAATTTCAGATTTAAAAGTCCAGCAAGAATAGTGTTGATTCTGGAAAAAATCCCTTTGAATGCATCACCTCCTGGTAGATGAAATCACAATGATTGGAACACATGCAAGAAGAACAGATCTTATAGTAAGAGAGAAAGTTAGACCATGAGAAAGAACCAGCATTGTGTTTTCCTACCAGGTCCAGCACATCTTTGTGGTAGAGTGATGAAGGGTAGAGGATAGAGTGTTAATTATTTACTCTTCTATTTAAAGCATGGATATAGGAGGAAAATAAAATCCAAACATATTAAATATTTGCTTTTCTGTTAAATTTTTAAACTTTATGAATTAGTCTATATAGAATTATATTATGTCAATCAGTATATTGTTTGAATTCCTTCTTTTACTTCTTCAGGAAATAATAGTTCTTTTAATGCATTAAATTTTGCAGGCATTTTCTTTGTGTAATGTTTAAAAGGACATGCATTGGTGAATGATGTAATTATTTTGGCTATAAAGTTTATTTATGCTAAAATAAATTCACTCATGTAACAGTTTTATTTAATAAAAGTACATGCGTTGTTATTAAATATTAAAGAAAATATTAAATGTTATTAAATGAAAAAAAGAAAAATGGTCTAATTATCAATTTCAAGTGAACTTTAAAAATACATAAGCAATTCAATGTGACTTAAATGTCACCTAAAATACAGAACAAAGAAAATCATCTAGATTATTATTAAAGAAACCAGATTATATTCCACACAGAAGAATATTCATCTTTTTGCACCACTGCACAATTGCAATATGGGGTGAATTCCACTGGCAATAAGATAGCATTATGTGATACCTAAGCATAAACTAATGCCAGCAGAAGGTAATCAAGTGGAACAGTAGGGAAATGGATGTGTATGTGTTCATCTTATTGGGGTTCCAGTATGAATACATTCTCTGCCCAGTTTACAAATTCCAGTGGATACTTGGAAAAAACTTTCTGTAGGTCTGCATTTTTAAAAATAAAAATACTTTTAGCATTTTTTGATCAATAGGAAGTTATTTCATTATTTCAGCCTATAAAGACGAATGCTGAAAATAAAGTAAGCATCTATAATATATCAGACCTCTATGGAAGAAAAAAAAACAATTGTTTAAAAACATATATATTTAGCAAAGCGATTAAAAACATGCTTAAACAATCTTTAAATAGTGTCAAAAGTAGTTGTTGGGGACACTGAATCTAGAGTCCTCAGGCTTAAAACCTGGATCTGCTGTTTTATTTATATGCTATTTAGAACTTACTAAAGCCTCCCTGTACCTCAATTACTTCTTTTGTAAAGTGAGAATCATAATACAACTTCTTCATGGGGTTGGTATGAGTATTAAATGAATTTATTCAAATAAAATTCTCTTAAGAGTGCTTAGCACCTGATGAAGGGCTTAGAAAAAATTTAACATTATATAACTGCCCTAAAAGTTATACAAAACTAAGCAGAACACTTACCTATTTTATCCAAAATAAGTCTCTGATAACCACCATTCTTTTTATCATCTCCATAGTTTTGTCTTCTTGAAAATGAATTATATGCTGGGCATGGGCACACCTGTAATCCCCGTGTTTCAGGAGGCTGAGGCAGGAGGATCTCAAGATCAAAGCCAGCCTCAGGACTAATCAAATCAGTGACACCTTGTATCTAAATAAAATACAAAATAGGGCTGGGGATGTGGCTCACTGGTCAAGTGCCCCTGAATTCAATCCCCGGTATATCCCCCAAAAAAGAAACAGTAATGTAATATAGCTTGAATCATGTTACCTTTTCAGATTACCTTCTTTCACTTATACACTTAATGTTCTTGTGTGTCTTTTCATGATTTGATAGTGCATTTCATTTTAGTGCTCAATAATTTGTTTTCTGGTTGTAGCATAATTTATTCATACATCTTGGTTGTGTCTAAGTTTTGGCAATTATATAAAGCTGCCATAATTATTGGTATGCAGGCTTTTCTGTGGAACTAAGTTTCAATTATTTGTATGAATACCAAAAAGTGTCTCTATATTGGAAAATAAATTAATATTGTGTATAGTTATGTAAGAGACTTCCAGATTTTCTCCCAAAGTCGCTATTTCATTTTGCATTCCCATCAGCAATGAATGAGAGTTCCTATTGTTCCATGTACTCATCAGTATTTGATGTTGTCAGTGTGCAGTATTCTAGCCATTCAAAACGGTGAGTAGTGACATGTGGTTATTTAAATTTATGTTTTCTGGACATTATATGATTTGGAGAATCTTTTCATATGCTTCTTTGACATCTTTATACTGGTAAATGACATTGGTGAGGTATTTTTTAAGGTTTTTGGAATATTTATAAATTGGGTCATTTTCTGATTCTTTTATTTTTAATTGGATAATGGTTCTTTATCAGATGTTTCCCTATATAAATATTTTTCCCAGTCTGTTATTTGCCTTTTATTTGTATTTCTATTGTCTTTTGTAGAGTATGAGTTTTTAATGTTAATAAATTTCATCTTAATTATTTCTTTCATGAATCATGACTTTAGTGTTGTATTTAAAGTGTCATCACCACCCACAGTATCTAGAAATTTCATAGTTTTGCATTTCACATTTATATACATAGTTTGTTATGACTACATTTTTTATATGTGTGAAGTTTGTGTCTAGATTCAATTGTTTGTTTATTTTTTATGTGAATATCCACTTTGGCACCACTTGTTAAAAATCATCTTATCTCCATTCTATATGGTTTTTCCTTTGTCAAGATCAGTTGACTATATTGATGTGGATCTCTTTCTGGGCTTTTTATTCTGTTCCACTGATGAATTTATCTGTACTTTCCCTGTCTTGATAATTGTTTCTTGGGACTAAGTTCTGTCATTGTGTAGTGTTGGTCTTCTTTATTCTTATCAATTAATATTTTTTGATGATTGTGGCTCTTCTGTCTCCTCATATGAACTTGATCATAAATTTGTTGATATACAAAAGATAAATTGCTAAAATTTTTATTGGTGTTGCATTTAATCTGTTGGTTAAATTGGGAAGAAAAGATTATCTTAGTCCATTCTGATTGCTATAATATAATTCCTTAAACTTCGAGTAATTTGTGAATAATAGAATTTGTTGCTAATAATTTGGAGTCTTCAAAGTCCAAGATGAAAGAACCATCAGATGGAGGGTCTGAGAAGGATTTGATCTCTGCTTCATTGGGATACCTCACCAGCTGTGTCTTCACATGGTCACAAGGGTAATTAATTTTTCTCAGGTTACTTTATAAAGACACTAATCCAATTAATGAAGGATTTACCCTCATGAATTAATCACTTCTGGAAAAGCCTCACATTTTATCAATATTATATTAATAATCAGGCTTCAACAAAATATTTGTAGGGAAACAATTGTTCAAATTACAGCAAGCATCTTGGCAACATAGAGTTGTCTTATCCAGAAACTTGGAGTATGTCTCCATTTATTTAATTATTTGTTTGCTTTTATCAAAGTCTTGTGATTTTCAAAATGCAAGTATTTTGAATTTTATCTAAGTTTATACCTAAGTATTTCACTTGGGGAAATGAAATGTAAGTAGTCTTATGCTTTTAATTGAAAATTCTGTTTTTCTTTACCAGTGTATAGGAAAGTGATTGTCTTTTTGTAGAGGATCATTTTCTTCACACCTATGGTTATAGAGTTTCAAGTAATGTTATCAAATATTAGTGTACTGCCCAAAGTGAATAGAATTATATGGGATAAATAATTATCATAAACAATCCTAGGTGAATAAGATAGATGGAATAGGAAGCTTATTATTTGAATGGATGGATCTTATTTTTAATAAGAGAATTTTTGTATAAATTAAAATAATCAGCACAGATACATAAATTAGTGGTTTTTAACTTGAGTTTAAAGTGATAATAACAACATTTTATATTTCTTTAATCAAAATTTAGTAAAATCTTCATCCATGAACAAAAAAACAAACATGAGGCATGGTTGAACTACTCTTTATGCTTAACTGAAATTTGATATATCAATTAAAATCAACCCTGCAACTAACTGAAATATTTGTTAAAATTGGAGCATTTTTTATAAAACCAATCTTGTCTGTCATGTTTGTCAGACATTCTAATAATGTATAAACGAAGACTGGATTACCTTCCAACTACAAACAGATATATTTACTTTTTTTTTGGTGGGGGAAGGGGGGCATTTCTGAGTATTCAACTTTGACAATGTAAATAAATTCCCCAAACTACAATTCTGACCAAACTATAGTAATTCACAGTAACACCGTTTTTTTCCCATTATATGTTCCTGAAAATGAATAAAAGATATGGAGTTTTAAATTTCAGCACTCCAATGATACTTCATTCATCACATGATTATCTCTTAACAAGTTATTTCACTTTGAAATGATATCTGATATTTAAAGCCTGTGTAAATGGAAGAGATTAAGTGTGTTAATCCAAACTAATTGTTATCTAACTTATATATGAATCAAAATATTACATTTCACTTACAAATATGTATAAATATGTGTCAATGAAAAATAAACTTTAAAAATATAGAAAATTTTGGTTTTCATTTAAATAGTGAAAATATTTACAAAATTATTTTTAGAAATATGTAAACTTCTAAACAGTATAATGTGATGGTAGGTTATACACTATTAGAGGTTTCTATAAATTCATGACTATTCCAATTATAAGGAATATTTGTGCAATAATTTCAAATTCATAATAATTTCCCCTTATCCATTTTTCTTTAATTTTTGAATTTTTAACTTTTTGGTTCTTTTTACTTATAAATGAAGGTAAAATTTCCTGTGGTACTGTATTTAAGAAAATAACATTTTTTTTTTAACAATTCAATCCACAATGCCTCCCTTTCCCATCCTTCCACTCTGAATCTCCTTTTGCATTAGTGGTATTCCCTTTATCTTTATGATATCCTATCTTTCCTTCATCTTTTCCTTTATTTTATATTAGCTTCCACATATGAGATAAAACATTTGACCATTGTGTTTCTGAGTCTGGTTTATTTCACTTAGTTTGATAGTCTCCATATCCAATCCATTCAGCAACAAATGCCATAATTTCATTTTTCTTTATGGCTGAGTAGAACTTTATTGTGTATATATATAAAAATTTCTTAACCAATTCATCTATTGACAGATACATGGTGGATTCCATAATTCATTGTGTATTTTGCTGCTATAAACATTGAGGTGACTATATCAGTATATTATGCTAATTTTATTTCTTTTGGGAAAATACCAAGGAGTGGGATAGCTGAGTCATATGTTGGGTCCATCCTTAGTGTTTTGAGGAATCTCTGCTTTCCAGAGTGGTTGTACTAGTCTGCAGTTCCACCAAAAAGTCACAAGTATACCTTTGTCCACTTCCATAACAGCATTTATTATTGTTTGGATTCTTGATCATTGCCATTCTGAATGGAATAAGATGAAATTTTAGTATAGTTTTGATTTGCATATCCCTGATAGCTAGATATGTTGAATTTTTTTTTCAAATATTGGTTGGCCATAAAAGTGTTTCATTATTTGAGAAATTTCTGTTTAACAATAATAACCCATTATTGATTGGGTTATTTGGTTTTGAATGTTAAATTTTTTGAGTTCTTTATGTATTCTGAATATTAATCTCCTATCAGAGAAGTATCTGGCAAATATTTTCTCCCATTCTGTAGGCTTTCTCTTCATGTTTTTAATAATTTCTTTTGCTGTGCAGAAACATTTAGTTTGATGGCATCTCATTTATTAATTGTTGGTTTTATTTCTTGCTCTTTGGGAATCTTTTTAAGGAAATAAGTACCAGAAGCAATATGACAGAATGTTGACCCTGTGTTTCCTTCTAGCAATTGCAAGGTTTCTGGTCTAATTCCTAAGTCTTTGATCCATTTTAATTTGACTTTTGTGCATAGTGAAAGACAGGTATCTAGTTCCATTTTCTACATATAGGTATCCAGTTTTCCTAACACCTTTTGCTAAAAAGACTATATTTGCTCCAAAATATATTTTTGGCAACTGTGTCTAGTACCAGATAGCTGTAGGTATGTGGATTTGCCTCTGTTTTCTATTCCACTTCATTGTTTTTATTCCTATTTTGATGCCAATACCATCAACTATTTTTGTTACCACAGCTCTGTAGTATAATTTTAGATCAGGTATTATGATGTCTTCTGTTTCAATTTTCCTGCTTGGTATTGCTTTGGATATTCTGAGTCTCTTATACATCTAACTGAATTTAAGAATTGTTTTCTTCCATTCTGTAAAGAATGTCATTAGTATTCTGATGGGGATTGCATTGAATCTGTATGTGGCTTTTGGTACTATAATCATTTTGACAATATTAATTTTTCGTATCCAGAAACATGGAATGTCTTTCCAGGTTCTAAAGTCTTCCTCAATTCCTTTCTTCAGTGTTCTATAATTTTCATTGTAGAGCTCTTTTACCTCCCTGATTTGATTAATTATCAAGTATTTTATTATACTTATTTTATTGTGAATAGTACAGTTTTCCTGGTTTCTTATTTGGCTGAATCATTGTTGGTGATTTATGGTTGCGGATTTATGGTTGCGGATCTTGTATACTGCTCCTTTTCCCTAGAAGTGTTCTCTTATGAATTTTGGGGGTCTTCTAGCTATTAAATCATGTCATCAGCAAACAGAGATAGTTTTTTTTTTCTTTTCTATTTGTATCCTTTTGATTACCTTCTCTTGCCTGATTGCTCTGGCTAATGTTTTGAGGACTATATTAAATAGGAGTGGTGAGAGGAGAGAGTTGTGTCTTGTTTCTGATGTTAAAGGAAATGCTTTTAGTTTTTCTCCATTCGGTATAAAGTTGGCTTTGGGATTGTTGTAAATGGCCTTTATGAAGTTGAGGTAATTTACTTTAATCACTAGCTTCTCCAGCATTTCTAACATGAATGGGTGCTGAATCTTTATTAAAGGTCTTTTTTTAATGCATCTATGAAGATGATTATGTGGTTCTTGTCCTTAATTCTGATTAAGTGGTGAATTACATTTATTGATTTGCACATGTGAAACTAATTTTGCATCCCTGAAACTCACTTGATCATTGTGATTTGTCTTCTTAATGTCTTGTATTATAATCTAGGAGCCCTTAAACACTAAATCAAACACATTTTGAAACAGTTTGGCAATATTTTATTAAGGATTTTTACATCTATGTTAATCAGGCATATTGGTCTGAAGTTTTCTTTTATTAATGTGTCTGTCTTAATTTGATGTCAGGGATCTGTACATGTGGTAAAAATGGGAGTTCATCACCCACTTGAATCAAATGTATAAAATATGATATGTCAAGAGCATTGTAATGTTTTGAACAATAATAAAAAAGTAATATTGGCTTCATGGAGTGAAATTGGAAATGTTTCCTTCTTTTCTATTTTATAGAACAATTTGAGCAGGCGTGGCATTAGTTTTTCTTTAAAGGTCTAGTAGAACTCAGGTAAGAATACATCTGGTCTTATTCTTTTCTCTTTTGAAAGAATTTTAATTGCTGTTTTAATTTCATTACTTGATATTGTTCCATTTAGTTTTTTTTTTTATCTTCATGGTTCAATTTGAACAGGTCATATGTGTCTAGAAATTTGGCAATATATTCTTGATTTTCCAGATTAGTGGAGTATAATCTTTTTAAGATAGGTTCTAATGATTCTCTGTATTTCAGAATCTTCTATGGTTACATCTCCTTTTGTTGATTTGAGTCCTCTCTCTCTCTCTCTCTCTCTCTCTCTCTCTCTCTCTCTCTCTCCTCTCTCTCTCTCTCTCATCTATTTATTTTTGGTTAGGTTGGCCAAGAAGTTTTTCAACTTATTTATCTTTTTGAAGAACTAACTCTTCATTGCATTGATCCTATTTTTTTATTATTTTTTACTCTCAATTACATTTGATTTTGGCTCTAATATTAATTATTTCCTATCTTCGACTGATTTTGGAGTTAGTTTGTTTTTTTTTTCTGAGATCCTTAGATGGAGTACACGCTTATTTATTTTGGATCTCTGTGGGTTTTGTGTGTGTGTGTATATATATATACATTTAATTTTTGATACCTGAGATTGAATCTAGGAGCCCTTAAACACTAAATCACATCCCTGAATCTTTAATAATTTATTCTGTGATAGGGTCTCAATAAGTTGCTTAGCATCTCAGTAAGTTGCTGAGTAAGGTGTTGAACTTGCTATTCTACTTCAAGGTGGTGCATTCCTGTAATGTAGGCACCCAATGCTGTAAATTTTTCTCTCAGAACTGCTTTTATAGTGTACCATAGATTTTGATACGTTATATCTCTGTTCTTATTTGTTTCTAAGAATTTCTTGATTTCTGTCCTTATTTCTTCTCTGTACAATTCTTCACTTAAAAGACTTGTTCAAGTTCCATGTTTTTATGTGGTATTATTTATTTACTTATTTATTATTTTTGCTGTTGATTTATAACTTTATTCCATTATGATTTGATAGCATTCATGAGAGGGTATCAATTTTTTTAACATGGTAAGATTTACTTTGTGACAGAGAACATAGTCTATGTGGAAAAAATTCCTTGAGCTGATGAGAAGAAGGCAAATTGAGCTGTTTTGAGGCTGAAATATTCTGAAGATGTTTGTCAGATTCATTAGACTTATAGTATTATTTAGTTGAGGATATCTTTATTGATTTTATGTTTTCTTGACCTCTCTATTGGTGATAAGGGTTTAGTGAAGTCACCCAATGTTACTCTGTTGGGATCTATCTGGAATTTAATAACAGGGAGTATATTTTTAAATACTTTTTAGTTGTAGATAGACATAATGCCTTTATTTTATTTTTATGTAGTGCTGAGGAACAAACCCAGTGTCTCCCACATGTGAGGCAAGCATCCCAGCCATAACATGGAGTATATTTTATTGAATTTGGGGAACAAATATTTACTTTTGTTGTATCTTTTGTTGTATCCCTTTACTGGGATATAGTAGCCTTCTTTGTCTCTTTTCATTTTTTTTGCCTGAAATCTGCTTTGTCAGATGTGAGGACAGCTAATCATACTTATTTTCTGTGTGTGTGTGTGTGTGTGTGTGTGTGTTCTTTTATCTTCAGCCTATGAATGTCTTTTTCTATGAGTTTCTTGCAAACAGCATATAGATGGAATCTTGTTTTTTGATCCATTCTTTGAAATTAGGACTTTTAATTTGGAATTTGATACCATTAACATTCAGTATTGATAGGATGTTTGTGCTTTCCTGCCATTTTAATATTTTCATATATTTAATATTGTCTTGATTTTCATTTATTGAATTATTCTTCTGTTGGTCTTCCTTCAATTGAGAGCTTTGAGATTTGTTTTTTAGTTCCTCTGTGTGCAGTTTATCTTTGAGTATTCTTCATAGTGTTGGCTTGGTGGTCATGAATTCTTCTAGTTTATTTCTGTCATGAAAAGCTGATATTTTTCCCCTCAAATTTAAAACATAATTTTTTCCTGGATATACTAACCTTGCTGGCAGTTTTTTTTTTTTCTTTTAGAGGTTGAAATACCTCATTCCTGATCCTCCTTGATTTAAGAGTCTGAACTGAGAAATGAGAAGGAGCCTTATTGGTTTACTTCTAAATGTGAACTGATGCTTTTCTCTTGCAGCTTTTAATATTCTTTCCTTATTTTGTATGTTAGGCAATTGATTATGATATGTCTTGGATAGCTTCTTATTTTAATAGATCTATCTAGGGTCCTATAAAGCCTCCTGATTGTTGATGTCTTTCTTATTTCTTATATAAGAAAAAAATTTCTGTAACTATCTCAATGAAAATATTTTTTATGTCTTTATCTTATATCTCTGTTTTCTTCAATTCTAATGATTCTCAGGTTTTATCTCTTGATATTGTCACAGAGTTCTTGTACATTCTGATGTTCTGTAATTTTTCCCTTTATTACATTCTGTGTACTCAAGATCATATACCTGTCTTCAGTGTTTGAAGCTCTGTCTTCAAGGGCTGATGTTCTATTTCCTATGCAATCTCATCTGTCAGTGATGATGTCAAGTGAATTTTAAATTTGATTGTGTCTTTTACTTCTTGGAATTATAATTGCTTTCTTTTTACTGTTTCTGTTTCTTTATTGAAGTGATTTTCCAGCTCTTGTATTTGCTACCTTAATTCATTCCTTAGATTTACTTTTAGTTAATAAAACATTTGATTGATCAGCATTTTTTAAAAAATCATCTTTCTCCAGACTATCATCCACATCAGTATCTGTGGAATTCTTTGTTGAAGGGTTGTGAATTGGAGGTGGCGGTGAGGATTTGCCTGTTTCCTCATGTCTTCAGAGGTTTTAGACTCATAAATTAATTGAGATAGATTCCTCCTCTTTTTTACATGTGTTCTTACATGTGATTATCTTATTTGTTCTGGGACTTCTCTTTGTTTATGATGTATGAGAAGTTGTCAAGGACAAGGATCAGAAGTCCTTCTCTGATTGTCCCTCCTTTGGTCCTTGTTGGTTTAGGATTTTTGTCTCCTCAATTTTTTGAGTTGGAGTAAAGTTAGCGCTCAAGTGGGGTTAGATTGTGTATGGAAAGAGCTGTGAGCATTTCTCAAATACATGATCTCTACTCAGAGATCTTGAAGGGTTCCAATCTCTCTCTAGACCCTCTTAAAGTGAGAGGCGATAGGAATGACACTAATGTCAGCAACAGATGTATAACCTTAAGATAAATGTCTGGTGTCTATTTTGAAATTTATAA
Organism: Urocitellus parryii; assembly: GCF_045843805.1. NCBI lineage: Eukaryota > Metazoa > Chordata > Mammalia > Rodentia > Sciuridae > Urocitellus > Urocitellus parryii. Next base: position 55,592,905 of record NC_135532.1, on the reverse strand, counting down.
CATTAATTACCACCAATGTTAGAATGGTGGAATCAGCATTTAGCAACAATTCTAACAACAAAAAAAGTGAACTGGATTAGACATTCAACAGCAGGTGTCTACTATGTTTTACATTATATTAATAATCACAACAACTTAAATGGGATAGGAATAACAGTTTATGTAATCTCTATTATTTAGTGAAATTACAGTCTCTTAAGAAAAGGAGAATAGGTACAAAGGCAAGAAAGTTTGAAGTGTTTGAAAAAGTGATCCTTAGAGAAGCAGAGGAGAGAGAGCAAGGATCAGCTTAAAGGAAGAAACAATAAGTTAACTGAAATGAATGAATAAAAAAAGAAAGAAAGAAAGAAAGAAAGAAAGAAAGAAAGAAAGAAAGAAAGAAAGAAAGAAAGAAAGAAAAAAGAAGAGGAAGGAATAAGAAATTTTGGATGTTTCTTGGGGAAAAAAAAAAAGAGGATATAGAGGGCCTTTGTGTAAAAGAACCAGTAAATGTAAGATTGAAACTACACACACACACACACACACACCTCTGCACAGTGAGAGCATACACAACCATACAACATACACACCGAATCATGCATAATGAAAAAAAGTGAAGAATAACACAATAAAATGATGTTGAAAAAAGTTAATACTTAATATTTCAAGAGTGGAAAAAAAAGGAATATGGAGAAAAAAGAATAAGAAGACAAGAAAAAATAATGAGAGATAAAAGGCTTGTTTCCACGATGATGGTCAAATCTTTTCTCAGGGGTGAATTTTCAGTCTTTATTTTTGGTTCTGAAGTTTTGGTCATTGTCCTTGCATTCCTTTCCTGCTTGCCAGCTGGGTACAGGAACCCTCAGCTTCCAATCTCCCAGTATAGGGATGGGATAGACTAGGGAGTGTTCATAAATTGTTTAATTTTCATATCCATACTATGGTGCAAATGTGCTTGTGTGGCACACTGCCCGTTTTCTCAATAACTCTTATAGAGTGCTAGGTATTGTTGGATTTTTCTTCCTTGAGATCCAGAGGCTGAATAGTTTGGGTAAAATGATCTATGTACCTGTTTCAGTCTCTCAGGTTCAGGAACTCTCTGGGAATCTTGCTGTGAACTGCTCATAACTTCCTTTCTAGTTCCCAGTCCTTTCCCACTCTTTTCTCAGCAGTGGGAGCTGGGCATGGAGAGCTTTCAACTTCCGGGAAACTTTTCCTCACCCCTCAGGTGTTCCATGCTGAAGGAGGGCTGCACAGGCCTCAGTGGGTAGTGGTTACCTGCCAAGATCACAGAGGGCTTGCCACTCCCTTGGATGGCTTTCACTGCAATGGACTATTTTGCATTTGTTTTCACTGAGATGTTAACCCTATCAACTCTGTGTTTATTAAACCAGTCTTTCTCTCTAAACCACAGGTATCACTTTGTCAATTTTTCTTTATTTTTTAATTTCTTTATTGACTGCCTTTATATTTATTTCTTTTGTCTGTGTTCCTCGCTCTGTTCCTCTGGCAGCCTGAACTATCACATCTCCAAGGTATTATCTCTTATGTTCATGTTACTGACTTTCTGAAGCACTATGAAAAAAAAATGTTTTAAACTACAAAAAATTCAGTATTATATTTCAGTGATGGTCCTTTGGTTAGTCACCTGACTGAGGACAGTTTTCCTACCTTATAAGCCTTGTATTGAGGAGCTGCTGGACCTTGCTTTCTTACTCTACTCTCCTTCCCTGTCTTGGGAAGTTTTTATGATCAATTAATTATAGTGAGTTTTCAATAGTTTAATTATTGTGCTTTATGCTTTTTTTTCAAAATCAGTGTTGGTTCAGAAATCAGTTGTATTATTTAGATAGACTATCTAAATAAGTCTATCTAAATTCTTTAAAATAATATTGTAATTAATTGGTTGAGATTATGGGAAGTAAACTGAATTCTAATTCTTTTTAAATATAATATCACATATAAAGTTAACCTTAGAGACTATATAATTTTAGAATTATGTTTGTTTATAGTATTATATATTTGTATTATATATTTGATAATAGTCTTGTGAGATGCAAGAATATGCTAATCATTTTTAAACTAGTATTACTCCATTCTGTTACCAAGAGGTTAGGAAATTATAAGTAGTTTGATGTCTCTAGAAAGTTTAGTCCTGTAATCAGTAACATAAAAAATGAAACTTGCTTTTTTTTTTTTTTTCAGTACTAAGCTTGGGCAGATTTTCAAAGCTAGAGGCAAAGTACTGATGAGAATGCCATATGCACTCTGACAATCACTACCACTACTTTACTATGTAACAACATTTGAACATGGTAGAAATGACAGGGAAAATGCTGAATAAAATGCATTTGTAATGTCTTGGTGTCTATGCCAATATTTCAGGTACTAGGTTAGGAATATTTGTGTATTTCAACATGGTAGATTTGAGAGGACCAATGGATATGATTGTTCAATATGGAAGGGTATTAGATGTACTTAATTTAAAATTTATCCAACATATAATTAGTTGATCACTAATTGTTAGCAATAGTAAAGAGAAAAACAGAATAAAACCCATTTTACAAAGACAACCAGAATGAAAGGAGATACTCTGTAGATAAGATTATATATTAATCAATGATTTTCTCCATTTTCTCCTACCCCTATCCTTAATCTTCAAAAATCTTTAGCAGTTTATGCTCATTTTCTTGGAGAAATTTCAATACAGAAGATAGAGTAGAATCTAAGATCCATCTTATGTATGAGACTTCAGACCTCTGTTGAAAAGTGATTTAATGATGCTGAAATCCAGGTATAAATATGCTCCATCAGAGTTTGCATTCAGTTCATTCAACTACATAGGAATTATTCAGCAAGATGATCATGACTACCTAAATATGTTACACAAAATACATCACTTTTATTACATATCTTTAAGCATTTAGGAAACTAAAAGGCTGCTTTTCTCTGTTATTTAAAATATCAGTAGTAATGATATTAATAAAATACTAAAATTTATTGATCAATTATTAATAAATTTGTACCTAGTAAACTGATCTTGAAACGAGAGTACTCTTATGCAGATTCTAGCTCTTTCTATTACATACCATGTAAACTTAGGAAAATTATGTATCTCTGTTCTTCAATGGTACAATTTCTAAAATGCAGATAATAGCATCTCTCTCACATAATTTTTTATGAGGATTTAATATATTCAAGGCATTTAAAATAGTGCCTATTATATAGTAGATGTGGCATAAGTGATAATTTAATATCACACTATTTCAGGAACTTCTCTAATTTCTTTTTAAAACTTTTATACTGGTGTCTATTAATTATACACAATGGTAGGCCTCAATGTGATTTATTTGTATATGATTAATTAATATTTATTATAATCATAAAGGCATGATAAAAGCTCCTATTTTCTATTATAAACTGAGGCACACGTAGATTAAGAAGCTTGCAAAACTCCACAGAAGATATGGGCAGCAAGACACTTAAGCTAGTCGGTTAATAAATTTTAATAACTCTATTGGTTTTATTATTTTTTATTTCAAATGTGAGTTTTCTCTAACAGAAATCACAAGTTTTATTACCAGTCAAAAAGACTGTACATTTTTCACATCCAGTTCTAGATCCTTATAGTGTAAATAACCAGATAAAGGGAAATGAATCCTATAGAAGCAAAATAAATTTAGTGCAAGATGGAAGTGGAACCAGAAAACAATATACTTTCATTTTTATTTGAGACAAGAGTCTCACTGAACTGCCCATTTTGGCTTTCAACTCACAATCATTCCACCTCAACTCCCAAGTAGCTGGAACTATAGGCAATTGACTCTAAGTCATAATGTGAAAACAATACAAACTATGGGGATATTTAGGAATGTTCTATAATAGCTTTTCCTCTCCATCTGAGAGAGGGGAAAATGAAGCATTATTATTCTAATGAAAACAAATTTGCCTTTTGCATAAAAGAAGTTTCTTAGTTGTTTAGTTTTCTATAGTATATAGGAAGATAGACCTATGGTTCTGGTTTTTATGTTTTGAAATGAAGGCACATCATTCTGACTTACCCATAACCTTAGAATACAAAAGAAAATGCTTATAATGAAAAAAGAGATATTCTCTATCTTTATATTAATCTCCTATTCTCAAAGAGCATTATTCATGGAAAAAAATGAAAATAATTTTCTACATTTCAATAAGTCTTCCTCCAAAGATGAGCTTGTAATCATTAAATTACACTAAGATACTAAATGCTTCTTGGTGTAATTCTTACACAAATATTTTATTACAAGAAATGTTTAGAGAATTTAAAATTGACCATATCACAAATTTTTAGCCTATCTTCCAGGATAAGGAATGTTATTCTTAATATACCTTGCTTGAAGTATAATTAAAAAATAGAAATTATTGCATCTCTTTCCCACAAGAAAAAATAATTATTTGTTGATAGTTTTGGAGGATTTTATGCTGTATGGATGAATTTTTAAAGAAGGCCAGATATAACTCAGAGAAATAAAACATTGATTTTAGATATGTGGTTTGAGATATAATCTACCATTCATCCATTAAATAGTTATATCCCCTGAAACTGATAGAGAAAACTTTTGTATTTGATACACAGAACCCAATGTTGTTATATTAAAAAAAAGGATTGGAGATGTACTTTAGATTCTATTAGATAATGAAGATAAGGCCATCACAAAGGAATTAATATCTTTAAGAAAGAAGAACAGGTATTAGATATTTCTTTTGCATGTGAAGGTACAAGACGCCAACCATATGCGAACTAGGGAGACAAATCTCACCATTTACTAAATTTGCTGGCACCTTGGTACTGAACTTCCTAAGATATGGAACAGTGAAAAATAAATGTATTTTATTTTAAACCTATGGTACTTAGCTATGGTAGCCTAAACTCTTTCTCCCCCCACACATCCTCCTCGTCATCATCTTTAGCCTGCTACCTGTGCTGGCTTCATGAAAGAAGGTTTGAGTCCTGACAAACCGCTAGGGAGTTTTAAATTAAAGAGACAAGACTCTAATTACCTTTAAACCAGCTGCAGGATGGCTCCTCCTAGCTCCAGCCTTAAACCACCTATTGTGGTAGCAAGGTTTACTGAAGAGGCTAGAGAGAGAGAGAGAACACGCCAGGGAGTGGACATTTATTGGGGAACAAAAAATTCTGGGATAAATCCCATCCAAAGAAGATTAAGCGGGGGCAGCATCCCAAGGTCAGGGGCAATGAATGGGTCTTCAGGATAGTGGCCAGACATGCCTCTGCACGGACAAGCCCTGGGACCTGGAGAAGGGTGGGGAAAGCTCTGACACATTTGTGCCTAAGCGCCTCTTGCCCAGCCAGAGAGGTAACTCAAATCATGTGTGAGGATGGCCTCCCACAATCATCATCATCATCACCACCATAGATGCAAAGACTTCTGACTCTAACTACCTAGAAATAGACCAACCTTCACAGTCTGAGAGAACAATTTTCCATAAGATATCCACAGATAGTTACTCACTTCAGACATGAGTTACAAGTTAGGGAGTCCTATGCTCACCCACATCTCTGATCAGGTGGCTAAAATTTATAAGATCTTTACCACTCTCTCAGTTTGCAAATTCACTAGAATAATCTAGAGAACTCTGGAAAATTTTGTACAGTTAAATAACCCTTTTCCAATATTTAGTAATTTTTAAATTTTTTTTGAAATATTTACATACATAATAAATTTTGTTGATGATGAATGAATGTTTAAACAGGAAATTTGTTTTATGTATACCTTAGATATGTCATCTGGAGGAAATTATACACAATATTATTACTCCTGTACTTTGATGACAACCATCACACAAAGTCAGACATAAAGATTTACTATTGTAGCAGTTTGTAGGAGCTCAAAGTTTTTGAATTTTGTAAGATTCTGCATTTTCTATTTTCTGATTAGAGATGTTCAATCTGTACTTACATTACAGAAATAAAAACTAGAACCAGTCAAGGAAAGAAACATAGAGCAAGGTCTGACAGTGTGTCAAAATGAAGCTTCTGTCTTCCTCAGGGATGTATTGTCCTCCAAAAAAATTGATGTGTGACAATACACAGAATATAGCCAACCAAGGAAGCTCACTTGGGTTTCAATTTTCATGCTCATCATTGACCTTTTTTTAAAAAATAGGTATGATTGATTGAATCTTGGCTACATGGTCAAGCTCAATCTCCATCTTCCCTTATTCTCTGGAGGTAAACTAGGCATTACATATTTTAAAGCCCTAATCCTTTAGTCGTAAGGTTGGTCTTTCTCATGAATCTACACTCTATTTACTTCATTAGTATAAATTAGCTAAATGACACAATAAGTCATCTTTTCTTGTTGGTCCTTTAGATATAAATGACAATAGGAGTGTATTCTGACATACATACACAGAGTATAACTTATTCTAATTATGATCACATTCTTGTGGTTGTATTATGATGTGGAGTTTCATTGGTCTTGTATTGACACAACCATAGGAAGGTTATATCTGATTCATTGACCTATCTTTCCCATTCCCACCCATCTCCCTTCCTTATATTCCCCTTGTCTAATCTGGTGAACACCTTCCTGCCTCTTGTCAGACAGCATCCCCATATCATAGAGAACATTAAGCCTTTAGGTTTTGGGGACTGGCCTATTTCGCTTAGCATAATATTCTCCAGTTCCATCCATTACTGGCAAATGCCGTGATTTAATTCTTCTTTGTGGCTGAGTAATATGCTTAGCATAATATTCTCCAGTTCCATCCATTACTGGCAAATGCCGTAATTTAATTCTTTGTGGCTGAGTAATATTAAATTGTGTATATATTCCACATTTTCTTAATTCATTCATCTGTTGAAGGCCATCTAGGTTGGTAAATAGGGATAGTTTGAGCTCTTATTTTCCTATTTGTATGCCTTTAATTGCTGTCCCCTCCACCCACCCATTGTTATGGTTAGGGTTTGAAGACCACGTCAGGTAGAAGTGGTGAAAGATGGCATCCCTGTCTTGTTCCTATCTTTAGAGGGAATGAAATATTTTATTAAGCATATTTTATAGTATAGGCTTAGTGGTTATATATTGTGCATTCTTTTTTTGGAAGTGGGTAGCAGGAATTGAATTCAGGGGCTTTCAACCTCTGTGCCACATTCCCAACCTGTTTTTGTATTTTATTTATAGACAAGGTCTCACTGAATTGCTTACCACCCCAATTTGCTGAGGCGAGCTTTGAACTGGAGATCCTCCTGCCTCAACCTGCTGAGCCACTGAGATTACATGCTTGCACCACCATGCCTGGCAAATTATACATGCTTTTAGTTTGCATTTTGAAGACTTTTTACCCTAACAATTTTAAAATTTGGCCTTTTAATGCTGTTCCAATCTGGTCATGTTCTTTTAACATTTTATTTATTATCAACATTAATTTCAAGATTATATACTTTGTCGTCAAGGCCTGAAAATTTAGATTCAAAGTAGTTTTATCTACTGGTGATTTTTTTAATTGAATTTTTATTTTATTTATTGAATCATTAATTTCCAGGATTTTCATTTGGTTCTGTTTTAGAATCTGTAGTATTTACTGAAGTGATCTTTCACTTACCATGTTTTCTCTCTAAGCAAATTCCTTACATCTTCTTTTACTTCATTTTGCATTTTAGCTATGAACTTTCCAAATTTCTTCTCTATCATTTCCTCAATTTTGGTGTCAATGGGATCAATTGTTGAAGGTTGGTGGGATGTTTGATGTCGTTAGTTCTCTTGTTTTTCTTTTTTTTAAAAAAAAATATTTGTATATATACCCATTTACTTTATTCAAGGTACTACTTAGTGAGCTTCGTTCTTTTAGGGATCCTAGGCTTGGTGATTATTCAGGCATTGATATGTTCACTCTATATTACTGCCCTACCTAATATCAGTACCCCTTTGAGAGAAGACATTAAACCCTGTTTACTACAGTCAATTTGGAGAAAAGCCACATAATAATTCATTTTAGGTGAAAAAAAAATGTTGATAAGCATTCTCTATAGCTCCTGTAATCCAGGTGTAAACTTGTAGTAATATTTTGGAATAGGGTAAAAAACTAATTACTAAAGATAGTAAAATCGACATTAAAAGGGGAGAAGAAAACAATTAGAAGAGAAAAGAAAGAAAGAGAAGAATAATAGAAACTCAGGTAAAAAGAATAAAAAGGATGACTTGATCATGGGGGCAGGGGCTTGCAGCATTGTCAGTAATGTGAGAGGGAAAAGAGGGACTAAGAGCAACAAGTGTTCATGTGAAGTAGGAAAAGTTAGAAAGCTTAAACACATTATAAGAAATAAAATTAATGCTTTGAAACATTATAAGAACTACAATCAAATGGGTTGAACACACAATATCAAATACCACTATCAAACCAAAATGAAGAATAATATATGTACAGTCAAAGTTGATGTTAGAGCTATTTATAGTAAATCATGCAAAGGTGGAGAAAATTCTTTTGACTTTTCCTTGTTTGGATTTTGTCTGGATTTGGGACCTTTAGAAGATGTCCATCACTTTTTAGCTTTGGATCACTCCCAGAGGTGCTAGGGAACAGGATCCACTCCCCTGGTTGCTTGCTATGCCATCCCCACTAACTTGTTCTCATCTGCTGAACCAGGGACCTGGATGGTGGGTCTGCTGCTTTTTATATTGTGTAAAGTAGCACAGGATGCAGGGTTCAGGGCTGTTGCTCTGACTGCAGTGGAATACCTGCATAGTGCCTTTTTAAAGGGGCATACAGTATGGTGGCTGTCTTCTGGAATAGGACCTGTAATTGTGGACTCTCCAAGGGTAGTCTGTGATGCAGAAGCATTCCCCTAACTGATGAATACTGCAGGGACACTGTTCCTGTGACTGAAAATGTTACAGCTGGTTTGCCTGTGTCTTAGCTTTTACTGCGTGGGGACAAGTGCATGGAGTACTGCATACATGGCACACATTAAGGGTATATGAGTGGCAGGCCACTCCCCTTGTACTAGGTGTGTGAGCAGCAGGCCGCTTACCCCTTAGGCACAGCCCTGGGGGTGAGGCCATGTGTTGTAGTCTCTGTGCTTGCTCCACCTCCCACTCCTTGATTGGTTGCTGCAAGAACAGTTAGCAGATATTGCATTGGTGGCTGCCTGTAATCTGCTTAGCTACTGCCTGAGTATATATACATTGTAACTGTGCAGTAAAATTAGACCTGCTTCCTGCTTGGTCTCTGGAGGTCTTGATTAGGAACTCCACAGCCACATTCTCCTCTACTCTGTTCTGTGGACCTCCTCGCTGGATGAGAGAGAGCCCATGCATTACTGCTTATGTTTTTGAATGTTGGCACCATTCCCTTTCATTGCCTGGAACAAAGAGAGTTACCCTCCATTCGTTTGAATTCTTATTATCCAAAGACATGAAATGTGGGTGTCCATTTCCATTTCTGCCTGGGCTCCTGTATAGACTGTATAGAGTCCTGGCATATGGTTAGCACTTCCTGGAAGTGAGTAACTCTCTCACACTCTCCTTGTTCATGGTGTCAGAGAGAAGATTCCAGAAACTTTCAACTGGCCACAATCTCTCTACAAGTTCCTTCTAGACAAATTATTGAGACATCCCACTGCAAAGGTGTTTCCTCTGGTTTTATCTGCTGCTATCTGAAGGTGGGGAGAAGTTGTATTGATTTAATTATATTCTAAGGAGGCTATCTAGCTGTGGACTCTACAAAATGGGGTGCGATCCCTGGCACAGCTTTTATTCTACAATTTGGGTTAAACTGCTTGATTTCCTTCACTGATTTTGCTTTTCCTGTTGCATTTAAATTTCATCTGCTCTTCTCTCCATCAGTTGTTGAAGAAGTAAATTTATGTGCTTTTTCATTCTTTCTGTTTTAGTTGCCACTTCTTCTCTGTCCCTCACCCCACACTCCCCCATCCACACACCCCATCCAGGTTCAAGGTTAAGGAATAGTGTCCTTATTTTTCGCTCTACTAAACAAGTTCAAGTCTTTCTAAGTCTCAGACTTTCCAATAGTGAATTTCAGAGGATTTACTCTGTCACCTACCTCCGGTCAGCTGTTCTTTCATTGCTTCCTTTCTGGGGTCACTGCCTCCTGACACTCCATCCTATTTCTTTTCAAAATAATATAAAGTATTTACTAAGTAACCATTTATTTGTAGGATACACCATCGTTTTTATTCCAAATAATTCTTTATTTTTTTTTATTAACTAGTGCTTCACATGTGAAGAAACTAAAGTTCAGAATAATTATATTCATGACAATGAAATCATGAAATGGTATAACTGGCAATGTTCATAACAATCTAAAGGTGCTAATGACCATAAAGGAAGAAAAATAACTTGGATTACAGAATACAAGTGAAAAATGTTAAATATTCTATTTGGGATATTTAATAGGTGAAAATTATAAACATAAGTGTATATGAGACAATAGATAATATACTAGTTTCATTAGCATGACTGTATGTAAATGACTGTAAAACTAATTATTGTTGAGAAGACCAGCAAGAGAGGTAAATTATTAGTTAAAAACTAAAGAATTGAATATATTTATTTCAGTCACAGAAGAGCTCGACTATTTTAGGAATTTTCTACAGAAGTAATAGTTAATACTATTGGGAGTAGAAATATTTACTAGTGGTTATGTATTTTACTAACATAACATAAACACAGATTTTTACACACACATACACACACACACAATACACTCACATAGAGTCTATGTATATCTTTTATCTGTCCTATAGATACAGCACATCAAGAAGAGAGCAAAGATTTAAAACTAATTCTGTTTGATTTATAATGTTTTTAAAATTCTGAATGGATTTTAAAACATGATGAAAAGACATAATATGAGGAATAGAACTTCATAATTCTAAAATTTTTAAAGCATAGTTCATTTCCCTTAAAATGATCTACTCAATTCACTATAAATGCTTACAATGAGTATATATATTAAACGACTATATAGTAGGATATAGAGACTGGCCTAATTTAAGGAAAAATAATCCCAATCTAAAAGAGATAATAATATTCTTTAAAATATTTTAAAAGTGGGAATGTGCAAATTTCTTAGAAGCCTAGTACTGTTTTACTCTCCAAACACATTTCCAGGTTTAAAATAATTTACATATGCAATTCTTTTTTATACTAGAATCCAGAGGATAGAAAAATAGCAATTGTGATCTCAGCATATGTATATCATATCTTTCTTTATAAATGAAGATAATTCCATTAGAGAAATTTAGAACAGTATTTTTTTAAAAAGCATATCTTAATTTCTAATTATACTTGCACATCTAAGTATACCAGCATTATAACCACAGCATAGTATTTTGAGATATTCTCATGTCATGAAATTTCAAAATGTTGAGACTTTTTTTGATGCTATCTATAGTTTTATCTATCTAGCAGAACCTCAGTCTTTATGTATTTTTTAAAGTATTTATGGTAATTTTATGAAAAACTTAAAATGGATTTAGTAAATAAATAAAAATATTTCAAATGATTTCATTATCCATTGTGTTACTATTATTTTGTTTGACTTGAATTAGCAAATATTTGGTGATCTGCAGAAAAGAACATTTAAATTTAACTTGATATCTAGTGGCATTTAAGAGAATATGTCTCTTAAGCCTTTAAATTTAATTCCATAATTTTCACAAGTGTGTGTATATGTGACTTATATTCTACTATGATAATTTTAGGCTATTTATCTGTGAATGGCTGTATTTCAGGCATATAAAACAAAATGGACTAAATTATTATATCAACATTTTATAAATAAAATTTAACATCTGTGGAAATTTTGCTCATTTAAAAAGCTTGACAATTTTATTTTTTTTCTTAGTTCTGTGTTTCTAGGTGCTACTTGCAATGTGTCATAAGCATTAAGCAAAAGCCCCATTTTTACTCCCCTTCCTCCAGCATACTGGCTAGAAGTGATCCATTCTGCCATAATATTCAATGAATTTTTCATGAGATTTTTAAGAGCAAAGCTATTAAGTACAGCAGTGGGCAAAAAGTTAGATTTGTTAATAGAAGTTTTTTTTTTTCTTTTTTTTTCCTGAGTGCTTTTGGAAAAAGCCAATGTTCTTTCTAAAGTTCTGGGTCACTTAAGATGGTTTCAACAACTAAAGGTTAGTACACCTGACTTCTTTTCATTGGTAGATGTAGTTATTTTTTAAAGAAATGGCTAAAAATATTTCATAAGAACTTTTTAGAAATACTCTAAACTTTTAAAGAATTATAAAAAGAACTCTATAGGAGTCCTCTATAAAGTTCATCCACATAGTCAATAGTATAGGCTACTTAACATACCATTTAATAGATTAATTAACAGTATATAAATTAAAGTTAATATATCAGCTCTGCTACATTAGCTGATTAGCCTCCCAGTATGTCTCAAACATGTAGATATGATTATGGTTATAGTTTTAAAAAGTTTTCATTATGGCAAATCTCATTTATCAATGATTTTGGCATTCCATTTGTTAAATAAAATGTTAGAAGAACAATTTTCTCAAACAGCATATACTGTATAAAATATTATTTAAAAGCAAAGAAGAAATAAAATTGGCATTTTTAAAAATCATATTGATTTTTGTCATTGTGATAGGATTTATCTTAATGAATTTCTACTGTATGTTCAAGTCATCTAATATATTATTTTGATCATGTGATATATAGGTACTTCAGTTCTTTAGCTGCCATTTTTTATTTGTTCTTTTTAGATACCAAATACACAAGAGTGTATTTTATCATATTATACATACATGGTGTATAACCTATTCCAATTAGGATCCCATATTTGCAGTTAAATATAATACAGAGTTTCACTCATTGTATTCATATATGGACATAAAAAAGTTAAGTCCAATTCATTCTACTGTATTTTCTAGTCCCATTATTCACCCTTGCCTAATCCAATGAACTCCTATTTTCCTAGCCCACCTTATTGTGTGTCAGTATCCACATATCAGAGAGAACATTCAGCCTTTGGTTTTATGGGATTGGCTTATTTTATTTAGCATGATGGTCTCCATTTTAATTGCTATTGTAATGTGTGAAGAAAATATGTAGTAATAAACTCTTTCTTATTTTGTTGTCTCAAGCTTATAACTCTATATTTTAAACATAAGTAATATTAATCGAGAAAAATATTTAGAGATTCATATATAACATGTAGACAAGAGATTAGACTTTGTAATTGACTTGACATTGTAATGCTCAGTGGATGATGTCAACAAGATAGTGTAACAGGAAATTCTACAGTTGTATCACCTCCATGAAAACACTTATTCAACAATAATACATGGAGAAGTTCTGTTTGTGAGAAATCCAGAACACAATTGTAATGCTTCTTCATCTTAAGTGATACAAAAGCTAATCCCATTGAAGCCTATAAGAAAAATATAAGGTGTCCTCTAGCTGTACTCCTTATTTCCAATATGGCACCACATCATTGAGAGGGAAAAAGGGACAAAGTAAAATAAAAGACAGCAAATAATGAATGAAATAGGAAGAGTAAATTCTTTACTATTTGCATTTACTTTAAGTATCAATTTGTTAAATTCTCCTATCAAAATACATCAACTGGTTGAAAGAATAACAAAAATAACAAGATCAAATTATATACTGTACACATTGGATTCAGACTTAAGGACATTTTCAGTGGTAAAGTAAAAAGTTGAAGAAGATATTCCATGCAAATGGTAATGGAGAGAGAAGATGGTTATACTTAATCAGAAAAAAAAATAGACTTTAAGATGAAAACTGTCATGAGAGATAAATAAGGTCCCTCTGTAAAAATAAAAGGGTCAACTTGAAAAGAATGTAAGTATAAACATATAGCTTCCCAACATCAGAGCACCCAAATATATGAAAAAGACAATGGTATTACAGAAGGGAGAATTAGATACCAATGCTAATAAGAGACTACAGCAATCTGTTTATAATAATGGAGAAAACATCCAAACAGAAAATTTATAGGGAAATGTGAGGTTGAACAATACTATACATCAAATGAAACTAATAGCCATATAGAGAACATTACGAGTAACAGAAGCAGAATATTCATCTTTCCAAGTGCACATGAAACATCACTCAAGAGAGATTATACAGGTGTTAACAAATTTCAGAAGACTAAAATGATATCAACTATATTTCCTGACAACTGAATTCATACTGGAAATCAGTAGCAAAAAGACAACTGGAAAATTCAGAGATATGTAGAAATTTGAAAAATACTCCTGAAGAAGAAAAATTTCTTTCTCTAATAGGAGAAAGAAAAGAGAAAGGTCAAAAACAGTACAAGAAAACCATAGACCAATATTCCTTATGAGGACACATTAATATAATCCTCAATCAATCAGCAAACTAAATTCACAAAGTATAATACAAAATAACTAAAAATGGATCAAGGAGCTTGATATCAAATCAGAGACTCTGTGTCTGATAGAAGAAAAAGTTGGCTCCAATCTACATATTGTGGGGTTGGGCTCCAAATTCCTTAATAGGACACCCATAGCACAAGAGTTAATAACAAGAATCAACAAATGGGATTTACTTAAACTAAAAAGTTTTTTTCTCAGCAAGAGAAACAATAAGAGAGATAAATAGGGAGCCTACATCATGGGAACAAATTTTTACTCCTCACACTTCAGATAGAGCCCTAATATCCAGAGTATACAAAGAACTCAAAAAATTAGACAATAAGATAACAAATAACCCAATCAACAAATGGGCCAAAGACCTCAACAGACACTTCTCAGAGGAGGACATACAATCAATCAACAAGTACATGAAAAAATGCTCACCATCTCTAGCAGTCAGAGAAATGCAAATCAAAACCACCCTAAGATACCATCTCACTCCAGTAAGATTGGCAGCCATTCTGAAGTCAAACAACAATAAGTGCTGGCGAGGATGTGGGGAAAAGGGTACTCTTGTACATTTCTGTGGGACTGCAAATTGGTGCGGCCAATTTGGAAAGCAGTATGGAAATTCCTGGGAAAGCTGGGAATGGAACCACCATTTGACCCAGCTATTCCCCTTCTCGGACTATTCCCTGAAGACCTTAAAAGAGCATACTACAGGGATACTGCCACATCGATGTTCATAGCAGCACAATTCACAATAGCTAGACTGTGGAACCAACCCAGATGCCCTTCAATAGATGAATGGATAAAAAAAATACGGCATTTATACACAATGGAGTACTATGCAGCACTAAAAAATGACAAAATCATGGAATTTGCAGGGAAATGGATGGCACTAGAGCAGATTATGCTCAGTGAAGCTAGCCAATCTCTAAAAAACAAATGCCAAATGTCTTCTTTGATATAATGAGAGCAACTAAGAACAGAGCAGGGAGGAAGAGCAGGAGGAAAAGATTAACATTACACAGAGACATGAGGTGGGAGAGAAAGGTAGAGAAAAGGGAAATTGCATGGAAATGGAAGGAGACCCTCATTGTTATACAAAATTACATATAAGAGGTTGTGAGGGGAATGGGAAAAAAAACAAGGAGAGAAATGAATTACAGTAGATGGGGTAGAGAGAGAAGATGGGAGGGGAGGGGGATAGTAGAGGATAGGAAAGGTAGCAGAATACAACAGTTACTAATATGGCATTATGTAAAAATGTGGATGTGTAACTGATGTGATTCTACAATCTGTATTTGGGGTAAAAATGGGAGTTCATAACCCACTTGAATCTAATGTATGAAATATGATATGTCAAGAGCTTTGTAATGTTTTGAAAAACCAATTTAAAAAGACAAAAAAAAAATAACCAAGTGGGATTTGCCCCTGGATGGCAAGAATAATTCTCTATATGCAAGCCAATTAATATGATCTACAACGTTAGCAGAATCAAAGAGAAAAATTCCATGATCAGATTAATAGATGCTGAAAAAGCATCTGAAAGAATTTAACACATTTTCATCATAAAAACTGCCAGTAAACTAGATATGAAAGGATATCATGTCAACATAAGAGAAGCCATATCTGAAAAATCCACAACTCATACTCATTGGGGAAAATTTGAAAGTTTTTTTTTTCTGAGATCACAGCAAAGACAGAATACTCCTTCTTTCCACTTCTACTCAGCATATGACTAGAAATCAACATCAGATCAATTAGGAAACAAAGGATAAAATTTATTCAAATTGGAAAGTAAGAAGTAAAATCATCTCTGCTTGCAGATGCCATAAACACATATATCAAAAATCCTTAAGAGTTCTTAAAATAATAAATAAATTTCGTAAGGTTCCGGATAAAACAAGGAATATACAAAAAAACAGCTGTGTTTCAATACACTAACAATGAAATATGTAAGAAAGAAATTAAGAAAATGATTTTATTTAAAATAGTATCAGAAATAGTGCTGAGGTTTAGCTCAGTAGTAGAGCACTTGCCTTGAAAATGTGAGACCCTTGGTTCAATCCTCAGCACCAAATATAAATACAGTAGATGGGGTAGAGAGAGAAGATGGGAGGAGGGGGGGGAGGGGGGATAAAAGAGGATTGGAAAGGCAACAGAATACAACAGACACTAGTATGGCAATATGTAAAAACGTGGATGTGTAACCGATGTGATTCTGCAATCTGTATACGGGGTAAAAATGGGAGTTCATAACCCACTTGAATCAAATGTATGAAATATGATATGTCAAGAACTATGTAATGTTTGAACAACTAATAATTGAAAAATAAATAAATAAAATAAATACATACATAAATAAAACTAAATATATTGTGTCCATCTATAATTAAAAATTTAAAGTATCAAAAATTATAAAATAGGAATAAACTTAACTGAGGAGATGGCAGCCTTTGGACTTGAAAATTATCAACATTCATGAAAGAAATTAAAGAAGGCTCAATTAATAGAAAGATATCCTGTACTCATAAATTGAAAAAGTTTATGCTATTAAAATTGCAAAGTTTTCTGTAGATTCAATGCAAACCATACAAAAATCCCAAAATATTTTCTATGAAAATAGGAAATATATTTCTAAAATTTTTAGGAAATACAAAGGACTCTAAATACTCACAACAATATTAAAAAGAAAAAAAAACATGATGGTAGCATTACATAATCTGATTTCAAAGTTACAGTACTACAAATACAGTGTAAAAATTTTATGAATCCACAATAATTAAAATATACAAGTGGAAATACAGGCTAATGGAACTGAATACAAACCTCATTAATAAAGCCATGCATATATAGTCATCTAATCTCTCAGGAGGGTGCCAACAATACACAATGGGAAAATGAGAATATCTTCCACTAATGGTGTTGTGAAAACTAAATACAAGCAAACAAATGACATTAGGTTCTATTCTTACATCCTATAAAGAAATCAACTACAAGTGGACTGAAAAATTAGATATAAAACCTGCAAATACAAAATTCTTATTATCTGGTTCTTAGAGAAAACTTCAGAACATTGGTTTTGGTAATGATTTCTTACATAGGACATCAAAAGTACAAATAAAAACCAACCAAACAAACAAAAGCCAGAAAGAGATAAGTGAAACTATATCCAACTAAAAAGCTCTCTATAGGAAATGAAACATTTAAATGGCAACCTATGAAATGGTAGAAAAGATTTACAAATCATACATTTTATTAGAAATTAAAATCTAAAACATGAAAAATATAACTCAATTACAAAAAAAAATAGCCCAAATTAAAATGAAAAAATATCTGAATAGACATTTCTCCAGAGGAGATATACGAGTTGCCAACAGGTATATAAAACAATGGCCAACCGCATTAATCTCTAGGGACATAAATATTGAAACAACCATGAGATATAACCACACTAGTGTTAAAATTACCAATAAAACAAATGTAATAAGTGTTGTTGAAGATGTGGAGTAAGGAAACCCTTCTACAATATTGGTGCGAATGTAAAATGTTGCAGACACTAGAGAAAATAGTATGGAGGTCCTCAAAAAGTTAAAAATAGAACTACATGTTATTCAGTAATCCAACTTCTGGATATTTGTCTTAAAGTATTGAAATGAGGATTTCAAAAAAATATAAAAATTTCCCTCTTCACTGAAATAGTATTCACAATATTCAAGATGTTAAACTACATATGTCTCTCAAAGATTAATGGATAAAGGATAACTGCCATATACATATATTGGAATATTATTTAGTCTTTCAAAAGAGGGAAAACTTGCAATCTACAGCAACGTGTATGAACATTGACAACAATATTCTAAATAATATAAGGCAGCCGGATAACAAATGCTGTATTAGTCCACTTAACAATCATTTACTGATCTGTTTTGCATTACTATATCAAAATAAGTGAGGAAGGCTAACTTTATAAAGCTCTATATTTAACTCAGAATTTTGGAGGTTCAAGGACATGGTGTAGGCATTGCTTGACCTGTTAAGATTCTTCTGGGGTGCATCATAACATGGCATAAGTATAAGTACATACATAAGGAGAACACCACATAACAAAACATGAAGCCAGAGTGAATGGATGTGGTCAGGTTTAGGATTTTCTGACAGTCCTTTCACCAGAACTAATGAGATTCCCATGAAAAATACCTTGATCACTTCCAGGGGCATATATTCAATTGAAAAAAAAAAAAGGGATTTCCAATAGGACCCACCTGTTAAAGCAGCCTAATATTAATGTACAGGGAAACAAACTCTCAATACATGAACTTTCAGGAAACAAACTGCATCTAAGCCATAGCAATGAGGTATTAAAAATTGACAGTTTCATAGAAGCTGTTATTAAAAAATATGTTCTAAATATCTACTGTCTTACATCATTACTATAGCTAATATTTTATTATACACTTAAAAAAATAATGAGGACATGTATCTCATATTAAATGTTATTTATATAATAAGAAAAAATTATAGAGGGAAAATTCATTTGTTTTATTATTTGATACATCATAATAAATTCGTTAATAATTTGGGATTAAGCAGAATTCTACAGCTATTACTTTAAAAAAACTTTTTTTAATAAAGAGGAGTAGTATAATATAATTGTTTGTGGCGTATCCAAACAGTGTCTAATTGTGCTTTGAGTCAATGGAACAGATTTCTAAAGTGTGTAACATTAGGATTAAAGGGTTGAAGGATATAAGACATAGAGTCATGTTTTCATTATGAGTTCCCCCAAAGCTCATGAAACAATGTAGCAATGTTCAGAGGTGAAATGATTAGATTATGAAAATTGTAACCTACTCAGTGGATCAATTCATTTATTGGATTAAGAATTTGAAAGGACTAGGTGATAGCTGTAGGCGCTTAGGGTGTGACTAGAAGTAGGTCACTAGGAGTGTGCCTATGATGTTTAAATTTTTTCTCTGGTTCCTCTCTGCTCTCTCTGCTTCCTGGCTGCAATTAGTGTAACAAATTTCCTCTACCATGTTTTTCCATCATGATGGTCTACATTGCATGGGGCCTAGAGAGGTGGAGTTGGCTGACCTTAGGTTTAGGTTTCTGAAACTTTAAGTCCAAAATAAACTTTTCTTCCTCTAAGTTGTTCTTTTAAGGTATTTTGATCACAGTGACAAAAAGCTGACTACACAGATACTGGTACCAAGAAGTGGGGTTCTTTGACAAACCTGACAATGTGGTTCATAAGGCTTTGGAACTGGTTTGATGGAGAAGTTTGGAAAAATTTGGAGATGCAGAATAGAGAAGCTGTAGAAGGTTGTAAGCAGATATTAATGGGAAATTCTGGTGGGAACTCCAAAGAAGAGTATGCCAATAGGAATGTAGAGAATAAAGACTGTTCGCATGGGGTTTCAGAAAGGAAGGAGGACTCTACTGGTAACTGGACTGGAGGTTATTTGTGTTACATTTTGGCAAAGAATTTGTCTAAAATTTACCCATGTCCTGAACTTTCTATGAGGCTGAATTTAAAGGTAATGAACTAATTAATAAAGTAGAGAACATTTCAAGGCAATATAGCATCTAGTCAGAAGCATGAATATTGCTGGTTAGAACTGGATAGGAATCAAAGAAGAAAATTTTGAAAAATGTTGAAGTTGGCCAGAGAAGAATCACAAATAAAATTAGGGCTAAGGAATGATCAATTTTTGAGATTAGTATCATTAAAAAGAAGTTAAGTGCATTGCACAGAGACAATATATAGGAAAGATGTCTTGAGGGCATCTTGGGAATGGGCAGGACCACACCCATACAGGGTCTGAAAATGAAAACTCACTAACAGAATTTGGGGTTACCCTGAATGTAAAGAGAGGCCCTAGGAAGTTTTTACCCCAAGCGTCATTTCACCATGCTCAACCACCCAGGCATTCAGAGACTACTACAGACATGGATGATGGAGACCCAGATGATGCTCAAGCTGATGACAGATATCATACTCTACCCTTGTACTGGTTCTAAAGAATGCAAGGCTCTGGAGTTGGTATGTTCAAAGAGGTTTCTACTGAGATTTCAAAGAAAGGTCTGGGAGTTCAGGCAAAGTACTTAACAGTCAGAATCCCTATGGGCATCTCCTGATAGAGTGATGCATGAAGCTGTGTGAAGGAAGTTGACATTGTAGTGAAGACCCTAGGACTAAGATTTGCCAGAAACATGGAATTTATGTTGAGGAAAGCTACTGGCTGAGGACAGATACATTCTAAGAGAAAGATTACGTGGGATACAATAAATAAGGGCAAAGGGGAGGGACCATCCAAGCCATTTTGGAGCTCTCATCTTTATGTCTTTATACTAACTGTATATAACTTGGCTGTGATTTTTACAGAGTCTCACAACCAAGAGTTTTTGCAGTGATTCTCAGAGGAGAATTTGGACTTAGACTTTTGGGTAAATGCAAGACCAGAACACTCACTATAGGCGTCTTCCAGATGGACTAATACAACTTACAATGTGCGATGGACATGATATTTTGGGGTTCATGAATGTAATGTTATGGTTTGTATATGTGGTGTCCTTAAAATCTCGTCAGACAATGTAGTAGTGTCCAGAGGTGAAATGATCAGGTAATGGGAACTGAATACTAACTCATGGCTTAATCCATTTAATGTGTTAATAATTTGAAAGCTCTACTGTACTGGATGAAACTTGTTAACAGGTAGGATGTAGCTAGAAGAAGTAGATCCCTGGGGACATGTCTTTGGGGTTAATATTTTATTCCCAGTACCAAAATGCCTTTCTCTTCTTTTGGGCTCTCCTGAACCTAGCAGCTTTCCTCCACCATGCATTTCCCCTATGATGTTCTGAGATGTTCCATTGTGCTCAGAACTCCTCTATGTTTTTCTTGTCAGGTATTTTAGTCACATTGACAAAAAACACATGTAGGAAATTTATGAAAGTTTTTTAGGTCTTTCAGTAAAAACTTTCCTGTCTCAAAAACTTTCTTATTGTTGCCCATTTCTAGAGGTTTAGATAAAATTCTTATTATCTGAAAATAAATAGGAAGAGACTGATTATGGGATTTAAATTAGTACAAACTTTGTTGCAGGGAAATTTGGCAATCTCCATCCAAATTAATAACTAATACAAATAATTCTAATAAGCCATGTACATATTAGCATAATTCTAAAATATCCAAACTAATTTAAATTATTTTCTTGTCTGTTGAAAGTCAAACTAAATGAATAAAATTGGAGTAATATAAATGGGCCGATTGTAAATGAAGTCTAAATTAGTCTAAAATAGAAATTAACAAAAAAAATAAGAATTGGAATTAGTTTAGAAGTAACGGAAAAAAGAAAAACAAGTCTCTGCCATTAATGAATTAGAAGTTGTTCCTATACTATGAATAAATGACAAGAAAGAGCGAGATATGATTGCACGAAAATAGTTAATACCAATATAGGTAGAGGAAAAACACACTTTAATGCTCCCAGTATCACCTTTAATAGTTGCAATGCTTGCTTCCTACTGCTTTTTAATGATATAAGCCTACACTCTAATACTTACACAGCCCTCAATGAAGTTACAATATAGTAGTATTAATCTTTATATTTAATTGTTTAATGAGTTTTTAAAAAATGATTCTACTATTATAGTTCATTTTATGCTCGAATAACATACGGTGAAATGAAGATTACAAAACTTCATCAAATTAAAATGTTTAGTGGTATTTTAAAGAGGAGGTATTTTAGGAAGTTCCATGATCAACATGGGTGTTTAATTACCTGTAATTTATAACTATCATGAAATTCACACTTTAAGCAAACATAAGTTATGCCTTCAAATATGTTTAGTAATATTTATTTTCTATGTTACTAATATAAAAAGTATTAGAAGTTGATAATATATGTAAAAACTACAAATAAAACAATTTATTTTTTAGTTACAGGGATAAAGGGATGTCAAGTCACATTATGACAATATAAGGCTTATTGGATTTTAATGATTATTAGCATCCTTCTTTCTCATGAAAAAGCTATGTGTATCATTTGATTACCATGTATTTTAAAGAGAAATATTTTTTTTGATAAGCTGAAGAAATAACTGTTTTATATTTATTAGAATTTGCTATTGAAAACCAGAAAGAGATTTGTGTTTCAAGTGGTCCTTTGTTTTACTGATTAGGTAGCATTTCTCTTCATGGTGTTAGGCTAAGGTGACTACTGGTATTTTATCCTATCAATGATACTACAAAAAATAATATTGAGAACAGATATACTGATATTATTAAGAAAAGTTTAAAATATCAAATACTATTTTATTTTCTCAGTCTACGTTGTGAAATGATGAAGGAGATTTAATCTACCTTTTTTACGTAATCCAAACTTCACTGGAAGGTTTCTTTCATGTGTAAACAGAAGGAATAACCACTATTCATTTAAAATGTTACACATAGAATGTTCCTTCAGTTCCATATTATTTACACAAAAGTATCAACTTGGCTACCAATTCTATTTGTTCACAAAAGAAGTAGTTCTATTTATAAATATCAATATGAAATCAATTTGGTTAATCAATTTTACATAATAAGTTAATTCCTGCTGTATGCTAGATCCTTAATATTGCCTGAAAAACAAAATGAGAAAAATGTTCTCAACTTTGAAGATTAGTGTTTACCAAAATAACCATTATTAATAGAATAATTATATGCAATTGGATCACTGTTATATAGACTATGGACTAAAAAGGTATTAATTTTATTGGATACTACAAAGGAGTTAACTATATGCAGAGATCAGATGTTTAGGCAAATGAGGGTATGATTTTATTCCAGTCCAAAGGAAACCAAATATTAAATTTGTGATGTATGAGTAAACATTAGAATTCCCCCAAACTATGAAAAATTGTATGATTGAAATGGAGAGTTTCAGGTTGAGAAATGCAAACATTATATGATAATATCAGATCATTTGACAGTCCATTACCCAAGATCATCATCAGCAAGTCAGAGAGGAAGAAAATTATATATTAAAACAATATATTTAAGTATTCTATCTATCAATCAATGCCTCTAGGTTTTCAGTTTTTCAATTTTACATACACATTCCATATGGGAACATGGGAATAGTCATTATTCCTTAACAATTAGCTTCTTCTAAAAGTTATGATTTAGTTGTGTCATTAACTTTTCTCATTTTTAAAAAAGTTTCCTTATGAAACATGGGATTATGTATTCATATTTAATATTTGAAATAAAAGTATTATCAAGGGCGCTACATATTTATCAGCAGTTTTTATGCAAAGGTTCATATGATTCTATTTATTAAAATGCATTGTTGTTAGTTCTGAAAATACAATTGAATCCTATTTCTATAAAAGTTTTTATAAAATAATAATAATTTTTCAAAATAGTCTGTGTTGATTTCTTTGGCTTACAATGATGTTTTTATTTCAGCATATCCTCAATGTTTTTAACATTTGTTTCCACATTCTTTCATTGGTAATTATTTTTCTAAATCGAATGAAAATAATTAGCATTTATGTTGTACTTCAATTTACCACATATTCTGTGCATATATAGTGTCTGTTCACTCAGTTATCTAATATAGCACAATTAACTTTAAAATGGTTGAGAATCATGCTTGTTATGTAAATATATTCATTAATAGAAACATTTTATTATGAAAGTCCTATGAAAAGTTTAGTTTTCAAATACAATGGCATTATATACTGCTTTATTCTCTCTCATTCAATGATTGGGTTAAACATTGTGATAATGAAATTTTAAAACATAAAGAACAAACTAAATTTTTTAGAACAGTGTACATAATCCATTTAGGTTTACATTTTTTTGTATTTCTTAATTCTACATATCAGTGTAGCAAATGCTGTGGATGTTCTAGACATTCTCTGGTTTTACTATTTCAGACATGTTTCACCAAATTCCAATGTTTTTATCCTCTTACTTTGCCTTGTACAGCCCACTCAGCATGCTTGAATGGCGGAAACACTGTGAGGTCACCTCCAAACAATGACTAGTAGAAGTTGTTAAATGTCTTAGCTCCCTGACCCATCCAATAGCAACAGTCCAACACAACGATTGTACATTTTTCCTCAGAGTTCTCCAGAAGGGTGGAGTTTCACTTGCACACATGGATAAATTACTTGATAACATATGTTATCTTATATCTTTCTTTTTTTCAAACCTTCTCCACTCCTCTACTTTCCTTGAAGAAGGTGGGGGTACTTCCAACATAAACTACCTGTATTCAAAACTTTGTTATAGAATCTGCTTCCTTGGAAATTCAAACTAAAGTAATCACTGCAATTATATTTTAATCTGCCTTTTAATTTGAATACTGTGGATACTCATTAGTTCTGTTTCATGTAAAATGTCATTTCTTTTGTTCTTGCCTGTTTATTATTAGTCTTGGAAGCACTGCTTTCTCATAAACATATTTTCTCATTAGCCTTCCCATTTTCTACTAGAAAGGTTATAATTTATATGTCTTTTGCCAAATATATGATTTCATATTTAGTCCCATATTTTAGTCTAATTAATAAACAATTTACATTATAATTACAGGCAAATTATAGGGGATAATGCTAAGGAGCCTGCCTTTCGAGTGAGACAAGAAAGGTTTAATCCCCAATTTTTCCACCTTCTTGTTATAAGACTTTGGCAAATCATCTACCTTCAGCAAATGTTAGTTTCCCCATCTTTAAAATTAAAAAAAAAAAAAAAAACAAGAAAGAAAGTGAATCTCCAGGATACTTGGTTAAGAGAATGATTTTTTTTTAATCTTATAAGATTTGATACTTTGAAGAGGAAAAAATTGGGCTGGGGATGTGGCTCAGCGGTAGCGCGCCCGCCTGGCATGCGTGCGGCCCGGGTTCGATCCTCAGCACCACATACCAACAAAGATGTTGTGTCTTCCAAGAACTAAAAAATAAATATTAAAGAAATTCTCTCTCTCTCTCTCTCTCTCTCTCTCTCTCTCTCTAAAAAAAAAAAAAAAGGAAAAAATTCAGAAGGTAGCGTTATTCAAAGATCTAATTATTGGAAGAAAGATAATGGAAGAAAAGTTATAAAACAGTAGTATTTATTATTTCTTTACTCACTAATTTTCTCCTATCGACTCTAGATTCCTTAGTCAGATTTCCATCAAATTCACCATATTCCAACCACCTTTGTTTCCTCAAACTCTTCATTTGGCAATACATTCCTATTTTTGCAGATAATATTTTTTACATTTAACTAAGCAAATATTTGTCGCAAATTATCTCCTATTTTTATGCCTCCACATAGATATTCAGGTGCCTCAACAAATATTTTTCCTTCATTTAAATCACACTGAAATGATTGCAACCCCATTTTAAACAGTCATCTTCCTGGATTCTCATTACCATTTCTTTTATCTATCAAAGCTTTATTTCATGGACTATAGCTTCTCTCTCTAAATTGAAATTTCTATTCAGTATTTCAACAGTATTCTTAAATATCTCCATTTGTAGTGCCAAACTAAAACTCTTGAGATTGAGAGTTCTCTGAAATAAAAATAAAAGGGTTTATTGAAACACTACAGATGCAATAAAAGCTCTAGGACCTGAGAGGAGTTCAACCACTACTAGAAGGAAGTCTACAGGTAGTTGGAAATACATTCCTGAAATTAAGAGTGAAGAATATTTTTGTACAAAAATTTGGGGAAAAGTGACTTAATAGTTCATAGAAGAAAAGTACCTGCTGTTTCTGGATTTATGGGTTCTAGTGTTTACAAATTTCATACATAACCAGGAGACCACAGCATCTGGGATCCTTTGTCAAGGATTTTAAGTCATATTCAATCATATTTTAACACATATTTAGGAATGTAGAAGATTCTTTTACTGGTTTTTGTTTGTAGATGTTAACTGATTAACTTCCCTGTTGTCTTCACCCTTGACCCTATGCCTTTGTATTTAAATTTAGAATATTCATAATTTTCTTCTATATTTATAATACCAGTCACAAAAGTGTGTGTGTGTATATATATGTATATATATATATATATATATATATATATATATATGTTTGTGTATGTGTGTATTCTTGAACTTCACATTCCCCTTTATCTACCACTTAACTTATTTTTTTAAGGGAAAAGTTTTGGAAAGAGTAATCTATGTTCACCACTAATATGTCCAAACCATGAGTCATACAGTGACTAAATCTCATTTTCCACTTATTATCTATCTGTAATCTGTTTCCCACTCACATTCCATTAACCCAGGTTTCAACAATATCATTAATATTTATTACGTAGACTCTCTGCCACATTTGACATTATTTATAGTCTTCAGACTTAAAAGACAGGTTTTTCTTGTTTCTATGACAGTAAATACTAAATTTCTTTGAAATTCCTGACTTTTCTTTCTAAAATCATTTATATTTACATTCCTCTTTCCAAACAGACATAAAATCCTATTTTAGAACTTTCCTTTACCATATCCTCATTTTCTTTATATTTGAAATCTTATATTCAACCTTACTACTTCCACTCTTTTCTCTCTTTTATACAGAAAACAAAAAAAATTAACAAAATTATTCCATTTCACAAGTCAAATAAGAGAAAAAATTGAAAAACATTGTGATATATACCACAGAAAGACTTATTTAGCAGGTTCCCAGTTAAAAAGTGTACCCAAAGATATTATAATATTGTAATCAGCATGTTATTTTTTCCAATTCAATAAGATGCATTAGATAAGAATTTTATGATATTAAAAAAGAAATTAAAAGAAGTATTAAATTTGTAAGTAGGAGGTTTCCTGATATTTGTGTAATTAATTATTTCACCATATCTTCATGGAAGCATTCTATGGAAAAGTAGTCTCCAAATATATTTTTGATAATACTTCTATTTACCAATGAATATATACTTCCAAAATTATTTTATTAAAAATAGTTTTCTTTTCTTGATTTATAAATAACAGCAATATTGTTTTCTATGGTCTTTGGATTTTGTTTTTTTAAAAAATACTACTTAAAATATGAAGATAAGTATTATTTGATTAATTTATTTCTCAACAATTTATAGAGCATGGTAACTTATTTGAAAATGGTGAGAGAGTAGATGACAAAAATATGCATAGGTCAATTGCTTCTGTTTTTCTATTAATCAATCATAAATAATTTCAACTTAAATTCCTAAAATGTCTAATCACTATTCAATACAGCCAGCATAGATATTTGTTATATCATGATTTTTTCAAAGATAATAGGCCAAAATAATTATAGCTTGGTATCATTGAAATATGTAAATTTTAATATTTTATACTAGTATTCATTGCTCAATTTATTTATCTTTGCTTTTAAAGTTTCATTGAAATTGGTGTATGTTTTCCATGTACACCAACTTGAATTTAGATTAGTCACATTTATTTTCAAAAAGAGAAGAATTGCTGTGTGGCTTGTATACTCTGTTGTTGAATTTCATATACAGTTTTCTTTTGCCTTAATATTAGATTACATCTCTACAAAATTACTGAAAATAATTAGAAAATATTAGGTTTATCCACTCTCCTTTTTTTCTGATAGCACAAAATTATTTCATACTTCTTCAGAATGGTTGTTTTACAATCAACCATCTTGTTTAGTTAAAACTTTAACTAAACCTTGTTCTCTGTAGAACATTTTATTATCCAGGCAATCATAGATACATAAATATTAAGATTATTTCAATAGTTGAATTATTTCTGTTATTAAGAAAAATAGTGATTCCTTTTCCTATCCTTACTAAATTGGGAAATATAAAGATGAATAAAATGTAACAGATCTATAAATAAACCAAAAAGAAAGAGAAAACTTCAAGCTATATGCAAGTGCTATTGTATCTGAAAAAAAAAAAAACAGCATTCTTAGTGCATACTGTCTAACTCAAAATATTGGAAAATAACACCAAAATATCAAATTATGTCTTTCCCAGAAAAATATGGAATGATATCCTTGATTCAGATTATTTTCACAGTATTTTATACTATAGCACTGTATATATTCCTTAAAATGAGATCTTTGAATTACCACTCTATAATTGTTTAATGATTATTCATACAAGTTTCAAACCTGTTTAGATATATGGACACAGCAATCTCTCCTTTACAAACACTTCCAATCTGATAGTAAGTCTCTTCCAAGATCAGAATTTTATAACAGTATATTTTGTGCAGTTATAAAATTTTAGTTATTTTATAACTAATTTCATTGCAACAACTTCGGTTAATTATGAAGTCTCTGGGCTAGTTAAAAATTTATCCTAACACATTTGTAACATGCAGAACAATAAAAAATCCATATATGTATATGATTATAGTAGTAATATAAGTTAATTATCTCTATTTATTAATATTGATACCAAGGTTTATTAGAAGATATTTTAGCAGATACTTAATAAAATTAACTAAGTTTTACCACTTATCCCCTTTATTGGAAAAAGGTTTATAGTTTTATTGGAAAGTACGGAAAAATATAATTATATTGTGACTAGTTCCATCATGTAGAATAGATTTTGGTGATCATCCAAGAAAAGTTTCCATTATGTCTTACCCATGTTAATGACATTGAACATAAAGCCTATCAGGTGATGGAGACAGGTATTAGAACTTGAAAGAAAAAGCCAACTTCACCACCCACGCATGCCCTATATGAGATTGCAGAAATAATTTATATTTATTTTCTTGGAAAATAAATATGCACTGATATGCAATAGTTCTGTCTTCAAATTCAAATAGTGATAAATTTTTAAATTAATCTCCAGATAGTAGTGAATACATTCCAGCCAATAAAATTGAAACAAATTATTAAAATTAGAGTTACTTCAGGCATCTTTAGCTGTCCTGTCAATTGACTCGTAAGTGGCTTGTGAAACCTAATGAGGTTGGAGATTTGAGAGGGTGAGTAGCATAAATAATGTTCATACTAGGAAGTTTTTTGTTTGGAACTGTCCAGAGTACAAAAGGCCAGAAGACAGTGTCTCAGGGGAGTGCTCAAAAGTTTAATAATTTCATTCATTGGAAAATAAGTTGTTTTATGCTGATAGTTCAACTATAGCCATTCCTTACATTTCTTACTAAGTCTATTCCTTTTGTATCTATCTAGAAAATATAATATATCCATTTATAGAAAACTGATAGTTTCTATATTATTGTCCACTAAATATGTGAAGGATCACATACAATATTATCTTCCTTGTTATAGAGACTGATTCTATAAAGCTTAGAGTCTTATTTCTAATAGACCATGACAAAGAAAGGAAGTTCTATCTCTAAAGTTAAAGTTTGCATTTGAGCATAGTTACAAAGGTAAGGAAAATCTTTGGAGATTTATTTCAAATGACAGATAGCACTACATTGGCAACCTTTGATCAACTTTGATTGAGAGCTGTGGAGGGGCATGTGTGACAGTGTGAGCTGATGAATAAATAAGAAATGTGGGAATCTTTACTGCCAGGTTATTTCCTATGTATCTCCATGAAATGAACAAATTTCAAATAAATGTTAATATGAGCAAAATTATAAAGTTTTAGAATAACCTAATTTTAATTAGGAAACAATCATAGCTTCTTTTATTTATTTTCTGTTATTTTACATGAAACATTAATATCATTAAATAAAATAAGAAAAAGAATAATAATATTTCTGTCAATACTTTTGAGATGACAGAAATTGATAAATTTTATGTGTCTGTATTCTAAAAATGAGATGTGGTGTAGCTCTTTATAAGCAGAAGTTGTGTTTGGATTGTCAAGACTAAGAGGCAGTGCCACAAATAATGACAGGCCCTGCAGGCTGGGGATAGAGTTATTACTCAAAGGACAAACCATGTCTGTAATTAGTTCATCCTCCTTGCATCCCATCATAGTTCTATTCATGGAAAACAGTGGCATGAGGAGGAATATGACATTCCTGTATGACAGATACAAGATGGAAAGTTGGGTGAGTGTATGCATCAGCATCAATGGGCAACATACTTTGTTAATATCTAAACTTCCACAGTGATGCTCATCTATTTCTTCATATAATTTTAAACTGATCATTTTAATTTTATAAATTTTTAATATATCAGGCCTTTTTTTCCATGAAGACATCATAAACATCTAGTTCAATGATTTACACATTTTTTTTGTGAAAGGTGATATCTTTTGTATTTTTTATTAAATAACTTCTTTTTAAAGGAGAATTCCTATATTATGTGAAATATATTTAACCTTTTTAGAAACTTTTCATTTTTCTCTTAAAATTGTAAAGGAAATCAGATGCCCAGTTCTTTTAGATATTTGGAATAAAGAATCACTTAAAAGCAAACTAAAAATGAGTTTTACCATTATGGATTTTTTCTTCTTTGGAAGTTAGAAATGATCCTTTTAAAAAGAATTCACAAATTAATTTGAAGTAATACAATGTATAGTTATTTTATTTTAAATACTATAGGGAAATTCAAGTTCTTTTTTTTAACCTATCACACTTTATTCCTTAGATGTATAATAGAACAACAACTACCTACCTTGCCCTCTGGCATAGAGTAAATCAATACCATCCACTGGGATGGCCATGTTTTATCCTGAAGAACTTGCAGTTTCCAAGAAATGCTTTTGCATGTTTTAGAAATAATCTAACTTATCCTTAGAAATTATTAACTGATGGGAAAATATTTTATTATTTTCCTATTAAAAAACAAAGCTGGAATGTTGACATAATTATTTGAGCCAAGTGTGAAATAGGATAGTCAAGCGATTATTCACACCTTTGCAAGTAAATGTTGTAGCTGAACAATTTTTAAAATGTATTTAGTTCAAGATGACAACTAAGAATAAATGATAGCCACCTTCAAATGTTGCTTGTGGGATTTGTAAATATGTTTACAATTTCTAAAGGATAATTTGAAAATGTGAATCAAATGCATTAAGGTATGCATATGTTTTGCCTGAGAAATTAACATACAAAAGTTTCCTAGTGAAAAAGGTATTCATAACTTTATAGTTTAAATAATATTAATCTTGGCATTACTTACTTTAATAAGAGATTTATAAATAATGCTCAACAATACTAGTTTAGAAAAATTTAGTGAATTGAACTTATTGTTTGCCAACTCAATATCAAAATGTGTTATAGAGTTAACTCTATTTAAGTGGTAGGATATAAAGTTGATTTAATAAACTTATTACAACACTCTATATAAAACATGGTTGTACTTTGTTAATGCATATGCAGAGAAAGTTTATCAATCATAAATATGGGAAACCTTTTAAATTGTTGATTTTTTTTTTTTGGTAGTAAGAGTGGTTCATTTTTAGATTTTGATTTATTTTCTATCTAATCTTGGTTTTGTAGATTTTGGGGACTACAAATTGAACCCAGGATCCTTTATCACTGAGCAGCTAAGTTATTCACAATCATTTTTTTTTTTTTTTTTTTTTGAGACAGGCTCTCACTAAGTTGCTTAGGGTCTAAATTGCTGAGGCTGGCCTTGAGCTTTTAATCCTCTTCCCTCAGCCTCCCAAATCACTGGGATTATAGTGTGGGCCACCATTCCCAGATCTTATTATTCGTTTTTCTAAGATGAATTATATGAGACATTTTTTCAAAAATTTAATAATGAACTATCAAAGGCAGACAAATTTTATAAATAAAAGAGGATTATTTAGCTCAAGTTTTGTATGCTGAAAGTTCAAATAGCATGGTATAGGCTCTTGAAAAAGCCCTCCTTTGGCTGCATCCTCTCATTGCAGATAACAATGGTCAGAGCAGATGTCAGAGGGAGAAATCACATCTCAGAAACAGAAAGCCAGAGAGGCAGGATTTCCAAAATCCCTTCAGAAGGCAGGTCCCCTATGACATGTGGACACCTCATAGTCTCTATCTCTTAAAAGTTCTATATCACCTCTACACTACCAAAGTGAAGACCAACTTCTCAGTTCATGTGTTTTGGACACATGTATGTAAAAATAGATTATGGTAAAAAATTATAAATTGAAAAATCTTGATAGATTTTAACATTGGATAGATGAACTAAAATATGCAGGAGTGATGAACATATTATATATCATTATTGTAATATTATATTATTATACTTTAAATATTATAAGACATATGTGATATATTAGGAAAGGTATGGTTTGTTGCTATGCCATCGAAACTGTCTAGGAGATTTGGAGAAGTAGATGCCTCTTGAAATTATTACATGGAGGAAATGAGAACAAATAATATGTCCAAAATTATGTTTTAATCTCTAGACAAAATAATATCCTGAAAGTATTTCTATTTACTTGAAGATTTCCTTCAGCAGTTTCAGAAAATAATGAAGATAAACACATACCATAAGCTCATTAGAATAGGCTGGATAAGTATGTATTTTTATATTTAAGGGAACAAATGATCTATATTATTAAAAATTATATAATTAAATGAACATTTATTATACGGTTTATTTTGTGGATATCATTAGCAGGAGTCCATAAAGCAAAAAAAAAAAATACAGAATATATTGGGATATATTAGTCCCCCAAGTCATCAATAAATTATTAATTTTGTGTAAATTTACTAACATATCTCTCAAGCTTACTAAAATCACTCTCATTTGGATAAAATAGTGCAGATATAGGAGTGATTATTCCTCTGTCTCCAAAAATGTCAAATGCAAAATATCATCAAATTTACATATTCATCATTTAAATATGTTTAATTAAAATTTTTTTTTTATTGTGCCAAAAGTTTATTTTGAAAATTAATATTTTAAAAAATAAATAGAAGAAATTTTTATTTTTACTTAATGACTTTTTTTGACACTTTTAAAGTAAAGTTAACCTCAATATATGCATCAAAAATAAAATATTTTACCATGGTGAAATGCAAATGACACAAGATTTGCCATTTTAAACATGTTTAAGTGCACACATTTATGGGACCAAGAACATTTGTGTTATACACTATTTGTCCTGTTGTGATTCGATTATTTCACTTAGCAGAATGTCTTTAAGATTCATCTTTGTTGTAGTATAGGTCAGGATGTCTTTTTAAGATAAATTAATATTCCATTGTGTGTGTATATCACATTTTATTTATCCATTAATTCATCAATAGATATTCAAGTTGCTTCAGCATTTTTGGCTATTACTGCGCTGTGAGTAATAATATTCAAATATCTGCTGGAAACTTTGCTTTCATTTCCATTGAGTATGTATCCAAAAGTGAAAATATTGGATCATATGATCATTCCATAAATAACTATTTGAGGAATCACACTGTTTTCCATAGAGCTGCATCATTTTGTATTTAAACCAGCAATTCACAGGACATCTAATTTTTTCTACATATTCTCCAAATTCTGTTTTCTTTCTTTCTTCTTTCATTCTCTTTTTTAAATCAGACATATTATTGGGTATAAATTTATATCTCATCATGATAAAAATATTTTAAAAAATTAATCAAATAAAGTCCATTTCCCAGGATACAAATTAATGCTATTCTTTTTTCTTAAATTAATTAATTACTATATCTAGAGCCTTGATAATTATATTAATATATCCTTTGTATCAACAGAATTCCTTGTGGTTGATAAAATTGTTTCCTGACTTCATACATTGTTATAATATGATTTTTTCCCTTTACCTTGAAAACTCTTCCTTGGCTTCTCTGCAATCTCTAGATACTCTTTTAAATATGATTCCTAACTTCTATGTTTCTAAGATATCATAAGCATTTATCTTTTGTTGTGTAATACCAACTATGCATTGTGTATAAAACTTTAAATGTCTCATACCCCAAAGACCTTCACTGGCTGATCAAATAAGATGGGTTATCCTTTGTGTGTCACTGCTGTATACTGAATAATTTCTGACCCATTGTAGGCATTTTCAGTGCATATAAATCTTTGTTTATGCAACTTATGAGTTTTGCTTATGTCCAATGGCAAAAGATAAACCTTCTCAAGTTTCAAGAAAGGAGGGGCAAAATTTATGTTTTAAAAAATAAGGCAATTTTAAATATGAACTATGGTGTTCATTTTCTAGAGACCAAGATTGGTAGCTAGTCATATCTTAACTAATACATTAGTTGTATGTAGAGGAAAGCAAAAAAAAAAAAAAAATGACGGTCTTTGATTGGATTGACCAGGTAGATGGCAATCCCTTTCAGGATGTTATGTAAATAATATACCTAAATCAGGTAAGCAGATTTGGATACATAAACTAATGATTAATGATAGTCTATATTTCACTATAACCAAATATTTAATACATAGTGCTTTCCCAAATCTAACAGTGGTTTTACATCAAGAAAATTAATATGTTCAAACTAAACTTACATGAGTTTAAGACAAGAAGCTTTTTCACAACTGTAAACCTTTAGATCAAAATAACTTAAAATCCTACAAAACATGCTATTTTGCTTTTCAAAAATAGTTTAAAAATTTCTCCTCATAACTAATTCTGTATTTTCTCTCATGTGGGTAGTTGATTGTCTCATGAGTCAAGATTTTTAAAATGTCATAGTGTACTTTTATAAATGCCTTGTATAAAACACCTTTATAAAATGCCTTCTATTAAAGAAATTCTTAGAATGAACATTATCTTTTCATTATGTTTTGTGTTCCAGGAAAAGTGTAGATTATGAGTGCACTTATGTGCCATAGCAGTACAGTAAACTCATATTTGGTTTGTGAAGTATCCCAAGTTATCCTATCTCTTTTCAAACATAGTTGATGGAATTTAGAAAAGATGAGTAAAGAAGAGCATTTGAGAGTGACATCATAAGACTAGTGAAATCACTAAAAATCTAATAAATTATCCTGATAAATAATTTGTACAATTCATCTAGACTATGGACATGCATTAATAACCATCTTTTTAAACCACTGGCAAATGACTTTCCCCACATAGGAAAATGTTGTGTTATTTCAAAGAGAATAATGGTAATCATCAACCAGGACCTTAACATAAAACAAATGACACTCTCAAATTGTTCAACTTGAGGAAAATTAATGAAGAGATTTTTATTAAATGGATAGTATTGGAATGACACATGACATAATGTAGTAGCTCATGGTAACAACTAGCAGTGTGCGATAACATTCCCTGTATCTTAAGAAGCAAGTAGAGGGCACAGTTATGTGAGCAGAAGAGAGAAGTATTAAAGATTGCCTGGAAGAGCTGTGCCAAATTAAACATTGGTTTGAGGATTACAATACCAAGGTGGGTTTTAAATGGATTACTCAGGAGTAAACATATCAATCTTATTACATTTTCTATATATGATCTGTTGGGGCTTTCCATTGTCCAAGTCCATCTGGAAACCAGGCTAGAGACCCAATATTTGAAAGAAACAAGATAGTGTTAGACCTGAAGATCAGGGTACAGTGGGATAAGGATGTACCCACCCAACTCATGGATCCATTGCCTGTAAAGTGAACAAAGGTTTCTAATTATATTGAATGTATATTACTCACTTAACTGAATATTAAATTCTATGATTATGGAACATAAGGAAAATGCAAGAATACAAATTAAAGCTCTATCTTCAAAGTGCTTGCACTTCTTCTAGTGTACACATAAATTCTTTGTCAGCATGAGAAAAATGGAAAAGCTTGACAGAATGTTGCTGTCTATTCAATATAAAAAGTGTTTCATCTTATTTTTGTTTCTAACAATTTTTTTCTCTTCAACTATTTCTGCTGAATTTCAGAATGTGATTGGTTCCAAAAAACTTTAAATTAAATTTGAATGTATCCTATTTTAAAAGTTTAAGCCAGTCCAAAAAAGAATTTTTTTCTTTCAATATTGAGTCAAATTAGAAATTCATTCTGATTAATACATTGTGAATGATTGCTACATAAACCCAGATAAACTTGCATTATCTTTTATCTCTCATCATTTCAGAAGTGGGAAGATGTTTATGATGTTGTATAGTTTGTACTTATAATACATTTTTTCAAATAAGCATGCAATTTATGAAAATTTATGATATAATTGATTTGAAAATTAGATATCATCATAATTATAATAAAACAAATACTTGAAATAAATCATTTTCTTTACCTTTCCCAAAGTAGAGCTAAAATAATGGTCATACAATGAAAAATAATTGAAACAATGAATTCAAAATCTTATTTGAACTCTTAAAATTAGGACAACTGCTGGAAGCCCATTTTGGAGCTGACCAGGTACTACCTAATTCCCTTTTTCTGACACATCATTCCTGATCAGTTCCTTCTTCCAGATTCAAAGACAGTAGAAATTCATATCATCCCTAATTATTATTTACTTGCACTTAAATCTGTGATTTTTCTCAGTTATTTCTTTGTCTTCTAATCCCAAATTATATTTTGGAAGTTTATTTTTATGACTATTTTAAACTAGAAAGCTTATTTAAATAATTCAGTGTGTTTGAATTTTTAAAGGATATCTTTTTAAACATATATTTTAAGTATTATGAGCCAAAACTTAATAGGAAAAATATAAATGGCCCATGGCATATCTTTTCTAACTATACAATTTTTATATGAAATTAGTGCTAACATGTGCTAAAGCATGAATGAAAAAGCTAGGAAATAACCTGTAGTCATCCTTTTGGAAACAATTTGGTCGTGGTTTAAAAGGTGCTAATTGGAACTTATGCTACATATGGCCTTCTCTCTATTTACTACAATTGCATAATACTGTCATATTTTTCTAGTATTTATATTTCCAGTAATTCAATGAGATTCAAGGTGAAAATCTATAGCATTTTTATTTTGCTGTTATAACCTCTTTTACTTTAACACTTCTTCTATTTCAAAGACTTGAATTAATGGACAATGAGACTCTTGAAAATGTTGCTCTTGAATTAACTAAAGTACAATTATACCTATTATTATCTTATATAATAAATAACTAAAAATGAACTAAAATATGTACTCTTACCTACCCTTCTGGTATTTTTATCTCTATAGTATTGCACATTTTCTTCACACAATCATTTTTAAAACAGTGAGAGTAATGCTTTATATACAACTTCATATCCAATGATTTACTATTAACCATATTTTAAAGATAAATACCCAGAAATTATTTTTCAGATAGATACCCTGTATACATACCATATATATATATATATATATATATATATATATATATATAAACTGTATATATATACATATACATACATATACCCTGTATATATATGTATATGGTGTGTATATATGTGTGTGTATATATATATATATGGTGTGTGTATATATGTATATATATGGTGTGTGTATATATATATGTGTGTGTGCATATATATATATATACATATATGTATATATATATATATATATATATGATGTTGAAAGAATTTAAGGCATTTTAAATATTTAAGCAGTGATTTCAAATTTGACTAAATTTCCTTAAATATTATAAATTTAAATATAAATTTGAGTGTTTGATCTATTACCATGTATATAAAAAACTTTGGCCAAAGATATTGAGAAAATGCTTTGGTCAATTTTTTTCACTGTGACCAAAATTCCTGATAAATATAACTCAAAGGAGAAAACTTTGTTTGGAGTTTATGGTTTCAAAGTTTCAGACCATGGTTGACTGACTCCATTGCTTTGAGTCTAAGGTAAGGCGGGGAATCATGGTGAAAGTTGTGGGAGAGGAAAATTGCTCAGCTCATGGCATCCAAGAAGAGAGGAGAGGAAGGGGGGGGGGAGAGAGGGGTGGGGAGGAGGAGGATGGAGAAAGGAGGAGGAGGAGGAGGAGGAGGAGGAGCAACTATAAGAAGAAGAAGGAGGAGGAGGAGGGAGGGAGGGAAAGAGAAAGAGAAAAAGAGACAGAGGCAGCATTTAGCACTTAAGATGCCAGGGACAAAATGCAGCTCCCACAGTCACACTCCCAGAGGCCTACTTCCTCCATCCACATCCTAAGAGTCTACAGTTATCACCTAATACAGTTGTCCTTTCAAATTAATTCAAGAAGGCCCAGGGTTTTATCTAGTATGTGAAAGCTAGAAAGAAAAAGGGAATAAAAGAAAGGGTAGGGGAATGGAAATCTCATGAAAATCAAAGGGAGATCAGTAAGAGGAGAAGAAAAATGGGGAGAGTGGGGAAAGTGCTAGAGAGTGATATTAGCCAAACAGCGTGCATGTATGAATATGTAACACACACAAAAAAAATCCCATTATTATGTGCAACTATAATGGATCAATACAAAAATATGGAAAGAAGCCAGGAGCAGTGGTGCATGCCTGTAATCCTAGCAACTTGGGAGGCTGGGGCAGGAAGATCAAGAGTTCAAAGCCATCTCAGGAACTTAGGCTGTAAGAAAATTAGTGAGACACTGTCTCAAAACAATTGAAAGGGATGGGGATGTAACTCTGTGGTTAAGTGCCCCTGGGTTCAATCTTCAGTACCAAAACAAAACAAAGTTTTGTAGAGAGAAAAATTATTAATCCATCAAATGAATCCACTGATTTGGTTATAGCACTCATGTTTTTGTGAGCACTTGGGGAAGATCTCATCTCCAAACCATAAGATAAAATATACAAAAACTGATTTAAAAGTGTTATTATATGAATCAGTACTTGAACATACATATATATGTATATGTTTGCTTATTTTTTACTATATTCACATAGTATATTACATATAGTTTGTACATGGAATGTCCTGAAATCCATGTATAATCACTATTGTAATCATACAATATGCATTTGTTAGTGAATTTTCCATCAGTATAACAAAATACTTGATATAATTAATTCATTAAAATGGGATTTATTTTGACTCACAATTTTAGATTTTCCATTTCATGATTGGGTAAACACACTGTTTTTCGACTTCTTGTAGGAGTGGTGAATGGCAATGTAGGTGAGTGTTTAATGGTATAAACTCCTCATTTTATTAGCCAGAATCAAAAAAAGAGTGTCGCTCCCTGCGACAAGGGTACCTGGGAGACAGGCAGGACCAGCCTGTGTCTCCAAGGGGTTGACCGAGAGGGTAAGTGTCATGGCCCAGTCCCTACCCAAGACTGGGAACAAACCACACTGAGCCCAGAGTTGTGTCAGCCTTGAAAGCGCAGCAAATCTCAATCTTTATTGCATCTGAGGTGATTTTTACAGCAGAGTAAAGAGGAAGTAAGCAGAGGAAGTAGTGGGAGCCAATAGGGAACAAGCACGTCCCTGTTACCAGGGACATATTCTAATTTGATCCTGTTATGCATGGAAGCCATACCCAGCTTTCCTGTGGTCACTTATATGGAAGCCATACCCAGAGAGACTATGAGGCCACTTTTCATAACGCCCAATAATAGCTACAGGCCCAAAGAAGGCACAGACAAGTCCCAACAAAGGAAGAAGGATTTGAAATTTCACAGTCCACAAGGAGCATTTACCTGAATGATCTAAGGATTTCCCACAAGGTTATTCCTCTTAATGGATCTACCAGTTCCCCAGTAGTACCACACTACTAATAGAGGCCAAGCCTTTAACTCATGAATTGGGTGACATTTAACATACAAACTATAGCAGTATTTTTTTTTTCACTTCTTATAATCACTTTCGCCTAAGTAATATTAGTGAGATCTTTCCATGTTATAGAAAATATCAATAATTTGTGTTTTTACATTGTGTGCATAACCTATTATATGACTATGGTAAAATTAATACATGTTAATTAATACTAATTAATATATTAGTATTAATATAATATAGTA
This sequence comes from Urocitellus parryii, assembly GCF_045843805.1. Taxonomy (NCBI): domain Eukaryota; kingdom Metazoa; phylum Chordata; class Mammalia; order Rodentia; family Sciuridae; genus Urocitellus; species Urocitellus parryii. The sequence continues at coordinate 55,552,819 of NC_135532.1, read as the reverse complement.
TTATTAATGTAGTATTATTTAATATATTTTTAATCATTATAGTATCTTTATATGGTTGCAAATTTCTGATAAAAAACTCATTTTAATCAGCTGGATCTATTATATATTCTCAAATTAAGGACATAAAGTTTGAAATCGACATATCCAGATATCTTTTTATTTTTCATTTCATGAGAATGCTAAGTCCCTAGAAAGTATGTGGATATTTTTCCAGGCTTAAGGTTCCGAGTGATTTTGGATGTTGAGTAGTGAACAGTATGTGTCTTTATCAGCACATGGTGCACAAGGAACACACACTAAATATCCTGAAGCACACAGTCCATTTCCACAAAACAAATTAAAAAACCCCACTATTATCTTCATTGTTAATAGTGCTCTCTTTTGAAAAACATCCAATAATTAATGATGACACTATTGGACATCATTTTCAGTATCTCCTGTTTTGGGCTATAGTTTTTATTAACTCATACAGAGTTCTCTGTATCAACATTTTGACATTCAGTTAGGTAGGAAGATATATCAGAATAGATAGTTACAGATAATGTTTATACATTAAAATCTTAGTTAAATCAAATAAATTATACATTAAAACAATGTACTCTGTTTATATTTCATAATTTTTAATTTTCATTCTTTGATGATGGAATTGAACCTAGGAGCACTTATCATTAGCTACATCTCTATTTTTTTTTATTTTAAGACAGAGTCTCACTAAGGTGCTGAGGTAAGTTGCTGAGACTGGCCTAAAACTTATGATGCTTCTGTCTCAGTTTTCCAGATATCTCAGTTACACCATAGCATCTGAGTAATTTTTCACTACTTGATATTATGGACACACTTTTTTCTTGATTTACTTACAAGTTAAATAAATTTATTTTTCCATCATTAATTCTCAAGTTGTCAATTTTTACTAAATAGTGTTCCTTATAAATTACTCTAATGGTCTTTTCACTTCCATTCATGACTGGAATCATTATTGTTCTTTGGAACCAGAATTATTTTCATATCTGTATTAAATTTTTTCTTCCTTCAACATGGAATTCTCTACTTTCCAAATATCTTTGCTTTTATTTAAAAATATATGTACTAAAGAGAAAAATATGGATGTTAGTTTTCATATTAGATTGTTTTGTGTCTGGATGAGTCTTTTCCTCATTGACCATGATTCTAAGATACTTTAAATTATATTTATTTTTACGTATAGTTCAGGAGTATCTATCAGTTTTTGAACTTGAATTTATCAAATTATTTTTGAAATATTTTGTTTGTGTGTCTCTTTAATGTATTTGCAAGACACTAGGCCCATTTTAAGTATTTAACTCCTCATTCTTATTCATTTATTTATTTACTTATTTGGTACAGTCTATTGAACCCAGGTGTGCACAACCACTGAGCCACATCCCCAACCCATTTTATTTTTTCATTTGAGACAGGGTTGCTGAAGGCCTTTCTAAGTTGTGGAGACTGGCTTTGAACTTGTGATCCTCCTACCTTTGCCTCCCAAGTTGCTGAAACTACAGGCATGAGCCACCCCATCTAGGTCCCTCATTCATATTTAAAGGCAATTGTTCCCAATTATAATTACTACTTGTCTTATTCTTTAGGTACTCTCTTAACATTATAACATGAGAAATTACTTCCAAATCAACTTGCTTTTTAATAAGAAATGTTGCCTTTTAGGTTATGTTGATAAAGTGTGTATATTTTCATGAAACTGGTTCAGTCATTCTATTCTCTGTATAATATTCTCTTAAGAAGTATGACAATGTGAAAAAAATCTAAATTTGTATGTATTTTATAGTCTTCATTTAAGAATCTATAGACTAGGCTACCAATATGCTGATTATAAGAGATAAAGGCATGGTAAAAAAACATCTAGTTTTCACAATTTAGCTTATGGACTGTGAACACAATTGTGTATTATTGAAATAATATTTAGGAGGAGAGGTCCTAAAAGGTGGAGACAAATTCGTTTACTGTCATCATTGCAGGCATCATTTTTTGAGTTTTAACTGGATTTAAGTATATTTAATCATATACTTAAAATAGTCAATTGAGTTATAATTTTGTTATCACTTAGACCTGGAAACATTTTAATAGTATTCAATAAAAATCACCTACAATCTCAGGGAATAAATTATGTCTCAGAGATATTAAATTGGGTCAATGTTTTGGAAGACAACACTGGTAGAGAGTAGACTTTAAAATCCAGTACATAATTCCTTGGTTCCATCTCCTTCCTAAACACCATCTAAGTTTGTTAAATGGTTTGGGTCTTTTTTTTTCCCTTAACTAAACTGAGAAGCTTATGTATAAAAACAGATTTTATTGCTTTACATGACTGAATTCTGCTCCTTTAGAACTTGAAGTCAAGATGGTGATAAATTAAGAACTAGTTCAATGAAACAAAAACACTTTACTATCTTTCAAATAAACTACAATGGTGAAATAAATTTTAATACAGTCAAGTTCAAAACCCAAAATTTTCTGGACACAGAAAATAGAGCAAGAAAGGACTAATACCCTCTGACTCAGTGCCTGAAATTAAATCAAGCACATCACTCAAAACATATTTTCATAGAATAATACAAACATAATCTCCAATAGTTTTTGTATAAGAAAATATGCCAGTAGTTTCATTTGAGACTTATTTCAAATTAATCAAAAAAAGTTAACATTAGACACCTCACACAAAACCCTTATTATTAATTTATCTTCATTCCATATGGAGTTTTTTGATGATGTTAGTTCCCTTTTTAAAAGCATTTTTCACAAACTCCATTAGAATGCAGTATTTATGTATCTCTTTATTTGGGGTTACATTATAAAACTATATCACATGCTGCATAAGATATATATTAGAGTTATAATTAATTAAAATTTTTGATGGTTTGCTTTACTGGCATTATTTAAGGGCAAAGAAATGAATTAAGTTATTTCACTTGGTCTTTTAAGTATCTAGGATTCTATTATTTCATTCACCTTATTAAGACGTTCATTTTCAGTATTTCCTAATTATCAGTGCATCATCTTAACTAAAAACCCTTCCAGCTTACTAATCTACCACTTTTGAATTACCTGAAGCTAAATTATAGAGAGGAATGGATTGTATGGTCATATATTAAGTGCTGAAATCCTTTTCATTATATAACTCCAGAATTGATTGTTAAAGCCTGACAAGGATAATAAACATCCCTAATTACCAAGAAGCACTGTCTCCACAAGCTACTACTCTTTTTTTAAAGGCATTTATGTGCTTTTTCAGGCAGATAGATTTGCTCTGCCTCTTAGCCTGACATAAATTATTTTTATATCAATCTTTCAGAAAAGAGGTTGTCCTCTGAGTGATAGCTATGGGGAATATAGTACCTCTGGGAAAAGAAAATTAATTTGTCTCATTATTTTCTATATCTCACTATTCCCTAAGCTGCAATACAGCTCAGAAACTTATAGTGGAAGTCTAAGCCCCAACAGTTAAGTTTCATGAGCAGATATCATTAAAGAGCAAAACTCCTTAAAATAAGGTTAGCTGTTGGGAATTGAAAGCAAAGAAAAAGAATAAAGGAATCCAACTAGGAGAGATATTTAATCCAGCTTCATTAGTTTTACTATGACACAATTATATTACCTTGTTATTTGGCTAGAAATTGCAAAATATTAGACACCTCATTAGGGAAATAGAATGTACTACTACCTTTTGTGGCAGAAGGAGGTACATTTTTCAACTTGAAAAGCAAAAAGATCTCCACAAATCATATTATTTTATAAACAAATTGTTTATTTTAAATTGACCAGCATGCTTTCCTTAACTCATGCATTTATATTTTTTATTCATGTTAGATTTTTCATGAGATAGTTTAATACAACAGTCATGAACCTCTGAAAAAATAAGCTTAATCAAATAAAAAATAAAGATGCTATAAAAATTATACTTTGGAAAAATATCCTTGCTACACTGATATTAATTGATGCCCTTTATGTTTCTTATAAATATGAAATTATTTACTGAAAACAGATAATAATTTCCATTCATTAACATATTTAATTTGCCAAAATTCCATATGTTGTGTTAAGGTATATGTATTTAATGATAGTTACTTCTTCAATAAGCTTATAATAAAGAGCAGACAAAAATATTTTATTTTTTGTTTTAGTTAGCTTTTTCGCTGCTGCAATTAAAAGATCAAACCAAAACAATTGTAGAGGAAAGGTTTATTTTAGAGCTTACAGCTTCAGAAGTCTTAGTCCATAGAAGGTCATCTTCATTCCTTGGGGCTCCAGATGAGGCAGAGCATCATGGCAGAAGAGTATGGCAGAGGGAAGCAGCTTACAGAGCCATCAGGAAGCAGGGAGAAAGAGATCTCCACTAGCCAGACACAAAATACATACCCCATAGACACGTCCACAATGAACCACTTCCTCCAGCCACACACCATCTGTTCTCCAGTTACCACTCAGTTAATCCCATCAGGGATCAATTCACTGATAAGTAAAGGCTATGACCCAAACACTACTCCTCCAAACCTTCTTGCATTGTCTCACACATGAGCTTTTTGGGGAAGACCTCAGATCCAAACCATAACATTTTTATAGAAAATAATTTTAACATTAGATGCAAATGTAAAACTAAAAGACACTGGGAAAAGTAATAGTCTTATATCTTCCATGATTAGTAAGAAAATGTACAAAAGTGAGGTTTCTTTTGAATTAATATCACCAAAATGAGTTAACATTTTCAGATAGAAATTATGTGGAAGAACATGGGCAAATTATCCAGTGTGGCATGTTCAAGTAGTACCATATGTTTAATATTAGAAAAAGAGTGAAATAATGGTGGATAAGAAGACAGAACAAAAGACTTGAACTGTTTTATTATAAAAATTCTAGGAAATGAGAATCTAGTGAAGTATTTCAAAGGTGTGTCCAACAATCTCTTTTTTTTTATTTGCAATGACACTCTAAAAACTTAAGTACAAACAATAGATATGGAAATGGGAAGCTATAAAAGTTAAAGCCAATTCAAGGCCCCCAATCCTTCCAACAAGTGAGCACGTGCTCCTGGTATTTGTTTTGCCTCTGTTTTCTCTCTGAGCATGAGATTGTATGCATCAGATTATTGATAGCATTATTAAATAAAAAATAGGGGATTATATGTTTAAAATATAATTTCCCTGCTATGATATAAGGGCATGCTTTTATCCTGTGGTATCTTTGTGCAATGCTTATTACATTATAGATACAGAATATAAATTTCTTGATTATATGAATGAATGGAAATGGAAAATGGTCCCTTCTAATAAATATTTACAATTTAATCAAAGTAGTATGGTTCAGAATAATTTTCAAGGTAAAAGTATGAGAAGCATATCAGATGTTTCTTAAGAATTCTTTAGAAAAAAACAATGGTGTCCCTCATGGAGAAGTATATTTTGAATGAAATTGCTCAGGCAGACTCCAGTATGAAAAATAAAGACACTTGTGAAACAAAAAGAGAAAGCTAGGTGTACACAGTGGCCCACACCTGTAATCCCAGCAACTTTAGAAACTGAGTAAGAAGAATCACAAGTTCAAGGCCAACCTCATTAATATAGTAAGGACTTAAGAAGCTTAATGAGACCCTGTCTGAAAAAATAAAATAAAATAGTAAAAAAATAAAAATGGACTGGGGATGCAGCTCAAAGGTAAAGTGTCCCTAAGTTCGATCCCAAGTACGAAGAAAATAGAGATAGAGATAACACTGAAGGGATTAATGATTCAGGGTCAGAGATTTAGAAAGAGTTTTGAAGAAAAAAAGACATATCTGGCTGGCGCAGTGTCACACACCTGTAATTTCAGTGGCTCAGGCGGCTGAGGCAGGATATCGAGTTCAAAGCCAGTCTCAGCAACAGTGAGACCTTGTCTCTAAATAAAATACAAAAGCAGGCTGTGGTTCAGTGCCCTGAGTATAATCCTTAGTATCTCCCCCCAAAAACATTTCTAACAATGATAGATGTTTAAGAAATCAATTCTTTCAAATTAGAAATAGACTGAGTAATGACCATTTGATTTTGTAGTCAGGTAATTTTAATGAGAAAAAGTTCTGCCAAACAACTGTGGGGAGAGGAAAATAGGTAGTGAAGGAAATACCAGACCACCTATTCTAGAAACTAAGTTTTGAAACATGGGGCAAGTATCAATTAGCTCTTCTCTTTTTGTAAATATTATAGTACATAAAGCATGGGTATTTTTAGTGGATATGTCTTAAATAATTTCAAAATGGGAACAATGTTCACATAGAGAAGAAAATAAGAAATGCTGAGAGATGGAATTGTGACACTGTTGGAAACAATGTTTTTTTCTTCGACCTAGATATATCTCTGAAACCCTTCCCTGGAATTGTTCATCATGTCTTATGATTAGGTGTACATTTGTAAGAGTGCTTTTTTCCTATGTGATATTTTATTTTTCAGATTTGGTCTGTTACAAATTAAAGAACTCTAGTAGATTACTGTCAGAAGGGATTTGGAATATTAGATCAATTTCCCGATGTCTTCCAAAACCTTCCTGAAAATTGACCAAAGAGTACCTGTCCAAAATATGTAGTTTTTTTAATAGGAAGATTATTTATTCTTGAGGCATTGTATTAATTTGAGAAACAATTTAATTGCTAAAAGAGGCAACCTACCAGTTCTTCACATTTTGTAAAAATCTACCAATTTGGCTTTTTTGTAGGAATAGTTTCAGCATTCACTGCTAACAGTTATTCTGTGTGGCACTTATATATGTAATAGTTATTATTCATTAAAATATTACATAAAGTCTAATTCCTTATGGCATATAGTATTTTTAAAATATATGAAAAGGCTTTATATAAAAATGGTGGAATAAACAAAAGAAAGAACAGTATATATAATTTCTCATTCACTTTGTTTTTTGTATGTAATTAATTCCATGTAATTGGCAAAGACTCTAACTCAGATAAAATTGTTCAGTAAACTTTTGAAATTAATATTATTTTTCTTGGTTTAACAACTCTGAATAAACAATAATCAACATTCTCTCTGTTTCTTTCCAGTCTTACTAAAGTGCTTCCTATCATTACTGTCTAATTTCAGAGACAGCACACTTTCAATTCTATAACATAAGTGAACGTCTGTACACACATATATCACATATTTCATATTTATTTGTGCACATTCTGATGTCATTTTTAGATTGTGAAATCTACTAGACAATATAAAATATAAGATAAACCTTTAGCAAGATTAACTGCATGCTTTTGAATGTATTTCAGTTAAGATTGAATAGAATGAAAGAATCTAAACAAGATTGGTAAGAAGATGAATTAAATGTGGAAAATCAATGTAGAATGTTCTCATGCCATCAAGAGTCAGGAGAGAATGATTGATCTACAGCTTGAAGTAATTACGATAGCATTACTTAACCAATATGAATGAGGATTCAATACTGGGGAGAATTTTTAGCATCCTGTCCTTGAAGTTAGGATATAATGACTAGAACACAATAGTACTCAATTAGCTGCTTACTTTCTATACATTACTTCTTTTCTTCTAAGTAGAAGAGAGTCCATAATCAATCTTCTGCTTAGTTTATTATACTACTTTGTAAGTTGATTCGTTGTTCTGAAATTACTGAACTTAGCATATACAATGAATATCAATACACAAAAAAATGAGAAACAGCATTAATGAGGAAGCTCACAATTAATTTATATTTTTTTTAGATTAAACTTTTAAGTGGCTTAGAATGTTTCTAAATTAAATTAACATATAATTAATGAAGGTGTTTTTAATTACTTTTTCATTATGGAAAATGCTGTATTATTCTTATATAGATGATTGCTTCATCTTGTATATTTATATAAATGATTAATCTATTTTAATTCAAGTGAAAGTACCATGATTCTGCATTTTTAAAAAATGTGTATATTTAGTATTTTTCATTCTAGTTGATGACTGAAGATTTTCTATATTCCATTTTTTCTGGTTTGCAACATTTTTTTCTTCATCTATTTAGGAAAAAATATATGGCAAAACAGAAAAAATGGAATATAAAGATTTTCTTCATCTATGGAGGAAAAATGTTATGACATTTGAGAATAGGGGCATCATAGTTAATTTATGGGTTTTAGAATAAACCATGAGTTGGTAGAGTTATGGTTTACAGTTAAGAATATTACAGATTACTTTGCCTGATACCTGCATCCTTTCAATGACCAACAGGTTCTTACAATACATCAGTAGACATCAGGCACATGGGAAAGTAATTTTCCCTAAGTCTTCTAAAAGACATTGTTCACTGAGTTGGTGTGAATTATTTGTTGAGATACTCACATAGTCCTCTGTACAATTATTCTAATTACATTTAAGAAAAAATGCAGAACTTTCATAACAGATATTTCTTTATGTAGTATTATAGCCTAGGAGAAATTTAAATAAATAATTTCTTGAAGATACAACCAACATGTTACTTTTTCCAAGCCATCAGAAGGAAGGTTTAAGGGAATTTTTTTTTTAAAATAGAAAATCTTTCCTTATTGAAAGAGTCAAGATTGGTAAGAAGATGAATTAAATGTGGAAAATCAATGTTGAATGTTCTCATGCAATCAAGAGTCAGGAGAAAGTGATTGCTCTACAGCTTGGAGTAATGATGATAACATTACTCACCAATAGAAATGACGATTCAATACTGGGGGGAATTTTTAGCATCCTTATTGGGGTGTTTAATAATCATCACACTTCAAAATATTCTAAGATAGTAGGGTGTCTGGTTTACAGTGAAATTGTCATAATCAAAAAGTTAAAGAATTTCTTTATCTAAAAAAAAGCTAATGACAAATATCATCAAAGTTTAACAATAATGTGTAATATAGACATACATACCTCTCAATTTTATCATAGAATGTAGAGATCAAAATAATAGACCTAATGAGAAGACATAAAATAAAATATTACATTATTTAACTAATTTTGGCTGACTTTTTCTGGTTAAATGATAAAGTATGATAATGCCTTAAAGTACAGAGCATGATGCCAGTTAATATTTGGCATAACTCACTGATTTATGAGCAACTACTATATGCAGAGAAGCACTTTGCTAAGCACTCTCCATCAAACACCAAGAGTGATTAATAAAGGACATTAAAATGTGTTTTAGTCTATTCTGAGATGTTCTGAAAAAGATCAACAGCTTTTCAATTTGGCACATGTAGAATGAGCAAGTGTCAAAAGAAAGGTAAATTTGAGGAGGACCTTACAAATACTGCAGATATGAGTACCAGTAGAGACAACAGTCAGATAAATAATAGGCTACACGTGGCATTAATAGTGGTTGAGAGACACCACTTATAATTTGATACTAATAGATGACAATCATGGCCCCTTAAATGCTAGAGAACACTATTCAAGATAGAAAATTTAATTTAATTAGCCATAAATGTTCTATATTAAAACTATTCTTGTGTTTTTATATCTTTGGGTATCAAGTAGGGCATTTGTGAAGCTCTATTAAAATACTATCATCCACATAATTACTAAATACCAGTGGCAGTAGAAAGTAAATTTGTTCACTAAGGATAAGAATTTTCTTTTAATAATTCCTTTCTAGAGTTTATTTTTCAAGGTTTAATAGAAACCAAGACATTTGTGGGCTGAGGCAAGAAATAAATTACATTTTCTAAGTTCTGTTGAAGGAGAAGGCAAGAGGGAAGCATGTTTTCAAATATTTTATATTAGATTTCTTGCTGTATAAAAATGAATAAATAGCTCAATATTGAATTAATTAATTGTAGAAAGTTGATTTTAAATCCCAAACTGCATAGCATAATATTCTTGCTGGAGATATTTTTTCATTCATTTTAGAAAAGAAATCTAACTATTTTATCACATTTGGGATTTGGATATTTTAAGTAAAGTAGATTTTTTCTCATATTCTCTGGTTTCATGGGTCAATAATGTTATCCTTTACCCTTTAAAAATAATCTCTGGTGTAATAACAACCATCTTATGGAGAAGATTATGTAGGGTTTTGGTGAAGGAAATGAAGAATGGGGATTTAAAACTGACAATTTCCTGACTGTGAATTAATAGGTTTCACAAAATTCGGACAGAGTTTAGAAATGAGGCAGACTTTGGGGGAGTAACTTTTGTAACAATGATAGACAGATATTTCATTTAGAAAAACAAAATCAATATTCTGAATATTATTACAATAAATATTTTAGCACTAACAATGAACAGATAGGATTCACTATAAGATGAGGAATGTATTATTATCATTATTGGTTTTGATACTGAGCTTTTATATCTGAGAAATGTATTTTTTTAAATATATATATTTTAGTTGTATATGGACACAATACCTTTATTTACTTATTTTTATGTGATGCTGAACATCAAACCCAGTGCCTCACTTGTGCTAGGCAAGCACTCTGCCACTGAGCTACAACCTCTAAGAAATGTATTTTTGAATTGCATAAAGTTTGAAACAAAAATAAGCGTACCATTTGGGAGGGTAAAACATATTACAAATAACAATTAACATGCTGGTCATTGTTAAATTTTGACCATATTAAAAGACAATGTGTAGGGGCACAAATTTTGCAACTAGGATGCCTGGATTAGATCCCTAGATCTAACACTTCTAAATGATATCATATGGAGCAAGTTACTAAAACTTTGCTGTTGAATTTTTTCATCTGTAAAATGGAGCTAAATTTATCAGATGAGAGATAACATAGAGGAATAAATAAAAGTAAAAGAAAAAATATAGAAACAGGATCATTCCCAATGTGTAATGGTTTGAGAAAAAGAAAAGATACAGGAAATAGGAGATCATATGAACAACAAAAGATACAAGCATGTTAAGTGGAATATAACATATTAGATGAAACTATAAGAATAATCCAACCAAATTAAAATTGAATTGGGTTTTTGACTTCCTAAGTTAACAAGGAAACATTTCTAAAGTTATTTAGGGGGAAGTTTGAAATAATGGTAAACAATATATGAACCACTCAGTTTTATTCAAACTGAAGTTAATTATTACAATAAGTAGAATACTGAAAACAAATATTAAATGTTCCTAAGATTACCTAAGTTTACTGTGTATATCTTTTAGCCCATATGAGGGGATATAACATTATTATGACACATCATTAGATTATACTGTTTCAAGATTAGCCAATTATGTTTTTTAAAAAACAAACAGAAGTTCCTCATAGAGAAAAATGAGTTTTGATAAGGTAGATAGAGTCAAGTACACATTCCATAAGATAGGATATTAAAGAAAAGGAAAGTATCTTGCAAAACTTTTCTTAAGCTTACAGTCAAATTTTACTCACTGCCATATAAATAGCAGCCATCTCCTTGTACTACAAACCTGTCACATCTCATAAACTTGGCTGAGTGAATTGAGTAGATGGGAAACCTCCAAGGAAACATCACTTGCTGCAGTAAGTGGGATCAGTGATTCAGGAGAGTTCACTTGTAAATACTTTTGCAAAGTCCTAACTTTGTGTTGGTAGGATTCAGGATACTGAAGGTGCTGTTAAATGAGTTTCTGCCTCTATTTTAGTACTTAAAGCTGTTCTGAGACATTTTTCAATATAACTATAAAATTAATAGTTTTCCAGCTAAATTCCAGTCCAAAAATAAATAAATTAAAATCTCACACAACCACTCTAAATCCACCCTGAACTTAAAAGTGGATAAAAACTTTTAAGGACTTTTCTGTTAATGCTTGTCAGTAATTCATGGATGTCTGACACTGGAGCAAGCAAGCAAGATGTTTAACTACATGGTGATAGTGTACTTACAAAAATGTCTACAGAATTTGGGACACACACAAGTTTCATTCCAGACATCCAAATAAAAATGTAAAAGGAAAAAAAGAAACAATGTAGAATTTATAATGATGCTTCTCTATCTGAGCAGGTATAAAGCATAAGGAAGCCAAGGAAAACAGCAATGATAGGCATTAACCCCCCAAAAAACACATGTTAATAAGGTAATTTTAACTTCAGGTTTACAAACCTATTTGAGATCAGGGCAATTCAAGTAGCTCAAAAGTGTTTAAAAAAAAAAGCCAGGTATAGGTAAATAGTAGTGGGACCAAAGAGCCTAATAAATTATGCCCAACTACCAATATTCATATTCATGTTATTTTTAACATTTTAATGGTCAAATAAAACAAGTTTGCAGCTGATTCTGGCTCAAAAGGCAATAGTTTAAAACCTTTGCTTTCACAAATTCTCTTATGTAAATTTTCTCTTCTTGTCTCTTGTTATGCCTTTTTCTATTTATGTTATCATGTCCTTATGCAAGCTCATCTAATCACAGTAATGATAACTTACATTTTTTATATGCCAACCACCAACTTCATATTTCCAATGAGACCATGAGATTGTTCATTTTCTCCCATTCTTCATTTAAGGAAATGAGCAGTAAGCCATCTAAAATTAGTCAGTAAGTAAGTGGTATATGGCTATGATTATCTCTTGGTATAATTAAATGACTGTATATTTATTTTGCTGTCATAGAAGGAGCTAATGTTCCTATAATGATGACAAGGATCCCAGAATCTTTTCTAAACATAGTGCAAAGGCTGAGTAAAAATAAATAAATAAATAAATAAATAAATAAATAAATAAGTAGAAGAGAGATAGGGAAAAGTACATATGATTGAGAAATAATCACATAGGTTTTGATTCAAACAGAGCTGGACTCAGTTTGCCAGTTGTGTAGCTTCTTCCAAGTTCCTTACATATTTTAAACTTAAGCTTTCTTATCAATTTTTAAGATCCCTGGGTTAATTTGCAATAGTTATGTTTTTAAAATAATGATGATTCCGTGATATTGTAAGTAGGAGAAATAAAATCTGGTATAGTTTTTATAAAAAATACATTTCATTATGATGTGAGTATTAATTACCATTGCTCCTAGTGGATGAAATAATTTCCTATAGTAGCAAAACCAAAAAAAATAAAAATAAACTCATCTTCAGTAAGCCACCCTACCAGCTCAGATATCGACTTAATAGCCTTAAGCAATAAAACTAAGATAATAGAGCATATTTCATACATTAATTTGAAAAGTCAATTAAATGATATATTAGTATAACATATGTAGAATATATTATATCACATGTTGGTACTTGGTAAATAACAGATATATTCCTTCTGAACATGGTTTCAAAAGCTCAGAAATCATTAGGAGATAAATTTTATGAAAAAAAAGTAAAAGATAAATTTTCAGTTAAGAAATAATTTTGTAAAGTAAGAATTTTAAATTATCCATCTTTTTCCTATCCTAAAAATGTGGCCAATTTATTGATTCAATATTGAGAAGCATTTTAGGAACACAAGTTTAAATTAAGATATTTGTAGTTTTTGACTCTTAATTTGCCTTCTATAAACTATGTAACTTTGAGCAAATTCCTTGAGTTTTCCTTAGCTGTGAAATAAGAATAGTGAAAGTATATATTTCAGATGGTAGTTTTTTTGGTATCTAGTTTGATAATATATATTTAAGGAAAGACCTTATGTGCCTGGCACATTGTAAATGCTCAGCAACACTTAAGAGCTTCCTCTTCCTCTTTTCTCCTCTAGCTCCTCCTTTTCTCTGAACTTCCTCATCTTCTCTCTCCCTCCTTTTCCCTTTCCTCCACCCTTTCTTTTCATTTACTTTCTTATTAATATTTTCCATCTCCTCCCTGTTCTTCCTCTGACTCTTCCACTTCCTCCTCTTCTTCAATTCTGTGAATTCTGTTACTGTAATGAAACTAGATATAGACACAATTATTGTTATTGTTATTATATTTGAAGAAAAAAGTGTTATCTTGTTGAATAAAATTTGTTCTTATGATATTTATGCACTTAAATGTCTAAAAACAGGAAGGTTCTTTTTATCTTGCAGGTAGTAAGACTTCCTTGAAACTTAATAAGCTCCAAAAATCAAAACTTTTCTAATAGTATTTGAGCACTAATGTTTGAGACAAAGGAGCATTTTGGTGGTGATGATAGTGATGTCAATGCTGATGAAGATACTGGTTGTAGTGATGGTGGTATGACAGTGATGGAAATTCAAGAATATGGTAATGATTTCTTTGACTAAATCCTGGAGTTGATATAAAAAATATTTAGTCAAGTTGCTATTCTCTCTTTTGTCTCAATGGTCCATACCATTGCTTGAGAAAGTATAGTATATTATTAATAATTACATGTGGTTTACAATTTCACTGTTCCTCAATTTAGCAGGAGGAATTGTTTCACTTTTGTATATCTTGTTAATAACTAATTGCAGAAATTAATGGCTTAAAAAACACAGAATTTTTGCAATTGAAAATACATCATGGGGCTGGGAATGTGGCTCAAGCGGTAGCGCGCTCGCCTGGCATGTGTGCGGCCCGGGTTCGATCCTCAGCACCACATACCAACAAAGATGTTGTGTCCGCCAAGAACTAAAAAATAAATATTAAAAATTCTCTCTCTAAAAAAAAAAAAAAAAAAAGAAAAAAAGAAAATACATCATGATTTATCATATATGACCTTTGGAAAATATAGCATGATGACACTAGTGGTATAGTAAAAATTATATTTTGAATCAAATATTTTATTAAATGCTAAAGGCAGTATCTAGAATCACATAATGTAAAATGATAAACAAATGTGGTTTTAGTAATATTCTTATTTTTACCTGAAATTGTTCTCTGTAAAAGATCTGGGAAGATTCAAAATGTCATCATCATCTAGTCTGATACCCCCTGATATTCTCTCTTAAAAACTTACACATAGAAGTTATATAAAATGATCAAATCTTCAGATTCACTTTGTTCTTCCAGAGCCTGTACAATAACAAAAAGATGACAAAGATAGCATGAATTGAATGTAATTATGAATTCAAATATAAATATCACCTCTTCCAAGCCTAACCATACACATTTATAATGAATAAAATAAGACCACTTTAGCAAGATTCATCAGACAAACAAATGTTATAATAAAAGGAAACAGAAGTTTTCAGCAAATATTAGAAAGGAAAATGTAAATATTATGAAAAATGTGTCAATACATATATGTCAATACATAAATAAACTAAGTGTAAAGCACAATGATGAAAAATATAAATTGATATAACTGACTTAGGAAGAAGAGAAAATGAATGATCCTAAAATATTTAAGTGAATAGACTTAATAGTTGGGATTCTAGCCTCAAAGAAGCACCCAAGAGTTTGTAGGAATGTCTTAAATATGTCCAATAAAGTCATAAATGCAATCTTACCTCATTATTTCAGGGCTTAGGGAAGTAAGCACTCTATTGCTATTTCTATTAAAGCCTACTACCAAAACCATGCAAAGATTTACTTCTTGAAGCAGTTTTAGATTAGAGGACTTATTCTCAGAGTCAAAAGAGGGTTTAGGAGCAAAAGGCCAAAGTTTGAATTTGGGATCTATTACTTTTTTTAAAAGAGAGAGAGGGAGAGAGAATTATTTTAATATTTATTTTTCAGTTTTTGGTGGACACAACATCATAATTTTATTTATTTTTATGTGGTACTGAGGATGAACCCAGCGCCCCGCGCATGCCAGGCGAGTGCATTACCGCTTGAGCCACATCCCTAGCCCTGGTATCTATTATTACTTTTTAAGTGAGATTGAACAAATACTTTTTGCTATGTTTACTATATTTGTCATTGTATTTCAAGATACTTAAGTAAATCCATATTTAATAAAGGTATGTGTTATTATGTGATTCCAACATCTCTATTGCAATTATTGAAAGAATAATAAGACTATAGAGATTTTTCATGACAGGGACAAGCCAAGATATGTAGAATACAGGGATTTCCAAAAGCCCTAAGAAATGAAAAATCTGAGACTGGTAGTATAGATCAGTGGTAGAGTATATGCTTAGTATTTAGGAGGCCTTGGGTTCAATCCCTAGCACCCCCTCCAAAAACTAAAAAGAATAAAATTTCAAAAGATCTATGAACAAAAACAACTTGAAATTTGCTTTTGCCAAAGATCCTAGAAGATGCAAAAGATCTTTGAACCTTGGAGATTCATGGTGAGTACATTAAAAATGTTTCCTGGTAATAAAGAAAAAAATTAACAAGATTTGAAGAAGACTAAGAATATTACAGAATTCAGAAAAAAATGAAATTATTTTATATAAATAAGTCAATGACATGAAAATATCATCCTGACACCAGTATTGAGATACAGATAAGTCAGAATTCAGTAAATGCAGAGTTTTGTATGATTATTCAGGTGGAAATAAAAGTCATTTCAGAAAATAATTTTTACTCACTATGATTAAAACATACCACCTTATGGAACAAATTCAAATATGAACAATTCATTTTGATGCAATACCATATGTCTAAAGTAGGAAGGAAAAAATATTTACAGGGAAGAAAAAAAAAGATAAAACACTTAAAGAAATCTTGGCTAACTGAAGTATAGGCTGCTGCATTGACAAACAGAAAAATAAATTATCAAGTGGCTGAAAGCATATTATTCTGAGTTGAAAATTTAATAATAAAGAATACAGGGACCAAATTCAAGTCAAATTTTTCATTTTGTAGATATATATTTATATTTACAGATTTGCCTATATATTATATGTGTTTATATGTAATATATACTTTTGCATAATTTGACCACTAGATATTATACAATAAAATGATTATAATTATTTTCAGTGATCTTTATATGGTTTCCTGAAAATCTATATGAACTTTTACTAATGTTTTTTAATACAGCAGAATTTACTACTGCAACTGGAATTTCTGTCAACAGTATTTAGGGTACAATTAATGTCCCCCAGTCAATCCCAAGAATTCAAGCACTGTAGCTTTGAAATTGCCGAAAATAATATATTAAAATCCAGCCTACTTCTTATTCAAGGCCTTCAATCCCACCTGACTGTGATAAGAAATCATTCTCATAGTTCTCAGTGGAAATGGGTAAAATCTAGCTCCAAACTATCTTGATGTATTATCTATGCAAAACAGTTGTTAACAAATGAGAAGAGTTGGTCTTGATGAGTTATGTGAATGGAATAATTGAAGAGAACTGCCTTCCCAGAGTTATACAAAGTGGGGAAATTTCAGAGCCTTTCAATTGGGTAATCTCAGATCTCTGTCACCTCTCAGACATAACACGGTGTACTTTTGTGAATTGGCAAACATGCAATCCTTTACACTAGGACACCACTCACAAGGCACGTGGTATTCAAGAATGTAGGAGCCTGAGTTTATAGCAGTAAATTATTTGGCTTATAGAAGAGATTTTTTTCTGAAGTATTAAGCTTCTCCCAGGGATATGACAAAATCTTTGGTTCTGTGGTGTATTTGTGAATGTTAAAACCAAACTGTCTCGGCTAAAAGCAAATCCCTCAGCTTGTTATTCATTCAAGTGGTACTGACATCTGGGCTTGGACTGGAAACCAAAATTCTTGCCAGGACTTAAATCAAATCAAACATATACAAATTTCCCATGGTTGATGAGGAATCATTCATTTCTTCATTTTCAAATATATTACTTCTCTTTTTCCAACAGAGATTTATTACTTTTCTACTACTTCTTTTTCCAGGAAAGGAAATTCTCTGGAGCACCCTATGTTGCTAAGGAACTTCTCTGGAGCACCCTATGTTGCTAAGGAAGATGATCTTTAGAGATCACTAAGTGATTACGTTTTTCTTTCCATACTATGATGTCATAGAATAAAATATAGGATATGTGATTTTGTTAGTGAATTTTTTGTCACTGTCACCAAAATATTTGACAAGAACAACTTAAATAAAGAAGATTTATTTTTGGTTTCTGATGTTCAGTCTATGGTCAGTAGACTCCAAGGCAGAAATGACATGAATGGTAGAAAGGCATGGTAGAGGAAAACTTCTCAGCTCATAGCAGTCAGCAAGAAGAGAAAGAGCAGGAGAAGGAGAGAAAGAAGGAAAGGGGAGGCACATGGGGAGGGGCAGAGGGAGGGAGAGATGGAGAGAAAGAGAGAAAATGGTGGGGGGAGTTGTAAGGGTTTGGGGACAAATACCCTCAGCTCTGCCCTCATTGATCATTATCTACTTCCTCCAGCCATAGAGTACCTGACTATAGTTTTCACCACCTCCCAAGTCCACTCAAACTATTAATCCATCAAATGGATTCATCTACTGATGAGATCAGAGCTCTCATGATCCAGCCATTTTATCTCTGAACATTACTGTATTGTCTAACACATTCAAGATCCAAACTATAACAGTGATACAACAGGATAGGGAATAACAATTACAAAGCAGGTACTTCAGGATTATCCCAGAGCATTGAGAGAATACAACACACAGAAGAAATCATGTTTAGCGAAAGTAACATAAACACCTTGAGAGATTTTACATAGAGAAAGATGGGATGTGTCTTTTCTTAACTACTTCTTGAATCTTGGAAGCAACTGCTTTCAGAAATCAATAAAAGAAAGTTTAGTTGTGCTTTTACATTATATATTTTAATGTTAGTAAAGAACATTTTATCATGTGCATAGAATTATATCATACTTAAAAATAAAGTTGATAACTTATACCTTAATTATTTCATTGTAAAAGAATGTTACTTTGAGATTATGAAGAAGTGTAAATATACAGGAGAGGACTTCATTTGAGCCTAAAATGTCATTTACATCATATCTGAGTATTTATAATAGATACATATTCATATAACTTTATTTCATTAAGCATTTAAACATTATGACTCCAAACATATACAAAACTATAAAGGACAGTAGGATAAATCTCCATGAAATTTTCCCCCAGTTTCAACAATTAACAACTAATGGTCAAACTTGTTTAAACTATGTGATTTTTTTCACCTGCAATATCTGATGACCTGATTTAAAGGACTTCCAAATGCTGATTTTCATGAGAAGTTTTGAACATATTTCTGGGGGAAAATATAAACAGCCAAATTTGGTATTAATTCTTCTTTTCCCAAATATGCCCCTACCCACCCCACTACCTCAATCTCAAAATTTGTATCTGAATTTTTTGGACAACAGGTACTATAAGCAATAGAAATTTTCGTATGAATTTTACTGAGATATGATAGCATAAACATCACCATATTTTTCATATCAATATATTTTAAATGCTATTGAAATATATTATTGTGACATAAAATCTAATCATTATGTGTAAAATTCCACGCTGTTAAAAAAGTTAATTTATAGAGTAATACAACCACCAACACAATCTAGTTTTAGCACTTTACTATCACACAACATATTTTCTTCTTTTTTTTTCAGTTAATCCTACTTAACTTTCCCACCCCCACGAAATGACAAACATATATGGTATCTGTATAGACTTGTTTTTTCTGGATAATTCACAAAAAAATGGAATTTTATATGTAGTCATTTTCATCAAATTATTTGCATTTAGCATAATTTTTGATCTACATCCATGCTGTTCCATGTATCAGAAAAAAAGTTCCTTTTGGTGTTCAATATTATTCTACTTTATGAATATATCATTTTTAAATTCAGTTAACATTTGAGTTATTTCAAGCTTTTAATATTATGAATAATGCTGCTAAAAATTGTTCATGTTTTTGTGTAGACATGTTTTCATTTCCACTCATAGTAGAAGAATTGCTGGGTCATATATAAGTTTGGTTTACTTATTTAAGAAATTTTCAATCTGTTTCCCCAGGTAAGTTTTACATATTACTTTCTTACCAACATTCAATGATTGATACAATTTCTTCATTTTTTTTTTCAATATTTTGCAGTGTCCATCTTCTTACAATGTGAATTTTACTTGGTATGCAGTGGTATCTCATTGAGGTTTCAAATTGCTTTCCATAGTGATTAGTGATACCAATCATCACTTCATGTGCCTATTTCTTATGATCCTTATGGCTTGCATAGAAATGTCTATGGAAATATTTTACCTATTTTAATTGAACTTCTTTGATTTTATTTAAGAATTCCATGAGTTTTGATACTGTGAATGATATTGCTTTATTTCATTTGTGTGAATTATTTATTTGGGAGACATTTGTGTCAAGCAACATGGTTAAAAGAACAAGCAGAGGAAGGAATTTATCACAATAACTCAGATAATGTGGGTTTGGAAGCAGCTGATAAAATTTACATCAGGGCTAGAAGCAATTTGGTCATGAAATAGCTTCCCAGTGGTTTCTTTGGCAGGCAATATCAATGAAGGAATTATACTTATTAAAAAATTAGTTAATATGCATGATTCTATTTTCCCGAGGCCTCTGAAAGACATTTGGGCCAGGGACTGAGCTTCTAACTTGGACAACAGGAGAAAGTCCCAGGATACACATTTTTTACCATTAATATCATTATGCTTGTTCTCAGGTCCTTAAAATTAATGGAAATCACTAAAATTCACATAATAGAAGTGGCCTACATAGTTTATAAGAAAAATAAAAATCTCCAAATAAAATGAATGTTTCAGAATTAAAAATAAATATTTTTGGTATTAGCAAATAAAATGTTAGATTGGATCAGTAATACCTATTCAATTTAGAAGAATCAAACAAATTAATTATTTGAATAAATTTAAAAGACTAAGTTTGGAATATATGATTAAGATAACATTTCAAAAAGGTTTCTGTGCTAGTATACTTCAGGTTTAACATACAAGCTTGTTTCTCAGGTGATATTATAGTTGACTCAAGAAGAGAATTTAATTTTTCTGAAAAAGTTACATGATCAATAAAATCTATACAGTTTCAGCAAATTTAAAGGGAAAATAAATTAACAGTAAACACTGGGCTCACATCACTGACCTACTAAAATTTGTGGATATCATAGGGAGAAAGCATTCACTATGCTTGTCTAATAACATCACAGGCAGAGAATTTGGGTACCTTCATAACAAAAGTATCTAAGTAATTATATCCATTATCTAAGAAAGGAAACCAGTTTAAAAATACGAGGTAAATAAATTTCTGGAAACCAATGACATCAAGTGGAAGAATTTAAACTTAAACATGTGATTGAATTCAGTTCCCTTATTCTTTCCAATAAACTAAAACTAAACTTTCAAGTAAATTAAATCTTAACAAATATGAGGTTGTGAATATGCATATTCCCCATGCATATCTAACAATGTATTCATTATTTAAACATCTAATTAAATAAATTCTAGTCACTGGGTATAGATGATGAAAAAATGGATATTACCTGTATGCTACAAAGACGCATTTTAAAGAAATAATTACATAAAATTATATAATTATGATTACTAATAAATATCAACACATATCTGTTTCAAAGGAAAATAGCCTTACAGAATATTTAGTTTATATGATGATTAGTAGAAAATCTAAAGAAATTATGAAAGGATATATTATCAGTTGGGATTCAGAATGGGGGAAAGAAGTTGACTGGATGATTAGAGAATAGAAGGACATTATGAAAAGGAAATTCTTGTGCCTACAGACTATCTTGCAAGATTAGAGAACTAGCGTTAGTGATCAAAATCAGATAAAGCCCCCTGTGAGATTGAGTGTTGCAGAGAAAATGACTTCCTGCTATCCCCAAGCACTGGCTGCTGTAGCATCAGCAGTGACCTTGGACCTTTCACATTACTGCCACGCCAATGCACCTGTCATGCATGTGAATTAGATCTGATGATGCAGCTGCTGTCATCCACTTTGGAATGATTTTGAAGGTTTTCTAGTTTTTGTGTCAATATGTTATATGGTTACTAGGCAGACAGAAAATTTTGCCTTATTCTATAGGAAAACTAAGAATTTTGGTTCCTGGCATTTTCCTTCTCAACTACGACTTGAGTAGTTCCATGCACAATTTGATAGTGTAATATTTTAAATTTTTTTCATTTTGAAGACTATTCCAATTTTTATTACCACTTCTTCTTTAACCCATAGGTTGTTAGGAATATACATTCTACATTGAGTTTCTATAACTATCTTTGATGTTGATGTTATTGTTTTGCTGTCTTCTTAGATTACATTTGTTTTGTTTGGAGGAGATCATAATATATAGCATCTAAAAATTATGTGACTTGAGATATTATATCCTATAATATCAACATTTTGTATTTGTACTAACTATAAATGATATAAATGTTCATTCTGCAAGCATGAAATGCAGTATTCTATGTATATCCCTGAGATTTTCAATTTCATTATTCAAATCCTTTACCATCAAGCTACTCTTTACTAAAGAATGATATGTAAATATGTAAAAAAATTCCACTGCAATTATAAAGCTATTCATTTGTCTTGGCAATCATCTAAAATATTCTTCAAATATTATAAGCCTGATTTATTTTATATATTCAAAGTTAATTTGTTCAGAATCGTTGGTGCAAAACAATTGTGATTTCTATCAATGTGTTCTGATAAAAGCTTTTCTGTTAAAAATTATTTGCACCTAAATACAGATATTATGACAAGAAGTTAAATTATGAATGCATTTCATATCTGCTCCCAATTCATTCTTCTTGCCTTCCTTGTGAAAATATATTTCATTTATATATTATATATATATATATATATATATATATATATATATATATATATATATATATATTTTTTTTCTCTCTTTGCCAGCTAGCACTCTGGTAAGCTTGGACTACACAGACCCTAAAGCAATGTTGTAGGAGGAGAGGGTTTGCCCACTTGGCAGGTTTCTACAGCATCTGCAGCATTCTGGATAGTCCCTCCCCGACTCCTGTAGTGCACATGGTTTCTCCAGGACCTAGATTCTGCCAACCAGATTCTGATTAGTAGTCACTAAATGGGCAAGGTTTTCCTCCACAATCTACTTTCAGTAGTTATATATAAGATACTAGAGTTTCTTGTGCCTTTCCTTGTACTCCAGAGGATAGATTCTTAGCAAGTTCCATTACTGCAGCACCATAGAGACTTACTTCTTTGATATCTAATAAACTGTGCCTGTGACATCTCCAAAAGTGTGAAGATTTTAGCAGTGGGTTATAGGGAGATTTACCATGGAGGAATTATCAGGTCTATTTTTCCTATTAGTAGTTATTATTACTTACACCTAATTCTTTATCTTTAGAATTCTATTTACCTCTTATTTTCTAATTCCTTTTAAACCAAATCTTCCTTATTGTTAATAATTTTTAATATTTTTTTATTTTTCAAATTATTGTGTGATTTATTTTTTTCTGATTGAACAAACACTAAAATACCATAGGTATTGGTCAGCATGGGATTCTATAACAAAATACTACAGACTGTACTGTACTGCTTAAGTAGGAGAAATTTATTTCCTCATAGTTCATTGGGATGGAAGACTGTTGGGAGCCGGCGACCGTACCCTGAAAATGGCGCTGGCTTCCTGCTTCTGATGACTCAGCAGTTAGAGTTGTTAGAAGTAAACAACTCCTTGTAAGGCTGTGGGCTGGGCTCTGGCCTGCTTCTGCTGCGCTGTACCTACTAGACTCCTCCACATGGTGCTAGTTCATTGGCGGGGCTGGGTACTTAAGCTAGGGCAGACCTACCGCTCGCTCTCTTTCCTCTCTTGTTCCTGTTTTCTCATCATGATTCAAAGGTCCTGAGTTAACTGCTGAAAGAAGAATCCTGTGTGTGTTTCCCTTGCCAGCAAGAGGTCGAGACAGAAGACCAGATTTGAGATCTGTTAGAGCTGAAGTTTGAGAACAATTTGCTAGCATGGTTGATTCTGGTGAAGGCTCAATTTCTGGCTTTTGGACAGGCACATTCTCTCTGTGTGTCCCCATATAATGAAGAGATAGCTCTAGTGACTCTTCCTTTTCATTTAAGTTTAAGGGCTCCACCATTATGACCTGGTTTAATCTTAATCACCTCCTTAAAGTATTACCTCCATTACAAACCTTTGATAGGGGACACAATTCTGTTTATTGTACCATCTTTCTTTTGATTTTTATTTGCCTGGTATAAAATTTTTAAATAATTTTACCTTATAACTTTCTATATTTCATTTATCTTAAGAGCTAAAATTTATACAGTCTACCAGGAAACGTTTCCATGTGTTTAGTTATTGGTGGATAGTGCAAATGTCCCTAGCTATTTTTCTATAGGGATTATTTTCAGCCTAATTTTTAAACTAATATTTTTAAAAAATTATTTACTTTTGCTTGTCACTTAGATGCCCTTCAACTAGGGTCCTCCTTTGACTAAATTGTAAGGTTAGGATTCAGAACCATAGTAGTAATTTCTGTTCATCACCAGGGTATGTGGTTTTACTTGAGAAGCCTCGGGAGATGATTATTAATTAAGAGTTAAATAATGATTATCTCTATGGAACAAGAGCTTGTTCCAATTCAAACAATCAGTGTGCCCTTTTCAGATGCCTTTTAGGAATCTGGATTTAAATATGGAGACTTAAAAATAAAAATAAAAACATGTCCTTTTATTGTGTTCTTTGCCTCCTTTCCTACAAATAATTCACTAAAGTTTACATTATTTCTTTAATTTTTAAATTTGTTCTAATTAGTTATACGTGACAGAGTACATTTATGCACTTTGATATGTAACACATAAATGGAGTATAATTACTGATTTTTCTGATTGTACATGCTGTAAAATCACATCAGTCGTACAGTCACATATGTACACAAGGTAATAATGTCTTTCATTCTTACCCCCTCTCCTCCCTTCAATCCCCTTTACCTAATTTAAAGTAACTCTATTCTGCCCTAGCATCCCTATCCTGCCTTATTGTAAATAAGCATCCACATGTCAGAGAAAACATTCGGCCTTTGGTTTTTTGAGATTGGCTTATTTTGCTTAGTATGATATTCTCCAATGCCATTCATTTAAGGGCAAATGCCATAATTCCATTCTTCTTTAAATCTGAGTAATATTCCATCATATATTCATATGTACGTATATATTCTATATGAGTTTGTGTGTGTGTATATATCACATTTTCTTTATCCATTCATCTGCTGAAGGGCACCTAGATTGGTTTCATAGTTTAGCAATTGTGAGGTCAGCTGCTATGAACATTAGTGTGGCTGCATCACAATGATATGCTGATTTTAAGTCCTTTGGGTTCACAACCAGGAGTGGGGAAGTGGGATAAAATGGTGCTTCTGTTCTAAGTATTCTGAGGAATCTCCATACCGATTTCCACAATGGTTGCACCAATTTGAATTTCCACCAGCAATGTATAAGTGTATGTTTTTCTCCTACATCCTCGCCAACATTTATTTTTGCTTGTATTCCTGATAATTGCCATTCTTACTTGATGAGATGAAATCTTGGAGTAGTTTTGATTTGCATTTCTGTAATTGCTAGATTACAAAATGTTGAAAATTTTATTATATGATTATATGATTATATGATCAATTGTATTTCTTCTTCTGTGAAGTGTCTGTTAAGTTCCTTAGCCCATTTATTGATTGGGATATTGTTTTTTGTGTGTTACGTATTTGAGTTTTTTATATATCCTGGAGAATAATGCTTTATCGGAATTGCATGTGGTAAAGATTTTCTCCCAATCTCTAGGCTCTCCCTCATATTATTAATTATTTCCTTTGCTGAGAAGAAACTTTTTAATTTGGATTCATCCCATTTACTGATTCTTGATTTTACTTCTTGCACTTTAGGATCCTTCTTATGATGTCAGATCCTAGGCCAACATGGTGGAGATTTGGGCCTATGTTTTCCTCTATTAGGCACACAGTTTTTGTTCTAGTGCCTAAGTCTTTGATCCACTTGTTGAGTTTCATGCAGGGTAAGAGATATTTCATTTCATTTTATTACATATGGCTTTCCAATTTTTCCAGCACCATTTGTTGAATAGGCTATCTTTTCTCCAGTGAATGTTTTTGGAGATTTTGTTTAGTACAGGATAAATATATTTATGTGTAAAAATGGGAGTTCATAACCCACTTGAATCAAATGTATGAAATATGATATGTCAAGAACTATGTAATGTTTTGAACAACTAATAATAAAAATTAAAAAAAGAAAAAAGAAAAAAAAAGAATACAAACAACAACAACAGCAAAATATTTATGTGGGTTTCTATCTGTGTTTTCTCTTCTGTACCATTGGTCTAAATGTCTATTTTGGTATCCATATCATGCTGTTTTTGTTACTAAAGCTCTGTAGTATAGTCTAATATCTGGTATTGTGATGCCTCCTGCTTCACTCTTCTTGCTAAGGTTTACTTTGGCTATTCTTGATCTCTTATCTTTCCAAATAATTTCATGATTTCCTTTTCTAGTTCTATGAAGAATGTCATTGGGATTTTAATAGTAATTGCATTAAATCTGTATAGCAGTTTTGGTAGTATGGCCATTTTGACATTATTAAATCTGCCTATCAAGGAGCATGGGAGTCTTTCCATCTTCTATGGTCTTTTTAAATTTCTTTCTGTAGTATTCTGTATTTTGAATTGTAGATATCTTTTATCTCCTTTGATAGATTGATTCCAAAGTATATTTTTTGAGGCAATTGTAAATGGTATAGTTTTCCTTATTACTCTCTCAAGTGGATTCATCACTGATGTATAGAAACATATTTGATTTATGATTGTTGAATTTATATCTTGTTTCTTTTATGAATTCATTTATTGGTATTAGAAATATTCTGGTGGAACTTTTTGAATCTTCTATATAAAGAATCATGTCATCAGCAAATAGTGATAGTTTGATTTCTTTTTTACCTATTATATTCCTTTAATTTATTTCTTCTAATTGCTCTGGTAAGAGTTTCAAGGATGATGTTGAATAAAAGTTGTGAAGGAGGGCATCATTTTGTTGTTCAAGTTTTTATAGGGAATGCTTTCAATTTTTCCCCATTTAGAATTATGCTGACCTTGGGTTTAGCATATATAGACTTTTTGATATTGAGGTATGTTCCTACTATCTCTAGTTTTTCTAGTGTCTGGAACATGAGGGATTCTGTATTTTGTCAAATACTTTTTCTGCATATACTGAGATGATTGTATGATTTTTGTTTTTAAGTCTATTGATATGATGAATTATATTTATTGATTTCCATATGTTGAACCAACATTAAATCCCTGGGATGAACCCTACTTGATCATGATGCCCAATCTTTTTTAATATGATTTGTAGACAATTTTTCAGAATTTTGAGAATTTTTGCATCCATGTTTACAAAGAACATTGTTCTGACATATTCTTTCTTTGATGTGTCTTTTGTCTGGTTTTGGTATGGGGGTATTATTAGCCTCATAGAATGAATTTGGAAGGGTTCCCTCCTTATTTATTTCATGGAATACGTTGAGGAGTATTGTTGTTAATTCTTTTTTAAAGTCTTGTAGAACTAAATTGAGAATCCATCTGGTTCTAGGCTTTTCTTGATTGGTAGGTGTTTGATACCATTTTCTGATCCATTACTTGAAATTGATCTGTGTAAATCGTGTATATCTTAATGATTCACTTTGGGTATATCATATGCCTCTAGAAATTTGTCAACATCTTTAATATTTTCTATTTTATTGAAGTATAAATTTTCAAAATAGTTTCTAATCACTCATGTCTGTTGTGATATTTCATTTTTAATCACGTATTTTTGTAATTTGAGGTTTCTTTCTTTTTTCTTTGCTAGCATGGCTAAGGGTTTATCTATTTTATTTATTTTTTCAAAGAAACAACTTTTTGTTTTTTCAATATTTTTTGTTGTTTATTTTGTTTCAGTTTCATTGATTTTAGGTCTAATTTTGATTGTTTCTTGTCTTCTACTGTCTTCTACTGTGTTGATTTGTTCTTCTTATAGGACTTTTATATGTAATATTAAGTCATACATTCTATACCACCAGGGAATGGAAGGTGTTCCCAAAGGTATTACTGTTTTTGAATTCTTCCAATAACATTTTTCTAGAAATGATTAACCTTTTAGGAATTCCCTTTGTTTTCCATTCAGTCATTTATCCATTAAAATAAAATCTTTAAAAATATTTTACCACATATTTTAAAAGTGCTATGCCAAAATGAATTTCTCTGATTGTATTTTCCATATATTATTCAATTCTTATTCTCTGCAAATCATATGTATCTTACTATTTCCTCTACACTTCTTCCATCATGTGTTTAATACCATCTCATCTTTAATATTTCTGAAGTCTATTACTATTTTAAAGCATAAATATTTTGGACAAATTTAGCTAAATTTTTACCTAATATCTTTAAATAAATAAGAAATTTTAAACCCTGCAAATATTTTCAAATGATAGATTATGATTACTTTAGGTATTAAATCATATGTTTCATATTTGTATGAACCATATATAGGATCAGTAACTTTTCTTAAATGCTCATTAAGCAACTATGAATCTACAGTACTATATAGTACTCAAGGTTGCATTCTGAATAATCAAAACAATGCAGTGAGTCTCTCATAATTACCCATGGAACAAATAATTTTTAAATGTTCCTTTATAAATATAATTAAACAAGTAGATTGAAGGAAAATTTTCTATATTCTTTTATAGTCTCTTAATATTGTGTCTTCTGATATATCCCTTGTAATATTAAATATTTTGAAATAAATTAGTAATCTA
This sequence comes from Urocitellus parryii, assembly GCF_045843805.1. NCBI lineage: Eukaryota > Metazoa > Chordata > Mammalia > Rodentia > Sciuridae > Urocitellus > Urocitellus parryii. The sequence continues at coordinate 55,524,288 of NC_135532.1, read as the reverse complement.
TAAAGTAAAATCAAAGAACATTAAAGCTGGGTGTATGTGAGGTATCTAGTTCAACCTTGTCATTTTACAATTGAGAAAATAGAGTCTATGGAATTTGAATACTATTCAATTATATCCAGGCTGGTGGTCTGAAAATCTTCAAATATACATTTTTTCCATGTGTTTAAATTTTAATAATTTTTGTAGTTATGTTTTATTCTATCTATATTTTATGCTTCAACAGTCTGCTGAATGCATGTTACCTAGTCCTCCCAATATTCCTTTAGTTTGGTAGGCTATTGGTATAAAGCAATAATAGTGCCATAATAGAAGACAGAAACATTGTATAGGGATTTTATGGTTAATCTGGAAGAAATAACTGGGACATTTCTTTCTGCCAAAATGTTTTTAAGCTTTGCATCTTAGTTTTATTATTTAATTTTAATTCCCTCTCCCTTCAATTGTAATGTCTGCCCTGGTCTCTACTATATCCTTTGACTCTGCTTTATATTAAGTAAATTCTTCTACGAATGCTCTTTTCATCTACTTGAATTTGCCTTGGCAAGGCCTATATTTATTAAGCCTCAACTATTAATAGATTACAGAATAAAATTCAGTGAATTCCAAAAGTAAACTATTCTTTCAACTCAACTCTTCCCTTTCCTGACTTTGTAATTTCTATCTCTGAAAATGGTATGAAATTACAAATTCTCATCAATTATCTAAATCCCTTGATAGTCTCCATGTTTTCCTTTGCAATTCATTATTCTATAATTATTGGTTATCAACTATTAAAAACAATACCTTTTACCATTAATCATGATACATCATAGTTACAGAGTAATTTCCTACGTAAATTAAAACCTTCCTCTAGAAATATAATGTTCCATGTCTTCTGTATTTCTAATTTATGATATGTTTACTGTAAAAAATAAAAAGCATAATTATAAATTATTGTAGACCTTATACTTTATGGAACTTGAATATCATGTAGCATTAAAATCCATGTATGTTATACATACAAGGCAAGAAATATGTTACAGAGAATTTTTAAAAACAAAGCTTCCAAAATTACATATAAGAGGAAGTTAGGGGAAAGGGAAAAAAACAAGGGAGAGAAATGAATTACAGTAGATGGGGTAGAGAGAGAAGATGGGAGGGGAGAGAAGGGGAGGGGGGATAGTAGAGGATAGGAAGGACAACAGAATACAACAGACACTAGTATGGCAATACGTAAAAATGTGGATGTGTAACCAATGTGACTCTGCAATCTGTATATGGGGTAAAAATGGGAGTTCATAACCTACTTGAATCAAATGTATGAAATATGATATGTCAAGAGCTATGTAATGTTTTGAACAACTAATAATAAAAATTTAAAAAAAGAAAAAAAAGATACAAAAATGAATATGAATCTCCATATGATCAAAACATTAATACTCAAGTTAATTTTTTAATAATTATGTTTGGAAATTTTGCTGTTGCAAAAAAATAATGAATCTATATAAAGCTTTTATATATCTAGCTACTTTTTGTTTTAACAATATGGTTTTCTTCCCTCTATTACTATATAGTTACTAATTATCATTTATTATAATAAATAATGAATTAAACTTTCAAAAATATTTAAGAACAATGAAGACTTACCAGCTGGACATTTATTCTGCACACATCTGAATAAGACCTTTCCTGAAGATTAAAATATTTAGGAATTATTTACAGTTTCTACATTTTAGGTTTCCCCAGAACCTTATCTGAGATGAAAACTGTCTACTACCTCTATTGCTTGCCTAAGTTTTAGGAATTTTCCCTAACCTAAACTCTTCAGGAATTTCATCTTAAAATTTATATTTAATTGATGGGTTTATCTATCTGTTCATATCAAATTTATATAAAAATACCACCAATTTTTTTGCTTCAATTATTATTAGTAATTCAGGTAAAATCTAATAATAATCTTATTTTCTCACTTTCTCCCTGGGTATTTCTGTTAAACCACATAAATTTAAAAGTATGAGTTCATGAGATAGGTCTTTAACCATATAAATAACTTAATCAGTCAGATTTTAATCATGTTTTAAGCTTTCCATTCTAGTTTTATTATTTAAAACTCTAATAGAATATGGCAGAATTTTCTTTCTTTAGGACATTCTGAGCAATAATGAGAATAAAAGAAAACAAACATATCTGAAAAAGGAAACATGAGGCTAACAAAAATACAAACACAGTATTTCTTTAAGTGATACTAAAGTATCTAAATTAAAAATCTTGATAAGACTCATGGAAAATCATAAAGGTGAACAGTTAAACTGTCTAAAGAATAAATATCATCCTTTGAAGTTATCAAAAATTTGAATTAAACATATTACCCCAGAATAAGAGGGAGACATATTGCATAAATTTTATGCAAATATATCTAAGACAAAACAATATCTGACAAAACCCATATTAATCTATATCCATTTGGGAGACATAGTGATTTGGATAGAGAAAGATTGAAGAATTGTTAGCTGTAACAGAACTGGAACTTTAAAGGTAAAGTGGAATTTTAAAAACTGTCTTTGGACTGAGGAATACTTCCCAAAGAAGGAGGATCCATTCTCAATCTGGAATTCAAGTTCTGACTATTTGGTTGTAGCCCACTGAATGGTAGAGAAGTTCTCTGGACTGCTTAGGACAGTGGTTGACAGTTATATACTATATCTAGTAAAATTGAAGTGTGATAAAAGGAAATGTGAAAAGGAATAAGTTTATTGTCACTTTATGTTCAATGGTTGTGTGGCAAAGGACAAATTGATTATAAGAATATATGCACATAATTTTATTATTACAGTTAAACATCAACATAAACAATTATATTAAATAAAATGGGAAGTAAGAGAGAAGAAGCATGGAGATGAAAATAAAAATTAATATTTGAATATTTTTCAAACAAAGCCTAAAAATATAATTTTAGGAAGTATTTATTTCTATATAATATGGAAATATTTTATTATGTAATTGAAAAAAATAAATTCCTTCATTACCATTTTTTTTTTGTTTTTTTCACTGCTTCTGTGACCACAAAACCTGACAAGCACAATATAGAGAAGTTTATTTGTGGCTCACGATTTTGGAGGTCTTAGTGCATGCATGCCCAACTTCATTGCTTTGGGCCCAAGGTGAGGCAGAACATCATGGTGGAAGACTATGGTAGAGAAAAACTCTTTAGTACCTGGCACACAGGAAGCAGAGTCAGAGAGCTTTGCTCACCAGGGACAAAATGTAAAGACCAAAGGCACACCCCCAGTGACCAACCTCCTCCAGCCACACCTACCCGACTACAGTTATAACTCATTTAATCCTTATAAGTGGATTAATGGACTAATTAGTTTAAGTCTCACCAAACCCAATTATTTCACCTATAAATTTCTTGTATTTTCTCACACATGAACTTTAGGTTACACCTCATATCTAAACCCTAACATGGCCATATTTAAATGGATGCAGTGTATCATCACTAAGTGGAGGTATATCTGTCTTTAAGAGATTGCATCAACCCGCTACATGACCATCATCTTCTGAGGGATTAAATGAAGTTATTCATAAATTCTATACTTTATATTAATTGCCATTCTTTCTTTGCTGTGAAGAAGTTTCTTTCTTGATAGGACTTAATATAGGATTCATGTTAGTGAATGCAGTTTATATTCTTTTCTCTAATATTTATGATAGAAGATAAATATTTTTTAATTCTCTTAAAATGACAATCACTTTCACCAAGATTATAAGGGGGAACCTAAGAATGTGTTATTTTTTTTCCCAGAATAAGTCTTCCAGCTCATCAACATATTCCCCAAACAATCATTTTTCTCTTATACAATTTTATATTCCATCTTACTTAAATCATCTCTTTCAAAGCTCCTGTTAGTAAATATTTTTCAATGATGCCATCTCCTTGAATATATAATTATTTTCTTCCTTTACAAAGACCAACACTTAAGCATCTATTATATTATCTTTTTACCCAGTTATTGATGGCTGGGAAGAAAATTGGAGGATAGATCTTGAAAGTCATAGGTTTTTCCTCTAGTCCAGATGTTTTACAGCATCATCATTGAGCAAACAGGAAATATTATTTATTATTTTCTCTTTGTCTATTACTATTGGTCCCCAGGATTAAAAAAATCTGAAAATTCTCAATAATATCAATCCTGATTTTTTAATTCCAAGACTTACATTCCTAATTCTTTTCAAAGTCTAATTTTCCTGAAGAAGATCTATCAGGATTATTAATTCAATCTGTTTTAAAGACTATTTCTCCTATAATTAGATCTTGGGTCTTAGATTTTCTGCTCTCTGTCTCCAGAAAAATTTTATAACTTTATACTGCCAGGGAGACTTTCTTTCACACAGTCATTTATATTACTGAAGAAAAAATTGTTTTTCAGCCTAAAGACCAGCAACAAACATCTGATACTCTAGTCCTTAAAATTAATAAATATACTCAAGTGCCTAATATGATGGTGATAACATTTATTTTTATTTAAATTTCTTCCCCATTTTTTCATCCATAAAATACATATCAATTGCTTTACAAATTTTGCCAGGAGCTATCAATGTTGCATTTGCTGCCAAGGTGAGATTTTTCTCTGCCAGATGGTTGGGGAGTTATTCAACTGAAAATCCCAATGTAGAGTCTGCTTCCTGAATGAACTTCTAGTATTTATTGTTGCAGTTTACAAGAGTAACAGTCTTTGAGACTTTAGATATCAGTGCAGATTGAATATCAGTGAGTAATCTCAGGAATAATGAGGAATAATGCCTGAATGAAACAAAGGAATTGAATGTAGAAGTTGAACTGCAGTGCACATGCAACAGAAACCTTAGCCTATTACTACACTCTGGAGCTTGAATGAGCTTCAGAGTTTTCCCATATAGATAAAAGAGTGAAGTTTTCGTCTATCCATATCAAAGAATCATTGATATGACAGGCTGCTGTTAAGAGGTGTTAACTTGAACTTTAGTCTTCATTCTACAGAGGGAATGCTGACCTCAAAAGAGATTACTACATTAAACACAATGATAGTTAATACATATTCACACAGTAATATACTTGTAGGTAATGTCAAGTGCAATGAAGAAATCTTTGCTGTTTAGCAGAACTCCAAGGGTTTTGGCTCCTCTTCCACAATGTAGAGGCATTGGAAAAACTCACACATCTTCCTAGTCAGAATCCAGGTGATACATATACTCTCATCCTCTTATAGTAGGTGGGGGCATATAACTGAGTTATTGACAGTGGAATGAGCATACAAGTGTGGAATGCCACTTTTCAGTCAGAGACAATTTCTGCACAGTCCCTCATGCTTTCTTTTCCACAATGATGGTGAGAAGTATGTTGCTAGGGGATCTAAGAAGGTATGTGTTTAAAAAAAAAAATAAAGCTCCATCAGCTATACCTGAGAACAGATTCTGAAAAATAAATTCTCTTGCTTCTTTGCCCTAGTGATAATTGGATTCCAAATCAGTGAGAAATAATTTTTTAGTGTATTCAGTTTCTGATATTGATAGGAATGTGTTTTAGTCAGCTTTTTCATGGCTGTGACCAAAAGACCTAATAAAAACAATTAGAGGAGAAAACATTTATTTGTGGGTTCATATGTTCAGAAATCTCAGTCCACAGATGGCCAGATGGCTGATTTCATTTCTCAGGACCTGAGGTAATGCAGAACATCACAGCTGAAGCATATGACAGAAAAAAGTAGTGGAAACATAGCACCAGGAGAGAGAGAGAGAGAGAGAGAGAGAGAGAGAGAGAGAGAGAGAGTTCTTTTCTCACCAAGGACAAATATATACCTCAAAGAAATGCCCCACAATTACCCACCTCCATTGGCAACACCTTATCTACCTGTAGTCACCACCCACTTAATCCCTATCAGAGATCAATGCACTGATTAGTTAAGGCTCTCATAACCCAATCATTTTACCTCAACCCTCTTGCATTGTCCTTCACGTGAGATTTTGGGGACACAACTGAACCATAACATTCCACTCATGATCTCCAAAAGCTCATGCCTATATCACAATGCAAAACAAAACAAACAAACAAACAAACAAAGAAAACATTTAGTCCATTTCCATGACTTGCCATCGTCTCAACAGTTTTAGTATTGCCCAAAAGTCCAAGCCCAAAGTCTCCTCTGAGACTCAACGCAAACTTTTGATGTTAGCCCCTGTAAAAATCAAAAGCAAGTTACATATATCCAATACGTAAAGGCACATAAAAAACATATCCACATGAAGAAATAGGGGCATAGAAAGAAGGAATGGAACCAAAGTAAGATCAAAGTCCATTTGGGCAAACAAATCATATAGCTCCACCTCCAGCATCTGGGATACATGATGTTGTCTCCAAAGGGCTTACATAGCTCTGCCCACATGGTTTTATTGATTGCATCCTACAGGGACTCTCTCATGACTTGTCTCTGCTCAATTCTTTTAGCTTTCCTATGCAAATGTTCCACTGTTATGGCATTTCTTAATTTGAAGGGTCTTCAATGCAGCCTGGGCTTCCTTCTCACATCTCTATGCATCACCCTCTCAGGGACTGCTAAAAGGAAATGACACTGCTTCACTTTGTCTGGACTCGCAGGCCTTCTTCCAGCATCCTGAATTCCTGAAGAATTAGCACCATGTGGTTGTGACCAAATTTTCCACCATCTAGAGTAGTAGCCAAGACTCCAGGGACCATGACTGCAGCAGCTTCTGAGTGCCAGGACAGCTACATCTGTTTTTTTTTTTTTTTTTCCAGTTGTCAAGAGATCTTTTATTTTATTTATTTATATGTAGTGCTGAGAATCAAACCCAGGGCCCCACACATGCCAGGCAAGCACTCTACCATTGAACCAAAACTCCAGCCCATACTTTACACTCTTGAGCTTGAGTTGAATGTGGTCATCCCAATTTCTGAGCTACCCTAAGGTCCACTGTCGTCTTGCCTTTGAGCAAGGTATTTAGTGTTTCTTTAGCGGCTCTAATGTTTTTAATAACCCATAGCTTCCTTAGCCTCAGTTTTACTTGCATTTTTCTGAAAAACACTGCAAATTTTTCAATCTTTCTGCTTTGCTTGTGTTCTTGATCATCACTATAAACATGGGTAAAATCAGCCATCAGTACCCTGCTAATGCCTGAATGTTGTGCTACCTATACATTTCTTGCACCAGATTAATTAGTCCATCACATTTAAATTGAGCCTCACACAAAGTATGAAGATATGGGCAAAATTTAGACAACTTTTTAGCCAGAATGTAACATGAATGGCCTTTAGTCCAATTTCTAATTTCTCTTTTTCCTATGAAATTTCTTGAGCACAGTCTTGACTGAGCATGGTCCTATAGGCATTCTGGTTTTTTGCACTACCACCAGAATTCCCTATTAAGCTGTACTTACAACATTCTAAATCTTTTTCAGCTTGCCTCTCTAAAGTTTTCAAAATTCCTCCCCCAAATTCTAAAAGGTTTCAAAAGCTTCAAAATCCCATGGTCAGGTGTGTCACAGCAACAACCTATTTCTTTGTACCAATTTTGGCTTTAGTCAGCTTTTTTTGCTGCTGTGACTAAAAGACCTAACAAAGACAATTAGAAGAGGAAAAGCTTATTTGCAGGCTGATTGTTTCAGAGGTCTCAGTCTATAGACTGCCAATTCCATTTCTTATGGCCTAAGGTGAGGCAGAACATCCTGGCAGAAGTGTGCTGCAGAGAAAAACAGTGGGAACATGGCACCAGGAAGCAGAGAGAGAGAGTTCTCCTCTTACCCCCATGACCTACCACATCCAGCCACACCTAACCTGTCTACAATTACCATCCAGTTAATCTCTAGAGAGGGATTAATACGCTGAGTAAGTTAAGGCTCTCGTAACCTAATAACTTTACTTCTAAACTTTCTTGCATTGTCTTAGACATGAGCTTTTAGGGGAAACTTCATATTTAAACTGTAACAGGAGGTTATATGTTGAAGCAAATAGCATTACATCAAGATTCTAATTTTGTCTTGGAGTTTGTACTATTTCTGGCATTGTATGATGTCAAGTATACAGAAGTGGATACAAATGTACACAAAGCTAAAGAGAGATAAAACCTGGACCTACAAAACGGTGTTGTATATAAATGATGAGTAAAACAAGAGAAAATCGATTTAGTAATATGAAAGGAAGAAGGAAGGAGTTTATTTTAGAAACATAATGAGCCAATAAAGAAGACTAAGAAGGTCCTAACAGTGATTTAGGAGTGAAGCCAGGTATGATTATGGTTGTTATGACTTGAATATGAGTGTCCCCCAAAAGCTCATATGTGAGATGATGCAAGAAATTCAGAGGCAAAATGATTAGATGATGAAAGTTGTAACTCAATCAATGGATTAAGCCACTGATAGAGATTACCTGGGTAGTAACTGAAGGCAGGTAAAATGTTACTGGAGGAGATAGATCACTGGGACATGCCTTTGGGGTTCATACTTTTCCCCTGATGAGCAGAGTATTTTTTTTCTCTCTCTCTTCTTCCATATGCCATGTTCTGAGCTTCCTTCCTTTGCCAAACCCTTCTTTCATAATGTTCCGCCTTCCCATGGGCCCAGAGTAATGGAGTAAGTGAGCCATTTATAGACTGAGAACTCTGAATCTAAGATCCAAATAACCTTTCTATACTTTAAAATTGTTCTTGTTGGGTGTTTTGGTCACAACACTGAAAAAGCTGACTTTTTTTTAAAGAGAGAGAAAGAGAGAGAGAGAGAGAAAGAGAGAGAGAGAGAGAGAGAGAGAGAGAGAGAGAATTTTTTAATATTTATTTTTTAGTTTTCGGTGGACAAAACATCTTTATAATATTTTTATGTGGTGCTGAGGATTGAACCCAGCGCCCTGCACATGATGCCAGGCGAGGGCGTTACAGCTTGAGCCACATCCCCAGCCCAAAGCTGCCGTTTAACAGTGGTGTAGCTAAAGTCAAGGCAAAAACAAGTTTTCAAAAATATTTTATATTGAGTAAGTCAAGTAATATAGAGAGGTCAGTTTATGTGACAAATACAATTTTTACATTATATTTGTACTATTGTACAAATATAAATATTGGCAACTTTAGAGCATATAGGTTTTTTCAAAAACGTAGTTATTATGGAGTTTTTATGTTTGAAGTCTATCCTACTTATTTATGGCAGAAAATTAAGTGAGATAATAGGAATGAGGGAGTATAGATAATGCTCACAAGTACTACTTCTGTTAACAAGTGTAAAAAATAATCAATTAAAATAAGAATGTGGGGATGGCTAGTTTGTTATTTTTAAGATGTAAAACATACTATGTGTTTATATACTGATGGGAATGATGCCCTAGCGTAAAAGGAATAGCATGATGGGTTAGAAAAGAAAGGGGAACTACATAAGTAAAAGCCTGAAGTAGGAAAAAGAAATGGGATCTAATGTAAAAGTAATTGCTATGACCTTTATAAAAGAAGCATTTTCTTTTTCTTTTGACAGGTAGAAATGAATAATATGGATAAATACATAGACATGTTAGAAAAAATTAGTTAGAAGTTGCCAAGATAACACTCAAAAGAGATTGAAAAAATGTGAAATATCAATCCAGGAAAGAGTAAAACAAACTTTCCAGAAATATCTACATAAAAGCAGAAAAGACTGAAAAACCACTTGGAATCCAGTGGTGAATTCAGAATTAGCAACTTTCACAGTTAAGTTTTTACTTCTGACAGTCAACAAATGGGGAGAGATGAGTTCACTCAGGATAGAAAAATGTCTGGATGAGCTCATGATAGAGAGAAACCCAGTGCTTTAGGCATAATGCAAAGAAGAAATTACTGAAATTCTTGTTCTGTAAATTTGAACACAGATGAGTATAAAGAAGAGGAAATATAAAAAATAAAATGAGGGAATGTTAAAAAATGTAAAAGTCCAGATGGGGTCAGAAATGGTTGAACTTCAAGTTGTATTGTGAATGATCTAATACACAAAAAGGTGGCAATGAAAAGTGCATGCTTTAAAATAAGATATTTTAGATGTGGTGCAAATATTGGTTCAATATTTTAAAATGGAGTATATTAAAGAACTGGCACAGAGAAGAACATATCTAAGGAGGCAAGCTGAAAACAGAAAAGTCATCTAAGACTCATTTTGCCTTACAACTGTGCCAATTAAATTGTGAACTAATAATGATAATACAAATATACACAGGAATGAGTATGCTTTCTCCTGGTATTACTAATGATACTCCTGTACCAAACAAACAGACAAGTAAAATTTTTGTAATAGTGAGATTTTGAGATTTAAAATAAAGAAAAAAAAGTAAAAAGACAATACCTGCATAAATTATCTTGCAGTAACTCAAACTTTATATCCCAATAAATACAGGCTTTCAAAGAGTTCTCATGTTATTGATTTTAGGGTCATTCTGCTGTTGGAATACAAAGCATACCAGGTCACATAGCTATGCCCTATAGGTTTTCTCACAAGCTGCAATGGCAAACACCATTCTCTTTTCTTAGTAGTTCAAATATGACAATAATTAACTTTGTTTGTGTACTCAGTACATCTTATTAATGTGAAAGGATCAATATATGATGCTGGGATTTATAATGCACTCACTGGGACAGAGAGCTCAAAATAGTCACTACTTATCTTAGTCTTTGGCAAAGTTACAATATGTGTATTGAATTTAATAAGCTTAGAAAACAAATGCTATGTGTTTCAACATATCACTTGTGTTGTCAGAAATTAAGGAAAAAAGAGGTCTACCTTGGGTGAAATACTCAGCGAAATTTTATAAAACACATCAGCTCTTTTGTTTGACTATCACAAATAAATCCAATAATATCATTTAGCATTGTTATATTAACTAATGAAAAATTGAGTTTTATGTTTTTAAAAATTATGTTGAAGGAAATGTAAGAGCCTCATAAAACATGATACATGATGTAAAATGGGGGAAAGCAGGTTAGTGGAGAAATTCAGTTTTATGGGTGGAGAAATATCTAAAGTAAAAAAATCAATTATTCTATTTTTCCTTTTATTTTTCTTAATGGTTTTCTTTCAGTTTTTAAATTTATCACATATGGGAAGGAATTAAAAAAAAAAACAAAGACTACCTTTCAACATCTTAGGTAATGAATGATGATTAATGGCTGCAAATCACATTTAACATGCATGCCCCGAATGACATTAGTCCTTTTACACAGAAGACCTGGTTCCATATCTTGTACTTGGTTATTATTATAATTATTTTTCTGTGCTATGAACGAGTCTCATCTTAAACTGGAAAATGCTTCAAAATAGAGATTCACTACTTTAATAAATAAAAATTAGTAATAAAAAGGTAAAAAAGAATAGAAATTTACATGCTCAATGACTTGGTTAAGCCACAGTAAGTTTTGTCTCTTATTTTTATCTCATAGGACAAAAGGATGGTAAATCAAATCCATGCCAACAAAAGCATTTAATTTCAGCAAGTAATTAAAAAAATTCCCTAGCTAGTATAAAATGCTTCTTTAGGGAAGTGACTTTCCAAACTGCAAGAAGGAGTAGTATCACAGAGAGGCCATAGAGATTTCGCTGTTAGTTGTAAAATAAACAGATCCTTACAGAATGGATATATTCTTACTCACTACTGTGCTTATAATGAGATTGAATTCAACTTCTCACGTACTAATTGTATTAAACTGTGTACATAAAAGTGATGGAATGGGAGTGATTTGGGGATTAGGCAAAACAATCAAAGGTTTGGAAGAATGATGTGAAATTAATATGGGATGTTTTGTGGCTTTTTTTTTAAGTTCCTCTATGTGCATTTCTCTACAGATACAGGGCTCCATTTATTGTTTTTTTTTTTAATTCTCTTTGAAGAGGAGCAGAAATAATAGTCTTTTGAATGAAAGTGGAGTTGAAATAAATCTGGAGTCATGATATATTTGTTTTGGTTCTGTAAGGTTTTATTTGTTTTGATTTTGTTGAATTTTGGTTTGAATGTGTTTGGTTTTTATATTCATGGGACAATTTTCAATTCAAAGATATAAGCAAAATAGTAACTTGAAAGGTATGGTTTAATAAAATAAGAACCTCATTCACCTAAAATCTATTACCCACAAAAAGTGATAGACAATAATCAATTTTTATCATTAGTTCACATTAATGAAAAAATCACATAAATATTCTAAATTACTAGTGAATACATTTTCAAATGGATTTGAAAGTCATTTGGATATAAATAATATTTACTAAATAAAATAATAGAATTATGTGAAAAGGCTATGAGATTTGGTCAGATAAAATGCCCTTTGCTTTAAATCATCTAATAGTTAACATCTGTGCAATAGTAAACCAACTGAAAATATTCATAATATGCAATGATTAGTCCTAGTAACTAGTAACTATTTAAATTATTGCTTAACATCTTAGGGATGGATAAGAACAAACATAATGCTAAGATACCAAGATGAGTATGCATGTCCTCTCAGCCTATCATTTCTCCAACAATTATTGTTTAGCTAAATGTATTTATTGTTAAATACAATTAAAATGAAACTACCAATTACTCAAGTTCAAGAACCAGGAAAATCTATTGAATATTCATACTTAGTAGTACTTCAAGAAAGCTTTAGAGCACAAAGTAAAATTAATTCACATAGTGAATTCACACACACACACACACACACACACACACACACACACACATTTTCCCTTAGGTTAAAGAATAAAGCTAAAATCACTCCTGTGGTTTGACTATTTGTCCCCTCTGAAATTCACATTGAAATTTGGCTGTTGTGATGGTGTTAGGAGATAGTCTTGGGGAAGTGATAAGGCCACAGGGCTGAATCTTCATGGGTGTGAGTAATGTTATTATAAAGGAGTAAGTTTCACCCTCTGGCTCTCTGTCCTTCCATTTTCCACTCTGTAATGATGTAACAAGAAGACCATCACCATGTCTTATACCTATATCTTGAACTTCTAGACTCCAGTCTATGTTATTCTGTCCATAACACCATAATATGGTCTCAAGCAGATGTAAGTTAGAAGAGAAATAACATTTTATAAAAGTGCATAGCATGCATAATCCAAGTATTACAATTTGTTATTCAGAAATAGCCAACTGTTTTTCCTATAACAATTTAAAAGTTTCATAAGATATTTACAGACATTGCAGCTATTTTATGCTAATTTGTAAATGAGAATGCTTAAAATCCTTTATTTCACTTTGACCCTTCATGTTCTAATTAAGTGTTTTAATTTTTCAGGTCAGTACAATATTCTTCGTATATGACCAAAAATATGATGTACATACGATTCCATTATTACACTGCATACATGGTAAATGCAGATTATTTATATTTCTCTTCATTGTTTCACTAGTAAAAATGGTGAAAGAGCACAAAATATAAAGAATTAATTTAGCTTTTCATTTTAATTAGGCATAGGTACCTGATTAGATATTAGGTCTGTATTTAAACCTTGGACACCTAGATTTAGAATTATTATGATTAGGGCATAATTAGCTACTCAAATCAATTATGTCATTTAAATTTATCAATTTTGTTGCTAAAATTGTTGCATAATTAATCCTAATATTATTCATTATAACTCATCATTAGCAGTCTAGAAACTCTATAGATGAAAACTGAAATAATTCTGAAAAGCACTGTGCAAGCAGAATCACTATCACATTTGTATTGATTACCTACTCCTTCTATGACTAATAATGTAGAAGTAATAGCAATAAATTTAACTTAAACTTTGTACATTATATATTACTAGTTTCTAGAATCTTTTCAGTCATTTGACAAAATGCATCTTGCATATTAGATGACCTAACTTAATACAGTTTAAGAACAGCATTACATTCAGATTGCTTTTCCTGTCAGCATGAAAATAATAGTATTGTTGAAGTAAAATATCTCAAAATAAGCATACAACCCTATAAAATATATTAGCAATATACTTAAAATAAGGGTATACAAAGCACAAAGAAATCATCATACTGATTTTATTTTATAAATGCAAGCTTTTCATAGTATTAATTTTTAGTATTTATTAAATCTTGTTTAGAAACTAAATTTGGTTGGAAAACATTTAATAATGACTCTAATGGGAAAAGCCTTTCCAATAAATGTTGAAATAAATGGATACCTACCTACATGCAAATAAATAAAATTAGGCCCTCGTTTCAAAGTGTGTGTGCATGTGTGTGTGCATGCATATGTATAAATGGCCTTAAAATGAAAATGTAAATATAAGACCTGAAACTTATAAGTACTGGAAGAAAATTCAGATGAAAAATTCACTTTTTGCACAAGCACAAACAATATACAAAAACAAATGGTATTATAAAAAATGAAAAAAAAAATTCCACAAAGCAAAGAAAATAATCACAATTGAAGAGACAATGCAGAGAACATTAGAAAATATTTTAAAACCTTAAAGTTAATAAAATATTAATGTCCAAATTATGTAAGAAACATAATAGCAAGAAAACAAATAACCTAATTTAAAAATGGGCAAAGGTCAGACGTCAGTGTTGAACATCCATCATTTCAGTACTTGGCAGGCTGAGGCAGGAGAGTTGCTTGAGCCCAGGAGTTTGAAGCCAGTCTGGGCAACACAGTCTCAAAATAAATAAATAAAAATAAAAATGGGCAAAGAACCTGAATAAAAAGTCCTCAAATGAAAACATATATGTGGTCAATAGGTATGTGAAAATGCTTAGCATTGCTTATCATCAGGGAAAATTAAATAAAAAATACTATGAAGGATCGTATCACACTTATTATAAGAGCCACTATCAAAAAGACAAAAGAGCCCCTGCAAGGTGGTGCAAAGACCCTATACCAAAATAAAATTTTAAAAATGATGATGATGTAGCTGAGTGGTAGAGCACTTGCCTCACTCCTGTGTTTCATCTCCACTAGTAACCTGCAGGGAATTGATTCGCTGATTGGGCTAAGGTTCTCATTGTTAGGTCGGTGGGACTTGGTGGCGACTTAGTGGCAACTTAGAACAAAGCAGCCCAATCGGGAAAAGAACATCAATCAGATGCCTGCAGAAATGCCTGTCAATCAGCCAGATCTCCTGACTAACGCCTGTCAATCAACAGGACCCCCCTGGCCAATCCTGGAATTCAGCCAACTCCCCTGACCAACTCCAAGGGGGCAAGGGACTCTAAGAACACCTTTTCCTGTCCCAAGTCCTTCCCTTCCTGCTGTAAGCCCCATAAAAGTCCAGTCTGGTCGAGCTTCCACGCGGTTTCTCCTCATACCCTCCCCCTGTCCCCTCTGTGGGTCTGATCGAGTCCACAGCTTTTAAAATCACCTTCACAGAAAGTCTCAGGACATGGACAAAATGCAGACAACTTCTCAACCAGAATATAACACAAATGGCCTCTAGCCCAATTACCAATAGTGTCTTCCTTTTTCTCTAAAACCTCACACGCCCTATCTTCACTGACCACAGTCCTATTGGCATTCTGGTTTTTTGAGCTCCCAGCAGAATTAAGCTCTATTAAGCTCCATTTGCAACAACATAAAAGCATTTCCAGCTTGCACTAGTACCATCTCAAAATTCCTCCAAACAATTCCAATAAACTCCAAAGTCTTCTGAGCCACATGGTTAGGTTAGTCACAGCAAGGAGCTCATTTTTCATATCAATTTCTGTTTTAGTCAGCTCTTTTTTTTTCTGATGTGAATAAAACTGTCAAGAACAACTTTAGAGGAAGAAAATTTTATTTGGGGGCTCATGGCTTCAGAGGTCTCAATGCATAGACAGCTGGCTCCAACCCTTAGGGCTTGAGGTGAGGCTGAATAGCATAGCAAAAGAATATGGTGGAGTGAGCAGCCCACATGATGATCAGTAAGGAGAGAGAGAGAGAGAGAGAGAGAGAGAGAGAGAGAGAGAGAGAGAGAGAGAGAGAGAGACTCCATT
This sequence comes from Urocitellus parryii, assembly GCF_045843805.1. Lineage (NCBI taxonomy): Eukaryota > Metazoa > Chordata > Mammalia > Rodentia > Sciuridae > Urocitellus > Urocitellus parryii. The sequence goes on along the minus strand of NC_135532.1, from coordinate 55,508,360 downwards.
TGTCAGATACAAAATATATACCCCAGAAGCATGTTTCCAATGATGCACCTCCTCTAGCTACACCCTACCCACCTTCAGGTTCTACTCAGTTAATCCCATAATGAGATTAATTCACTGATTGGGTTAAGGGTTTTATAATCCTATCATTTCTCCTTCTTGCAGTTTTGCACATGAGCTTTTGGGGGACACCTTAAATCCAAACAATAAAATACGTATATGTCCAAAGGTAATGAAATCAGTATGCTGAAACAACTCCACACCAATGTTTATTGCAGCATTATTTACAATAATGGATATAGAATCAGTTTTCATTAACAAATGCATGGATAAAAAATGTAGCATACATAAGTAATGAAATTCAGTTTAGTCTTCAAAGAAAGTGAAATCCCCACATTGGTGAAAACATACATGAACCTAGAGGATACTAAGTGGAAAAAAAAACAGGTACAGAAAAACAAAAGAAAAACAAATATTACATGATTTTATTTATATGTAAAACCTAATAAAGCTGAACTCACAGAAGTTGAGAGAAGATTGATGGTTACTAGGAGGTAGAGAATAGAGGGATGGGAAAATGTTCAAAGAATACAATGTTTAATTAAAGATTCAAGAGGTCTTCTGTACAATAGGATAACTAACATCAATGTAGTATAATAATTTTCCTTCTATTGCTACATTTATAATATTTAATAAAATTGATGTTACATTTGTCAAATTGGATTTTATTTTCCTATGCATTTATTTATTCCTTTTATATCAGTTTTTGCATTTTTACATTGAGTATGATATTTATATTTCTGTAAATATTCTGAACACTTTACTCTGTAAGTTACTGCTAACTTATTGATATCCTTTAGTATTGTTTCTTACGTGTGCCAAGTGTGGCACCACAGGCCTGTAATCCCAGTGACTGGAAAGGCTGCAGCAGGAAGGCTAGCATTGGCAATTTAGAAAGACTAATACAAAACAAACAAAACCTAACTAGGAAAGGGGCAGGGAATGTAGCTCAATGGTAGAATCAGTGTTTAATTTCATAGTACTTTTGGGGGAGGAGAATCTTCTCACGTGAAACCTGAGCAATATTTATTCAAATTATTTTATCCCTATTACTGATATAGCATCTTTCTGAGCTTATAATTTGGGTGAAAATACCCTATACTCTTACACATAATGTTTAATTCTTGATTCTTTTTTATGTAAATTTTTCTTTTATTTATATATGACAAAACACATTTCAATGCTCATTACATATAGAGCACAATTTTTCATAGCTCTGCTTGTATACAATAGTATAGTCACACCAATTTGTGTCTTCATACATGTACTTTGGATAGTAAGGATCATCACATTCCACTAACATTAATTACCCCATGCCCCCTCTCTTCCTCTCAGATCCCTCTGCCCTATCTAGAGTTCATCTATTCCTCCCATGCTCCCGCTCCCTATCCCACTATGAATCAGCCTCCTTATATCAGAGAAAACATTCAGGAATTATTTTTTTTTTGGATTGTTTAACTTCACTTAACATTATCTTCTCTAACTCCATCCATTTACCTGCAAATGCCATGATTTTATTCTCTTTTATTGCTGAGTAAAATTCCATTGTGCATATATGCCACATTTTTTGTTATGCATTAATCTATTAAAGGGCATCTAGGTTGGTTCCACAGTTTAGCTATTGTGAATAAACATCGATTTGGCTGTGTCCCTGTAGTATGCTCTTTTAAAGTCCTTTGGATATAGATGGAGGAGAGGGACAGCTGGGTCAAATGGTTGTTCTATTCCCAATTTTCCAAGAAATGTCCATATTGCTTTCCATATTGGCTGCATCAATTCACAGTTCCACCAGCAGTGTATGAGTGTAATCTTTTCCCAGATCCTCACCAACACTTATTGTTGTTGTATGCACGATAGCTGCCATTCGGACTGAAGTAAGATGAAATCTTAGAGTGGTTTTCATTTGCATTTCTAATTGCTAGTGATGATGAACATTTTTTCATGTATTTGTTGATTCATTGTACATCATCCTCTAAGTAGTGTATCTTCATGTCCTTGGCCCATTTATTGATTGGGTTATTTGTTTTTTTGTGTTTAGTTTTTTGAGTTCTTTATATACCCTAGTGATTATTGTTCTATCTGATGTGTGAGGAGTAAAGATTTGCTCCCAAGATGTAGGCTCTCTATTCACTTCACAGATTTTTTCTTTTGTTGAGAAAAAGCTTTTAAGTTTGAGTCCATCCATTTATTGATTCTTGATTTTAATTCTTGTGTCACAGGAGTTTTATTAAGGAAGGGGGCTTAATCCCGCATGATGGAGATTAGGGCCTACCTTTTATTCTATTAAACTCACTCTCCTGGTTGTATTCCTAAGTCTTTGATCCATTTTGAGTTGAGTTTTGTGCAGGGTGAGAGAGAGGGGTGTAATTTCATTTTGTTGCATATGGATTTCCAGTTTTCCAGCGCCAATTTTTGAAGAGCTATCTTGTCTCCAATGCATGCTTTTGGCAACTTTGTCTAATATAAGATAATTGTAATTTTGTGGGTTAGTCTCTGTGTCCTCTATTCTGTACCATTGATGGACCAATCTGTTCTGGTGCCAACACCATGCTATTTTTGTTACTATTGCTCTGTAGTATAGTTTAAATTCTGGTATAGTGATGCCACTTGCTTCACTCTTCCTGCTAAGGATTGCTTCAGCTATTCTGGGTCTCTTATTTTTCCAGATGAATTTCATGATTGCTTTTTCTATTTCTATGAGGAATGCCATTGGGATTTTGATCAGAATTGCATAAATCTGTACAGTGCTTTCAGAAGAATGGTCTTTTGATAATATTAATTCTGCCTATTCAAGAGCAATGTAGATCTTTCCATCTTCTAAGGTCTTTTTTGATTTCTTTCTTTAGCTTCTGTAATTTTCATTATATAGATCTTTCACCTCTTTCATTAAGCTAATTCCCAAATTTCTTTTTTTAGGCTATTGAGAATGGGGTAGTTTTCCTCATTTCTCTTTCTGAGGATTTGTCACTGATATACAGAAATGCCTTTGATTTATAGGTGTTGATTTTATATCCTGCTGCTACTTTGCTGAATTTATTTACTAGTTCTAGGAGTTTCCTGGAGGAACTCTTAGGGTCTTCCAGGTATAGAATCATATCATCAGCAAATAATGCCAATTTGAGTTCTTCTTTTCCTATGTGTATCTGTTTAATTTCTTTCATCTGTCTAATTGCTCTGACCAGTGTTTCAAGAACTATCTTAAATAGAAGTGGTGAAAGAAGGCATCCCTCTTTTGTTCCAGTTTTTAGAGGGAATGCCTTCAATTTTTCTCCTTTTAGAATGATGTTGGCCTGGGGCTTAGCATAAATAGCTTTATGATGTTGAGATATGTTCCTGTTATCCCAAGTTTTTCTAGTGTTTTAAACATAAAGGGGTTCTGTATTTTATCAAACGTTTTTTTCTGTGTCTATTGAGATGATCATATGATTCTTATCTTTAAGTCTATTGATGTTATGAATTACATTTATGATTTCTGTATGTTGAACTAACCTTGCATCATTGGGTGATCATGGTGCACAATCTTTTTGTTATGTTTTTGTATTAGATTTTCCAGAATTTCATTGAGAATTTTTGCATCTATGTTCATTACAGATATTGGTCTAAAGTTTTCTTTTTTTGATGTGTCTTTGTCTGGTTTTGAAATCAGAGTGATATTGGCCTCATAGAATGAGTTTCAAAGGACTGCCTTTTTTTCTATGTTCTGAAATAAGTTGGAGAGTATTGGTATTAGTTCTTCTTTAAAAATCTTGTTGAACTTGGCTGTGTATTTATCCAGTCCTGGCCTTTTCTTCGTTGGTAGACTTTTGATGACATCTGCTATTTTGTTACTTGAAATTGTGTGTATCATCCTGATTCAATTTGAACAATTCATATGACTCTATAAATTTGTTGATGACCTTGATATTTTCTATTTTATTGGAGTACAGATTTTCAAAATAATTTCTAATTATCTTGTGTATTTCTCTAGTGTCTGTTGTGATATTTTCTTTTTCATAGGGTATGGTAGTGATTTGAGTTTTTTCTTTTCTTTGTTAGCATGGCTAAGGGTCTATCAATTTTATTTATTTTTTCAAAGAACCAACTTTCTGTCAATTATTTCTTTTGTTTCAATTTCATTGATTTGAGTTCTTATTTTAATTATTTCATGTCATTTGCTGCTTTTGGTGTTGATTTGTTCTTCTTTTTCTAAGGCTTTGAGATGTAATGTTAAGTCATTTACTTGTTGATTTTTTCTTCTTTTAAGGAATGAACTTTATGTGATGAACTTTACTCTTAGAACTGCTTTCATAGTGTCCAAGAGATTTCAATATGTTGTATCTGTGTTCTCATTCACCTCTAGAAACTTTTTAATCTCCTCCTAGACATCTTCTGTAACCCATTGTTCATTCAGCAGCATATTATTTAGTCTCCAGGTGTTGCAGTGGATTTTATTTCTAATTTTATCATTGATTTCTAATTACATTCATTTATGATCTGACAGAATGCAGGGTAGTATCTCTACTTTTTTTATATTTACTAAGAGTTGCTTTGTGGCATAATATATAATCTGTTTTAGAGAAGGATCCATGTGCTGCTGAGAAGAAAGTATATTCTCTCATTGAAGGTTGCAATGTTCTACGTATGTCAGTTAAGTCTAAGTTATTAATAGTATTATTGAGTTCTATAGTTTCTTTGTTCAGATTTTGTTTGGAAGATCTATCTAGTCATGAAAGAAGTGTGTTAAAGTGACTCAAAATTATTGTGTTGTTGTCTATTTGACTCTTGAACTTGAGAAGAGTTTGTTTGGTGAACATAGCTGCTCCATTGTTTGGGGCATATATATTTATAATTGTTAAGTCTTATTGGTGCATGATTCCTTTGAGCAGTATATAATGTCCTTCACTATTTTTTTTTGATTGACTTTAGTTTGAAGTCTACTTTATTTGCCATGAGGGTGGAAACCCCTGCTTTCTTCTACAGTGCATGTGAGTGGTATGATTTTTCCCAACACTTCATCTTCAGTCTGTGAATGTCTTTTTCTATGAGATGTGTCTCTTAGAGGCAGCATATTGTTGGGTCTTTTTTTTTCCCCCAATATGCTAGTCTGTTGAGTTTAGGCCATTAATATTCAGAGTTATTATTGAGACATGATTTGTATTACCAGCCATTTTTGTTTATTTTTGGCATTTAATGTTATTTGGTTTCTCCTCTGATTAGATTTCCCTTTAGTGTACTCCAACCCTCTGCTGATTTTCATCATTATTTTTCATTTTCTCTTCTTGGAATATTTTACTGAGGATGTTCTGTAGTGCAGGCTTTCTAGTTGTAATTTTTATCATGGAAGGTTTTTATTTTAAAGTTTAGTTTTGGTGGATATAAGATTCTTGGTTGGCATCTATTTTCTTTCAGAACTTGGTATATGTTCCATGATCTTCTGGCTTTGAGGGTCTGGGTTGAAAAATCTGCTGAGACAGGAATTGGTCTTTCCCTATATGTGGTATGATCTCCCTCTCTTGAGGCTTTTAAGATTCTATCCTTATTTTGTATGCTAGGCATTTTCATTATAATGTGCCATGGTGTAATCTGTTGTAATTTTGTAAATTTGGTGTCCTGTAAGCCTCTTGTATTTGGTTTTCCATTTGTTCTTCATGCTTGGGAAAATTTCTAATATTATCTCATTGAAGAGTTTGTGCATTCCTTTGGTTTGAAACGCTGTGACTTCCTCTATCCCCCAAACTCTTAGATTTGGTCTTTTGATGTTGTCCCATAATTCTTGGATTTTTTTTTCATGTTTTCTAACTTTCTTCACTGTGTAATCAACTTTATTTTGCAGATTATAAACTTTTTCTTCATTATCTAGCCTTTTTGCTTTCAAGTTATCTAGTCTGTTGGTTATGCTTTCTATTGAGTTTTTTATTTGATTTATTGTATCTTTCATTTCAAGGATTTCTGACTGGTTTTTCTTCAGGGTCTCTATCTCTCTCTTGAAGTAATCATTTGCTACCTATATTTGCTCTCTTATCTCATTGTGGAGTGATCAATTTTTGCTTGTATTTGCTCATTTAGGTCATTCTTTAATTCACAGATCATTTTAATTATGAACCTTCTGAACTTTCTCTCAAGACATTTCTCAAGACATTTCATCAACTTCACTGTCCATGGGTTCTGTTATTAATAGTGTCCTGGTTTAAGTTTGGGGCACTTTCCTCCCTTGTTTTTTCATGTTGTCTATATGTCTTCTTTTCTTGCATTGTGGATCTGAGATATTACAGTTTCTTTCCTATATTCTTATAGTACCTGTGCAGGTTGTCTGTACCTCACCTTGATGTTTGGCTTCCAGACCCTTCTGGTGTACTTCAATAGATACTACTGCATCGTGGGTCCGGGATCTGAATAAGTTGTAGTGGGTGGATTTGGGCCACTGGGCTTGACCTCCTGTGGTAGTCTGCTGGTAGGAAGATGAGGTCCTGCACCAAAGGCTAGGCTCTGGTGGTGTCTGCCCTGCTGGGGGAGGAGTGAACCAGGCCTACTGATATCCTGGATCCCACACGGGCTGGTGTGGACTGGTCTTAATCCTTTATTCTATATTCATTCTTTTCACCAGAATAATTTTATTAATATTTATTAAATCATAATATTCATCTGCTAACAATCATCTAAAAAACTTTTCTTACACTTTTATTTGTTTTAATGTATATCTGTAGGCTACAAAACTCCATGAGTTCTCTATTCTTAGGTCTATAAAATTATTTCCTACAAGTCTTCCTCTTTTATCTATTTATACTATAATGTAAGCTCTATAAGATCAGAAAGATTTATCTGTTTTCTTCACTGCTAAATCATTATACCTTAAAAGAAAATGTTGCATCATTTTAAAACAACAGAAAAGTATGTCAAATAAGGCGAATTTTCTTATAATTTTAATGTTTCACATAATAATTTCTACCAATTTAAAATTTCTAAGATGACTATTTTTCACTTAGTTTAAAATTTCAACCATGTATATGCTTATATATAAACTATTTTTTATCATAAAATAGTCTTAAAGTATATAATTATATAAAAATTTGTATTAATTTTATTTATACACCCAGTACCCAGAATTAATACAATTTAATATTTGTGTTGTCAATTTGTTATATCTTTAATTTAATTTTATCAACACCTTAGAGAAGTTTTTAGCAATCTGATATCAAGCAAGTGTTGTTTTCAGGAATGTAAGAAGTAATACTAGTAAGAAAATTGCCTACACTAGCAAAATAATGGTGGTCATTATTTTTTTCTGTTATAGAACCTAGTGATATTAATCACATGAAGGCCAATGAAACATTTTCATTTTGACCTTTACTTTCAAGGCCTTATTTTAGAACTCATGAAATGTTCTGAAACAATGTTTTTTAACAGGTAGATTTAAAAGCTACTAATAGGAAAACTGGCTATGGAAATTATAAAATAGTGTACATATTGAAAAATATGGTCTTGATCATGTCTAAAATATAGACAGTTTTATGTTTTGATAAATAGAATAAGTACTATACGTGTAGATTTTTAAATCTTATTTCTCCAAATATGAGAGTTTTTCTTTATGTTTTTCTTTATCAAACCAGGATAAAAATGTTAATTTTTAGTATACACTTATTTCTTGCTAAAATTTGGTCAATTTTTCTGAAATTGATCATCCTAGCTACATATCTTTATAATAGCTGTTTGGTCCTACAGCACGATTCTGTTCAGCACAGTAATATATTTTCATCCTTCTCTTGAGTTTTTAATTCATATGTGAAAAGTAGTAAGAAATAAAATCTTACAAATACTATGAATAATGAATATGCTAAAATTTAGTCTTAATTTATTTATATATCACTCTTATTCTCATGTTTCTATATTCTATGTAAAAATTATAATTAAAACAAAAAATGTTTATTGTCTAAATTCAGTAGGATATATTTTTTTAAATAACTGAATTATTAAAAGTATTCCTTATCACTTAAGTTAGTATGCTACGTTTACTTGATAAGCGGAAGGCAAACTACATCTTAAAATGAGATTTTTATTGAAATATGTGACCCATTAGCCAATAAACTTATCTGACCAGAATCTGTTTTATATATTTACACAGTAAAATTAATGTGAAATGAAGTGTATTTCTCCACATACTTGTTGCCAACTCATTAACATATACGTGTGAGAATTTTGTGCATCCTAATCTTGCACTAAAGACAGTTCAGTAATAAGTAACTTTTAAATAATAATGGCACATTAAAAAAAACCTTTACATAGTGATCACAACACACTTTTTTACAGAAACAATTGGCATAAAATGTGCAAAAATTATGCAATAAACAATGGTAGTTTGAAAAACATGTAATTCTTCCCATGGCAAGTTTTTAACATAGACTGAACTTTTAAAAAATGCAATCAAAACCATTCTCTTTTATTAATTTATAGGACTAACACAAACCATTGTTGTTTATGTTTGTTTTGATTTTGTTGTCATTGTTGCTTTGCTTTGTTTTACTGTTTGAAATTAACAAAGTGGTCATGGGGGAAGACAAAATTCCAACCTAACCTGAATGTTTTTAAACATTGCATTGGAACCAACAATAAAACAAATAACTTCTGATTAAATTTTCTAGTAGTTCTCAGCCTAACAGTTATTCTACTACTGACAAAAAGTCAATGCCAGTCCATAAAATCCTGCTCAGTATTATCACAACACAGAGAGAATAATTTGGGGTAGAAAATTAAATCCAATATTTTAAAGAATTGGGGAAGAATTGCAAGTTCCTTATTCCAAATTTATACAAAAGATTTTAGAAAAATAGAAATGAAATATATCTAGATATATACACTTTGAACTTACACAAATAAATTTGACACAATTACATAGACAGTATGAAGTTTCTGAAATATTTGATTTAAAAAATTTCATATAAATCAATAGAATTCAGAAAAAAATGACCAAAAATATCATAACTAAAGCAAACTATATTGATTTTTTCTTTTTATTCATTTATGTTATACATATTATTTGCACATATTCATGAAATGTAGTGTGATATTTCAACAAGTGCATATAGTGTGTCCTAATTCAATCAGAATAATTAGCATTTTCTTTAAATTTATTTACATAGAATTTTTTTTACTGTTATACATTTTTTTTATATATATACTTTTTTTACTGGTATACATTTCTATATATTCATAATTCTTAAAACTTACTTTATACTATCAGATGAACATAATTTGTCCATTATATATCATATATAATTATAAATATCTTTATTATATTATTGCAGTATCAAAATAGTAATAATTGTCCAATTGACATTGAGTAGTTTTTTCTTGAGTTTAGAAATTTTTAGCAAGTTTGGCATTTTTTTGGTAAATCTTGTTTCCAGGTGTAGTAGTATCTCTCCTCAACTACTGATTTGTTCACCTGAGCTGAGAATATTGTAACTACTGAACTCTTCTGCCAAAGCAGCCACAGGCAACATATAAATTAATAAGCCTGGATGCTGTGGTGCAGTAAATCTTTTTTTGTGAGGGTTTTAATTTTTTATTAACATACTATTTTCACATATTCATGAAGTATAGGGTGATACTTCTACACATACATATAGTGTGTCCTAATTCAATCAGGATAATTAGCATTTCCTTTTTCTTTTATACATGTATAATTTATACATAATTTTTCTACTGTCTTTTGTATTCCCATACCCCTTCCCTTCCCTTCATTCATCTTTGTCTAATCCAATGAAATTCTATTCTTCCTTCCTATTCATATTGTGTTTTAGCATTTGAATGTCAGAAAAAGCATTTGGCCTTTGGTTTTGGGGGATTGCCTTATTTCACTGAGGACGATAAGTGTCCAGGTCCATCCATTTATTTGCTGGCAAAAGTCATAAATTCAATTTTTGACTGAGTATCATTCCATTGTGAATATATACCCCACATTTTCTTTAGTCATACATCTGTTGAACAGCACCTTGATTGGTTCCGTAGTTTTACCGTTGTGAATTGAACTGCTATAAACATTGATGTGGCTGAGTCACTTTAACATGCTGATTTAAAATCCTTTAGGAACTCACTTCCTCAATAACATTCTTAAAGAGTAAGAAGTAAAATCAAAAAATAATAAATGGGATAGTATCAAACTAAAAATCTTCTTCACAACCAAGGAAACAAATTGAAGACATGAAGGAAGAGCTTACAGAATAGGAAAATTATTTTTACACCTGCACCCTAGAGAAGACATTAATCTCCAGGATATATAAAAAATTCAAAAATAAATAAATAAGTAACACCAAAAAAACCAAATAACCCAATCAACAAATGGGCAAAAAACTTAACAGGTGCTACTAGTTCCACAGCTCTGCCACCAGCCCATAGTTCAGTCAGCTATGCTAGCTAGCATTTTGCTGCTGGGCTTGCCCAGCCTAGCACACAGCTTCACTGCCAGACTATAAGGCTCATGACACAGCCCCAATCCACCTGGCCCATGCCAGCTAGGCCCAACAGACGTAAGCAGCTGCTTTGCCAACCAGCTGCAGCCCAGGCTGCCTGGTCTATCACTTCACAGCCAAGCCCACCTGTGCCAGTCAGCCACTTCACAACTCAGCCCACCCAGTTCATCATTTAGCTGCCTGGCCCACCCACCATAGGTGTGCTGGCCTGCCAAACAAGCTACTACACCACCTGACCCAACCAGCTGCTTTGCCACCTGGAAGCAACACAGTTTGTGCCACTTCAGCACCAGGACTAACTGACCTAGCCATCTGCTTTACCACCTGACCTGCAGCCTGGCCAGCTCACATCTATCTCCCAAAAAGGGAAATTGAGAAGACTTAAACCCCAACCTTCAATTCAGTGAGTAACACCCAAAAATGAAGTACTCAACAGCTGATTGTCCATATTCTCACATGTTCATATCTCAAGAATAAATTAAAAGAAAGTCAGATAGGCACAGACTGTAAACACATATACTCACTATTTTGTTCACCCTAGTGGAAACGACTGCTTAATTTCTTAACTTTTCACCATGATTTTTCCTTTTATCTTTTCCCCCCTGTTGTTTTGTTTTCTTTTGCTTTCTTTATTGGGGCAACAGGAAGATAACAGGGATTTAGCTCAGGGGCACTAAACCACTCAGCCATGTTCCCAGCCCTATTTTGTATTTTATTTAGAGACAGGGTATCACTGAGATGCTTAGTGTTGCTCCATTGCTGAGGCTGGTTTTGAACTCACAATCCTCCTGTATCAGCCTCCAGAACTGCTGTGATTACAAGTGTGTGCCAGCAATTTTTTTTGTTTGTTTTATTTGAATGTGTATTGATTGTTTCAGTCTCTTGTTCATATACACATTTGTTTCTCTCTCCTCATTTCAAGATTTTTTTGAAGTTGTTATTTTCTCAATCTCTGTGTTTAAAGGGCTAGAGTTTTTGATTAGAATATTTTGATTCTGTCTTGTATATTCCTTGTCACTGCTCTATCTTCTTTGCCTCCTTCTCTCTAATTTTTATAGTTGGCAGCCAAATTTTATTCTTTCTCTCCTTCTTTACATTCTTACTTCTATTGTTTACATTCTTACTTCTATTGTTTCTGATTAACAACATACTCTAAGAAACCACTACATCTACTCATTCACCTTTTGAAATTGCAAACACTTTTCTATCTTCCTATCTCTTATTCTTTCCTCATACTCAAATCTATCCTTAACACATCTTAATACTAATTGATGCATATAACATCTACCACTACCATCAATGTCACAGCAATAATTAATACAGTGGAAGTAATAGATAACACCTATTGCTTGATTTTATGCCAGACATAATCTATGATTATTTACTTTTTTCTGATAAGTATCGCTGATACTGCTATTTCTGCATATTTACCATTTAACACTATAGATATTAAAATAGAAACCAAGTACCCAGTATACTACTACATATTGTTTACATAGATTTTTGCTATTATTGCACCCCCCACTGCTTCAGATTCATCCAGAGATATGGGTAGACCAATAATAAAAAAAAAAATCCCGAGGAAATAAGCCATCCCAAACAACACAGAATATCTTAAACAACAGACTTCAGTGAAACCACAGTGAAGGAAGTGTCAGAGTTGGAATTCAGTAAATTCATAGTTAAAGTGTTCAATGAATTAAAAGATGATATAATAAATGAAATCAGGGAGAAGATATAAGAAGTAAACGATTGCTTTTATAAAGAGATAGAGATCCTAAAGAAGAATCAGTTGGAAATCCTCAAAATAATGGAATCAATAAACCAAATAAAAAAAAATTGGAAATCATCACAAACAGACTAGAAAACTTGGAAAAAAGAATTTCAGATACTGAAAAACAAAATATAGAATCTTGAAAATAAAGTGACCATGAAGAAAAGATGTTAAGAGACCATGAACAGAACTTTGAATAAATATGAGATAACATGAAAAGACAAAGTTTTTGATTTATCAGGAGAGATGAAGGCTTGGAGATTCAAACCAAAGAAATGCATGGCATTTTCAGTGAAATAATATTACAGAATTTCCCCAAACATAAGGATAAAATGAAAAATTAAATACAGGAGGCATACAGCAAATTACAAAAGACCCACACTAAGGCACATTGTTATAAAAATGTCAGCATACATAATAAAGATAGCCTTTAAAGATTGCCAGAGAAATATGACAGGCCTTATTTAAAGGAAAACTAATCCAGATCTCAGATGAATTCTCAACTTAGACCCTGAAAGCTAGGAGGTCTTAGAATGATATATAGCAGGCTCTAAAGAAAATGGACACCAATCAAGAATACTATATAACCTGAAAAATTAAGCTTCAGAAATGACAATAAAATAAAAACTTTCCATGATAAACAAAAGTTAAAAGAATTCACAACTAGAAAGCCTGCACTACAAAACATACTTAATAAGATATTTCATGAAGAAGAGTTGAAAAATAAAGTGAAAACCAGCAAAGGGAGCAAATACACTAGAAGAATAGCCAATCAAAGGAGAAACTAATTCAAATTAAAAATACATAAATAACTCAAAAATACAGGGAATAAAAATCATATCTTGATAATAATGTTGAATATAAATGTATTAAAATCATCAATCAGAAGACATAGATTGGAAGACTGTATTAATAAGGAAGACCCAACTACATGCTGTTTCCAAGAGACTCACCTCATAGGCAAAGACATTCACAAACTGAAGGTAAAAGGATGGAAAAAAATCATATCATTCACATGAATCTTGTAAACAAGAAGGGGATTCTATACTCTGATAAAGCCAAGGTTAATCAAAAGGGGGAAAAAAGGCCATTTCATACTGTTTAAGATAATCATACATCAACAAGACATAATAATCTTAAGCATTTATGCCCCAAACAATGGAACATTTACGTATATCAAACTGCTGAGAGCCATAGCTAAGTAGGAATGACACATGGCAATTTCCTTGTCAGCCTACCCAAAGTTGCTTAGAGGGAGGACTCTCCATTGTGGGAATGGGCTTGCCTTGGACCCAGGTCATTTGCAGTGACATTGCATGAATGTTTGAGATTTTTGGATGAAAGGTGACCCTGCTCAGGGATTAGGGTGGCTCCAGGTTTAGGGTAGATCCTGCTGGATTAGGGTGGCTCCAGGTTTAGGGTGGATCCTGCTGGGAATAGGGCATATCCTGCTGCCTCAGGCACCCACGCCTTGATTTCCTGTGGAGTTCTCCCGGGGTTCTGAGAGAATTGGTACTCAGAGCCCGGTGGAGGGAGTGTATTTTTCCCAGAACGTGCATGTAGAGTGCCGGGGAGAGTTCAGGAATAAAGAGTTGCTGTTTGAATCTACAAGGTATGTGGTGGCTCTGTTATTTTGTGCCCAGCCAGACTGCAGCATCAAACAAACCCTTCTCAAATTCAAGAATCAAATAGAACACAACACAATAATAATGCATGACATTAACATGCCTATTTCAACACTGGATAGATTTTTCAAACAAAAACTAAATAAATAAGCTATAAAACTAAAAGTGCAATTAAAATTTAGACTTCACAAACATATATAAAATATTACATCCATAAATGACTGAATACATTTTTATCTCAGCAGCACATAAATTTCTTCCTTCTTTGGAAGGAACCCTTCCAAACTCATTCTGTGAAGCTAGTATCAGCCTTATAACAAACACAGAAAAAGAAACATGAAGGAAAGAAAAATTCAGACCAATGTCCTTGATGAGTATGGATGCAAAAATCCTATAAAATATTGGCAAATGGCATGCAATAACATATTAAAAATAATGCAGGGCTGGTATTGTAGCTCAGTGGCAGTGCGCTTGCCTAGCATGTGTGGGGCACTGGGTTCAATACTCAGCACCACATAAGAATTAACAAACAAAATAAAAGCATGCTGTCCATACACAAGTACAAAAAATGTTTTAAAAAAAAGTAGTGCACCATGAGCAAGTCTGGTTCTTCCCAGATATGCAAGACAAAGTTACAAAGATATAGTCAGCTTCTGACAACTATTAAACCCAGAAAAATGGGTTAAATATAGTTTTCACTGCACTAGACATTGGGAATGAAAGAACAATTATCCCTTAGAGATAAAAAATAAGTGAGATAAATCCTATCCCTATAGCAGATTACTTCCTAGAAATAATTTTCAAAAAGTAAAGCAGATGGAGCTAATTCTGGCCAGATTTCAAAAATATTTCTTTTAGGACTTTTTTCCCCTAATTTTATGAAAAATATCATGGCTACTTTGATATGGGAATTCATTGAATCTTTGTAATACTTTTGGTAGTATGGCCATTTTGGCAATATTAATTCTTCCTATCCAAGAACATTGAAGGTCTTTCCATATTCTAAAGTATTCTTTAATTTATTTCTTCAGTGTTCTATAGTTTTCACAGTCAAGCACTTTGATCACCTTGGTTAGGTTTATTCCCAAGTGTTTATTTTTCTTACTTTAGTCTAGCTTCCACATATCAGAGAAAACATACAATACTTGACTTTCTGAGCATTATATTCTCCTCTTCTATCCATATATAATTCACTCTTCTTTATGACTAAAACTTTATTGTATATGTATACCATATTTTCTTTATACATTCAACGATTAATGGGCACTATGACTAAAATATATTTGGAAGAATAATAGGCCCAGAATAGCCAATACAATTTTGAGCAAGAAACTGGAGTCATCACAATACCTGATCTCAAATTATACTACTGAAAGATTGTGACAAAAAAGCATGGTATTGGCATCAAAATAGACATGAAGGTCAATGGAAGAAAATAGAAAATATAGTCACAAACTAATATAGTTACAGTGTCTAACACTTAACAAAGGTGTCAAAAATTTTTATTGCAAAAAAAAAAAAAAAAGCCTTTTAACAGCGGGTGCTAAGAAAACTGTATATCCACACACAGGAGAATGAAACTAGATCCCTATCTCACCCTGCACAAAATCCAAATCAAAGGGATCAAGACATTGAATTAGATGAGAAATTGCAACTGCTAGGAGAAAACATAAGGATAACACTACAATATGTTGGCACATGTACCAACTTCCTTAACAAAACACCTAAAGCTCAGGAAATAAAGTGAAGAATCAATAAGAAGAATGAAATTAAATTGAAAATACTGTGCAGAGCAAAGAGAAGAGCATGAAGAGGAGAGAGAGCTTACTGAATGGGAGAAAATCTTTGCCATCTACCGCTGACAGGGAATTAATATTAAACAAATGAAAAACTTCTCCAAAAGAAGAAGTATAGATGGTCCACAGATGAGAAAATGTTCAAAACCTCTAGCAATCATGGAAAGGCATGTAAAAAATAAACTGATATTTTATCTTAGTCCAGTTAGAATATCAATAATCAAAAATACAAGTAATAATAAATTGATGGCAAGGATATGGGGAAAAAGATTCACTCATACAATGTTGGCAGGACAGAAAATTTCTACAACCAAAAAAATTCTATAAAAAATTTCTACAGAAGCAGGATGGAGATTCCTCAAAAGACTAGAAACAGAACCAAGATATAAACTGTTGGGAGCTTCCTTGGATGAACAAGCCTTTAAGTCCTGATGCCCTAGGGGCACTGAACAATAATAGTGTTCCACAGTAACTTGGGCATTACCCAAACAACTCAGATAACAAGAAGTGATTCCAGGTGCATCACCCACTGGGGTTGAGTTACACTCACCCTATCCTTTGTAATCCTACCCCTTTGCTGTTTGTGGGGATACAATGTTCCATGGAACCTCCCCTTGTATGTTCCTCATATAAGAATAAAGAATTCCAGTGGCTCATTTTTTTTTCCCCTGTGACCTGTAAGATCAAAGATCCTTCAGAGATTTTAAAAAGGTACTTCTGTGTGTTTGTGTGCTTTCTTTGTCATTTTCTTAAGTTGTTGGAATAGTCAGATTTTGTGAACCCAGCATTAGGTTGCCAGATAGAATAGATGGCAATAATAAACCAGCTATTCCACTCCTTGGTATTTTTTCTAAAAGAACTACAATAAGCTTACTGTAGTGATAAAGCACATCCATTTTTATACCAGTGCAATTCCCAATAGCCAAGTTGAAAAGATAAAATCAATTATTTGCACTACCCTGTTTATTGCAGGACTATTCACTATTCACTAGCCAAGATACAGAATCTACTTAATATACATGAGTGTCCATCAAAAAATTAATGGGTAAGGACAATATAGTCTATATAAAAATTAAATCTTGTCATTTGTTACAACATGGCTGAGCCGAGAAGACATTATGTTAAGAGAAATAAGAAAGATTAAAAAAAAAAAACTAAACTGCACAATCTTATTTATATGGAATATAAAGAAGTTGATTTCATTGAAATATAGAGAATAGTAATATCAAAGGCAAGAGGGGTAATAGAAAAAGTGAGTGAATGAAGACAAAGTTACATTAGATAAGAGACACAAGTTTTGTTATTCAATTGCACAGAACAGTGACTATAGTTAACAATAATATATTGTGTATTCCAAAATAACTAGAAGAAAGTACTTGAAATGTGCCATCATTAAGAAACGATAAGTGAGGTAATAGTAAGGATAATTACCATAATTTGACCATTGCTCTAATTACATATGTACTGAAACCTCATCCTGTAACACATTAAGTTGTATCAATAGAAGGCTTTGTGCAGAGTGGGCAAGTGCTCTACCACTGAATTTTGTTCTCAGCTGAGAAAATGACAGAATTTTTAAATACTTAGCCTGAAATGTGTCACAATTTTAATGCTTATGAGCTATAAAAACACATATTTAAATCATCATAATATAAATCAATCTCCTGGTGTCTAAATAAATTTAATAATCTAATTTAATTCAAAATAAGTATTAATATATACTTAATCAGTATCTTATAGTCCATACACGTAACAATGGTAAATCATATTTTCTAATAATATTCACTAATTTAGGTCACTCTTTGTTGGAGTAGCCCTATTTATTTAGTCTAACATGTGAAATTTTACTATTTTAAATACAAAATTGAAAATTGTATGCTTATATTATAATGACATTATTTTAAAGCTGTTTTTGAACACAAAAGAAATGACAAAAGCCATCAACTCATTATGTTTATTTTCAACTATGAAATTAAATTTTGTGGAAAATAAGAGCAAAACAAAAAGATGTTTTCTTTTTTACATTGAGTTTACGCACTGTCTCATATTATTATCCTCAAAATACACCCCCCTTGTTACCAATGAAAGAGAACTAGTGATATTTGATACACAGGCAGAAATTCTTTTACATATTTGAGAGTTAATTATCTATATTTGTGTAAAAACATTTTTCATGAAACTTTAAATATTATAAAATGGAGAAAAATGTTTTTCTTAAGTGAACACAGAAAGCTCTCATACACATTTTATATAATAAAAATCACTGGTCAAATCCTGAAAATTTAGGTTAAATCAGGAAAGAGAGAGTACAAATTCACTAAAAGTCTATTTGTGAACTTTTTCTATCTAAATTTTCTGTGTCATGAAAAAAGTACTTGAGAAAAGCCATTACATTATCTAAACTAGGTTTTCTAGAGAACAATAAAGAATTTTAAAAATTTAATATACAATTTAGAAATTTGATATACAATTCAAAATTTTTTAAAAAATGTACTTAGGTTTCTTTGTTTTACTAAAGAGATTTTTTTTTTGCATCAACAGAAATGTGTTTTTTTTAAGTTGCAAAAACAGTATACAAGAAAAAAATAAATGAAATACTAATGAATGTAAAAAGTCTTTTAAATAACTCTTACATTTTCAAATACATTGATTTGGATATTTTAAGCTTAGGTTTTTATTTAATCATAGCAGTTTAGTTGTATGCTTATGTTTGAGATATGCGTACCTTTTTTAATCTGTTAATGCCATTATACCTGTTAATTTTCAATCACCACTGTTCAAGGAAGTATTAGAATTGTTCTTAATTTAAAAAAATATTTTCAAATCACAATGAATACACTGAAGTCTATATTGCTTCTTTTAACTGAGGAAAAGTTTGCACTAAAGAAAATGTTACAAAATCACAAGAAAAAATATTTAAAAAACAAGTAATAAAAGGAGATAGAATTTAGAAAAAAAAATGTTTAAGAATAATGAGATTAAAACAATCAGCAAATTATAAAACCCACATGTAATTAAAATTAAAAACACCCACATGTAATTATTGAGTTTTGACTTTGCCTATCTCCTCTCATTGGACAATGTTCTGTTTCTGGATATTTGCATGGCTCACATCCAACAGACTGTAAATCTAGTGTCACTACAGGGTATAGAATGTTTACTGTTCTATCCTAATGCCTACTTTTTCTATTCAGATAAACTCTACTGTTTCATATTATTTTTATTGGTTGTTCAAAACATTACAATGCTCTTGATATATTTTTAACCTCTTCCTTCTATTGTATCAAAACCAACAAAAATAATATTTGCATAATTTAGGTAAAATAATTATAACAAGTAGACTTACTATATCACATTTTTTTATTATTTGCCATATGTTTTAAACTCTTAGGAAAGGTTGATGACAGATTCATCTTATGTTCAAAAACATTTTGTGTCAGTTGGCTTTGTATTGAATGTTACACTAGGCATATCATTCCAATCAAATGCAAGAACTTAGAGATCACTTCAATAAAAATGACTGAATTTAAAAAGAACACTGTATGAGCAACCAGACACAGTAGAGAAAAGATGAAATGTTCAAGATTGTATGATTAGTTCATGTTGAGTTTGCAAATGGAATCTGCTTTTTTTATTCAGTTAGAATTCATAATGTACCTAATACTTTTTTTTCCAGTGCCTTAGACCACAATTTCTTTTTCTAATAATTTACAATAATTGTTCCAAATGTTTCACAACCTGAGCAAAGAACATGAACAAAGTGGGGAGGAAGGAGAATAAGAATTAGAGCAAAGAACATGAACAAAGTGGGGAGGAGGGAGAATAACAATTAGAATGTTACCCTATTCCTCATCCCTTTCATTTTTCTGCTGGTTACTTTCTACCCTTTATTGAAAAGGAAAAAAAAATCCCATTTCAACATCATTTTCCTTTAGTACCTCTCTTTGCCAATCTGATTGTACTAACTCTGCTAATATTCCTCAATAAAGTAATAGACTTCAACTTGGCAGTTGTGATCCAGAGATTGTTTTGGTTAGTTTCAAAAACAATCAGAAAAATGTGGGTTTGACAGAGCAGTTGCCCGAAACTTGACATATACAAGAATTACAAATAGAAATGATTATTATTTACAAAGTTTCTATCGAGTATCATGTTAAACACATTAATTCACTGAAAGTCTGTCAAGGCCCTGCAGAAATAAGATGTAAATATATTTACTTAAGGCTATCATGTTTACAGATTAGATAATATTGCTCTTTATTATTTTTCGCTTTCAGTTTCATGCTCTCAGTATGTTTTTATCAGAGACACTGACTTATAATAAAAATTATGAAGGAGACAAAACATATTCAGGGTAATAGGGCCATAGATTTTGAGTTTTTTTGCCAGACGCAAGAGTCCAGTGTAAAGATGTTGTATTCAATGGGCGATAAGAAATAAGAGTTTGCATTTTATTTCATCTGAATCATTCATTAATTTTTGTGTTTGCTTGTGTGTGTGTGTGTGTGTGTGTGTGTGTGAGAAAGAGAGAGAGAGAGAGAGAGAGAGAGAGAGAGAGAGAGAGAGAGAGAGAGAAGGTGTGATGTCCATAAGGATACAAGGACAATAAAGATACAGTGAGAAACCCAACAACATGAGATCATCTTTTAAATGATTTAACATAATCTATGTTTCCCCAAGTTAAGAGAATGTAAAATATTGTCAACAGCAAAAATAGATAGTGTGGCATAAAAGGATGCAATATTCACTAATAACTACCCAATCCTTAATTTACAGAAATTGCAAGATTGACAAAGGGGTACTTACTTCTACCATACACAGAAGGAAAGCCAAATCAGATAAAAATATAAGCAATTAAAGAAGAGTAGCCAGGTAAGATCAAGACAAGCTTGCAACCTAGAAACTTCTATAACTACCTTTGAGCCACTGTTTTATCTGTATCTTAAGAAAGTTTTAATAGATGAAGTAAAAAATTGCCATATTATTGCATGATGATGTGCATACTTTTACAAGAAATCGACTCTACCCAATATAAGATGTTAGACAACTCTCATAAAGATAGCCTGTAAAAAAAAGATGTCATTTAAAGTTGCAGGTTGTTATGGTTTAGACATGAGGTATTCTCCCCAAAGCTCATGTGTGAGACAATGCAAGAAAGTTTAATAGCAAAATGATCAGATTAAGAGTCTTAAATTAATCAGTTCATTTCTCTCTGGGGGTCTCCTTCACTTCCTGGTAACCATGTCCTGAGCCACTTGCTTCCATCACACTCTTCTGCTTGGACACAGCACAATAGATTCTGTGGTCTATGGAATGAGAACTCCAAAACTGTGAGGCCCAAGTAAACTTTTCCTCCTCTAAAATTGTTCTCCTCAGGTCTTTTCATCATAGTGGCCAAAAAAGCTGACTGAAACAAAGGGCGTTTCTGCTTTTACAGAAGTTAAAGTTTATCTCTGCAATAATCATATTTTTAAGAAAATAAAAATATGTGTCAAAAAAGTAGTGTACATAAAGAAGTTGTTTTCCTGGGCATGGTGTCACAGGTCTGTAATCAATCCAGCTTAGGAGGCTGAGGCAGGAGGATCTGAAATTCAAAGCCAGCCTCAGCAAAAGCAAGATTCTAAGCAATTCAGTGAGAACCTGTCTCTAAATAAAATACAAAATGTGGTTTCATGGTTGAGAGACCCTGAGTTCAATCCCTGGTACCAAAAAAACAAAAACAAAAAAAAAAAACAAAAAACATAGTTCTGACAATGGAAGAAACATGATTAAATAAACTGATATTATCTAGATTTTAGTAAAATATGTATTTGTCTGATAATTAAAACATGATGAACATATAATATCATAAGATAAATTCTGTAATTTAAAATTAATTTTATTCTATCTACTTTGCCCATGTTAAAGGAAAACAAAAAACAAAACAACTCAACAGTGTGTGAAAGAAACTTAATAAACTCTAATAGCACTTTTGGCTAATATTAATTCCCTATTTGCATAGTGTTTTAATCAGCTTTTTCACTGCTGAATGAAAGACCCAACCAGAACAACTGTAAAGGAAGAAATGTTTATTTAGGGGCTCACATTTTCAGAGATCTCAGTCCATAAGTGGCTGGTTCAATTCCTCAGGGATCAAGGTGAGACAGGATATCATGGCAGAAGAGCATGGCAAAGGGAAGCTGCTCACATGATGATCAGTAAGCAGAGAGAGAAAGACTCCATTTGCCAGATACAAATATATACCCCAAAGCCACACCCACCTGACTTCAGTTACCACTCAATTAATTCCATCAGGTGACTATTTAAGGCTCTCACAACCCAATCATTTCCCCTCTAAACCCTCTTGCATTGTCTCACACATGAGCTTTGGGGGACACTTCATATACAAACCATAACAAATAGACTTTGTAAAAGAGTAAAATATTGTCATCCTTCATAGGGCTGCAGCTGTTTGGTTTGTGGTAAACTACACAAATTATTATGAAGTAAACTAAGATGTATATTCATGTTAATGTTTTAAGCTGTATTTTGTAATTTACTATAGTTATAATAGTAAATGCATTCTGTGCCTGCTTAGTTTTTATTTTGTGTTGCCTGTCTAGTTTTGAGCCTATTCTCTTTAACAGGAAGAAACATATTCTAGATTATTCATTGGTTGAAAGATTACAACTGGACCATGATTTAACCCCGTACTGCAATTCTTACTTATTATAAATATTTCCTCTGTACATTTCCAAGCATAGTATTTGCAAAGTCTTCAAAAGACAAATTAAAACTAAGAGGCCAGTTTCAGTCACAGATTCTTTCCACACCCATTTTATGTTACTTCTATACTTTTGTTCCTAATATAACAGTAAGAATAGTAAGAACAATATGAGTCTAATTTAAAAGCTGGATAGTGTAGCTAACTTTTTTTTTTCTTGTACCTGGCATTGAACTCAGGGTTCTTAGCACTGAGTCATGTCTATCCCTTTTTTATGTTTTATTTTGAGAAATGATCTCACTAAATTGTTTAGGGTCTTGCTAAGTTGCTAAGGCTGGCTTTGAACTTGTGATTCTCCTGCTTCAGCTTTCCAAGCCTCTGCAATTACAGGATTGCTCCACTGGTGTGTGGTTAACATTTTTATGAAACCCAAAGAGTATTTAATTCCTAATCAACAAGATTAATTTTGAAAGCCAAATGAAGATCCAATGAAGGACAAAAAGTACTAAAAATAACTAACTATAATTAATATCACGTTTTTTTTCTTATCACATTCAAAATATTCAAAATTTTATTTCTCTGTAAATATTGATAGGTTGCAACATTTTTCATTTTCTATAGATGTATAATCTTTCTATTGTTTAGTGGTTCTCTAATTTAAGTATATTAGAATCAGAAAATTACATATGATTAATTATAATCATTTCTAGCAGTGGATGAGGGCCAGAAAATAAATGAAAACAATTTTGAAGAATATTACTTTAAGATAAAAATATCACTTTCCTAAAAATATAATTAGGAAAAAAACTTTAAATGTTACATTTTTCAATCTCACCACAACTTTGCAGCTTATATCACTTAGCAGTTTATGAATGACTTCTTTCAAGATCTATCACTGTGATGGATGAATCAAGTGAACAAAGCACTGGAATCAGAGAGTAGATAAGTACTTCCTTAGCTGTGGCTAAATGAAAGAAAAAAAAAACAGAAAAATTAATGTATTCAAACATTAATGAAATAGCCCTTTAGGAAGAAAATATTCTCTTGAATAGCCATTTCCAGAGAGATAAAAGGCCTGGAGTTGAGGAAGCCAGACACAATCTCACAATTCTTGCTAGTAATATGGAGTTTAAATTAAGGATTGCAAGTCATTCTCAAAAAATCCAAGAGTATTATATAATACATTTAGATGTAATCAAACAAGGAGTTCTGGCTGTCATTCCCTTATTTATGAAATGTTCCCCAGTTTATATATAGTGTCAACACACCTAACAAAAAGACACAAACTTCTATGAAATATAAATTAATTTTCATTTTACCTAAAATAATCCAATAAAAGATAATTCAAAACTAATTCCAGCAGGACAAATATCCCATTGACAATTACTTTTGAAATCTGCTATCAAAATCTAAACAAATATGCTTTATTTAGTACATTAAATGTTGGTAAATATATTGAAGCCATAGTTCTTAATTATTTGCTAAGTTTTTTTTAGAGACTCTTTTCATATTGTCCTATGCACTTTCATTTGGAATTGAAGATAATGCTGAATTTCAAATAAAAGTAAATAAATATTCCAAGTTTTTCTCCTCGGTTTTCTTTTCACAGAGAGGTATGCAATTTTGAGTATTATGAAAGTAGTAAAATAATAAAATGTTTTAGTATAATATACAGTCTTTTTGGAAACTAGTTTAAGAACCTCTCAGCTTCAAAAAAAAGTTATCAAGAATAAATGTCAACAAACTTTATCCTGTAAAGGGCTGGATAGTAAACATTCAGACTTCACAAGCCATAGTGTCTCCATCAAACAACTCATCTCTATGGTGAATATATTAGCCATCTTTTTTGCTCTTGTAACTGAAAGATCTGACCAGAACAATTGTAGAGGAGATAAAGTTTATTTGAGGACTCATAGTTTCAGAGGTCTTAGTACATAGAAGTTGGGCTCCATTCCTCAAGTCTCAAGGTGAGGCAGAACATCATGGCATAAGAGTGTGGCAGATGATTGCAGCTCACCTGATGATCAGAAAGCAGAGAAAGAGAGATCTCCACTTGCCAGATACAAATATAGCCTAAAGTCATGCCCCCAATGTCCCACCTCCTCCAGCCAGACCCCACCTGCCTTCAGTTCCCACTAGGTTAATCCCATCAAGGGATAAATTAACTGATTGGGTTAAGATGCTCACAACCCAATAACTTCTCTGACTCTTCCTAAATTGTCTCACAGGTGAGCTTTTGGGGGGACACCTCATATCTAAACTGTTAACAGTGAGAAAGCAGACATAAACAGTATATAATTGAATGGATGAAGCTGTGTTCCAATAAAACTTTATTTATTCATTTATTTATTTTTTATTGATTTAAAAAAAATTAAATGACAATGGAGTGCATTACAATTCTTATTACACATATACAGCACAATTTTTCATATCTCTGGTTGTATATATATTATGTTAATTTGCCAGTACCTGATGTAAAGTCTATAAATGACAACTTAGATCTGGAGTCATTAACATGATTTCTGAATTAATGAACTTTCTAATCTTTATACTTATTAAATACTAAAAATCAGTGGTTGTTTCAAGTTTCATGTTTATGTACAATGATTTCAAGAAAATACATTTAAAAACTAAGAGGATAGAAATTAGTTAATTTAATCAACATCTCTTTATTACCTTAACATAAGTAAAATTATGTCCTTACTATGTATTTTTAGCAGTAAAAATAAAAATATAATGATTATTTTCTTCCATATTGTTTCTTTAAAATGCATACTGATTTACATAGTGTGAAGATCTTGAATTTGAAATTGAAAACAGAGATCTGTTAGAATTGAAAAAGTGTGCTAACATGATAAATTATCTGAATTCATATTTCTATACAATGTGGTTTATAACACTTAAATCTTAGAGATCTTATGAGAATACTAAAATAATACAACTTTTGAGTTTAACATATTATTATTTGTTAATTTATTGATCATTTTGCACATGGAATATATCTTAGGAATGATTGGCCCTAACCCTATAATATTAAAGAACTTTGGCTGACTCAAGATCACAAATTTTAAATGATCTATTATATTCTGTGATGACAATATATCCATTGATTTCAATAACAACTTTGGTTATGTTTAAAAATCCTTAAAATTAGATAAAATTATTGTGCATTAAAGATATAGAAATTATTACTATGCAGTATTTTCATTTAATATCCAAATGAGCTATTTAAAAATAACACACAGTTTGAGTAGTATGATAGTTTCTTTGGCTCTGTCCTACCTAAATAATTGCTATTAGTTAATTTTTTAAAAGATCTGAAATGCAATTTCTGTACCAACACAGAGAAGCTTAGGTTGTAGCAATTTAATCTTGTTAGTTTTATGAGTCAAATGAATAATCTACTGCTATATTTTATTCTAAAATTTATAATCCTGGAAGACTGAAATAATCCATCTTTCCAAATCATTTTTTACATTATATTCATAAATTTTGGATGCATTTGCTCCATGAGAAAGGAATAAAGGTTTCTGCCCAGTATCATTTCCTTCTAAAAGTTAAAGATTATAATATCAATTTATCAAAATGTCATTCCTAAAATAGAAAAAGTTTATGTGGTTTAATTATGCTCCTGTTATTTCACCATACATTTTATTTTTCATCTATTAATTTATAGGCCAATGATAAAGTCAGTGAAATGAACGCCACCATGCTGGAGTCTCTAACATTACATCAAAACTGGCACAGAATCCTTAAAGGTTAAAACACTCCTCTAAGATTACAAATTCTGAACTATAGAAATTGTCTGTTTAAAGAGAATAGTTTGTCATTGGTAGAATGTTTTCACTATGACACAGAAATATGAAAATGAAACATGACAAAATATGTGTTTATAAATGGATAATGTAAGTAGATATGCTTCTACATGAAAAAGAATATCATTATGGGACATGTCAAACAGAGTTCAGAGTCTTTCTGGGCTAATATAAATGTTTTAACTATTAAATGTAGGTACAATTATTTTAAAACACTAGGAGGATAGCTTAATGCAGAATTTTCACACACAAAAAACTTTTAGCTGTATTAAGAAGATGTTATAACTGAATTACTTCTGCAAAACTTGAAAGTATTTTCAAATCTTGTGAACAATTCACAACTACTCTTTGTTCCAAATATCTAATAGTTTTAGTCTAGATATTTTGTCCAATAGGACATAAAAAAGAGATTGAATAAAATTTTCAGCTATTTTTGATCAGTGCAAAAAGCAACCCCACAAAATAATTTTTGAATATAACTTTTTCATTGAGTGATTTCTCTTGTGTACCTGTAATCAAATATTTTATCTGCATGTAAAAATAACTTTGATAAGTATAACAAAAAGCTGATAATATGTCTCAATATTTAAGGATTATGGGACTTCAAAAAATTTGTTTATTAATCCAGTTATCAAGTTCTTTATTTTACAAGAATATTTGGATTGCTTTGTGCTCTTTATGAAGAGCAGTTATATTAACATCTAACTACAGAGTCGGTTTAATGTAAATTAGATGATATAAATATATGAGTACACATAATAATTTTTCAGTATATGTCATCTGAACACAAATCTTCTGCTTTGTAAATATTGACAACAGATAAAAGAAAGGAAACCCAGGAAACAAACTACAAGCACACATACATGAAAGTAGAACAAATGCATTTTCAGTTTTCTAAGTAAACACTGCTACATCATTCTGAGGATTTTATAGTGTAGTTGAAATTGATTAGTATAATGGCAAAGTATTTTGTAAATAGACAATTTGTTTCACATTGTCAGTGTTAACTGTGTCTCTGCATAAAATATTTTGGAATACAAAAGATTTTGATGATGTAATCAAATTGATAAAAACATTTTCCAACTAAAAGGTAAAAATATACTAAAAGAACCTTTATGAATATATTAAATATTAAACTCTGAAGACAGCCTTCAGAAGACATTTCGGATCAACTTTGTTAGAGACCCCCAAGAGTGCTGTAAGTTAGGTTAGTTCAATAAGTTCAGAAGTTTACTTCATCATCCAAATAAAAATGATAGGACTCTCTCTTCTCTCATTAGCTTTTCATACAATGATTTCCTTCACTTTTCCTTAACCCACCCATGCAAAATTTCCCTCTCTTCAAAGTGAATCAAAATTGAGCACACACAGATGTGCCACAGGGTACTTCTTAGTTGGTAGTATTTAGTATTTTGAGGGAGAAATTTGCACCTTTGTTGAATCAGAAAAGGGAGTAATCATCTGGCACTAATTGAAACAAAGCCTACACTACAGAGAAAATAAAAATGAACTTGTCTTTTCCATTGCAGAGTTGAATATTTACATTGCTCTTTCATCAGCAAAAACACACACCACGCGCCTGCTGTGTTTTCTTTTTCTGTTGAACCTCTACCTAATTAACAACCATTAAGATTCACACCTGCGGTGGCTTTAGCCTTTGCCTACTGCTCAGCGTAATGTTTTTTAACCCTTCCTTTTGCCTATGTTACAAGAATGATCACGTTGCTCGACCTGTTTAGTCTTTCAAAGAGAGCTGTTCTCAGTATTTGCTTGCATTCAAAGTCACTCTTGAATTCACCACAGCTGAGAACTCTGAAGAGGAGATTGTTTTTTCTGGAATAAGACATGAACAGGTGGTATTTCCACCTGCTGCAAGTCTTTCAATTTTTGTTGGCTCAAAATTGTTCTTGGACCTGGTATTTGAAATGTTCTCTTACATTAGAAACAGCAGAGAAAAAGAAAACAGGCCATGGCTTATTTTGTTACTAATAGTCTCATTACAGACATTCTCTAGTTGGTAATTGCTGGCATATTGAAATAAATGGGTGCATTGCTTTCTGGACTGGGTGTGGGAGAAAATAAACCAAAGAAATTGGAACATAGACTGGCTACTTTATTTTGAACATTAAAGAAAGATTTAGCCAATCAAATTGAGTAACTTATTTTCCTCATGGGAAAATTTGCAAAAGTCTCTTTGTAGCTGCCAATGAAAACACTTCTGGACAGACAAGGTTTTGTTGAAATTTTCACTGCAATTTCTTCTACACAGAATTAAGCACTTAGTCACTATCTAATTTAGGTTGTATCTGTTCTGTTTCTTAGTTTATTTAATGTTTTGGTATTTCTTGTCTAGTGGAATAGGAAAAATTGGACCCCAAATATGAATACTACATAACTGAAAAATTTACAGGCACAGGAAACATTATGTTTATCCAGTTGTAATTACAATCTGCAATAAAAGTTGCAGCATTTTTGTTCTGAACAAAAATAAAAACATACTGGTTAATATGGTTTTTGTATTTCTCCATTATGCTCTAACAGTTTTACATAAACTTCAGTGTAAATATCAACACCTAAAAGTGCTATGTGTGTATCCATTTATAGGTTTATTCACCATATGATTGCTGTGTTTTTATCTATTTTATATTTATATAAATCCATATTTCATAATGTAGCTTATATATATCCATATGACATATAGATAGTTATGGATATTGATATAAGCAAATGAATACACTATATATTAAATATATGCATTCATCTAAAACTATTGATTAAAAATGTATAAATTAAAATCCAGGGCTGGAGATGTAGCTCAGTGATAGAGTGCTGGCTATCCTGTGCAAGGCACTTGTTGATCCCCAGCATCATAATCGCCTCTTCAGAGTTCTCAGCTGTGGTGAATTCAAGAGTGACTTTGAATGCAAGCAAATACTGATGTTTAATATAATAATAATGATAATAATAATAATTCTATATGAATTGCTAAATTACCTAATTGATTTCTATAATAAAAAATTTCACAGAGTATTTTCCAGGATTCCTGACATTTCAAAAGATATTCAATAAATGCTAAACTCCTTCCTTGATTTTCTCTTTAAAATATATGTTACTGCCTACTAAATATTGCCTTCTCCAAAACTTAAAACACTCTATGTATAAGGGATAGTCATCCTGTCTTTCATATTGGAAAATCAAAGCATGTAGGTATGTCTGAGTCTGTATGAGAAGTTCAACAACAGACTTTCATGATTATACCTCTGACTGTTAGTCGTGTTCATCTTCTAGGATATTATTGTCTCTCAATCTTTAAAGGATATCTTCAAATTTTTGGAAGACACAGGGAATATAGTAGTACTTTTACAAGAACTATTCACTTTTTTTTCAAAAGTTTAAGTTCTAAGAAGAAAAGGACTGCAAAAGTATAATATCAGGGAGAAAATATAGCAAAGTTTTTCAACAGATGTGTTTGGAAAATTAGAGTTAATTTCAAAAGCTCAGACATAAATTTAATGATTTAAATAACAAGGATGAGAGTATGGGGGAGGAGCCTAGTTTTGGTCAGTTGGTTAAGGATTGATGATGGAATTTTGAGGCATTTTTTTTAAATTCCCTTCTATTGTATCACAATCCTCTTCTTGGCTTATCCTACTCTCATCTCACTTCCCTAGACTCTGGTGCAGTTATTCCTACTCTGTCAAATATTTATTTACTCTTTAAATATTTCTCTGGGTTTATTTTATTCTCATATGTCCCATCCCAGTCAACATAATTTTTTGACACTGTACTTCATTATGGTATTCCTCGTTCTTAAACTTACCATAATGAAGAAAGACATAATGAGAAAGACACAGACCGATTTAGAATAGAGGGAACAGACTGGGCAGTTAAAAAACACTTTCCAGTAACTTCCAAAATTGGCCCATGATTTTCTTTTACTTAAAATTCTTAACTTATGTTTGTGTGTGTATGTACACATAAATACATGTAATTGGAAAGAGGGAAGGGGGATCTGATGTGAAACAGGAGGTTCATCATGCCTACTGTGCTCTAATAGGTATGTTATCTGATCCAGAAGACTCATGTCTTCTCCACAAACTGCAGTAAAATTTGAGAAACTGGTTACCTAACAATAATTTAGATTAAAAGTATAGTAAAACCTTATAACTTCATGGTTTGGGGCAGCCATGAAGTAATTAATTTTTGTATGTATTCATGAATTTCTCTTTTTTATCTTTCTTACTTCTCTAGCCTTGTCCTCATATAGTGAGTAGCAATGGGCAGCTAATTAATAAATATTTGTTGACTTACTAGAAACATAAAAGAAAAAACAACATTAGAAAAGATGAGGGCTGGAGATGTGGCTCAAGCGGTAGCGCGCTCGCCTGGCATGCGTGCAGCCCGGGTTCTATCCTCAGCACCACATACCAACAAAGATGTTGTGTCCGCCGAGAACTAAAAAATAAATATTAAAAAATTCTCTCTCTCTCTCTCTCTCTCTCTCTCTCTCTCTCTCTCTCTCTCTCTCTTTAAAAAAAAAAGAAAAGATGAGGTAAATTTGATATTTTGGTATTGAATGTGATCCCATTTTTCTATTTGGAAAGTGTAGTTATTTAAAGACCTTTAATGCCCATGTAATAGATTTCCGTTTTAAAGATAATATTTTTTTTTATTTATTGAAGTAGAAAATCACCACTACTACTATATTGTTTAGCAAACCAAAAAGTTTCTAAATACTACATACATGTCATTATTTCGTATTATTCTTTTTATCATGTTTATTCCTTAGGTACAGTATAAGCATTGTAGTTGGGAAGCTGTAAAGTAAAAATACTATGAGACTTAATCTTTGGAGATAAATTTTTATGAAGAAGATAATAGAGTTATCTTGGATTTCTTAGGTGAAATAAAATCTTGGTTTAAGATATCAGTTAAGAAGTCAGAAAGTAGGCAAAGTCATGTAAAGTAGATGATTAAGGCAAATTTTAGCCTATTTTGCCTTCAGCTTAGAACAAGTGTGACAAAACAAGGGAGTTTTATATTGATTTAATTGATGCTTTTGATTTAATTGATGCTTTTGATTTAATTGATGCTTTCAGTGAATGTTTCAGTGTTTCACGGAGTCTATAGTCTCCTTATCTTCTCACAATTAATGATAATTTATAAAATTGAAAACAAAAGCAAAGAAAGAAGATAATCTCCAAAAGGCCAGATTTAACTAAATGATATTAAAAAAAAAGTTACTCTGTTAGTGAGACTATATTGGGTTACAAAAAGAAAACTTTTCCCCTCACTGAGGCTTTGAAGATTGTTTCCAGTGACGTGAAGGAAACATTAAAAAGTACCACATTTGATAAACTTTGTCTTTCTGCTCTTTACCAAGTTCACACACAGAGAATGCTAGTGAACAATTCCTAATGATCGTTTTTCCTCCATTTCAGCATCTTTCTCATACTAAAATTGTATGAAAGACACAAGAACCACTGTCAATCAGAGGGTTCAGAATTTAGACACTTTGTGATATATCATTGAGTAGTATAGTTTCCATGCAAACTTAGCATGATAGCTATCAAGATACCAGTAATTATCAGTTGGAAATTCAAGGCTGCCATGATAGTTTCATAATGAGAGGGATGATGACAGCCAGGGATCTGTGAGAAAACTGATCATCTAATTAACCATTCTGAGAAGGAAATTAATGGTCTTAGTGACTAGGGAAAAATTAAATAAGAGGAAAATACGTATCATGTTCTCAATAGTTAGAGTTATTTTAAAATATTTGGAAGATGGCATTACTCTAATGCATGCAACAACTGATAATAAGATTAAGAAAAAATATTACCATTCCATTCTAAATTCAAATCCATTCTATCCTGGCAAAAATTATGATATTTTTTAAATCGCTAAATTTTAAAAGGAGTCAATATAAACCCCATGAAAAACAATAATTTATGATAATTTATCTTTTATAATCATTTGTATATTTTTTAAATTTTTGCTATGTGTCTGATCTTTTTTCTTGAGATTTCCAGGTAATATTGCTAAGGTAGTAATTTGGATAAATTTCATGTCATTTACACATGAACAAATAAAAATATCTACTTTTAATAATCAGAAATTAGTCATACTTCCAAAATTTTTCCTTTATTATCATTACTTTTACCTTCTTAAATCTGTGTATAGTCTACTCCAAATTTTTGAACTCTTGATCCAGTTGCTATTTATTCTTAAGTTATTGTTCCACAAATAGGATGAAATTAACATAAAGAAAGCCACCTTGCTCTTGCTTTAAATTTGGCTTTGGCATAGAATTGTACTCAAGAACATCCAGTTCAATAACGCAAAGTAATTCAAACCATTAGACTTTACCTTTCCTGACATACTTTGGGCCCTATTCATTTATTAAAAGAGCCTGTCATTTATGATCATGTTTATGTACATGGTTACTCATCATCAGTTGTCCTTCTCCTGCAATCTATTTGCTTCAGAGAAGAACAGACCAAGACTCACTCACTACTGTTAACACAGGATACCGTTATATTAGACATTTATATGAGAGTTGGCCTTTCAATCTTGACACCACTAACTTTACAAATTAACTGAATGTTCATATTTCAATAGGTAATAGGTTTACATGTGAAACTTGAAAATAAAATTTAACATTTTTTTGCACATCTTCAGCTTTATTTTTATCTAATTTTTTATCAAAAAGGAAACATATTCAAGTTGAAGAAACTGTCATGCTGAAATTATCTCAGGCTTTGAGATTTGCTCATCTACCCTTTGAGAATTGTATAGCTCTGAACATCAGGTAGCTAATGAGCTTAGGGCAATGTAGGCAATAATCTCTTTTCCCTTAATACCTACACTATAGAATACAAGAATGTAAATGGCAAGTAATCAAGTAATCCAGTTATTGAACTGGATTTCTGCTTATGGATGTCACTGATATATGTTAATACAAAAAAATTAAATAAGACATGCTTTCTTCCTAACAAATAGCAATCTATTACATAATAGTTTTACTCAACAATAAAGAGATGTTATATCTTTTTTTCAGAATAAATACATGGCATGCATATAGGACATCCAAGGCAGAAAATTGCTATGTCCCATTTTATATCTGTAACATACAGGATTCTTAATTTAACAACTTGTTCCAGACTGGAGGGTAAAGATATGAGTTCAATCCGGAAATCTTAGGAAAAAAAGATTTACCCACCATCTTTGAGTGTACAAAATAATTTATCCAGTTAGAAAGACTACTTACAAACTATGTAAAAGGAGTCAAAATAAAGTCAAAATATTCACACATTCCCTGTCTTTCCTGAATTATCTTCTACTCGTCATTGAAAATTTTAGTTTCTTTTTTTAACACAGCTGTGATTTTACATTTAGGAAAAATTCTAATGTCCTCTATTTATGTCTTTCAATGTGGAAGGAAGGACATCTATTTTGACTGTTCTGAAGCATTCCAAGGTACAAGAGCAATAGTAATTGCTCACAAACAAAAATTACTGCTCTGAACTCAGTTTCTAAACTACCCTTTTTCCTAGTCTTAATTACCTAAATATCTCTATTTTAGTGTCATCCATTCCAACTCAACTATTGACCTGATCACTGAGGGAAATGTGCTGTTATGCACAATCCATATCTTGGATATTGTTTCCAATATTTACAGGTTTACTAGACAGTGAAAGCAACTCTTTTAAACAATTCTCCATCAGTTACAGAATTGGGTGCCAATCTGAGCAGACTTTTCTGTCTTCTGCTGGAGCTTTTGTAGCTCTATTGTAATTTAATCCACAATTTGACATCCTTTTAATTCCATGAACTAGTATAATTAATTCTTGTCACAAAATATTAGGTACAACACAAGTAAATGTTCTTATAATCCATACAAGTAAATAATCAGAAACTTATATTTGAGGGGAATTTTTGATTAAAGTCTTTTTTGCTAATACAGCTGAGTAAAAAACTATAAAGTAAATCACACTAAATCTACACCTCTGTAAAAGGGATGGAAAATATTCAAGAATTGTTTGATCAACTAAAAAAAATTTAAAAAGCATAGTGATTTGCAATTGCTTTTAGAAAAAAAATGTACAATGAACTTAGAATTCTATGTTTATTCTCATAAGAAAATAATATTGAGATTATATAAATTCATGAAAATCAGTGGCCTCTTAGTAAAGGTAGTATCCTCATCTAAAAATTGGAATTAAATGCCTTTCTTTTCTACTCCAACGTACTGCTCATCTCAACAGTGGAAAGCAAAGAAAACAAGTAACAGTTGTTCTCCATGACTGGACACAGGGAAAATATTAAGGTGCATTTGAATATATATGAATTAAATTGATAATCATATATATCAGGAGACACCTCTCTCCCATTTCAAGCTTTTCCTTTATACTTTTTTGTTAATGAATTTGAAAATCTCTGATCCATTTTTACTTTTAAAAATTTATATCTTGTTTAACATTCAGATAGGGATAAAACATGATCTAAAGAGAATACATCTATATTTAGGTGGAAATAGTCTACTAATTTTCAAATATTTTTAGAACAAAATTCAGTACATACTGTACTTTTATGATGTTATTTCCATAAAGGAAATTCCTGCATTAAATCTAAGCCTCAGAAAACATGTTCTGCTAATTTGTGTAAACAGATCTTATTTTTATATAAGTATAAATGTATATCCTAAGTTTATGTTATATTGCAGTTTTGAAAATTATTTCTAAAAATTAAATTATTAAAGACAATAGAATGTTAATAACATTTTATAGTTTTGCAAACAATTATAAAACAAGTAAAACCATTTTCCTTATAATTCACTGTACTTAAAATTTATGAACTGATATACTTATAAACACTGGCTCAGATCCAAAAAAGAAAAAGTATGATTAATACTGTATCTTTGCAGTCTATCAAGTGAATCAAACAAATGAATATCTACTAATAATCCACACAATGGATATATATTGATATACATGTCAAATGTTAGTACATACTGCTAATGGCCTATGGAAAATAAAAGATTAGTTTTTATTTAGGAATAATCATGTTTAATACATATGCTATAAAAGTGATTAGTTTGGTTTTTTAAATTTGACTTCTGAGGAGTAAAATTTTATTATTTAAAAAATATTTTTAAATGTACCCATTGTAGGGCTGGGGATGTGGCTCAAGCGGTAGCGTGCTCGCCTGGCATGCGTGCAGCCCGGGTTCGACCCTCAGCACCACATATCAACAAAGATGTTGTGTCCGCTGAGAACTAAAAAAAATAAATATTAAAAATTCTCTCTCTCTCTCTCTCTCTCTCTCTCTCTCTCTCTCTCTCTCTCTCCTCTCTCACTCTCTCTTTAAAAAAAAAATAAATAAAAAATAAATAAATGTACCCATTGTATTCATGTCCTAAGCTGGTAACTTAACATGTTTGAATTGGTTAATATTATTCTAATTCTTAATTAGAATAGTATTGTTTTAAGGCCTTTGAAATAATTAGAATAATATTAATTTTAAGGCAATTACTACAAATTTACAGTAAGAAAACAAAGCATTAACACAAATCAAGGATTTTAATTGCAAAGAAAAACATCTCAATAAAAATTTGTTGGCAACCAATTTAACCTGAGCTCTACTTAAACTACCTTCAAAAGAATACAAATTTTACAGTAATATAAACATGCTCATTCATGCAGAACAGCAAGTGTCAAAGGAAAAGGCTAATAGTTTCATAAGCAACTTTAACAAGAACACTATATAATAAATACCATGAGGACTGACAGTTCTAATCAGTTTGTAGGTAACCTTCAAACTTGCAAGTACAGATTTGAAAATTAGGATCTTGTATTCTGCTAGTTATTATAAAATGATCAACTGATCATTTACAGAAATATCTGATTTAATACTTATACTTAGTTGAATCATCTCAAAAGGTGACAGATCACATAGTTTAATTAAATTATTTATATTACTATATTATAAATTGATAAATATTTAAAATATTTTATCAGAAAGAAACATACTTTTACAGTTATAATCCCATTTAAGTTCACATTATGATTAATATTTGTACAAGCATTAACAACAAAAAGAAACTACATTTTAAAGGAGAAAATAGTGCTTTGTACCATAGTCTGGTTACTTTAACTCAAATGGGGAAGAGTACTCTGTTATCAGGCCAATTTGCAAACCCTCTGAGGATCACAAAGTGCTCAGTTATAAATAGCATGTCTTGAGTACAAATCATTGTCAAAGAAAATGTTTTTTGTACTATGACAGAATAATGGCCTTGCTACTGTCAATCTGCAGTAAGTGTAATCGAGCTTGACCTCAAGAAGTCTTTTAACTCTGTCCCACATGGCATACTCATCAACAAGCCAGGAAAACAGGGTTTAGGTTGTGCTATTGCTGACTTGATGTGAAAGTCACTGGAGTGTGGTACTCTTGAAGTTGTTATTGATGGTTCATGCTTGACCAGAATGTATGGAATGGAATAAGGGAAGGACTGGTTTGTATTTGAACAAGTTGTAGTTGTAGAACATGAAAATCTAAATCTTAAATAATTTCCAATATATGTGAATTGTAACTTGCCCTATTTACTAACTTCTCTCACTATTTATAATTAGGAAGGGTAACTAATTATTAAAAGTTCTCATGATAAATGTTAACATGTTTTATACTTTTAAAAATACCTATTTTTATCTTCAATTGACATATAGCAATTGTGCATAGCTATTGGGTACAACATACCATTTCAATACATATATAAAACACATAATGGTCAGATCATGATGGTTTACACAACTATTTCTTTATACTGAGAACATTCAAATTCTCTCAACTAGCTTTTGGAAATAATTGTGTCAACTATATTAAACTATGCTATGAGACATTAGAAGCCATTTTTCCTGTCCAACTTCACCCTTCTCTATATATTCTCTCTCCCCCACATTCTTTCTAGGCTAGGTCAATCACTAATCTATTCTCAAGTTGTATGAGAAAGCATTTTAATTTTATTATGTAAAGTGTGACCATGCATTGGTTTTCTTTCTGTGCCTAATTACGTTTACATTATGTCTTCTAGTTTTACCCATGTTGTTGCAAATGAAAAAAAATTCATTCATATATATATATATTTCATTTCATTTATTCATTTGACAATGGAAATTTAGTTTGACTTGATTCCATATCTTTGCTACTGTAGTGCTCTAATAAACAAGGAAGTACAGATGTCTTTCCATATACTAGTTTTATTTCCTTTATACTGTATTGGGGGTACTAGATTAGAACTAGAGTTCTATTTCAATTTTTTGAGGAAATTTCATACTGTTTCCATATGGTTGTGCTAATTTGAATTCAAATCAACAATATGTGAGAGTGTCCTTTCTCTTCATCTTTGCATTTGTGATTTTTCATCTTCTTGATAATAGCCATCCAAACTGGAGTAATATATTCCATTGTGGTTCTTTTTGCATTTAATGGAGGTTAGTGATGTTGAATATTTTTATATATACTTGTAGGTTATTTATATATGTTCTTTTAAGAAAAGTCTCTTCAGGACATGTACCCCATTTTTGGTTGGAGTATTTGTGTTTAGTCTCATTTTAATTACTAACATATTCTTCATGTCAATCTCCTACTTGATAAATAGTTCACAGATGTTTTCTTCCATTCTATATATTGTCTCTTCACTCTGTTGATTGTTTCCTTTGGTGTTATTTTGTATGTTTGTGTGTGTGTGTGTGTGTGTGTGTGTGTGTGTATAAAATAGAATATTATATATACATATATATGTAATAGAAAATTTCTAACGAATGAAAAGAAGCTATCATGATTGTGTTAGTCAGCTTTTCATTCATATTATAATATACCTTAGATAATCAACTTAAAATTAGCTTATTTTGACTGATAGGGCTGGTGGTTTCATGGCTGATTGACCTTATAGGTTGGGGGCCTGTGGTAAGACAGAACATCATGGCAGGAGCATGGGGCAGAAGAAGCTGCTCACTTCAGAGCAGCCAGGAAACCAAAGAGAAGAAAAAAGAAAGTCTGAGGCCCCAGTATCCCCTAAGGGCATGCTTCCAATGACCTGATCCCATCTATTCAAGTTTCCATTTTATCACAATAGTCCCACATTATGGGAGCTAAGCTTTTACTATATCATCATGTGGAGGACATTTCATATCCAAAATATAGTAATAACAAAACCCTTAGTGAATAAGTAATTAGCTTTTGTATGTACAACATGAAACACAACTCCTTACACACAAATGCACACACACAGAGTGAAACGTTCACAGTAACATTTCACTTCTGAACACAAATGAAATATTTTTATAAACTATGTGCTTAAAATATAAATGAATAATGCTGCAGTGTGTAAGCCATAGAAGTAACATGATTCTGTTCGATTTAACTTCATCCTGAAGGAATAGAAAATTATTAAATACATAGAAAAGAAAAACATGGTCTTTAAAAGGGTTGGTTTTTAGACAAATCTCCAGCAACCTCAAAAGTTCCTGGAAACAATGCTAAGATAGGTACACGGAGAAAAACTATCATAGCTCAACATATATTAAGGCTAATATTCCTTGAAACTCGCAGAGTACTATCCTTGCACGCTGGATCATATTGAAGTGATATAGAGAAAAGATATAAAATGGGAGCTCAGTATTTATTATATTACACAAACACAATTTAAGTACATGGAAAACTCTTGAAGTACTCTAAGAAAGGTTCAAGTGATAGCAAATGTTGGACTGAATTTAGAGTTCATGCCCAACAACTTTTTAAATTATATATAAAAAAAAGTTTTGACTTTTTCTAATGGAGTATAACTTGCTTAATTCCAAGTCCATTTTAGAACAATTTATATAATTACAGGAATACACATACACTTGTGAAATACTCTTAAAAGTTTTGTGATATTGGACAATATGTCAACCATTTCAAACCTCAGCTTCTGTAAAGTCATAGGTCAACTAACCCCACAAATGTATCAATGTGAGAAGAGTTAATGACAATAATAATAACTGAAACAACAATAGCTATTCCTTAACGAGTGCTCACTGTATGAGAACCATTGAAAGACTGAATTACATCCTACAACAGTTGTATGAAAAAATCAGGGAAAAGTGTTTAAAGAAGCATTCTTGCTCAGAAACACAATTCATAAATAGTGGAACCAAGGTATGCACTTAAATCTAAACTCATCAAATAGCATGCTTGCACAGAAGCTGAAACAAATTGTCTATGTCATATTGTTATAATCATTAACAATTATGATAAATTTAAATGTCACTATCTAGTTCCATGTATTTTCTAACTTCCTACGCATAAGTGATGACATCTGGATTTAAGGGATAATTTCTAGCTAGAATTGATGTAGGTGAAACACAAGATATTCAGGCCAGTGAACAGGAACTTTTGATTAACACAGGAAGTTATAACAGTAATCATGACCCAACTGGGACTTGCAATTGAGACAATAAAATTGGACCAAAAAAGGAAGACATATAAGTATACATATCAATTACTATTAATATACACTTTATTTTGGGGACATGAACAATATTCTGTCATGTACAGAAATGAGGATTACATCACTATACTTGAAAAAAGAGATAGCAAACAAATCAAAGTACTTTTAATGTAGGCACAAATTTATTAGTGTAAAAATTTATGAAAAGTTACAATAATGTATCACAGATAAAACTTAAGAGTTTTATCTATGGTTTCAAAACCAACTACTAAATTCAATTGTTCTTTGGGCTTATTCATTTATTTTTTGTCTACTTCTCTCATTGAAAGAGAAGTTGAAGAAATGCATGCCATTATTCTTTAATGAAAGCATGTCTTTTGAAACAACAAAACAGAATCCCTACACTAGGATTCCATCAATTCCAAATAGAGTTCCTAACAAAGGCTGGTTGTTCTGAGAACACTTCATGTTTTCAACAAGGTTTGAGCTTTCAGAAGTTTCCCTAATGGTATGCTGAAGTCTCAAGTGACCAATCTCACTTACAACCTCAGATGATCCTGTCTCTTGTGATCTTTCCAAATGTAAGGTTTTGTTCTCAAATCTATATTCCCTTTAAAGTAAATTTCAAACAACTAACTTCAAATCATGTTTATGCTATAGTTTCACTAGTATTAAATCTTAATTAAAGTGGAAAATAGTTCAAAAATGCTTAATAACAATTTCAAATAATAATAAACAAAAATATTAATTTTCATTTCTTCAAAATTTTAAATGTAAGATTTTATTTCATGCCATTAATTCCCATTGGCATTTTAACAGTATGATTTTTTGCATGCAATCTTTTTTTTCTACTGTTTTCTAAATAGAAGGGGAATTACAGGCACATGGTAATTATGGTCATAATTTATTCGATACACATACATATAGATATATAATGTCTACATACATTATGTGATCAAAATAAACTTTTTTAATAAGATGAGGACTGAGGATGTAGATCAGTGGTAGAACATTTGCCTAGCATATATAAGACCTTGGGTAAAGTCCCAACACTGCAAAAAAAACAACAACAACAACAACAAAATTAGTAATGTAGGAAAAAAGGCAATGATCAAGGTAGCATAATTGTTTAAAGAAAGAGGTCTTTATTCAAATTCTTATGAAATGAAGTTTGTGTTTTCAACATTTTGGAGTATTCATTGGAGAATTATGTATTTAGTGAGGAACAATAAAAAATCATTCAAAGAAAGATTTGAATGAAAAAACAAGCACATTTTATAAGCCATTAGATAGACTTTGGGAGAAAGTACAAAAAAGCATTTTACTATTGTCTTTACGTTGATATCTCTGCCTGGATGAGTCTTAGAAGTATTATAATTCACTTATACAAATTTACATACATATAACCCAGAAAGAGTATTGACACAGTGCTTTATCACAGTTTGAAATTAAAATGATATTTTAAAACACTGTCATTGTCTTTAACATTAAAATTACCTTAC
The DNA here is from genome assembly GCF_045843805.1 of Urocitellus parryii. Classification (NCBI taxonomy): domain Eukaryota; kingdom Metazoa; phylum Chordata; class Mammalia; order Rodentia; family Sciuridae; genus Urocitellus; species Urocitellus parryii. The sequence goes on along the minus strand of NC_135532.1, from coordinate 55,467,154 downwards.
TTTGTGAAAAAATTGTACAAACCGATATAAGACTAGGAGAGAAATCAAAATATATAACATGAGTCAGATGCAGTGCAGGCTGAAGTAGGAGGATCACAAGTTTGAGGCCAGTTTCCTTATTCCTCAACCTAATAAGACCCTGTCCCAAAATTAAAAATCAAAGGAGCTGGGGATATAGATCAGTGGTAGAATACTCCTGGGTTCAGTTCCCAGTACTGAAAAAAAGTATGACTGATATATGTATAAAATATACAAAATATGTATATGAAATATAAAATGTCTGATATATATTTATAATATATATGAAATATATATTTCATTGTGATATCCATATATGTGAGTAAGGTCATTTGATGATGTGCTAATTAAATAGTCAAACCAAAATTAAAAACAAAACTTTCTAGGATCATATTATCAGATAACAAGACTTAAATATAATTCATCAACATTTTATAGATAAAATAAAAGACACAATCAGTGAAATTCTTTAAATAAACCCAAATATAAAGAACATTTCAATGTTAACAAAGTCACTAAGCTAGGTTAATGCAGGAATGATGGGTTTTTCAATTAGTGGTGCTGGAACAACTAGCTTTGCTATGCACAAAAAACACCAAATAAATCTCTACATTTATCTCAAAACATATTAAAAATGAACTTAAAATCACAAGTTTATATGTGAAGTCTATACTTGTGAAATTTTAGAACATCAGTGTGAACTTCAGCCAGGTAAGATTTCTTACAGATAGTAATTGTCTGGTATTTTTAAAATTTCTAAATAACACTTCATTAAAATTAAGACTGATTATTCAGAAGATATAACAAGAAAAATTAAAAGATAATCCATAGGCTAAGTGAAAATATTAGGAAAACATGCCTGATAAAAGACTGAGATCCAATTTACATACAAAGAACTCTTGCAAATAATAAACAAGAAAACCACATCCTTATAAATTAGCAAAAGATATTCATGGTCACTTCAAAAGTTATTAAATACTGAATAAATGAATGAACAAATGAAGAAAAGTAAAATGCAATTTTATTTTAGGTCATATGAATGAAGGCCCATTTGGAAGCTGAAAAATGATCAAACAATTAAAGGTTTAAGATCTTATCAACTAAAGCATATCAAAGTTGTAAAATGATCAAATGAAGAAAACAAACAAGATTCTAATCTCTTAAAGGTGATACTTTCATGAGTGTCATTTACTTGAACTTAGAAAGATATGTAAGTAGAAAGGAAACAGAAACTGTCAATATACTATGGATAAGCAAACAAATAAAAAGAAAAGAGGAAACAAGCAAAGAAGGTATCCATAATATGTTATTACAGGAGAAAATTACACAGAGAATCACATTCACTTGTATTTCCATGAAAGTACTAAAATATATACAATGGACTTTCCTTCTTAGCAGTAGTTACATTCTATAAAGTCACCATAAATCCTGAATTAATTAGTATTTAACAAGTGTTCTCAGGAGAAATATATAATCATGTTTCTATGAACCTCTGCTCACAACATTTTTGTGAGCTAATGAACACATAAACCTATTTTATGTGTGTTTCTGTTTAAGATTTCTAATTTAACACACATTCTTGAGGTATTAATGTAGAACTCATGACCAACAACTTTATGGCTCATTCCTGAGCAAAGCTTATCTAAGACACCATTTATTCATAAGACACATCATTATCTAGAAAGCCCTTCATGATTGGGGTAATTTTAAACAAGTAAATCACTAAACAAAAAGCAAATAACTGTTAAATCCTGGCACACTGGCATTAGATAAGACAACAAAAAGCAACTCATTTACAGTATAAGAGCTGAAATGAGAGGACAAGAGTGTTATTCTATCTTTTCTGAGAATATGCACACCTTGTGACTCAAATTTTGATTTGGGTACTACAAATACATTGTAGTGAGTTAATAAATTCACAGAGAAAGAATTTTGTTAATAATGGGGATCAATTGTATTTACAAATTCTTAAGAAAATATATATTAAGAGATATCTGATAGATGGAGCATTTTTTTATTGATTGTTCCAAACATTACAGAGCCCTTGATAAATCATCTTTCATACATTTGACTCCATTGGGTTTTGAACTCCCATTTCTACCCAAATACAGATAGCAGAATCACATCTGTTACATATTCACATTTTTACATAATGGCATATTAGTGACTGTTGTAATCTGCTACCTTTCCTATCCCCTACTATCCCCCCTCCCCTCCCCTCCCACCTTCCCTCTCTGCCTCCTCTGCTGTTGTTCAATTCTCTCCCTTTTTTCCCCCTCCCCCTTGCCCATCATAACCTCTTATACTTTTGCTTATCATTGAAGGTCTCCTACCATTTGCATATCCTTTCCCTTCTCTCTCCCTTTCTCTCCCCCCATTCGTCTTTGTTTACTGTTAGTCTTTTCCCCATGCTCTTCCTTCCTGTTCTGTTCTTAGTTGCTCTCTTTATATCAAAGAAGACATTTGGCATTTGTTTTTTAGGGCTTGGCTAACTTCACTTAGCATAATCTGCTCTAATGCCATCCATTTCCCTGCAAATTCTATGATTTTGTCATTTCTTAGTGCTGCATAATACTCCATTGTATATAGATGCCACAAAAGAGGTGAAAGATTTATACAATGAAAATTACAGAACCCTAAAGAGAGAGATAGAAGAAGATCTCAGAAGATGGAAAAATGTACCCTGTTCATGGATAGGCAGAACTAACATCATCAAAATGGCAATATTACCCAAAGTTCTCTACAGGTTTAATGCGATGCCAATCAAAATCCCAACGGCATTTCTTGTAGAAATAGATAAAGCAATCATGAAATTCATATGGAAAAACAAAAGACCCAGAATAGCAAAAGCAATTCTAAGCAGGAAGTGTGAGTCTGGAGGTATAGCAATACCAGAGTTCAAACTGTACTACAAAGCAATAGTAACAAAAACAGCATGGTACTGGTACCAAAACAGGCGGGTGGACCAATGGTACAGAATAGAGGACACAGAGACTAATCCACAAAGTTACAACTATCTTATATTTGATAAAGGGGCTAAAAGCATGCAATGGAGGAAGGATAGCATCTTCAACAAATGGTGCTGGGAAAATTGGAAATCCATACGCAACAAAATGAAATTGAATCCCTTTCTCTCGCCAGCCACAAAAGTTAACTCAAAATGGATCAAGGAGCTAGATATCAAACCAGAGACACGGTGTCTTATAGAAGAAAAAGTTGGCTACGATCTACATATTGTGGGGTCGGGCTTCAAATTCCTTAATAGGACTCCCATAGCCCAAGAGTTAACAACAAGAATAAACAAATGGGACTTACTTAAACTAAAAAGTTTTTTCTCAGCAAGAGAAACAATAAAAGAGGTAAATAGAGAGCCTACATCCTGGGAACAAATTTTTACCCCCCACACATCAGATAGAGCCCTAATATCCAGAATGTACAAAGAACTCAAAAAATTAAACAATATGCTAACAAATAATCCAATCAACAAATGGGCCAAGGACCTGAACAGACATTTCTCAGAGGAGGACATACAATCAATCAACAAATACATGAAAAAATGCTCACCATCATTAGCAATCAGAGACATGCAAATCAAAACCACCCTAAGATACCATCTCACTCCAGTAAGATTGGCAGCCATTATGAAGTCAAACAACAATAAGTGTTGGAGAGGATGTGGGGAAAAGGGTACACTTGTACACTGCTGGTGGGACTGCAAAATGGTGAGGCCAATTTGGAAAGCAGTATGGAGATTCCTGGGAAAGCTGGGAATGGATCCACCATTTGACCCAGCTATCGCCCTTCTCGGACTATTCCCTGAGGACCTTAAAAGAGTGCACTATAGGGATACAGCCACATCAGTGATTATAGGGGCACAATTCACAATAGCTAGACTGTGGAACCAACCTAGATGCCCTTCAATAGATGAATGGATGGAGCATTTTTGTTTGTTTATTTCACAGTCATGATTTCTAGACCAAGAAAAATAATAGAAAAAAAATATTGATTATTACTCAAGTGCTATAGTTTGAATAGTTTGAATGATTCCCTCATAAATTCAGGTGTTGTCAAAGTGTTAGTATTAAAAAGGTGGGGCCTTTAAGAGACAATTTGATGAAAATGACTCCCTACCCATGAATGAGATCAAGGCACTTATAAAAGACTTCACACAGAATTCAGCTAGCTAGCATTTTTACATTTTTAAAATCTGAGTTGCATCAAGAAAACCTCGTCAGACACTAAAAGCTGGTTTCCTAATATTGACCTTTTCAACCTTTGGAACCATGAAAAATAATTTTTTGTTATTTAAATTATCCAGTCTCAAGTATTTTTTTGTAACAGCACAAGAGGGACTAATATATCAATTTAAGTGTCATTAATATTTATGGCACTTTTCTATACTGCTAAGAAAAATAATCAACTGATCACTTAACAAATGTGATTTTTAAACAAAATGCTATTACTATCTTGTAGTAATGTGGCATGTAAAAATATGGTCACGGAATATAATTGTATTTTTATTCATAGAATTTCTTGAGATTAATACTGAAAACATTTGAACTATCATATGTTTGACTACTGATAGAAAATTTGACACCTGTCTGTCTAGACTATCAAAACATAAATCATTTAGGACTAATTTCTATAAGTAACCTGTTATTTTTTTTATTTGTAATCTTCCATGTATTGTTTAAAATAGTGTGATACAATGTATAGCATGAGCCACTAGTGATGTAATTAATAGATACAATGAAAAAAAATAGCCTTCATTGTGTTTTGTAGCAATTTTTATACCTTAAATGAATTCATTACATAGACCAAGCAAGTTACCCTCATATATATGAAGTTACCTTCATAATGACCTCCTCATCAACAAATATATTTTATATTTATTAACAAATATTCCCAAATAGCCCCCCTGCAAAAAGATGCACTATGGAATATTATGTTACTTATAAATCAAATAAAAAATCTAAAGTTCAAGAATTAAACATTAATTATATTATCCATTAAAAATATTCTTTAAATCATCAGTGCCTAATCTTTTGTATTATTCTCACAATTCTAATTTTGACCCATTGTCAATCCCTGTTAATTATAATACTGATGAAAAAGATAGTATAAAAACTGTATGTTAAACTACCGCTGAGTCTTTTACTTAAATTAAAAATGAACTTGATGAAAATATCATCAAAATTCTTTCAGTTTAGAACTTTAGTGTTTAGCTTACTCCTTATTTTTAAAACTAATAGCCATAAAACCAAAAAGATTTAATCCTTAACGTAATATATAGAAGAATGTATTGATGAGTGTCCTATGTATGAACTTAGAAAGATGTGTAAGTAGAAGGAAACAGAAAGTGTCAATATACCATAGATAAGAGAAACAAATACAAAAGAAAAGAGGAAATCAGCAAAGAAGTTATCTATAATATGTTATTACAGGAGAAAATTACACAGAGAATCACATTCACTTGTATTTCCATGAAAGTACTAAAATTGGGGACATGAACATATGATAATGTTGCAATAATGTATCACAGATACAACTTAAGAGTTTTATCTATGGTATTATGTTTTAAAACACATAGTAAATATTGTATGTTTTACAAATAATGTTTTTAAACATAATATTTATTTTTAACCAACATTCTTCAAGTCTCTATTAATCCATTTCTCTTTTCCATTAAGGGAAATATAAAGGCTTGGAAATATAAGGGATATGTATATTCTCTGCCTTTGCTGGTAGAATATAACACACAAAATCTTCAGACAAGTAGATTACTAATGAAATCACACATCCTCAATTCCTTAGAAAACTAGTTAATCAACTGGTAAAGACTGGTTTTTGGAAATAAATGTTAAGTAGTTGATTACAGAAAAAAAAAACATTTAATAGCTTCAATTTCAGCATTACAGGTATTTCCATGATATGTCAAACCTCTTTTTCCAGTCATTAAATGTGCTTTTGTATTTATTAGCAAGTAATACCAAATAGGCCCCAAACAATAGAGTCAGTATGGAATATTATTTCACTGAACAACTAATCTCATTTGGCAAGGCAGTTAGCTCTGTTCCTTCAGGTCATTTTAAGTTTTAAACATATAGAGATACAGACATGAAAAATTCTTGGAGCATTTTGGCATTATAAATAACTGAAGTCTCAAGTGACATTTACTTTTAAAAACAATTATAATCTGTTACTTTAGAGAAAATATCATTTATTTTTATTTTAGATTATGTTTTTGAGAAACAATGCGGGTATGAATAAAATTATAAGTTATCTAAGAGGAAATAATAAGTTAATATTTTAAACTTGCTTAATATTTTACTTTGTTCTCTTAGATTTTTAATGTACTTTAGATGCCAAGAACAACAATTTTATTTAATTTAAGCTTTTGAAAATAGAAGAACAGAAATGTCTTACAAGGTACTTGCATACACAGAAGTCAGTACTAAAAATATATTTTATTTCCATTCATGTTGTATTTCATTATGTGTTCTGGCTGAATTCATTAAAAGTTTTATTGTCTGGCTTCATTGATCTAAGAATGAATATAAATACATGGCTTACTAATGACCTATGGTAATAAAATTTATTTTTGTAAGAACTAGGACATTATTTTTCCATTTTATTTATTTATTTTTGCTATGTTTTGCTACCACTGTTTCCATATAAATTATACTTTCTATAGAAAAAAGACATTGAATCTCTTAATCTTATAAGGAGATCATCCATGAGATCACCAAAGATAAAGAAATGGCTTTTTCCTTGTACATTTTTCTGCGTCGAAAAAAAAAAAAAAAAACCACAAAACTTTGTCATTTCAGTACTGGGTTATATAACTTGTATCAATTACTATTTTCCAATGCTAGTAAAGATGTATGTTAAATATCTGCAATTTCTAATAGAAATTGGTTGCTGAGCATATTGTTTCAGGTTCCAAAGTTGTACTTTAAGGAAATATTCTATACAAAAGGCCTAAACAAGTATTTTTAGCTTTCTATTTTATTTTTATTATTTTTGTTGTTCTTGTGCGTCAACCTAAACTTATTAACTCAACTGGAAGAAATAATGTTACACAATAAAGTTAACTTATATATAGAAATTTCCATAAAGTAAAAACAAACATTGCAAGATTAAAACCATCCATTTCCTATAATACTGAAGGCAAGTACATAATATAGGTTTTAATAAAAATTTTGAAAATGCAAATAAATTTGGTCCCTTTTTATTCTTCAAGTTGTTTAATATTAATCAAGTCTATGTATATCTATAGGGAAATTATTGCCAGATCAACCATGACTGGCTGAAAACATTAAGAAATTATTGCAGAAGTAGTCAGTATAATAGGGTAAGTGAACTTCTGGGAGAAGTTGAACTACTACTAAAAAGACAGTAAAATACAGGATACAACAGAGTACATTTATGGATTAAAAAAGAAAATTAAGAAATGCAAAATTATTGGAAATGCTTGGGTCCCTACAGTTAAGATTATAGAGAGCAGAAGAGGATCAACGAGATTTGGGGGGAGGTGGGAAGGCAGAAGCTTTACACAGTCTGAAATAAATATTTGGTAACATAAAATTATATATTAGGATAAGGTAGTACTTATGCCACTCACACATACTTACAGAATGTAAAGATATTAAAAGCTTTCTTATGTTTTAAGAATTCAAATCAAGGATATTTAAAGAATAAATTAGAATCTTAATGCAGGTCTAGGCACCAAATCCAAAGAGGACTGGATGAAAGTGACATACTTTTCTAAAGAGTCATGTTCCAATAAGTTGATGGTTCAAATTATTATTATTATTGTTATTATTTCACAATGGTGTGAAAGCAGTCTGCCTTCAGTAAAAACCATTCTTCAAATTTTGAATTATGATATTTTCCTGGTCTAGTATATGTATATGGTACATATACTGTGATATGGTGCAGCTCCCAGTCTCCATGTGAAAGTAAACAACTCATACTCATACTCTACAATGTACTATGTTACCACACACCAGATGCATTTTTAATTGATAATATTTTCAGCTTACAACAGGTTCATCAAGACAATGTAAATTAAGGAGCATCTGTATTTACTCCCATCTCACTGTACTTAAGAAACAAACAAAAAATAGAATGAAAAGAAAACTTTCCATAACAATTTTTTCTACAAGTATTTTTCAGATATTATTATAAGTATCATATGATATATTGTATGCTATGTGTGTTTGTGTGTGTGTGTTTGTGCGTGTGTGCGTGTTGTTGGGGGGAGGAAAGCAGGAGAAGAAGAGGAAGAGAAAAAAGACATTAATAATTAAATAAAATGAAAGGTAAAATTAGAACATGACTCTGTTAAGCAATGTGTACCTTTTATTCATATTGTGAATTTTTTTCAGGAATTATGAATATCAGCAAAGAAAATGAGAAGTATGTTTTGGGACATCCAAGTAAAGGTTAAGCCAAAATTATATGAGTGAAAAGTTGATGGAGCATGATAATGTGACAAAATCTATGCAAGAATCAGCACTATATTATTTGTTACAATAAACAAGAAAGGTATGTGATAAATAACTGAGTAATCAATTCTATGACTAGGAACTACTAAAATTAAATAACTTAGCAATTTAGTAAATATTTAAATAGAAATATTTTTCTATTACATGGAAAATGTCAACTATTAGGTTTCAACATTCATTTAGTTATCTACAAAATTTTAATAACATGATAAACAATTCTGAAGCATAACAGAATGTTTTAATTTTTTTTAAATAAGCATTTTGAGAAACTGCTCAGTGTTGAAAGCTTATAATATGTTTTATTACTAACTACACAATTCTAGATGTTTTAATTAAAACCTTGAAGAGCAAGAATATTATATATAATCTATTTAATATATGACTACAACAGCATCTTGGATAAAAATTTCTTTATTTTATATTTCATCCTTTTGAACAGTCCTAAACTTCTAATATTTGAAATGTTATAAAGACATGATTAAAGATGCAAAAGTTATTTGATTTCAGATAATCCCCATGTTTTTTATCAATATGTACCATACAAACCCCCCAAAAACCTGCCTTCCAAAATGTTTTTTTTTTAAGTAATAACAGTAACACAATGGTAGATGTCATCATCTATCATAAGTTTCTAAAACTTCACTGCAAGAAACCAAGAAAAAAGAGAAAATATTTTGTCAGAGCACTTTGGCTCATACATTTATATAAACACCAAAGAAATAAAGCATGGAAAAAGAAGGTGAAATGGTCAAATTGTGGAAGTGCATATTAACATGCCCTGATGTAGGGCATGATGTAACATGTAGGGCATGTTGCGTCAGAAAAGTGGAAAGTTAACTTGCTGGCTGCTACCTGCTTCCCAGTCCTGGGACCACATGTGGCTAAGATAGCTCCTGGCTATTAGTCAGAAGGCATTGCCACGAGTTGTGACAAAAAAATCAAACCAGCTCTAGGATAGGCTAGGAACCCTTCTGCCCTCAAAGAGAGCTCCTGTTTCCCATTACTGCCTGTAGGATGGGTGTAGACGTGAACTCTCCCCACCCTGCTGACCTTTATCCTGATTGGCTCCTGTACATTATATTAGCTGTGTGTGTTTTCTCAATAAAGGAGATCCTGCTTTGAGTGGTCTCCCTGAGGCTTCTGACTGTCTTCCAGCGAGGGAGGGCTGGGTTTGGGCAGTCATTCGGCCCTTTCCTTTATTGGTTCATCCTGGTCATGGTTTGCTTTCCCCATCTCTCCAGCAGCTCAGGAGGAAATTGGGGGGGGGGGGCTAAAAACCTCTAGGACACCCTAAGTAGTAAGATGTCCAGGAAGTTCACAGATATAAACATGCCTAGTTACCTGGCAGGTTATCAGTAGAATGAGGAGTCTGTCCCTGAACACATTATTTGGTTTGCTTTAATCATAGTTCAGTAAAACAGAATTACTATTCACAGAACTAATCACCCACCAACAATAACAGGGAACTTGATAGAACTTCATGCAAAGACAAAGACATGGGCTGGGGATATAGCTTAGTTGGTAGAGTGCTTGCCTCCCATGCATAAGGTCCTCAGTTCAATTCCACAGTACCTACAAAAGGAAAAAAAAGAAATCAAACCACACAATAAACTTCACATTATCTTCTGGAAAAATGGAAGACAAACTTGAGATGCCCAGAAAGAAGATCATTCTCCATTACAATCTACTAAGCATGTAATATAAGAACACAAGTACTTTTTTCTAGTGTGCTCTTTCAGTAAAGTAGACAGGTCTGCTGGAGAAGTCAGTTAAGTTTGGAAGGTAAATAACTAGTCTACTGTTCAGATATAAGTATAAATTCCTAGAATCATGCTTAATTAAGGGTCCAATATGATACTATAAGTTACATTTGTATTGGGCTCTGATACACACTTAACTGAGTGGAATGAGCACTAAAACTCCTCTGAAGATTAATAGACCAAACATTTTTTTTTAAGCATCTTAGATGTTTATTATAGTTCTTTTTTTTTCTTTTTTTTATTGGTTGTTCACAGCATTACAAAGCTCTTGACATATCATATTTCATGCGACCAAACATTTCTAAAAAAGAAATTCTGCACACAAAGAAAAATATCAATTAAAGGAAAATATCAGGCTGACCTTTGATTTTTTTCTCAGTAAGAGTCAATACTAGAGGCCAGTGGAGCTATGCTTAACTTATTCGAAGGGAGAAGAGAACCAAATATTATCATCCTAAGCCACATTACTACTACTTAATACTCCCTTATTTTGCTAAATACAGAGGCAAATTAAATGGAAACTTATAAATATTATTTATGTCAATAAACAAAAATAGATGCAGAGCGAGTATTATTTAAAATCAATCATAGAATTTCAGAAATACTGATATTTGATATGATAGTGGAACACTCTACTGTTACTTAAAGGATCTAAGTCATTTTAACACAAAGGAGAATCCTTCATTTTCCAATAAAGAACAATATCTCAGATTTCCAAGTATAGTATTTCATATTTATCTTAACATTTTAGTTTCCAGGGAAAATATGACTGAATTTCAGCTAATCTTCCAAGATCTGATATTAAACCTTTTACATAGCCCTGCTTTTCTTAGACTATCAAACCACTGCTTCATTTAAATATTACCTAAAACACACAATTTCCTGAATTCTTACATCAACATCTTTTTCTATTTTTAATGGGATGAATACAATCTCTACTACTGGATATCCTCCTTTGTTGTGGCAATCCAAAAAATTTACCTTTGTTGAACTGCATGTTCTCCCTCGTGGACAGTATCAGGTTTCCCCCCTTGTATTAACAGAATTATCACAATATTTAAAAAATATTTCTCACTATTTGTCCCTCTATTTTTAAAAAATTCTATCTGCATACAGATGGATGTTTTGAGTATTAATTTAATGTTTACATCTGGAAAAATTTAAATATATTTTAACTTTGATACTGAAACTTTTATTATAATATATAATTTTCTAAAATAAACAAGATTATCATATTTCCTAAATTAATAATAGTTTACAATGACAATTTTTGAATTCAAATTATTTGTACAAATGACCTTAATTAAAATCTGGACACACACACACCAGCAGATTCTTAATATTTTCTTTCATTAAAGTCAAATTATTAATTTCATTTATGTCTCCAATAATATTTATTTGATAAATAATAAGCCAAAATATTGTTCTAAAATTTAATGAATGTTTTTACACTGCAGATATATTTCTTTAAGTCCCTAAAATTATTTCTCCCAGTTTCATTTATCATTGCTGGTAAGTAGAACTATAAAAACATTCCATTTATTTCTCTGGAGAACTCATGCAAATAGATAATGTAAAAAGGAATATTTCTTTACATTAGGAATGCCATCCTTTCTATGTTTTCCCAGAAAATTTAGAAACATTATTTTATATTATTTTTATTGTTTTAAGACAGGTTCAATTATGGAAATTACCTAAATGATACCATAAGTAACTAAAGGAATAAATGGGGTTTCCAATAAGGAATAGATTTAATATTCAGAGAGTTGTCTCTACACAAAGGACTCCTTAATTCCCTTCTGCCAGTGTATTTTTCACATGTGAATCTTCTAGGTAATTTTACAAATATTATTCCAGCTTCTCCTCAGAATATAAATCATGTCCTGGACTTCTGTTTATTACATGAGGAAATGTAAAATCCCTTAGAGCCCTACTGGAATACATTTTTTAGTTTCACACATCCGTGGTAATTGACTAAGCCAAAGTTTTCAAAAGTTTAGACCTTTAGTATGTGTCGAAACGAGTGGTTTTTACACAAAGTAACAAAAAATATTTTTTGCCATTTAACTTGAACATTTATTAGATTCCATATACTTTTTTCCTATCATTATAAATAGTGCCAATTATTTCAAGTGATTCACTACTTGCAATCATCATTTCATTATTTAATTGTGTTTTCTAGAATGATGTTAGGTCTATGTTATATTAAATGATGTTAGGTCTATGTTATACTATACTACTTATTGATTTTCAATATGAAAAGTAAATTTGTGCATGTTAAAATTCAGTACTAAATACTACCTTAATTATGTGAAATACCAGGTATATTAAAATTCTAAGATAAAGAAAAACACTATATTTATCCTTGCTTGAATTAATATCTAATAGGGAAGATACTGCCAAAAACATATGCAGATTTTTAATGTTGTACAGCTTTTGGTACATTACTATAAGAAAGAACTATATATGTGTTATAAGAAAAGGTAAATCAAGGAGGAGGAAGGAAGGAAGGAAAAAAGGAAAGAAGGAAGGAAGGAAAGGAGTGAGGGAGGGGGAAAGAGAGGAAGAAAGAGAATTTATGAATGTTATGGCTGGGCTTGTTGAAACAAACCTGGACTTCCAACAACTTGGGAGGCTAGGACAAGGAGTATCACTAGTCGAAAACCAGGCTCAGGAAATTAAGCTTTAAGCAACTCAGCAAGACCCTGAATCAAAATGGAAAATAAAAAGGGCTGGGGATGTGACTGAGTGGTTAAGCACCCCTGAGTTCAATCCCATGTACCAAAAAGAAAAAAAAAAAAGATAAAAAAAGTATGAGCTTACTCTTTGAAATTTTCCTTGAAACATAGAGAATTGGTTCTTGCATTAGTGAAATTTAAGTTTATGCAAGTCCTGATTTACGATATTGTCTCTAATCACAGATGGATTTTAATGTGTTGCTCTTATTTCTGCACATCTTGTATCAGCTTTAGATCTATATGACCTTATTAGGGATGTTTGCATAGCAAATAATCATATTGTGTCTTGCTTCAGAGAAGAGAAGATTTGTTTCCTGCTGAGAATAACAGATACAGTATGTTCCTCCCAGACACAGGTCAAACTGGTTTCTTAGTAGCCTGCTTTAAAAGAGTGGGTTTCCTAAACTCATGGTTTCTTAGTTGTGATAGAAACCTACCATTTACAGACTATCCAATTGAGCCTACCTCTGCATCACTGTTATGAGTTTAGGGAATGAAAACCTGAAAGTCACAATCAATTCCTATCAACTGAACAATCTTTGTTATTAGGGGAAAAAGGGGGGTTATCAAATGAAATATGGGGGCGGGAAGCCAAGGTAACCTTGTAGGTGGGACCGCTTGGGCTAATTCAATGCACTGTTATTTTATCTACATCTGAATGTGTCCTACGGATTACTGTGCTATGTGTTTGTATATCCCATTCCGTAAGTGCCAGAGGACATTTTCCTGATACAAGAAAAGAAGTAGGTAGAGAAGTGCTAATGCACTGATGTTTGCCACTAATAGATTAGAATTTAGTATGAGTGCCTCTTCGCATACTGATATCAAAAATTTTCACAAAACTGGTGAGGTCCTGTTGGTCTGCATGTCGGAAGTCTTAGTCTCAATGACCTGACTGCAGCATTGTCACACCTCCTCTGGAAGGAATAACTGATAAACCCTGACAAATTTCTGGTACCTATGGGACAAGTAAACTTTCTTGGGATTATGTGGGTAGATTCACCAAAGCTCAATCCCTTTTCAGAAAAAAAAAAAAAAAAAAAAAAAAAAACAGTTTCACCCTCTATTACCCAGGAGTTCCAGCACCTTATTAAACCCTACTTATGAGAAACAACCCAAGTATCTGACTGGTGATTTTGACTACAGTTTCTGGCAAAGGAGGCAGCCATTGGCATAAGTGCTTTAGAGCTTTTCAACTTGCATTCTCCCTGATGTGACTACCAGCTAGTACCTTGCTGTTGTGTTCTTTGAAACTGAATATCTGCCCATGGAAGGTATATGACACTGTGAGCCAGTATTCCCTTTGGATATGAGTCATTCTGTAGTACAATAACAACCCCAAAATCCTCAGCAAATGTAAGTGGCATATTTGTGGGAATATTTACATTGGCTACGCATTTGCACTAATAAAGTAAAATAAAGTTTATTCTTAAAAAAAATTCAGCAGAGTCAGCTACAGTAGCATCTCACTTTTACATGAAACAAAAATAGACTAACCTCTTGTGTAGTTGCAATTAGATTAAAATCTCTTTTCTCAATTGTTGACAGTGTAATCATGGTACTTTGTTTTCTTCTTAGAATGAACACCACATGTTTATTTCTTTTACTATATTTTTATTAATGTTGTTGTTCAAACTTAGGTTAATTTATTTTATTCTATGCTATAAATCATATATTTTACTTTTGATAAAAGAGTTGCCCATTATTTTAATTATATCAGATTAAGTAATATTCATATTTACCATGTACATTTTTTATAGCAGAAAAATGTCTTCAAAAATTTTCCAAATTTTTTTTGGTTTGCAAAACTTTTAATACTAGGAGTTAGTCATTAATATTAAGTTAACATTGTTGGGAAAACATATAATGGCAACCACACCCCAAAAACCCCAACATGGCGCCTGAGGGGCTCCCCGTGCCAATATTCAAACCCCGCCGGAGGGAAACCTTAGCCCCAATAAGAACTAACTTCTTGGGCTCCGGAACTGACATCTGGAAGAACTTACCAATAAACCAGCGACTCTTCATTTACCTAAGCCCTACCACCTCTCCTTAGATCTATATAAACCCACAGCCTTTTGTAATAAATCGGAACCCTTCTGGTGATTAGTGCTATGCGGCGTCTTACAAACATGACTTATCTCTTAAGATTGTCATGAAAGAAACAGAGAAACACACACAAATTTAACATAATGTAAGGCCCACAGTACACCATAATACTGATTTTTTAGCTATGCTTATTTTCAGTTGTGAATAAGGTTAAAATTAATCAAAAATATTTCACAAATCATGTACTCATATAGAATTCAAGAATGTTTTGTTTGTTTCTTATTGGAAATGTCTTCTTTTAGCACATATTCAAAAATATGTACAAGTAATTTTGTAACATCAATAGATAGTGTTTTGCAATTATAACCACAATTCATATTTCTATAGTACTAAATGCATTGTATTAAATTGTACTTTGTTCATGCCTGCCTGTTTCACCTTACTAGACTTTGAGCATCTCAAGGACAAGGACTATGTTTTTTTCACCTTTGTATCTATTATTCCCAGTATGCAAACTAGGACACAGTGAATTCTTGCTTGTTAAAAGTATATAAGAAGATACGAATACATGAAATTGTTTCTCACATTTATTCTATATGAAGGGCTTCTAAATTTATATTAAAATATGTTAGTTCTCATAAGTCAAATACACATTTTCTATATTTTCAAAACACTTAGTTTTGGTGTTTTCCAATTTTAAAAATTGTTGCTACAGCACTATATGAAAAGTTGATTCCTTTATAATGAAGGATATTATACAAGCATAAAAATGTATTTTCAAAGTAATGCACTCTTAAATCCATAAACTGAGACAAAAATATGTTAACTGCTTGAGTGGAGAAATATTTTTCATTATTTTAAAATCAGAAATTATGACAATCATTCAGATTTTCAGAAGTGACTGAAACCAGAGTACCAAGCCTTGAAACAAAGTATATATCAAAACATATATTTTAATATGAGGAGGGAAAAAGGCAATTCAAAGAATGTGAGATTTAAACCATGTACAACTTTTATATCACAAAAAAAATGAAAATTTAAGTACAGCCCATTCAAAATATAAAAAACAAAAATAAATAAATTGGAAGTGTGCAACTATGGATTCAAGTCAATTATTTATGATGGTTAGGTTTTGCAAATCAATATCTATACTGTATGAGGTGGCCAAAGAAAGATGCATAATTTGAATCCTTCCAGATATTGAGCTAAATTGATTCATGTCCATTTGGAACAACATTAATTTTAGCCTAAATTTGTGTGCCAAAGTCTGTTTATAGAGTAAACATTAAAACTTGTTAAAACGAGATTCATGAAGAAAAATAACTGAGGAATGTGATCTAATTTAACGACTTCATTCTAATATATATTTAGGTTGTAAATCTCATCTGCAGAAGCATTGTATTTTTTCTAATAGAGAAGACTAGACACTATATCAAAGAATATACACTAGAAATAATGGAATAAATAGATCTCTGCAAGTAAGCATATTAAAATTTTCTGAGATATGACTGAGGATTCCATAAAAATAGCTCAAAAGTAGATATGCATAAAAATATAATATAAAGAATTTTCAGAACAAAGGTCAGCAGAATATGTTTCTGTTCCAAATTACAGCCGCTCTCAATGATTCCCTGACATAAGTAACTATTATAAGAATTTCCACTACCACTTCCTCTGAAGCCTGCTCTTCAGTAAGTCTCATATGTTTATCCATCCACATCTGGTTGCTATGGAAAGGACTTCAGACAGAATTCTCTATTGCAGAAGCTGTCAGTTCTGTGTGTCTTCTTTCTTCTTCACTTCAGCACATTAATGATTTGCTTTGATGTTTGTAGAGTTTAATTAGTGGAGTCTCAACTTATTCTTTTCTAAACCAACTATTTTCCTATTATGTAGCCTTATGATGAATCATCTTCAAATTCTTCAAATGCAACAAACAGATTAAGTGAAAAAAATAAACTATTTCCTTTTCCCTTCTGTGTGGTCAGTATTAGACACATGGGCCCTAGGGATACTGAGATGAAGGATGTACACTTAGGGACTAGTGTACTTATGAAACAAAAAGTTAATCATCTTGTATAAAGATGGAACCATAGATTTACTTATAAGTGATCTAGAATAAAAGAGTTTGTTGAGGTATAGTGTTTAAAATCTCAGCACGGGAGAACTTCAAAGTACAAATATATGCATGTTGCAAAATATGTGCAGTATGCATGGAGAAATGTTGAGTTTGAAGTCATCTCCTTTCTAGTAACTTTATTTTTATTTTGACCCCATGCTCCAGATCACATAAATATCATGGCCTTATCTATTCACTCCAGTGACTATCTTGTATTTTGTAAACACGATCGGGGCATAATTCTATGTGCTGCATAGATAACAACATGGTATGGTATGAGGGATTGTCTTCCTCATTTTTGTGAAAAAGCATAGTTTAAAATCTTAAGTACAATTTATTTTTAGTTGGTTATGGTATAACTACAACATTTAGCACTCTTACAAACATTTGCTGCCTTTTTACAACCCTTCCTTCTTTCATTCCTTTTATAAGAAACAGTTTGTTATATAATCTTGACTTCTCTTCCTAATGTAGAAAAAGTAAATAGTATATGCTTGTTATGTAAGTTCTAAATACTGATATTTTTATTTGAGTACCACAATCAAAAGAAAAGATAATATGCAGAGTTTTCCACCCATTCCCATTATCAAGAGCTGAACTGGAAAGAGATGAGTAGCTGGGTACCAGGATGCTTAAGACAAAACACCAAAATGAAAGTAACAGTCAAGGCTTCAATCATTTCCTGGAATAATAAAAGCAAGAACATGGCTCCCCCAGTGTTGTTTTTTTTTTTTTTCCTATGAATGTCATTGGACATGAATGTCATTAACCTTGGAGCTTAGTTGAAGAAAAGCGAGAAGACCTAGGAATGGAAAATTATATACTGAGTTAAAAAAAATAGCATCTTCAGGGTCCCCTCTTTCCCAATAATGAGGTCTCTGCTGATGTATCTGGAAAAGTCCTCAGTGACAACTCCAATGAAAGGGACTACAATTGGTGGTACATGGGTTAAGAAGATAGTTACACATAAGAGTATGGTCAGTCAATGGTTCCTGGGTCCTTAATTGCAGTTTCCTCAGAAGGCTGCAATGCACTTGCTGTGCATAAAATCTGGCATGGAGAAGGCTGCTTTCTGCTATGAGACATACTAGGAGTAGCCTTTGTCATTGCCTATGATTGCACTTAAAGTTCACACATAGAGTTTTGATCAGGAAAAATTCTCCTCTACTTCACCAGTGATTTTTCGTTGCCTGAGAAACAGGCAACTTCACAGGAACACAAATGGGTCATACTTTGAGTGGCTATGACAAGAGACATGCAAATAATCTGAGGCCACAGAGGACCATGGTCATTATCAAAATCTCTCTAAGCAGGATGATCAGGCCTACCAAGTTGAGTCAATGTAGCCATGGGTGTCAATCTTTGCCAAGTTGAGGAAAGATGTTTCATAACTTATAAGAGTCTACTGTAGACAGCCAGAAAGTTTCATCCTTAGAATTCTGTTTGGAGATATATATATATATATATATATATATATATATATATATATATATGTGTGTGTGTGTGTGTGTGTGTGTGTGTGTGTGTGCGTGCGTGCGCGCGCGCGCGCGCATCAATATCCAGATATCCAGCCTGGACTGAGGCAACAATTTTGGAAAAGCAGAACTCTGGCCAGTATATTAAACCTGACTTGACTATTTTTAGGGATCAGGCTGTGTGATGATAGGTTATAAACACAAGAAGTACAGCCTCAGAGAGCACATGTGTTCTCCCTGGAAACAAAGTTTACAATGTTCCAAGCATTAATAAGGCCATCAGGGTTACCAGAATCTCAATGTGACTGCCATCATGGTGTCTCCTGCCTTAAGGTACGTGGAGCCATCAAAATTATTTAAGAGGTTGGTTTTAGGGTAAGTGCCTCAGGCAGCTAATTTCAAAATGTTCTGTTTGTGCATGACATTGGTTTCTCAGACTCAAGAGTGTGAATGACATCTGGAGGTTTTCTGTGTGGAAAGTTCAGGGAGGCTATCTTCTGTTGTATCATAGTCAGCATTGTCAAGTATGATCACAGGATCAACAG
Organism: Urocitellus parryii; assembly: GCF_045843805.1. Lineage (NCBI taxonomy): Eukaryota > Metazoa > Chordata > Mammalia > Rodentia > Sciuridae > Urocitellus > Urocitellus parryii. The sequence continues at coordinate 55,447,940 of NC_135532.1, read as the reverse complement.
TGATTTTCAGTGCAAAATAGTCACAGCTGCTTGGGAAAGCAGCACAAGCAGTTTTTTTTTTTTCTTTAGGAGGTGGAAAAGATTTCAGGAGCAGTTATGAAAAATGATGATACTCATGACTTCCTTCTTCTCCCACAGCTGCCCAGGTGTTGGAGTTTTGTTTTTTGTTGTGGTGGTTATTGCTATTAGCATGCACATTTAATAATCAAAATTTCATAATTTTTTTCCATCATCCACTACTCTTATTAGATGTTTCAGTTAAAACTATTATATGGAAAAAAATGACAATTTTCACCAAAATATTTACATAATACACAGAAAAGACATGTAAGTTTTGAGCTTGACAGAATCAACCTGAATTCTAAAAGATCTCATAATGACTTTGAAAACCATCCTGATCCAGGAAACTATAACTATATGAAAACATTCCCATTTTAGTCTTTAGGAAAGTTAAAAAGGGGATATAAAGCCCTTGAATGGTGTCCCATGGTGCATGAGGTGCCAGTAAGGAAAAAGAAAAACAGCATGATCAAATATACAATATAAATGAGAAATACCCATAAAGGGAATTGATGTATCAAGAACCAAGACTGCTCACCTCGGATGTGTAGTCCATGCTGGGTTTATCTTGTTCCCGCCCATCAGGCATTTAAACTTGTTCCTTCATTATCCAGTGAAACTTTTATCCAGGGAGTGGTAGGGAACATGAAGAGTGTCTTGTGTTTTCCATGTTTAGGTCCACTGAAGTACAGTTTGAACTGTAAATCTGGAGCCATTATTAGATACACTATACTCAGGAAAATGGAATGAAGAACATATGTGGTCTTATAGAATCTGGATAGTGTTGTTAAGTCCATGAAATACTTGGGAATAGAAAGGCCAAACCTAGAGTCAACTCCAACAGTTAGGATCCAGCAAAATCCTTCGAATTAAACTAGAGTACTAACCTGATTTACCTGCCAAGAACATTCTGGCCCTTTGGCTGAGGAATCCGTCCCTGGGTATGTAGTCAGCCTTGTCATGCAGGACAACCTTTTTTGTACTATTTTGGTGTCTTCTAAAATGTATAAATAAGTCCAGGTGTGCACCTTGATAATATATCAATATTATAATTATATTCAGTAGTGGAGACCCTAAGAATGAAGGAACCTACACATAAACTGTTAGTGGTAGGCTTCCCTCCCCAATCAGAAACACAGTGACCATACTCATCTGTTTTCTGGTATCTAAAACACCCAAAAGATCCAACTCTATCCCAGCACCCACTGAACTTTAAGCTTGACACATCTAGACAGAAAGACATTAGACTGTTAGTTTATTTCTGATGCAGGCAGCATGAGGCCCTGAGACTTATCCCTGGGTCTATTCTAGGTTGAAGAGAACAGTGTTTACAGTCAGTCACAGAGGCCATCACTGACAAGAATGAATCAGGGTTGACACAAGGATTTGTTCACAAGCTATCAACAGAGGGAGAGGGACAGAAATCCAGTGGAGCAGCAGGTCAGAGAGCAACCGTTTTTCCCGCCTGAACTCCTGCCTCAGCTGACCCTAACCCTAACACTCCCCTCTCCCTGTATAGCTCTCTGTCTCTTTCGCAGTCATCTAGGTGGGAGCCAGAAGAGTTGCTGCCATCACCCACCACTGCTGCCCTTGGGGGACCAAGTCTGCAGTGCTGGTACTTACTAGTCAGACACAGGGACAACCATCCTGATCCAGGAAACCATAACTATATGAAAACATTCCCATTTTAGTCTTGAGGAAGTTAAAAAGGGGATATAAAGCCCTTGAATGATGTCTCATGGTGACCATTCAGGGACACTCCCTACCAGTGGCGCCTCTGTAACCCCTGCACTGGATAATGTCTCTCTAAGGCTGTGTTCAGGACACTCTAAGGGAGCGACTTTGTAATTATGGGTCACACACCTTGCCACTCTTCACTCTTTATATTTATCAAGATTACCTTACTGGAGTGAGATGGTATCTTAGGGTGGTTTTGATTTGTATTTATCTGACTGCTAGAGATGGTGAGCATTTTTCCATGTACTTGTTGATTGATTGTATGTCCTCCTCTGAGAAGTGTCTGTTCAGATCCTTGGCCCATTTGTTGATTGGGTTATTTGTTTTCTTATTATTTATTTTTTTGAGTTCTTTGTATACTCTGGATATTAGGGCTCTATCTGAAGTGTGAGGAGTAAAGATTTGTTCCCAGGATGTAGGCTCCTTATTTACCTCTCTTATTGTTTCTTTTGCTGAGAAAAAACTTTTTAGTTTGAGTAAGTCCCATTTGTTGATTCTAGTTATCAACTCTTGTGCTATGGATGTCCTATTGAGGAATTTGGAGCCCGACCTCACAGTATGTAGATCGGAACCAACTTTTTCTTCTATCAGACACCGTGTCTCTGATTTGATATCAAGCTCCTTGATCCATTTTGAGTTAACTTTTGTGCATGGCAAGAGAAAGGGATTCAGTTTCATTTTGTTGCATATGGATTTCCAGTTTTCCCAGCATCATTTGTTGAAGATGCTATGCTTCCTCCTTTGCATGCTTTTAGCCCCTTTATCAAATATAAGAAAGTTGTAATTTTGTGGATTGGTTTCTGTGTCCTCTATTCTGTACCATTGGTCCACCCACCTGTTTTGGTACCAGTACCACAACAACAAGTGCTGGTGAGGACGTGGGGAAAAGGGTACACTTGTACATTGCTGGTGGGACTGCAAATTGGTGCGTCCAATTTGGAAAGCAGTATGGAGATTTCTTGGAAAGCTGGGAATGGAACCACCATTTGACCCAGTTATTCCCCTTCTGGGTCTATTCCCTAAAGACCTAAAAAGAGCATGCTACAGGGACACTGCTACATCAATGTTCATAGCAGCACAATTCACAATAGCAAGATTGTGAAACCAACCTAGATGCCCTTCAATAGATGAATGGATAAAAAAAAAATGTGGCATTTATACACAATGGAGTATCACTCTGCATTAAAAATGACAAAATCATAGAATTTGCAGGGAAATGGATGGCATTAAAGCAGATTATGCTAAGTGAAGGTAGCCAATCCCTAAAAAACAAATGCCAAATGTCTTCTTTGATATAAGGAGAGTAACTAAGAACAGAGTAGGGAGGAAGAGCATGAGAAAAAGATTAACATTAAACAGGGACGAGAGGTGGGAGGGAAAGGGAGAGAGAAGGGAAATAGCATGGAAATGGAAGGAGACCCTCATGGTTATACAAAATTACATACAAGAGGAAGTGAGGGGAAAGGGAAAAAAAAACAAGGGGGAGAAATTAATTACAGTAGATGGGGTAGAGAGAGAAGATGGGAGGGGAGGGGAGGGGGGATAGTAGAGGATAGGAAAGGCAGCAGAATACAATAGACACTAGTATGACAATATGTAAATCAGTGGATGTGTAACCCATGTGATTCTGCAATCTGTACACGGGGTAAAAATGGGAGTTCATAACCCACTTGAATAAAAGTGTGGAATATGATATGTCAAGAACTATGTAATGTTTTGAACAACCAACAATAAAAAAAAAAAGATTACCTTACTCCAAGGTCTCTTACAGTGAGGGGCAAAGCAATCCCCAAGAGTTCTATGTTCTGTGTCACTGGACTTTTGGTCTTCAGCAGGTTGTTATCTGGGCTTCAGGACTTTTCAGAGTTACCTGGCTGGGTGGGGTTTCGGGGACACCATCTCCTCTTATTGTGGTGGGAACCTAAGCAGCAGGTAGGAAACTGCTTTCCGTACTGCCCGTAACCTAGATTTTGAGGATTTGTTTCCCTAGCTTTTGGATATCTCTAATCTGACATACCAGATAAACTTGACCTGGAAGTCAAAGACCAAAGAGGAAAAGCTTTCTCTCCTTATGCAAAATCTCACTAGCATTCTTAAAAGAATGTCCCAGAGCTTCTGCTAATGCTTCCTAAGCTCCATCTGGAAGTGCTTCAAGGGACCCTGGTACTCAGAAACATTCCACTGCTGTGTCTCAGTTGCCCGAGGGTCTCCTCTGCCACAGATCCGCAGGTATTTATGACCCTCAGAAGGCCACTGTGCTTTATCTACGTCCTGCTTGCTCCCTGATTTGTCAGGAGAGCCCCAGAGAGCCAAGCTGCCAGGACCACAGTCAACACGAGTTCACTAGCTAATTTATCCAGAAAACAATCTTTCCTCCAAGTGAAGCAGCAGCAGTTTCAATTGTTTTCTTGGTGTGGAAAACATCGCTTAAAAAACAAAACAAAACGAAACAAAACAAAACATGCTATTTCGGAATCCCTTAGAGTTTTCTGCAGTTCATATTTAGGGAGACACATTGAAATGTAGTTTAGTTCTGACATATGCTCTAGAGGGGCAAGAAGAACTATGGCCGAAATGGGACTAATACTCTGTTTGACAAAGCTTCTCTTTCAGCTGCTAGGTTCTTTTCTAGATTGTAGAACTAGAGTAGCAATTTAATTGTATCTCTGTGTTCAATATTTAGAATTGTGTGCTATTTCATACATGTCAGTTGTACCTTTGTTATATACATATTTACAATAGGAGGATTCCACATATATCATTGTGGTTATGGAGAAGTGATCACTCCATTGTTAGTTACTTGACCTTGGGTGTTAAAATGCAAACTGTAAAGTAGTTTCTGAGTGCTTTGATTGGTACTCTTTACTAACTACACTCATTTAAATTGTATTTCCAGTTGAAAGCAGAGAACAAAACATTTCAGGAAAAGTTGATTTTAAATAGTGAGTCATACTTAGAGAATAATAGAAGTTTACTGGAATAATTTTACATTGCTGCTCTCTTAGTGAATTAACTAGTTCATTCAATAATTTAGTAAATGACTATTTTACTATAGTTTATGAAAAGGATATGAAAAAATCACAATGAAAAGAATGTAGACTTGTTTCCCAGGATACATCATCCAACTGGTGATTCAAACCACTAAATGAAATCATACCCAGAAGATGTTATAAAATAAAACAAAAACCGAAGACAGACAATGTCTGAACTGATATTGGCATGATTAAATTCTTCATGTAATTCAGGAGATTTGTGCAACCCCTAAGTAGGCTAGTTTTTGATGCATTTGAGTGTATTTACCTGACTAATTAAATGAGAATGCCAAAAATAAGGAGTATAAATATTAGTAGTATCAGCATGACTGGACAACTACAATACTAACACTTGTGTTAAAATTATTTTATATGTTTACATTTTAATTTTATATATAAAAGAATATAGGACTATAGGAAATATTGTAATATTCCCCTTTAGTTTATTATATTTCCTTGTCTTATTTTCCTAATATTTAGTTTTCTTTTTAAACTCATCATTATTAATTAAATAATGATGAAGAAGATAGTTACACATTTATATGCTCCTGACAACAACAACCTTCTTCATCATTATTAATTAAACTGTGATTTATCTACCTTCAAAAAATATATCATTGATGGCCTGGAGATAAGGGAAAACTTCATTGTTGGTGTTTTTCAGATTTGTTCTAATGTGATCTTAGAAGATCATCTAAGGCTGTATCAGATTATACATGGCTCTAGCCTAACAATCACTAAAGAAGAGGGAGGGGTACAATTATAGCTTCATCTCTACAGGTAATACTTTTATGAATACTAAGACAATTATTTAATCTTCTAAATTTTAATAAAGAGTGAAACCAAATCATCAGTACAGTTATCTCATTTCTGCAATTCCTATTTTCTAAGGGATTTGATATTTTTAACCTACCATATGAAATAATTTTTAAGAGGCTTAGAAATAATCTTACATTAGTTTATTGGCTATTTTTTCATTTCCTTTTTATGCTTACAAGAATGGATTGAATAAGAAACAACTTATCATTATGCTCGTTTTCCATATTAATCATTGATATAATCATTTTCTATTTGTGATTTTTGTGATATTTTTATTCAATTGTTTATATTTGTGAGTTTATGCTTAGATTTTTATTGTAGTAAGAACATTTAACATGAGATTTACTTGTAATAAAATTTTAAATATATGATTTAAAAAACTATAGGCATGAAGTTATATAGATCTCTGGAACTTATTCATCTTGCATAACAGAAACTTTATACATTTGAATAGTGGCAATCCATTTTTTTTCATCCCTCAAGGTTCTGACAACCATTCTACCTGCTTCTGGAAGTTTGGCTATTGAAAATACCTTTTATAGATATATGGATGGATGGGGTATATAAATACAATGGAATAGCATTTGGTCTTCAAAAAAAAAAGGAAAGCTTTCAATCAGAAACTGTATGGATATTGCAGTAATTCAAATGTATAATTTCACTTATATGGATAAGATCAATTGGTACTAGATAATGCTGTGTACACTTGAGAAATACATATATTCTGATGCTGTTAGAATGAATGTTTTGCATATGTCTCTTTGGTCTGTTTGGTATGGATTTTTTATGTCTGCTGTTTCTTTGTTAATTTTATATTTGATTTTCTATTCATTTTATTGAAAGTAGGATATTTATCATTGCCATTGTATTTCCATCTATGCCTCTCTTCAGTTCTGAAATGTTTAATTTATATATTAGGTACTTTGAGGTCAGGATCATATATAACTGTATCTTTCTGGCAAATTGACTGTCATTATTATATAATATTCTCATAAAGATGTAAGAGAGAAGCCATTTCTTCTGGTAGTATTCAGAAATGTGGGGATATTAAATGCATTCTCCAAATTTTCCCTCTCCATTTTTTTATCTTCTTAGAGCTCTATAGATTCTAGAAGGGCTATGGAATCCTTTATCTCAAGTGGCTATATTTATCTTCACTTGCCTCTAGGAAGGTGGAGCATGGGAGGTTCTGTCAGCACCCTGAAGTAGGCAAGACAGAATCTAGTTTTCTTTGTATCTCTTAGAAAAGCTGGGGTTTTGTACACATGGCCCAACTCTGTACCTCCCTAAGAAAACCTCAGTGCTGGGTAGATTTCCACCTAGTCATAAGAAGCTCTGTAGAGGGTAAGGATTATGGTGAAAGAGTGTCTTGAATATTCGTACCAATTTAAGTGTGCATGATTTCAGGCTCTGCTAGTGTACATGAATCTATATATCTCATAAAAGTAATTTGTTTATGTAGTATTGAAAAATCAATCAATATGTTTATAGGAGGAAGGAGTTTCTAGAGCTTCCTACTTCGCCATCTTGCTGACATTACTTCCTCTAAATCTTAGTTGTTTTTTTCATTGTTTTATTTTTGTTTGTTTGGATTGTCATTGACTTAGATAAAATGTTCAAAATCAAAAGGGAATCACTATTTGGAATATTTGTTGCTTTGTTGATGTTTTCAAAAACATAGAGGATGATATTATTTTTAAATCACCAGCTTCAAAGAATCTTGAGTCAAAAATTAATTCAGCTGGGTCAGACCCAGATTGCAGAAAACTATTAGACTTGCCCTTACCAAATAATTTTACTTATATTTTCATTTTATGCTTGCACTACAACAAAATAAAATAAATATTTATAGCTAAATGTATCTGAAAACAAATTTTATTAAAAAACAACTTTATTAAAAAAATAAAGTATAGAATTAAAATTCCATAATTCTTGAAAAGAGAGCAATATGTCATAGTTTGCTTGGGAGTTCCGCTTTCTTAATTATACAAATTTAAAATGAGTCTCATGAAATATTCTCTTATAGTTGATGAAATAATGTATTCATTTAATTATATTAAACATAGTATTATACATAGTAAATTTGTGAGAAAGGTTGTAGTGTGTACATCTTGGAATCAAATGGTAATTCTCTTCATGAGAGACATTTTTAAGCATGAAAAAATTTGTGCCTTAGAAAATACATAGGTCTTTATTTTAAAAAACATTTCCTATAGTAATAAAGTTATTTCTGGGTATATTAATTTGGAGATTTTCCTGGATATTTGGAGATGTTATTTAGTAATCAGAATATCATAAAAATTAATGTTGTTACCTTATAGGTCTTGCTTGTGAAGTGTAGTAGACAAACTACATGGACAAATACAGCTTATTTTCTTATGAAACATGAAAACTATTTTGGAAGGAGTATATCTAAAATGAAAATATTATTGTATGTCATCATGAGAGTTTTTTAATAAAAATTTATTGTTAAGTTTCAATGTGATATTTTTGTTTAAAGAGAGGAAAAATTTCTCTAAACCACTCAATACAATATCTCACCTCTCTTTAGGTGATGAATGTAATGTAATATGTTATAATATGTCAAGTATTGGAAATGAAATATCAAACCATAAGATTGTTTGGTTTCCATCTGCACATGAAGAATAATTATCAGGTAATTTTTTATTTTTCTAGTATTGCCATTATTACTGGCAAAAGGGAATAAAAGTCATATAGTAGTCTTTAATTCAGTGGTTGGAGATCTTTTTTAAATGGTCTACTAGCAATAGCACAAGTTATATATTTTTAGCAAGTGTAAATTTCACAAATATCAAGTAATATTTTCTTCAATATTTTCAAATTTTGAGTGGAGGATAGGTTTTTAGTTAATATATAATTATTTGCATACTACTTCTATTATTTAGAATTTGAACACATTTTTAACAGTAATGACACTATTGGAAACCGCGCAGAAAACTATACACATAGGTGTAAGATTGCTCTCTGCTTGCAAAATTTTCCCTTGTCTAGCATTTTGGGACCTTGATAAGAGTAGTTCACTAAAATTATACACACAACATAGTTAATGCCAAACACCCAATCACTGGTTTTTAGGGGGGAATAAGGGATTTTGGTAAGCAGAGAATTCAATTCTTAAAAGAAGTCTCTAATGAGCTGTCCTGGTACACAACCCTCCTGCAAAATTTCACAACTTTTTCCAGAGGATTTGACTGTGTCCTGTGTGAGTATACTGAGAGGACTCTTGGAAGTTGACCCATAGTTTCCCCCAAATGTATCTTATCTCTGTGTGTAACTATGTGTGCTGAGTACTGTGTGTTTTTATAGTGATTCTCAAATGTGCGTGATGGTCTTTCATACCCTCAAAACAAGTATATACAGTATGTCAAATATTATTCTAGGCACGTTCTATTCAGTATTCTATTTAGTGTTCAAAAACTTCTAAGTCTATATTAGTAATTCAGGATCAAGTATGAGAAAGTCTTAGAAAATAAGTAAATTGTAAAGAATTAAGCAGATAGCACTTAACCAAAACTAATGGGCACAATTATTTTAATTCTAAAATATGTATGTTAGATTGCCTCTTTATGATAAAACAGTAATAGTAAAACCCATATATATGCCAATTTTTGTTTCTTTCATTTACTTTGCATGTGATTAATTTCATTCATGAAGTTGGTGAGGCAAGTTTCTCAAATAGTATTTCTAGAAAATAGTGCATTAGCCAAAAGTAGGCACAACTTTTAGGGTACTTTTGTTTCCTTAACAATAGAATTCCCACATCAGCTAGGAATAGCCTGTGGGATACAGTATGTATGAGAACCCCAAGCAGTTGCAAGTATTACCTCTCCTTTTTACCCACCCTTAACAGTCTGATTAAAAAAAAAAAAAAAAACATAGGTCTTATCTTTATCTCTACAGATTCCTCATAGAATAACAGTTCTATCTTTACTCAAACCCTTTTTCAACACCTAGACAATAAAAAGAGGCCTTGACGTATATCTGCAGTCTACCAACTATTTCCTGAACTGCACGTTAGACCTTCTATTTATTTTCATAGATTTCCTAATGTCTGACTGTTACAAAAATAATGGTCTCTGAGACTCCCTCATTGTCCTAAGATCTGATGTTTTAAAATATTTCCTGCATTGGAACTAATCTTCTACAGCAATTATTATCTGTTTTGTGTCCAAGGCAAAAATGACAAGGGACTAAAATAATCAGCACATCATTATACATACATAAGTGTATATATACATACATATGAAATTTACTGATACAAATATAGATATATATGTAAATCATTTTCATATCATCTAGAACAATGTTTTTTTTTTCTATTGTACTGGAATGTAGGAAACAGAAACACTATTAAGAGCCATATGAACAATGTTTCTGTTTTTGTCTTCCCCCAACAAAAGCCTATATACTTGTGGATTCTATGAACAAGTAAGGACTGATGTTCAAAAATTCTTTTTGAAATAAAAACACTAAGACTGTTAAGGAAATCAAAGAATATTTATATAAATATGATCCCTTTGTCTGATTTAGAAAAGCCTTTACACTATATAGGTTTTTCTGAAAATATAGAAGAACAATTATTCAGGAAAACATGTTAGCTATATGGATGTGAGATAGTTGAGTTTACAGTCAAGTTGGCATGACAATGCCATGTGAAAAATCATTTAGCATTATGGCACCAGAGATTCTAGTTAAATCTTATGTATTTGAGTGCAAAACATGCATAGGAGAGGGAAAGCAGATATTTGAAGAAGTAAAAGTTATGTTTGAAATTTTCCTACAAATTTTGCTATTAGAGATTTGTTCTACAGGGATGGCAGGCCTTAACTAAGTAGGAAGAATAAAATTCACATCAAACATAAGGGGGAAAATAAAGAAAAGATCACCAAGAACAGGGAAATACAAATTAACATGGATGGGATATCCCAGTTTTAAAAGTACAGTGGGACAACTAAAGAAAATAAAATAATAAAAAAGCAAAAGGTCAGTGTTCTAAGGCCAAGTGATACTATTTTAATTTACCAAAGTTGTTTTAACTTTTCCTAGTCTTAAGTTAATATTGGTAAGAATTCCTAAATATACACTGTACTATTGTTATTTTTACTTTTTTCGATTGTAAAAAATAAGAAAATCAATTTTGAGTTATGCCCCAATAATTATACTGAGCTTGCATTTATGTATTCCTTTACTAGCATAGTAAAAGTATCTCCTTTTATTCTCTTAAAGTACCCTATAAAATAGGTAAGAGGTTTACTCATTTATATATCTCAGAAAACTTAGAATTGGATAGATTGAGTAATTATACACAACAGTAAAATTAGAGCCAAGCTACAAACTGAAGGATGACGGATTCCAGAGTTTAACTTTTAGATGATATTATTTAAGTTCTTGAAATAGAAAGATTAGCTTAATCTATAAATTGATACTGCCATATTGAGAGTATAAAGTAGGAAATGACTTTATACTTCAATTTTGAATGATTATTTTTCTTAGGTTTAATTAAGAACTTTTAGGACATTTAATATTTTACCTTCTTTACATCATTATGAAGTTTTCCAACATGCTTTCTGTAAATCTTAAAATAGTTGTTATGCTGATATTCTCAACTCATTCCAACATGATCAATATCTAACTACTTATTTCACCTTGACAATTTTTCCTTAAAAACTGTACTAATAATTATGCCTGAAAGTCAACAATGTTTTACGTGAATTTAGATCTCACTTGCTTAAATCTGAACATCTTTTGAGACTGTCGACCTTCCTATCTTAAAACTTTTCCAATATAATACTTCTCCTTTTATACCTCTGGGTACTATTTGATGCTTATTTTTCTCTTTTTATTTTTAATTAAAAATGTTAGTAGTCATTTTGTCCAAGTTTCTTGCTTTTATAAAGTCCATCTTTACAATGGACCAGAAAGTCTCAATTACTATATTCTCTGATGATTTTAGCTCACCAATCTCCATCTTCATATATCCCTAATATTCTACTCACATTTTCAACTACTTGAAGACTATTTAATTTTAATTTTAAATATTCAAAGCTATATAAAACTCAATTTGTCTAAAAGTAAACTCATGATTTTTCACCCTACAACCATTCTTTTTATTTTGTTGTCTCCTTTTATCTATGGAAACATTACGACTCAGACTCAAAACCTTTAAGTCAATTATGAATTTGCCTTATCACTTTCCCTCACACCCAATCAATTATTAAGCTTTCTTTCTTCTACATCTGACATACTTCTAACTTCTGCCTTTTCTCTTTTACAACTACATTTTTAGTTCAGGTTTTCACTTCTTAATAAATTTAAATTTTAAATGTTCTCATTGCACATCAAAATTTAGATAAATTGGTATTCACATATGGTAGATATGTTCATGGTCAAATTTGTAATTATAAAATAAAAAACTAAAACTAGGTCTGGAAGCCAAATAATACTATAATTGATTATTGACAATATGTTAATTATAAGTGGTAATTCTTTTTATTAATAATATAAATGATTGAATAAGAACAATTAATTGCCCAGACAGCTTTATATATTTGCACTTTCATCAATCAAAAATTCGTATAATGGCAGCAGTAGTGACATAATTGTAAAGAGTCTTACACATATATTCAGTTTTAAAAATGAAACAGATTATTTAGAAATATTATTAATTTATATTTTATTAACAATTCATAAACATACACAATCAGTTCAGGACTGCTAGCTTTCCATTACAATTACATTTTGTTTTACTTCTCTCTTGTTTTTCGCCATTGACTTTGTACATTTGTGACTTTTTTTTTCTTATAACTTCATTTGCCAATGGGGCATAATAAAACCTCTGAATATTAATGTTCTGCATTATTCAATGTGGTATCCTGATGAAACTTTTTAAGTTTTACATCTTTTCCTAGTACAAACTTTGTGAAAGTCAAATAGAATTATTTGCCTTCTTCACCCACAATACTCTTTTATATACAGCACTTTTTTGTATCTTCTTTTTTATTATAATATTAATTTTGAATTAATATTTTTTTCACTTTCATTATTATATCACTAATGCACAATTCACAGGTTATGTCTACCATACTAAATGATAAATTCTCCAAAAAGGTATAATAGCTTCAGTTCATTGTTGTAAGTAGTAATTGTTTGTTTATAGTTATTAGGTAAATTAAGTTTTTATTCCTAGGTAAATTAATTTTATGTTTTCAAAACACCTTATGATATAAGCACACAATGAAATTCATTTAGGATTATTTTAGTTCAACAGTCATTTATTGAGGGTGCCCTATATGCTAACTTCCATGTCACACAGTAGAGATAAATACAACTAAAATCTATGGTGTACTTAATGAGTTTAGAATGTTGAGAAAGGCAGGCACAGAAATAATAATTCTAATTTAATCTGCTAGGTACAACTGAGAAATATGTATAGAAAACCATGGAAGCAGTATGAAATAAAAGAGAAAATAATATCGACCTATGAGGATTCAAAGTTGATTTCTTCAAAGTGCAAAGTTGATATTCTTTCCAGTAACATCTAAAGTGAGTTTTAAAAGAAGATAAAACTGTATCTTAATGAAAATAAAACATCTTTCTTGAGTCCAACCACAATTTTACATGAAAGTTACAGCTAAACTCAAGATATTTTGCCCTAATTTTTTATTTATAGTAACACAACTGTAATTGATCTGGCATGGCTGTTTATCTGTTTGATAAAGAAACATAACAATCCAAAATAGTCCTCTTATTTTCATATATCATGACTGTTTAAGAAAGTGATTTTATCTCAGAGGATACACTAATGATAAGATTTTTGAGAGTCTTGGGGGGAAAAAGAAAAATAATTTGGAAGCTAGATTGAAACCACTATTTTTAATCTTGTCAATAACCAAGAAACATTTTTATTTTGTTGTTTATATTTCCAGATTTCTTGGATGTAGCAGATAATGTTGAATCTCTGCTTATCTTAATATTGCCTTCTTTACTACTTCTCAAGGTTTGTTTCTTAATTGACAGACTTCACTATTTTTAATATAATTTTAAATATGAAAAAAATAAGAGAATCTTTTTTATTAATTTATTTTAATTAGGTATATATGAGAGCAGCATGCCTTTTGATTTATCATATACAATTGCAGCACAACTTTTCATTTCTCTGGTTGTACACGATGTAGCATCGCACCATATGTTCAATCATACATGTACCTAGGGCAATGATATCCATCTAATTTCACTATCTTTTCTAGCCCCGTGATCTCACCACTCCCTCCCCTTTGCCCAATCAAAGCTCCTCCATTTCTCCCAACCCCCCCCCCATTATGGATCTGTATCCACTTATCAGAGAGAACATTTGGCCTTTGTTTTTTGGGGATTGACTTACTTTGCTTAGCATGAAATTCTCCAACTCCATTTACCTGCAAATGCCATAAATTTATTCTCTCTTAGCATTAAGAGTAATATTAAGAGTAATATTTCATTGTCATTGTGTATATATATCATATTTTCTTTATGCATTTATCTATTGAAGGGCATCTAGGTTGGTTCCCCAGCTTAGCTATGATGAATTGTGTTGCTATGAACATTCATGTGGCTCTGATACTATAGGATGCTGATTTTAAGTCCTTTGGATATAGCAAGGAATGGGATAGCTGGGCCAAATGGTTGTTCCATTCCAAGTTTTTTAAGGAATGTCCATACTGCTTTCCAGATTGTTTGCACCAATTTGCAGTCCCACCAGCAATGTATGAGTGTGCCTTTTCCCCCACATTCTTGCCAGCACTTATTGTTGTTTATGTTGTTGATAACTGCTATTCTGACTGGAGTGAGATGAAATCTTACAGTAGTTTTGATTTGCATTTCTCTAATTATTAGAGATGTTGAACATTTTTTCATATATTTGTTGATTGAAACTTTTGGAACCAGATCCTACTATCACTACTACAAATGGAAAACAAAGCTCAACATCTATTTGCTTATATAACCTTAGAAGGCTGTGCTACTTTCCAGTCCCAGTTTCCTTATCTGTGAAATACACAATAAGATACACATGAATATATTTATGAAGCAAGTTCTTAAGTCACTTTTTTTCATTTTTATGCTTGCTTTGAGCATTATTACCTCTCTTCTGCTTGTAATCTACAATCTCTACTTTCCAAATTTAATTAATCCAATATCTTCTAATTAGTCCTACAAGTTACTGGTCAGACTATTGTTTCTTGGGAAGAAACTGATTTCTTTCCTTTTGTGCCACAAATGTGGCTTCTCTTGATAGGTAGTTTCATATAAATATTTGGGCTAAAATATTTATAATTCTGTATTAAATGGTCAGTCTCTCTCTCTCTCTCTCTCTCTCTCTCTCTCTCTCTCTCTTATATTGGATAAGAAACTACTTGAGATTAGAGATTGAATTTTGAATTATTTGTGCCTAATATTGTGATTCCTACAAGTTTCGTTCAGTTATTGGAAGTCTACAGTGTTTAAAGAACATGAACAGTTGTTTATAACTAGAGAATATAAATATACATAGCATATCCAAAATACAATAATTTATCTAATATACTAGAAGGTACAAATTATAATGAATTTTTTTAAAAGCAGAGGAAGTTCAAGGGAAATATAAGTGTGCGAATAGTGCCCTTTTAATAGGGTCGTTATGGCATGCCTCCTTTTAAAAGTATTTAAACAAGGAGAATATGGACTTGAGGAAGCATCCACATGGTTATGGGAAAAATATATTTCAGAATCTAAATCCTGTCTACATACATGAGTATACCACAGTGAATCTCACCATTATGTGCATCCACAAAATGGGTTCCTAACTAGAAAAGGATAAATACAAATAGAAACAAAGAGGAAAAACCTTAAGGATTTAAATCCTTAGGGTGTTTGAAGCACAATAAAGAGACTAATGTAGTAAAACAGATGTCTAAAAAGAGTAATAAGAAAGATTAGGCATGTAGTAGGTAAGAGTCAGAGTATGTTGAGTTTTATAAGGTTTTGCAATAACTTTTTACTTTTTACTGGGTAAACTGGGAATCAAGGAAGAAATAGGAGAAAGGAGAATGATCTATATTTAAAGGAATTCTCCCATATTCTATGTTCAAAAAGTTGGAAATGTCATATGCATTAGTGGTGAGATATTTTAAAGGCAAAACTTTTAATCCATATAAGAGATAATGGAAGCTTTAACCAGTTGTTATTGATGGGGATGAGGGGCTAAAGGAGTTCTTTGATTATGAATATATTGGGTAAATGGAGTATATGCCTGGAGTATGTTAGAAAGAAAAAAAAGAATAGCTTTAACATTTTAGACTGAACATTTTGAATTATAGAGTTGTCATCATTTAAGATGAGGAAAGCTATAGATGGAACATGTTTGGACTGAAAGAACTCAAGTTATTCATTCAAGTAGAGGGAGCAGAAAGCTAGATATGAATTATAGCTATATTCAAGAGAAAATTTGAATTTGGATATATAACAGTGGGAGTCCTTGGTGTGTAGATGGTATATATAACAAAGACACAAGATAAAAAAAAAGTGAAGAGATCTGTTGTGGTTTGGATGTGAGGAATTCCCCAAAAGCTCACATGTAAGACAATTCAAGAAGGTTCAGAGGATAAATAGGTTGAAACCCCTAATAGGGATAAACTGAATGGTAACTAAAGTGGTAGGGTGGGAGTAGAGGAGGGGGGAATTGGGGTTGTGGCTTTGGGGCATATATTTATATCTGATATATATTTATATCTGATCATCATATGAGCTGCTTCCCTCTACCACACTCTCTGCCATGAGCCCTGAGAAAAGGAGTCTGCTGTCTATAGATTGAGACTTCTGAAACTGTGAGCCCCTAAATAAACTTTTTCTCCTCTACAGTTGTTTGGACAGGTCTTTTTATCATAATGGCAAAATAGCTGACTAAAACATGGTCCAGAACTGAATTCTTGGCATTATAATATAAGGACAAAGAACAGGCAAAAGGAAAAAAAAGCAGAGAGCAATTATAGAACATGTGCTCTACAAGTCAACTAGAAACAAATCAAGAAAATATTCTCTTAAATGAATTGCCTTTTAGACATTCTCAAAAATTCACTCCATGATTACTACATGGATTACATCTGTATGCAAGGTCTTTTTCAGGCCAACCCTTGTGTGATTCAATTAAATATATCCTTTATTTGTTGTAGGTTTTATGGGGAAAGCCTCTGTTTGCCTTACATCTACTGAGATCCTATCCCTAATATTTCTATTTATTTTTACATGATTTAAAGAGTAGATACGAAAACAATATTCTTTTTTAATGGTTCTTTTTAGTTATACATGACAGTAGAATTCACTTTGATATAATTACATACCTCCTTTTAAAAGTATTTAAACAAGGAGAATATGGACTTGTGATATAATTACACAAGCATGGAATTTATCCTGTTCTAGTTAGGATCCCATTTTTGTGGATGCACATAATGGTGGTATTCACTGTGGTATATTATTTAGATTATATTACTTAGATTCATTGCACTATCTTCCCTTGTCCTAACCCCACTCCCTTTCATTCATTCCCCTTTGTCTAATCCATTAAACTTATATTCTGCTCTCACCCCACTGTGGGTTAGCTTTCTCACATCAGTGAAAACATCCTATCTTTGTTGTTTGAGGATTGGCTTATTTCAGTTTGCTTGATACCCTCCAGATCCATCCATTTACTGGAAGATGTAATAAAGTCATTCTTCTTCTTGGCTGAGTAATATTCCATTGTGTGCATATAGGACATATTCTTTATCCATTCATTTGTTGAAGGGCACTGAGATTGGCTCCATAGCTTAGCTATTGTGAATTGTGCTGCTCTAATTCTTTGCAATTTCTCTTAACATGCTGACTTATTTTTGAGGAGAAATAAATTTCCAATGCACACATCAGAGAGTTTCAAGAGGCCTTAAAAATGTGAAAAAGTGGATGTTGTAATCCCACAAAATAGAAGAATTCATTGCTGAAAATAGGGTAGATTATGAGGTAGATTATGAATTCTATAACTGTTAACTTTTGAATACTTAGGACATATCACTCCATGTTTTTGCTTTATCAAATCCGAGAATAGTTGTTACTGATAGATTATAGAAAATTCTTTGAATAAATTCAGAAGAATGACTAAAATTCTTGAATTATAATGATCAAAAATTGAGGAAAAACTGTCTAATTTTTACATTAATATTTTAAAAGCAGGTTTTAGATTTTTTTCTACTCTAACTAAATTAGAAGGGATTTTATTTACCAATTCTACAATATAAGTTTTTAAGGAACCTTAAATGTGGGTCACTCTGTGGGAAGAAACAGGGACTTCATCTTTTGTATATTTAAAATTTCCTACTTAGTTAAGTAAGAAGTAACAGGTCTATTAATGGTATTAGTGGTAAGTTCAGATGGGGAATTGAGCATGTTTTATTATAATTAGATATAAACTGGTTCTGAGAATATGAAATTTAAGTTGTTATTAACTTGAAATTCCCCAAGGCATAACAACACAAAATAGGATATCTAGAGGGGGCATCAGAATACCCTGTAATTAGTCTAATTAGCTGTGAGGTAATAAGACTTATAGTGGCATATTTATGAACAAATGGATAGTTGCTGAAATTAAAATGACATCCTTTCATATGTTTGTGGTAATTCTGAAACTAATATATTCTCTTGTTTCTTAAGGAAGTTTAAATTACTAAAGGGAATTTTCAAAAGTAAAATATACCTTTTGTTAGTTGGGAATTCAAAATTGAACAAAAAAATATCACCTTCAAATCCAGAGTGCTAAGATTAAGCCTAATTGGCAGAGAGCAAATAGAAGTTAATATACTGAAAAGAAATATTAAAGTTATAGTCATATATGAAAGCATCATTATCCTTCAAAAGCCTACTTACATTAGATTTATATAATAAAATACTCTGATGTCTGTAACATTTAAAATAGAATGGATTCTAAGATACAAGTTATAAAAGATCTGAACATCAAATGGCAATTAGACATAAATAGCAAAAGCTGAAGAATAATCCAATTCACTTTCTAGGAAAAAGTAGGTTAGATTAAATTGAAGGTGATTTCTATCACTTTACTAATAGTTTGGCTTCTGTTAAGAAAAAAAGTTTAGTGCTGTAGTAGAATGGAGATTCTTAATGTAAAATGTGCCCTAATTAGTAATCTAACATTTCTAATCCCTAATATTCTGAATTGTTATAAAGTGTGACTTTGACTTTTTTTTTTAAATTTGTTGATTGAAGTCAGAGCACATTACCACTGAACTACATCCCAGTCCTTTTTATTTTTTATTTTTATTTTGAGACAGGGTCCTAATGAATTGTTGAGGGTCTTACTAAATTTCTGAGACTGTCCTCCAGGTTGTAATTTTCCTGCCTCAGCCACCCAAATCACTGGGATTATAAGAATGCACCATTTTCCCAACTTTTGACCCTAATATTTCATGATTCTCTTTAATGTAATGACCCATACTTCAAGAAATATCCTATCCTTAAAAAGAAAAAAAGAAAAAGGAAAGGGAATATCCTTTCATTATTTGGAGAGAAGGAAAACTTATCATTTTTCCTTCTTAAACTAAGGCAGATGTCAATAAACTCTGACTTATTATCAGATTAGATCCAATATTCCTGATTTTGAATGGTCCAAGAGAAGAATGTTTTCATGCCAGTGTTTTTAAAAAATGACACATAGAATTTTTATGAAATTAAAATTTAATTTTCTATCAATTAAATTTTATTGGAACACAACCAATAGGTTAAGATTTGCATTTTACAAATCCACATAAATATAAAATATGTATTGTATCAATAGTCACCACAAAGACGGAAAGCACCAGCCTGAAGTGGCAAGGTCATGTATGTGTCAGCAACTACAGTAAACAGTGACATAAGAAGGCAATTTGCCATAATGATTGTAAAAATGAGATTAGGCCTAAATTCCTGATAATTCCTAGCTGTAACATCTTATAAAAATCTCTTTGCTCTTTAATTTGTTGATCTATGAAATGAAATTAATTGTGAAACCATTGTGAAGAGTATTATCTTATCTCTTTAGGTTACTATAGCAAAATACTGTGCACTGGGAAGTTTAGAAATAAGGGAAATATTCCTCACAGTTCTGGAGACTAGAAAGTCCAAGATCAAAAATGCCAATGGATTTGGTATCTGGTAAAGCCTACTTTCTCATGGATGACACCTTGTCAGCATGTTCTCACTGGTTGGAAAAATAAACAATTACCTGGGTTCTCTGTTATAAGGACCCTAATCCAACTGTTAGGACTCAGCCCTCAAGATCTAGACAACTCCCCAAAGGCATCACCTCTGGATGTTGCCACATTGGGGTTTAGATTACCACATACAAATTTGAGGAGAGAAGACAATCATTCAGACCATAGTAATTATTAATTTTACAAAAATTAACAAGTGCTCAATTTTTTACTTTGTAAAAAATGTTTATTAAATCATCGCAAAATATCTCATACATTTTAATAACACAGGAAGCTTCAATCATTTTTAGTTCTTTTTTAATTTTCACTCACTATATAACAACAGCTAAGGAGTAAAAATGTAGCTAAGAATCTCAGAACTTAGCTTAAATGAAGATGTTTCTTATTGCATTTGATGTAAATTATTATGAATTATTTTTCACTTTGTATTATTTTATATTGAGGTACAATGTATATTCTGCATATTTTCTGTGTAAAATTGTTACTCTAAATAGTGCCCTCTATCTTTTGAATCGGTTGCTAAACACATTGATAGGCAGATATTCTTTCAGAGGTATTGACAAACTGGTTTAGTATTGCAAAACTTATTTTTGAGTATTTAACGGAGTTGTAATATGTATCAGGCCAGGTGATAGAAACTGGGGAAATAGTAACAGAAAGGCAATTCTATGTTATCTTTTATATGAGTAATCTTTTTGCTCTTGAAAACAATTTCATTGTTTCTTTAGTTTTAAGAACTTTCGTCTAAAATTGATATTGAGAATAAATTTTGTCTGAGGCTCATTAAATATAATAATTATTTAGATTTTAAATCTCTCAAGAGGGATTCCCTCAACTTTTATACTATAAAGGGAAATTAATAGTTATTGAGAGATTTTATCAGTTCTTTTCATGACAGAATATGCTGTTAGAAGTATTCTTTAGTGACAGTGAGAGGCAAAAAGAAAACCTGGACAATAATAAAAAATAAACAAATAAGACTATCAACAAAGGGAGCTGATAAGAACAATTTCAGAAGATGAAAAGTTTTGGGGGCTCACCATTTCAGGGTTCTCAGTACATAGATGGCCGACTCCATTCCTAAGAGCCTGAAATGAGACATAGTGTGATGGACAAAAGCTGTTGGGAACATGGCTCCAGGAAATAGAGAGAGAGGGAGGGAGGGAGAGGGGCCTGGGGTGGTGGGGAAACATCACATGCTCTTCTCACCAGGACAAAATACAAACCTCAAAGGCACACTCTCAGAGACCCATCTTCTCCAGCCACACCATACCTGCCTACAGCTACCACCAAGTTAATCCCTATCAGGAGATTAATTTACTGTTAGGTTAAACCTCTAATAGACTAATCATTTCATCTCTAAACTTTCTTGCATTATCTCACACGTGAACCTATAGGGTACATCTAATATCTAAACCATAACAGTAACTAATATGATAATTGAAAGTGAATAATCAATTTATACTTGCACAATTTATAAAACTAAACTGGTTCTTAATGATTCTAAATCAAGTAGAAGTGAAAAAATAAAACATGAAATTTGTATTGTTTCTTAATATAATATCATATATATTAAAGTTATAAATACTAAAAAATTCAAAGAATAAAAAAGATTTGGCTTACATCTGCTTCAAAAGGGACATAAATGAAAATTGATTGTTTTAGTCAGTATTTTCAAATACCACCATGATTTGTTTTATTTCCAAATTTTTGTGTATAATAAAGACAATAAGAATAAACTGTTTTTTGGAGTTTTCCATATAGTTGCTGTTATTTTATGTTAAAGAGATTCAAATTAATAAGAAGAGAAGTAAATTTAGTAGGGAAAATTACTTTAAATTTATAAGAACTTGGAAATAATTTTTAAACTTGTTTTTAGTGCCTAGTACACAAGAAGTAAGTAAAAATGATATTTGCTACATATTGATAAATATCACTATGTAATCATATGATTTAGTAAAAGTTATGCAGTAAAGACATCACTTAGTATGCTCATTTTGATAACCTTTCTATATCTATATTTTCCATTGTTATATAAATATCTGTATATTATTTCATATAAAATGAAGTACAGAAAATTTTTAAATATTTTACTTATTTTCAGTTTAATCTTGAAATAAATATAATTAAACATAACTAGCTGAATCTCTTGCTGTAGTGCTTTTGATGGACATTTTAGATCTATACCCATATCAAAGTGATCTTAAACATTGAAGGCAAAGATTTGATACGCCTTCTAAATAATTCATTTTAAACATTTTGTTAGACCTTCAAAGGATCAAACAGAAGAGATATGATCCATTTTTTCTTTTTAGTTGTACTTGAATTTTTGTGGAATTAAAAATGTATATGCAGATGAAAAATATTGCAATAATATTTTAAGGAATAGGTAAATAATGAAGTAATTCTTAATAACAAATAATTTAGAAAAGTGGTGTACCTAAACTCATTTGGCAAGCCTGAACCAATATCCTCTGATGGACATTGCAAAAAACTATTTAAAAGAAGAATTCTACAAATTAAAATATTGGCACACAGTGTCAGGACTACTAGAGATAGCTAAAATTTATTGTGAGTATAATTTATTCAATACATATATGGTCCATTTTTTCCAACTTTCCATTTGATGATTAACTCAGTTACTTTTACTTCATGTTTCTTAATATTATGGCTTAGATATGTGTACTCCCCCAAAAACTTATATGTGAGACAATCTAAGAAAGTTTAGAGGTAAAATGTGTGCATTGATCCAGTGACTGTAGGTGGGCACAGTGTGGCAGGAGGAGGTAGGTAACTGAGGACTTCCGTTTGGGGTACATATTTTGTAATATTGAGCAGATCTCCCTCTTTCTCCTTAATTGTTGCCATATTCTGTGCTGCTTTTCCTCCTCTTTACCTTTATGCTGTGATGTTCTGCCTCACCTAAGGGACCAGAGCAATGGAGTAGGTTATTTTTGGACTGAGACCTCTGAAACACTAAGTCCCAAATAAACTTTTCCTTCTTTAAATTGTTCTTATAGGGTCATTTGGTCAAAGGAAACAAAACAAAACAAAAACCTGTCCAAAATACTTATCTATGTTTTAATGCAGTTCTATAAGTTCTCAAATGTAAGATACATTTGAGTGTTTCCAGGAGTGGAGTGTGTAGAATAAAAGTACAGAAAGCACTGGCTTGGCTTTATGCTCAAGCTCATATCCTTGTATTAAAATCATTAAACTTTGAAGCATATCCTAAAGTAAATGAATTGTCATTTCTCTCCTTCTAATTCATAAGTTATGTTCTCTCCTAACTTCCCCTTTAAACTTGATCTTGTAATGATTAGGAAATGAGGGATAGAAATACTGAAAAGAAAAAAAATAACAGTAATCAGGTAAAAGGGATTGAAGGATGTAAGTGCTCAGTTTTGAAATTTTAATGATATAAATAAATCAAGATCAATTTTAAGCACAATTCTATATTAAAAATGTATTTCTTTTTTAAAACATGTTAGGTGTATGATACACTTTCATGGATAATATTTTAAAGATAAAACCGATACAATTTACCTAAATAAGTAAAATTATAATGACCTAACAACCCCAAAAAGGGGGATTTTGTTGAATTTCTTCTGGAAAATTTTCCCTATACAAATAAATTCTATTGTAGTGTATTAATATATTTTAACATGTTCATGTCTACCTTCTACAAATTGCTCATTTTCCCTGCTTATACCTATTTCCCCCCTTTCCCATACAATGTGCTATGTGGCTTAGTTAACTTCATAAATAGAAAATATTATTGATAACGCATTACTTCTTGAATGGAAGAGGATAATAAGCAAATTGGATGTAACAATAGTTACAGAACATACCTATATGGGTATAAAAAGCAACTGGAATATAGCTCTCCCCATTTGGATAATTAGTGATGAGAACTAAGTCAGGCGCAACCTTTGAAAGACAAAAGAGAAGCTTAGCAGTTCTTTGGTAAAGTGGGAATATACTATAAACAAATATTAATTGAATATTGGGTTTTCCTGTTATTAAAAGTGATTTGTGTCACTCAACAATTAGCAGTTTGGTGTAAAAATGTGTGGATATCTTGCAGAAATATTAAAAGGTTTCTAATGTAAAAAACATATTTAAAATAAAAATATCCTAACCAATCCAAGATATTTTATAAAATGGTACTTTGTTAAAATAATGAGTATATTACATGAATTTCTGTGTCACTGTAGCAAGAAAAATAATTCACATATAGCTTATTAAAGAAAATATATTCCAGATGAAATATTATCAAATTACTATTCTACAGTCTTTTTGGAACTATTAAAATGAAACATTATTTCATCACTAGTCAAAGATAATAAGATGATGTAGCTCCGATGTTAATCTGAATTAGGCAAGAATATAATTTATAATGCAGTAACACTAATTGTTTCAAATATGAACTAATCACACTTGTTTTGAGTAGAAATATTGGTTTTTCAAAAGCAAAACTTGCCATAGTTTTAAAAATGTAAATTTCAAGTTACACTTAAAATTACATTTTTTAATTTACATTATTTTAAGTCACATAAAATTTTATAAGTGTGAATGGAAAAGGAATGCAAACAGATGGCCTTTCATCCAACTTCAGGGATATCTAGGGATTGATTTAACTCTTTTCCAAATCCCCTTTAAACCATTTATAATCTAATTGTTTATCAAATTCAAGATAATTTACCAATTAAACATCTATACTGAGAGCCTAGATCAATTATGTATTGATAAGTAATTGGGACTTATTAAATGTAGCTGTGATAAAGAATTGCATAACCCTGAGGGTATTACAGGACTAGTAAGTAACACACACACACACACACACACACACACACACACATGCACACACACACATCCAAGAAGGCACAGACTAAATATAGATGTGAAGGAGCTCTAAATCTAAGGAATTCCATGAACTACATTGTTCTCTTATGTGTTTCCCAAGTGGGGAGAGACTGAGACATGGTTTGGGACTGTTCTTCATTGTGTGGTAGTTCTTGTCTTGTGCAAGTAAATGCTTTAAATCCATGTAAATATACCCATTCAGAAATGAAATTATCAGATGCCAGAGCTAAGCTTGTACTAAGTTCTTTCCATTCAGTACCTGCCTCTCTTACCTTTAGGAAAGCACTACTACCCCAATCCTATCAAAATTTATATGTTATGTCTGATTTTGCTCATTCTATATCTATAATTTTAACTATGTCCTTCTTTCTGTTTGGCTTATTTTGTTCAGCATTTTCTTTGTGATATTCATCCGTACTGTGAAAGGTTGGGAGATATTTTGTTAATTTTTATTATTGGCATTATTCTATTCTATTGTTGTAGAAATGGTAGCATTTATCCATTGTACTGTTAACAGATATTTGGTATTGTTTACAGATATTTTGGCTTTGAAAATTCTTATAATTTTTGTTATGTATCATATAGATATACATATATATATATATATATATATATATATATATATATATATATATAAATTCATACATTATGAGTGAGAATGACCCCTCATAAGCTCAACATTAGTTTTCAATTTTTTTCACTGGGAGAGTGCTAGAGTTCCAGCTACTTTACATCCATGTCAGCACTTGGCATTTTCTGTCTTCAAAGTTTAGAAATTAAAGTAAGTATGTATTATTATCTTATTTTAGTTTTCATTTTAATGTTCCTGATAGTAATAATGTGCGTGCGCACACACACATACACTTTTCCTTCTTTCTAATTTGCCTTTAGAATCACTAATAAGACCACTTCTTAAAAAAGGAATCAGTATAAATTAGGGCCAATGTAGAAATTATCCTTTTAGGGTTACATATTTGTAGAAAGTTTTAACTAATATTTTCCAATTCTAAAACCACAAAAATATTTACTAGGATATCCTTTAGACATTTCATTAGTTAGCATCAAGAGCTTTAATCTATCTGTGATTTTTATGTCTATGTGATTTGGGGTTGATTTTTGTTTTTCTTCTATTCTTTGATAGTATAATTACATATCTTTAGTATAATATTAGAATCTCTTAATTATAACTTTATAAGACATCTTTATTCACAGTCTTATAGCCTTTACAAATATGTTATTCATTAATATAATCTTGACTATATTTGCTCTTTTCCATTTTAAAATACAACAATCACACTTGTCAACAAAGTAGACTGCTAATATTTTAACTGAGATAACATTGGATTCAATCACTATTTCGTGTGTTCTGACACTTCATTCAATGTAAATAATCTTATATATATCAAAGGCTCTTTCTCTACTATTCAGTGTTTTTTTTTCTTTCTCAAATGCTCAAAAGGTTTAGTTGTGCTAATCAAACAAAATTTTTTCCACAATGACACTGAGAATCCAAAAAGGTTGTATATAACACATATTTAAAACTCTTTCCTGAAATGTTTTTTTTTTTTTCAAAAAGATATCAGGTTATCACATTTTCTATAAGAATTATTTTGTCTAGGAACAAATTATTTTTCTCTTATGTACTAAACAGACCTCCTGACCTATGCTCATTTTGAATTATAAAAAAATTCAATAAATTATTTGATGAGATAAAAAAAATGAGGCTAATCTTTTGCTTTTTCTACTTTATGGATCAAATTTTAAGTCATTTGATGTATTATACACAGTTTTGTTATTGATATTACAAGAACTAAAATTATGGATTAATACATACAGATTAACTATGCCCAGTTTTCCATAGTTAAGCTTTATAAAAATGTGCATGTAGATTATTATAATAATACCAACAATTTTACATATCACAATTTATTTTGTTTTCCCGTTTAATGTCCCAAGCAAAAGCAGGCAACTGGAAGCTCTTGAATTAGGTGATAAAGATGTAATAATAGGTTCTTGATCTAAAGATATGATCAGATAGCCATATTTTCTCCTTAGTAGTTAATTTATTAGAATGTCCTTGCTTCTCTCTTAGGAGTTTGAAGTATGGTTCTTTGTTCAATGTTTTGTGTCAGAGTGAGAGATTTCCCTGCTACCAGTTTCCCTCCACAGACTAAGCTAATTAAATACAAAGCAAGAGAGATTTCCACCCTAATAAATCTGCCTGTGGGTTAAGACACTATGTCACTTTGGTAGTTCTTTCAATAAAGCCAGGAGGGATTAAAACTGGAGCTTTTTTAAATCATTGCACATGACATTAGTAATAGTCTTCCAATCTTACCCTATCACAATGAACGTTTTGACAGGAAAATTTCCCCCTACTTCTCTCAGCAATCTAAGTGAGATGACCAGCACTTAGGACAACTGGCAGATTCTATTATAAAAATCCATACATATTTTTTTTTAGTAGTGGAAATAAAGAAACTTATTTCCATCTCTATAAATCCTAATTTATCTCATATAACTATATTGAACATAAAACAGTTTTCTGTTTTAAGTCTTCTGATTTTGACAACAACTCTCAAGCTTTGTCACTGGTAAAATAGATGTTTATTTTAAATGTCTTGCTTGCTTTACACATGTCCTTTTGTAAATAAAATTGGTAAAAATCCAGTGGTACTTTAATTTCTCAAATATAGCAGATCACATAAGATTGATTTGTAATTGAGTTTATTTTTCTTCAAAGACAAATTCAATTTGATGTAAGTTTACCTTGTTGTTTGCATATTTGGTAATCACCAGCCATTTTTATAAAGCTGCTACTCTTAGATGGCATGACTAAATCTTATTTTAAGTACACACCTGCAGGACTAGGAAGCTCCTCCTTAACGTGATAATGAAAATGTTATATTTTATATACTACCTTTGTCAAGATAGGCAGTGGTACTGTGTTGTCAATGAGTTGAAGACTTCATTATTAAAATCTACCACTGGATCTGTTTAATCAATAATTCCCAAAATTTATATTATATATTCCATATTATGCAGAACAAAAACGTTCTCCAGAGCTTCCATGAGTAACTTTATCTATTTTTTCTAAACCTCTTTTATCATTTGTTTGAGATTATATAACACAAAGTAGCTGTTAAATAATCCTTCCTGTAATACCACCACTGTATTCGCATAGCTACTCCCTTCCTTTCCACAGTGAAAGACAGTGTCCAGATTGAAATACTAGTATTTAAGAAATGAGTAGTTGAAGAAATTTCCCCAATGATTCTATAATAAAGTAAGCAGTAAGTGACACTGTGTTTAGTTGCCCTACCAATTATGATGTGAATTACTGAAAACAAAATTCTTCATCCATTTAATTTTTATGTATGGATCTAGGAAGTAAAAATGAATGCATCAGAGAAAATAATGAAAATCGGGCGCTGCGGCGCGCGCCAGGCCCCAACACTTTCCAACCTGCTCGCCTGCTGTCCTGGGGCTCCTCAGAGCACGGCGACTTGAGCCTCAGACTCTTGATGATTCCATTCCTAGAGGGGCCCATCTTAGAGGCCTATGGGTGCAGGTACCAGGATCGCTTTCTTCCCCAGGGTTTTCTGCAGCCCTTCTCATGTTCGACAATGTGATTCATTAAAAAAGAGCCCTTCATCCTCTTCCTATCCATGAGCCACTCGTCCTAACTGCTCTCCCATCATCCACTGCCCTCATGTCTGCTATACTCCAGAATCTGGGTTTTGGGGGGATCTCAGCCCAAAAAGGCATTGGAAGGAAATGCCAAGCACCAAAAGTTTGTGAAGAGGTGGCGGCTCTTGGAACAGAGGGGCAGTCTCAATAAAAAGAAGCAGACCCCTAGCAAGGTGTCTAAATTACACTCAGAACCTCCAAAGAAAGGGGAAAATGTGAGAGTGGATGGCACTTGCAAGATCCCTTCCCTTTCAAAAAAAGAACACAGCTGCATCCAGCAGTGGGTCAGGATTGTCCCTGGACAAGAGAGTTTCAGTGTCTTGGCTGACCCCTGCTCCTTCAAAGAAGGCTAATTCTGTTACAGCTAAAGTAGATTTGCTGGGGGAATTCCAGAGTGCCCTTCCAAAGATTCAGAGCCACCCAACTTGCTCCCAAAAGAAGACCCCCCCAGAAGAACTCTCCTCAGAACAATGCCACACAGAATTCCACCAGAGCTCAGAGAGTAAGTGCTCTGGAATATCCCTGAAGTTCCCAGGAAAGATGGTGGCAATTGACTGTGAGATGGTGGGCACAGGACCCAAAGGACCTGTTAGTTCCTTGGCTCGATGTAGCATTGCCAACTATGATGGAGATGTGCTTTATAATGAGTACATCCTTCCACCCTGCCACATTGTGAACTACCAGACCAAATGGAGCGGTATCTGCAAGAAGCACATGGTGAATGCTACGTCCTTCAAGACTGCTCGGAGCCAGATCTTAAAGATACTTTTGGGGAAGATAGTGGTAGGACATGCCATCCACAATGACTTCAAAGCCCTGCAGTACTTTAATCCCAAGTCCCTCACCTCCAAATCCCCCTCCTCAACCGGAAGGCCAACTGTCCGGAGAACCCACCATGACTCTGAAGCGCCTCGCCAAGCAGCTGCCACACCGGGACATACAGGTCAGGAAAGGCCATTCCTCTGTGAAAGACGCCCAGGCCACCATGGAGCTGTACAAGCTGCTAGTTGAAGTTGAGTGGGAACAACACCTGGCCCAGGATCTCCCGAAAAACTAGCAGCTGGGGGAGACAGGCCACACCCAGGAGAAACAGGGCAGCAGGTCCATGCCTGCCTCTGCTTGCTTCACACCTGTGGAAGCTGGACTTACTGGGGAGACACTCTCCACCCCAGACCTAATATCCACTGAAATCTCACCTCAGCTCTTGTGTCCTGTATCTGGTTAAGTGTCCCATGGAAGCAGGAGACCTTCAGATTCCAGCCCTAGATTACTTATATGGTGCTAACCACTGGTCCCAGGGTGCTTTGTGCCAGTCAGGCTTTTTGATTTCCAGGGCAGGGCATACTGGGAAATGTAGTTTCCCACATTGCCTTATCACTAGGGTGGCTGTAAGTCTCTTGTTTTTTTAGAGACAGGTTGGGGTTGGGGGGGTCGTCCAAGTTGACCTTAAATTCCTGGGCCCCAGCAATCCTCCTTACCTCAGCTTCCTGAGTCGCTGGGACTGGAGGCCTGTGCTCGCATGCCCAGCATTTTTTATTCTCAAGTAATTAACTGCATCCTTTCACTTTCAAAAGTTTCCTGATTGGATACAGAATGGTGTGGTCACATTGTGTATCCCAGACCCTGCTTTTGCTGCAGAGTCTGCGTCCAGCCTGCTAGGGTGCCACCTGCCAACTTTGAGAAGAGCCACTATTAGTGAGGTTTTGTTCTTAAGGCTAGAAGACAGTGAAGTAGGAGTGTAGCTTAGAAATCAACTTCTCTGATTTAGAAAAGCAGTCTCTTACCTAGAATAGTAGAGGATTTACTTAATTTAGGTTCTACTTAGAAGGTTGAAAATAAGTTAACCTGGTTTTAATGTTTTTGTTTTCTGTTTTGTTTTAGTCTTTTACCTTGCTAAACCAAACGTCTAAAACTCAGATGATCTCTTTGATAAATTTTTATAGTGGAAAAAAAAGAAAATAATGAAAATCTCAGCCCTTGTATAGCTTCTATTCTAGTATAATATACTCTCTAAAAATGATGCTCACCCTTGCCAATTCTCAGTCCTACCTGGATTTCATAATCATTGTTTCATAGAAGTAAGATTTTTTTAGTTTTATTTTATTGCATTTCAATTCATATTACACATATAGAGCACAATTTTTCATGTCCCTGGTTGTAGAAAAAGTAGAGTCACACCATTGGTGTTGTCATAACATATACCTAAGGTAATGATGTCTATTTCATTCTACCATTTTTTTCTACCCCAATGCCCCCTCCTTACCCTCCCTCCCATTTTCCCTACCAGAGTTTATCTAATCCTTCCATCTCCCCCGCCCAACCACATTATGGATCAGCATCCTTAAATCAGAGAAGACATTCTGCATTTGGGATTTAGGGATTGGCAAACTTCACTTAGCATTATATGCTCCAAATTCATCCATTAAGATTTTAAGGCTCAATTCAGAGGTGTTTCATACAGGATAGGCAAGGCTCTCAATATTATTTTAGCCTAAAACCTATTGTTGTCATCTAGTAGGCAGATACTAAGGTGGGCTGTTTATAAGAGGTGGGGGGAGAATTTTCATTGAGAAGAGGAATATCCTGGACAAAAATTACATTGTGGGGCTGGAGTTGTGGCTCAGTGGTAGAGCACTTGTCTAACATGTGTAAGGCCCTGGATTCAATCCTCAGCATCGAATATAAATAAGTGAATAAAATAAAGGACCATCAACATCTAAAATAAAATTTAGAAAAAAAATTACATTGAAAAGTGATGAATAAAAAGCATGAGCCTGTAAAAACAGGGGCAGGAAAATAGATAAATGGAAGGAGAAATATTTACCCTGGTTTTTATGCATATTTACATTTTCACATTCTTAACAAATAGCCACTGGGTTTGGCAAACTTTACTCAAAAGCCTCAAATGTTCAAAAGAGCTCTTGAGATAGAGATCATTAATTCTGTATTTCACTAGAAGTTCAT
This sequence comes from Urocitellus parryii, assembly GCF_045843805.1. NCBI lineage: Eukaryota > Metazoa > Chordata > Mammalia > Rodentia > Sciuridae > Urocitellus > Urocitellus parryii. The sequence goes on along the minus strand of NC_135532.1, from coordinate 55,416,505 downwards.
CTGTTAGGCTTCTCATTAATTTCAAAGATATTGGAGGGAATGGCAGATAATAGAGTTGCTAAAATATATACAGATAATTTTGCCAAACACTATTGTGTGTATTAGGTTGGGTGTAAGCAACACATATAATGGTTTGAGTAGTGTTACACCAAGTGGGGGAGGTGTATTTAGAATTCCTGAAAGCTGTTCCCAGGAGGCATGGATAAAACTAGTGAGAAATTAACAGAACAAAAAAAAAAAAAAAAAAAAAAAGTTTATTTACATTATGTAATTCCCAGCAGCAAGCTCTCTTAGACTGTGATAATGTCTTTCAAGTTTTCCATTTGAGTTATGTAAAACTAGATTAGACAAATCACTAGAGAATTTACTCAAGGATAAAAGCCTATCCAGACAGAAAGATGGGGAGACGACCACACAATCCTTTTCCTTCTCTAATTACTATGACTCCAAGAAACCTATGATGAATCTAAACACAAAGCAGTTGCCCTTTCAATTTTCCAAGATGAAAGGATGTTATTCATCTTCATAACGAGAATAGTTATTAAAGGAACAGATCTATGTCAGATTTTTCAATAGATAATTTGAATGTTTTCCCATAGCGAAATAGCTCAATGTATTTGACATATAATTGTCACGTACTTCCTGTGTAATCAATCATAAGGGACTTTATAATTATATGCCATGCATACCACCATATTTTTAACATCATGAAATTGCTTTTATTTAATTGTTCATATGCCATGAAAAGTGAAATAATTTGTGACTAAAAACAAAAAGGAAAAGGAAAATAAAAAGAAAGAAAACCAGAAACCTACTAAGGCAGGAACAAGGTTATTGTTGTCTTTGAAACATGAAAAATAGTCCTTACAGATTTTCATTTTACATTAATAAATATGTGTTCTTTCAGGAGAAAGAAAGAAAATATGTTATCCATTAAGTCAGATGGATATTTAGTACCTCTTGAGTGAATGTGTTCAGAATAAAACAAAACAGTCACCGGTGAAAGATATTAAGACCAAGAATATCATCAGCTTCTATACCAGAAACTATTTTATGGGACTAGTTTAAAATCATGAATATTTACATATCTACCTTCCGTGTATGATTGCTTCTTTAAATATTTTTTCAGTTTATAATATAGGGAAAGATGAGTTTATGAATATAGGGAAACATGAACATGAATAGGGCATTTAACTGTCAAGAAATTATATAAGTAAGGATCTGAAGAGAAAGGGATCTTTTATGTCACTTCTATAAAGATGAGAGAGAATATAAATAAAGCAAATATATCAAAGTCCTGAATGTAGAAAATTGACTTAAGTTTGGAAACACCAAATCAAATATCTACTTCCCCTTTCCCCCTCTAAGATTAGGAAGTAAAGAAAGTTAGCAGGAGTCAGGTGAAGTTTTATATCCAAGTTTGAGATGATTTTAGCTGGAAATGGTGAGCACAGTAAGATTTTTATTACTTTTCTATTTATTTATATTTTTGGGGAAATTATACAATTATAGGAGGAGTGTCAACTTCATCCTGATTCATAGGTCAGTGTGCTGTAAATGCTCAGTATATCATAAGAACACATGAATGGGCACTTATTATTCTGTATCTCAAAACAAAATTTATTTTGATCTTGTCTTTTGTGCACTGTTGAAACATCTTTAAAATTAATATTGATTTATGAGTAATATTTTTAAATTACATAAGAACATGAATAATATTCTATTAGGAGAATTTTAAATAACATATAAAACAACTTATTTTTATCATTACCAACTTTGCCACATCATGTAATATACCTTTTACTCTACTCATAGCCACAGACCATAATTTCATTGGAGACAATTCAAAAATGTTCTGAAAATTTTTTTCAAGCCATCTAGATATCTTTCCCATGTGGGATACATTCCAATAAATGTCCTTGTCCTTTTTTTAGCACTGAATGTTTTTTCACTTTAATTGGCTTATTGTTAACATTTCAATAAGTGATAGTTACATCCCAAGTTATCTTGAACTTTCAGAAGCCTGATATAATGGCATAACAAATCATCAGTATAGTCGGAGAGAAATTGAACCTTCAAAAAGAGTTCAGTACATGTAGGGAAGCAATGTACAAAAAAGAAAAATATCAATAATTAAAAGCAAAATGTTTCAATTCTGGTGAAAAATGCACTAATAAGCAGACATATAATTACATTTCAAATGGCTAAGCATTTAAAATAGTCTGAAAATTAAGTTTCATTACTTTAGTCTAACTTATTCTCTGAATAAAGTAGATGACATTATATTTTTAAGCTCACAATGAACCTTGGTGGTGTTGGTGATTTTAATGTCATTAGTTATTAGAATATCCATAGATTCCAATGCTAAGAATATTGGTAAATGTTTAATGTTTGCTTTACTACTTAAAATCTTAAAGTAAATTTGTACTTATACTACATCCTTTGAAAATAAGACCTTTGGTTTTCCTTAATGGTGAGGGGTACTTAAAAAAAGGGGGGATTCCTTCTGTAGTAAAAATACATTTCTCCTCTATCCTTTCTTAAATATTTCTTCTCTGAGGAAAAAAAATGTTGATGTTTTTCTACTAAATGTGTAACACAGTTGCAAAAAAACAAAACTGTAATAAACACTGACCACTTTTTAGTCACTCTGATATCAACATATAGCTACACCATTTAACTGTATCCTCATATCAGGAAGTACTTTTTCATTTTAATCAGCATATAGTGGTTTTTTGAAACATTACATGCTCAAACTAAGTGCTTTAGAAACTGTGGCATTTGGTAGATTAAGGATATACCATGTCCCTGCACAGTGAATTCTTCTGGTTTACACAACACACACACATATATCATCATGTAGAGATGCCAGTCAAAGTGGTTTTGATTTGAGTTTTATTATGAATGCCAAAAAGTCCTACAGATAAACTCAAAAGAAAATTCTAGATTTTAATTTAACCAGGCTATTGTTCTTATATTGTGGCAGCATTGTTTTCATACATCTGCTTCATAACTTAAAAAAGAATAACTTTGGATTGTTTTGTTTTTTATTTCCCTATTCTCTTTCATATGTCTCTACTGGGCTTTTTAAAACTAGTTATTCCTTTAAAAATATTATCTTTTGTGGTGATTTATATAGTAGTGTCATAAAATAAACTACAAAGGGGAAATGCTTATATATCAGTTCATAAGGAACAGTTTATATAAAGTACTACACATCATAGAGATATAATTTGATAGCAAATCAATATGTGCCAACTATCAAAATATGTCAATTTAATTTAAATAAAAAATCAAAAGCATACATTACAGGAACTTATTTTTCAATAGAAAACCACCTGTCCTTACCAGAAACAATCACAGAGACTATCATAGTTAAGGAACATAAAAATCTCTATGCTTGAATACCTATGAAACAATTTGAATTTTGATTTTTCAAACAGTGTATAGTGTGACTGATTAAGTGAGGAGGTAGAAACATATGGCAGTAAGTAAGGAAAGATGAGGCTATACAAAACATGAAAAAATCAATCTTGCTCTAATCTGGAAACCAATGAGATTCTGACATATTGGGTCATGGTATAAGTATGATTTTTTCTTGTACTAAAATATCACTCTCAGTTTTTTTCTTTACTTTTCCCCCCATAATGACCCAGACAGAAATTTCAAAGAATTTGTTATACAAAAAAGACAAATCTACAAACTCCATTGTAGTTGTCATGAAGATGTATAATTCTAGATTTATGACATTATTATTAAATAACAATAATTAATTTATTTGAAAGAACATACTTATTTTTATTTCATAAGCATTTAAATTTCAAACTGGAATAGTTATTAATGATGATAGTAAAGATGCATTGAATTACAATGTAAACAATATACCTAAAGGACCTTGTAAGATCAAATATTTAGAAATTATTTTTAACATAGTAAAACCATCTTAATGGGACCATTTTTTATTTATACAATTAGAATGTGATTCATTCTAAAAATCAGCATAAAATAATTGAAGCCAACATTTGATGATCAAGCATTTTTATAAGATTAGACATTTTTCACTGGGCTCATAATCATGTCTGTGGTAACTGCCACTCTGGTGTTTAAATTCATATTATATTTTTTATATATCAGACATAAAATTTCTCAAAATTTCATCTAATTATTTGCCTTCAAGAATGTGTCATTATAGAAATGTGAACTTTTTTATTTAGAATATAAAATGGGATGTAAATTGATACCTACATCCCTCAGTACCTTGTGCCTAATAAATGTCCTGTGTGGGGTATTCAAGTTTGTTTTTTGACAAAATCATGAACATATTCATATATTGTAAAACAGAATTCAATTTAATCACTTTTTAATATTTTTAATCAGTAACTATGTTATAGATCACCTAAGGATTTAGATTTTTACTCTTTATACTATCTATTGGGATGAATTTTGATCTGTTCCATGCTTTAAGACTAGTGAAAATGAGAAGAAATACATTTTTTATGGAGCAAAAGAATCATTCATGATCAATAGACTAAAAATTATACATATTAGTATTCAAAAATAAAATACTAAATTTGAAACAATTTTTAAAACATAAAACAGTTAAATATGGTTTAGATAGCCTCTACTTTGTTGAAATGACTCTGTGTGTCCTTAAGCTCCTTGACATGCCTCATAGCCTTTTTAAATTTTATTTTGAGATAGCAACTCACTAAGTTGTTCAACCTGGCCTTGAATTTGTGATCCTTCTGCCTCAGCCTCTTAAGTAGCTGAGATTACAAGTATGTGCCACTGTGTCCAACTCTTTTCTTTTAAATAAATGTATTGTGTATATATTGAGTGTACAGCATGATGTTATGATATTGGTATAGAAAGTATAATCACTATAATGAAATTGACTAACTTACAGATCATTTATCATAGTTACTACTATCATTTTTGTGACAATACAGTTAATGTCAACTAATTATACTAAAATCCCTAATACAACTCATTTTTGTGAACATTAGCCTTTTGTATTATACATTAGATCCTCTGACAAGCTCATTCTTTATGTGTGTTACTTTATATCCTTGGGCCTACATCTTCTCTCCCTCTTTCACCAGCCTGTTCTAGACTTTCACAGCCCACTCTTGGTATAGTGAATGAACTTCTTCTATTTCTTCAAAGATAAAATTTAGTGCCAGCTAAACCCATTTTTAATATAAGTTGCAAAAAAGAATCAGGAAAATGGTTAGTAGAAATACTGAATTTTGAGAAAACAATTGTGTGTAACAGTTATCTAAAAGAAGAAATATAAGTAGTTTGAATTGTTAAAAATTCCCCAAATTGTAAATTTTGTGAAGGATTATTGATATATTCTTATTTTCTTCTCACTCACATTAGCTTAGACAGCTGCTATGGGTTAAACTAATATCTCAGAATGTAACCTTGCTTGGATGAAAGTCCTTACAGGGATAATCAAGTTAAAATGAGGTTGTTAGAGTGACTGTAATCGAATATGACTAGTATTATGGAAAGGAGAAATTTGGAAACAGAAACAAAAATGCAGAAAGGGAGACCATGTAAGGATACATGTGAAGAAGATGGTCATGTTTGTGGTCAATTCATCCCCAAGTAAAAAGTAACAGCAAAGATTGACAGCAAACAGCAGATGCTAAAAGTGGTAAGAAAGTGACCTCTTCTTGAGCTGACAGAGAGCATAGACCTACCAATACCTTGATTTCACTCTTCTGTCTTCTAGAACTTTGAATTGATAAACTTTATTTTGCTTTAAAGAACTCAGATGTTGATACTTTATTATGGCAGTTCAAGAAAACTGAAAGACACCAGTTAATGCATTTATATTAAACTTTTATAATTAAAAATATGGCTTATAATACTATAAAATATCTGCATGTAATTGGATCATCTTGAGAAAATATGCTAACGGCTGAACTACTATCATAACAAGATAACCTTTAAAATGTTAGAAGATAATTAAATATGGGGTTTACTAAAAGAAGTGCACTGATTTAGAAATATATTCTTCATTAATCTGAAATGACTAAAATCATACTCTGAAATACAAATAAATGATTTAATTTCACATGCAGTCATTAACTTGATGTATCAGCATTTGTATTTTTGTTTATTTTCTTTTGATCTTAGGGATTGAAGGGGGGGCAGGGCGATGGGGGAGGAGGGAGGGCTTAGCTACTGAGCCACATCCTTAGCCCTTTTTGTTTGTTTGTTTTTCTATTTTGAGGAAGGGTCTTGTTAAGTTGCTTAAGGGTCTTGTCCTTGCTAAGTTACTGAGGCTGGCTTTGAACTTGTGATACTCTGGCCTCAGCCTCCTGAGCCACTGGGATTACTCATGTGGGCCACCATGCCTGGCTCTTATCAGCATTTTAATGCATGCAAATTTCCTAAATAATAACACTAGAAAACTCACATACTCATGCATAAAATCTTATGAGACATAGATAATATTATCTACATATAAATGAGTTTTGTCCAAAATTTTGTCTTTGCCAAAAACCAACAGTTTAAAAATCTAATGATAATATCCAGGTAAAGTTTCCATATATTTTCATAATTCAGTGTCATACAAAAATATCCCTTTTTATTTTATACTATTTCCATTCATCACAGATATCTGGCCAATGAAAGTGTGGGGTGAACCTCCTGTCATTAGTGTTCATGTTCATGATACCGAATTCAGCTTGACTAGCAATATATGCTTTTACAATTTACAATGTGATAGAACTTTATTAAGAAATAAAATGAATCAAATGTCAAGATTTTTGGCTGCCCTATTAGGCACCATGGCCTGGGGAGCCTGTTAGCTGTGGCTGCAGCTCAGCCTGGTGAGCTTCGAGGTCTGGAGGCTGTTGGAGCATGGTGCCCGGAGAAGCCAGCAGAGCCATCAGGCAATGGCAGTGAACCAGGGTTACAGTGTCCCAAAGAGGCTCCATGTGTAGTGATTCTGCTGGCTGCCAGCACCCCATCAGCAAAATTTCTTGCCCCCAGCAGCCATTCACTGGTAGAGAAGGTAGATGACCTTGGATACAAGTGGTAGGAGAATCAGCTGGCAGAAGTAGCAGCTCCAGCAGTCCAGCTGCTACCACCCTCTCGAGACATTTCAGGTTGGGGCCTAAAGACTGGAAAAAGCAAATAGCTCAAAGTAAATCAAATTTACTCTGAATCAAGGGGAGATTCTTCATCTATACTGCTCAAGGGGAGCAAGTCTCCATCTATAATGGCTCAAGGTGAAGGCAGAGGAAACTCCTGGTAGCTGGCTAGAGCCTGTGGGAAGAAGCCTGAGCCAATTTGTACACTTCAATTCTGCAGCTGTTAGAGTCCATGCCTGATCAGTGCCAACAATACACAGAACTCAGGGTCTTCTGGCTGTCCAGTGGTTTTGTCTATCTCAGCCCTTCATTTTCATTGGAGGCATTGTGTTTCTCAATCTAGCACATTTCTTTCCTCCTTCCATGGGAGCCATGTTTCTTCTGAATGCCAGTCTGAAGAAGCTTGTCATGCAACAGAGTTGTTCAATGTAAGGGATTTTTCTCCTGGTCCTTCCATCCCAACCCTTGCTGTTGTCATTGCTACTGTGTCTTATGGCCCACATACTGATGATCCTCAAGGGGTTAGGCATGTGGGGCACAGGGTCAGACTGGGAGGCTATGCTGGGAGTAGGAGTCCTCCCATGCAGGAAGTGAAGATGAATGGCAGGCATGCTGGCTTTTCCATGGTTCTTCTTCTGTAACTGCTTAGTCTCCCCCAGGCAGTTGCTACTTTCAAAGAAAGTTTGGAAGGGTAGGCTCACTGGCACTTCTATTTTGGGCACACAGAGAAACTGGAAGGATCCACATGACCTGGCACGGAACATGTGCAATGCCCCAAGGCACATATTTCACCTGGAATGTGTGGCCTGCCCCACGGATTATCTAGTGTTGGAGTATCAGGTATATAGCCATTGCTTTGCCATATTTTTTGACTTACCAGAGATCATAACCCATGTGACCCTTTGTCACAATTGCAGGGTAAAGGTGTTTGAAGAGTGGCTCACAGGAACCACTGGGTGAATATTTCTCACCCTGACTCAGCCAGTCATGCCCCATTATCTGCTCTAATGTGGACTTCTGTGTGGAGTCCATGGTCACTATTTGGTTGATGAAGCTCCATGCTCACTCAGAAATGTACAGGGGAATGTTATACATTTCATGAATGATCAGCTCCTTCAGCATCTATGGGGTGGTCTATGTAAATTCGTGTCTCCCTGTGACCATCAAATATAGAATGACACCCAGACTTCAGATGTCCATGGGGAGACCTTATATTTTTTCCTCCAAATGTTTTCAGAGTTAAGGTATGGAGGGCACCCCAAAACTTGTTCAACTTGTGCCCAGTCATGAACTTGGTACTCAGGCCAAAGTTGTTGAGTTTGATATTGTTCTGGCATCCACCAGGATGTTTTCCACCTTCAGGTGTAGGAGCACAATACTCTTTTTGTGGCAGTAGTGGGATCTGCCTAGCAGTTTCTGGACCTCCTCCTCCTGGTACGTGGGGCCACAACTGTTCCCCACCTGCATACTCCAATGATGACACAGAGTCATCATGATTGTCTCAATGACCTGAAGGAGCTGCATCACATCTTGATGTTCCACCTCCTTCCACATATCCAGTTCAAACAAGATGAGGATGTTCTGTTCTACCTTTGGCAGGACTTTCACCACCATCTCTGTCCAAGTGAAGAGATGGCAGGCTAGTTTCACCTTGGCAAAGCCACCCTGCCCAATGTTCTTCAGAACCTGATAAAGGTCCATGAAGGAGATAGAAAAGGATTGGCAGTTGAGAATAGGGAAGGATCAGTAAAGATCAACAAAAGGGCAAACACGAGAACATCTATTTTAATGTGCTCTGACATGTTATAAAACAGCTCTGGTTTCCATGTTGCAGAGTGATTGTGTAATATGGGACAACTGAAATATCAAGAACCTGTCAAGAGGACTTTATCTTCTTATGTGCCTCTGAAAGAAAGAATGCTATAAGACTTAAATGACAATTTTACCCCTTTCAGGTGCACTGCACTGAGAGTTCTGAGTCTTTCACCTTCTTTTTAAATAAAATTACTGCTTGATTTCTTAAAAATAAATCAAGATTTTTATTTTATACTTGTTTGTTTTCTTCTTCTATCAGAAGCAAACAAATCACAAAACTGAGAGTTTCTTTTCCCCATCAACCTCAATTGCAGTAAATTTGTCATTAGTAAAATATTGCAGTAGTTGAAATCTGCTCAACAACCTTCCCAAGCAGAAGTCCTACTAAATTCAGAGTTTGATATTTTATAATATATGTGAAAACTAGCATGTTATTTGCTAAATGCCATTTGAATTATATACTTGAAGTGAAATTTCCAAAGAGAAAATGGATGATCTCCTATTACTGAGAACAAAAATATAGAATTAAATGTCAATAATTCATGTTGTAAAGGTACTTTAAAGTATGTACACATATCTTCATTATTCAAAACATCCATAATATTGTTAATAATATAATCAAGAAGCCTGAAAACAGAAATGTGTATATCTAAATTCAGGCCATATATATGGAAGCATTAATATTTTTTCCAGAAAAGGAATTAAGTAACATTTCTTTCAAACATGTTTCTAATTGTTATAATCTATGAATACAGATTGATACTTCAGAAAATAATGCCCATATATATTTGATTAACTTTCTAGCCATATGTATATTTCTGAAGGCCAGTGTGGCATTTAGCAACTAACTGATATACTATGGTATCAGTTGCTTGCTAAATCCAGTTATTTCTTTAAAAAAGTCCCTTTGCTCTTTAAAGGACTGAGAATTCAGTTTTTACTTAATTATGTACTATAGATTATAGACCTTTCTTACACTTTTGATTTTCTCCAAACTTCCTTCTCAGAGGGTTTTATACTGATATAGCATCTCAAAACATGTCAAAATGCCAGTAGGGAATATAAGTAAAGTTATGAAAATTAATCAAAATAACATCCCAAGACATAACTGTGATGAAAATTAATTTGGGGCAAGAGAATAGTACTAAAGCAAATAAGAAAAACAATAAAAATATAAAGTGAAATACTAAACAACCAAATACATCAAACTTAAAATAACAAATAGGAGAAAGAGAATATTAAAGAAAAATCATTGAAAATCCAGGAGTTCTTGATCATCTTTTGTATAATAAAGGTACTATTTTTAAAAACAGGATTGTATGGGGGTAAAATAAGAACCATCAAAGATTTTCTTAGCTGCTTAAAACTGACTGATTCAAAAACATTCAGGAAACGATAAAACTGCCCAATTAAAAGGAGCAGGTAAAGAATAAATATTTTTCTCTTTTATTATGCCTCAAAGAAAAAACACATGTGTTCTTCTAGAGAAAGGGTGTTACAGAAGCATATAAAGCTGTATAAACAATTCCTTCTCAATAAAGAAAGGAAATGTTTTATTGGCTAGTAATAGGATAGGAGGGAACTTGTAGTGGCCTTGGCAGAATGGATTACCTGTCTTATATTTTTCTCGAAAAACCACAGTCTGGGCAAATGAGGACTCAAGGCTCTTATTAACACTCCAAGTTTAGTGTCCCAACACAGCTCTACATTCTGTGGTTGATTGATTAGACTGCTATTGCATGCTTTCCCCTAAGATTTCAAGACTCTTTACAGAGAATTTTAAACATGGACAAGCTGATGCTATAAAATTGAAAACAAGGAATTCATTTGAAAAATTACAAAGAAAAATGAACAAAGTAATAGAACTACAAAGCAGAATAAAAAGAACAGGTTATGGAATAATCAGAATCCATAAAAAATGAGAAAAGTAATCAAAGACTGTTTTAGTTTTTGAAAGAACAACTGTTTTCTTTGCCAAACATAACTAACCACTATCCTTATAATACTATGTACCTCCTATACAAATGTAAGACTTAGGACAAAATAACTGCCTTGGTTCTCCTCTTCTACCTGTATTACAGCTTTATGCTTGAATATGTCAGTTAAGACATTTGTTCTACAGATTAGCATTGTCCCCACATGTACCACCACCGTCATCATCCATACACCCAGATTTATTGAGAATCTACTTTCTAGTACAGTTTCAAAACTGACTCCTACATTATAAATAGAAGAATGTTTCTTTGTTATTTTTACTCTCAATACCCAAGTTTCACATTCACAACTCTATTTTAATTAATCTGGGAGTTGGGTGGTCAAGAGTATTTTTTGTTTTGTTACATAGAATTTTTCTGATGCTCTTCAAATGATTCTAATTGGCACTGAGGTTGAGAACTACTAATACTATTGAGAAATTCAGAATGATATCAAAAAATTTGGACTATGACTCTTTAATAACAGGTATATGGCCACTGACAAATCAAGCATTTTGACCAAGGAGTTGTTATGACTAGGGGATAACAATACTAATTCATACTTCATAGCATCCTGTCAGGATCAAACAAAATTAATGACTGTGATATATAAATTTTAAGACATATAGTAACTATGTTACTATTACACATTCTAGCTCTGCCCTATATATTACAATCTACATTAGTTTCTTTAATTCCTTGTCCAAAATTTTCAATGTTCTATAATATTTCATTGTTTTCAGTGGAAACATCACATAATAAATAGAGATGGTTTGGCATGCTATGTTTTTTAATGCTACTTAATTTATAACAGAAATTTCAAATTGTGATTAAAAGCATTTTTAGTTATTACAAACTGATGTTAATTGCATAGAGTGTGTGGTTTTGGATTTCCTGTTCCATATACAAAAAGCAATGCATAGATAGATAAATGATCTATTTTGCTTCATTGGGAGAATAAACCAAACATTACTGAAGCATGCTACAGTAATAAGATGTGACCTTAAAGCTATGAAGTGGACAGAACTGAGAAACGGCTAAGACAAGATTATTTAATTGTGATATATGTTGTTTTACAATGTATTTTTCACTCTAAAATTATCTTCTTGGGCTGGGATTGTGGCTCAGTGGCAGAGCACTTGCCTTGCACCTATGAGCATTTGAGTTGATCCTCAGCATCACATAAAAATAAACAATAAATTAAACAATAAATTGTCCATCTACAACTAAAAAAATATTTTTAAAAATTATTCTTGAAAAATAACTGTTCATGGTATTTAAAACATAAGGAAATCTAAAATTGTGGCACAGTTTTAAATGTAATTGTTTGAGGCACTCATTCTTTGAATTGTAACTGCAATTAGGTGTGATAGAGTTTAATAGTATATGCAAATTTAATTTAAACAGCACTTTTTGAATGTATGCATTCCAGATCAATAAATGGTATATAAGTGTAAAAGAGAACCAGGAATCATATATAATAATATTAACTAACAATTTTAAAATTCTTACTATGCTACAGAATTGTTCTTTGTGTGATTCAACTCATTTAATGCTCACAGCTACCCTCTGAGGTCTGAGGTAAGGATAATAATTAGCTCTAAAGATGAGAGAGAAGTAGATTTTACATACTTAAGGTCACATGGTAAAAGAAGTCACAGCTCTTATCTAAACACAATCCTGCCTCCAAATCCAGGTACCTAACCATTACTTTATACTGTCTCTCACAGTAATGTAGAGTATGAATAACTTGTACATACTAAGTTTCCTGTTTAATTCAAATCTTTGCATGGATATTCAGTAAACATTTGCTAATTTAAATTGGGGTGAACTGATTTGAATGGTACATTAAATGATGCAGTAGTATTAAAATTTTACATACTCAACATTTCTCATTTTGTTGGCATTTAAACATATATTTCCAAAGAAATAAAAGGGTCATCCTGATTACTCCTGAATGTCTCTAAATTTTCCTAGTATTGTCTTGCCTTAAGAACTGACTTATCAGAGCTTATAAGATCTAATGAGATAACCACCTCACCTGTAGCATGCCCTATAGGTAAGAACTCCTATTCATCATAATCCTAAAATTAAAAATAGAAGTTTGTAATTGTGCTGGCAGTAAGATTCAGGTTAAAAGTAAAATTTTAAATCTTCAAAAAAGTTTTGTTGTTAATGTATGTATATCATTTTATTGCCAGAAAATCTGCTGCATTTTGGTATCCTAACTAATCACAGAAGTCTTAATACTGTAAATAGGATATTATGGGATTAAGAAAAAAACTATTATCATCTATTAAAAATAAGAGTTGGCTTAGACATTCTCTAATCTAATCTTTTCATTTCACTAATAAGAATACTTTAAACCAACTACAGTAAAACACTTGCCATAGACTGGAAGCTAAATCTCTCATGTGTCAGTATTTGGATTTATAGCTTGATTGTGGATTACAATTTATTGCTCTTCCACTCATGATGTAACCTTGCTTGATATAGAATATCAGTCACAAATATTTTATTTTTAAAAGAATTTATCCATAATTTATGAGTATTAAAAAGACATGGGGTATGTAATATTTTTATAAAACATTTTAAAGTTATTAATAAAATTCAAAAAGTAACAGAGTGGAACTTTAAAATGTTCTATAAGGAAATATAAATTTTTGTTTTATTTATTAGTAAGAACTTTTATACAAGAGATTCTTCTCACAGGTTAGGTTTTCTGACTTGAATAGTAGAAAACATGTAAGAAAGAAATAAATCATGATCTTAATTGTAAAACAGTTTGTAAACTCTGCAATACAAGAGGAAAAGGATTTTAGCGAAGAAGGCAATGTGACAACTTGATAAGCTGAAGATTTAGATGTTGTTTTTATTGATAAGTCACTCTGAGGAAGTAATATAACAAGGGCATATGTAAGCAATAGCTCTTAGATTATTTGTATGACATAAAATATGAAGATATTCAATTTCCTCATATGTAAGAATTTTGAAATGTTGATCCTCTTTGCCAAAAATGCCACAGCAATTTTTAACAGAAAATGTTGTTAAGTTATATACACATTCTAGTTTAGAAACCATTTAACAACTGCCTTATATAAAGTTTTACCTATAATCTTTAAAAAAAGAAACAAGAAAATAATGCCAGAATTCTTATACTTATCTACTGGCAATTATCAAAATTTTTAATGTATTGACCAGGTGCTGTGGTGCATGTCTATAATCCTAGCGACTTAGGAGACTGAGGCAGGAGGATCCAAAGTTTGAGGCCAGCTTGGCAATATAGCAGGATCCTGTCTCAAAATTAAAAAAAAAAATTAAAAGCACTGGGAGTATAATTCTCTTATAGAGTATCGCTGGATTCAGTCCACAATATCTCTCACACAGAGACACACTGACACACAGAAACACATATGCACTCACATACACACAACTGTACTTCAAAATTGAGAATTTTATGTTATTACAAAAATTGATTACACATCCAAGGCAATATAATAAAGAACAAAGAACAGAATCTAATAAATTCTCTCTTTCTCCTTTATTTCCTTTCTCTGTCCTTTTTCTTCCCCTCTCCCTTTTCTCTCCTCCCTCTCTCCCCCTCTCTATAATATCTCTGTATATATATTTCTATAAAAACATTGATTTTCACATTAAATGATGATGAGGTTCAGTGAAAAAATTAATACTCACAACTTGAAAATATTTAAAAATTATTAGTCATTAAGTCAGCTGTATAATTTAACATAGGATAGCACCTGAATCTATTGCATGGCATAATCAAATAAAAGTTAATTTCAGAAAATATTCTTAGAGAAGTGAAAAATGAATAGACAGAAGAACTAAAGATTCAAAATTGGTAGTCAAGTATAAACATGAAAAATTCAAGTTAAAAAGAATTCTTAAAGCAATATTTTAAAAAAGGAACAAAACATAATTGGAGAGCTAAATCAATTATTTTTTAAATCCAAAATTTATGAATAAGGGGAACAAGGAACATTATAGTTTATGCATGGTGATAATAACAGTTTAAATTATAACTGAAAAGTATTAACAAGTAGCATAACAGAATCATAGCACAGATTATCCCAAATTATAAGGAAGAATTAAAGATCTTGATCAGTACATATTTAAAGTAAGTATATAGTAGAAATAAATTTGGTTTGATTAGGAAATAAAATAAAATATTATAATAGGTAAAGTACATAGGCATTATGTTGCATAAATAATTTGCTTACTTTATTTTTCAAAATTTGATCTCAGTTTTTCATATTTACTTCCACTGAGAGAGTTAGCCTTACTCCTCCATAACATAGAAAACATCTTCATTCTTGTATCCTTTACCTCTGAACTGTATTTGTGATAAGGAAGAGTCAGGAAAAAAAAAAAGAGAGAGACAAAGGAAATAGATAAATCTACTAGCAGCTGTATTTTGGGTCCTTGTTTCTACTAAATGTAATATCATTTTTATTCAACTTAAAAGGACTGCTTTTGTTAACATTTGTAGTCTAATTCTGCTGGATAGAGTTTAAGTTCAATAACTATAAAAAGCCTAATTAATGTGAATCATCATTCATTAAATGATAGTCTTGAATCAGAATGCAATTAAGTAAAATTTTATATTTAAGCATCTCTAATATTTGAGAGAGAGAGAAAGAGAGAGAGAGAGAGAGAGAGAGAGAGAGGTGTTTGTGATAGTAGTGATCTAGGCAAATTGATTTGTCAAGCAACAGTATATCAATATCTTGGTTTCAATTCTGCCTCCAAGTTCAGACACTGAACATGTGAATCAGTAAGGTTGACTGATTACCAAAGTTTAGATCTGATTTTTCTAGAGCTCCAAAGAGATGAGCTTTTACTGTACACTACTGTATTAAAATCAGTGAACAAAGAATATAATCAATTACTGAATTTGCTACAAAGTATTCTCTAAACTCTTTCAGTTCCTTAACTAATATACAATGAACATCTGTTTTCACTGAGCCTTAGATGTAGTAATTTAACCATGATTCATGCTTATTTTTTAAAAGTAGTTACTGAAGTGGATGAAATAGAAAAATTAAAATGGACATATAGAAGCAACAAAGTTGAAGTATTGTAATATTACTCCAAATTGCTCCAAAACTAGATTATTTTCAGAACTTTAGAAACAGCTGCTGAGAGATCATGAAAGAATTTGGAATGTCTGTCTGAATGAAAATTCTCCATAGTAGAATAAATTTTCTGTTCTATTATATTTTAGATGTTTGTCAGAAAAAACTATAACATTTAATACAGCCTATTTAAAAAACATTATGCTATATGAAATGAAAGAAAAATATAATTGATGAACTGCATGTGTCAATTTATGTCAATGTTATTTAGAATTCAGTACTTTTGAGTCACTAGAAACAATGAAAGACAGTAAAATAGAAATTATGATTTTTCTAAAATAAAAATTTTTAAGTTTTAGAGGTAGTAGAAATAACCACATAATAGATAATGATTAAAAAGAAAACAAGTATACATGGAACATGTTTTCATTCATATGTATTTTCCTAATTTATAAAAATTACTGATAATTGTAGCATTAATATTTCACTGTCTACAGAATCTTTTCAGGTTCAGAAACCTTGATATTTTCTTAGTCATGCTCAGAAGATGAGTCAGATTTGATATAACAAAGCCAAATATTGGATTCATTCAAGATTATCACGTGTTCTGATATATAAAAATATAGCATCTAATAATACTTCAGAAATATATGAAATGAAAGAAAAATAATTGGCATGATGCCTAAGCATATAGATCTGACACCAACTTATTGTAAAGCCTATAATTTCTACAATGACAAGCAAAATCTGCACTTCTGTTGCATTGTGCACTTAAAGAAGGTGGTTAGTATAGAAGTTAGACCTGCCAACACATGCTCAGTAATCATAATATCTATATTTCTTTTGTTGCTCCATTGCCTGGTTCTTTCATAGAACCATTTAATGCTTACCATTATGATAAGCCTTCTCCCTCTGAATTTTATGTTGAGATTTTAAGATTAGTTTTTCTCTGATCATTATACAAATATCCTCTAAATTCTCTTAAAATAATAATAATACTTACAATAAGACTATAACATTTTTTTCTGAAACTTAGTAATTGTCAAGATATTTAAAATCTTGAAGACAAATGATTTTTTTGTGAAGTCTCAATAAAAACTAACATTATCCCAAGTAATAATGGGAGAAATCACTTTCTTGTAATAATAACAGTACAGGTGTCTGGGTCAAGGTTATGGTTAGCATAATGGTCTGTGGGAACCACATCATCAAGGAATTGTGAAATCAGAAGAAAAGTCAGATTTTTCACCAGGAATCAGTGAAATCCCGTCATTTCAAATGAAAACAGAATATTACAAGAACAGTGATGATAAAATATTAATCTGGGAATAAACTGACAAAGGAAATGTTTTCAAGCTTTTAAATGCTTTCTCAAATCCATACTTATCTCATTTCATTTAAAATTTTAAAAATTGAATTGAAAATATAAATAACTTTATTTTATTGTGTTGTATTAACTAAATATTAAATTTAATTAACTTTTAAGTGACAAAGTAGTGTATATATTTATGCAGTTCAATCTGATGCTTTGATATAGATTATACATTATATAACAATTAAGTTGGACAAATACACACCCATTTCTTCACATTCTTTTAGTAGTGAGAGCATTTCAAATCTACTCTTTAAGCAATTTTGAAGTATACATTATTATTAACTATCTTCACTATCCTGTACAATTGACCCCTAGAACTTACTCTTCCTTTTCAAGTAAAACTCTTTACCCTGTTACAACAAATCATCTCCCCTTTCTCTATCCACCACCTCCTAAATATATGTATTTCCATGTTCATTGCAGCTTTAGTCACAATGGATATGAAAACAAAAGAAGTGCCTACAAATAGATAAAATGGATTTTTAAAATGTGGTGTATATACAAAATGAAATGTTCTTCAGTCTTGTAAGAGGAGTGAATTTTGTCATTTGTGACAAAATGGATGGATCAGAGGACATTATGTTAAATGAAATAAACCAGGAACAGAAAGGCAAATACTACAGGATTTCACTTTATGTGTAAACTAAATTAATTTTAATATAATTGCTGAAATATTTAAAATGAAGAACATCCTATTAAGGATTTTTTCTGGACAAAGTAAATGCAAGGCATTTTTCTTGATTCCTTTGTCCAGAAAAGTATCTAATTAACAAGAATATAGAAGGTATCATTGCCTAGCAATATATATGTCCAACAAAATACAAAATGCATTAATCATTATCAATAAAACATAACTTTTTTATTGATTCTGGTATAACTGAAAATGTTTGATTATATTGTCTGGTCTCCCATATGAATGAAAACTAGTAACCTTTGAAAGATATGTCTTAAGTTTGGGGGATGTGGTATGTGATAAAGAACTTAGAGAAAGTAGTTAACAACATAGAAACTAGATCTATAACTAGAGCTATGACTTTATTCTCATTAGTGCCATATTCCAACAAATCTGCCAAATAATGACACACATATGAGTAATATATTTGATGTGTTTATATTTTTCTGGACTTGGGTAAGACATGTCAACTAAATTATTAAGCAATAATTCTTATAAAGAAAATACATTTTTAAAAAAACATTAGAATTAAATTTGGGGATTAAATGCTATCTCCTAAAAAAGTTATACACACACACACAAAAAAAAAAAAAAAAAAAAAACGTCTCTTTAATTCCTTACTTTTTCCATTAGTGAAAATTGCAAACTGCATGTCTTTACTATGAATTCAGATTTTCTAAGCAACCAGCCTTATACATAACTTAAACTAAATATTGTAAGTATGAAAACCCTGTTATTGCTCACTATTGACTAAAATGATCTGATCTGATAGTTATTACCTATGTAACTTTGAAAATATAATTGCACACTTGTAATATTCAATTTCTTCTATTGTATCTTACTACTGATGTGCCTGTGATTCATTTTCATCATGCTAAAAGTTGGCTTTTTCACCTTACACTTCCACAAAAGGGACTCATTAAAAGATCTTCTAGTAACAGCTGTCGGGGAACGAGGCTCAGAACTGCCGGCAGAACCAGATAGATTTTTCATTGCCTGTTGTTTCGTTGGCAGGCAATTTGTTTCCTGTTGCTTCATTTAAAAGTTTCAATTTATGCCAGAACTTGGTGAAAATAAATTTTCTTTTCAATATTTTTATTTAGTAAAAATATATAATTTAATTTTATTTTCTAAATATTTTTAGAATGAATAGGGATGGTTACTTTATATACACTTTAAAAATTAACCATAAATCAATTAGTTGACTATTGATTCCAAACACAAAAAAATACAATCAAATGCATTATGTTAATTTTGGGGGAGTTGGAAATTTTACAAACATATAGAAAGCTCTCTCTCTTCAATATTATATAGCTAATCCTGTGGAATTTCATCATACTTTAAAATATCCTTAAGTATTCATTCAATTTAAGGAAATTTCTACATTAAACACATGAACAAAACAATTCAATAATAAGTTACCACAGTAACACAAAAGAGAAATCTAGAGAAGCTTTCCATATGAATATACATGTTTTGATAGGTTTTCACCAAATATAAAAAATAAAACATTTTGGGGAGAAAATTATAGTATCATGCATATGTACACTTTTCTAAGTATACTCTATTAATATAAACTCTATAGTCATTCTATTGAATGAACTAACCCATTAGAAATATTACTGTTATTCCTACTAAACATTTTTCATATTAATTCATAAAATAGGACAAACAGGTCTATAAGTTTATATGATTTGACAGTTTATGTAGGGTATGACTTGCTGCCAGCTTCCCGGTCTTGGGGCCGCACATGTGGCTGTGATGGCTCCTGGTGATCAGCCAGGACGTGATGCTGTGGGTTGTGACAGAAAAGTCGAACTACCTCCAGGATAGATCCAGGATTCTTCCTCCCTCATAGACAGCTGGTGCCTTCCCTTACAGACTATAGGACAGGTGTACACCGTGAGCTCGCTCCACCCCTCTGACCTTTATCCTGATTGGCCCCGGTGCAGTATATAAGCTGTGTGTGCATCTGATTGTCCTTCCGCAAAGGAGGGCTGAGTGCGGGCCGCCAGTTGACCTTTACCTTTCTTGGCTTGTCCTGGTTGGGGCATGCTTTCCCCGCTTCTCCGGCTGGTCAGGAGGAGATGGGGGGCTAAAAACCTCAACAAATTTACATAAAAATGAATGAAATATCTGAAGTAACATATTCCTCAATGAGTAAATCCATATGAAATTTATAACTGCCTCTGTGCTAATCTATGAAAAATTGAAATGAAGTCAAAATCATCACAGAATTAAAAAATACTGAGAAATTTACTTTAAATTTCATATCAAGAATGAACTTGAAGCTGGGTGCAGTGGCAAATACCTGTAATCCCAGCAGCTTGGAAGGCTGAAGCAGGAGCATCACAAGTTCAAAGCCTCAGCAACTTTGCAAGGCCCTAAGCAACTCAAGGAGACCCCGTAACTAGATAAATACAAAAAGGGCTGAAGATGTGCCTCAGTGGTTCACTGCCCTGGATTCAATCCCCAGTAACCCAGTATCACCAAAATAAATAAGTAAATAAATAGACAGATAGATAAATAAATAAGGATTCACTTAAAAGCAGGGTATAAATTTCTAACCTTTGAAACAACATGAAGTTAGCCTATTGATTGAAAATGTAAGTAGATGCGTAAGTATAAATTCAAGAAACAGACTAGGATATACATATATATGTATATACATATATAAATTCATATGTTATAAAGGCAGCATGTAATAAAAGGTAAAATGATAGATTACTTAATAGTTACATGGAACAAATATATTTTTATTTAATCAAGTTTTTAATTTATTTTTTATGAATATGAAACTGCCAATTTTTTTTTTTGCCTCACAAATGAGATAAAGAGCTTATAGTAAACAATAGCAGGGATGGGAGTGTAGGTCCATAGTAGAATATGTGCTTAACATGTGTGAGTCCCTGAGGTTAGTCCATGGTAACAAAACAATAAATAAATAAAAACCAGCAATTAATATATTAATAGAAAAATGGATAACATATTTATAAACTAAGAAATTAAGAACTTCTTAAGTCAGAACACAAACCATGTAAAAGAAGTAGGACAAATATATAAATATGAAAATTTGAAAATTTTCATAAGTCAAATATAGATGAGTGTATTTTGTATTCATGTGAATAGTTGTGTGAGAGACTTGATGTCTGTGGATATACAATTAAATTTGCTTTCTATTTTTTTTTCAAATCACTTGTTCAATTTATATGATTATGTTTTATATTTCTGAATTACTTATAACTGTACCTACTGTTTATCCTGGAAAGGAAAACCTAGTTTTGACAACTGAAATCCCAGTGATTGGTACATCATTTTGTTGTAATTAACTTAAATTACTACTGGGCATCCACTCCACTGCTAGAACTATTCTTCCTCATAGAGTGGATTTTATAAAGTTCTAGGAAGAAAATCATGTTTTGGGAAATTACCCCTTTCAACACTGTGTACTTCAAATTTTATTGTTCTAATGAATATCTAGGAAATTTATTCTAATTTTCATAATGTATTCCAGAAAATCATCTATACTTTATTTATCTTATGACATTCAATCTAGATTCTTATGTTTATTATAACATTTCCTGTATCATTTGAATGATATTTTAGTATTGATAACTAAACATATATTTAGCTAGTGAGCCCAAAATTTTAACTCAAATTTTCAAAATTTACTCATATTTTAGAACATAATTAAAATGACAAAAATGTAAAGTAGTTTACATATTTTTATGCATAAATAAATATAGTAAATTTAAATATCATTTTTCTTATATAAAATTTGTTGGAAGTTAGACTTTAAAATAAAAAATAAGGACAATGTCTTCTTGAATTATTGATATATTTAATATTAACATTATTATTTTTGAAATAACAGTGTTACCAATGTCCACAGAAAGTTTTCTGTGATGAATATTAAACCCTTCCTCCTAGTACCACTATCCATGGAAGTAGTTCAAATATTTGTTTCATAAAATATGTATGGAAGTTTTAAAACCAAGTCTTGAAAATAGAGTTACTTTAAGTCTTGTCACTATTTACATTGTAGTTAGACATGTTACTTTTTTAAAAAAATTTTTGTAGAACAATTTCCTTATTATTCTTTTATTCTAATAAGAACATTTAGCATGAAATTTACCTGCCCAACAAAATTTTAAGTGTGCAGCACAGCATTGTCAACTAGGGAGAATGTTCTACTGTATATCTCTGGAACACAGGAACAATATTCATGTTGTATAACTGAAAAGTTATATCCACTGATAAGCAATTTCTCATTTTCTCCTACCCTAGCTCTGTTAACCACCATTTACTCTTTGTAAGTTGTTATGTTACTTTGATGTGGTACTGGAAGGTATAATTGATATAGCTTCAAACTTTGTTGTGTTATGTTCCACAAATTCATATAATCAATCTGTTGCCTATTTCCTGTTACATACTAATCCTTAGACTAGGAATGGACCATAGAAAATGTTTTCAAGTTGCCACATTTCTGTGCTCCGTCTGTGCTGTCAAAGACCAGGTAATTGCTCTCTATTTACAACACCCTTTACCATGGAGCCTGCCTTCTACTCTGTTTCTCATGTTGATACTGATGATGGATTATTTTCACTTTCACCATTATTATGTGCCATTGTATCTTAGATTAACTTTTGACATATTGTTTGACAGTTGCTTCCCTCTTAAATTTCTTCTCTGTGTCTTCATATATTCATGTATAGTTGATTCTCCCTTAGTATTTGTCCTTCTATGGACAATTTTTAATTTTCTGTCTTGACTATCTATGTTTAATTAATATAATTGTTAACTATGTATATTTGAATACTTAATGTACCTTTTATCTTCTGAAACTTTTTTCTGTTTTTGGTATCAATTAACTAAAAATAACCGATATTCATAATTGACAAGATTATGTTTTCTCCTTCTTGTTACGTTTATCACCAGTATTCCTAACTTTGGTACAATTATATCTGTGTATATTTTGTCTTCCTAGATTATAGAATTTTAACTTATCTCATTTTCTTCCCTGTAGACTTAACTATTACAGTATAACTTCTGGCCATTATTTATATTTCTTTTGGCAAAGAAAATTATGTGGATTTTTGAAATCATATTCTTTGCAACTATATGATATATCTGATTTTTTCTGTCTTCTTGTATAGAGAAATATGTTCTAATTATACGATCCCTTGGTTATTTCAACCATCTTATTAAATAATGAATTTTAACACTCTTACTAGTATAGCAGTGTGCTAAATAGAATGCTTAATTCCACATATATACTTCCTTGAAGCTTAATACAGTGGTAACACTGTGGGCCATTATTGCTTTATTGTAACTTAGTATTCAAGGTGTCAACACTTTAAAGTGTTCTTTCTTTTTTTTTTCTTTTTTTTTATTTTTATTTTAATGGTACCTGATTGAACCCAGGGCCTTGTGCACATGAGGCAAGCACTGTACCTGCTGAGTTATATCTCCAGCCCATCAAAGTGTTCTTAATTTGGGCTTCCAGGTTATCAAAAAACTTTTCATCATAAGAAATTGTTTCCCAAGGCAAGGAAATTCTTGTGACATAAATCAGCACATAATTTAAAATAGCATGCTACTGGAAGTTCCTAATTTTCATATCAGATCCATTTAACTCACTTCTCTATAGATTTAAAGATGCTTTTAGCATTATATAATTTCTGGAAACCACATTTCAACAGAATCTAGAGTTTGGTCCAGGATAGCTCTTATTATGTAATTCTTAATATTTCTGTGTTGTCAGAGCCAATGATTATTTTTCCCTTTTCCTCATCTTTATGGATTTACCCTGAATTTTATTTTAATCATTGTTGTTTTTTACAGTACTGGGGATTGAGCCTAGGGCCTCATAAATGTTGGGCAAGCACTCTGGTACTAAACTGTATCCACATTCCCCTCTCTTTTGTCTATTATTTTATTTTTCAAACTAAGTTAACTAGACTTTTCTAGCTAAGTTACCTAGACTGGTCTCAGTTGTGATCCTCCTGCTTCAGCCTTCTGGATATTTAAGATTAAAGACTTATCCTACTGTGCCTAGCACATTTATTTATTTACTTACTTACTTACTTATTTACTTTATTGTAGAATGATTTGAGTAAATCCTCTTCAGGTCCTAGGGTTCAGGTAGTCCTTGTTTCCCAGCTTTCTTAAAGAAAATTTCTCTACTTTGATTTATGCCCAAAGTGAGTCTTATACATCATCTGATAATTCAAGCACTTTATCCTGGCAATCTTCTTAGAAGACACAAGGTATAAACACCAAAAACATGTACCAAATATGGTGATAGATGACTGTCTGGGAATATTTATTCAGAAACCATAATGAGAGTTTGGGGGATCCTTCCCCCTTTGTTACATTTTTACACAATCTGGGTTGTGTTCCAGATAATTCTTTCATGAAGGGATTTTAAGATACTCTTTCAAGGATAGCCTTTGGGCTTGTTTGTTTGTTGTTGTTTTATACTTTTATTCTGGTTTTGTTTTAATATTGATAAAAGTTACATAGTGCCAAAATGTCCATGTGTCCTAGAAATCCCCATAGCAAGAATGGAAATCTCTAGATATGTTTCATCATACTGCAAAAAGTGACACATATTGGCACTCCAAGATGTTCAAGTGGGTCTTCTGATTACAATTAACCTTATACTCCTGATGTTTCACAGTGTACTGCCCTCCTGCATGTGTAAGCACTGTGTCAATGAAAGATCATTTGAATAGGATATCATGACTTCTTGTGGGGGAAAAATAAATCAAATAATCGCACAACAAATGGTTAACACAGAGAAGAAATGAATATTGTTTTATGAAATATAAAACAAGAGGTCATTATTTATTTTTGGATAGTAGTTGAAGAGCAAAAGTCACTAAAATTCATTCAGAGGATTCCACTTAATTATCCCAGCAACTTTATAAAGTGGGTGTTATTATACCTATTAAAATATAAATAATCTGAGATTCATTAAATTGCCCAACTTCACAGAGCAAGTTACCATTGAGAGAATTTGAACACAAATATGTCTTCAAATAAATGCATATTACTATACTGATGTGGTTATTTTTGCTTCTCTTTATGTTGTTACATAGCTATTGCTGCTAGAAATTTTTCACAATTTTGTGCTCTTTTTTGTAGTGGATTGGAAAACTATGGATACTGTATTTGCAGCTTTTCCTTGTGAAATACACCTATGAATTGGTTCCAGGACATATTGCAGATACAGGTATCCATCAATGTTTAAATCTCTTAATTAAATGACATAGTACTTGCATATGACCTGGGTGCATAATCTTGCATGCTCTAAATAATCTCTAGATTACTCATAATACTGAATACAATGTAAATGCTATATCTATAATTGCTCCATAGTATTATTTAAGGAGTAATAATAAAAAATTCTATACATTTCAGTGTGGATGTAATTTTCCCCATAATACCTCCCATTTGTAATCCTTTAAATTCCAGGATGCAAAGCTAATGGAGCAAGAGAGTTGATTATAATCCTTTTATTCATCCTTGTGACTTGAGAACTGTCTACTGAAAATTTTTTAAAGACACATTGGTGGAATAAATTGAAGAAGACACAAATATAAAAAAAACTCTGTATTCATGGAATGAAAGGAAGCATTAATATTGCTTAAGTGCTCTTACTAACACAAAACTATTCCTAGATTTAATGCAAGCCCCATTAAAATTCCAATGTTGTTTCTAACAGAAATAGAAAAAAACAATCCTCAAGTTTATATGTAAATATCAGAGGAGAAGAAATGTCTCTGAAGAAGAATCCAAGAGTTCCCAGAGAGAACAGAAAACTCCACTCAGGACCAGCGGGCTTTTTGGCATACATAACAGAAAAGAATTTCAACATGCAACAGTCAGAGGCATGGACAGAGTTTTATTGAGGAAAGTAGATAACATATTCAAGGGAGAATGAGGGAAATCTCAAGATAGAATGCCTTTGGAGGTAAAGCAAAGGAATAACAACTCAAAGGAAAATGCAGGTCATCTTGAGAGCGAGAAACATGATTTGGGGCTTCCTAGCTGTTCTTTTAAAGGAAACTTGGTGCAGGGTGGATTTGAAAAGTTACATAAGAATGATAGCAGTCTATTAATGTCAAGACTGTTTCTAGTGGTATTGTCAGACTCATAATCCTCAGGCCAATATGGTCTTCATTATCTGATCAATAAATAGCTGTGGAAAGTTCCCTAAATTATAGGCTCCTCAAGATATCATATCTCACCCAGCTTGGTGATGCACACTTATAATCCAAGGGGCTCAGAAGGAGGAAAGAGGGGCTTGAAGAAGAATCCAAGAGACAGGGGCTCCTCAGACAGGAGGAAGGCAGATTTGAAGCCAACCTCAGCAACATAGTGAGGCAGTAAGCAACTTAGTGAGACCCTATCTCAGAGTGAAAAATAATAAAGGACTGGGGTTGTGGCTCAGTGGTTAAGTGCCTGGGTTCAATCCCTGATACCAAAACAAAACAAACAAACAAACAAAAAAAACCCACCCAATAAATAGATTAAAGAAATCTCTCTTTCTTTAATCTATTTATTGGGTGGGTGAGGAGCCCATTAATGAACAGTGCACAAATAGATTTACAGACTTCCCAGGAATTTGGTGCAAGTGAAACTGGTTTAGGGAGAAACAGGCCTGGAAAACTATGTGAAAATTCTGAATTAAAATATTTCTTCATGTCCTTTATGTCTCCTTTCTATGAATAATTTATTTCTTCTATTGTACCTTAGAACCACAAATGATATTTTATACCTAAAACAGTCTCAAATAAAAACAACAAACCTAGAAGCATCACACTACCTGATTTCAAAATAATTGCAAAATTGTAGTAATCTAATCAATATGGTACTGGCATAAAAACTTGATACATAGACCAGTAAGCAGAATAGAAAGCACAGAAATAAATCTACACATTTATGGTCAATGAACTTTTAAAAATATTTTTAGTTGTAAATAGACACAATACCTTCACTTATTTATTTATGTGGTGCTGAGAATCAAACCCAGAGCCTAACATGTTCTATGTCAGTGCTCTACCACCAAGCTACAACCCCAGCACTGGTCAATGGACTTTTGACAAAGGAATCAAGAATGCACAAATAGAAAAGGACAGTCTTTCTATAAATGATACTGAGAAAACTGGATATTTACATTTGAAAATGAAATTAGATTCTCATCTCCCAGCATATATAAAAATAAACTCAAAGAGGGGTAAATAAACATATAGCCTAAAACTATAAGTTTCTAGAACTGCTAGAAGCAAAAATAGGGCAAATGTTCCCTGATATTGGTCTGGGCAATGATGTGTTCATGGGTGTCTTTGTGTTTGTATAAAAAACCTAATAGTAAAGGCCATTAACCAAAAATAGAAAAATGGAATTATATCAAAATAAAGATTTCTGCGGCTGGGAATGTGGCACAAGCCATAGGGTGCTCACCTGGCATGCATGGGGTGCTGGGTTCGATCCTCAGCACCACATAAAAAAAGTAAAATAAAGATGTTGTGTCCAGTGAAAATTTTAAAATAAATATCAAAAATTTCTCTCTCTCTCTCCTTCTCTGTCTCTCTCTAAAAAAAAAGATTTCTGCACAACAAAAAAAAATTATCAACAAAATAAAAGATACAATCTACAAAATTGGAGTGAATATTTGCAAAATTATACAACTGATTCGGAGTTACTATCCAAAATATAAAAAGGAATTCACATAGCTCAATATCAAGAAAACAACCAGATTTAAAAATTGGCAATGGATCTAAAATAAATATCTAAAAGAAAACAAAAAAATGGCTCAGGTAATGAATAAATGCATGTCATTAGTATTATATAAAATGTGGATTAAAACCACATTGAGAAATCACCTAACATGTGAGAACACTGTTATCAAAAAGACAAGTGCTGCCGGGCACTGTGTCACATGCCTGTAATCCCAGCAGCTTCCAAGACTGAGGCAGGAGGATCATGAGTTCAAAGCCAGCCTCATCTATGGTGAGGGACTAAGCAACATCTCTAAATAAAATACAAATATGGTTGGGGATGTGGCTCAGTGGTCAAGTACCCTCTACCCCCACCCCTGCCAAAAAAAAGAAGAAAAGTGCTTCAGGGGATATGGAGTAAAGAGAGTCCTTTTTAATTTAAATATAGTTGACACATTTTGGACATGAAATAACTATAGTGGTTTTGAAACAAGGAAGGAATGAGTGCTCATTGAAAACCAACATTTCATATCTCATTTTATCAGTATTTCTTAAGAGATCTTTTACTGCCATGGTTGAATATATTCCTATTTAATTTACTATGTTTTGTTCTATTGTAAAAGATACTACTTTCTTGAGATTTCAGATACTTGGCAATGTAGAGAAATGGTACTGATTTTTGTATGTTGATTTTATATCTTGCAACTTGACTGAGTTTATTAGGTCTTACAGGTTTTCTTTTATTATTTTTTGGTGGTCTTTAGGGATTTCTACATATACTATCATGTTGTCTACAAATAGAAAAAAATTATAGGAGATGTCAAATAATCAACTGTTTCTCACTTTTAATTTAGAGCATTAAGTGAAACTCCCCTTCTATTTATTGACAGTTTTATCAATTCTTATTTTATACTCTTAATTTCTTAAAATATATATCTGAAACTTTTATATTATTGATTTTATCTGGCACTTATATTTCATTGTTATCTCCTGCTCTGTCAAAAAGATAAATGATTTGATTACTGAAGATTTTTTAAAAATTTTTTAGTTATTAACATATAGTTTGATAGTACAAAACTACAAAAACATGTTTATAAAAGCTTTCATCTTATATTCCCTAAAATATTTTTTCTTTATTTTTGATGGAATTTCATAACTTATATGGAGGATCTTGAAGATGCCAATATTCACAATTTAGTCAAAAGGTACTAAATTATGATATTAGGTGTTACATGATTCCTCTTATTGTCTTTAATTTCAGACTCAAAGAGGATTTTTGAAAAATTCAAAGTAAATTAAAATAAAAATTTTAAAGAAAGCTAAGCATTTATGCATAAGTTTACCAATATATGTGGTAAAACATATATTACAAAAGTGACAAGTATAATCATTTAACTCAAAATGGTAATTTAATAAAACTTTCTATTATAGTAATATTAAAACTTAGGTATTAAACAGCACCTTGTAAAATTAATACCAAGGGTTCCAAGGAGGTCCCAAAAGGGGGGACTTTGACTCAGAATGCTGGAGTCCTTGACAAATTTCTCAGAAAAGAATTTCAAGACAAAAGCAAGAGCAGAGATTTATTCAGGAAAGCAAGAAGTACACATTCAAGGGAGAGGTGAGCTATATTGAGAATAAAGTGCACTTTGAGGGTCTTGGGCTCTTCTTTTAGACGCAACTTTATAAAGGGTAGGCTTGAAAGATATTTGGAGATGACATCAGTCTTGTGTTCACAAATAGATTGTAGTTGTTCTCAGGATCTTTGACATTGCCTCCATTATCTAATTCAGTTACTTTTGGAGTGTACCCTTATATTAGAGGTTTCTTAAAATATCATACCACCTTTTGTTTTATCTCTTCTAAAAATATATGTTAGTATATTACATTAGGGCATTTTTTATAAGTCACTTAATATCCAGTAATGAAGTTTTTGAGTGAATTTTGATAACTTTAATATATATAAATTTCCCAGAAATTTAGGAAATGACATCCTGGGAGGAATACTGGCTTGTGGATAAAAGGTATGAGGAATTTTTAGCACAAGACTCTGAGATTAAAGTTATAATCTCCTTTTCTTTCCTTTTGTCTCCCTTCTACCTATATCTTATTTCTTTCATCCTATCTCAATACCAGCTTATATGCAGTTGTTTTTATTGATGTCAGTGTTATCCAATCAAATGATCTGGCTGTCAGTTGCTGGAAGTGACCAAAATTCAGGAGATAAGAGTTGGTGGAAAGAAATCAGGATCATTCAAAACTTTTTCTAAAGCATATAAATCGTCTAGAACCTCAAAGTTCTATCTTGGAGGACTTAAGGATGGGAAGGGATTTATAAGAAGGAAAGGAGGCAGTGAGGCTACAGATTGGGCAGTGTCTTCATCAGTTAAGATGACTGCCTTCTTTAGAACATGCAACAAAGCAATGGACTTGTATTTCCTAAAGCTAATTTCTGAGAAAAGAGTATTACAAAGGCCATCTGGGTTCTGTGAATCTAAAGACTGAACATACTGTAGGTAGGAATTCTCATCAGCCAAATAATTAGGGAGAAGAAGGGCAAAAGGGAAGAGTGGTAAGAAAAAAAAAATTCAAAGGATCCCCTGTTAGGTCAATATAAATTATTGACACTGATTAATCAGTCCCTAAATAGATCAGGCTTGGTTAGAGACCTTTAAAGACAGACTTAGAGTGCTTTTCTTACTTAAGCTGTTTTTATTAGTTTATTTTAAACCCTTTACTGAATTCATTGTAAAATGTCCATTTATTTTTTGTCTGATCGACTTTTGTCCTTTTTTTCAGATAGGCAAAGACCATTACCTAAAAGATGTTTTGTATTTTTAAAGTTCTTTCAACCTTTAAATATAGATTGCCTATAAAAATGATAACAGGAAGTCAGTCTATCATGGATTTTCTTACTTTAAAAGCAATTGACATATTTGGAAAGAGAGAACCATAATGGTTATGAAACAAGTAGTCACTACACAGTGAAAACCAGCACTTCAGATTTTCTTTTATAAACAGCCTTCTGTTTCCAAGACTGAAATCCACACTTCTGGTGTTGTTTGCTGGGAAATAGCTCTAGTAGCTTTAATGCTTCTGAGGCTTAGCTTTGCTTCAAGGAGTCAGAACATGGAAGTAAAGCACACACACACACACACATACACACACACACACACACACACACACACACACATACATGGAACTCTCCCTTCATGTCACTTGGTCTCCACTTTCTTAAATGGCTTCAGGCATCCCCATTGCCCAGACTGTAGAATAAGACTGCAGAGAAACTGGCCCTTACAAAGGTCCTACTCTTCTACACTGACACAATGTATCTCTGAGGCAAATAAAGAGGAACATAACCTGGAGTAATGCTTATAATCCTAGCTACTGTTAAGGTTGAGGCAGAAGATGACAAATTTGAGACCAGCGTAGACTAGTTTAGTAAGACCTTGTCTCAAATAAAATTTTATGAAAGGTCTTATACTACAGCTTAGTGGTAGAGTGCTTGTCCAGCATGAACAAGAGCCTGGCTATAGGGAAAAAAAAATCAGGGGTAAGGGGTGTAGAGTGGTGATAATAAATATGAACAACACTGATTGTGAAGAGCAGTGATCTAAATCATGGTTTGTCTGACTCTTTACAGCTGCCTTTGCTCTGGGAGCTGCCTGTGAAAAGGTAAAAATCAAAATGCCCCAGTTGCTATGGTAATACTACCTAGGGGTGGCTACCCGGAAAGGCTCAGTAGAGGACTTGAGTCCAGCACCTTCTCTCAGGGATAGTGAATTCTGAACAAAACAAGAAGACCCCAATATCTTGTCAGTCCTGCATTCTTCAGATTGCCTGCTTTGCTGAAACTTTCCCACAAATAACCTTTTGATGAAACCTATATAATATACTTGCTGAGCTAGCTAGCTCTGGTGTCAGTCATTGGTCTATGGTATACTAGTGAGTCAGCCACTGTCATCAGAGAACTCTAAGAACAACATTTGGGTAAGGGACCCAGTCAATTAGCCAACAACTTCTTGTGGTTATAAGGCAGCTTCCCTCAGCCACAGGGGGTCCTTCTTTGACACTGGCCTCTGTAGGAACTGAAATTCAAAATTCACAGGGTCCACTTCTTTTGAAAATGAGTCTAGTCATCACCATATCCTCCTGAACAATTATAAGACTCTATTTGTTGCTCCTGCCGGCCCATGAATTTCTAAGACAATATTTTTTATTTGCTCTGCCAGAAATTGAGCCAAACATGCCCAATGTTCCTTTTTTCTCCCTCCCGTGTCTATCTTTCTCTCTCATTCTTTCTGTATTTCTGTATTTATTTCTTTGTGTTACACTATTTGTTAAAATCTTCAGAAATTCACACTGGGATCCTCCCATTGGACCAGAGTCTGACTCAACCCTGGGACTGGGGTAGGTGGGCATGCTGGTCAGAGAAGGACATAGGCTCAGATTCTCCCATGGGCTCATGTTCCAATCCAGCCAGCAGAAATGCCCATGTTTTTGCTTCCAAAGCCAATGGGCTCTGAGAGAAACTCTGGGAAAAGTGCCAGAAGAGGCTGGGGAGAATAAGATTGCAGTGCTCGCTTTATGTGACTTTCTGGTGGCAAACTGCTCTCAGGTGATAATATAGGCAGATGTTGCACTTCTGGGTTCCCACAACAGGCCCATTGCCACCCTTACAGATTGCATGGGAATGCAGTTTATTTCCTTAATAATTGGTGGGGTAATAATCCGCTGGCACTTCTTTTAATATAAATTCAAAAATACCATCCTTCACATGGAACAGGGCCACTGGCATTGCCTCCTCAGTAAAAAAGGCAGCCAAGTATGATTCTCATGGGAGTAATGCCTGGAAGCTACCCGGTCATAGTGCTGGAAACAGTCACTCCACTACAGATCAGCCTCACAGGATCTGTAGTCTGCTGTAACCTAGGCTTCCTCCTCAAGCCCTTGGCTACAGCAGAAGCTCACACAGTGGAACTCAATTTCTGGTGAATAGTATCATCACCACAGGCAAAGGAGCATGAGTGGAGAGGGACCCTTTGAAATTTGTTAGTGAATATTTTTTCAATAAATGTTTCTAAGTTTCCTTGGGTCGTACACATTTAAACTTTTTAAGTTTAAATGGAATATAAAACTTTGTTTGCTGGAATATAAAACTTTGTTTAAAAGATGGAAAAATAGCATTAAAATTATGTATATTGTTAAAATGTTTCCAAATTTTAATGTGCCTTGAGTTTAAAAAAAATCAGAGTAATAGAATCTAAAACAAATAAGAATTGGGTGAGGGGCAATATTTTGTGATTTTTTTTTGAAATCTAGTGCAATTAAAATAATTGCAAAGCTTATACTGGAAAACTGTCATTTATAATCAAAGCCAACTCAATTTTAATGGTGGCCCAGTGGCAAGATCCTTATAATAGAAACTACAGTCTCACAAATGTCTTCCTGCTGCTCTCACCATTTGGAATGATTACTTTCTGATTTGTATTTAAAACTCATAGAAACATGCTTTTCAAAGGCTTTCTACTAAATGGCTTTCATTTTAAAATGTAAAGAGCTTTCTATTATTTGGAAAGACAGAGTAGTCTTTTTTCATGTCAATAACCAACTCCCTGACAGATATCAAGATAATGGTATCAGTTCATATCCTTTCTCCAACCTTCTTGCTATAGAAATAGTGAGTTTCAAAGGCACACTTTAACTAAATATTTTACCAGCTTTCCTGTAATTTAGTACTGAGCTGTACTTTCAAGTAATCATTCTGCTACTACATATACAGTACATAAGCTGCTTCACTTCTTTAACTGTTCTAAATGAGAGGTCAGTATATGAGATCCTTCTCATTTAAAATATTCAAACTTTGTATTCTGTCAGAAAAGTGTAAAACATTCAAATCCTGTTACATTTGGGAAGGATGGCTCATACTACTATTGTAAAAACAAGAGGAACTCAACATTTGAATGATGGGACTTTGTTCTGATAAGCAGTTTTTACTCAAGTGATGATGATCATTTTTTAATGAGTATTTTTTAGTGATTAGTATGGTAAATTGGTAAGAAATGTATGTCCTGTGGATAACACTTACTGATATTTAATTTTTAAGCAACCTAATATGTGGCTCTACATTTATTTTTCATATTAAAGCTTCTAGGACTTAATTCTAGGACTTAAAAGAGGCTTCATGCAGTGTTTGGTTAACTTGCCCTTCTGCTACATGAAGAGGAAACAAGAAAGATTCTCATTAAATCAAATACCGGCACTATAATCTTGGACTATGCAGCATCAGGTATTTTGTTCTGGCAGCACAAATACACAAAGACAAAAATAGATTAACAAATAGGACTATGGATAAATAGTATCTAAAGTTGTACATTCTCTATGGTGAGGTATTTAAGACAATTTGATGATGGAGAAAATAGTGGAATAGTATGAAGATTTAGTTATAATAAATTATGAAAATCTTTGACTTGTTCATTGCTATGCATAAAATCATGCAGTTTTCCAGTGATATGCATTATCCAGTTAATCAAAAGGAAAAAGGCTATCAATTACATGAGCAGTTTAAATTGTAGAGGCGAGGAAAATAATTGCTCAGATGGAGAAATATTTAAATGTATTTTTTGAAGAGACATAGTATTATTTCCAACTCTTAAGATAACAATGAACTGGGTTTTTATTACTTTTATAATGTAACTTATTATATTTTCAGGTAAAACTACCTAACAGGATCTTTGAGGATCATTGGTTGCATGGAGGTAATGATTTGACCTAAATTGCATTACTCAAAACAAATAAAATGATACAGTTCAGTAAAAGGAAGAATGCACATTTAAATTCAAGGTTAATTAAAGATCATTCATTAATGTAGTATTCAGGTGTAATACTGATGTCTGGAAAAATTTTACACAAGAATATTAAATAATCCATTAATAATGAATAGAGAAGAAAGAATATAATGTGGATTTTAAAAATTAGTGAATAGATATAATATGAAAGCTTTTCTCACGTGAATTAGACTTTTAAATCACTAAATATACATAGAAACTTTCAATTCCTATTCAACTGAACAATTCGTACATATGGATTCATCCATAAGAATTCTCACAATATATATTGCATGTGCTACTTTGAGTTACTTTTGTTGTCTAAATTCTTTAGTTTAACAATTAAGCAAATGTAGTACTGCACTTTTCAGGTGTATAAAAAAACTACTGTGGCTACCTCCTAGATTAAGAATATTCAATTGTGGACTAATTTTGCTGAGTTCAGCATCACTGCATTTTATATTCTTGCATAAGATATTTTTTTTTAAATTAGCAAACAAGTATAGAACTATAGACTAAGTATCATGATTTCAGGATTATATAATTTTCCTTTTATCAGAGAATTTGTTTCAGGATAAGAGCAAGAAATTTTATGGAATAGAAAACAAAAGAAAATCTGCAAATATAGTATATGTGATAAGTACACTCCAGAGTATTTTGCATACATTAATTTATATAATATTAAACAGAATTCTTTTGGACAGGAATTATTATCTTCTTCATTCTATAAATGAGAAAGTCAAACATAGGATTTAAATTATTTGTTCAGGCTCTTAAATTTATAATTTACAAAATGGCTCCAGCGTCCATGCCAAAACACCACACAATGTGTCTCTGAAAGATCCTGCTATAATTTGAAAAATTATAATTCATGCTGAAATTTAATCCTCTTCATAATTCACATGTCACCAATGTGATATATTATGAGATAGAGCATTTCAGACATAATTAAAACATGGGGCTTCTCTCTCAATAATGGGATTTTTACCAGGGATTTTTACCATTGTAAAAGAGGCTTCATTCAGTGTTTGGTTAACTTGCCCTTCTGCTACATGAAGAGGAAACAAGAAGACTCTCATCAAATCAAATACTGGCACTATAATCTTGGACTATGCAGCCTCCAGAACTGTGAGAAATTATTTCTATTGTATAAATTACCCAATATCAGCTATTTTGTTCTGGCAGCACAAATACACAAAGACAAAAATAGATTAATGAGTATATAAATGAGGGAGGCTACACTATTAGAAGCTTGGACCCAGAACATCAGAATTATTGTGAAAGGGTAGATGATACATTTTAAGCATATTTTAAACACAGAATAATTGCAAATTGGATGCATATAAAGTCTTATATAGATGGCATGTGGTTGGAGTCAAAAAGTAAAATTAGGACATATTGATGTGTTATTAAAAATTTTTTAAGTCTCCCAAATTTTGGCAATAAGTGGTCAAAAATATAATTTAAAAATTAGGCCTAGTCTATCAATACCAACAAGGTTCTGATGAACAAAGATACAACAATTTGAGAATCAGTAGGGATAGTAATTGTAGTTAAGCTAGTTATATATATTTAAAATCAAGAGTTAACACTGATTAAAAACATCAACTGTCTAGTCAATAATTTGAAAATCTTGAAAGAAAAAAGATAAAAGACTCAAAGATTTATTTTTAATGTATTTTTATAGATTTTATTTCATCAAACTAAATATTAGTAAATCAGTTTATATATAACTATTCTAAATATAAATGGAGATGGTAAGTGGAATTATGAATACTACTTAACAACCACAGTGAAATGATGGTTTTAACCAATCATTACCAATGTTTGCAAAAATAGCCAATAAAATATTGTATACCTTTTTATAGAAAAACAATATGAAGAAGTTTTGCTAAGAAACTCAAAACGGAATCTTCAGAAGTCTCCCTGCTATACTAACTAATCCAAAGAAATGTAAAAATCAATAGAGTATGTAAAATTATATCCATAGTAATATCAATATCCATAGTAAGGGAAACTATAGACCAAGAATAAGTCTAGCAGCATAGTCACTACAACTATAAATGGATGAAAAGGGTAAAACAAAGAAAGGACAGGCAAATAGATTACTGCTGTATCAATAATTGAAATATGTCAATGTTTGAAATTTGATTGAAAATCTTAAACTAAGTCCATTCATGAAATGATTTTGGAAAACATTAACACTAATTGATAGTCAGGGTTTGTCAAAATTATCAAGTTAGAAAATGTTTTATGGTGGAGAAACATGTTGTCAAAGATTATCTTGGAAATAATACTAGAGAAGTTCAGAATTGAATAGGGACTATAAATTGATAATACTTTAAGATGGGTTATGAGAATTTGTTATTTTATTCTTTCTTTTGTATTTTTAGTATTTTATTAAAAAATAAAGATGAATCTAAGTTGAAAAACAGGTCTAAAACTTCTAAATGTAACAACCTCACAGACTCAATTGTTTTATTCTGCATATTGATGATAACTATATATAGACTACTAAAGAGAAATTTAAATATAATTCAAGGAAATATAAATAAATAAAAGTTAATGGTCTTGGTTTGTCTTTAAACAAGCACTTTTTTTCTGACTTTGTACAATTTCTGGTAGGTTTTGGACTAAATTTTACAATGGCATATAAGAGGTGAGGAACCTCTTATATTTTGTACTATATGAGTATGATTGTTAGATTTTTCCTATAATCCCCTTGGTTATTTTTAAAAATTCCCCAGAATACATGCTTAAGTCTCTTCTTTTTTAATATTTATTTTTTAGTTTTAGGTGGACACAATATCTTTATTTTATTTTTATGTGGTGCTGAGAATCGAACCCAGTGCCTCATGCATGCTAGGTGAGCGCACTACCACTTGAGCCACATCCCCAGCCCTTAAGTCTCTTCTTTTTAAAAATAACTTATAAATTTATGTGTAGTGATAAAGCTTTAAACATGGTAGGAAATATAAAGTCCTGTGCTTCTAATGAAAATAATTTCACAACAGTTTTATTGTATCCGCATTGCCAGTTTTCCATTTTCTGCTCATGAACTCTCTAAATAAGTTTTAAAAACACATATCTGATTGTACCATATTTCTCTTTTAAAATCTTCATTTTTCTCAGGTAGGTATAGATTATTTCTTGCATATTGTTACCCATTTCCTTATATTTCATAGATAATTTATTTTCATTCTTTATCTTTCAATTTAAGTGTTATGAGAAGCCAGGGATGTGCTAATTCTTTTTGATATAAATCTCCATAATTGTCTATAAGTGCTCCATGCTACCCATCACATTTTTAGGAAGCAGTGTTCTTCAGTAATCTTACATGCACATAACAACGTATGTTGTGACTGTCATTGTGTTTAGAACTCAGTAATGTAGAACTGCAGGGAACATACACTAAATTTAAGTTTTTTTGAATAGTACTTTGATTTTTGCACATTAAATAGAACACATATTTCTTGAATTGAGTAATATCTGTCAGTGAACTGTTGACATAAACAACCAAACATTTTGATTTTATAGGTAGATTCATTTAATTTTGACTTTCAATTTAAGTTGTCACATTTATCTTTCAGAAATAATTAAAAGGATTACACTTTTTTAGCTCAGGAAATGTTGCTAAGTAACTGCATAAAGTGCTATTGTTAATGGTCATTTCCATGTATATATCAGGTTTCAAATCTGCAACTAGCTAAAGAACAAGAAATCATTCTTGCTAAAATAGAATGAGATTTAAATTTATATTAGAGGTTCCTGAAAATGATGTTAATTAATTTGAATAGGACTGATAAAATATCAGATTTCAAAAGATTTTTACTTTATTGAAGAGCACTAACAGTCCCAAAATCATCATTCAAGAATATTGATCATACTGTGTAGCTCATATGTTACTGGCTGGTATACCAAAAAAGTATAGTACACCAAACTCTTATTATGGATACCAGAAAGTTTAGCAGCATCCAACAAATTGTGTTCACTGAACAAAGCTCCATTTTTTATTTGGAATCGTATTTGGAACTGATGCCTATCATCAACTGATTCAAAATACCCTGCTCAGCCAACTACAGAACACTGATGCCACCAAGGAAAGACAAATGCTTGATTGGATACAGATACACATTGGATATAGATAAAGGTACATAGAGTGGCAACATATAATTTTCCAAATAGTAAAATCATTATTATCACACAAATATAAAATGAACATGTACTAAAAACTGTGATACAGTATTCAATTAGGGAGACTCATAACTTAAATTTATGAATTAGATTTTGAACTAGGTAACATCTCATAAACAAGCATTGGTATTGTATTTTCTCCTGTGCAAATAAATATACATCTTTGTCATTCTAAAATCAAAAATTCACAAGTGATATCATTAAATCTGACACTTTAACCTGCAGTAAAGAGAGAAATTAAATTTTCTCTAGACTCTATTCTAGAATATATATATATATATATATATATATATATATATATATAAAATATTCACAAAACATGAGATTTCGCACAGAAGTTAGAAAATTCTTTGCTCAAAATTTCAAATTTACACCTTTTGTTGTTTGTGAATTTGTTGATTATCAGGACATTCTCATGTTTTATGAATTTTTTTATCCTCATTTATTCTATTTCAAAGACAAAAATGAATGATTTTATTTTTACCTCTCAAGTCATTTTCAAGTATTTTAAATTATTTTTCTGGTATTTGTGTCATTAACTATGATTTTTTGATTATTTTTTTCCTTGTTAAGATTCCATTGATTTGCTCTGCATACTTCTCCTTTTGTTTTGTTTTTAATGTTAAGTGGATATATGCTAATCATGATAAATTCTTGCCTCAATAATTGTCCCAAGGCACATGAGATTCTGCTGCAAATGACATTTTGGCAATGTTACTCAACTAATTAAAATTATATGAAGATTAAATCTCATGTGCAAAATATCCTTAAGAAAATATGAGGTATGTGTTTGAAGGAATTTTAATTGTTTAAAAGGCCACATGTCCTAGTTTTCATGTATTTTTAAAATAAAAAGTGAGTAAAGAAGGAAGACCTGAGATTGTTAGGACAATTAATATTAATTTGAAGAAATTATGTTTGTTTCAAGAAATAATAATTTACTAAATGACTGAAACAGAATACAGAATATTCTAGTAGCTCAGATGCAGTAAGATTATGATTGCATGATGAAATAAACAATTATATGATGAAATATAGTATATACAATATATATCTTCCACTAACCTGGCATATAGTCTTGAAAAACACTTTTTATGGTTGAAGCTCTGAAAATTTACTTTGGCTACTTTACTTTTGCTTTGAATGTGACCTATGCTGATTGTAAAGTCATCATTATTTGTATCCTATAGCATGTTTTTTTTTCTTTGAATTGATTGTTAAAATACTTATGAATTCTATGGAATGAGTTAGAAACTCTGAGAAACATAAGGGTTGCTATATTTTGTATTTCATATTAATCAGGCTGTAAAGATTTGTAAGGGATTTGACCAAACATGGCTGAACCAACTTGGAATGTTAATGAAACTTGTATGAGAAGTACTCCCCAGTGACTGATAATCAGGAATCTTTACCCTTTCACAAAATCATACAACTTACTCTTAATATCATAATATGGCTTCTGCCCAAGATATGTTCTATATAAACTGGGTTTTTCAATAAATTTATTAACATGCAATATTTTCCTAGAGGATTTTGTTTGTTTGCTTGTTTGTTTTTAATTTCACTTATTGATTCTTCCTTCTTCACTGAAACAAAATAATTTGGAAGACTTGTCACTGTGAGTAATCCCTTCTGTGATCCCAAACCTTTTCTCCTTGTTGCTTTTAATTAACTAACTTGTCAATCAGATTTGCACTGCTTGTGTTTTTACCCATTATCGCTGTTTGTATAGACTTTTAGTTTAATCTGTATGTATATTACATCCATCCAATTCTTTGATAAGCGTGGGTTTCTGTGTCTGTTTATGTGAGGGTGATGGTTTAGAAAGTCTGCACTTTCCTCATGAAGCTCTCTGTAAAACTTTCCCACATCTTAGGAAGACCAATACTGCCATCTTAAGGCAAATTAATTTTTAAGAAGCATCACCAAATTTTTAGACATTTTGGATTTGCATTTTGTTTTCATATTTTCTCTATTAGTCAAGCTAATTTGAAAGCAATAACCTAATACATCACAGGCTTGATTAAGTTTGGATAATACTTATCAAACTTCCTCAAAAAATTCAAGATTTTATGGCATATTAAGAGAATCATGCATTTATTTTATCTCCAATATGTACTTTGATTTTAGAATTGCAGTGCGCAGCATTGATTCTTATATTCCAAACTGCAGAGGAGCAAATGTTAGAGGAGGATGCCAGGGACAGTTTAGAGTAAAACATCATGGCCTAAAACGTTGTGGGTCTAGAGGCTATGGTTGTAGTTCAGTGGTAGAGTGCTTGCTTAGCATGTATGAGGCAATGGGTTCAATCCTCAGCACCACATAAAAATAAATAAATGGATGGTATTTGTTCACCTAAAAATTTAAAAAAAAGTTTGAAAAGTTGTGGATCTAATAGGAGGCTTTGGCTTAGAAGGTGAAGATATGGGGTAGCATGCTATAAAAGAGATCACAATGAAAAACCTTTGATGGCTAGTACATGAAGAGGGCTTATTAGTGTTGCTTCAAAAGGAAGTAGGAGGATTCTGTGGTTATTAGAACTGTACAGCTTTCAGTTAAATATTAATACTTTTTATAGTGTTTCTAGCTGGTTGCTATTTCCAGGGAATTTGTTTCTTTATTTGAAAGTGAAAAGTTTGAGGACATAAGTTTCCTATCACTCCAACCTTTGTTATTTCTTCAATATTGCTGTTTTCACTTGCTGCCCCCTTATTTCCTACTGCTTCATGTGACTGTCGTCTAACCTTTATATACTTGTTCTTAGATCTACCCTTGTTTCCAGGGAAATATGAACATTAAAGTCCTAAAACTTTCATACTCAAACATACCCAGAAATATATCCCTATGTATCTCATAATTGGCTTCTATGTCTCCATAACAAGTAATTCACAATTCTTATCACATCAAACACTGACA
Source organism: Urocitellus parryii (assembly GCF_045843805.1). Taxonomy (NCBI): domain Eukaryota; kingdom Metazoa; phylum Chordata; class Mammalia; order Rodentia; family Sciuridae; genus Urocitellus; species Urocitellus parryii. The sequence continues at coordinate 55,374,799 of NC_135532.1, read as the reverse complement.
CAGAAATATTGAAAGCCTTATAAGAAATATTGAAAGCATTCTCAGAGAAAATCTGACCTATAATAACATTAAAATTTGATGAACAGATAACACTAATTTTCTGTTTTTATTTCACTTCATGACAAATATTGTTTCCATCTTAAGGCATGATGATTTATCCTCTGAACTTATTGTTGTTTCCTTTTTCTCATATGAATTTACATTACCATTTCCTGTACCTTATATACTCTCTTATTCCCTATTTGCTAGAGGACATCATGTTAATCCTTCATAATTTAGCATAATTGGCATTTCCCCTGTAGTCTTGTGTTTAGACTGACACATTAAAGTCAATATATGTATTTCTATTTGCTTATTGTACTTTGAATCTTATATCAACTCAAAAATATAGTAGATAGTAAAAGTACCTTTGTTAGGAAAAATGGTGAACCTTATTCATCTCTGGACCCTTTTCCCTCCAGTATAGAGCTCTACATGTATTTTCATGTCAAGAACAAAAATAAAAATTTATTGATTGAAAACACATGACTTGATACTTGAACATTAGCCCTTTTATTGTCTGCATGATCATGGGGAAAATTAGTTAATTTTCTCCAAAATTCTGGTCCCAAAAGCAAGAGATAAAAGCAACCTTTTTCTCAGGAACACCACAGGATAGTTATTAGAAACCCAGGTGATAACAGTAATCATTTGTAAAATATAATATGTTGTTATTATGAATGAAAATTGACTTTTATTTTACTCCATTTGCACATCTGCACTATTCCTCATTTTCACAAACATCTTCTGAAAACTCTATACATCATATATTCCATTTTCTTCTTGAGTCTTATCAGCATTAGATCTTCTTTAATTTATGTACATCATATAAATTCTATTTAACCTTTACAAAAAGTTTGCAATGCTCCTACAAATAATATTGATATGATAGTATTCTTCTTGAAGCATACATCTGACAATCTATTTTATATTAAAATCTTATAGTGATTTCCAGTCACTTATGCAGTTAAATGTAAAAACTTCAGCCTATAACAAAATACTTCCAAATATGAGCTTAAATTGAATAACTATCTATAAATAACACCACATTGTTCATTGATTACCTTTATTCTTACTATTTATTTCTCCGAAATCTCTTTTCTCTCATATACTTTTAATATTTAACTCACAATGAATTTTTCTGCATACCAGTATTTTCTACAGAAATTTTTCTCTTCTATAAATTTCCAGATTTATTTTTTCTTACTATACACTTGCAGTTTTACTACAAGTATTTATGTGAATGTATTTTTTCTATACCAGCCATATTCTTACTATTTCCATAGTACCTAGTATTTGAAATATGCACAAAGAATATGTTTCAAAATATTTTATAAATGAAGTTAATTTAACATGAAATTATCTACATTAAAATAGAATATATTCAGGAATTTTATACTTTTTTAAATAAAAGAGAGAAAATACAGCTCAAAATGTATTAATGAGTCCTATGTCAAATTTGAGCACTAGATTTTAATATGAGCCTAATAATGAAAGTTGTTATTTGGCAACTTCTTCACCTCCTCCCATCTCCCTTTTCCCCCCTTCCTCCCCCTCATCCTCCTTCTCATCTTCCGTTTATTCAGTATTTTCATTTATTTCCTATTTCTTCCTCCCATCTACCTCTTTTTCTTCTTTTGCTCTGTTATTTACTGTTAAATCCTTAGTCCCAAAACTCTGTCAGCTACATAGTAAATACTAGGGGTTTTGTTTATATGTGTGTGTGTGTGTGTGTGTGTGTGTGTGTATATTTATTGATTGGAAATGCATGAATTGTTACTTGAACATTAGCCCCTTTATTGTCTGCATGATAATGGCAAAATTAGTTAATTTCTTCGAACATCTGGTCCAAAAAGCAAGGGATGAAGGCAACATTTTTCTCAGTAATACCACAGGGTAGTTATTAGAAACCCAGGTGATAATAGTAATCATTTTTTAAATATGTTGTTATTATGAATGAAAATTTACATTTATTTAACTCCATAAGTGCACATCTATCTATCTGTCTATATATCTGCTGTCTGTCGTCTGTCTATCTAAGTACTTTTTTGAGATGGGGTTCTGACTATGTTATCCAGGTTGTCCTTGACCTCCTAAACTCAATAAATCATTCTGCCAGAGCCTCCCCAGTAACTGGGACCTAGAGGCTCGGTCATGATATTCAAATTCTTTGAAGAATATAAACTTTTTGGAAATGACATGATGAAATGCCTGTATTCAGAAAATTCTTTTGGCAGTAAATTAAAAATGTGAACATTCAGAAGAAAAAGAAACATGGTGAGAATTGTCCCCTCATCATGGTAAGAAGTAATAAGATCTGAAAAAAAAAATTGACAGTGATCAGAGAGATGAAATGACCATTATTATAGGTAATAAAAAATTGGAAACATGATATGTGACTGATTACATGAGATTGGAGGGGTGAATAAATGAATCCCAATCAAGTCTGCCATTGAGTAAACAGGTACATTACAAGTGTTTATTCTTACAGAACAGAAAGAAGAATGCTTAGCAGTTAATAATCTTTGAATTTAGCTTGAATTATACTAAAATTACATAATAACCCAGTGACCCTTTCAATATTCACATAAATGTGTATGAAGACTTTAGTTTTATAGGAGGTTGTAGAAAATTTCTCCATTAAAATAAAAATCTCTTATTTGTTAACAACTTTTAACAATCAGTTCACATGGTTCTTCCAGAGACAGAATAAATGAAATGAGCTTCAAATGTTTTCAGTCATTTTGAAGTAGCCATGTCTATCTCTCCATGAGATTGGACTATCTGTAGTATGTAAAATGTTTTAAGTGTTGAAAATGATAGATTGTAGGATTTTTATGAACATATTTATACTCCCTTTTTATGATAGTATTTCATGGCTTTGATTCCTTAGGAATTACAAAATTGTTTCCCACAACAAAGTCTCATACAGAAAATATATGTATTTTTAAATCTGATACCAAAGCTAAAATATATAGCATCTACAGAAAGACTTTGAAGCTACCAAATTTCAAAAAGTTAGCATTTTTCTTCTCATGTAGTAAAAGAAGAAAAGTCTTTTTTGAGTCTCCTAGGAAATGAGGTAAAGTAACTCATCAACCTGTTAAGATATATTAATTTATAATGCATTCAGAGGTAGAAATTCTAGTATAATAAACAAAAGTTCTGATAAATCATACCTAGGAACTTCCCAAAGCCATCTTGAGAGAATGAAATTTCTTTTCTAAGCACCTCTCTTAAGGTAAGGACTAGTTTCATAAAATTACATAACTGCATTTTTAAAAAATAGAAAAAGAAAAATTCTCAGTCATTGATAGATTTATTGCAAAACTATAATTCTTAAGAATGAAAAAAATGAGCCATCTTTGGAAATCGTAATTTGTTAAGTGTGGTAATCAAAAAATGCTGTCAAGTATCAGTTTTGTTTTTACCAAAATCTTAAATTATATCTATTTTATTTTAAATGATAAAAATTATTTGAGTTTGTAAATCTAAGACTAAAGAAATCAGATACAATCTTTGTTATTACTACTAGATAATATTTTGCACTGCTTGATTTAAAATTTTAAAATTATAACTTGGCACAATTAGTGTTTACTACTTTGTTTTTCATTTCTATAACTGAGGTATGAAAGCCTTGATACATGATTAAGAGAATAATTGATTCAATTATAATCTGTAGAGTTAATTATTAGTACTTTAAAACATGACAATTAGTATGATTCTCAGACTTTAACATTAAAGTTTTGAGAAATTAGTATTCTTGAATCTCTTAAATTCTCATTTAGACCACAGGTAGGGATTACTCAACAAACTGATAATATTCTTCTTATTTAGCAGAAAATGCTTGGATTCATGGTTCAAGTAAGGCTTATAGAGCAGAACTTTTCATATGAAATGGTCTAATTTTCTCTAAAATTTTAATATTGGTCATCAGTCTTAAAAAATAGTAGACAGAGTAAATTAAGTTCAGTATACAATTAGTAGTACATCAGCAAAAACCTAGAAGTTTAAAATAATTTATTTGAGCTCCGAACATGGCGGCGGGCGGGGAAGCAGCTCTTTCAATACCTCCTTAGTAAAGGGGTCAGAGAAACACATGGATACTCCTGCTGAGAGGCTCCTGGCAAAATTCCACTGAAGAGAGACTGGCTAGCAATTGGTAGGATTTTGGGAAGTGATAGTTTGCCCCAGACGAGTGAATCTCCGACACGCAGCACAGTGCAGAGGTCCGGACCCACCAGCCGCTTCCCCCAGGACTCGACTCAGCGAACCCCCCCCCCCCCCCCCCCCCCCCGCCACTGGGCAGCTAGACCCAGAGGCGCTGCCCAGTAGGTGCGGCGAAGGGACTCTAGGAAGAGGTCTCTAGCAAGGCCTTCATGAAGTAGCGAACCAGGAGCTGAAACCAACCAGAGACAGACCAGTCCCACCCCTCCCTTCAGACACTCTGACAAGGAGCCTGGGGCCCACCATAGCAGAGAGGTGACATCACTGGAGTTCGGCCAACGGAATTCCTTCCCAGCAGAATCCACTTTAGCAGGTGTGTGACTCCAACCCCCTCCAGATACAAGCAGCCAGGAAACCACAGGAGTCTCCCTGGGGGCGTGTCTGTAGTGAAGCAGAGGGGATTCCCGATCCCCAACTCCCCTTAACACCAGCTGCAACACCCAAGGTCTTAGCCGCCAGTTTCCGGGGGCATGCCCACCAAAGGGGTCCAGAAAAATTAAAACTGTTGGTCCCCAGATCACCGCACCACAGCACTGGGGCTTAGATGAATGACGGAGAGAGTGCTTAGTCGTTCGGGAAATAGGACACACGGTGGGGCTGCAAGTGTAACCAGATCTTTGGGGAACCGCCTCCGGTGAACAGTACCTGGCTGGCTGGCTGGCAGGAGTAAGGGGGGGAGGGGCTGGAGAAGTGAAACGGTTCTGTACTAACAGGACTGAGAGACTCCTAGGAGCTGCCTTACAGGGCTTACTATAGGCACGTAGAGGGCAGAAGCTCGGCTTGGAGGGCACAGCCCCGCCTACTGGAAGAGAAGAAAATGGATCTCTAAGACTTCAATTTTTATTCTTCTTCTCTCTCTGTTCCTTTCTCCCTTTTTCCTCTTTCTTTCTTTCCCATTTCAAGTTTTATTGTTCTTTTCGTTCTCCTCTAATCTATCTATCTCTCTCTCCTTCTTTCTTTTAAGAGCACCTTCCTTCCCCTACCCCCCAACTCTCATCCCAAGCATTACGTCTTCCATTACATGTAATTGTCTAAATGCAAATAGGTGAATGTTTCAAGGCTGTCTATAGGGCTCCTAAATACCTAGCTACTACCAACACCCTGATCCAATCGCCTGTTAGTATCCCCCTTCAGTAGAACAATCTTCTAAAGTAGCCAAGACATACTAATCCTCATACCATCATAGCACCTAACCTAAACATAAAGTCCTAAGAACAAACAACAAATCACTAAATGCATACAGAACCCGGAAGCCTTTTATGAATTGAATGAATCAGCTTTGAAGTACAATAAAGGCCAACATTTCTAGGCATAATCTCCCACCACAAAGGAGAGACAACAGAGATATACAAAACCAAAACAAATTTATAGGAGAAATCAGTTACACAAACACAGCCGAAAAGTAACGTGAACAACATGAAAAAAACAAGGGAAAAAAGGATTACAAACAATGCAAGACAACTTAAATATACAGGAGGACCTAGAAGCATCAGAAACATGGACAGGGAAAAAACTCAAGGCATACCTAACTCAGATGGAACGGAATATTAGAGAAGATATGAGACAGCAAGTCCAAGCAATAAAAGTATATTTTGAAAATGAATTAAACAAACAAATTCAAACTGCAAAGCACGAGCTTTACCAGAAGATGGAGATTTAAAAAAAAAAAAAACAAACAAACAGTAATCCTAGAAATGCAGGAAACCATAAACCAAATTAAAAACTCTAACGAGAATATTACAAATAGACTAGATCAAGTAGAAGTCAGAAATCAGATAATGAAGACAAATTTTACCAACTTTAAAAGAATATAGTCAACACAGAAAGGATGCTTAAATCTCACAAGCAATCTATCCAAGAGTTATGGGATGTCATGAAAAAAACAAACCTGAGAGTCATTGGGATAGAATAAGGTATAGAGGTTCAAATCAAAGGAATGGAGAACCTATTAAATGAAATAATCCTAGAAAACTTCCCAGAGATGAAAGATGGAATGGATTGCCAAATCCTGGAAGCCTACAGGACCCCAAACATTCAAAACTGTAATAGACCAACTCCAAGACATATAATTATGAAGATAGCCAACATACAGAACAAGGAGAGAATATTAAAAGCTACGAGAGAAAGGAGACAGATTACATTCAGGGGTAAACCAATTAGGTTAATGACTGATTTTTCATCACAGACATTGAAAGCGAGAAGATCCTGGAACAACGTATTTCAAATGCTGAAAAATAATGGATTCCATACAAGAATACTGTATCCAGCAAAATTAATCTTCAGATTTGACAATGAAATTAAAACATTTCATGATAAACAAAAGCTAAAAGAATTCCCAGCCAGAAAACTAGCACTGCAAAGCATTTTGAGCAAAATACTGCAAGAAGAGGAATTGAAAAATAGTGCCCAAAACTAACAGTGGGAGGTATCTCAGTAAAGGGGGAGAACAATAACCAAAGAGGAAAATCTAGCCAAACTAAAATAAATAAATAAATAAACATGACTGGAAGTACAAACAATATTTCAATTGTAACCTTAAATGTTAATGGCTTAAATTCACCAATCAAGAGACATAGGCTAGTAACCTGAATTAAAAAAAAAACAAATCCAACAATATGCTGCCTTCAGGAGACTCATATGATAGGAAAAGACATACACAGGCTGAAGGTGAAAGGTTGGTAAAAATCATACCACTCACATGGCCCTCGGGAGCAAGCAGGAGTGGCCATACTCATATCGAATAAAATCAACTTCAAACCTAAGTTAATCAAAAGGGATAAAGAAGGACACTATATACTGTTAAAAGGAACCATCCACCAACAAGACATAACAATTATCAATTTGTATGCACCAAACAATGGTGCTGTAACATTCATAAAATAAACTCTCCTCAAGTTCAAGAGTCAAATAGACCACAACACAATAATTATGGGTGACTTCAACACATCGCTCTCGCCATTAGACAGATCCTCTAGACAAAAGCTGAATAAAGAAACTATATAACTCAATATCACAATCAATAATCAAGACTTAACTGACATATATAGAATATATCAACCATCATCAAGTGGATACACGTTCTTCTCAGCAGCACATGGATCCTACTCAAAGATAGACCATATATTATGCCATAGGGCAACTATCAGTAAATATAAAGGTGTGGAGATAATACCATGCACCATATCTGATCATAATGGAATGAAACTGGAAATGATAAAAGAAGTAAGGAAAAATCCTGCATCACCTGGAAAATGAACAATATGTTACTGAATGATCAATGGGTTACAGAAGACATAAAGGAGGAAATAAAAAAATTCGTACAGATAAACGATAATACAGACACAACATACCGGGAATCTATGGGACACAATGAAAGCAGTTTTAAGAGGGAAATTCATTTCCTGGAGTTCATTCCTCAAAAAAAGAAAAAACAACAAATAAATGAACTCACACTATATCTTAAAACCCTAGAAAAGAAAGAGCAAAACAACAGCAAAAGTAGTAGAAGACAAAAAATAATTAAAATCAGAGCAGAAATCAACGAAATTGAAACAAAAAAAAAACATTGAAAAAATTGATAAAAATAAAAGTTGGTTCTTTGAAAAAATAAATAAGATGGACAGACCCTTAGCCATGCTGACGAAGAGAAGAAGAGAGAGAACTCAAATTACTAACATACGGGATGAAAAAGGCATTATCACAACAGACACTACAGAAATACAGAAGATAATTAGAAAGTATTTCAAAACCCTATATTCCAATAAAATAGAAGATAGTGAAGATATCGATAAATTTCTTAAGTCATATGATCTGCCCAGATTGAGTCAGGAAGACACACACAATTTAAACAGAACAATAACAAAGGAAGAAATAGAAGAAGCCATCAAAAGACTACCAACCAAGAAAAGCCCTGGACCGGATGGGTATACAGTGAAGTTTTACAAGACTTTCAAAGAAGAATTAATACCAATACTTTTCAAGCTATTTCAAGAAATAGAAAAAGAAGGAGCTCTCCAAATTCATTCTATGAGGCCAACATCACTCTGATCCTGAAACCAGACAAAGACACTTCAAAGAAAGAAAACTACAGACCAATATCTCTAATGAACTTAGATGCAAAAATTCTCAATAAAATCCTGGTGATTCGAATACAAAAGCATATCAAAAAATTGTGCACCATGATCAAGTAGGATTCATCCCTGGGATGCAAGGCTGGTTCAATATACGGAAATCAATAAATGTTATTCACCACATCAATAGACTTAAAGATAAGAATCATATGATCATCTCTATAGATGCAGAAAAAGCATCCGACAAAGTACAGCATCCCTTTATGTTCAAAACACTAGAAAAACTAGGGATAACAGGAACTTACCTCAACAATGTAAAAGCTATATATGCTAAGCCTCAGGCTAGCATCATTCGAATGGAGAAAAACTGAAGGCATTCCCTCTAAAATCTGGGACAAGACAGGGATGCCCTCTCTCACCACTTCTATTCAATTTAGTTCTTGAAATACTAGCCAGAGCAATTAGACAGACAAAAGAAATTAAAGGCATAAAAATAGGAAAAGAAGAACTTAAATTATCACTATTTGCGGAAGATGTGATAATATAACTAACAAACCCAAAAGGGTCTACAAAGAAACTGCTAGAGTTAATAAATGAATTCAGCAAAATGACAGGATATAAAATCAACAGGCATAAATCAAAGGCATTCCTGTATATCAGCAACAAAACTTCTGAAATGGAAATGAGGAACACCACTCCATTCAAAATATCCTCAAAAAATAAAATAAAATACTTGGGAATCAACCTAACAAAAGAGGTGAAAGATTTATACAATGAAAACTACAGAACCCTAAAGAGAGAGATCGAAGAAGATCTCAGAAGATGGAAAAAATGTACCCTGTTCATGGATAGGCAGAACTAACATCATCAAAATGGCGGTATTACCCAAAGTTCTCCACAGGTTTAATGCGATGCCAATCAAAATCCCAACAGCATTTCTTGTAGAAATAGATAAAGCTATCATGAAATTCATATGGACAAACAAAAGACCCAGAATAGCAAAAGCAATTCTAAGCAAGAAGTATGAATCTGGAGGTATAGTGATACCAGATTTCAAACTGTACTACAGAGCAATAGTAACAAAAACAGTATGGCACTGGTACCAAAACAGGCAGGTGGACAATGGTACAGAATAGAGGACACAGAGACCAATCCACAAAATTACAACTTTCTTATATTTGATAAAGGGGCTAAAAGCATGCAATGGAGGAAGGATAGCATCTTCAACAAATGGTGCTGGGAAAACTGGAAATCCACATGCAACAAAATGAAGCTGAACCCCTTTCTCTCGCCATGCACAAAAGTTAAACTCAAAATGGATCAAAGAGCTTGATATCAAATCAGAGACTCTGCACCTCATAGAAGAAAAAGTTGGGTATGATCTACATATTGAGGGGTCAGGCTCCAAATTCCTTAATAGGATGCCCATAGCCCAAGAGTTAATAACAAGAATAAACAAATGGGACTTACTTAAACTAAAGTTTTTTCTCAGCAAGAGAAACAATAAGAGAAATAAATCGGGAGCCTACATCCTGGGAACAAATCTTTACTCCTCAAACTTCAGATTGAGCCCCTCATTTCCAGAATATACAAAGAACTCCAAAAATTAAACAATAAGATAACAAATTACCCAATCAAAAAATGGGCCAAGGACCTGAACAGACACTTCTCAGAGGACAACATACAATCAATCAATAAGTACATGAAAAAATGCTCACCATCTCTAGCAGTCAGAGAAATGCAAATCAAAACCATCCTAAGATACCATCTCACTCCAGTAAGATTGGCAGCCATTATGAAGTCAGACAACAATAAGTGCTGGCAAGGATGTGGGGAAAAGGGTACACTTGTACATTGCTCGTGGGACTGCAAATTGGTGCAGCCAATATGAAAAGCACTATAGAGATTCCTGGGAAAGCTGGGAATGGAACAGCCATTTGACCCAGCTATTGCCCTTCTTGGACTATTCCCTGAGGACCTTAAAAGAGCGTACTATAGGGATACTGCCACATCAATGATCATAGCAGCACAATTCACAATAGCTAGACTGTGGAACCAACCTAGATGCTCTTCAATAGATGAATGGATAAAAAAATGTGGCATTTATACACAATGGAGTATTACACAGCACTAAAAAATGACAAAATCATGGAATTTGCAGGGAAATGGATGGCATTAGAGCAGATAATGTTAAGTGAAGGTAGCCAATCTTTAAAAAACGAATGCCAAATGTCTTCTTTGATTTAAGGAGAGCAACTAAGAACTGAGCAGGGAGGAAGAGCATGAGGAAAAGGTTAACATTAAACAGAGACGAGTGGTGGGAGGGAAAGGGAGAGAGAAGGGAAATTGCATGGAAACGGAAGGAAACCCTCAATGTTATATGAAATCACATATAAGAGGTTGTGAGGGGAAAGGGGGGAAAAAAACAAGGGAGAGAATTGAACAACAACAGATGAGGTAGAGAGAGAAGATGGGAGGGGAGGGGAGGGGGGATAGTAGGGGATAGGAAAGGCAGCAGAATACAACAGTCACAAATATGGCATTATGTAAAAATGTGGATGTGTAACTGATGTAATTCTGCAATTTGTATTTGGGGTAAAAATGGGAGTTCATAACTCACTTGAATCAAATGTATGAAAAATGATATGTCATGAGCTTTATAATGTTTTGAACAACCATTAAAATAAATAAATAAAATAAAATGAAATGAAATAATTTATTTTACTCCTTTGTTTGAAATCTATTTTGTCCTAGTTAAATAATTAATACCACACCTATAAAAATTGACTTTGAACCAAATCTATTAAATATGATAAGTAAATTGCTCATGAGATATTTTGTTTTCTTACAAAAGATTTTATACTGATAGAGTCTTGAAAAAAATAGAGGCTGATTTGGTCACTAAATTAAAGATAGCATTCTCTGAACAGTAAATTCTATCTACACCTATAACCCCTAAAATTCCTCTAGCAGTTTAGATATTATAAATGGAATTTATAATCACTCCAGCAGGCTCACCTGCAAGATGAAGAGCAATTCCAAATCATTCAAAATTATATTCTCACTTGGGAAATGGAGAGTGAATAGAGAAGAAACATTGCTGCCTATTTGATTTTCCTGGAGTCAGAACTAACTACTGGAAAACATGCTTTAAAACATACAATGTAGAACACAGTAGTGGAATGTGGGTAACTGTGTCAATTAATGAGAATTTATAGTCAAAATAGCATTGCCATAATTCTCATTATCTTTTCCACTCTAATCCCTTGCTTGCCAATCTGACTGAGTGCCATACCTAGATCTAGACAGGAGTATTTTTAGTGTCAGAGTTTCTGAATTCAGAATTGAATTTTGGATGTCTGAAGGCATTTCTTCTCATATATTCTAAACCTCTTGCTTCCTCTGCCCCTTTCTGTATGCATTTGCCTTCACTGGCTGCACCACTTTCTGAAACAATCAAAGACAATTTTAGCTCAAAGGTGACACTCAAATAAGCATTAAAAATCGAAGGTAAATAGATGGTTGTTTCCCCTGGACATCACCAATTGATTTGAATCTTAACCAGATATTATTATCAAACATGAACTTGATGCCTTGGTATCAAATGTTAGGAGTGTCTGTAACAGATGGATGTCCTTCAGGGCAGTCTGGGGTCATTGACATTTATTTCTGAGTAATTTGAATCACCTCTTAATCTATAACATTTACAAAGTCACAACATAAATTTCCACATGTGATACAGTAATAGCATGATATTTATGTTTATCATAGTCAATGTCTAACTGAATTATTGATTTTCATTTCTTGGGGAAAACAATGAAAGTTAATCTACTTATAAAAAATAGTAAAAGTGACAATTTTTTCAATTTTTTTTTTTTTTAGTTATAGATGGACACAGTATCTTTATTTTATTTATTTATTTTTATGTGGTATTGAGGATTGAACCCAGTGCCTCATGCATACACAGCATGTGCTCTACCACGGAGCCACAAGCCCAGCCCTTAAAGTATTTCCCCTGTATGCTTTTGGGTTGAATTCCACCTCCCAAGAGCCAGATAACTCCTATTTTCCAGGATGTAAATGAAGTGAAATTTCCTTTTAAAATAATGGTAAATACTAGAACTTCTGAGGATACAATGAAGTGATACAGTAATTAACTTCAAAGGGGAATTGTTTTCATCCTTGTACTAGTAAAGAAGACACTCCTAACCAACCATTAGGTTAGCAGAAATAAAGTCTCAGGAAACCTTTTATCAACAAAATTATAAAATGAAATTATCTTCTCTTCTAAATACATTATTCCTGCTGTAAAATAATTTATTATTTTATTATTTAAATAAATTTTGAAGTGTTTTTTTCTATAATCATAGCTTATTTATAATAATGGATAGGATAGCTAAATATGAGTTAATTTTTAATTAAATATTTTCATGATTTTACTTAAATTCTTAAATTGAATGGCTAACATTAATTCCAAAATTCTGTATATTAATATATTAAAATAGCTAGGAATTTGGATAAATTTTACCTGAATCTGTATTATTCAGATCCATCATTAATTGTAACTATATAAGTTTTAAAAATATTTTTAGTTGTAGATGCACATAATACCTTTATTTTGTTTATTTGTATGTGGTGCTGAGGATCAAACCCATCACGTCATACATGCTAGGCAAGCATTCTACCACTGAGCTACTGCACCAGGCTCTCTGTATAAGTTTTTAATACCAGATAAATAGCCTTCAGAAGAATATATCAGCCTAATTCTATGGGAAAATATATTTATTATATAAAAGCATAAATATTTCTTCTTTTATTTCACATTATTATTTTATTTCTAAAACACTTTTTTATTTTTAAATGTAATTTCCTTTTTTGCATTACAGGAAAAACCTGTGGTCCGGAATTGGTGTCTCTTGCTGTATGAAGGGTAAGACCAATTTTGTCATGTGTGCTTCTTGGAGCATTGATGGGACATATCTTATGACAGTTTTAAAAATTAAATTATGTTTTCCCCAAATGTACTACTTTTGTCAAATATATGATTACTTGTTACCTTGACACAATTCAGCTCAAAAATTGCATTCATTGATATTTATGTACACCAATAAGAAAGCCTTATTTTCTTTCACTAATATCAATCGATAGCTCTCATGCTATTTGAGATTATTCTCTGTTTTGTACTACTGCTCAGTGGGAGTGCATAGTTTTAGAGTCATGTTCAGGGACTTTAAACTGACATAACATAAGGATATTGACTCTTGATGGATTTGTATCATGTAAAGCCTCATATTGCAAAAACTCAGGACAGAATTGCAATGTAAATAGCATGACATTGTGATGTATGAATTTATTCTGAGGGGAAAACACAGTTATCTCACAAGTTTTTTTTATTTCAGCTTTATGATAACTGAGAGGAGATTGAAAAGTATTCTATGATTATATTAACTTCTGTGTTATGTTTAATCTGACATATACTATAAATTTTCTTATATGAGTATTTTAAATTTACTAAGTGTTAATGCATTTTGGTAACTTTAAAGTATTTTGGTAATTCTTATACTAAAAGGTGCAGTGCTTATGAAAAAGTGGACTTTTGAAAAATAAAACACATAATGAAAATTTTAAAATGAAGTCTAATATGTTTCAGTCATTAAATCAAATGCTTGATCACCGAAAATTTGTATGAGAGAGCAAGACATAAACTCTCCACATTCAATTTTGAATTGTAGGTTAAAGTTATACTTCATTACTTCTTATTGAAAAAAAAAGTGCTTTATCAAGATAATACATTATAAAGTAGAAATAACATTCATTTCAAAATATTTAAAACTTTTAAAATTAGGAAGACAGTTTTAGAGTGACTGATAAGAGTATGGAGAATAATGGCTTAAAATTCCCATTGTATTCTCTTCCACAAATAAGAAGTGCTGAATTCTGAATTGACATAAATGTATATTATTCTTTAATTGGATTGCTTAAGGTGCATTTTAGAGAATGAATAAGTATTGTTTACTCTGGTGTCTTTTAGTAGGTAATTCTCTAGAATTAACTATCAGGGTACCACTAATTTGTGATTCCAGAACTTGTTCCTATAATTTATGAATTCATGCAGACAGCATTTTAAATTAATCTCAGATGTCCTTGAAATTTTTGAGCTCTCTTTAATAGAAGGTGGTCGACATCTATAAGAAAATAATAATCATTTTAACATCTACTATTATGACTATTTCTGAATTATTATTTTATAAGTTACCACTTTAAAGTTTTAATAAGGATGAGAAAATAAAGCCATTAGATTTTTTTGTTTTTTGAAATAGAGGAATTTATCACATCTTAACATTTAAATATATGGAAAGAACCTTTGATAACAGAACTACAGGATTTTTTTTTTTACAAAAGATGCACACTGTTCTTTAGCCTTTTTGCCCATTTTTAACTAATTACATTTAAAAGGTATGCTCAAAACAGTGAATTTTCACCAGAGCTGGTTCACACATGCTGCCCATAAAGACAATATTTTATCCCATCACATTGCTTTGAATTCAAACTGTAAACTCATAAAAAACAAAGATGTTACATAATATTGTCTTTATAATCTAAAACATTTATGCCAGAATAATATCATCTCATAAAATAAAGAAGAAATCGAGCAAATAGGGTTTTAGAAAGTGTATGACAGTGATGGAAAGAAAAATTCTGAGCATATGAAATTATGAAAGCAAGAACAGTTTACAAATTAAAGTGAAAGAGGTTCTATAAGCTGGTTTTTATTTCCTCTTTATTAATAGTGTGTTGCAATAACTTGAGAGGTATAGGTGTATCATATGTTGTTATAACTAACATAAAAATCATTATATTACTAAGTTATTATTTTTGCTTTCAAATAAATTAAGGTGAATTCAGAGTTATTCTGGTAATAAGATACTCACACTTGCTACCTCATGTCACAACCTAATCAGAGAAGAATGGGGAAAATTGCATGTTTTCTGTAACGTCCATGGCAGAGCTATAATCTATAGAAGTTCACATTGTCATTCCTGTGATTGTCATTTACCTCTGTCTGATTGGATCGGCGTCTATAAGATAGTCACTTATACCTGAATACTTTAAGCACTATAGTTTTAGGAGGCTCTGTAAAGTACAAATATAGATATTGTCTATCATCTCATGGATGTAGGGATTACAATAATGTGATTATTATTTATTACTTAATGCTATATTGCATAATTTCAAATTTGTCTTTTTGGGAAAAAAGTATCTAATTCTTCTTATAAAGTTATAAGCTATTAAGACACATTATAAAATGTTAATTAGAAAAATGTAAAAGAAAAAAGCATTTATTATAGAAAGTCATTATTAAAAAATCAAGGCTTTAAATAATATTGCTAAGTGAATTATTATACTAATTTTATAATATTGAAAAATGAAACTACTGTGTCAGTTTTTAAGAACCAATATTTGTGTCAAGGGGAGAGAGTTTCTGAAAACAAGCATGAAACCACTCACAACACAGTGAAAAGTGTACATGAAAATCTATCCTGTTTATAGACCAAAATAAACACTAGGCTAAAGGAATGATCAGAAGACATTGTTGCAAAATTAAGTAACAAGAAGAAATTAACTCAGGTTGAAACTATTATAATCTGTAGGCAAAAGATATGATGTTTAACTTATTTTGTCATTTGCTGCAATCACAGAAAGTTTAATTAAGTTTATCATTGTGAACCTATCAATGGAATATGTGAATTATTAAGTACAAAGATATTGTAAATTGTGTTTATGGCCTTGGTTTACTTGAGGACTAGCTCTAGTTCCAACATATTTTTCTTCTGGGGAGGGACAACAAAACAGATTATGCATTCTTTTAAAATAATCATCTTTATTGCTTATCTTTATTTTTTTTCTTTTCTTTTTTTATTAGTTGTTCAAGACAATACAATGATCTTGACTTATGAGTTCATTTTATAAATTTTATTATCAATCATAATATTCTAGGTTTTTGTTCAGTAACAAAGTGCTCCAAAATCTTATAGTTTTAAGAGCTTAAGTTAATTTCTTTGTCACTTTCAATGTAAAAAAAAAAAAAAAATAGGAGTAGGGAAATGTCCTCACTTCAAAGGCCCAGGCCGAATAAACATGGCAGGGATAAGTAGAGTATAAACTTATGACTATTTAACATTTCTGCCCAGAAGTTATATATTTCATTCCACTCACATTTGGTGGCCAAAGAAAATCAAGCTACCAAAAACAACTTTCACGGTGAATCTAGAGTACAACTGAACCATACTACTCTATGGCAAGACCTCAGTGGACAGAACTGATGTGTTTCAAAGTGTCACAGAAGAGTGTATATAGTAAGATACTTGAACTGAGAATGTTTCCAATCACATGATGGAGATTAGATTCTAAATAATAACTTGTATACTTATAAGTTGTAAATTATACATCAGAAATTTATTATGATCTTTATTTTTTCTTATTTTTATTAAATAAGATAGTCATAACAATAATTTTTAGAAAGCTTTTCATTATCTGTAACTTACATTTACTTGGGTTTCTTAAGTCAATCCTCACAAATTAAATCATTGTTCATTTATATTGTCTGTTTTAGTTCTGCCATTAGATGTCCTCAAACTAAATCTCAACTTAAAAGGTGCTAAATTACACATTCTTGGAAAATAAGACAATTTGGGATACCTGCTTCAATCCCATATTGTCATTATATTGATGCTGAAATGTTTTGCTGTTATTCACTGCCAGCACCTAAAGCATTTATCAGAAAATATTTGGCAATAAGTCATGTTATAACACTTCTAAAATAGTATTTATAATTAACAATTTGTAGATTCAAATTAGTGGTGATCCAATTATTATTTTAACTTTCCCAATTCTATTTCACACTGATTTAAATAACTACGAATATCTTGTTTTTTTATTTAAAAACTACTCAATTGAACACTTTGGTTCTTCTTTTGAGAATTGTACATAAAGATATTATGCTCCTTAAGTTATTTTAAAGTTATTAATAATTATTATCAATCAAAGTACTTTTCTTTAAAAAGATACCTAGGAAAATACACTTGGAATTCAGTATGAGTAGGTTAATTTTTCTACTAAGATGATGTAGAAATTTAAAACATGTGGTAAACAATTGCTACAATAGATTCTAGTTGATGAAATGTCACAAAGATGCATTATTACATCCAAATTATTTCAAATATATATACAATTTATTTATTTATTTACTTACTTACTTACTTACTTACTTATTTTGGTACTGGAGATTGAGCCCAGGGACAACTTAGCTACTGACACATCCCAGCCCTTTTTTATATTTTATTTTGAGATAGGGTCTTGCTGAGTTACTTTGGATCTTGCTAAGTTATTGAGTCTGCTTTGAACTCATGATCCTCCTGCCTTAGTCTCTCAAGCTACTGAAATTACAGGTGTGCCATCACACCCAGCTATAATTTTTGTTTGGAAATTATTGCATATTTCTTTGTGAAGCAAATGGTATATGAATTGCATGTAATAACTCAAAATATATAAAATATTTAAAATGTACTTGAAGCTATAAGAAGTTATTCAGATTAAATTTGTCTAGACCTATCTTATTTATTTGCAAGTATATTATTTAAACGGATGATAGTCTAAACTCATGCACAAGGAGAAAAAATTAATAATCAGGTTCTTAGCAAAGAACAAATCAGTTTTATCAGTTTTGGTTTCTTGTAAAATATTTTTAAGTTTATAATTTAGATGCATATTTATTATTCTAACTCATATCTGTGAATAAAGGAAAAAATAATAATAACTTTTCCATGCATGAAGCATTTGTCTTAGTGGATACTCTTTCTTAAAAAATTAGCACAGAGTGATTAAACAAACAGTTGCAATAACAAAGAACAAAGTAAAAGGATTAATCTGGACAGTTATTAGTAGTGTTGTTTTTTGTTTTGTTTTGTTTTGTGTGTGCGTGTATGTATGCATGTGAAATGTTAAGGTATTCAATCTCAAAATACCATTACCAGTGAACAATGTATAAAAACACAAGCTTTTGGGGTGGATAGAAAATTAAATTAGATAATTCATGTAAATCTCTTAATAGTGTATGTCAATGAGCTAATATAGATTTAGTTATTATTCTATCTTTTTTTAGTATTTATCACTTTTACATTTTTGTCATAGAAAATATCTTTCCAAATAGGTTATTAGAATATATTAAGTAAAGAATTTTATTAATATTGTATGGTTAAAGACAAAGACATTCATTAACTCATTCATTACCTGATTATAAACACAAAAATTTAAAAATCACCTATTTATAAACCCACAGTGTAATTTTTGGTTCATAATGAAGAGTCATCAAATTATTGTCTTTATACTTAAAGTTGATTGGTGAAAATACTTCTCTAAGTTTTAATTTCACTCTTAGTTTTTCCTTCATAAATGTAAGCATTTAAAATGTTTCACAGAATGCTTCAACCTTTACTCCTAACAATCAATCTCATGAATTCAGGTGGGTTAAGTTCCATTTGAGCAAGCTTACTTCTATTGAGATTTGAAAAGTATATGTGACCTGTAAATGTTATCAGAAACAGTAACTCTATATGACAAATGGCTTAATCACTGTGCTCTAGATTAACACATTTTTCTTGTTATAATAAAATGTCTCTTCTAGTGTGTATGGATTTTAACTTTCCTGAATTTCTAAAAAAATTAGCTACTTTATAATGTGGCTTTGTCCTGGCAAACTGAAATGCTCCACAAGATAAATGCTCAACCTATTTTCTTGCATTCCACACACAATTCACTTTCAGGGTTCAGAGAATAACTATTCTTTGGTTCCTTTGTGACAATTGTCAGTTTTTGAAAATGCACAAACCTTCCTTCTCAATGAAAGGAACATTCAATACCAGAGGTCAGCTTAACATTAGGAAGCTTTTGAAACATGGCCAAATTTCCCGGTATCTGTCACTATGCCACCTTGGGAGGAAAACCATGCTATGCTAGAACTTGCAGAGTCCAAAGTTTTATTGAAATAATAATATTATCATAGGTTTACACAGAGGTGTGACTTTCTATAACGCCAGTTAAGGTCATAAAATCAAGCAACAGTTTTACCATATTGTGATCACTTCTGATAGGCACATACTTTTGCATTTACTAATGGTTCTCTTCCTATTATTTTTTTCTTGCTGACTTTGATTTTAAATTTTACCTACTTGATAAGTCATGATTGAGAGTTTGATCTGAATATGGGCCATTTTATTTGTAAACTTCAATATTTTCCTAAGTAAGCTAAGAGCTAATTGACATAAATCACATTTTAGATAATTTAAAATTGCCCACATTTGAAATATAAGGAAGAAGAAAAATCTTACTTGATGAACAAAATATTAAATAATGCAAGACCTTTCAAAATATTTTAGTCTCAATATCAGCCTTCTTTTTTGGGAAATACTGGGGATTCAAGCCAGGGTTATTGTACCATTCCCAGCCCTTTAGAAATTTGTTATTTTAAGACTAGGTGTTACTAAATTGCCCAGGCTAACCTCAAAGTTGTGATCCTCATGCCTCAGGCTCCTGAGTAATTGGGATTAGAGTTGTGTGCCATTGTATCCATCTAAAATCACTTTCAAGCTTAGCTGTGGTCAAAATGACTTATAAACTGTATTAAACTATTAGCACATGGCAGGCCCAATTTAATTTGTAAAGAAAACCACTCATTTATCAATAGCAATGTGTGGACCAGATTGAAATTTACCTGATGCTAATAGTTTAATGTGGTAATAGTTTATTATGCATTACAATTATAATTTAAACTAATTTTAATATGATGTCAAACTGACTTCTAATTTTTCAATAGGGGTATATGTAGTTTAAAATCTATGACTTCAATATAATGTGTGATTAAGGCTATGAAAAAGCCTTTAAAAGCCATCTGTACTACTAGCATTAAAGTAAGGACTCAGAGATATATTGGTGAAAAACAAAAAATAAATAGTAAAATGGAAGCATTTACAAAATTAAGCTTACGAATATTTTATGTGACTGGGCAAAAGAAATATATCATCACATAGTAGTAAAAATTAAAGTTCTTATAATGGTCACTAAACCAAAGTGCTGTGTGTTAAGGTATAAAATATATTAATAATTTAAGAGAAAGTGACAATAAAATAAAATGTTTGGCATCAGGTATTTATTGTGCTTTAAACTGTTTTGCAAAGGAAAAAAATCATTCTACAAGGCACAAAAAAAGACATTTATCCTAGTTTTAATTTATCCTTAGGTGAATATTAGTTCTGAATTGTAATGAAAAACTTTTTAGAGTAATATCTCTTACCATTTCATATGAATTGCTGCTCTTATTATATAGGATTCTGTGAAATCAGGTATTATTTCTTTTTTATCCCCATTTCTCTACCACTTAACAAGTCACCAGAAAAATAATGAGCACTCATGGAAATAAGTAAATGAATAAATAAAAGTTTATTTCTGTTAATAATAGCAAGAACTTTGAAAGTCACAAAAAAAGTTTAAACAATGTCACTTTTTTTATTCTAACAGAATAAATTACCACAAATAAAAGTCATAAAAGGATAATGTTATACTTAACTGTTAAGAATAGGATATGGCTAAATCAATTATAAATGTATAGCAATTTATATAAAAAACAAAATTTCATTGTCATCTTAACATTGATATTTATGAAAATATCACAAAATAAAATATTATACTGAATCTTTTTTATGTAATCATTGTAATTTTTTAAAAATAAGTATAACTAAAATGTTTTTAGATATCTATTTTTTTCTAAAATTAATATTGGAATCTTTGTCATTGTTGTTAATTTTCTTTGGTGTTTGGTATGAAGCTAGAGGCTAAATTCGGATCTACAGTGTGTATTGCATTTACTGGAGCAAAGAGATCTAAACAGAAATTATAGTGATCAAAATTTTAATTTTTTCTTGACAGAAAACTAATAAGGATGATTTCAATAATAGAAACTTGAAATATTATACTGAGGGTCTTAATAAAGTCTTTTAAGACCAATAATAATTATGTTAGTAATTAAAATGATTTAAATATCTTAGTCTAATGGTTTGTAATCATTTTTTTTAGGGGTTTCAATGTCCAGAGTCATTTCTTTTAGAAAGTTTTAAATAATTGGTTGGCTTCTTGAGATCTTAGTGAACAGTGTATGACACTATACTAATGAAAAGAATAATTTAAAAAAAATGAATTCACAACCTAGACCATGAATGTATTAAAGCCACAGAAGAGTAGATGTTTAAAATGCTGAGGATCTTCTTTGCACAAGGAAAAAGGACAAATTATTTTAGCATCATTGGAATTGTATTCATCCCTGTTGTTGCTACTTAGTTTTCTAAGGCAAATTATTTAGCCTCCATGAGCAATAGTATCCTTACTTAAGAACTGAGGATAGCAATTTATTCCATTAGGGTAATTGTAAAGATTATAACTGTAAAACTTTTCAAATCTTCAGAGCAATGCTGAAAGCTGATGTTGTATTTTATAATGTGTAATAGTAGGAAGAATGGAGACTTGTTATGAAACTGTCCGAGCACAGAGACAGTGGGTGAGAAGGAAAAGAGCCAGTTTCTTGGGTTAGATTATACAATTTGTGTGACTTTATTGTTCTGTGTGAGAGGTTCCTCACCTGAGTAGTGTACTGAATGTGTGATTCCCCTCACATCATGCGCAGCTCAACAGAAATGGAACAAGATGTGGACGGATGACTATGAGCAGAGCAGTCATGCCTATAATAGTATTACCATTTTCTGGATGTACTGTGGGATGTTATAAATGTTGGAAAGTCTGGAAAAAATGATTTGGTGGCAGAAGTTGGTGTGAAGTGTTAAAGAATATGTCTTTAAACTGTGCAAAAAAAAAAAACTGGAGGGTATTTTTCAAGAAGGTGTTCATCATTATTATGAAGAAACATACCTTCAACAATGACAAATTCTGGAAATTCTATATAATTTTGTTGTATTATTTATATTAGAACGTAATACAATGGTGGTGAAATATAAATAGCCATAATTTACAAATGTGTATTTATAGTAACATTGAAACATTTTAGGTCAAAATCTGAAAGTTTTGATTTATGATTCAAACATATGTGATAACTTTATTGCTATGAATGAGACATTAACCATTTAAACATTGCTTAGATCTATTTTTTATTAATTAAAATCTTTCCATTAAGATCATTCATTTCTTTGAAGTTTAAATTTATTTCCACAAGCATAAACATTATATTACCACGTGAGATCAAATATAATCTACAAATGAAAACACTGCAGGAACAAAGGGGTATTTGATGTTTCATAGTATATTTTCTGAATCTTCAGTCTATTGAGAGGGTAATACAAAATCAATTAGTTTTATAGTACTTTTGAAATTTTAAATTTATTTTATAATTAAAAGGTAAAAACTAGAGAAAGAAATCAGTCCCAGCAAAGCTTGTCTCACTTTTTCATTCTGTATCATGAAGCAATGTTGAATATGCATTGTGAAAACATAATTTTTCTACATTAAACACTAATTTATTTTCATTATAAATTGTCATATTCATCTTCTAATTGGGTTGTAGATTTGGATTTCCTCTTTTTCTTTCTTTCCCAATTGTCCTCATTGTATGTATTTCAGTCCTATATTTTTCATCAACTTCTTAACTTTTTTTTGAGTGGTTTTTCCACCTTATTTTGAGTTGGACTCTGAGCTTCTTTCTTAATTAAAAATGAAAAAATAAAATAAAATAAAACGCATACACAACACCTATACAAAAACTTTCTGGGCATTATGTTTTCATACATGCATTTCGTGTGTGTAAGTTATTTGAGATATATAGCCTCTCAATAAATCACAACACCCTCATACAGAATGCTATCTCTATTTATCATATTTACAATTTGATCTTGTCTTGGATGCTACATGTACAAAATTTTTTAATTCTTATGAATATTTTTCAGATTGCTCTCTATTAATATTTAGACTCAGATAACATTAATAAGTATCCATAAGCCAAAAAATATCACTTTAAAAGAATACTGTAATGCTATTCAAATATCCATTTGGATGCTCACAAACATAATATGCTGTAAATATATAGTGTACAGTATAAAATTGGACTAAAATTTTGTTTACCTAACCAAAAAGAACATCACATATAATAACAAATGGAAAGAGAAAAGTAGGTAATGGAAGAAAATAAAAGCAATGTGTAATCCAGGATCATCTTCTATGCTGGTTACATTTGCATATACTTATTAAAATCTATTTTATTATCTATATTAATAATGGTCATTTAACATTTATTAATAATACTGTTTTATAATATGTACATGTATATGTATACACACACACACACACACACACACGGAAAATAATGACTTTCTCCACGAAAAAAAATTGGCAAGAATTATCCCCCTGTATTCCACTGCCAAACTAGAACTACTTGATAGACACTGCTGTGAAATTATTGCTAACAGTTTTCTACCAGATCTCTTCAGATACATAGTTTGTTATTAAACTAAATGTGATTTTTGGGACCCTGCCAAAGCCAAAATCCAAAACTGAAAAACATCTAAGCATCAACATTTTAAGTTAATTTTCAAGAACTCAAATCTCAAAATAAGTCTTGAGATGATTGTGTGTTTGACCTATTTTTTTCATACTTCACTGAGACCTCCACCTAAATTGACTTATTTCTAATAATTTGAAGTAAGCATATAAGATTGGATGCATGATATAATCCGAAATGAACAAAAACTTTTGACAAATATTTTGCTCTGATAAGATGAGAAATTAAGATTTTTATGTATTAGTTCATTTTAGTTATACATAATATTGAGGTTCATTTTGACATAATTGTACAAGCATGGAATAATCTTCCTCCAATTTAGTCCTCTGTAATAGTCCAATTCATTCTTCTGTACCCTCTCCCTATTTGTTTTTTTTCTCCTTTACTAATATTTCTTTATTTATGTATAGATTTTTTTTCAAATTAGTGCATTATGAATATATACATATATATATAAAGGTGTAAGTCACTGTGCCATATTCATATATATACATAGGGAAGTGGTCAGATTCATTCTACTGTTCCTCCCTTTTTCTATCCTTCCTCTCACCCCTTCAATCCCCTTCCTCTTCTCTACTGATCTCTCTTCTGTTTTCATAGAATTTCCCGCATGCATTTTCTTTCTTCCTTTCCTTTCTTTTTTATTTGGGCAGGTGGTGATGTATCAGGGATTGAAGTCAGGGGCACTCGGCCACTGAGCCACATCCCCAGCCCTATTTTGTATTTTATTCAAAGACAGGGTCTCAATGAGTTGCTTATGGCCTCGCTTTTGCTGAGGTTGGCTTTGAACTGGCAGTCCTCCTGCCTCAAGCCTCTGGGATTACAGGCTTGCCCCACCTGTGCCCTGCACTCTTTCTTTCTTTCTTCTTTCTCTTTTTTGTCTTAACTTAATCTACCTTCTGCATTTGAGAGAAGGCATGTGACCCTTGTCTTTTGGGATCTTCCTTAGGTCATTTAGCATGATGTTGTCCAGTCCTGTTCATTAACCAGCAAATGTCACAATTTAAT
The DNA here is from genome assembly GCF_045843805.1 of Urocitellus parryii. Classification (NCBI taxonomy): domain Eukaryota; kingdom Metazoa; phylum Chordata; class Mammalia; order Rodentia; family Sciuridae; genus Urocitellus; species Urocitellus parryii. Next base: position 55,349,842 of record NC_135532.1, on the reverse strand, counting down.
TCTTCTATATACCTGAATGAAACTCCATTTTGTATTTATACTATTTTTTTTCTTTATCCATTTGTTTGTTGAGGGGTACCTAGGCTGTTTTCATAGCTTGGCTATTGTGGATTGCACTGCTATAAATACTGATGTACTTGCATCACTGGAGTATGAAGACTTCAGATCTTGGGCATATATACTGAGGAGTGGGATACACGAATCATATGGTGGTTTCCTCCATGGTTTTTTGAGGAATCTTCATACTGCTTTCCAAAGTGATTGCATGAATTTGCAGTCCTACCAACAATGTACGAGTGTAACTTTTCCCCACATCCTTGTCAAATTTTATTATTATTTGTATTCTTGAGGTAATTACCATTATGAGTGGAGTGACATGAAACCTTAATGTAATTTTGACTTGCATTTCTCTGATTGCTAGAGATGTTAAGCATTTTTTTCATATACTATTGGCTATTTATATTTCTTCTTTTGAGAAATGCTTACTTAGTTCTTTTGCCAATTTTTAATTGAATTACTTGTTCTTTTTTTTTTGTTAAGCTTTTACCATTCTTTAATTGTATGTTTTAATGTGAAAAATTCGACTAATGTCCATCAAATTGTTACATGACACTGTTTTTACATTATAATGTACCTTTCAGTTACAGGGCATTCAAAGAATAGATTAAAAAATCAGAGTACTAATTCTGGGATTTACCAATGTTCTCTTTATCGATAATAGCTCAGATTAATTGATACACATTGGGCATTGTTGAAAACTGGCAGGACCCAATGATTCTATTAACTGTATTACTAAATTGTGTTATGTAAGTTGGGAAAAAATGGTGATGTTGAGAGTGCACATGCACATGGAGACTTCTGTTACTATTTCAACATCAAATGTGTCATCACTGAAATTTTAAAATCTTTAGTGCCTCTCCAAAAGGAATTAATTTCTTAGGTTGTTGTGATGATTCAAGGAGATCTTTCATATAACATAGTTAAATCTGACCTATAGTAAGCACTCTGTAAATAAGTTTTAAAAACATCTTTTGTGTACATATAAAATAATTTATGACATGAGGCATAAGATTATAATATTTTTCCTAATTTGTTTTGTTCTTAGGTTATAATGTTTGTATTGCTGTTTCCTACTAATTCATTTTTCTTAGAAAAAAATTTCAGTTTTCTTTTAGGTACTACATAGTTTCCACATGATCTGGGGAAAGCCACCTCTAGAGGTGGTTAACAGGGGCAAAATCATGCTCCCAGTGTCAAATTCAGGGAGAGGGTATATGAGACAATGACTATAGTAGTTTTTTATGTAACAAAAATAAACATCAGTTATAGTAACAAATGTAAATAGGGAAGCAGGTAATGAAAAAAAGAAAGTGATGTGTATATCCAGTTTCATCTTCTATTCTGATTATATTTGTATACACTAATTGCAAAACAATATTATTATCTAGACTCATGTTAATTATTTAAGACTTTATAATGCAGAGAAATCTAGTTCAGAGGTAGAATGTTTCTGAAGATACTTATTCTTTATTTAATGCAGTTATCAAACAAAAGTATCATAATTAATTATTTAACTTAAATGCAGGAGATCAATATTTCATGACACCATAGAAGTATAGAATATCTTGGAAGTGTTCTTTCTTTTGTTTTATTAGGAAAGGAAAAGAGGAAAAGAGATAGTGTGATGAATTATTCCTATAAATTTCATAATCAATAAGACTTGTTATTTTAAATGAGAATCAAATCAAAGAAGCTCATTGTATAAAACAGACAAATAATTAAATAAATTTACTCTCCTGTTTTTCATGAAATTATATATATATGTATATATATATATATATATATAATTTTAGTTTAACAAATTATTAAATAAAATTATTAAAAAACACCCAACTGAGCAAATCTTTGCTTTTTTTATTTTGAGAAAAATTCTATTATTATGGATGACAAGAAATAGTCTCCATTAATAGCATGGTTATATGTGAATGTACATACTTGATTTGAGATTTCCCACTTCTTGAATATTAATGTCCATTTTTATGTGAAATTATGTTTTTATATAATGTAATTGTAACTTTACTAATTACTACATGCTAAAATCCTTAAAAATTGAATCCATATTTAAAATATGTATTTTATAAGCATCTAATAATTTAGAAGTCAGCATTATATTGACTATATATTTTAACTATTCTCTGTATGTGAAAGCTCAGATACACATATTTTTGTTATAAGTGAAAAAGACACAGCTAATTTAGAAGCTGGCCAATAGTAATTTGTAACTTTATATAAAATACCTATGTTCAATTCATTTTCAATATTCATTTGTTCTCTAGCTTTTTTAGTGATGTTTAATGGTAAAATATGCTTGATTATATCTGTGAGTAAAATTCAGAAATATTGGCACCAACTACAAATGTAAAATAATGTTTTAAATTAAGTTGAATTTTATATATTTTATATATTTTTCATTCAGAAATCTATGCAATAGTTACAATGTTTTAATTTCTTAATACACATAAGGGGAAGGTAAGGCTTAGAAAGTTTAGCAGTGTATGTGAAGTAACCTAGCTAATGTGCAAAATATAAAAAAAAGTAATATTTTTCAGGCCATATACCAAAAAATATTGTAATGTTTAAATTACATAATTTTTAAAGATTTTATATATTTTAAAAATAGGACATTGAATAAAAACCAAAATTTTATTTGACGTAAGTATTCAAACTACTTACTGAATATCCCACTGAATTTTTCTAAACTGCTCTATACCTATTTTTATGTTAGAAAGAATATGTACTACTCCTATTTTCTGTAGGTCTTTTTGTAGGTATTTTCTAAAAGTATTTCTGTAGGTATCTGATGAATAAAACATGGAAGAAAATTTAGATATGGAACACAAAATTATTTACTTAAGCAACTTCCAATCAAACATTCAATTTTTAATAGTTTATTTAGGGTGCTGAAAGACCTCACTGCTTTTCCATCATAAGCCATTATTTTCCAGAAACTATGATGAGATTAATTATAAATATTCACACTCTGAAATTTAACATGTTATCTCTCTAAAATAAGCAAACTTGTTTCTGTCTCTCTCACATAAATTGCCCTTTAAAAGATATTCACTATGACAATGTAAAATTTTAGACTTAATATGTCCTTGGTAGTTACTTTTTTAAAAATAGTACACCATTGCACATTTCACAAGTAGAGGAGTAAATGACAAGAAGTTTACAAACTGTATTAATGAGTATTTCCAAAGGTATCTACGTAAAAGGGAAGGATGAGGACAGAAGAGAATAGGTACCAGAAATTCAGATGTAAAGCTAAAAATTATGATAATGCATGCAAAAATGTGCTAATATTACTCCTCTTTTTGTGGTATGTTTTATTAGATAAGTAGTATAAGCATACTAATTGCTCCTTACTGATTTTGTTGGATTCAGAGACTAGTTTAACATATCTTGGCATCAACTCACAGCCAAAGAGGGAAAGCCAATAATAACAACAACAATGACACTGCCAAAAATTAATCAGAATATTTTGTGTTAGTAAGTAGTATAACATGATCAAAACAAGTACAAAAAGAAAAAGAAAAGAAAGAAATCACTACCTCCAAATGAGGGTGTTTGTGGTTACAAACTTCTGTGTGAATTTCATGGGGAGAATGGTGAGAGCCATAGAACATTTTCCCATTAAGAAATGCACGTTCTTGTTTTATAATAATGATGAAAGACTACCCAGATAAAAATCTAGTCAATGCTTCTCCATTATTGCTTCCCAACACTGCAAAAATAATCTGAGCAAAAAAGTAGGGTTGAAACAAGTAATACAAGACTAAAACTAGAGTTTGAGACAAAACTCCATTCTCTGATTCTGCTGGCAGGTGGGGCCCCTGCAAGCTGCAGGCCTCTGCAGCTGAGAAAGCTCATTTTAGTGTTAGCAGTTAATGCAGCAGGGGATGCCTACCACAGTCAGCACCAAGGGCTGCAGCCAGCAAAGCCAATTCTTCTCCACTACCTTGTGGTGTATTGCAGCTCTCAGTATTGCAGTGCTAAATGAGGGCTATGTCCTTCAGTGTTGCATTAGACTCCAGAGCTTACCTGCATCTTCTTTCCAGGTTCTTGTTCTGCAAATCTGAAAAATGAAATTCATGGATCAACAAAGGCAAGAGTGAAAAGAATACGATTTATTCAAGTGTGAAGAAGAGAAACAATACTTGCAGAGGCGACCTGACATTAGGTTACCATTTGAGTATTCTAGTCTACAAGTTTATATAAGCACTTGGGTGAATGCTAGTAGTCCAATTCTAATCAGGGTTTGGAAAAGTATCAATACTATTGGTTATCAATGCAATCCCATTTAGGTTTGTGCCATTTGAGTTTTCCACTATTCCTGAAGTAGTGGGAGGTTGAAGTACTTGGATCATGAATGCTCAAGGATCTGGGTTGTGGTGCTATACGAACAGGTGTTTTGACTGATTGCAGCCTGGGCTTATTGCCTGTGTTCTAGCCAAACTAGGTCACTGCTCCACATCTCAGGGATAAGGGTTTGGTTTCTAGACAACTACACATCATTACAATGAAGAAAAAGTCGACAAAATACTTTAAAGAAGAATGAAGTAAAGTGCAAATATCATCCATATACTTCATCAAGAGGATAATGTGTATTATAGTTGATAATATGTCACTTGAATCATTATTCCTTATTCACTCGCTATTTATAAGCTAAAACTATCAATTTAATCACCTACATAAAGTTGGTTTCTCTAGGAATTCTTTATGCAGGCATACAACCTGTTTTTATTCCTTTTGCAACTCCTAGAAGTTTATCCCTAGACACATTATATATTATATAAAAGATAAAACTATAAATGCTAGCCATAGAGAATATATGCTGGTATAATTTTTATGAAGATATTTCATAGGTGATGAACTCAGTTATCACACTGGAAAATGTCTTTATGAAGTGTTTGCTTAACATATGACTTAAAATAACATTTGAAAATAAATCAAAATGATTACTTTTCTACTTGCTTGCTCAAGAATGTCATTAAAAATGGTTAAAAAAATCAAAGTAAAGTGTAGTCTGGAAACCTAAATATTTTGAAAAATAAAAAGACTAGATTTTTGTCTAAACCCATCTTGCATTCACATTGTAGTTTTATAATGACAGTTAAACATTTCATAACCTTTATTCAAATAAGTTTCCTTTTCCTCCTTTTTCACACCTTCCACTTAAGAATAAATACAACTTTCTACAATGGTTTAATAAAATAATTAAGCTCTATTTCACTGGGCTCTGCAGCCATTTGAACACTCTTGTCACCAGCATGCACTATTAAAGATTCTGTCAGAACAGATTAAGTGTCACATTGCTTTTCCAAAAGAACATTCCTATTTGCTTGTAGGAGCAAATGGAGGCCAATTCATAAAATTAGAAAAGGTATCTCTGCTCACAGGCTGCTGTTTATGATATTTCAGGTGTTTTTGGTATTGCTTTGGTTGATATTGATAATTCAAATGAAATGTATTTCTATCTTTCTCATTCCAAAGGAATCTTATTGCTATTATTATAGATTCTTTTTAGTTTCTCTGCATTGTTATTATTAGATTGTATCTGGTTCAATGCATCTTATTTACAACCCATCTAATCATATTAGAAAATGAGCATGCTTAAGCTTACACAAATGCTGAAAATAACACATGAAACCTTTACAATAGACTGGCTTTGAACCATGTTTTACAAAGCCCACAGAAACAAAATAAAACAAAGGAAACATACAGTTTTTGATCAATAAGGAAAACTCTTAAATAATTACATCACACAAAAAAGTCTGTTCATGTTTTAAAAATTTAAATAATACTAAACTTAACTCCAGGAAGTAACTTTCTTTCAAAAATTTCTGTTACAAATACTGAAAATATGTGGATTGGACTTGAAAAGTTTCATTCATCCTTCCTTCCAATTATTTAAGGTATTGCTTATAAGCAAACTTTAAAGGGAGGGTTTCATTAAGAAGTTATCTATTGTTCTGTAATTTTCTCAACCACTAATGGCTTCAAACAGCACATTTTATGCACATAGTATATTGTCTATAATAAATTTTCAACTCTGAATCCATGTTTTTCTTGATAGTTAGTATCAACTAAAATTAACAGCGTTAAGATCAAGAGAAAAGCATGAAAAATCATCAATTCAAAATTATGATAATGAACCTACACATTTCAAGAGTATAAAATTGTCACATAAGCTATGAACATAAAGTTTGGATTCTACCTTTTTTTCCCCAAATAATGGGCTTATTCCTGTAATCCAAAGTATCTAGTTCCCTGTGGAGCTTTGAACTTATGCCTCTTGTGTGCAGAAGCAGCAGCCTCTATCTTTTGTGTATGTTCCTAATTCAATATCACGATAGATTTCTTTGCTGGGATCTTAGAACAGCTGATTAAAAGTTACTATCATGATTCATTCAGTTAAGTATGTATTCTGTCTGTGGAACTTACAAAACTGCTATAAAGAAACATAAATGTACCTTTGTCTTCCATAAATTTATAATCTAATGATGGTAGGTAAAATAATGTTTAAAAAGTTAGCAAACAAAGCATCAAATGCTATGTGCTATGTGAGCATCAGCAATAATAAGTTACATAGATTTTTAGAGGACAGAGCAAAGTGAACTATTATAATTGGGAAAAATGCCCAGGATATTATCACTTTGACCTAAAATATAAATGATAAGTGGGATTTTTGTGGGTGAGAGTTACAAAAGGGAGATGGCATTTGATTCAGAGATAGTAACATAATTACTTTGTCTTAAATTATTGATAATGTCACCGGTTAGTGGATAATCCTAAAAAGAGAATTCTGTAGTAGTAACATACTTGTACCTTTAAAAAAAAATAAGAGATTGAATTCTACATGCTTGATATGAACTTAATCATAAAACTGGTCAGTAGGCTATAAGCTAGTTAATGAATTCTGGAGGACCTATCTCATGTGGTTAGGAAAAATTTCCAAAGAGCATATTACCTCCAGGGGAAAAGATCCAATCACTATTTTTTATAAGATTTATACCTGTTATTCAACTAAATGTTTCATGTTCAATGACATATGCTTTTGTCATCTTTCCCAGTACAACTTCAAAATGAATTCATTTACTAGAAATTTGAATAGACAGTAATGAAGGTAAGAAATAACATTCATTCATTCTATGAAGAGGTTCTGAGTCCAGAGCATCATTACCTAAGGGAGCTCTGAAATTACACTATCTGGATGCGAATCTTTAAGCCATTTTCAGCAACTGTGCGATCTTAGACAAGTTTGTAAGTGGAGATAAAAACAAAACCTGTCTATGTACGCCCTTAGAATAATAAAGAATATTTGCCTATGAAAAATTTACACATAACATAGAATATAGCTTGTAGTAAGAGTCAACATAAATTGATAGTATCCTACCATTTTAAAAGAAGTGTACTGTTTCAGTAACATTCCTGTTACATAGCTACATGTTTACTGCCTACACAATAATTTTACAAAAGTTAATAATATATTAATGTTACTAGTATTGCTATTTTATATGTAATTACACAATGGATTCTTATTTTCTATTTCAAATTAAAATATAAATTTTTTTTCCCTCAAAACATGAAGAACTATGAGTAAAAAAAAATAAAAATAACTCATCATTGAACAACCTAGACTTAAACATATTAATATATTGATGTCATTCCATGATTTTAAATAAACACTTGCATTCTTTTTCATAAATCATAACTTGGAATTTTACCAAGTATACTGATTTCTACATCTGTTCACATTAGAAAATAAATCATTGACATTTTTCATATTCCAATATATTAAAATGTGATTTGTAGAGGCTGTATAGTATCCTATAATGTTAAGTGTAGTGTTAATACCATTTACTTATTTGTTGTTTGATGCTTGTGTTAACTAATACATTTAACATTTTATGTTAAAAGCCTTATGTTTTGTGATTTCCAGTTTTACAGATTATATTTCTGTACCATAGTGAATCCATACCTTTAAAATGAGGTATAAAAATACAATGTTTTAACATTGCATTCAAGATGTAATTCCCTATAAATGTCACATGTTATCTTAGTTATTAATATTTCTTTTTCTCTTATCAATATTAATCCAATCATGAAAAGACCATAAATCCATGCACTTTCGTCCTCTATTGGATGTTTTGGTGCCTGTGATATTATTACAGATAGTGAAAACAATAATTTAAGCTGGGTGCAGTGGCATAAACCTGAGAGGCTCAAAGCCAGCCTCAGCAAAAGTGAGGTGCTAAACAACTCAGTGAGATCCTGTCTCTAAATAAAATACAAAATAGGACTGGGGGTGTGGCTCAGTGGTTGAATAGCCCTTAGTTCAATCCTCTGCAATACTGCTCCCCCTTCAAATTATATATATATATATATATATATATATATATATATATATATACACACACACACACACACACACACACATATATATATTAGATAAATAAATATATATGTGTTTGTGTTTACTTCTTTAAACCATGCTTCCTTCTTCATAACATAACTCTTTTCCCAAGGTAGGTTATAAAAATTCTGACCTACATTTGATGGAGGTCATTAAGACCTCCTCACTCAAGGGGGATCTTGGTCTGGAGAGAGAATTGCTTCAGAGGCCAAAATGAATTTAAATAGATAGGACTTGTTGGGTTTCCCCACTGAATCTATACAATGAAGATTACAAAACAATGCATAAGGGCAGGGTTAGAGAGTGTCTGGATATCTGAACACATGGTGGTCCCTGGAGAGTGGCATCCTGGAAAGGACATGGAAGCTCTCAGCTTCTGCCCATGTCTTACCCTGTGGGTTTCATTATCTGTAGGCTTTGTAATATCCCTTAAAGGGATTGAGTAACATGTATTTTCCTGAGTTCTGGAAAAATCACACAAGGAAATTAATTGAACCCAATTGCCCAGGGGGTAAAAATTTTGATTTACAGCAGACTGGTCATAAGTACAGGTAAAAACAACCTAGGGCTTGCAATTGGCATTAAAATATGTGAGCTAGAGTGGGGAGTCTTAGGAAAATTGAGCCATTGTCAACTGTAGAGTCAGAGACCATCTTCACATATATAGTGTCAGACCTGAATATTAGAGGACACCCAGCAGGTGTCTAGCCTTCAGAGTTGCTTACTTGCTAATGAGGAGAAATTCCCTCACTTTTTAAGCATAGAAAAGTGATCTGTTTTCTAAGTGTGTAGTAGGAAAACCAATTTGAGTTATTTTTTCATTCTGTGTTTTCAATGCCTAATCCAGATCTCATTTACTAGGAAAGAGTACTCATTGTCCAACACCCATAAGAATTGGCCTCCTCCTTCTATAAAAATGTGGATGGTCGGTAGAAGGGGATAGCCCCTGGAATTTATCCTACTTACTTCACTCTCAGAAACGGTGGCTAGCAAAAGATGGCTTCTGCATCTTGTACTTGCCACAAGGTGGGACCAATGCTGTTGTATGATTCTCAATCCAGCACATCCTGTTGGATAAAAAGGGATTATAGTAGAAACCACATAATTGCTTAGATCCTTCCCTGACCTATCCTGCTCTCATTCCTCTTACTCCATGAGAACATTCCTTCAGTGAATCACCTAAGTGTTATGGAAGTACTGTTTCTAGAGAACTATGACACCATCACTATGCTCAAGATAATAAGTGTTTCAAGGTTCTTCTTTATCTAAGTTTTTTAAAGCTATTCGAGTTCTATGTAAATTCCAGAATATACTTTACTTTTTCTTCTGCCAACTGTCTATCCATAGAAATATCATTGATTTTTTTAAATGTAAATTTTACATCCAACAATATGAAAAGTATTTTCATAGATTGCATAATATTTTCTGTATACACAATTATATTATCAGTAGATAGAATTGGTTTTACTTCTTCCTGTCCTATGTGAAGAAGTATTGTTTTTTTCTTTGTTTCTTTCTTTGACTTATTTCAATGATGAGAACCTTTTGTACATGTTTAATAGAAGTACTAGGAACATATTTTTATCATATTCTTGGATTTACCAGAAAAATATTAAGAAATAAACTTTGAAATACAATGTGTTTTCTGGGGTTTTATTTTTAGATGACTTTTAAAAATATATATACTAAGAAGGTTGTTTCCATAAGTAGTAACTGTTAATTGGTTATCTTTATTTTTAATTGGAATGTATGTTGGGATTTTAAAAATTAACTTTATGAATCTCTTGAATTATCATATGCCTTTTCTCTTTTTGACTTTGACTAGAGTAAAAATCATTGATTGATATTTAAACAAAAATTTCATTATTGGGAGAATTACCAAATGATAATGTTGTATTATAATTTTAATATTATTTTTTAGTTTCATTTGGTAGGATTTTGAAACAATTTTTATATCTATAATTCATAGGGAATATGATCTGTAGTATTTATTAATATTTCTTGGAATACTTTCTGTGATTTGTATCATGGTAATCTTGGCCTTCAACAATAAATTCTAAAACATTAAGTCCTCTTCAATTTTTGAAATAGTGTAGGTAAAGTTGGTATCATGTTGTGGTGTTAGTTCATTGTTTGATGAAATTCACCAATAGAAGCTGGGCATGGTGATGTACTCTGTGGTTCTAGCAACTCATGAGCCTAAAGCAGGAAGATAATGAGTTCTCAGCCAGCCTCCGCAACCTAGGGAGGCCTTTAGCAACTAAGTGAGACACTATCTCAAAATAAAAAATAAAAAAGGCTGGGGATGTGGCTCAGTGATTAAACACCCTGAGTTTAATCCCCTGTAACCAGAAAAAAAAATTTACCAGTAAAGCATTCTGAGCACAGAACTCTCTTTTTGAGAGGTTGATCAAGAAATTTATCTATCTCATCTAAAGCATTAAATGAATTACATATTATTCCTTTGTTACTCTTTAAAACAACCTATAAAATTTTGTATTAATATTATGTCACTAATTTCAGAATTGAGAATTTGTGTGTTTTTTCTTTCCTAATTACATGGTTTATAGTTTCTCAAGTTAATAATTTGCTTAAAGAATCAGATATCAATTTTTATTTTATATTTTTAAATTAAGTTTTATCTGTTAATGTACTTATGGTGTGTAGCATGATTTTTTCAGTATATATGGATGTTCTGGTCACTGGTGTGGTCAATTGGTCATTCAGCTACCTCAGTTGTGAGGGGTGAGGTAGAGACTCGGAGTCAACACAAAGACTGGTGAGAGCTGGCAGGTAAAAACTGCAGTTGACCTCTAGCAGCCTGTTTGCTGAAGGCCACAGACAAGTCAAGATGGCACCTGGCACTTTGCCAGGAGGAGTGGTTTGAGAAGTAACATCAGCGAGCCATTAAGATGATGGAGATTCCTTAATGACTGACTGCTGTGTCTAGATTATGTCAATTAAGTTAAGCTGTGTATAATAATTACAGTGGTGAGGATTCCTTAATGACTGATTGCTATAACTGGATGATGCTAAATTGAATCAAGCTTTGTATTCAGTTATGTATAAATACCTCTGCTTTCCTACAATAAAGCGGCTCCCTTTGTATCAACCTTCACAAGTTGCTTGTCACCCTCCCCACCCGGTTATTTTGCCCAGCCAGACTGTGGCACTGTTTAATGCAGAAGTGATTACAACTGTTATAGAATGCATCTTCCAATCATGCATAAGCAAGGAGGTTATACAACATCCAGAAACCAATCATCTTATGATTAATGTAGCTGCACTATGAGGAAGCTCTAAATATTGCTATGAGGTAGAAAGCAGTCTGGAAAGATCTTTGTCCCTAGGGGAAGGGGCCTTATGAGTCAGGGGTTTCATGTCCTGAAACAACTAACTCTCAGGTTTCCTGGCCTTGTAGCTTGGCAAAGCTGACCTCAAGCACTGAAGATGTGGGATGTGGTTTCATTGACAGCTTGCTAGGGCAGAGCGCCCTGTCCTGCAAGTGTTCCTGTAAGGCCTATATGAGCATAAGTTTTCCTAGCACTATGCTAGCTGCAAATCAAAAGTTATTCATATATATACATATAAATTCATATATATACATATATACATATAACAATTGTAACAATGATTAAATATAGCTCATTAACATATACATTACTCCTCATAGTTATCAATTTTATGGTGAAAGCACTTAACATCCATGCTGTTAAATTTGTTCAATTTAAATATTGTTCAAGAGTACAGCATATTGTTTTTAATTACAGTTATAGTAGATCTGTACAGTAAATCTCTTGAATTTCTGATAGTTTTGCAATTTTAGGTCTGAAGTTAGAGTCTTTAAATGTGATTCACCCTATCCACAGAACAAAGGACAAAAAAAAATCTGGTTATCTCTAGAGACTCACAAAAATGTCTAACAAAATTTAATGTCCTATCATGACAAAACTTTCAGAAAATTAAGTATAGAAGGAATATTCCTCAACAAAATAAAGGCCATAAGAACAAATGTATGTCTTCTATTCTGTGCCATTGGTCTACATGTCTAGTTTTTGTCCTATACCATGTTATTTTTGTTACTATAGCTGTGTAGTATAGTTTAAGGTCTGGTATTGTGATGCCTCCTGCTTCACTATTCTTGCTAAAGATTGTTTTCACTATTCTGGGTCTCTTATTTTTCCAAATGAATTTCAAGATTGTTTTTTTCAATTTCTATGAAGAATGTACTTGGGAATCTAATAGGTATTGCATTAAATCTATATAACACTTAAACATGAAGGCATTGATAGGTATTAGGCTGATGGTTTGGCATGATTATATTTACTCTTTTTAAAAAGCAAATTCTAGTTACTAAGTGCACAATAAAGAGAGTCATATTGGTTGGGTGTCACTCTAATGGTCCAAGTGAGATAAGGATGGCTTACAAAGGTTCGGTGAAGGTATAGATGAAGTGTAGATATTTGAATGAGATTTATGAAGAAAATTTTATAGGGTTTTGTTGTAGCGTGGACTTGGGAACTAAGCAAGTACAAGGAGTAAAGAAAATTTTCAAAGTGTCTGGCTCAAGAATTTGGATGGCTATTGGTATCATTTTATGAGACAGAATACCCTATGACAGAAGAGAATGTCAGTATGGTGTGTGTGTGTGTGTGTGTGTAAAATTACTTTAAGTTTGAAATATGTTGAATATAAGGTTATTTGAAATTTCCATTAGGTCAGAGAAATACTTAACTTTGGAGCTCATATCTTTGTTGGAGTCATAAATTTGGCAATAATCATCACATAGGTATACAGAGATTATAACTCTGTATGTGAAAGGGATTGTGTTGCCCATGAAAGCATAAAAATGGGCAGAACACTGTAGTAGCACAGATAACTGAGTAATAAAGAAGGAATTATAAATTTATAAATTGAATATAAGTATAACTGTCAGAGAGCTATGAGAAAATCTAGGTGAAGCAATAGTTCCATGGACCCTGATAGAAGACAATTTCAATAAGAAAAGTTTGACATTCAGTGTTGACTTTGATAGGATCCAACACAGATGAGTTTAAAAATATGTGTTAGATATGGTATCATTTCATGCTTATCAGTGTTTAATATAGGAAAAGTCATTTCAGTGGGATGTCAACAGCATACATAATATCATCTATCTTTAGTCAACAATGAAGGAAGAAGATATTGGAAAAAGTATCACAATTTTAAGAGAAAATTGTGAGAATGAAAAAAATTTGAATACCAAATAAAACTTACTTAAAATAAGTATGAGATAAATAATAAAAAATAAAAACTCAGATTTTTATTTCAGATTTGTTTTTAGGAATTATCCTATATCAAAAGAGAATGTACTATATCAAAAAAAGAGCAAGATGTATAATTAGTAGACAAAATGCTGTGATTGATCATAAAGTCTGGCAGAAAGTAAAGGAGAAAACTTATTGGAATGGGAAAAAAGGGAACGCTTATGTACTGTTCATGGGGATGAAATTTGGCAAAACCATTGCAGAAAACAATGGAGAATCTGAAGAAAAAAAGTTAAAAATACAACTACCATATGTATTCAGCAATTCCACTGCTAGGTATATATCCAAAGAAACATGAATCAGTATGTCAAAGAGATAAGTGCACTCTTATGTTTGTCTATCATTTATTATATATAATAGTCAAAAACACACAAATATATAAGAATAATACTCAGACTTGAAAAAGAAAACAATTCTGCCATTTGAGATATAATAGATTAATCTGGGGGCATTATACTAACTGAAATTTCCAGGAAAAAAAAAGATAAAAAATGAAAGTTCTAATTTATATGTGAAATATAGAGAACTAAAACTCATAGAAACAGAATAGAATGGTAGTTAGAATGGTAGTTACAGGGACTAGATGTGGGAAGAAGGAGGTGAATAGGGAGATGTTGGTCAAAGGGTACTCTCAGCTCTAAGAGGGATGAGTTATGGGTTTTTAATGTACAACATGGTGACTATAGTTAAAGGTACTTTGTGTATACTTAAATTTTTCTAAGAAAGTAGACCTTAAGTATTCTCAACACTCCCCTATACACACAAATTTCATAAGATGATGGCTATATTGAATAATTTGTGGTAATCATTTTATATTTATCAAATCATCACATTATATACCTAAAATTGATAGTTTTTTTGTCAATTTGCCTCTAAAATTTTAGGAAAATAACTAATGAAACATATCCTAAGAAAAAAATAATAAAATATTAGATCACCACCTAAAAAAATTGAAAACCATGCTGGAGATATAGCTTAGTGGTATAAAATATACATAGTATGCATAAGGTCCTAGATTCAATCCCTATCACTACAGGGAGGATAAGGAAAAAAAATTTAAATTTATTTATTGGTTATTTTTAGTTATACATGACAGCAGAATCCATTTGATATAATTTTATATAATTGTATGAGCACGGAATATTATTTTAGTTTAGGATCCCATTCTTATGGTTGTACATAATGGTGGGATTCCCTGTGTTGTTTTTATATATGTACATGGGAAATTTATGTCAGATTCATTCCACTGCCTTTCCTTTTCCTATACTACTCCCTTTCATTTCCCATTTTCTAATCGTCTGCAATTCTATTCTTCCTCCCACTTCCCCTCCTTATTGTGGGTTAGCTTTCATATATAAGAGAAAATATTTGAACATTGTTTTTTTGGGACTGGCTTACTTCACTGAGTATGATAGTCTTCAGATCCATCAATTTGCTGGCAAATGTTATAAAGTCATTCTCATATAGCTAACTAATACCCCATTGTGTATGTATGTCAGATTTTCTTTATCCATTCATCTGCTGAAGGGAAACTTAGGTTGGTTCCATAGCTCAGCTAGTGTGAATTTAGCTGCAATAAACTTTGATATGGCTGTGTCACTGTAGTATGCTGATATAAATCCTTCAGGTATATACTGAGGAGTGGGATAAGTGGGTGAAATGATGGTTGTTTTCCAAGTTTTCTGAGGAATCTCCATTCTACTTCCCAGAGTGGTTTCACCAATGTGTACTCCCACCAGCAATATTTGAGTGTACCTTTTCCCCCACATCCTTGCCAATATTGTTACTTGTATTCTTGGTAGTTGTCATTCTGACTGGAGGGAGATGGAATCTCAGTATAGTTTTAATTTGCATTTCTCTGATACTAAAGATGTTGAGTATTTTTCTTATATATTTATTGACCATTCATATTTCTTCTGGGACATGTCTTTTCAGTTCCTTTGCCCATTATAATAGGTGATTGTGGGGCTTTTTTGAATTAATTTTTTTTTTAGTTTTTTATATATCCTGGAAATTTACACTTTATCTGAGGTCTAGGTGATGAAAATTTTCTCCCATTCTAGGTTGTCTCTTTTAAGTTCTTGATTGTTATCTTTACTTTGAAGGACATTTTAGTTTGATGCCATCCCATTTGGCATAAAAATAAAAGACCTGCATTTGAAGAATTGAATAAACATACACACACACATACACAACACTAAACAAAACAGAAAAATGCTAAAAAGCTATGTCCAAAATATAAAATAAACTAGAAATAGCCCTGATTTGAATAATTTGTTGAATGTAAGGAAGGAAATATATACTAAAAATATCACCATGTTCATGGCAAAGAAGCCATGACTTTGGGACCAGAAAGAAAATATTGTAATCATAACTCACAGTTCCATTGGGTTTGCAGGAAAGTGTGGTTATATTATAATACAAATATATTGTTTCATTTAAGATCTACCTGTAAATAAACTATAAAGTTTGTAAATAATAGTAAATAAAAAATATAAAAACAAAAATTTGTAAATAAAAGTAAGTAAATAATACTAACTTATACAGCTAGAAAGAAAATGCAGAAACAAAGTAAAAGAATAATAATGGTATTGAAATGTGAGGAAAGTGTAATGGAACAAATAACCAAGGGGAAAGAGGATTAGGAATGCTGATGACATTTATTGGAATAAAAAAAATGACAGATTTAAATATATTATCAAGTTTGCAAATCTAAACAACAAAACAAAAAAAAATGAAAGGTTTTCTTTCATACCACAACATCACTGTTCCCAAGAATAAATTTTTATTCTAAAATATTGCACTCTTTAAAAATAATAAGGTTTGAGAAAAATAAAAACCATGAGCAAGCTAAGTCATGTAACTTGCTAACATGAGCAGTAACAAAAACCATGATCATTGTCTTGGGATATAACAGATACCAGACTGCAGGCTTCCTTGTGGTATATTCAAAATGCACAAAACAATAGAAGGGCAATGCATCTTTCATGGTAGGGGACATGAAGATGGAAGTGGAGTTTTGGACAAAAAAAGGAGAATCTTCTAAGATTTGAAGAAGCTTGGAGAGGTCTATGTATATTTATTAAAATAGAGCTAAAAAGAGTTTGTTGCCTGTGAAGAAAAGACCAAAGAACATATCTTCAGCTTGGAATTATACTTCTAGCCCTGCTGTGCTACCTCACCTTTCCTAAGAAAATTAAATAGAGTACTAACTAGTTTCACATTAATACTAACATTATTACCTTGTTCCAATAGCAAGTGAATCAATTAACATCAAGAAACACATGTTACTGCTGAACAGATTGTAATAAGATAGCCACCAACATTTTGAGAGGAGGCATGAAAGAGATTTTGGGTAGTATATGCCATTTAAATTATCATGTATTTTATTGGAAACCAACAGAGACAGATTATCTAAAATTGTAAGCCAATATATATATATAATTAATAAATAGTACTTAAAATAGCTCAAGGAAACACAACTGTGAAGATGAATTAAGAAATGTTGCCTCTGAGCATTGTGAGTGGATTACAGAATGCTGTAATTAATCATTAGAGATTTGTTTTTTTATTTTAGTCATGATATTTTATTTTGATTTAAAATCAATAAAAAAATAATAAACACAAACATTATTTCACCTAATAACAAAACTTCTAAACCTTAATGCTAAAGTCACATTGCTCTTGCCTACACTTAAACAAAATGATTATTCTAAATATTCTAATTACAATTTTACCATGAAGCAGAAGAGTGCATTGTTTTGGAATTATTTGACCAAACTCCTTTCTAGCTTGCTTTCATCCCCATCACCAGTTAACTTGTAATACAGCAGAAAAAACTCAGAACATTTATCAGCCTGAAGGAAAAGTCTTGGTTTGCCATCCTACCTTTTTCCAAGTCATTTTCACCAAAGTACTTAGCATTTTTTTAAAGCTCTTATAAGGTGGTTTGATAATAACTAGTTTACTATATATTGTGGGGATATAAAATTATATATAAATGAAAAGAACCAGGTTACGGTAAGAATTCAACAAATGTTAATTAAAAATATTTAAATAATTTTAAAATGTATTTCTAGTTCAGAAACTCTAAGCAAATTTGAAATTGCTATAGGATTCTTAAAGTGCAAAGTCTTTTTCAGAAAACATTCTAATTCACACTTCCCTGAACAAATAGAGTCTTTAAGATAATTTAACACTAGTTCCCTTAAAACTATTGCTGCTTTTTTACTTTACATTGTGCTATTTGTACACCTTATGTATTTCATGCTTAATCCTAAAAAATTATGGTACATTTCTCCTCCCAATTTTATGCTCTTTGAAGTAAACAAGTCAGTGTGTGTTAATGTGCCTCTTTAATAATGTTTTGTCAGTTTTTCACTGTTAACTCAATAAAGGGAGATGAGTTTGGTCATAGAATGTTTTTAACACTGTATAAACTTCTAATTTCTAAGTGTTTTCTTTTCATAATATTGGCCTTAGCTAGAGAAAAGGGCATGTATTTTGGGAGCATCATACTTCTTCCTGTCCCACAGTTAATGAGGCACATGAAGCATTGACTGGGGCTTGATCATGCATACAGAGCAGGCAGCCAAGAGGAGGCACATTCTTCTCTTGCAATGAAACCATCTGCAGCCAATCCCAGCAGGTTTTCCTTCAGGGCTGTAAGCAAAAGGCAAGAATACAGATTGTTTCTCATTCCACACCATTCTAGTACAGCAAAGGCAAAATGCAAGGGGGAAAACTTAAATAAACATGTACAGATGTCTTTTTCCAGGTTATTTTCCAAATCCTGACTTTGAGTTGTATAAGGAGAAAAAAATATCAGATGAAACTAAGTGCATTTTCATACATTAGAGAAACAGGGTCATGTGTGTAGAGATGCACATCTGTTGGGTCTTGATTTTAATCATTTATTTGATAGATATTTCTGGACAAACAGACTCAGCCACAACCAGATGTAGCATGTCTCCATTAATAATCTGAGATAATTGAGTCTCCCTTTTGCCATTTGCCAATTATCTATGCATTCATATTGAGAGTTTTTCTTTTTCCTTTTTTTCTTCAGTATTAGCCGGTTAGAGAAGCATAAACCAAGATATCACAAAGTGTTAGAATGTCGTTATGATGTTACTGTAACTAGGAGTCAATGTTTTTGTTTGTTTACATTTTCTGAGAGCAGCCGAACAGAAAACAATTCAATAAACTTTCCTTGGAAACTTTCACAGAGATTGTTGATGGTTTTTGAAAGTGTTTTTCCTTTTGATTAAGGGAAATGGAGGGGAGGAAAGGGAGGGAAATAGTAAATGGAATGTATTCACTGCTGGAATATAGATTTTCATTGCTCTGACTGAGTGCTTAGTAGAGATTTTCACCACATCTAATAATCATTTTCTCAGTAGGCTGTAAAAAATTAGGAGATTATGTTTCTCATAATCAAGGCTCTATTTATCAAGCACACTACTTAAGAATTTCATTGTTATTGATAACTAGCACATGTTATTCATTTGTAAATCTTGCCAAAAATGATGCATTCTTACTTAAGAGAAGAATTATTGCAAAGCAAATAACATAGTGTTCTAGTTATCACCTGTTTATATCATTCAGCAGTTACTATTGGTGATATCTTTGAAAAAATGGAACTGCAAATTTAATACAAACCCACAGAAAAAAGAGCAGTATCATTTCTTCACATTAACTCCATCAAATCTAAACAGAACAAATCTCTGAAGGTCAAGCCTATTAGCTGGTAGGTTAGTGTTTCAAACAAGGGAAATATCAATGTACTTGAGAATCATGTACCAGTATTATTGTTCAAAGAATCCTAGCAATTTTGAAAAGACAATATTGTGTCTGAATGATACACATGATGAATTTATAAATATTTGAACCATGGTCTTTCAACTGTGTGAAAAGTGAGTTTTCTCTTTATTCTAAAATGCTTTCTCTTTGGTGATCCTTTAGAAACCTATGTGTAGTACTTCTACACATAGAGATGAATACTTATTTAACTTTATATGAATAGCAAAAATAAAGAATATTCAACAGAAAATGAAATTAGTGTTAAAATAGGTAAAATGCAATAAAATGAGAAACAATAAAATATATAGTGCATTTCTATTTATCTTTATCCATATCTATCTCCAGAACTCAAATGTAAGGTCTTTCAGAGAAGAAATATGTATGCCTTATTCATGTTTGAGTTTACAAGTCCAATAACAGTGCTTGAAGCACTGTAGTTGTTTAAAACATGATTCACCAGGTAAGAAGAATGAATCATTAGTAAATGTGGACAATGGTATTCTTAAGAACTATGTCATACTTGGGGAATGCCTATAAAGAGTGGAGAATTAACTACCTATCTATTCTGAATTCATTACTTATCTAGATTTAGATCTTCTTGAATGAAATATTCAGCTTTCATTTGCGCTACAAAGATAAAATAAGAAGATATTACCTGCACATTTTTTATTTAATAATAGAATTGTACTTGGAGCAAGACAGAATTCCCACAGATTGCTTTATTGATATTTATACACACAATGTTTTTTTCTATCATTGGTTTAGAAACTTAGAGCCCCTTGTTTTATTTGTTTATTTTTGAGGTGAGTACCTGGGATTGAACTCAGGAATACTCAGCTGCTGAGCCACATCACCAGCCCTATTTTGTATTTTATTTGGAGATAGAGTCTGAGTTGCTTAGTGCCTTGCTTTTGCTGAGACTGACTTTGAACTAATGATCCTATACCTCAGTCTCCAAAACTACTGGGAGAACATCCTTTTTAAAGAATTGAACACCATTTTACTCTTTTGTTCATCAATCCCTGCCATACACTCCTTTTTCTGTCCTACTTTCTTTTTCTTTATTGTTTCCTCCCCTTTTGTGTGTTTAAATATTTGAATAAAGTCAATGTGAATGACATAATAGTAAAATGAATGATAGTTTAAAATTCATTGTGCAAATATGAATTTATTTTGTAGCTTGAATATATTGTTCATGTGAATGTAGAAAATAATCTTATTCAAGCCATTGAAATAGAAAGAGCTCCTAAGATGCTCATTTGCCATAAACATAAGGATATATCAGTATAATGGTTTTTCTTTGAAATTCTAATTGAAGAAGTTTCAGGATATAGGTTGGGTGATTCTATACTTGAGATAATTATTAAAAACTGGGGCAATCAGAGTCAGGAAATGTTTATCTCTATGTTGTGGAAATAAACAAGAACAATCCAAATTTTAAAAATAGGTGGGCAAAGTCAATGTATTCAGAACTTGTTATTCAAGGTGAGTCATCCACTAATGACCACTTGAATTTGGAAGAGACTTAAAGGTAGGTAGTGAAAAGATTTATGGTGTCCAAAAGGGAAGGCTTCTGGTAGATCCTGATTGGTGGCTGCTGTCAAGGGAGGCTATAGTTTGGCTAACTACAAGTGGGATATTCTATGTGATTGCTTACAGGAACATATTAGGCTTTCTTTTAGTTTTGTCCTAAGTTGTAATTGGTGGTAATAGTTTAGGGAAGCTGTAGGTTATTAATCAAGTCCTGGTTGTGTGGGACTTATTGTTATAGGAGTTATTGATTAGCTTCCTGTACTGGTTACTAGAAATAGACTCACTTCCTACAAATCTGGTTTATACATTTTAGATTGGTTTCCTGGACTGGTTGCTATAGAATGTTGGTCAGAGATGTATTTTATACATACCTATTTTATAGGTATCTGGCTTGTATACTCAATTTCTCAGTATTTAGCTAGTTTCAGGAATAGAGCACAAACTGTTAAGCTAATCATTCATGAGAACACAACTTGAAATCTTGAGTCTATACTTGGCTTTGTCAAGGGGTTTTTTTGTGGATCTTATCTAAGTCATAGGAGAAATGGTGATTCTTTGTAGTAAGCCATTTCCAAGTACACAGAAAGCTGGCAAGGAAGGTAAAGAAACAGAATGTGGGGTGTGGGGTTAACCACACTGTTTAGGGGGTACAGGACTCAGGTAAAGTTAATCATTGTCAAATCCAGTAATCTTCATGTTTTCTTGCAAATAGGATCTGAAAATGTTAAGAACTGCCATAGAAAAGAGTTTAATTACTTTTGGTCATACATGACAAAAGGGAATTTCTCAATATGGAAAGTAGAAAACAACCATCAAAATATGTGTATACAAGAATGGAATCTAATTAGAATAAGTCATACTGCATGTATCTATAATATGTCAAAATACACTTTTTATATCTAAAATTTTTTTTAAATGCATGTAGTTTTGAAAATAGAGGATAGTGTTTTCAGCTGCTCTTTGCCTAAATGTGCTTCATTGTATGTCAATAGCACAAAGAAAGATGAAAAAGTTGATACTTAAATGTATAGTAACAAGTCTCAACAACATGATTTCCACTGAGAGCTTTCCCCACACTCTAGGGCTGAACTAATTTTATTGTTGTTTCATTGAGACAGTTCATAGTTACCAAAGACAGATGTTCAAAGCAAAATTTTCAAAATAAAAGGATCTCTGAAAATCACTCTAAAACATGTATCTGTAGATCACATTTCACTTTAAATCTACAGTTCTATATTTATTGCCATAACATATATATTAGGCTCAACATTAGAAATATGCTAAAATTTAGTACCTTATCCTATCTCCAAAAAACAGTCTCTATATGAATCAAGTAGCTAATACATGAGAATCACTTAAGGAACTACATAGAGTAATGTTAAGTAAATATTGCTTTTATTATAGTTTTTCATAAGTTGCTCAGCAGTGTAGAAACATAATTGTGCTTTGGGGAAAACTATGCATTTGCCAGAGCACAGCCCTACAGGGGCTCTGATCTTATGGGGGACTATGCTTTTTTATTGCTCTAGATACAACTCCTTAAATTGTAAATAACTGATAGTATTTAAAAATAAATTCCTATTAATATGTAAATAAATTTTGTCAGTTGGAGGTTCAACTGATTCCCCTTGCCCACTTTGAAAGAAGCAAGATTTTAAAAATATATATGTTCTTTTCAAAAGTGCATTAAAATCATTCTGATCTAAATATATGTCTGTTCTTTAGATTCTCTATGAACTGATTATTAACACCTTACTGATTTTTTCCCTAATGAATTAAATATGAAATCTTAAACAGCTTCAGTTAATACCTATATAAAATAATTTTAATTCCCTGAAAATTGTCCTTTAAGACAAGTTTATTTTTAAAAACATAAATGTCCTCTTATATATCATGTAAAATAAATAAAATATTAATTATAAAATAAGAGTGTTTTCTCATTAACTAATGATTGAACTTACTTTTGTGAATTGATTTTATTTCTTTTTTAAATTTTTTTATTAGTCTTTGGATGACTTTTGAAATGTAAACTGTTCCTTATTTGTGTTTTTGTGCTAGTATGCTATTATCTTGTATGAATTAAATAGATACATTTGAATTTTTAATCTACTTAGAGACAAGGTAGCTTGTTTTGATGGTTTTCATTGTATAACATTTATCTAATTATCAACGTTAAAATGAATGAGTATATTTTATCTCCTTCAATATAAAAGAAAAAATTTAGCACCTACGTCTTTTATTACAATTTCTATTTCTTCTAACATTTTTCTAGGTTTTGTGTATAAAATATCACATTTTGACAAAATTATTTTTAATATTTTATAATACATGATCTTTTCAATATGAATTACAGTTTTATTTTAAATTCAAATTTAACACATGTATTTAAGCAATTATATGACTAGTTTCAATATGTACTGATATTCTGGGAAAACATCTTTTTTTTTTTTTCTCAACCACAAAGCCACTTCCCCATCCCTTTTTATTTTTTATTTTAAAGCAGGGCCTCAGTTGCTAAGGCTGTCTTTGAAATTGTGATCCTCCTGCCTCAGCCTCCCAAACTGCTGGGATCAGGGGCATGTACCACCGGGCCTAGCTTGACATTCTGATTATATAATGGTTCATTCTTTCTTCAATTAATTATTTTTAGTACCTTTTAAGATTGTCAGAGGATATATTCAAGTACTTTCTCAAACGGGGGTACTTGAATAAAGTATTTTAAATTAAATTAGTTTTAAGAAACAGAATGCACAAAAGGACAATGTCCAAACTATGTATGACCATACAACTGACCTGCAACTCTGACCCACAACCTCTACAGCAATTATTCCTAGAGGCCAAAACACAACTCCTGCACAATCTACTCATAACAGAAGAAAATTGGCCAGAGACTTCTAACTACCCTATTTTGTGCTCATCCAGCCTTCCAACTAAACTCAAATAAGCTTCCTAAACAAATCATAATAGATATCATAATTTTACTTTACCTTCAACCTGCCCTCAAATAATAGCATACATGAAAACTTTTCTTCCCAACAATACAATAAAACTTTCCCACTTCTCTGTCTACCCTTGAGTCTTTCAATCAAAGTGATCATGATTTTTTTTTTCATTATTTGTACAATGTGAAATGACTAAGTCAGAAACATTTGCTGAAACTAGGGAGATAATATTTCAATTACTTCTGAAATTTAGTGTTAATTTTTCATTTTTGATTTAAAAAATTGGTATTTCATAGCGTAATATACAAAGCTTCCAGCTTATGGTAAAATAAAAATTCACTTATTATAAAGAGCCAAAAAGAATTCAATTTGAGTGGAAAAGAAATTAAAACATCCTGTGAATCCATTTCACTATGCATTGATTACACATTCGCTGTATCTGGGTTACAATTTCTACTACTTACAGAACTTCAGTGAAACCAAACTCATACATACAAAAATTATATGAAGCAGCTTTATCAATGCAAGGACAGATGGACAACAAGATACAATAGAAATGTAAGATTCATGACAAGCCAATCCCTTAAAGTTCAGGAAAGATGCTTGTGTGGATGTAGTCTCCATTGCAAATCACCAACACCATGGCTGAACAACCTCAGAAAGCAGTTCAGCCTGGATTATACATAATAGAGGTTAACAGAATCACTGAGCTAGAGTATTGAAGGATGTTCTATTTCTGGGGAGGATAGAAACAGTGTCCAGGCTGTTCTGGTCAGTTAATCCTTTTCTTAGGAAACTGCATTCCCAGAACATTCTAAGTTATTGTTTAGAACTACACGTAAAAAATGGGGGAGAAAATGGTAGATCAAGTTTACTCAGAGAACTGTGCTGCATATTCCACTACTTGCAGAGGGATAATAGGGAATCATATGAACAATTTGGCTTTGATATTATTATAATCTGGATTTGAGATGTCCTCACAAAGCTTCGTGTGTTGAAAGCTTGGCCAAAGAAATGAACACAAGGACATGTTCACAGTCAAACTTTTTGAAAAATAAAGACAAAGAAAATACTTGAAGCCAGAGTGGGAGGGAAAGGGAGAATGAGGAAGAGAGATGGAAGAAGTGGAGAAAAAATAAACTTTCCTGTAGAAGAAAATAATTTAAATGGTAGCATATTTCTCATGAAGGTCAGATGCAAGTGGCACAACACTTTTTCAAGTGCTGAAAGAAAAGAAAGGCCAACTCAGAAATACATCCATCTGGATAAATGTCTAGGGTATTATGCTAAGTGAAAATAACAACCCCTAAAATTTAAGTGTATTATGCCATTTATATAAAAATCTTGAAGTGACAAATTCGTATATCATTTATATATTAATATATATTCATTAATATATAAAATATTATTAATACATATGTAATATATTTATATTAGAGAAATTAAGAACAATTGATAGTTGCAGGACTTCAAGATGAGGATGGGGGTAGGTTTCTATAAAAAAGCATCAAGAGGGATCCTGATGGTGTCAGAAATCTATACCTTGTCTGTATCAATGCTAATATCCTTATTATTATATTTCACTATAGTTTTGCAATGTAGTAAAGGGTAAATGGGATCTGTGTACTATTCTAACAACTGCAAGAGATCCTAAAATTGTCTCAAATTAAATTTTTTAATTTAACAGATCATAATGAAACCTTGCTTGCATGTATTTTATCCTAAGTTATTAACAAACATAAATACAGATTAAAAACCCTAAGTATAAAAAATACTAAAAGAGGGGTTCAATTCCAGACCAGTTATAACATGGTCTCTGTAAGTGAGGCTTTTGTTGTTTGACTTGTTAGTTGATACTCTACTTATTTTACTTTATTATATAGGCAATTTTAGATACAATAATTAAACCAACACAACTCTTCAACAGTAAGTAATATTTTGCTTGTCTTGTTATATTTAAATCATCTACAATGTTTTCTTGATGACTTGCTCTCCATTTCTTTCTTTATCCTTTATATTAGATCATTTAAAATTTCTCTTCCTTTGTTAGTAAATTATTTCAAATTAAATCATATATGTTTTCATTTTTATTAACACTTCAATACATATTTTGGATGAATGCACCTTGTGTTTTTTATATAACTTCCAATGCTGTTATGACACCTAGAAAAATAAACAGTAATGCCACAGTATCACAAAAATTATCATAAAATATCCATCCACACTCTAGTGTTTCCATGTTTTTCAGAGAATTTTTTTAAAAACTCACTGATTTAATCAAATGAGTATTTAAATGAAATTCACATATCCACAGACAAAGATTATGATTAAATTTTTCTTTAAATTTAAATTAATTTATTTATTTGAATTGGGAAACAAATTAAATTTATACACTGTAATTGATTAATGTTTTTTCTTCCTTTTTTCTTTTGTTTTTGATTAACCTGTTAATTTACATATTAATGAGATTCAATATAAAAATTCAATATGTGTGCACAGACTGATCAAATCCAGTCTTCTTTTATTCATCCTCTCTCACCCACTTTCTAATCTAATCATTATTCAGGACTACTGTGTGTGTGTGTGTGTGTGTGTGTGTGTGTGTGTGTGTTTAACTTCTACCTCTGAGAGAAAACATATGGTACTTGTCACTCTGTGTTTTTGTGCCTTGTTTCTCATGAAATAGTATCTTCCATTTTATTCATTTTGCTTCAAATGACAGGATTTCAGTCATCTTTGTGGCTGACAAATATTCCGTTGTGTACATACATTGCATTTTCTGTATCCATTCATCCATAGATGAATACTTTACTTAGCTATCACAGACAGTACCACAATAAAGATGGTCATAGATGTATAGTTATCTCTGATATGCTGATTTCATTTCCTTTGAATATATACCCATGATAGGATAGCTAGGACATATGGTAGGTCTATTTATTTATTTTTTCAGTATCCTCCATATTATTCTCCATGATGGTGGTTCTAATTTACATTCCCACCAACAGTGTGTGAGAGATCTTTTTTCTTTAACCTCATTAGTATTTATTATTATTACTTTATTTTTATGATGGCCATTCTAACTGATGGGAGATGATATCTCAATTTAGTTTTGCTTTGTTGTCATTTAACAGTTATCTCTCTTAGAATTTTTGAAGAAATGGTTGATAGACCTGATAAAAAAAAATAGTATTTAGTACTTTTGTTTGTTTTCTTTTTTTTGCAAGACAACTTCAGTACTGTTGTGCATATCTATAAGAAGTCATATAATGTAGTTGTTTCTTTTTGTGTAATATTAGCAAAGGAAAAAAAATCTTGTCAATTTGCACTAAAATAAGCTTGAAATGATAGCATTTATTTATTATTATTCCTTCTTCATTTATTAATTGCTAGGTATTTGCAAGAAATATCTTTCTTTTTTTCATTACTTGTTTACTCTAAAATAATAATAGTAACTTTAATTTTATATACTATAAATAGTAATTTTATATATTATTTTCTGGATTAAAAGAATTGATTTCCTGAATTTGCCTAATTATATTGTTTTGTTTGGTTGGTTTTGAGTGCCAGGATGCCTTGATAGGTAACAGATAGATAAGAGCACTGGGAACATGATGTTAAGGGGATAATTCTATAAATTGGGACTACTGTGCTCACTCCTACATGGTTTCTTTTAAAAAGCAATTTATCTGCAGTGCTCCCTGGCTTAATTCAATAAGCCAGGGTTTGTTACATTCCTTAATAAACAAGGCATTTTCTTCAAGAGAAATGAAGGTCCAAAATGCTGATAAGAAAAACACGAGTTACCCTGGATGTGGGGGACTTTTGTTACCCTTACACAGATTCCAGAATTTAGTGACATATGAATAATCCTCCCTAATGGTAAACTCTGTAGGAATGAATTCCAATTAAAGCCTGCCAGCAGGGACTAAAGTGACCTTGTGTTACCCTGGGTATTTACCATACAGAGTGGGGACTTGGAAGCCTGATGCAATCCTGCTATTTGTCAAAAAACAAGAGAGGGACTTGGATGGGACTCACTGGAAACATTTCTTATACCCCCCAATAAACTGGAAGACAGAAGTAGTGTTCTATCTTTCTATGAAAGAACCCAGTCTTCCCCTTGAGGGTATCCCCTTTTCCCTTTTTTTCTATTCTTTCTAATAACATTATGCCTGGTACTCTGAGAGACATTTCTGAAATCTTTCTGACTTTATCATAAGAATCAATGAGAAAGGGTTGTCTTGGATCCCTCATCTCTACAGTAGTCCTTGGCCCTATAACTTTTGGTGTTCCTGGCCTGGTTTTATTTGCTTATTTTGAACACTCTTTATTCTACGCCTTATTTTCTAAGTGACTGGAGGAAACATTGGGGAACAGTTGAAAGTTTCTGGTGGGGGAAAACCCTGGTGAAATTGAAAGGTGTTCTCAGTTGGCATCTGGTCACTTCTGGACCTTATTGGGCAGGAGCTGGGGTCTTTATTTTTCAGTCTTTTTGGAAAACAGATATTTCCCACTGGTAAATGTGAATTCTTGTATGGTA
The DNA here is from genome assembly GCF_045843805.1 of Urocitellus parryii. Lineage (NCBI taxonomy): Eukaryota > Metazoa > Chordata > Mammalia > Rodentia > Sciuridae > Urocitellus > Urocitellus parryii. The sequence goes on along the minus strand of NC_135532.1, from coordinate 55,321,240 downwards.
ACATAATACTTTGTCCTAAAGTCCAAGATAAAAAAGTTAGACAGAAAAAAACTAAGGATATAAGCAAATTGTAGAGTGCCTTAATAAATTACAGAAGATTTGTGGAATGTACACCTCAGAAAGGTTGCATATGTGATTAAGTTGGCTACAATAAACACAGTCAAAATCCTTTAAGAGTTTTTTTTTAAGGTCAAAATTCAATATTCTGATATAAAATCAGAATGTAATTCTCTGTATGTTTCAACAACAAGGGTTTCTTAAATCACTGATCCGCTATTAGTTATGAAGATAATTTGTTTTATCATTTTGGATTTCATTATTTAGGAAAACTAAGCCTTAAAAATTAGGGTTTGTTTAAATGCCTATCTGTTTTAAAATCTTTTAAATGATTATAACTGAAAAATAAATAATCATTGTTTTAAGTTGTTAGAGTACATTTGATATCCTAAATATATATCATTAGAGATGTATATATCTGAACACTAAATGTTTGTCTGGCTTTGTCTAAATGTCATATCAAAGTTTATATAATAAAAGCTATGTAGATTTAATATAGGCAAGATAACCAGTAAGTGCTCCTTTTTTTACACATTGTATTGGATATGAAATGGCCACACTGATGTTTAAAATCCTGGCTTACATCTGTGTGCTTTGACTAAAAAAGTGTTTTATTATTATATAAATGAGATATATTTGTACAACAGATAATAAGCTTATTTCTTAATATTAGGACTGTTTCTTAAATTTATAAGAGATTTAAAGCTAATATCCAAATCACGGGGATTATGAGAACTCTAGAAAAAGGGAGCCAGTCAGTATACATTCTAAAAATAAGAAAGGTCATTAGAGTGAGAAATATCCCTAATGCTTCCAAGGGAAGCCACAGTGGTCAGCAACACCCTGACCTATTCTGACAGTTGGCACAACTGATAGAAGAAAAAGTTAAAAGATCCAAGACTCTTCTCATATGTAACTTCTGAGAGTCATGTTTCCCTTAACAGTCTAAAGGAAAGGTGTTAATTTTTGACTAGTGTAGGAGTTAGCTATTTGGTGCTCAACATCTGGCAGGAAAGTATAACCAAAGCATAGTCACACATGAGCATTTGAAAGGAGAGACAATGAGATGTACATTTCTGTCAGTCCTACCAAACCAGAAAGATTAAAAGAGGGATTTTCTTAATGCAGGAATGCCTGATAATAACTATCACAAGACTCTGCCAGAATTAGTTTATCCTGAGTCAAATTGAGGCTGTTCTTACAGACCTACAAATATTCCTAACCTCTTACATAGGTGGATTCAATCTGTTTTGTGCAGGTCTGGTTACCTAGCCCCAACAATTATCCCTCAGGTTTGTCTAAGGTAGCTTTATTTATTTTGGTAAATAACTGTACCAAAAGAGCCCTGAATGACACAATGACACAGCTAAAGAAATCCCTTTACTAAGCACAGAGGTAACACTGAAGAAGAGGCTATTTTACAGATGTCAGATGGCATTAAATGGGGCTGGGGATGTGGCTCATGTGGTAGTGCGCTCACCTGGCATGCATGTTGCCCAGGTTCGATCCTCAGCACCACATACAAACAATATGTTGTGTCCGCCAAGAACTAAAAATAAATAAATAAATATTAAAAATTCTCTCTCTCTCTCTTTCTCTTTTTTAAAAAAAAAGATGGCATTAAATATCTTAATTGCAGCTCAAGGGGAGAACCTGCATGTGTGTGAGTGTGTGTGTTATATATGGTTATTTTAGCAATTAAATGTATTTGTGTAACTTTTCTTTTACAAAATGATTACTTTTATAAAATTTTTCTTATAAAAATAGTTGTGTGATTTCAAAAATAAATTTATAAAATGTAGCACATTATAAACTCTAGATCATATTTTAATAGGCTTTGTTAAATACTTTTATATACACTGAGCACAACAGTTTTCAAAATGAACTTCTACTCAGGTACCTCCAAGGAAAATTTATATGGGTAAAGAGAAACTATTTTCTTACAAAAGACTCTTTTAAAGAACATATAATGTTCTTCAATGGATCTTATCAAGTGTGTGAAGCAGAAATTGTAATAATTCTTTCAAAGCTACATTAACTCAATGAAGAAAATTTATGCTTTACCAGTGAATCTCATTATTAATTTTGACTAATTTCATCTTTTTCTTTGATTGTATTATGATTTAAATATTTACTTCAAATGTAACAGAATTCCAACTAATATAATTTTGGGTTAGTTATTGCTCTATTCTGAATGCTTGAATATTTTAAGTCTAAATATACTCCTTTCTTCTACAGGAAAAAAAGTTTTTTCTTTAAAAACAGAGAACCATTGTTTAGGATTTATTGGGGATATATGCCTGGAAGAACCAGATGAAATTCTCTTGATATCACTATTTATAAGTAATAAAATTAATAAAATTTGGAATTAATTATAGATTATCATATTTTACATTTTTTTAAAAGAACTGATATTTTCAAGTTCTTAAGTATTTTTATTTTTAAAAAAATCTAAACAGTTGAAGATTAAACTAATTTTATTTGGTATTTGAACAAGAGAGATGTACAGAATGGGGACAGAGCTCCTTTTTCTCAGAGTTATAAATACTCCTCCTGACACCATTTTTCCATAACATTAAGTTAAAGCACAAACAGCCCTGAAGACCTGAAATATTTTAAGTTTTAATAAAATTAATTTAATATTTAATATTTAAATATTTAATCTAGTTTTAATAAAATTAATTTAATATTTAATATTTAATTTAATATTTAAATATCTTAAATATTAATTATTTGTAGAAAGTATAGAGTACTTTTACCAGATTCAGATTTCCCATTTAGGCAACATGAAAACATGAAGAGAAATAAATTCAACATCTTACTGGACAATTACATACTCAATTTAATAAAAAGGTAAACATCACGTGAGACAAACAATATTGAACATTCCAAACTCTTGTAAAGTTCTGTATTTTCTGATAAATATGATTTAAAATTTCCTCCTGAATAAAAACTATTTATTGGAAAGCTAGAAGTAGAACCACATTAGAATAAGAATCTAACGTTTATGTAGAGGTACTTATAATAGATTTTAATTACCGAAAAATAAGAAATGATCCCATGATAAGCATTGCAATGATACTTTACATTATTGCTTAATTTATCAGTATATTTGAATAAAACATAATTCTGGCTATTCTTATTATGTGAGTCTCCTTTCAAGGTTACATGGCTTACTATGCATCTGTAAAACTGAATGCCAGAGACTTTTGGAAACTGCACATACACTAAATAATTTTTCATAATAATTTTGTACATGTATACATAAACAATTAATTGAATAAAACTTTTATTTATGTATTTGTCAGGTCATAAAACATCCAAAAATGATGACTTGAAATGACTAGACATCAGGGGTTTTTAATATAACTTATTATTCTATTCATTAGGTAAAACAGAGATATAAATAATTATTTTATAGTAAACCATAATCTGCTGCTAATAAAAAATAAGGATTTCTTTGACATATTTCTAATTTGAATAATATCAAGGAAAGCTCAAATTTATCACAAAGCTGCATATTTATTTTGTTTTATGATTTAGAAATATAACTTGAATTATTTTTTACTTATTTGTAAATAAACTTTTAGATGGAGATATAGATATCTTTTAGGTTATAAAAAAATGGTATCATGCACTGAGAACATGACCTTAATAAAAAAGTTTCACCACATGATTCTCTGAAGAAGTTTGGATACTGAGGGATGACACTCTCCCTGGGTTCAGCCTGTTCACCATCTCAAAGGGATCGGAGTTGGCATTTAGCTGAATTTGGAGCAAGAATAGACAGACTGCTATGCTGCTGTTCTGTTCAACAGCCTCATCACAAAGGACAGGTTCAACCTGGTGCAGGGTTTTGTGCTTGTCAGAATAGAAACCTACAAAAACATAGACAAATGTCATCATGAAAGCAGATATAGAACCTGTAACCTTCATAAACAGGGCTTTGGAAAGAAGAAGTCACAGGTTATTGCCTTTTGACATCTCCCCACAAATTGGCCATGAAAGCTGTTTCCATGGTGATTTTACATCAAGCCATGACCTCTAATTCTCTTAGCTTTCTAGATTCATCATTCTATTTGATATAACCTTTGAGATACATGTTATTATGCATAATGTGATATTTGGTTGACAGGATTTTATTAAACTCATTTTGATTATCCCTGCTAAAGAAGTGGGGGCCACAAATAGCTTGGTTGATATTAATGTTAAAAAATAAAAAGACTAAAACTAAAGTTGTCCAATGGTTTCAGGCTTATCTCCATGCAAAATTGCTGTGAGACCTAGAGAATTTCAAAGTAACCTATCTGGAATCAGGCCCCTGTTTCATTAATAATATGGTTTTGTATGTAGCATCTGTGCAGGTCTTCCAGATCAAACATTACAAAATCTTATAATTTTTAAATAGCTTGTTTTCACTAGTAGTTCTTAAGTACATGTTTGTTGGCTTAAATTCCCTTGAAAACAACTTAACTTGATGAAATATTTGACAACAATAGTCACTAAATTAACAGCAACTTTGACACTAAAATTATAACAAAGATAGACCATAACATAGAAGGATATATTGATTTAAACCCCATCATCATGTGTGTGTCTGAAAAAGTTGAAAGCTAATCAAATGCAGTTTTAATATGAAGAAATGTGTCTAAGGCCAAAGCTAAAATAATAACACAGTGAATAAAATAATCAAAATGGAAATAAAACAACAATTAGATAACCACAAAATAGTATCATTTCTGACAATGTGAAAATGATGACCTAGTATAATCACAGTATTAAACCTAGGATAATAGAGTTCAGAAAGTCATTTTGCAGAGTTTTAGAGAGTAGAGATTTGCATATTTTATTTGAAATTGAAGCATAGAATTGAATTGTATGAGTTCATTTACTTGCTTGTACTTTCTGATATAATGTTCCCTTACAAACCATTTCACACCATTAATTACACATTTTTTTTCTTTTTGTAGCAGCAGCAGCAGAAAAATAAAGCTTAAAATAATTACAGAATTTGAACAATGGAAAGAGGAAAATTCTAGTGAGATAATTTCTTGGATCTTGTTTGGTAAATGGAGGAAAATAGAAGTTGATTAAGAATGATAACGACTTCTACTCTACATTCATTATAAGGTGTTTTACTTATTGTTTTCAGTGGTGCTGGGGAATCAAGTTCAGTCTTCTGCATACTGTGAGTATGCTCTAACACTGAACTTTATCCTAAGCCAAAGAAGTTGTTTTAAATCACGTCAGTAAGCTTCTGACTAAAATGTTAGCCAGGATTGCAATATCTATCATCTTGCATCTTGCATGCCAAGAAATGTAATCTCAGAGTGGATCTTCTTATTCACATAAAATTTACTGAATTGTGCAACAAACTTTATTTCCCCCAAAAGCAAACATTTTGGAAAATGTGGCTGGTGTTGGCTGATGTCACCCCAAAATTGAGTAGGTAATTCCATTCATTTGACTCAGTTGGAAAGAAATCTCTGTTCCACTGCCTTTCCTTGCCTGACATGTAACACTTGTTAGGAAATCCAAAGGAGCCAAGGTTTTGTTTTCCTTTTCCTTTTTGTTTTCATTTCATAAAATGTTATGGAGTGGTGATACTATTCAAACTCTAATGTGCATATGAATTTTCTGTAGATCTTCCTAAAGTGCAGATGATTAAGTAGATCTGAAGTATTGCCTGTTACTCCATAGTTGTATCAAGCTCCCAGATGATGCCAATACCAAGAATTGAGAGTCAGGAAATGACTGTAAGCACCTATTAGGATTCCAGTTCCTGGTTAGGGACAGCAAAAAAATAGAGGTAATTACTGAAAGAGTAAATAAGCTGGACAAAATTTCGGTATTTTAGATGGTAGGTGAAAAAAAATTAATGAAAAATTTTTTTAATGGAAAACAAATGATTAACTTTCTAGCTTCCAGAAAAAAATGAACATGAAATTAAATTACAAGTCAAATACCAACAAAAACAACAACAATGGAAATATTAATAATATGCCTTGTGTGTATACAGGGCAAAGATAATTACTACACAACTATTGCTGTATGTGAGCCCCTGTAGGCTGAGAATGGATGAGACTTTTCCTGCTAGCAATTTAGATTTTAGGAAGGAACATAAACTAAGCAAACAAACAAACAAGACTGCTAATACAAAAATCCAACAGTATTGTAGAAATCCTTTTGCTTTTCTTTCTGATGATTGTTAGCTCAGGTTTCAATACAAAGGCAAGTTTTACCTCAAACTCTATGCAGAGATAGCTGTGGTGTCTCATCTCAGATTCCATAGGCAAAAATGAAAGGGGGCCACATGCAACTGAATAAATGACTGACAAGTGTCTTGTATCTGTTTACTATGTGATATATATACATATATATATATAATATATATACATATAATTATATATAATATATACTATAGTATATTAAATATATTATATCATATATGTTATATATGTGTGTGTGTGTATATATATATAAGAATTTCCTAGTATATTTCTAACATCCTCTTTGATAACAACCTTGACCTAGAATAATCACGTGCAAAAATAATATATCAGAGTATCATAATATTGTCCAGAGTAAATCTGTCTGGTTATGTCTTCAGGAATCCATCTAACCTTCTTTAAAACTCATTTGGTTTGGAAACTTTAAAAACTAGATACATGATGATAATTCATGAGTTATATTTTGTACACGATATTATTACTGAATGTACTTTTGTACAATATCATTACCTATGAAATGAGAAGATTTTTTTGAAGGAAAATATTTTTACTTTAAATAAGCATTTTAGAGAGGCATTTAATCCTGGTAACTGTAATTTGTTGTCTCACAATATGCTGCAGTGTATGGACAGATTATTTTTGTCATGTTGGTAAGTAACATAGCATGTGATATGTTACATGACCAGGTGATATTATTGTATGACACAAAAGTCATATAATCTATTTCCTCAATCCACCATGTGTGTATGGAATTTCAAGGTGAATAAATGAACAGTAACAACACACAGATTTCATATACACTTCTTGAAAAGTTTCTTCACAGAAGAAAAACTATTTCTCATCTATTTAATATTAACTTTAAAAAGATTCATATGGTCTATATTGATTAACTTTTATAATTTACATTTCTCTAAAATTTTAAATTTTATTTTTAAACCTTAAAGTTGCAGTAAAATTCCCCCCCCACTTTTTTGCATTTGTCAATATTAGTTTCCTCTAATGGAATTAAAAAAAAATACAAAATGACAAATAATTAGCAAAAATAACTTCAAGTTATATAGCTTTTAAATTCATTCAACACATTTTAATTGACTGTAGGAAAAATATTTTAAACTTTTTTTTTATTCCTTTTTACACAGAAACAAGAAAAAAATCCTAACACTGTGTATTTATGTTACCACAACAAATAAGTATGAGGCACTAAAACCAGATTTTTGTGGTACAAGCCTGCCATCTACTGACTATATAGGAACAAAGACCTCTTCAAGGATAAGAAGGGATGAACTGCTTTATAATCCCTGTTTAAATTTAGATGGCATAAATTAATTTTCTATATTTGACCAGTTTTCAATTCATAATTAAAAAACTGCCTTTAGCTCAGTAGTATAAGAAGGTAGATTAGTATTCTAGCAAGGAGTTACCTAAAGACAATATTTGTAGCACATTCAAATACTGTTTTAATCAGATTCATAATCACTAGTGCTGCACTAAATCATTCTTGAGGAAATGTGGTCCCTGAGAATAAATAATTTGAAGTTTCTTAACTATATTATAATCTGCTCTGAAAAAACTTGTAATAAATATTATGAAATTTCAAGTTTATATAAAGGTGATGCTGATGCGTTCTCTGTTACAAAAAAAACCTGGAAAACACAATGGTGCATAGTAGACAAAACATGAATTACTAGTATTTATGATAATAAATCATTTTGTTTAAAAAGAATGAGAAAAATAAATAAATAAATAAAGAGAATGAGAATATAATTTATTGGAAAATCACAGATCCCTGTGCCTATTGATATCATTATATTTATACAAAATTTTCAGTTTTTTTTAAAAATTAAAGTAGATGTACCATTTATTTCTGTTAACATCCATCTATGTATACTTGTATATGCACAGAAATTGTATCTTAATATATATTCTCTAAATAATAAATAGTGTTATTGTTAGGATGTGTAAGAGGAAGAAACATTCCTATATTTATATTTGATTCATTTATGAATTAAAAAAATTAATAAATTAAATATCATATGTCCAAACATAACATACTTTATTTCCTTCTGTACATTAAATTTAATAGATAATTATATTTTATTAGATATTCACCTATATTTATCAAGCATTTTATTCAAAATGGAATTTTGAATTGTGTAACCATAAAAACTAGTTATGGTTACACATTTTTTTCTTTTTTTAAAAAATAACAATCAAAGATGATAACATTTCTTTAGAAGTGCATGTCAATGCTAAAAGTAAGGAAATACAACTATCTTTCCCAAATGTTTAAGCAGATTTTCAAGTTATCTAACAAGTCAACAAGTCAAAGATCGAAAATCAATGAAATGTCAAGCTTTGACAATTCTTGATCATTCTTTATTATTAAAGAACTTCAAGATAGTCTTTGATATTAAAAATTATGAATGTTAAGAGTTTTCATTTTTATTAAGTTTTTATGTTGATGGTAAATGAGTAATGTAGGAGTTGAGCCATGAATAAAAAAATTTAAAAAAAAGAATTATAGGACTTAATAACTATCAGTCAAGACCCTAGTTCAATAAGATATATAAATATGATCTGTATACTAAGAAATACCTAATTTCATTTTCTATTTATTTTGCTTATTATAATTTTCTTTCATTTAATGAGATACTTTCTAGTCTTGCAAATAACTAATAGGTCAGCTAATGTATGCTGTAATTTTTCCAGTACCATTCAAAAAAAAAAAAATCCCAAAACCCCCAATATTTATACATTAAAAAGTCTAAATATATTTTTGTCCTTGATATTGTTGAGTTCTAACTAAAATAACTTATTACTCTTTAATTTTAGATAAAATGTAGCAACAACCTTAGGAGAACAAGAAGAGAGAAAAGCATAGAGAAAAAGATATTGCCATAGACATCAGGGAAGTTTGTAACTTGTAAAACTTCCCTAGTAAACTTATGCTAAAAAGAAATCCATCTATACCTTGTGGAATTAATTAGCAATTGATTTAGAGTAGCAATAAATGCATACTTGCTATTATGATTCTGAAGTATATTCTGTAGGGACTAAGTATAAAATATAAGTTAAAAGATCCCACTGAAAACAGCTAGCTCAATTGTTTTTTAGTTCCAGTTTGAAACTCTTAATGATAATATATTAGCTTAAAAATATAGAAAAACACCTAAAAGAGGGTCTAATGTTCTCTGAGTTCACTAATTGTCCTGTGATATGAATTCATAGAACAAGATATAAATAAGCAACTGTAGTAGACAAGCTGACAAGTTTAATTCCACCAACTAAAAATATAAGAAATGTTTTTTTTTTATTGGTTGTTCAAAACCTTACAAAGCTCTTGACATATCATATTTCAAACATTAGTTTCAAAAGAGTTATGAACTCCCATTTTTACCCCAAATGTGTTTTTTAATCTAACAAAACATGTTAGATGAAAGATGAAGATACATTTTACTTTAAATTGAATTATGATTAAAGACAGCACTGAACCATTGCAATTTGAGCTTTAATTTCCTAATAAGTAAATGCAAGTTACTTGTGAGAAATATTTTTAATGTTATCTATTATCTTCTACTACTCTAAAAAGACAATGATTTTTAAGTCAGTTGAATTAAGATAGAAAACTATATTCTGTTTTTCAAAGCTATCTGGGAGAATAGAAATGGATAACTTCTTGAGACATTGAAACTTTCATAGATATATTAAATATATATATATATATATTTATCACATACAAAAAGCATTTTGTGAAAATGTATTGTTTATTATAACAAATCAAATTAGCTGTGGCACTCAGTATCATTCTTTCTTTCTCAAACTCCATTGTATTTGGTTATGAAGGTTGTCACTGTTGATGGTTACTCATGTATCCTGATGATAAGTTCATAGGAACTGCATGATTTCACAAAATGTGCATATAAAAATAAATTTGTGTTCTTTTGCTTAAAGTGTCCATCATGCAAAAATGTATAAGCTTCAAGTCTCACAAAACTAGAACTTAATTCTAAGTAAAATGAAGATAAAAATCTTATTGAACCACCAATTTTTTTTTTCTTTTTCAGATTGATTATTTCTCTCTCTCTCTCTCTCTCTCTCTCTCTCTCTCTCTCTCTCTCTCTCTCTCTGCTGGAGATTGAATCTAAGGTTTTGCAAATGCTAGATAAACATTCTACCACTGACCTATAGCTTGAGTCCTGAATATTTTTTTTAAATAAGTCATTGAGTATATTTATACTATTCATAAAATTCTACAGGACAAAAACTGAAAATATAGTTAAGTTGTACATAAAATCTTGTTCTTTTTTTTGTTTGTTTTTGAGGCTCTCTTGACTAGATAACCTGATACCAGTTCATCCATGAATATAATATATAAAATTGTATGAAATCATTCCACATATTTCTGCCATCATAATATCTCAATCTGACAAAAAGCACAGTTGCACTTTTACAAGGAGATGTTGAGTAATACCATTGGATTTACTTGGTAGCATTAAATCCTGCTTGGGTAATAAGAATGCATTGTAGGTATTAATGACTTTATACATGTTTATTATAAGCATACAATTGTGAACATTTTACTAATTGTTCTTCATATAGATAAAATATTGATCAATTAAGTATATTCATATAATGTATTCACTCATTAATAATTTATTGAACTTTCTTCAAAATTCTAACCCAGACTGAATCTACAGGGAAATAAACAATTTTATCAGTTCCTAAGTGGCTTACATTTTAGTTTCATAGATAAAACATGAGAGATCTTACAATGGAACATGATAATTTTCTATTTTCTGAAGAAGCAGATATATAATGTCCATGATAAGTTGTATGATAGATTCAGAAATCATTGAATCCTCAAATTCTATTTTAATGCTCTTCTTTCCACTCTAGTAATATGCAATAAATATTTAAAGCTGTTGAAAATTAAAAACAGCCAAGTTCCTTACTATTCTATTTTAATTTTGTTTTGCAATAGAATTGAGGACTAGGCCTAAAATAATTCCTTCCTATCATCTAGTGTATTAATAAGTATAAATAGAAAAGATACAAAAAGGACACTTATTTATAACCTGGTCTAAAAATGAACTCTATGATGTGGGTGCTCACAAACAGAAACTTAAATAAAGATAGCATGTTTCTCGTTTAATAGGAAATCTGAAGTTTAGATCTGGTGCACCCATTCAAACGTATGGTCATGGAACAAAAAACTGTCTTTCAATTTTCATCTTCATGGCTGTAAGATGGCTACCCCAACCTCTAACCTCATGTCCCCATTCTAGACTGGAAGAAAGGAAGCAATGAAAGTCCTTTTATTGCAAGAGTTTGACATTTTATCTAGAAGGGTAGATGTGTACCTACAATTTAAAGCTCAGAACTATTTTTAAAAGTTACATCTAGTTTGAAAATGTCTAGCAAAAAAGTAACTTTTCACACTCTAGAGTAGAGAAAAGAGAGGTAGAGGGCAGTTTGGACTGGGTGATAAATTAGAGTGCTATTCATGATGAATGTGTTCAAAGTGTACTGGAAGAAAAATATAATTCTTTGTTTTTTCAAAATATTTATAAAGACTTCCACTATCTCATCGAAAAAGATATTCTATAAAAAGGTATTTGTGCTGATATTTGTGGTCTCTTCTCAGATGCTCGATTTTCTAATTATTATCACTTGTCATTTATTGTCTGATTTCATTGTCCTATCCATTTTCAGATGGAAATCTCATTAAAAGTCATAATAGTTTCAAATCATCCAAAATATTTCTCTCTCTCTCTCTCTCTCTCTCTCTCTCTCTCTCTCTCTATATATATATATATATATATATATATATATATATAATAGTTTGAAATATAAAATAGTTTGAAACTTATATGTAGTAGTTGCTGAAAATGAATGTGAAAAATGGTTTTGATATGAAAGGACACCAGAAATGAATCAAAATTATAAAAAAAATATTTCAATTACATGAACTTTATTCCAGACATTGTTCTATATGTATTCCTTTATAAACTCACTTAATCCCCATAACAATTCTATGCAGTATTAACCTTTACTTATCTCATTTTATAGCTCAAGAAGATAAGATACAAGGAAGTTAAGCAAATTTCCCAAAGCCACATTGTAATTAGTAGACTGGGACTTAAACAAAAGAGACTGATCCAGAATGAATGTTCTGAGTTGTTTGAAAGTCTGCCTATGTATAAAATAAAATAGAGTAGTTTTTATAAACCAGAAATATTTTGTATAATGCCTAGATTTTATGAAACTTTAATAGTAAAATTAGAAATGACTCATAAAAATGGAAACTTAAGTTAAAAACAGTATGCTATGCTATGTTTCTATGGTAACATAATGGGGAGGGGATGAGACCTTAAAAAAATATTTTGATCCCAGGACAATGGTTCATAGTGTTAGTATCATTGTAGAAAAATATATACATACCTAATCATTGTCATTACCCAAATCTTCATATTAATACCACATATTTCTAAAGAAAGCATACTACAGTATTAGAGCCCTCTTGTGTACCATTTCAGAACTTCTCAGCCTCTGCTTCATGCTTAGATCAACTTCTCAGAGTATAACCTGACAGTATCTTTCTTTGCTTTCACCCACACCAAGATGTTCTCTCTTCCTGCCCAGGAAAGTCTCTGGCATTGCTACCAAAATGACTTGCAAGAAACTGGTGGCACTGGTGCATGCAGCCAGAATCCAGCCATGTCAGTTCTTATGGAGCCAGTGTGGAATGGGAGTGAACAGGTAATCCTTCAACATCCTCCAACTGGCAGTTCTTATCCACATGTCATCAGGATCTTCAAAAGTTTCTGGCATGATCAGCATTAACAACCAACAACAAATACATCTTAATTGGCTTTTCCTCTTGTCCTTTCACTTCTCTATTACTCTTTCTTCTTCCAATTATTTCTTTTTTTTTAAAGAGAGAGAGAGAGAGAGAGAGAGAGAGAGAGAAGAGAGAATTTTTTAATATTTATTTTTTAGTTTTTGGCAGACACAATATCTGTGTTTGTATGTGGTGCTGAGGATCGAACCCGGCCACACGCATGCCAGGCAAGTGCTCTACCACTTGAGCCACATCCCCAGCCCCTTCCAATTATTTCTTAAGTTAACTGTATATAAGCCTTGGACTCGGGGCATACTTTCAGGTGAACCAAAATGTAAAAGACAAATCTTTATGTAGATTTTATTTCTCTGTGTATTGTTCTTACTAAGATTTAATGTCAGTTCTTAAATTTTACTTTTTGGAATTCGGCTATTTTAAATTATACAGCAGCATTAGTTGAATAGCATGTTGCATTTTGTCCCAGAGGTCTTGTATGTCTCTTATAATTCATCCTTCTTGACCAATCGAATCAAATAAAGCCAATATAAAACAGAATTTTCTTTTTTATAAAATGTACAGCTAACACAATTTTATTTTTACATTATCCTAGTCCAGTAACTAGTCCACTGTAACTGTTTATGAATAACAGAAATTTATTCTTCATATTTCTGGATGTTGCAAAGTCTGATACTAATGCACCATGGGTTCATTGTGAGCCAGGAGCCCTCTTCAGGACTAAACTCTTCCTTCAACCTGACTGAGTGGATAGAGACTTCTTTTATAAGAGCACTGATTTCATTCATCCAGTATCCATCCTCATGACCTAACTACTTCCTATAAGCCCTACCTCTTAATAATGTCATTCAAAATGTTATTCCTAAGGGCAAGAAACATAAGAAAACAGCAGATGTGTGCATTATGTACATATAAAAAAAGGAGATTTTGTAACAGTTTGTCTAAATATCTGGAATTTAGGAAAATGCTTTACTCAGATTTCCTCCTTAAATATTTACTGACTACATATATATTCCATATTTATGATATTCATAATTTATGAATAAATAAACATGGGTTTTTTGTCAATGTGGAACAAGGGTAAGCAAGTTGTATGCCTTGTTATTCTACTGCTAATCTCTTTGTGAAACTTTAATAAACTGCAGAGGAACCAATGTATGGTAAATTTAATACAGTGGAAGAGAATAAAACAACATCTGCCACAAAAATATCCATCACTAGCTCCATATTCTCAATGGCTTCTGCAAGCTGGTAATAAGGAGATATAAATGATTTGACTCTGCCAATTTCTAGTTGTGCAGCCAGTGTAAAATACAGGGATTATAAAATGTTCCTCTGTCACATATTTTGGCGGTGATTGGAGTATCTAGTGAAATATGGGATTTTATTCTTAGCACTTTAAGTTAATAACAATAACTGTAAAACTAATATTGTTCTTTCCAGTAATTGCCATCATCCATCATACTGCCGAGTAATGCAGGAACAAATATGTGCCACTTTGTTTCAGCACAGGCTCCCGGGTAAAACTATGATATTATTACTGAGACTTTTCTGCTTAAAACATTATTCAAATAAATTATATAGTAATGAAATCATATATTTAAAGCCAAGCACAAAACTAAAAGTGTAATAATGGTTTTATGTTTTACAGCAATCTTGCCACCTACACTCTGACCTGGTATTCTGAGTGTATCAAGTTGTTATAAATATAGGTGAACTCCTTGCAAAATAGTAAGTAATGATAAGGCTTCATCTAAATTATAGATTCTTAATGCATACAAAATTTTCCAAAAGAAAAATATATACCAAGGAGTAGACTGTTTCACCTAATACTCTGGTTCTAAAAGCAAATAATTTTTTTAAAAAATCTTAATGAAATAATTTTATTTTATTACACTCTAAAATCACTTTACCATTTTCTATTGTTTTTAAGTAGCCAGAAAGAATCATGAGTAAAAACAGAAATTAAGTAAACAAAAGTATCCTTATTTTCCTTCAGTTAACATTTGTATTTATAACCCACTTCTAAATGAATTTTTTTCTCAATTTTTTTTCTTTTTCTCTAGGGTGCCACATTAGTAATAGGTGAATTACCAGGAATGAGCACTTTAAATAGAGTTCACCAGTCATATCAAATGCCAACTCCAATATTCATTTGCATTTTTCAAAATGTCTTGAATGTTAGGTCTCATTTCACAATTACTTAAAGGTGAAAGGGCAGGTTACTATGGGAAAACTCTTAAATTTTGCTAGAAAACACTACTTGAATATGTTTATTCACATGGGAAATTTATATAAGGAGGTGAGATAAGAAATTGATGGTCAATGAAGTCACATCAGAATTGGCCTCAGGAAGGAGCTGGACAAGGAATTATTTTTCTAAATGACTCTCTTTTCTGTTTTCTAATGCACTGGCTTTTTCTTAGCAAACTGTTCTGTGCCTTTCAGTTTCACATAGTGGAAAGTAGTATGATTCCTCCTCAAAAGATGCTAAGCTAATTTTGAATCCATGGGGGGAAAGCTGGAGTTGTATTCTAGACCCCGGAAAGATGAATGTTAGCCAGGAAGTGATCAGGTTTGTGTCTCTAGGAACCCCCTTTGAAAAGAAAGGCTTGCTTCCTGTTGCTGCAGTTTTTGTCCTAGTGGATCTAGAGCTCATAGGTTCCAGAAGCAAAGTGTCAAATTAGACTGTAAATTGTAACTGCTACTCAATTACTTTGTGCTCTTTATACAAAGATATCAACAGGCAAAAGAATAAATCACTTGAGCTCTCAGTTTGGGGTTGTTGTTATTTAATGTGAGCAAGGAAGAAAGTATTCAGCACCCAGGTAATCACTGGAATATATTTTGATACTTTCTTCCCCTATTTTGAAAATAATGCAGCAGGCACAGTTAAAGAAACCTATAATGATCAGAGGTTCACATATCACTAATGAGACACCCAAAACCAGAGACGTAATAATCAAGGGAGAGGGAAATAAAATATGAATTATAGAGAATCTACATAGTGAGTATGAATGGGATTGAGACCAGCTATAGCAGCAGGAGCTATAGTTTTCCCCTTAGACTTTAGACACTAGGTTGCCAAGGAAAAGGTTCCAACAAGGGCTTTTTTTTTTTCAGATAGAATGAAATTGAGTTCAGAAACCAATGGTACAAACGATAAACTTAATAGATGTTCGAGGTGCACCATCGACTTCTTCACCTATCAAAATGAAAGCACTAATTCTCCAATTGCTAGGCAAATGGCTTAATAATGGATCCTAGCTATGTGCTTTTCAGGAATAGCCCTTGTGGACAGCTTCTTACCCTTGGCTGATATTATAGTTGAGATATGAGATATTCCTAAAAAGTTCATGTGAGAGAAGCAAATGCAAGAAAGTTTAGAGATGAAATGATTGGGTTATGAGAACCTTAAAATAATCAGTGCATTAATCCACTTAAAGGTTAGGTGTGGGTGGAGAAGGTGGGTGGCCAGAGTATGCTTTTAGGACATAATTTGGTCTTTAGTGAGTGAGCTTAGTCTCTCTCTGCTTTCTGTTGGTCATGTCCTGAGCTGCTTTTCTCTTCCACATTCTTTTGCCATGAAATTCTGTCTCATCTCAGCCCCAGAGACAGAGAGCTCATATCAGAAACCACATTAGAAGACAGGAGGATCGGTTATCAAAAAAACAAATTGAGAAATCCAATAAGCTATACAGTAATTGCAAAAATATTTTCAACAGTATATACATGTATTTATATAAAATTCATTCTATATGCACATTTTGTGAATATATGTATACTTTTAATGATTTCTTGTTTTTTATTTGTATTAGTTTAATCACATTTCAAATATGTGAATTAAATAATACAATGAGAAAATGTATACTTCATATCACAATGTGTACATATATTAAAGTATGTTAGCATATATGTTCTATTTTATTTGATGATACAGCTACACTTCAATCTTTTTATGCCACTATTTATCTATCTTTAAGAAAACATAATTGCATGAGAAAGAAATATAATAAGCATGCATTTAAAATTTAACAGGACCTCTTTCAAGCCTTAAATAAGTTTAGTGTATCTGGGTAGAAAGAATACCACTTAAAATAAATCAGAGGAGAGTTCCAAATTGAGATATGAAACACCAATTTTTTTATTAAATAAATAATAAGTGCAGCTTCAAAACTCAGAATTAATCTATTTTCCAACTTGATATGTGTAAGCATATAGTTTGGGGATGTTATATAAAGAGTAGTATGTTCCAGCACACTTTCTTAGAATGTGAGAGTGGATTGTATCCATCTCTTTCCAGTTTTTACCAGCCACAATAGTGTAAATCACACAGAAATTGGAAAAAGCTACAAATCAGAGCTCATCCAATCTGGCACTTGTTAGAGGATGTGGACTTGACATTTATAACAGGCATATATAAAGATAAAATGTACTAACCAAGGTAGACCGTGCTTATTTCATAAATATCAAATGATATTTCAACAGTTGATCTATTGGAAATGGCTAGTTTTTTGTTTGTCCTTATATGTTTGTTTTAATTATAGAATGTCTTATTTTATATTAGCATAAACTTTGCAAAACAGAAAATCTTAAGAGTCAAGCCATCCATAAATTGCATCTTGTCAGTAATCTCAATGTCAAGTACTTCATGTATTGAATCGGTATGTATTGAATCATATTGGATCCAGTATGGTTATATAATCCTCTGGATATATATTACATGGAAGAGACTCTTTCCTCAAGAATTTCATAGTCTGGTAGGAAAACAGATACTACATGTATAAATAAATTATTATGAATCTAGAAATATAGAAAAGTATCATTAATATTATGTAAAGGGCCATAATAGAAAAATAACAAGGATAGATCTAATTATAAAGGTTAGAGTATATCTCTCTAAGATGATGATATTTAAACGGAGATTTGGAGGATAAAAGGAAGTAAGTCTATTTAATATCCATAGAAAATGTACTCCAGGCAGATGGAATAGCATGAAAGGGCCTGGTTCATCTGCCCTCGGTTTTAAGAAGTGAAAGCAAGGCATTTTGACTAGGGCAGAGATTGTGACTCAATGTCTATTGGGGCCAGTCAGGTTAGGAAAATGAGTTAAGTAGAAAGGCGTCTTTAGTTGTATTCTTTCTACCCAGATACACTTCGTTTGCATATTAATGAAATCTTAATTGTACTCTTCCCTTAGGAACATTCTCTGATTGCATATTAAGCACATAGGAATATTTTTCACTACAGAAAGAAATATGCTCTGTCCTAATTTTTGTGATACACATTGGTCCTTTGGATCTACCTTTTGTTTCCTCCCTCACCTTCATAATACTGAAAACAACAGGGCAAGCTTAGTAATAAATGACAAGTGACAGTGGATATCAGTACTAAGGAAATAATATGGTGAGAGTTATCTGGTGAATTTGGAGTGCACATATAACATTAAGGTTAGAGTTACTACTCAACCCAAGTGACTTTACTGTGAATGATGAAAGGACCAGTAAGGTACACATTATACTTCTAAAAAAGGATGTTTGATCTAGATATTTATATGCAATCCCCACATGTTTTAAAATAGACAAATAGTTCAGATTACAAATACCACAGTACTTATTAAGATTAAACAATACTCCTTTTCATTGCTAAGAACTATGAGTAAACTAAGATTTTTACACTACTTACAATTTAACAAGTTATTCTTCAACAGTTTATCAGTGATAGAAAAAGAGATATTCAAAAATTTATTGCTCACATAAAGCAGTAGCCGGATTAACAGCATTTGTGTTAGATCCTTCAGCTTCAATTTCCTTTGATCAATGCAAACAGGGCCTGCTGACCCCAGCATACATAGTGGATTGCATTATGGGAGAGAATACATCAGTTAAGGAAATCTAAATATTTTATTATCTACAGAAAACAAGTCTGCCATTTTAGATCTGTGTAAAGATGTCATCTTTAAGTAAACAAGACTTTAAGCAAATCTTGCTCTAGAAGGAGAACATTTTACAAGGTGTTCACCACAAACATATTTGAAAAGATTGATTGGTACAAAAGATAGTTAGTGTCTTTGCTTGCAAAATGCCTGGAAACACAAAAGAACCATGAAAATTGAATCTGAATATCCATAGGCTTCATTTTTTCCCCCACTTCTGCACTAAAGAATAATGAGTGAAGGGGAAACTCAATTAAAATAATGTTTGTAGAGATAGGGAAAAAAACAGGTTATACAGGGACTTATAAGCCACACAAAGGTAATTATTTTAATATATTAAGTTTAATGGAAAGTAATCATTGAATATTGAGGAAAAGCATGATAACAAGATAATTCACCTTTTCAAAAGATCATTATGGTAGTTAGATGTAGAATGGACTTTGCAGCACAAGATTTCAGATTGGCAGAGGTGAACCATTTATGTAAGATGACTTAAGATGTCTAGACATGATATGGTGACCTGGTTGTACTGCTATCAGTGCAGATGTAGGAAACTAGATTGGTTTATGATACCATCTTGAAGTTGGGATCTATAGACTTGATTGATGAATAGAAAGGGCAATGGAAAGAAATTAATTAAAGGATTCTCACAGTTTTGGGCTTGAAATGCTACAAGGATATTTGAACTTGCTAGCATATTTATTTGAGAAGAAAAACTAGTGAAGCAATACAAGGAAAATCAAAAGTTAAATTTTTGTTATGTTTCAGATGCTTACTAAACATTCATGTACGGGATAAAATTAGGCATTGAATACATAATTTAAAGACTCAGAACAGTTTTCTACCATACACACCATGTGGGAGCAGTTCTCATAAAGATGGCATTTAGATGATGAGTATGAATGGAATTACATCATGATAGAACTGCAAGATAAAAAGAAGCAAAAAGCTTTAAAAGATTCTTAAAGAATTCTGATGTTTACAAGCTTATAAAAGATTTTGGAAGCAAAGGAGATGGATGAATTTTCAGGATCATAAGGAAAAATGAGCATTGGGTGCAATATAGTCTGAAAGTAGAATTTCTAGGAGTTTCTGGAAAGATGACACAAATCTCATGAACTACATAGAGAAGTTGAGAGGAGGAGAGTGTTGTCTCTGTTGGATTTAAAAGCATAGATGTCAGCAGGATATATGAAAAAATCTGAGAAGAATATGAGTTGAAAAGGAAATGAATGGTGGGGAAGCGGAAAGAAAATAAGCAGTCTATATTGGGGGGGGGGTGTTTTCTTCAATAGACAAGAAAAACATAAGGCAGAATTTGAGTGGGGTGAAGAATCACTAGGTTATTTATTTAAAAGTGGTCATATTTTGAAAGGTTAGTAAGTCCAGATGTGAGTGATTCTATGAAGAAGGGGTAATAAATAATGTAGAAGAAATAAGTGAAATACAAGCCAGTTAAATGTGACCCACTGCATCAGTGGGAAGATCATTCTTTGATTAAGGGTAGAACTCTTCTACTTTCACAGGTGAAAAGGAAACAGTACATTCAGAAGAAAATATATTAAACATTTCCGTTAAATAAAGGTGAAGGGGACTTATGTCTACTAGCTTTCATTTTCTCAGTGGCATAAAGTTTAAAATAATCAGTAGAGAGGAAAGTATGGTAGGTTTGAGAAAAGAGGAAAAGTGGGATCCGATAGTTGTGGAGAGTACACAAGTGATCTTTTTGAAGTGTCCAAGTAACTATTCATGAATCTAATTGCTATACTGTCATTCTAAGATATAAAAATTTGTAAAGAAATAATTGCATGAAGAAAATTTAGAGAAAATAAAGACTCAAATTCATTTATCATTGTAATACTAAAGAATATAATTCTGAAAGTTTTATATTTAACAAAAGAGTTAAGAACTTTTTTAAAGAAAAATTATAATAACGAATTGCAAAATATATACCAGGTAAAGAAGAAAGCAAACCTAGGACTATCCAAATAAGTTTTCAAAAATGTAAAGTTATATTTAATTTGTGTATATTTCTATGGCAGAAAATTTGACTCTATGAGCTCAATTTAGGAAAAAAGATTAATAAATAAATAATAATATGTTAAAATTGGATTTATGAATTTATGATTTTGCAGATTTCACTGTTTCTGACTTTAATTTAAAGTGGAAACCAGGCTTTTAAATTCCTAGCTGACAAAACCTGTTAGACACCATATGCAACCTTAATCTTGCTTGATTTGCAAACGTAAGTGAAACTTACCTTGAACTATTTCTTGTGAATGTCTACATTAAAGAAAAACGAAGCTAGACTAACAATCAGATGCTGTCAACTTACTTAAAAGTACAAAACTAAGGATTTTTTCAGCAGGATATACCAATAAGTAGCTAAGTAATTGTAACCAATCAAATATTTCCTTTCCGCTTTGGACGTGCCCCATCCATGAATCACTTTCTTCTCAAATAAACCCCTTAACTTTTTTTTTTTTTTTTTCAGATCTTCTGTTTATCTTTTTACACTGGAGTTGACCATTTCCAAGTAGTTTGTGATAGAAGTAGAGTGGAGGAAAAGTTCATTTGTCATCAAAGAACAAAGAAACCCAGGGTTATTCACATGGATTTTACACTTACTAAATTAATTAGAAATGTTGAGTGAAGAAGAAATTGTGAAGCAGATCATAAGGTATTCAGTGCCTAAGGACAATAACCAGGAAATAAGAAAGTAATAGGGTTAATGCAAAGTTAGGATGAAAATATGTAGAGAAATGATCTCAGACAAAGTTCAAACAATGAAAACTTCCCTGATTTCAGAGTAGGAAGCAGACTTTACTATGGAAGGATTTCGGGCAGGAGTAGGAGTGAAATATGTGATTTGTGTCAGTATGATGAAGTTAAGTTTCAGTGAATTAGTGTTGGGATCAGCTAACATATCCGGTTGTGGGAATAATTCTGTGGTGTCCTCTAGCTGATTTTCCTCCTCCTTCTCCTTAAAAAGAATGACTGATCATCACATTATAAAAGGCACTGCACTGGGGCTTCAGTGTATCGTTCATAGTATTTTTAAACTCTTAGTTAGAAATATCACCCCATTTTTGCTGTTTATTAATGCTAAAATAAATAGGCTGTTTCTTATAAATTACAATATCACAGTGTACAGATTATTATCACACCAAATGGCAGACCAGGAAGGTTTTCCTAACAGGCATGATGGTGAGTAATTGAATTGCAATGCAGGAAAGGAAGAAATGCTAACTATGTTGTCCTAGCACCATCATTAATGTGGATTTTCATAAAAATACAAATAGGGAAGATGGAGCTCTTAAATATATTCATTGCTCAGAAATTAAATGTACATAAAAATAAATTATATGACAACTCATAACAGACAGTGTAATTGTAGCCCCCAGAAACCATTTTGATTGTGTACTTTTTTTCTACATTTTCACTTCTTTTCACTGTTGACTGAGGCCTATTCATATTCTGTCTGACCCAGTAATCAAAAAGCAGGCATAATATTAGTTTTACAGAGAATTAGACTCTATTTCCCCCTTCTTTTTATATTTTGCAATATTAAAATAGATCCACTAGCTTCCATTTGATTTCTTACTTTTCATTATATTCAATTTATTGAGTGCCCTTGAATACTTAATTTCATTGTAGTCTCAATCACAGGAGTTTCATACAAGATTTCCTTCTACTGAGCACTGTAACATTCACTCTCATACACCTACACACATGCAAGTTTCTTTGCTTAGCTTTTTTAAAAAGTATCTCTTAATAACTTAAAAAATCACTATAACTTTTGTTTGTTTGTTTAAGTAAGTACCATATTATGTTGCTGTTGCAAACTTTAAGGTGTCTTATCCTATTCATGATGAAGAATCAGAATCAGAAGGATTTAGTTACTATTTGTCCTGGGTCACACTGCTTTTAAAACCAGGATTTACATTCAGGATTCTTGCTACTTACTACATCTTTCTTTACTACTACTTACAAAGTAATGCTTTCCTGTTAAGAATGTTACATGGTATCTATAATAGACAAAGGAAACTAGAAATAGGTTTGATGACAATTCTTATGCAAGTAGATATTTAGATAAAAAAGACATAGAAATTGTTAAATGCCAAATACTGTTTTATATAGTAATTATATTTTTCTGTTTTCAAAACACATAAACATAAATAATATTAAAATCAAACATTTAACAGATAAATGGAATTTAAGTAAGTAAACTAAATTGACTTGGTTAAAATTGCAATTAAATGCATGGGAAACATATGCAAATAGTATTGTTTTGGAATATTTGTTCTTGCCAGACCTGGTGCCACAAGCCTCTAATCCCAGCTATTTGGGAAGTTTAGGAAGGAGGATCACAAATTCAAAGCCAGCCTTTGCAACTTAACAAGACCCTAAGCAACTTAGTGAGACTCTGTTCCAAAGTAAAAAATAAAAAGAACAGCCATTAAATTATCTAACTTCCAATTGAATGGAATGAAGGAAAAACAAAACAAAGCAGACATGTTTATAAAGTTATTAAAGAAACACAACAGCTTAACCAATAGAAGGCAAAGGAGAAAATTTCAAAAGGAATTATATGACCTTGACAATTGCTACAAAAGAGCTCCTGGGTATGTCCACTGAGACACGTGTGCTACATTTTATTTTAGAAAAGTAATTGATGACCTATGACAAAATAATTTCACAAAAATATGTGGATATGAATGGCATCAAAGAAGTGTATGCAGAAGCATTGCAAAGCTTCCCTTGTGAGAATATGTTTTTCTTCTAATGAAAAACAAAAGAAGAAAGTTAGAGTTCAAGCAAATAAGTGTCTTAAAGAAAGACCATTTTATAAGTGGAATAAAAAGTTAAGATAAGAAATAGAATGAATGAACACAGTTGTTGAAGAAATGTCTTGAAAAGTTACATGTGGAAGATGTCTGAAGTGTGCTAACTGCTGAAACAAGAGGATCATGCTTATTTCTTACATAGGATGGAAAATAATAAATAAAATAGAGAATAATTTGAAAAAAAAGAATGTAAAAAAGGAAATTCACACCACTTCTCTTTCTGTCATGTTTTATTGTCATAAACCAGATTCTAGGTATTATAATTTTTTATGCCTTACATTGTGTTAGTCATAAAAAAATGTCAAAGACAGTCCAAGCTTTGAAATTGTACTTTCACAATACACTAGAGATGATTATCAGTAGGTTATTACTTCATAGAGGGAGGTTAGTTTATATCTTAGCCACAAATAGAAATGAAGA
Source organism: Urocitellus parryii (assembly GCF_045843805.1). NCBI lineage: Eukaryota > Metazoa > Chordata > Mammalia > Rodentia > Sciuridae > Urocitellus > Urocitellus parryii. The sequence goes on along the minus strand of NC_135532.1, from coordinate 55,296,895 downwards.
AAAAGAGAACTGTTTAGAAGAATTAACATATGCAGATGGTATGAAAATCAAGGCCAATAACTTAAAAAGAATCCACCCTTCTTTTGTCATTTTTTAGCTATCCTGTTATAATTCATGGAAATAATAACTTGTTTCTAAGGGAAAATAAAGACAATACAGAAAAATTCAGAACAAAACAAAAAATAAGGAAAATTTTTGATGTTAGTGACTCTTTCTTATTTAGCCTCTCAAATCAAAGTAAAAATATATAATGAAAGAGCTATGGTCTTAAGAGTGGTTTTGAATAGGAGACAGAGTTTCCTACATCATCAAAAGTTTTTCCTTTTTTTTTTTTTTTTGATTTGTTTTGATCCATGCAAGTACCTGTCAGTTTTTGACCTTTTATACTGAAAATATCTAAAACCTCTTTGGACTTTACAGAAAGAGAAATGGTATATAACTAAATAATTTTACTAAGTCAGATTCTGTGAGATCTTTTCATAGTCATATGTTTACTCATGACAAATACTTTGTGTGAAAGCAAAATAATTTATAGGAGACAATTTTAATGTATTAGTCACTTTTGTGTTGTTATAATGAAACACCTGAGACAATGAACTCACAAAGAAGACAAGATTATTTTGACTTGTTGTTTGGGAGGTTCCAGATCAAGATAAGGCAGCTCTTTCTTTGTTTCTCTGACAGGCATAGCACATCATGGCAGGAACATGTGGTGGAGCAAACTGATTATATCACAAGCCAGGAAGCAGAGAGAGAGAGATCTAGAGACTGTGATCCTGAAATCCCCTTAAATGGCGTGACTTCATAACCAAAGGACTTAAATCTAGGTTCACTTCTCAAAGGTTCCATCACAACTCAATAGCACCACTCTGGGGAATAAGTTTTTAACACATTGGTTCTGTGTTGGACACTAATCCAAGTCACAGCAATGGGTGTTATATTAAACAATATTGATGATGCAAATATATATATATCAACATATATCATGTTTTTGTGGTATAATTTGCCTAGCTTTAATTTTTTGTTAATAATATACTTTAAGAGTATTAATAGAATTTATTTTTTAATTCATAGTTATTCAGTGTGTTATATTTTGTGAAATATTAAATATAGATGAAACATCAATTTTAGAGAATTTCACTATATGCCAATGTAGGATTTTTTTTAATCAAGATAATGTTGATTTTTGTAAATTATCAAAAAACATAAATTTGTGCCTTCATAGAAATGACTTAAGCTTCCTTTCCAGGTATTTTAATATTCTAGTCAGTATCTGAACACTTAGTAAGACTGTATGGTCTACTTTAAAGGAAAACAATAGATATATTTTTAACATACTATCTTTAAACTATCCACTCTACCATCCTTCTATCATGATGTCTGGAACATTCACATCAGATATGTGTCTGTATTCTTACTCTTGACCACGATGAACTTAAAAATAGTGACAACATGGAGAATGCAAAAGTACAATACTACTATCAAGGAACTAATTATCTTCTATGCTGTAAGATATTACAGATGCAAATTGTAGCTGTATTAAATATTCCCAGAGGAGTTACCGAACAGGTTCTAGATTTGTGTAAGTTTAGTTACCCCTGAAATATCCCTATGTCAATCTTTTCTGACATTTCTGGTTTGATGTCAACACTGACTTGGATTTCAGGAGCTTAACATTGGAAATCCTGTGTTGAACTGAATATAAAGTATGGTTAATGGGAATTCACTGCTTTAATCATCAATGCATTATTAGAATTAAAGTCAGATAAAATATAATGTCCACCTGTTTGATAAGATTTAATACCTTCTATTGTATAATATTTACTCACATACTACTGAAATCTTCCCTGAAAACCATAGGTATGTAACAATATTGTACATGGTGCTTGTTTTTCATTATAACATATTCCCCAGAATTGTATAATTATAGCTTTCAATGTTCTAAAGTCAAAGAAAAGAATGTAGTGTGGGAGATAAATAGAGAAAAAAGAAAGCTTTTCTAAAGTATTTAGTAAAAGAAATGACTATAGAAAAATTCATGATGTGATTATTTATTCATGGATAAGTAGAAAGAAAAATCATTTTGAAGGAATGCAAGGGATCATTTTATGTACAATTATGCCTGTACTCACTATGCAGGTTTAAGCCACAGAGCACTTACCAGAACTAATAAGGTCAGACATTTTAAAGTGCTCAACATCAGAATGAGAACAATTTTCTAAAAGAGGATGAAGTAAATTGAATTAAGTTTTTGAAAGTATACTTCTCCTTATAAAATATGGAGCAGAATATATACTTTGAATTCATATTACAACTTTTTCCCCTTCTGTTTTAACTTCTATTTTTTGTACTTTTAAATAAGGTGATTTATCATCTTATTTCTTGACAATACTTGAATTGACAAGATGTCCAATGTATAAAAAAAGAGATTTCCTTATTTGTGCTGTTACTTTTTTCTAGTTAAGTATAAAGGACAATGTTGAATCCTTCAGCTCTAGTGACTGACAGATTTGTTAAGGTGTGTGTTTCAGTGTGTGGAAGAGGGATTATCATTTGTTTCTACAAAGGTAAGCATGTCATTTAACTAGGTCAGTAAACAGCCATCTTTTATGTGACTTACCTGGATCATCCAACTTTAATAGGTAAAAAAAAATTCTAGCTTGCAGACAACAGAGCTTGTGGATCTATCAGGAAGACAGCTGAAAAGAATGAATTGACGATGTCAGAGTTCAGTTTGGCAGCTGGATAGAAAAATACACTCAGAGTAACATTTGCTTCAGAAAGAAAAGTATTGGTTTAATTCTTGTAGAGAATGACATTTTTTTTTACTTTCTAACTTTCATTAAGAACACTATGTCCTTTAGATTCAAAAATGAAAGGACACCAAATCAAAAAAAAATATTAATGGGCAGGAAAATTAAATCTATCAGTGAGATGTTATGAACTGCTTTTTGTGTAAAAAAAAATGAGGGAGGGAGTCATATGCACTTTCAGATTCTTTCATAGTCAAAAATTACTATACCAATCTCAATTTGAGTTATTAAGAGCAATAATGCATATCTTTCTTAGTTAATGAGTGTAAACCTGAATATTATTATGTGCAACCAATTAAATGCTGAAGAATTACATGATAAAGGAAAGAAATACCTTATTTTTTAAACCTGCAAAGTCATTTATGATTTCTTTTAATTTTTATCTTATGCAAATATTTGTAAAGTTCAAACAAGTGTGGTATTCTTTTTAAATCCTGTTACAAAAAGATAGTCCTTATATGAGGCATATAATTAGTCAGGGGCATTAAAAAAAGAAAGCACCTCTCTTCTTTTTCTCCTCTCTGTATGTCTCTGTGGTGCTGGGAATCAAACTCAGGGCCTCACATGCTCTACCTCTGATCTACACCCCAAATGTTTCTAACATTTTATGTGAGCATAGTGTAATAAAAACAACAACATTCATGAAAATTGATTTGTTTGCCTTTCATATACATAAACATATAAATTAAAGGATCATAGGTTTGTTTTGTATTGATGTTCTTTACTCTTGTTTTTAACTCTATTTCATCTGGTCAACTTTAAGTACATTATCCTGCAAAGGGATTAATTTCATATATCTGGGTCAGTAGAAAGCTTTCTGGTTCAAATGTTTGTTTCACAGTTACTTCTTTTGTGACAGGCATGCATTCTGTGAAGCTCATAGCAATTTCACTTGGTGAGTACCTGAGAAAAAAATTATCAAGGTGAATTTGACCTGTCTCTGAAATAATTGTATAATTATTCATATTAAGGCATTGTCACTTTTATAAGGATTAAGAACACTGTTCAAATTTAGAGAGTTTTATGCAGGTATGATATTTAAATAATTTTCAAAATAAAATTAGCGTTACTTATGGAGAAGCAGTAACTTCTAAAAAAAGTAATATTTAATTTTGACTTTAGCATAATGTATATGTTAAGAACCAATGTACAAGAATTTCCTAGTTAGACATAATTATCACAGTAAAGAACACATAACATATGCTTAATGTCTATTTAATTGATTCTTTCACATATTAAACATCCAACTCAAAAATTCCATAAATCTGCTGCTTTTTAAATAATTACGTAGTTCATAATATCAATGCCTGATAAAACAGGCAATATGTAATGAGAAATAGAGAAAAATTGTATTTGTAATGGTTCTTTTAAAAAACTAGGCCTCAGATTCTAAACAGAAACATATAAAATAAATAAAATGGTGAAAAATATGCTCAGTTATTGATTTCATATGTGATCATCTGTCTTTTGTGTAAGATTTCTTCTCATCATTTATAACTGTTAATTTCCAAAATGATAGTTATACAGAATATGTGGCTTTGACCAAAAAAAGTCATTCACAAACCTTCTAATGGCCATTTCAAAAATATTTTGTATAAAAAGGAGAAAGAATGTATAATCTAGCACTTTTTGACCACAGGTTATCACATTAATCCATTATTTCTTACATTTTACTCACTTACAATTGGATTACCTATGTGCTAATGAAATTTATATTCACTGCAAACTTCTAGGTACATGAATATGGAAGGATTTTCTATTATTGGTTTTGATCCCTCTTTATAATTATTGATGCTTTATGTATGTAACTCAAATCACACATTTAACATATTTCTAAATTAAATATAGCTACATAGTTTCACACAAATTCAAAATGAGTTGCTGCTGCTTAATTCTTCCCAAATTTTGTAGTTGCAGAATTAGATTTTTCTTTACATCAAATTGCTTCATGGGTTTCCCTTTCTTCTTTATTTCACAGAATTATTTAGGAAGAATTGTGTAGATGTCCTAATACATAGTATTATATATCTTACTAGAGACAAGATAGAATCGATTCTATACAATGATAGTGACAAATTTTATATAATTTTTAAAATAATTTAAATATAATTAAAACATTTTACATTTTGTACATAAGAAAAAAAAAAAACGTCTCTCTTACATGTAAAATGGGAAGATGAAACTTTTTTTGATTTCCAAATGCTGAGATGAACTATATCTGAATAATCTGGGAAAGTTTACATTTGATGCTCCATAAAGTCATGTAAGGTGTTGAAACTTCTTTTTAAAAATAAAATGTATTCATAAATATAACAAGCTATGTGCCTTTTTTTGAGAGAGAGAGAGAGAATTTTAATATTTATTTTTTAGTTTTCGGTGGACACAACATCTTTGTTTGTATATGGTGCTGAGGATCGAACCCAGGCCACACGCATGCCAGGGGAGCGCACTACCGCTTGAGCCACATCCCCGGCCCAGCTATGTGCCTTTTATTGTTAAAATTTAAGTGAGCCACTGCAGTCCTTGTTTGCACCTCTGATTTAGAGTACTGAAGTACAGTAGTAATTATACAAATTTTAATGATCTTAGTATTTTATTTTCCAACTAGCTTTCCTCATCATTGTACTATCTATTCTCATAATTTATTTTTTTAAAAAATGCTGTATAACATTAAAATGCCATTAATAAATTTATTCAAATGTGCTTTTTCATAAATTTTATTTTATTGCTATCGTTAGTATTGTCTGTAACAAAAATGAGCAAGTGATTGTAAAATATTTTAATAAAAACAGATAGTGATTTGATGAAATATTTTTATAAAATCTGTACATCATGCATTTGGGACTGAAACTGCATTTCATTTGGAATAGGTATAGAATGGATGACTCCAGGTGGATTCTATTTACCTCCTATGAGAATATTTCAAATCCAATATTAAATTTTCCATTAAATTGTAAAAATGAAAGTAGTTATATGTCTGTCGACACTCTCTGGGTTTAATTGGGATCTCCTCAGAAGTGTTTTGTATCTGGAAAAAAAAACTGAGCTAATCAGAAGTGAGGTATTTGCTTGACTCAGTTTAAATAGGGCATATATCTGATTTGATGTCACCAACTTTGTCTTGATGAGTTTTCAGGAGAATTAATTTGTACACATTTTTGATTAATAAGACAATTTGAGCTGAGTATAGGTATAGGAATTGGAGAAAAATCAGACTCACTGTTGTAGTTGTTTTGGCAGCACAGTGTAATTGGGAAGATGCTAGTGTTGAAATTAATGATGTGGTTTAGAACTAAACAATGTTGTGTACTGGAGAAAGCAATTTAATGTTTTCTAGCCTAGCTTTTTAGAACTGTATAATGTGAATATTAAAAATTTCCTTAATGCAGATTGAAGCTTATATGAGAGAGCATAAAGGATGGAACTCTTATTTTACCACCAATTCGACCACCATCGTCATCATAATATCCTAGAGGCAAGTATCTATGTCATCACTAAGGCAAAATCTGTACAATTAACCCGAGATAAACTAAATTTTACAGCTCAACACAATGTTTCCTGTACTATATTTTAGGTTTGCACAGATTAGCAATGTCAAACTTTTGGTTAGAGTATACAATAATAGTTCGTGAATATTGCTATGTATCCAATAATGAGTATACCTTTATTAGATACTAATAACATTAATATTTGTTTAAGGACGATTGTAATAATCTACTACCCATGACAACAATATGACCACTTTTCATCATACATAAAAATCACATTAGATAAAAATATCTTGGATTATAATATATTCAAAATATGTCAGACCTGGGATTGTGGCTCAGAGGTAGACCACTCACCTAGCATGTGTGAGGCACTGAGATCAAACCTCAGCACTACATGAAAATAAAATAAAGATGTGTCCACCTATAACTAAAAATTAAATATTAAAAAATATGTTGAGTTTATGACCTTTATGCTTACAAAATCAGTTTGCTCCATATTTTGAAATTTTTATTGCCCACTATTTATGTTGTACTATAATTTAATATGCCACCTATTTATCTTAGGTTATAAATTAATATTCTTAGTATCAGATTTTCTGGAATAAAATATTTTCTGGAATATTCACTTTATAAGATATACTTTTATTGCAATGTAAAATTTTTACAATTCCTTGAGTCACTTTTAGAATGTTTCATGTTATCACTGAATTTTTTGCAATATTAATTAGGAAAATTATAAAAAATCTCAATAAAAATTATAAGTGTGGCTTAACCTTGCATTAAGGTAAACTAGCTAGAATAATGCTTTTGTTATCTCATACAAAGAACATTTTTAGAGCTCATAGTTAATGTCAGAATTGATTTGATTACATATTTCAGAATTAGAAATAAATAGGTTGTTTTATCATGGACTATAGTTCATTTTTGAAGCAAATATGAGATTTGATTCAGTCTCCATATTAACAAGACTCCTCTATATCTCAGTGGATAAAAGTGAAGTTTTCAACTTTGCATATTATCTGAGAAACTCAAAATCAACTCTTCAGGCCATTGTTATTGAGAAAATATTAAAATGTGAAATAAAGGTTAGTGCTGTGACAAAGAGGAGCACTGAACATTGATAGCCATTTGGGTTTAATATTGTGAAATGAGGCCACATTACTGCTGTAACAGTTGGCTGTCTAATAAGCTGGAATATTTCATCGAGAATATTATAACAAGATGTGCTCTGAAGAGTCCATCGGAAAACAATAGCTCGATATAGCTCATTTAAGGTTCAGTGTGATCACCCTCATTTGCCTCCTGTACATTATCTATTTCTGCAATGACAGCAATGAATACTAAGCATCATGCCTTTATCAGTCTCTGACACCCTGACTTAGTCAGGGTTTGGATTAGTCCCCAAAGAAAGTATGTTTTACTGAAAGATATGATGATTCTCAGCAAAAGGAAACAGGGTGGCAAATGGAATTGTGAGAAATTGCTCAAATACAAAATGTAAATACAAAACTTATTAATGCAGTGACATTTCAGAACCTGAAAAAGTACTGGGTACTTTGTATTTAAAAATTTGGTGTCCATTTCCAAAGTTTATGCTAATCTAAACTCTATCAGTTGGATTCATCATTTTTGTTTTAAATTACAAAGGGTTTTTTAACTTAAAAATGTTTCATATGACCTTATGAATATGATTATATATTTTAGTTCTTATATTGATTACAGTAAACAATAGTAAATAATTTGATATACATTCCACTTAAATTTTACATAATATTTTGCAGAACAAAAATATGTCACTTTAAAAAATGTACTTTTTAATGTAAAAAGTCTGCACGTGGGAATACAACTTTTTGACTTATTTTTAGAATGTTTCATGTTATTATAGAATTCTTTGTAATATTAATTAGGAAAAATGCAAAAATCTCATTAACAATTATGAGAGTGCCATAGACCAAACAAAAATAATCTTTCATTGAAAAGTTGTACATAATTTTAGTGACTCATATTGCACCACTTTAAGATTGATATTCCATTACCTCTTGCAGGTTATTTTACATAAAACCTTGCATATTAGAGTAGTGTGCAAATTAAAGTTTCCAGAAATCTAATACATAGTGTATTTCTACTTTCAGGGATGAACAAAACCTATGCATTAAAAATGCATGCTATTCCACTGAAATTTTAAGAGGTTTTCTTTTTTGGTGTGTTTTATCATTCCCCAAAGTGCAGTGAAGATGTTTTGGTTTGAGATTAATAATATCCCTTGCATTTTCAAGACGGCTTTAAAACTTACAAGTGTAAAACCTTCATGTTATGTTGATTCATCCCAGGATGAAAGCCACATTTACATAAATGGACTAAATTAGTCTTCTCTCACTTCATGAACCTGACCTGATACTGTTCATTCAGTAATACTTACGGGGTGACAATTATGTGTCAGTATTGTCTAACATTGGAGAATTTGGATGACTAGGAAAAAGCATGGTTTCTAGTTCTTTTGTGTCATACTACTATTAATTAATAAGAGTAAATTATGATGAATCAGTTTCAAACTAATTTCAGACTAACAAAAATGATGCAAGTAAAGGAATACAATTTGATGATATAATAATTCAGATTAAAAGAAACTCCTGAAAAAAATGAGGCTTGAATTTATAGCTAAAAGATGAATAACGTTCAACTAGAGAAAGGGTGAATGATGAATGTGCATGGGAAGCATTACAGAAGAACACATGAGTGAGGACAAAAATTTTGTTGTGAGAGGAGGCATGGAACACTGACCTACCAAAAGAAAGCTCAAGTGTTCTGGGAGGAGAAACATGGAAGAAGAGGTTTTAGGCAAATTTTTCAAAAAAATGTGGATATGAAGCTGAAATGAGAAATAGAATTGCTCAGGAGTAAAACTGGTAATCTTGTGTTTGAAATTGTTTTACTTTATTTTAACTTTTTTCATCAAATGGAAGAGTCATAAATAAACTTGGAAGTTAATGTGACAGCTACAGTTCTGAGACCCTGATAGCATACATGGAAAAGACAAATATGATTGATAAGTTTTCTAGAAAGCAGGCCAAAATGGGATCCAAAGAACAGATGGAGGGCATGACTTTAGGTAAGGAAAGGATCAACTCCTCCTGCGTAACAGCAGGGATGGGAGCACAGTGGATTCATTTCTTCTCTTCTTTCATGACAGTGGGCAACAAGCCTAATGGCTTCAGGGCCTGGCCCGCTCATTCTGAGGTGACATCAGTTCAACCTGTGAAATCTCTGCTCACCTAGACTGGAGGTTAGTAAACAAGGAGATTGCTGTTTGATGACTTGTTTTTTACATTTTCTATACAGAAAAAGATGCTCTAATTTCCAATAATACTTCTGTCCAATTCTTAATTATGCCTAGCTGTTACTGGAAGGAAATTTCCAAGAAATTAAGATACTCAAAATTTCAAAAATAAAGTATCAATTTGTGAAAAAAATAAAGTTACTCTTCCTTGGATTAAAAATTGTAGTCACATCTCCTCCTGGAGTTATTAAATACATGAGGTAATGACCAATGGTTCTACAGTGGCGCTTTTGATTTATGTTAAAGTAGTAAAAATCATGTCCCTTAAGGGAATGTCACAGAAATATAGTGCTTTTTGAAATGTATATGTAAAAATAGATTTAATTATATGTACTTCTGTAAAAAAGTATAAGGTGTAATTGGAGATTAGGACTAAGAGTGACATGAATCTTATTAGGAACTGGTCAAATTAAAGGACAGCAACTATTTTAATAACAATTTAAAAGTTAGAGGTCTTAGTAACTGTACATAACTATGATGTGGATTATTTCATAAGCAATCCTGATAATAGTGACAATTCATAATATAATTTAAATCATATTTATTTCTCAGTAGAGGAAAATGACTAATTCTAAACTAATATTATCTAAGAAAATGTTACTTCCCTTTATCTTTTAAACTTTCTTAATATAGTGTAAGACATATTTCATTTCTCCATTACACAAGCTTTCAGCCTTCACAGAAGCCAGAAATACAAATTTAATAAATTTTGCAACACATTTTTAAAAATTTGTCAGAGAATATGAAATGTAGAGCAACTTGAACACAGAGACTCTTACAGGATTTATAATTAATATATATAATTAATACCAGTTAAAACATTATTTTTTAAAAAATGACATTTTAAAATATTAAATTAAATTCTTGTTATTTTTTTCCAAATAAACTTTTCTTCTACAGACTGATCTTTTAGAAGAGAATCAACCTACTTCAATACCCTCCTGAAACATATTCTTGTCCAGCACTTTCCCATCATTCTGGTTAACTACAGGTTTGGATTCAGGTCCTAGATGTATCATGAAAAGACCAATATTGAACCAGAAAAGTTTGTTGATGTGGTGAATTTTCCCTGATGTACTGTATCGTAGAGCTACATTGAAGTGCTTATATAGTCCCTCCATCATGCTAAAGGAGGAGTAGGTACTACCACTAACCACAAAACTAAATTCCAGTGAGTTTCAATGTGGCATGATAGTTCACATCTACTAAGCCAGAGACAAGGGCTTCCTTAAGTTATGTAGTTTAAAATTTCCTCAACTTCTGTAGACTGATATTTTTAGCATTATCACATTGCCATGAGATTTCTAAGAATATAGTAGCAGTAGGAGACAGGGCATTCACCTGCTGCTCATCTTATTTCCCCAGATTACTGCCTCAGCAGGTCTTCCATATGTACCGCCTGTCTACATGCCTTATATATTCAATAATCTCAGTTAACTTTAATTCACAAAGATATTTTAATATATTCTATCAAGCAAACAATATAGAACAGAATATAAAAAGGATTTATTAACAGTCATTGTGCTGAAAGTTAAAAATAGTATGAAGCATTACATAAGTAAAAAATGTAAAAATAAATATACGAAGTTAGCTGAGTGAAAGAAAGCCAACTTCACCCTGTTCAAAGTTAAATTATGATTTTGATGTAGGCCTATAGTCAATATCCAGGTTTTATGTATATTATTTCACAAAAAGGACATGAAACATAAGTCCATGTATGGAAAGAATATCCAATATGCAATTCCAAGAAATGCTTAGTGTTCTCATCTCCTTTCTTGTCTGTACAAACAAGTTAAGTCCTCTTTTGGGAAGTGAGATATCATTAAGCACAGCATACAAGTTGCAATCATTTAATCATATAATGATAGATAGATAAAATACCTCATTTTCTTCCCCTTTCCTCTTGGCTGGTTTCTGTAGAGACCTATAAATGCACTTTCATTTCTTATCATTTTTGGAACCAACTGTGGACTGAGAAATACTTCTCTTCAATGAAATACATCAGGACATCTGGGGACCCTCAGAGAGATGTTGCTTTCTCAGGTAGAGGTCCGGATACCCTGTGTCCATTCTTATTATTTTATTCTTAAAATGAATGCATTGTCTGCAGCTTGATATGATTATATTATTATTATAGAAAAGAAAAGTAAATAATTGATTCTGACTTTGTTGAACTGTAAAACTAACCCAGGAATTCACCTTCCTTTGGATTTCTTCTTGTGGTTGGTGGTGACAAATTAATCCAAGTCAATATTGGTTACTTTTTTTTTTTTCAATTCTTGCTGTGAATTTTATCCTAATTTATTTATGTGTTAAATTTTATACATTTTGGGTTTGTATCATGAAAGAAAAGTCATAAAAGTTTAATATTTGTTCTCAGCAATATTTTACCTCTTCATCATTCTTTGTGTGGGAGGAGGAGCTTATTTTACTGTCGTTATTGTGAAGTTCACAAAGAAATTTTAGTTACATTTTTAAATTTAAATTTTGTTATATATGCACATGCACAACACATACGTAGTTTTATGTATATGCATGCACATGTATATATAAAATGAAATGTATGTAAGTTTATTCTGAAATATTGAATACTTGTACCAAAAATGAAGTTATAAAATGATTTTTTTTTTTTGTATTTTTAAGTGGTCAAGAATCTAATGGACAATGCTTTGCCAATGATAGTTAAAGATCTTCTAAAATGCATCTCAATAGTATTAAGCAGTACATAAGTACATTTTTGTGTGGTGTGCTTTTTAGGGTTAGGGGATCTTTTGGAAATATGTTAGGCAATTATTTTTTCAGGTACTACATTTTACTTTATGTTTTGAGTTTATAAGGAATAGATATGTTTACATTTTTATAGTTTTATTGCATTTAAAGTTTGGCTCTGCTCAACAGCAATTCATATAGTGCTAAATTTAGTTGTTGTCATATGAATAAAGGCATTTGATATTTCTGAAAGAAATGTATCTTGAAAATATAAATGGTAAGTCATACTTTCTTTTTGTTTTATGGAAAAGAAAATAGAAGACTTTTTAATAAACTTATTCAGAATAGGATTCTGTACTAGCAGATTCTTCTTAAAGACTGAGAACAGAGTAGCTAGCACAAATTTTTGTGCAACCCAAACTCATTTTTGGTTTGACAGACATATTACTAAGTTCCAAATGTATATAAATATCATGTCTGCCTTCCAAACCTTTATTGTCTGTTGGAAGATTGGTAAAAGGAAACAGGCTACTGCAGTATTGTACATGTTCTAGAAACAGAATAGATGGTGCCATAGTAATATTTAAGAGGAATATTAAAACCCGGTTTGGAAATGATTAAGACAATACTACAAGAAGTAGGAGTTATTTGGATGGAAAGGAGTTAATGGGATTAATAGACACTGGTCTGTGTGGGAGGGAGGTATAACACATTCTAACTGCACATGATTTAGCAGAATATATTGCATAGAAAAAATGACAGATGAAGAAAGGGTAAAATGATATTTTACAGAATTTTAGTATTATGCTAAGGGTTTGGACTGTACTTGCAGGGCTATGAAGGTCTAATAAAGATTTATGAAGGGGAATGAAAAGATCAGGTTTGCATTTTGAAACATCACTGTGGTTACAGTGCAGAGATATTATATGTCAGTGGGATGGGATTTGAAAACAAAAGACTAGAGGCAGGGGCACTAGTTTGCAGACTGTTATACCAATTCCACTGATAGGCAGTGGTTGCCTGAACTAAACAATCATTAGAATAAAGATCTGTGAATGAAAATGAAGTTGAAGAGAAAGAAACACGATATAGATCACAAGTTAAAGATAATGGGAGATGTAGACTAAACTAGCTGAAAACGAGATGCCTTGGAGAATGCAGAGAGAATTAAGAAGCCTGGAGAGTCCCAATCCTTCTCATATAAAGTGATTTATTACCTGGGGCTTTGCAACACCATTGCCCCTAAATGCTAGTAATAAGAAGCACTTGTTTTGTGTTTGTGTTTTGTTTTAAATATGTTTATTTTGAAGACCCATGCCATGTCAGACATTTAGTCTTTCATATACATTTCTCAATGAGTCCTATTAACAACTGTATTTACAGAGCTACATTTCAATTAAGGTGGAACAAAGATTTGTCTAAATATACATATTTGGTAAATGTCAGAGGAGGAACTTACAAGCAATTTTTATATACATATATATAAATATATATACATACATATATTATATATATATATATATATATTGCATACATACATATATATATAAAAATAAAATCATATATATACTTTTCTTCCAATGTAGACAGACACATAAATAACACACATGTGGAAAGTCCCTCTTACATGTGGTGTTGTTGTATGGTTCCATATATTTTCATTACCCTTGCTCAGAGACTGGTTATTTAAAACCAAACAAAACCTGGGCAAAAGAAGTATTCATTAAAAGAAGTATTCATTAAGGATCATCAAGGACTATTATACTAATGATGAGACTCATTAGCAGTAATTCACCACCTGACTCATGGTAACTTCAGTTTTGACTCTTGTCCTGTTGGTTATGCAGAACATTAGAAAGAAAACAAATGAGAAGAAAGAGAAAGTGAATCAGCGTACTGATAAAATTGTTTCATAATTCTAAATCTGTCCAGTTGCTTTAGAATGGCTCTTGAAATCCTTCCATCCTTTACTCCTACTTGATACTGTGTGTAGTTGAGATAATTAAAAATCAAAGTATGCCTTTAGCACAGTATGGTTTCCATAGGCCATATCCTCTACTCCCTCAATTTTAACTGATATCCTAGAAAGAAAAATTTTTGTGATTTAAGTTTGAGTTCTGGAGCTGATATTTAACCAAATCAAAGAGTGAGGTCTGGAGGTAAACATAAAATTAGATTGCTGTCTCTAACATGTCATCTTAGATTATGGTACCCAAATATTTACCTTTCCAGATTGTATACCTGACATTAATTTATTAAAGCAACTATATACTTTGCAACACACTTACAGTTTTGCATAATCCTTGCATTTAGAGATAAATTAGAATTTATATGATACAACTTCATTCTAGTGTAGGTGATTGGTTCATAAAATTCCTGAAATAAATTGACCTAGTATTTAAAGAGTTCTAGCCAACAGGAGTATCAGAGACTGATGTTCTTAATTATAAAATATTTCTAATAATGGAAATGTGATCCTTGTACAGAATAAATATTTTTCTTTCTAATTTTTCCAAACTCTATATTGAGCCTTATATTAGTGTCATCTAATTTTTACTCTTTCTCCACAGAAGTAGAGAAAAATTCAATTTTAAAAGTGGAAACTATATTAGAAGAAAATACTAATTATATCCATAAGTCAAAACTTTATTTATTTATGTATAACTTTTAGTATCTGATGCAGTATAATGCAGTGTATAAGAACTTGGGCTTCACTCACAGACCAGCTTGTATTCAAATACTAATGTTGTCATTTACTAGTTCTAAAATTGGAAATTACTTTAGTTCTTGCTTCCATTGTCTCTTTATTATAAATGAATACAAATGCCTATAGAAGAAGGCAATTGATGAACATGTGTATATAAATTATTGTTTATAATTTTGTTTACATTTAAAGCTGTCTTAAATATGCATAAATAGTTTCTATATAAATTAATGACAAACATATATCTATATATTTTCTATATAATTCACCAAGGATAAGTCTCAATGCCCAAATTACTCCATTTTCATAAAACCAATACTACCCACAGACTTAGAATAAAACCCTCAACAAAATATTGAAAGATTAAATCCAATAACCTATAAAAGGAATTATACATCATGATGAATTACAATTTATCTCACATATTCAGGGCTGAGTTAGCCTATGAAAATTAATCACTGAAATTCATTATTTCAACATACTAAAACCAAAAATCATATGGCTAAATTAATTGATGAAGGAATGTGTTTGACAAAATTCAGTATCCATTCATGATAAAAGCCCTTGACAGTTTAGGAATAGAGGAGGATGCCAGTCACTTTATTAAAAGCATTAGCAAAATCAAATAGGTAAAATCATACTTAATGGTTTCTTTCACCTAATGTATTTCCTCTAATACTGAGAACAAGGTAAGGATGCTGACTCTCACCATTATTTCTTTTCAACTTAGTGCAAAACATTTTAAGTATATTAATGAAATAAGGGGGAAAGGACATAAATTTAAAATGACGACATGAAATCACATTTATTTATATAGGACATGATTATATACAGATGCATAAAAATTTACAAAAATAAACTTGGGGAACTAATAAGTGATTTGGGCAATCTCAGTGCACAGGACCATATAACAAAATCAAATACATACTAACAATAAAATTAAAAACAAAATAACATATAAAACATAAGACTACTATACTCATCCCAAAGAAAATGAAATAATTTGTTATACACTTAAAACATGTACACAGTTACTATGCTAATAATTATGAAATATTAATGAAATAAATCAAAGAACTAAATATATGAAGAGACATGTCATATTCATGAATTGAACAATTTAACATAGTAAAATAATCTATTTCCCCCATAATAAAACTGTTCATTTTATGCAAGTCTTATAAAAATCTCATCAGAATTTTTGAAGACTTGATAAATTTGTTCTAAACCCTATTTTAAAAGTCAAAGGCCTTTTTATTTGTTTGTTTTGTTTTGTTTTTAAATATTTTGGTTGTGAAGAATAGAAAGGAGAGAATCATTCTCCTAATGCTGGTTCTTTTTATCTAGCTATGCTAATAAAGAAAGACATTGTGGAATTGCTGGAGGGACAAACGCATAGATGGATGCAACAGGACAGAGAACCCAGAAGTAGATCCACAAAAATATTCTCAACTGATTTTTGACAAAAGTGCTGAAAGAATTTAAAGGAGAATAGATAGTTTTTGAACAAATAATTCTGGAGCAATTTGATGTCTATAGGAAGGAAGATGAAAATTGACCTAAACTTCATATCTTACACAAAAATTTAGTAGAAAATTGATCATAGACTTAATCATACAATATAAAACTATAAATTTTAGGGGAAAAATACATTGGAAAATACCTTTATTATCTAGGGATACTCTTCTTACTTGACATCAAAAGCACAAAGAAATTTAATGAAAGGAACCTCAAAAAAATAAAAACTTCTGCTCTGTGAAATTCAAAATAAAGAATATGAGAGCACAACTTACAAAGTTAAGAAAGATATTTACTAACTACACATCTGACCAAGCACAAATTTTAGAATATACAGTGTCAAAATTCAACAATAAAACAATAAAAAATCAAATAACAATGTTCAAAATATAGAACATATATTGCACTGCACAGATGTCAAATAAGCATATAAAAAGATGTTCAAGCTAATTATCCATCAAGAAATGCAAACCACATCAGTTACACATTCACAATTTTTACATAATGCCATATTAGTGACTGTTGTATTCTGCTGCCTTTCCTATCCCCTACTATCCCCCCCTCCCCTCCCATCTTCCCTCTCTACCTCATCTGCTGTTGTTCAATTTGTGATTCTGCAATTTGTATTTGGGGTAAAAATGGGAGTTCATAATTCACTTGAATCAAATGTATGAAAGATGATATGTCATGAGCTTTGTAATGTTTTGAACAACCAATAAAAAAAAGAAATGCAAACCAAAAAAGATATCACTACACCACTGTTAGAGAGGCTAAATTAAAAAGAGCAACATCAAATGCTTGTGAGTATGTGAAGAAACTGTATCATTAATACATTGTTGGTGACACTATAAAGTGGTACTCTCTCTCTGAAAACTAAAACACAAGTAAACATATAATTACTGTGTAATGCCAAAAGAGTAGTCCTTTTATTTATCCCAGAGAAATGACAACTCACGACTACATAAAAACTTGTACACAGCTGTTCATAACAATTATATTTATAATAACTTAAAACTGGAAAACATATCAAAACACGTGTTCTTAAACAGTTGAATGGTTAAACAAACCATGGTGCAGCTATATCATTAAATATTATTCAGTAATTAAAAGGAACAATCTTTTGTAATACACTACAACTGTAAAGAATTTTCAGATAACTATGCTGAATGAAAAACGTCATTCCTTAAGGGTTACATAATGTATGATTTAATTTTTATAACATTGTTGAAATTACAAATTATTCATCTGGAAAAGAGTGTACAGATTCTAAGTGGTTAGGGCCAGTGTTGACAAGGGGTTTAGGTATTGTGAGTAGGGTTATACAGCTTAACAGGAGGAATCATGTGCTCAGGAATTGTACTATACTGGATAAGGGAACCTACACAGGAGACAAAAATGTATGGGACTTATACATTCTCATTCAAAAACACATATGCAAATATTGTATAAAACTGAAAAATCTAAAGATCAGTGAATTTCATCAATGTCAGTATCTTGCTTATGAAGTTTCACTATGGTGAAACAAGATATTACCATGCAGGGAAAATTGTAACACTATACAATGTGTTATTATTTCTTACAGCTGTATTTGAATCTATAAATATCAAAATAAAAATGTTAAAATATTTTATGTGATGAACCTCTTAAAGGCAAAGATATTAACAAACTGAAAAAATAGACATAAAATATCTACAGAATAAATGGAATATCCTGTGTGTCAAGTAAATTCCAGTAGTTCAAACAAAGCAGAAAATAAACAGAATTGATATAATTTATGTAAATACAGTATAGGCCTTTGTATGATTACTTTAAACTATTAATATTTCTATGTAGCTATGCATGTTTACTCTCATATCTTGACAAAGCAATGAATTTAATCATTTCTGTGATTTTAAATTGCAACTATATAGATTATGTATTCAATAAATCTTGTATATCCTGTGATTAAATATACAGCAAGTGACAGTTGTTATAAGAGACATTAATTCAATAACTAGCATCTTTAACCAAAATAATAGATTGTTTGATTCTCTGTGAGGAATGAAAACATGTGTTACATCTTTAATAAACACAATATATTCTTGAGTGTTCTTCATTTGAGAAGGGAAATATTTGGGAAAACGTAACACCTCCTAATGTTTGAGTGACAAATATTCAATAATTCTGGTAAGGGATTCTTTTCTGCTTTACACTGTGAACATACTAAAAATAAGTGCAGTAAAGCTTAATTTTTAAAAATCTTAAAATCTTATATTTAAATAGAGCTATTTCCAATATATTCTCTTTTACAGAAACAGTAAAAATAGGTTTACCTGCAAAGTTTCATTAAGAAAGAAGGGGAGATAAGAAAATATAAGTGAAAAGAAACAGGAAGAATAGATCAAAAAACAATGAAATAAGTTATTGAATTGGGGGCATAAAAGAAGGGACAAACGGAAGAATAAGTGACCATTTTCAGACTATGGAATTCTGTGGGTTACTGACTTTTAGAAGCAAGCTAATGTTTACCTCAAGAAGAATGGGAGATTTTAAGTCCTTTGGGTATAAACTGAGGAGTGGGATAGCTAGGTCAAATGGTTGTTCCATTCCAAGTTTTCTGAGGAATCTCCATACAACTTTCCATACCCAAAGGATGTAAAATTTTCATGTTACAGTGATGCTGCCACATCAATATATATAGCAGCTCAATTCACAATTGCTAAACTGTGGACCCAACCTAGGTGTCCTTCAACAGGTGAATGGATAGAGAAAATGTGGTATATATACACAATGGAATGCTACTCGGTCTTAAAGAAGAATGAAATTATGGCATTTGCAGATAAATTGATAGAGCTGGAGAATATTATGCTAAGGGAAATAAGCCAGTCCTAAAAAAACAAAGGCCAAATGTTTTCTCTGATAAGCAGATGCTAATTCTCAATAAGGGGGTGGGGATAGAGAAGAATAGAGTTTCTTTAGATTAGAAGAGAGAGTGAAAGGAGGGAGATTTATGGGGTAGGAAGGATAGTAGAATGAATCTAACATTATTACCCTATGAATGAATATGTATATATATATTGCCGCAGTCTGGCTGGGCACAATTCAGGAGCCACTTGTCAAAAGAAACAAACTTTATTTTTAAAACTACAAACGCCAAACAAAACAGCTCCTCAGGAAAAACCCTCAGAGCCCAACTGCCACCACCGGCTTCCACAAGCCTCTCACCACACAAACCACACCACCTCCCACAATCCTCCTGCTCTTGAGGCCGATTGGCTGGGTCGTGTGGGCGCAGCCAAAGAAGTCCCCCAATGAGCAGTTCCGTAGTCTGAAGGGCAGGGAAACAGCCCAATGAACATCACCGCAAAGGAGCCAATCAGCTAGATGTTGCTGGGGCCGCTGTGAGCCAATCATCAGCTGGCAGTCTGAAGGGCAGGGAAACAGCCCAATGAACATCACCGCAGAGGAGCCAATCAGCTAGATGTTGCTGGGGCCGCTGTGAGCCAATCATCAGCCGGCAGCTGGAAGTTTGCTAGGGCCCCTTTGGCTGTGGCTCTCAACATCATATAACCAGTGTGATTCTACATCATGTACAACCAGAAGAATGAGAATGTGTACTCCATTTATATATGATGAATCAAGATAAATTCTACTCTCTTGCATAACTAATTAGTACAAATTAAAAAAAAGAAGAATGGAAGAGAAAATTGACACCAATTAAGTTAAACTACAAGAAGCAAAACAAAAAGTTTTAAAAACAAACAATACAATCATACTACATACTAAAGGATGGTGGTGCTAGTAAATAATTCAAGTAGCTAATAAAATATTAATGTACTGGGTTATCTCTATTTTTGTTCTTAATATTTTTTTATTAAGGGAGTAGCCACTGCAATTATATTCTGAATATGCCTCGTTTTTGTACTTGTGTGAGTAAAGCAATTCCAAAATGATTTAAAGCATATTATATAATATTGGACAGATAAGGAAAGGGGTTGATGTTAGAAGGCAAGGTTCTCACAGTAGAAACAGGAAATAAAATATGGAAGAAAGGCAACATACAACCCTTGGGCATGGCTGTGTGATTTGTGTATTTATACATAACAATACATTTTATGTCTATGAACATTTATGTATACAATACACATCTAATTTTAAGTCATTCCATGTAAAGAATCTTTGATAAATAAACTCCAGCAGCTATGTGAAAACCTAGCTCATATATCCTACATCATTTTCCACTAAAAATGATCTGCTCAGTGAAAGACCTGTTTTCAAAGCTGTGTCAGGAGTGATAAAAGAACTTGGAACATTATTTTATACCAGAAATCTAATAACCTCCCAAAGACCCTAATTTCTAATATCATTACATTGGTGATTAGGTCTCACACAAAATTTGGTGAGACAATCATTTAGACCATACCATGTAGTATTTTCCCTTAGACCATTTTTCTGCTAATAAAAATCTTCCTTTGATATACTGAGAGTCACTGTTATTCTAGAATTTCTTTAAAAAAACTCATTTCCTGTTTATATTGTCAAAACTCAAAATATACAAAAGTATAGAGATACATCTTTAATAAAGGAAATTATATTTGAGA
Organism: Urocitellus parryii; assembly: GCF_045843805.1. Lineage (NCBI taxonomy): Eukaryota > Metazoa > Chordata > Mammalia > Rodentia > Sciuridae > Urocitellus > Urocitellus parryii. Next base: position 55,275,743 of record NC_135532.1, on the reverse strand, counting down.
GTCACAGAGTAGAGGCTTGAAATCTTGGACAAACATGGCCAAGCACAGGTGGTCTCTGGTATGTCTATAGAACAAAGGAAAAGTTGAGCATTTTATTATACCACAAAATTATTTTGAAATACAGTGTTAAGGCCACATCATATGCAGTTCTGTCATCAGTGCCTTTTGATATTAGTTTTAAAGATAGGAGAGGTTGTTTGTTGATTTGGTTTTGTGAGATAATTTCTAAACCAGGCATCCACAACTTGAGTGTTTTTCATTCTCCCTATGATTTCTTGACTTCATTTTGCTAAGGTATGACAGAAATGACTCCATTTTGTATAAGAAAATTTCCCTTTCTCTTCTCTGTAAACTTTAATAATTTCTGTGTGTGTGTGTGTGTGTGTGTGTGTGTGTGTGTGTTTGGTGTATACACACATACATTTACTTTTTTACATTTACAGATAAGTTTATATGCCTTTTTGTGTACAATATGAAGTTTATATATATATAGTACATGTGGGATGGCTAAATCCAACTAACAAATGCATTTCTTCTAACCCCATCAGTGAAGGATGGTTATGTGGATATCTGAGTACACAACACTCAGAAACTGGACAGAAGGGATGGCAGAAATTTGTTTTGCACATATAGCCCAGTTGTAGAAGAAAGTGCACTCCATGAAAAGCCACACACAGGTTGCACTTATGAACATAGTAATCCAGGAGAGGGTATATGACACCAGCATAATAGGATCAAGAGGTTGAAGTGCTCAATTGTTCCTACAGAGGAGAAGATTGAATTGATTGAATAATTCTGTAGACAATGCTGAAACTGAAACCTGATACTCAGGTATAAGTAGAAACTGCACCTGGTCTGTTTGATAAAGGGTATGGTCAGGCTGTGTACCTTGTTCATAGGAGCAGAGAGGAAAGGGAACTTGCCGTTTGGCCATTCAACACCCTCTCTTTACCAAGAAAAGCAGCACAAAATTTTACTTACTCAATAAACATTTCTACATTCTAAACTTCCTTTCTCCCCAGACTATAACTTATGATCAATTCAGCCATCCTCTTGAATCCTTGTGACCTTACTATATTTTATAAGTTAATGTTTTGTATGTTTTGATGTAGAAAATAATACAAATTCAACATATGTGTTGAATGTATTGTTACTTTCAGAAAAGCTTTTGAATTATTTAATATAATGTTGTTCAATATGTATTTTTAAATCATTATTTAACACAGAAAACCTGTAATGTTTAAAATATAAGTAATAATAACATAGTTACCCAGGGTTTTATTTGCTTTAGCTTCCTGGTAAAATTTGTTTGTCTAGAGACTGAAAAACAAAATGGAAATGAAAACTTTTAAATCTTTTAAAACAGTACTTTGGTTCAGTGACTGAAAAACATCCAACCATTCACTCATCCAACCAATGAGAACAAACAAACAAAAAAGGCATTTTGTTCATGATTTAAGAAATAAAATATTTGGAAAAGAATAAAATCTATTATCCATCTAGAGGTTGGCAGATAGAGGCCCAGAATAATGGTTTAGCTTATGCAATTACAATAGTAATAATTATATATGCATTATGGTGTAAATGTAAAAATGTCCCCCAAAAGCTCATGAGTGAGACAATGCAAGAAAGTTTAGAGTTAAAATGATTGGGTTAGGAAAGCCTTAACCCTGTCCTCTGATGGGGATTAACTGGGTGGTAACTGTAGGCAGGGAGAGGGTGGCTGGTGGAGGTAAGTATGCCCTCAGGGTGTGCCTTTGAGGTTTATATTTTGTCCTTGTTGAGCACTGCTTCCTGATCTTCAAGTCCTAAGTCACTTTCTTCCACCAGATATTTCAGTCATAATGTTCTGCCTCACCTGGGCCCCAAGGAATGAAGCCTACTGTGTTTGGACTGAGACTTCTGAAACCATGAGCCTAGAAATAAACTTTTCCTCTTCTAATTGTTCTTGTCAGGTCTTTCGTTCATAGGAGTGGAGAAGCTCAATAAAAAAAATATGAAAGTGTCTTGATGAAACAAATAGGACATAGCAAAATACAACATACTTTAATTTGTAGACATGTAGTCTCATATTTTTATAATGTGAATAGTGGATACTACTGTATCTGAACAGATTACAGTTGATAAACCTATATTCAGTCAACATTTCTGAGAGAATTACATTTCTGTATTACAAAAAGTTTTTTGTTTTCCTTTGCTTATAAATTATTTAATTACATTTTTATCTTTTTATAAGTGTTTCAAAATGATTACTGTTATAATAATAAAACTGTATAACCTGTCATTACAAGATATATATGCTTTATATTTAAAAAATTATTGCAACATTTCTGTTGCTATCTTAATTGATATAATTAGTAGATTAATGTTTTTTTTCATCAATGTGTCTAATAGATTTTGATTTACTATTATTTGAAGCATTCATTTCAACTTCACAGCCACATAGGAATTCTGAGATTGAGTCAAACTAGTCTCAATGGTACATTTTCTCTGTGTATTATTTATGGTGCTTGAAACCTCTGATGTGTAATGTACAGCTTCTCTCAGTATGATCACTTTTTAATAAAGACTTGAAACACTTGTGATTTGCACTTTGAGGAAAGACAATTTAAATATATTTTTGTGGATGATATTACTGACATTTCAAAGATGACATCTTAGAAAAGACTTTCTTTCAAGTAATTTTTAAAATAACATATCTTTCACTTGAATAGTCCTCTGAAATTATCCCAAAATGTATTGTTATTAGGCCTAAAATACTATCATAACCTTACCATTGACTCCTTCAAAATAATCAAAATCCACTTTCACTTATTTACTAAATACTATGTTAAATACTCATTTAAATTGGTTTTTATCTGAACATAATATTCTATTAATTGTTAAGGATAGAGTAGAAAATCTTCAAATTGTGATCCTTTTCCTGTGTAAAATCTTGTAAAATATTAATTAAAAAAATTAAAACAAAACAATTTTAGGAAGCTATTATGAATTGGATACATCCAAATATTTAGAACATTGGGATACATAAATCCCAGAGATATATCCAATTTATTCTATTATTATCAAATTTTTGTTCTTAAAGGTACATAATATTATCATTAAATTTGAGAATAGATCACTTCATGTTATTAGCATAGTTTTACAAGAAAACTTTAAGAATGAGTAGAATCCACAAATTGTAAATTAAGTTTTATTTTCTCATGCTGCCATTCAAATAATGAGTATGTTATAAAATTTTGAATAGTGTTTCCTATTCTTAACTGAGAATATTGTTGCCTTGATACTCAGCAGAATAGAAGGAATTTCAAAGAATATGGGATATTTTAAATTTCCCTTGTGAGATCAGTCAGCAGAAAACACACTAAGCAAAAGAGAGTAACAAAAAATAAACAATAACCAATATAATCAAAAACATATTAGTGGATGTCTTTAAAACAGAACATATAATAAAATTAGTAGTCTATTTTCAAAATTCTATTTCTGCTTATATGGAACTTTTAACAGTTGTGAAAATTACTCTGGAAGAAGCATCACCAATCCTACTGTGATAACAGGGGAAATGGAATAGTTGAAGAGTTGGTAGGTCATAGTAAAAGACTCCAATCAAAGAGTTGACTTCAGGGATTACTAAATGGTGATTGTCTGAATGTTATAACAGAATTTTTTTTACAAAATTATATAGGGATGTTTTACTTTAATTTACAGTTACATTTTTGTTGTTTTTACAGTGGCCTAATTCACTAACAAATAAATTTAGAATATAAACATAGAAATTGAGAAGTGCAAATGTAATTCACAGGGCTGCAATAATATTTTGGCAGGTTAAATATAATTCCCATGGTGATTTGAAGGAGGAGCTTTAAGAAAAATTGTCTGGGTGCAAAGCTACCCCAAACAAATTTTAAGAATGCATTAGTCAAGCAACATAAATGCAAAATGAAATTGACAAACTCAATACAGATCTATTCCCCAAGTATATTGAAAAGTAGATTCTGTGGGTTAGCCTTAAGTGATTTATGTGATAGAAATTCCATCTATATTTTTTCTATATTTTCCATTGTATGAAATATTTTAAGGCAATTCACAAATGCCATAGATCTGCATTGTCTTTTCTCTATATTTGAAACTTATTATTGTTTTATTTATTCTTAAATAAAATTACAACTTGAGTGCTCTAGAGAATCTTACAACAGTTACTTTACAAAATAGTATTTAAATGGTCCTAAAGGTTTTATATTGTAGGGTGGTTTAACATCAAGATAGTTTTGTAATCTCTAAATATCAGTAAAGTTGTGGATATCCAAATCACTTGGTGTTTTACCTAGCACACATAATTCTCTATTCTCAAACTGATTATGGATTTGGCTCACTAGAAATTAATACTATGCAGACACCAACAGCACACAGACACCATTATACATTCCACATACCCTGTTATGGTTTGGACGGGAGGTGTCCCCCAAAAGCTCATGTCTGAGACAATGCAAGAAGATGTGGGTTGTAGCCTTAAATCCTTCAGTAAATTAATACCATGAAGGGATTAATTGAAAGAGGTGGGACATTGGGACCTTGGTTTTGAGTTATTTATTTATATAACAAATGGAGACTCTCTCTCTGTACTTCAGATCACCATGTCAGCTGCCTCCGTCTACCACACTATTCTACCATAATGTTCTGACTCACCTAAAGTCACTGGCTTTCTATGGAGTAAGACCTCTGAGCCCTCAAATAAACTTTTCCTCTTCTACAGTTGTTCTAGTCAGTCCTTTTAGTCACAGTAGAAAAAAAAAAAAAAAAAGGCTGACTAAAACATAACCCTTCTTCTCTTCCTCTAATAACTCACTGTTGTAAATAATTTACTTTTCCTAATATAATATGGCCAAGAGAAAATAAGCCACAAATAGATTGTTTATATATTTTAAGACTGTATTTAATAAAATTACAGTCATATCATTATATTATGTTTTCAAATTCTTTCTCATAGAATTTATTTCCTGAAAACTTTGCCAAGTACCAACAAGACTGCCAGACTGAAACATTAGGGATTACTTAGTTTTTTTTTTTTTTTTTTTTTTTTTTTTTTAAAGAGAGAGAGAGAAAGAGAGAGAGAATTTTTTAATATTTATTTTTTAGTTTTCAGCGGACACAACATCTTTTATTTTTATGTGGTGCTGAGGATTTAACCCAGTACCCCATGCATGCCAGGTGAGCTCGCTACCGCTTGAGACACATCACCAGCCCAGGAATTATTTAGTTTTTTAAAAAGGTGTTTTTTCTGCCTTTTTTTGCAATATCTGTCCCTACAAAAGTCCATGTTTTTGTACATGACCATTTGGGACTTATACATTCAGGTATTGATTCTGACATTCTTTGTTTGACCAAACTTTAGGCAAGTTCCTGAACTTGCTCCTAGACCCATCTGTGCATGTTTGTTTGTTTGTTTAATTTAAATTTAGCAAGATTCTTCCATTCTTCCTGTCAGATCTTCACCTCCCCGCATTTGATTGTTTCCTCATCCTTCATCATCCCCCAGGTAATGTATGATAACTGAGTCTGTCATCAACAAGAAGCCTATTGGGTAGGTTTAGCTAGAATCCGAGCTCATTCCTGATGTTTCTTCTTAGAAATTTTTCATCCACCAACCCCCATATGGCTACTTGTTTAAAAATTCCCACTTGCTCATGTTGTATTAGAATTGAACCCAGTTCTTATAATATTTAGGTTTCTTTTCCCTTACTGCAATAGTCCTGAATAAAATCTGTTTTTAACTGATTTAACTATTGTCTCATTCTTTGTTGTTGTTTCGACACTTCATATCAGTTAAGTGAATTCAAGAGAGTTAGCTAAACATTGAGAACTATTATCTCACTTCAAAAAGTAATGGCAGAAGGCTGGGGATATGGCTCAAGCGGTAATGTAACCCGCTCGCCTGGCATGTGTGGTGCGCTGGGTTCCATCCTCAGCACCACATAAAAATAAAATATAGATGTTGTGTCCACCGAAACCTGGAAAATAAATATTAAAAATTTCTCTCTTTTTCTCTCTCTCTCTCTTAAAAAAAAAAAAGTAATAGAAGAGAGCTAGGGCTATAGCTTAGTGGCAGAATGCTTGCCTAGCATGGGTGAAGCATTGGGTTTGATCATCAGCACCACATAAAAATAAATAAAATAAAGGCATTCTGTCCATCTACAACTACAAAAAAAATTTAAAGTAATGGAAGAATAATATTGATTTTGAAGCATTATAGTATAGATTAAATATCATTATTTTCTTAAAATACATGAAAATATAACAATTACAGCTAAATTTACATTATTTTACTTACTTTGTTTTTTCCATAGATTATCTTCAAAGATCCTGTTCTAATTTCACATTTTCCTATTTTAATTTAGTTATTATATCACCAGTACTGACAAAGTATTCTTCATAAATATAATATTTTAAAAACAGGTTTTTTTGAAAATTTTATGTACCTCTAAGTAGATGAATTGGTTAAGAGGAAGGAATATGAACTATCTAACTTTTCCAGTTTCATTTTTTATTAATTTTTTAAATTTATATATGACAGTGGAATACATTACAATTCCTATTACACATATAGAGCACAATTTTTCATATCTCTGGTTGTATACAGAGTGTATTCACACCAATTTGTATCTTCATACATGTATTTTGGATATTAATGTCCATCACAGTCCACCATCAATATCTGGCATGTTTTAGGGTTCAGTTTAGGTTTCAAAATTGAATAAATATGAATGAATTAAATGATTGCAAATAAAAGAGCTACTATACATACTTAAATTCTAGAATTATTTTATTTAAAAGAAAGTGTATTCAGTGACTAATAAAATCACAACCAATAATTTAAGACTCTACTAATTTAGATCCCAGAAACTCTTATGAAGGTACAAAAGCATACAAAGCCAATTCTTAAAGAATCGGGAAAGATCACCACCATGAAAATAAAGAATTCTACTGAACAAAATTTGACCAAAATAAACACACATAATGTCTAGAAATATAGATGACTTTTATGTCTAAATAGAATAAATGTTTATAGCAGCAAATAACCTTTGGTGGTTGTCTTTAATAGTGTCTTTTACAAAGTTAAATCCAAAACGTTTATGTGAAGGGTTTCCAATGAGTGAAACTGTGTTCCTAATAATTTTGAGAAAAATCAACATCTGCATAATAAATTTTGAATTCACCTAATACTATATTAACAATAGTTCAAAATAAAGTTGAATAAAACAGTTTTAGGTTCACAAAGAATGACTTAGCATAGCAGTAAGTCATACTTGTAACCAAAACCTATTATCCAGCACAAATATACTGAAATGGTCCATGTATGAATTAGGTCCACATTTTTTGTTCTTATATATCAGCTGAACATAGAAGATGCCTAATGAATAAATAAGAGTGGACTGATTGAAAGATAAGACCCTGGGGGACCTGTTTGTGTAACATACTTTCATCTTCAGGACTTCTAGCTCTAGCTATATACTTACGTAAATTACATCTCACAGTAAGGCACATGGATACTATAAGAGTCCAATATCAGACTAACTGTTATTTTAAAAATATTTACTATTTTCCTACTTCAGAAGGCATAAACTTCTCAAGAACCCTGAAGCTCTGCTTGGCATCTATTCTATTGAGATTTTCCAAAAAGTTTACATAGCCTGACAAAATGAATACAATTGAATTTGCAAGTTCAGAAGTCCATGTGCCAGAGAAGTTTAGATTACAATTTGGACCTCCCTTTCTATGAGTCCTACTCAAAATTGATATCCTTCTAAATCAAAAAATAAAGCATCAGAAAAATACTGCCAAATGCAGGATATGATATTTCCAAAATATAAAGAAAAAAACTAACATATGCTGTTACTTTTTTATTATAGCTATTGAAAGGTTTAGTAATTTTACTTTATTTATAATAGAAGGCCAAAGACAAAATTGGATCTCTAAAAATTTCATCCAATTGCTCATACACTATTTTTTTAAATATTTATGCTTTGATATACAAGTTTGTCATTTGCCTGTTACTAATCATTTAATAAGAAGCAAACAAAATTGATTAATTAAATACAATGAAATTAATTTTATGGGCTGAAGGATGTTCTGCATAACACAAAAATAATCAAAGTCTCTATGGGCTGTACTCTAACATGGAACAAAAGAGTTAGACTAGGCATGATCAAAAAAGTGAATTCATAGTATTATTCTCCTCTATGATTGTAATCATCTTTGATACTCTTTATTGATAGTTTGAGGGAAAAAATACATATTCAATGTGGCTTTGTTGATATCTTCCAGCAAAAAAGCTGCAAGGGGTCAATATTGGTTCCCTAGTAGTCCACTGTTATATTCTAAGAGCAATTTTTGGCAGAAATGGGGAAACCAAATATGGGACAACTTTCCTGAAATGTTCAGATTTCTGATGATGGAAGTAAACTCTGCAATTCTATCTGGAATGTGATATTCCTTCCAATTTACTATGATCTGTGTGAGGAGGATTTTTAAAGGTTTCCTCTTGATTTTTCCTACCATAATTGACTTTGTTAAAAAATGAGAGATTCAATAATTTGGGTACTACAATTCTCTTAAAGTCATCTACTCCACATAAAAACCAAGGAACTAGGTGGACCCTGAGTGAGGTCAGCTTAGATAAGGACTCTAAATACTATCTGGACTCTACTATCCCAAATCGAACTAGGAACCATATGACATTTGTGTCCTCTAATATTAGTGAACCCATAGAATCCATCTCTAGCAGTCCTTTAAAGGTGTGGGTATCTAGTATATTCCATTTTATGAGATTTAGATATCCTTTTCATAGTGGAATTCAACATTCTGATACTTGGATAAATGAAGAGAAATACTCTGATACAACTCTAAAAAAAGAAGGAACAACCTAGCAAAGTCATGTAGAGGTTTGTGTCTGAATACAGTGGGATAGCAAACTGGAACTCTAGGGAGCAGCTTAATGAACAAGTAAAATGGGTTTAGGTAGGTTTTCAAACTTGCTGTGGATTGGCTAATTTGAATAATTACAGAGTTTTCACAGTGTCCAGGGCAGAAGGGTTGCCCTTGTTGTTTGGAACATGGTCCTTGGATGATTAAATTGGGTGCATATTGACCCTAGGTTTTGAGAGCCTGGAATGTGTACTTACTGTTTTTTTTTTTTTGTTGTTGTTGTTGTTTTTGAAAAGCGTGACTGAGCAGCATTGGCAAAGGCAGCATTTGTAATTGTATATTTATATTTATACAGAGAGCATATAATTAAAGTAGTATTATAAAGGCTTGTCTCGAGAGATCTTTGTCTCCCTTTTATTCAATGAAATCTGCATTTAAGAAATTTGCACAATTGTTATATGACAAGTAAAACTAAAATAAATCTGAATTTTTTTTAAAAAAGTAACTGAGATCTGGAAACAGAGAAGAGGTTTGGCAGTACAAAATTCTGCTGATTTGGAGAAGGTCCTGGGGCAGAATATGAAAACTCCTACTACTCTAGTTAAAAGTGAAGATCTGCCGGCTATGAAGTAAATATAAGCTTTTATAGAAATATCTCCTGCAGTTTACACTAAAACCAGAACAGAATTAAAACAATGGCACATGATAAGAATGCTGTAAGTTTTTTGCTACAAGTTTTCCTAGGCTCATTTTAATGTGGGGCCAAAAATATTTTTTTTCAAAGAAATTGAACTGACAAGGTAAATTATTTGTCCATTATGGGATATTTGTTTCATTTCACATACTTGTTATGATGCAATTTTTACTTTCAAAATCCTTTCAAATCCCTACCCCTGGGCATAAGTGGCAATGTAGTAGATGGTTTCTTTGGTATACATATTTAAATTTCAAAGTGGTTGTCCTTCAAACTTTGTTAATACTACTTGTCTATCTTCTTCATTCATTCACAGATTGTAGTTTGTGTTATTGTTAAAAGCCAACAGGGTTTGGAAGGCCAGGTTTCTCTCCATTAAGTGCTACAGGCATTGGTGGGGAAGGAGTCAGGAGGATTGAGTGAATTCATATGAAAGATTTCTTCAGTTCTTGAAGAAATAGGAAGCTATGTTCCTTTACAAAACATGTGTCAAAATAGGAAATATAAAATGTTCATGAAAACAAAACTCTTTTAAAATCCTTAACAATTATAACCTTTTCACACTACCTGACATGAAAGATGTTCAAATAGTGCTTCCTGTGTGAATAAATGAACATTATGCAGCATTCCTTATATTCTTATCTAACTTTATCTTTAAATATTCAATTTTTACATACCTTTGCAAACTGCACTATTAACTATTTACTGAGGAGCATCTTAGTTCTGAAACTTTATTCCTCAATGTCCACTGTTCTTTATCATATTCATTTTCTTCTTGTTGAAAACTTCCTCATTTCTGAAAGTTTGGCTCCCTTTCCTATAATAAGCCTACAACATTTACTATAGTCTTTTTTATAGAGATGTCATGCCTTTAATTCTATCCATTTCCAGCTGTATTACATGTATTAAATATCACCCATTTACCTGTTTTAATGTTTTATTGCTGATTTTTGGTGAGGCTCTGTTTTGGAGAAACTATAGATTGTTTAAAATTTATATTTACTAAAGTAGTGGTGATAATACATTTAGAAAATATTTTGAAATTTAAAAATATTGAATATGGTGAGCAATTTCTATGAAACAAAACATTTGTTATACATTAAAGAATTAATGGTGAAGAAGACATATTCAGTCATTGTTGTTGTGATGCTAATGAGGTAGGCATATGTTACAAATCTAATTACCCAATTGCAAGGTTATGAAAATGTATAAACATAAACACAGGACACCTTTCCTAACTAAATGAATGCCAGAAAAGTAAGTACAAATTGGCAATTAAAGATTTTCTTTTGGGAGTTATTTTGTTTTATGTTAGACAGTGATGGCTTGGAATGTGATAATAGCATTTGGGAAGATGGAGCTTCAGGCCTTGAAGAATGTATAGAAGAATTTTTGTTTAGAGCACCATGAGTTAAAGACAGCCAGGGAGAAGCTAAAGAGGTAGTCACTATAAAAAACTTGAAAATCTTAAGACCAAAAAAGAAAATAATCCAATGAATAAATGGGCCAAGGAACTGAACAGACACTTCTCAGAAGATGATATACAATCAATCAACAAATATATGAAAAAATGTTCAGCATCGCTAGCAATTAGAGAAATGCACATTAAAACTACTCTAAGATTTCATCTCACTCCAGTCAGAATGGTAGCTATTAAGAACACAAACAACAATAAATGTTGGCAAGGATTCAGAGGGAAAGATACACTCATACATTGCTGGTGGGACTGCAAATTGGTGCAGCCAACATGGAAAGCAGAGCAGTATGGAGATTCCTTGGAAAACTTGGAATGGCACCACCATTTGACCCCTATCCCATTCCTCAGGTTATACTCAAAGGACTTAAACATAGCAAAACATAGGGACACAACCACATCAATATTTATAGCAGAACAATTCACAATAGCTGAATTGTGGAACCAAGCTAGATGCCCTTCAGTAGATGAGTAAATAAAGAAACTGTGGTATATATACACAATGGACATTACTCAGCATTAAAAGAGAATAAAATCATGGCATTTGCAGGTAAATGGATGAAGCTGGAGAATATTACGCTAGGTGAAGTAAGTCAATCTCAAAAATCCAAATTTTGAATGTTTTCTCTGATATGAGGATACTGATCCATAATGGGAATGTGGGCATTGGGAGGGGAAGCATGGAAGGAATGGAGGAACTTTAGATAGGGCAATGGGGAGGGAGGGGTAAGGAGGGGGCAGGGGAGTAGGAAAGAAGGTGAAATGAGATGGACATCATTACCCAAGTACATGTATGAAGACACAAATGGTGTGACTCTACTTTGTATACAACCAGAGACATAAAAAAATTGTTCTCTGTATTTGTACTGTGAATTGAAATGCATTCTGTTGTTATATATAACAAATTAGAATAAATAAATACATTTTTAAAACAAGAGGTCAGACACTCTAATGTGTAAAGAATTTTGGATGGTACAAAAATTTCTCATTCTACAAAATTTTGTTTTATATTTATCTATAAATGTTTTTCTAATAAAAAAGTTAGAAAAAGTGTTTATAATTGAAACAAAGAAATCAATCAACTAATTTTATACAATAAAATAATGTGTGGTTATTAATGTTGTTTATAAAATACTGAATATCCTAGAAGAGTTGTTATATTATTCAGTTGAAAAATAAATGCAGAAGTATTTATACTATCTATATAAACCTAGCTACATAAAAATCATACATGTATAGAGGAAATATATATATATACATATTTTTCATAGGAAACAATAAATAGAACAACAAAAGAAGCACACTTTTTTGTTTTATTTTTAATATTATTCTATAAAGAGTTGTGTTTTCTCAGCTTAGTAGCAAAAATGATATATTTATACATTATTTGTTAAAAGAAAGCCTTCTACATGTTTGTTAATATTTTATCAAAGTATTTTGGAATATGGCATTCACCATATTTCCTATGTAATTAAGAAATCATGTTGATCATTGAGGTCCCTGGCTTATAAGAATGGTTTACTTTGCTAGAGTACATAATTAATTTACAATAGTTCATTAAAATTGTAAAAATGAATAAAGTAATTTCAAGAGGGCAATGAAGTTTGGCAAAAGCACATTGTGTTAGTCTTTTTTTCATCACTATGACCAAAATATCTAACAAGACCAGCTTAAAGAAATAAAAGTTTTATTGTGGCTTAACAGTTTCAGATGTTCAGCTCTTAACTGGCTAACTCCATTGCTCTAGGCCTGAGATGAGGTAGAACACTGTGGTGGAAGAGCATGGCTGTGGAAAACTGCTCAGTTCAGGGTAGTTGGGAAGCAGAAAGTGAGAAAGAGGAAGGAATCAGGGGCAGATGTAGCAGAAGGTCATATCCCAAATGACCTAATTCCTCTAGCCAGGACCTACTTGCCTACAATTTTCACCTTGTAGTCCATTCAAATTATTAACTCATCAAATGGATTAATCCACTGATGAGGTTACAGTTCTCATAATCCAGTCTTTTCACCACTGGACATTGTAACATGCCTAACACCTGAACACTTTGGGAGACATTTTTAGATCCAAACCCCACATACATTCAGTAAATATGATCTAAAGAACATTAAAATGTTAAAGAATCTCAAAGGGAGTCAAAGATTCTTACGTTGTTCATTTTGAACAAGAATTTAAGACATACAGTGATTAAGTGATTTATGCAAATCATAGTGTGTGTGAGGAATAAGCCACACCTAGAAACACCAGGTCTGTGTATATTTAAGGGCCCTAATTTATTTGGTTGACATACCAGAACTGCAATGAGGCTGCATGTGTGAATTTTGCTCTGAATAATCATTTTATTTGCTGTTTCAGATTATGATTTGTCTAAAAAATTAGTAAATGTTTTTTCCTTATTTTCTCCTATATATTTTCTTTAATGCCAGTCTGATTCTACCAGTAGAATATTCTTCCACAAAATAAACTTATAAAAAGTATTTGTTGCTGGCCTCACTCATAAGTCCCATTATTTTAGAAATAAAGAACATCCACATGTGAACTATGGTTCAGAAAAAGCATCAGATATCTTGGCTATCTTCATTATCAGTACATGTCATTGAGACTGAATCAGTCTGGAGGCCATCTACATCAATGGTGAAGACAGATTAAAGAAGCACATACAGTCATGCTTCAAATGTACTTACTTTGTATATGTGGTTATGTCATTAGACAAAATATCTTAGCCTTTTAAAAACTGATAAACATTATCTTTTAAATGTACATGTTTTTTTTTCCAGAAATGCGTAATCTTTTCATTGTTCTAGTACTATATAGAAATTTTGTCCTTTTTTAGTGGAACATCAAAGGCTGAGGAAACATTTAAGCAAATTTTTTGTTGTTGTTGTTAAGCTTGGGGATGGGCAGTTTAAATTCACATCCCTTTCCTGATGGCATGCAATCAGGTCTTCTCCAGTTTATGATGTTTTGCTTGTTTCTATGCCTCCACAAACATGTAAAAGCCATGGAACCACAGCTCTACAAGAAATTCTGGAGACAAGAATGAGAATTAAGAGTAAAAAGGGGAAACAGAGAAAGGGGAAGAGTAAGTGTACACATGGTTCTAGGGCACATAAACTCTTTCAGCATTGTGAACATCATCATAGAGAATAATATGGGAGGATGAAAAAAGTTCAGTTTCAACATGTGCGTATTACTAATGATTAATTGTAAAGTTTACCTTCTAATACAATTCATTAGGTCAGTGTATGCCTTTAAACAAAGAAACTTAGGTATTTAAACCAAATATTTTGAAATGACATTCATTATTCCTTTTGTTCCTCAACAATCCTGGTTTAAAGAGAACATTTCCTCTTTTCACTAAATGACTAAAAGGCAGGGAAGGGGGCAGAAAAATACATTAGGAAAAAATTGGGCCTTTAAAAGGTATTACCAACATGAATATATCGTTTCTCTATGGAGTTATGTAACCGTCACAGGTCTCAGCATCCTGTGAGAGTATTATATTTATATTTTATTCTTTTGCAAATAAGTTATATTGTGCATTTACCGACCTTGTCAGAAAATACACATTTCCGTATATGAAGCTCCCTTATCCCCAACTCATTCTGGAGACTAGGGTTATTCAGTCCACTGAGATGTGCCCTTTTCCAAAGTCATAAAGATGTGAACTGATAGGACAAATACTGTTGGTTACTAGTACTGGTACATAACCTTGTTATTAAAAATTAGTTTTAGCATTTTTTGGAAGAGTAAATAATGTCCAATTAAGACTTCATTTTAGCCATAGCCCCCCACTGCTGAATTCAACCTAAAATAAAATGTGACTTTTGTTTGTTTGATTGATTTTGCTGGGCCTAGATTATCATTCCAAAATGTTGTTTCCATAAGAGAGACTTTTTGGCAATGATTCTCTCTTTGTGTATGTGGGTGTGTTTTTCCCCCAAGTGCATCTAATGATATTGTCCATTGAAAAGAAAATTATTGTATGGTTTTACTTTCTATAAGGGAATTCTTGTCCCCTTGTTTATTTCACCTTGTATCATTAATAAATGCATTTGGGGGATGCTTCTCATAATGTAGCTGTTCACTAGAAAACAACTCTGATATGAGTGTTTGAAGAAGCAATATTGTTGGGACATATCTCTGTCTGTGTTCCTTTTCCCTCATCAATATACATGAATAAAAATCCTTTGAACATTCAGGACTAATGGGATATAACAATAAAATTTAAATTTTGACCCTTAGAGTTTCCCTTTTAACTCATAAGATGAAAAATGAAAATAAATCTTCCTCTTCCTCTGTACAGAGCTTGAGTAGAACTCATACCTTTGCTGGCATTTTTTAGTTAACCAAAATGCTTATGGTCCCAGTAAATCAACAAGCACATAGTCAATTTAGTAATTAAAACTCTAGTTCAATATCTTTAATCTGTCCTTTACTCATTGGTCAATAATACTTTTTCTTCCCTCCCCTCATCAGGTTTGTGGGAACTAGACTTTACTGATGTGAGATTGTTTTTCCATTTTTCACTGACTGCTGCCATTACATGCTGATTATTACATCCACCTGTTCTAGAGGAAAGAAAGAGGAAAGGTGAGGTAGTTAAGAAAGTTTGAAATAGGTTTAACATTGACTCTTTTTCTTGGGTGATGTTGGGCACATCCCTATTGAGGGTGCTGCCTCTGCTTTGGGTAACTGATTCCTGTGTATTTCTAGCACTGATCTCCAGAGACTTTGCTGTGGTAAATTGTGTAGGAGTGGGGGCAACTTGATGCCAGCAGAAGCTTCAGTATTAAAATTGCACAACATTAACATATTTTTACATGCATGCACACACTCTTGTGTACACATACATTATCAGTAATAAATGCATTTGGGGAGTTCTTCTCATAATGTAGAATCTTATCTGAGTGGTTATATTATAGGTTAATTATAGGTTATAGATTCTTAAAGTCATAGAAACACTGTCATATTTTTGAAATTCTACCTGACTAGACTTTCTGTTGCATAGCTGTCTTCTAAAGGAAACAGATATAAAGGAAATGGTTACTTTATTTAGATTTTAATTTAGTCTTTTTTGATCCCACATTACCCCAATTTGATAAGGGCCACAAGTTCCAGTACTTCTTTTTTGTTTATTTTTAACAGGAGCACAGATTTCACCTCACTCAAAATTGCATAAAACATACTGTAATGTTAAAACAAACTTTGGTGAATGACAAAAATAAAGTGAAATATATATCAGTGTCAAGGCTAAGATATTTTCTTCAAGTGCCATTCTTTCCCTGCTTCCCCAAGGATCTATGATAACTCTCAATACTTGGTGTCTAAGAGGGATTAGAGAGAACATACAGAGAATATTTACATATATGCACAGATTCATCTAGGAAAATACATGTTTTAAGTTCAAGGATGAAAACTATTCCAGTCCTTTCTCTCCTCACATGGGTCCTCCCATTCAGTGACTCTTAATCCTAACTACACATTGGGATAATGTGAGAGATTTTATAAATTTCTGAGGTTCAGGCTCCATGACAGGTTTGGATTTAATTATGCTGAGGCAGAGCCCTAGCACAAATTTTTAGGAGCTCCATATGTGATTACATTGTGTATCCAAAGTAGGAACCACCATGATGGCCAATCTTCTTGGTTACTGGTTTTATTATCACTCAGCATTTGAAGCATCTGCTTCATAATGAGTATCATTTCTTTTTATCAAATAATACTGAAGTTATGTTTCTCAAAAGTTTCAAATTAATGGGAATATCATCTGTCTATCTATCTATCTGTCTATCTATCTATCTATCTATCTATCTATCTATCTATCCTTCAGCCATCATCACCTTACAAAACAGAGAGGGGATGGATGTTGGACAAGCTGTGTGATTACAATAGTTAACAATTATAAAAAGTCTGAACTCAAGCCATTATTCCATCTTATCCTCATTCTTGTGTTTATTAGGTTAATCTCTTTCCATATATTTATGGACTGGATTGAATCTCTCTAAATTCTTATGGCAATGGCCTCTCCTTTAGTTCCTCAGAATGTGATATATTTTGAGATAAGTTCTTTAAAAAAATATTGAAAGTTCAATGAGGTCTGGGTAGGCTCTAACACAACTATTATTCTTATGAAAACAAAGGGACATTACAACACAGACATTTACAGGGAAACACCGTATGAAAGCACTGGAAGAAGGCAGCCATCTCTAAGCCAAGAACATCACAAGATGAGACCTATCCCAACAATACCTTGATATTTACTTCTACCATCCAGAATTGTGCAAAAAGAAATTTCTGTTGATTAAAATATACTGTACAGTCACTGACAGATAATTACCTGTCATCCTCAAGACGACTGCTTAAAAATTTAAATAAAATTTTATTTTGAGACAGATGCAGTAGCACACACTTATAATTCCAGTGGCTTGGGTGGATGAGACAAAAGGATTATGAGTTCAAAGCTAGCCTCAGAAATTAAGCAAGCCCCTAAGCAACTCAGCAAGAGCCTATCTCAAAATAAATAGTAAAAAGGGATGTGGCTCAATGATTAAGACCTCTTTGGTTTAATCACTAGTACCAAATATATATGTATATGCAATATATAAATTTGGCTGTATACATTACAAGTACATACTGTGTATCTGAGTTTTTAGAACATATGACCTTTATGGAGGTTTGCCTTAAAAGCTATGCATTGCTCTGTCAGATCTTGAGTACATTGAGTGAAAAAAGATCATGTGTGTATATTGGGTGGTATGTGAACATTTTGAAACTATATGAAAACTCCACACATGAATTACATTTGAGTATGTGCTTTTATTGAAAAGGTCTATATTTTTCTTCCATTGTCAGGTTGATGGATTCCAAAACTTTATAAACTATAGATTATACATTTTTAGGTCTTATATTTTATATCAATCTAGGTCAATAGTAACTAGTGCTATAAAGCATATTATCTTGAGTCTTCCTGAGATTTTTGTCCTCCACTTTCACTGAAGATTGCTGCCTTAAAAGCAAAAAAAACAAAACAACAAAAAAAAAAACCGCACAACAAAGCAAAATGCAACAGTAAAATCTTTTTGAAAGCCTTTTTTTTTTTTTTTTTTTTTTTTTTTACCTTCAGGGAGTATTGGGAAGAACACTGCCCACTACAACTGATGCTCTTATGATAGTTCCTCTATGAAGAATGACTTGAGAACTTTATGTGGCAAACATTTGTTGCTTCTTGCAGATGAGACACTTTTTTTTTACATAAAAGGGTTTTTTTTTTTTGGTAAATTATACATTTTTTTTATTTAGAGCCAAAATTTTAAAGGGTAGAAATTTTCAAGAAACATGTATAAAGTAAAAAGTGCAAGTATTTACAATAATAAGAAGTAACAACTGAGTAATGCTTTAAGAAAATGTTAAGAATGGCATTCTCAGAGTAGATTCTATTTAAATTGAGGCCTGAATATCACGAGAGAGGCAGATACAAAAAGTTTTGAAAAAAATTAAGACAAATGGAAATAATAGTGTGAAGTCACAAGAATGGAAAGTCTGGCATATCAAGGACAGGTTAGAAGAGAATGCATGGAGTTTAGGGGGAAGGGGGAAGAGTAACAGAAGATAAAATCTCAGAAGTCAATTGAGTGAATCAGATTTGACATTGTCAAACTTGGTAAATAGTTTGGAAATTTTTGTGAATGGAATGGGAAGCCAAAGGAGGATTTTCAGCAGAAAGCATGATCCAATTTCTACATTTTAAGAACACATTGACTTCCTTGTGAATAACAGATTTTATAGAAGCAAGAAGAGGAAAGAGACTTTGATAGCTCATCTTCTTTTAGTGCTAATAATCCATTGTTTGGATGGACCAGTTTATTTATCTATTCACCTACTGAATGATATTTTGGGTAAGTTTAAGTTTTACCAATTACCTACACATCCATGTGCAGATATCTGTGTGGACATAACTTTTCAGTTAATTTAGGTAAATATCAATGAGTGCTATTGTTTTCATTTTTTAAAAAAATGATAATTTTTTGAGAACAATCTTACTTGTTTCTACCACCCAGGAAATACATTGTGTTCATGAAAAAGATAATTTTTCATGTCAGTTATTAAAGACATTACCAATAAAACTTATTTTTATTTTAAATTTATTTTTCTCCTTTAATTTTAAGTCAAAAACTTTATGAAACTAAAGCTGGTTTTACTCTTCTGCTATCACTAACTATATCCATTTTTCAGAAGTTTAAAATGAAAATGAATAAAAATAAGGATCTTTTTGACATTTTCAAAACATAAAACTCAAGGGGACCTTCTGGCTAGATCTAAGGATTTTGGAAAATTACTTTTGGCAAAATGGAAAAAATGGAACCCCAGCTGAAAAGAGATAAAGGGTACTGAGAATCATTGTTCTTAGACAAATCAAGAAAAATTTCTCCAAAATGTAAACTAATTCAGAAAGAATTTTCGTGATGATAAATTTATTTTCCTTGTACTTTTTAGCAAATAAAAAGTACTAGAAAATATTTTTATAACAACTTCACAAGAAAAAGTTTTTATCTGTGAAAACTGATACATTATCTCCTTATTAACAATGAGACACATATAAGAAAGTCTTAATTTTTTTTCATTTTCACTTTGAGTACAAGAATAATCAAAGCCTAATTTGGACCACATATGTAGAAAATGCATGCAACATTACTTTAATACAAATATAAAAAAAATTCTCTCAAGAAATTGTTCTTTGATTCATATTATTTTCTGAACATCCTTCATTTCAATTAATGTTTTAGTATTTTGCCTTATGTGGTTTTGTTTTATTGTAGTCTACATAGTTTGAAAAATAAGATGGGTTATAAACAGATAAGTTTCATCAAGTAATATAATCCTTTTTAACCTTTCATAAGGTGGTACATTTGAGGACTGCTCGTATAGGCATCCCTCCCTATTGGTGACTCTACTTTGTAATTCACTGAAAAAGATGGTTACACAGCAGCCCTTTTCAACTATATCTTCAGAAATATAATAGGGGGCTGAAAGGGTTTCTATCTCTTTGTCAATTTCACCCAGTCTAAATACATATCAGGATAAGATGAAGGCTTAAAATTTTATTTTACTGAGGGTCCATCTGTACCACAACACAGAATAGAACAAAGTAAGAAGAGAGATTTTTTTCAAGCTTGATAGTTCCTTTCTGTTAAACAGTGGTATAGATCTACCTCTTAAAAAATAAGAGTGATCCATGTGGGAACTTTTTTTTGTTGTTGTTCAGTCCTCGTTTTTTTTTTCCTTTTTCTCTCATGCGAGGAGAAATAAAGTAACTTCCTTGATTCTATTTTGACTCTTCAGAAGTAATAACTAACAATTACTGTGCTAAGCAATTTTTAACCTTAATTATACTCAAGATGAACAGTTTAAAACATCAATTGCTATTCTAGCCATCAACACAGTGGATAAATATATCCACTTTGGTAGGTGGGTTATATCCCTTCTATAACTGAAATAATTTATATGTCATATTATTTTAGCCAGTGATGTGGGAGCATTCAACACAAGTTAAACAGCAAATTATGCTTTTTCATTTGAGCATTGCTTTGGACATATCACTATCTAGCCCCCCAGAATTGTTAAGCTCAAAATTATACACTTGCTTCAAATAGTCTGGCTGTATCTGTTGTTTCCAAAATGAAGACAAATCCGTTCACCTGGCTTAACAAGACTAACTTTAATCATTTTTATCATGCTTATTCTTCCTGTCTTAACCCTTAGTAATTTATATGTTACAGGTGATAGACTATGACTACTTCCAAATACCTTCTGTTGCCTAAAGGACCAAGTTGTATCTCAGGTTTACTCTTTAGAAATGTACTCAGCTTGGGCTATTAATTTCCTGTTCATGAGGTCTCAGTCAGTCAACTCTTACATGAGGATCCTTCACCCAAAGTCTGAAATAGGCATCCAACCTTTATGCATATTTCTATAATAGAACAATGCACTATATTTCAAAAGTACTTTATTTAATCATATTTTCACTTTTACCATGATTTGAGTGGTAAAAATGTTTGGTTTACTGTTGTTTCTCACAATATCCAGCAACCAGAAAAAAAATGTTTATTAGAGAAAACTAGATCAACAAATATCTTCATGAAAAGTTATTGAGCTCAAAAAATATTGAGCAAAATACATATGCAGAACAGAATTGAGTAGATACAGTAGCGGCTAGGATTTGTATCTAGAATGTTCTCCCAAATCTCATGTGTTCAAGATTTGGACCACAATTCACCAATGTTCAGTGGTGGGGATTAGGGAAGTGATTGGAAGTGATGACTCCAACCTCATCAGTGAATTAATCAATTCTTAGCTGAATGAGCTACTGGTGGAAACCGGTGGGGCACCATTGGAGGAACTGGGTCACTAGGGCATGCTCTTGGGGACTATATCATGTCCCTGTCCCTTTTTTTTTTTTTTCCTTTCTCTGCTTCTTGGCTTTCATGAACAGCTTTCCTCTGATATGCCCTTCTACCATGAAGTTCTGCCTCACCTCAGATCAGTGAAACTGACCAACTGTCAGTGGAAACTTCTGAAACCCTGAGCCAAACTAAATCTTTCTTCTTCCTCTAAGTTGCTTATATGAGGTATTTTGGTCATAACAATGAAAAGCTAACACAATAATCAGTATCAGACATATTGCTAAAGAAAATAGATGTATGATTTCATAAAATAGCTATTTCTAACCAATGGCCCCTTTCCTCTCTCAGGCTGAAATTTGTTCCTATTTTTATTGTTTAAGTTTCTTTCACTCTAAAAATCTATATAACTCATTTAAATAAAAAATATTTTCAGCACCCAAATTCCTAAAGAATGATTAAGATGATTATTTATTTGCTTTACTCCTGTTATTTTCTAATAATAAAGGGACTAAGAAACCTAAAATTTCTTGGTACTATGGTGTATGCTAAAATCTATAATAATTTCAAGAAGAAATATTAGGAAGATGTCTTGTGTTTTTATGATACATATATGTTAAAGATATTAAATATTTAGTGTTGAAAAGGTCTGTTTCAGTGTTCTTGCTGGCATATTTTTCTACTTAAGAAAATATATGTAAATATAGATTCTCCATGTGTGGAACAAAATATAACTTATTTTATCACAAAATGGGTCTTTATAAAGATTATCCAAATTCATAACATGTTTATTTAACCTAATAAATTTACTCTTAAGAAAAATAATAATCACCATTAAATTTCTAACAAGAATTATTTGACATCAGCCACCAGTTCAATTTTGGTGTGCAAGAGTGAGCATGGGCAGGAGAAAAAGTGAACTAAGAACATTTCAAGGCACATAACAATTTTGTAGGAGGATGACTAATTGAATCTTCTGACTGGGAATTTTGAGAAGCAGAGGAAGGCAGCATGTTGTCAGGTACGTACCTAACAAATTTCCAAGGGTAATACAAGCTCAGCCATGACTGATAATTTTCAATATCTACTAAAGTAAACCACTGAAAAGTAGATTGTAAATTTACCAAATGAAAAGACTTCAGTATATATATCTTCTACTTCCTGACCTACACCCAGACAATTCCAAAATTACTGAATCAGCCACCCCATCTTAAGGAGCAGTTAAGTTGTATTCAGTGTGTCCACTCACACAATGGGCTAATTAGTTGAAATATAATTCTATTTCTATCAAAGGAAATGAAGAACAGAAATGACCTCTTCCTTTCTTAATATTTTAATTCAAAACTTTTTTCTTCTTCTTCCAGATTTGTGAACTATTCTAGGCTAGTGAGAATTCTAAAAAGAAAAGTCCTTTGACAGATTAGGCTTTTTTGACCTTCAATCAAGCAGCTTTATTTTCAGATAAGTCTTCTTAAAATATCAAAATTACTCTGAACAAGTATTTTGATTGAATGTTTTATAATGTATTATCATATTCTATATTAGGATATAATTCTAACTCCTCTTTGAACTTGTTTAGTTTTCTCACATGTGGATAAGACCTCTAGATTATCAAATCAAAATGTTCCTGATGAACAAGACAATGGGCAAAATTTTTTTTGTGATAGTGTGCTATTAAAAATTTACAAATCTGCTACAGGGCATCAGCAGAAACTGAAAGATTCCTTCTCACCATAGATAGCAGAGTTGTCAAAATGCAGCATTACAATTTCCCTTTTCTACTTTAAATGAAGAACTTCTACCCAGATTTTTAGCCCTCACACTCCACATCAATGATGCTCTCAAGGATTCAGGTAACTTCCACTTTGCTTTTACCAATGATCAAATATTAACCTACACTTATTTGACTGGTCACCCATATTTGGACCAGAATTCCAGGCTCAAATATCCAAATGCTTACTATTATTGAAAATTTCTATTGGAAATAGAATAGGAATTGGGAACATAAAATATTTAAAATGCCTTTTGATCTTTCACTCCCAAATCTGATTATCCAGTAGATTTTTTCCCAAATCAGTTTATTGTAATCTTACTTGTCCAATTCATCATGCAAAAAGCCTTGTCATTCTTAACTGACCTCTTTCTCTCCCTTTCCTGTATCAAAAACTCCGTTGATGTTGTTATTTTAAAATATCCAGAATTTTCTCACTTCACATCCTTTCAAGATTATTGAGGGAAAAAAATGTAAGATTCTTCCATTGAACCACTGTTGAGATTTTTGGAAAAAGATGTGGGAACTATGAAGGAACTACACTGGCTAGAGGTTAGTCAGATCATTCCTATTATGGTGTGACCTGTCAGAAAAAATAATAAGCAAAGACTGCATGGAGAAACATATTATGAACTCCTACTGAGGCCAAAGAACATGACTAATGGGATAATTTAAGTGAAGATAAATAAAAGAAATAAATATTTAAGGTCACAGTTATTTTTTTTAGAGGTAGTAAAAGTCTAGATGATGAACAGTTCTTTCAAATATCTATATCAATAGGTGACAGAATGGAGCTGAAGTGGAGTGCAAGGAAAGATCATATAAAAAATATTATAATGCTGTAAATTTACTTGTTGTATAGATAATAGCTGTAGATATTGAGATAATTCAAGATATTCCCAGACTTCATTGGAGATATTTTGTAAGTATGGAGTGTCAAAGTTTAATAAAGGTATGAAAAGGTAAGAAGTTAGTAGATATTTTGAATGACATAAAATGGCTATTTGAAGGAAGAAGCACTTGACAATTGCCTTGAAGGAGGCATAAGGATATATGAATTAGACCAAAAACTCAGCATTTTTTCCTTTAGAACAAATATTTTTCTGCCTTTTCATTCAGGGGGAGAAGGAGGCAGCATGGACATCATCATATAGCATTCATATTATGTGTTCTTCATTTATGCTATGGACCTTGATATGTGTAAGATGATATATGGTTCAGAGCACCTTGCCCAAAGAATGAGAACTAAAGGAAAAAGGAGGTGCCAGAAATGTTTTACAAGCATTAATAAGAAACAGGTTCAATGCAGAAATTTGTGTGTGTATTTAGGATAATATTAATAAAGTAGATATTTAAAATCTAATAGAAGTACAACAAGAGAATGCCAGACTTTATGACCTGTAGATGGTGGGAGAATGATAGGAAATCAATAACAAACAGGAATTTAACCATGGATTAGGGCAATGTTGATCAGTGTACAATGTTTTGGATTGGATGAAGAAATAGGAAAGGATAGATGAAACACAGAATGGTATGTGAGTGAAAATCTAAGTTGTCAGAACCTAAAATAACATATGGGTTTTTAAATATGGATGGTAATTTAAAGTGCACCATCATGACATGAAAACAAATAAGTTGTATTCAAATTTTTCAACAGAGTTTGATAAATAATATTGATATGACTCAACTGTAGCAGAGTATTATGAAGAATCATGCCCTTAAGTATATGTTAAGGTCACTGCACAAAGGAGTTAGACTCTGTGACCCTAGTAGTAAAATAAGCCCTGAATTCAATGTTTGAGATAATGGTCTTGCTTAAATTTGGATATACATCAAAGGAAACCCAACCAAGATCCTATTATACTCTGAGATAGTGGATACTGTACTCTGAAAAACAGTGGATTATCAACTTTTCACCTAATGACAAAAGGTGTAGCAGTTTGACAAGTGGTGTTATGGTTTAGATATTAGATCTTCCCCAAAGCACATTTGTAAGACAGTACAAGAAAATTTAGAGATGAAATTATAGGGTTAAGAGAATCTTAACCTAATCAATGTATTAATTTACTGATATGGATTAACTGGGTATGAACTGATGTTATATTGGGTGAGGATGAAGAAGACAGGTCACTGGGAACATGCCTTTGTGGTTTATGTTTTGTCTCTGGTGAGTGAGACTACACTTCCTAACTGCAATGCCATGATATTCTGCCTCATCATGGGCACAGAGCAATGGAGTCAGCTGTTTGTGGACTGAGACCTCTGGAACTGTGAACCCCAAATAAACTGTACTCCTCTAATGGTTCCTGTCAGGTCTTTTAGTCACAGTGGCAAAAATCTAACTAAAACAGCAATTGGAACCAAGAAGTGGAGTCATTTTGACTAACATGGCCATTTGGTTCAGAATCCTTTGGAGCTGATATTAAAGGGAGGAATTTTGAAAAGTTTAGAGATACAAGCTGGAAAAGCTCTAGATTGTACTAAGCAAAGTCTAATGAGCAATTCTGGTAGGGTTCAGAATACTAGAAGGCTGAGAGGACTACAGTCAGTAAAACTTGGCTCATGAGGTTTTAGATGAGAAGGTGGACTCTATTAGAAACTGGACTAGAGTCCATTATGGTGAAGAAGTTGTCTCACATTTTGCCCATATCCTGAAATTTTCTGTGAGGTGCTGAGTTTAAAAGTGATGGCCTAATTAATCAGGCAAAGGAAATTTCAAGGCAGTGTGGCACTTGGGCACTGGCATAGCTATTGCTGGCAACTATTATCCAGGTTTATGGTTACAATCAGAAACAGAAAGATTTGAAAAACCACTTGCAGTTTGGTCAGAAATGTATGAGTAAAACTATGGTTAAAGAGGGTAGGGTTGTTAAAAAGAGATTGCAACTATTAAGGAATTCTAAATACTTTACTCGGGGACAATAGGAAAATGGTTTGTGAGCATCTCACAAACTGGAAAGACAACACCTCTCTCAGGCTCAAAGGTTTAAAAGCAAAAATTCCTTTGAGAAGAGACCATGGGGATACCCTGCTTTCACAGAGGGCCTAGAAAGTTTTTTCACAATGCTCAGCCACCAGGCACTCAGAGGCTACTGCAGTGGGGTCCCAGAAGGCTTAACTATTGCTTGATATGGCAGCAGACCTAGGCATCAACCAAGTGGTGAGAGTTCTGCAGGATGATAGAGTCAGGGCATCATGGAGGTTTCCACCAAGATTTCAAAGGAAAGAATTGGAGGAAAGGAAGTGACACAGGGTCACAGTCACCAAAGACTACCCTGAGAGAGTCATGCCTGAAGAAGCCAATAATGCAATGTAGAACCAGTAGTAATCCAATGTAGATGCCAGTACCATGGTACATCTGCAGAGGAAAGCTGCAATAATAATGGAAGAGAGAGGACATGTGGACTGCAAACAGCAAGACCACAGGGGCAGTGCTGCATTCACTCTTTGGATAGGACATCACAATGCATGTGCCACAGATGCTGGATGTGGAGCCATAGGACTTGTTTAATCAGCTGGATTTTAGTCTTGTTTTGGTCTTATTCCTTCTTTCTATGCCCCTATTTCTCCCCTTTGGAATGGAAATGTTTACTTTGTGCTGTTATATATTGGATATATGTTAGTGCAATATAAGTGTTTGTTGAATTGAGCAATGATGATAAGCTTTGAATCTTTCATCTAAATCTTCAGAAACATTTATTTACTTTGTATCCTGTGGCCTTGGGATGCAAATACTTCATAAGTTTCAGTTTTGAATTGTGGGTTATCTATGAGAATAGTTGTGTGTTTGTGTCTGTTTTGGTTCCTTAGATTTGATTTTCCTATGATTTTAAGTTTAATACCAAATTTTTATCTCATTGTTTAAAATAATATGTCAGAGACTATATTCACATATCTGAGATCCCTAACTGAATTCAATAGTCAGAAAGAATTAGTATCTATGACAAAATTTTATAAACTATCATTTTAAATTGCCTAAAATTCTATATTGATGCTCTGCTGAATATAATGAGTTTATATTCAGAATAATTTTAAAATTTAGATTGGTCACCAATAAGCTAATGATTATAAAGCTATAAAGGGGATCTATTTTGAATATTTTTATATATTTTGTCTTATATTGAATGCAAAATCAAAAATTTAACTTTTCCCTTGAGAACAGATGTGAAAACTAATTTTATTAAGTATAATTACCATCTTGTACAATAGACCCCTGAAAGTTATAATTAATACTATATTGTATTTTTTGAAAATGCTGCAGTGGATATAAAGTCCTCTTACTAGAAAACATAACTTGTGAAGTAATGCATATATTAATTAGATAGGTTGACTCATTCTACAACATATATATTTATGTACACAGATAACTTCAAAATGTCATGTTAAACATGGTGAATACATAATTTTTTTGTATTAATTAAACTAATTTTATTAATTAAAGTTAGCAAATAGTAATTAGAGTTTCACTATGAGTTTTATATAAAGGTAACCAATGTTTCTTATATAAGATAAAAGAGAAGTCTAAAGCATAGATTGTATGTCCTTCAACCAAAAGCATAAAGTCAGTTAGAACCCCAATGCGTCAATTTTCTGTGCAGTGCACCATGGTTTAGTTCTATAATTCTCATTATAGCTAATTGGCATCAGGCAGTTAAACTTGCTATACTACACTAAAAATGAAACAAGTACAATAGCAAGCTGTGCATATACTTCAAATATGTTTAATATCCTGTTGCTGTACTTAAGTTTTACTCACTAGGGAGGTTGCTTTCTTCTAAATAGTCAGAAAGAAGAAAATAACATTGAAAATTCTGATTTGAAGAGCAAATGCCAGCAGAGAAACATAGTTAGGCTATGTGGACAAAGGACTTACTGTCTTCACACACTAGTCACTTAAATAAAAATGCTACATATTTTTTTTTCTCTTACTTTATAAAAAATTACCAGAAAACTCAACAGTTTAACAACAAACAGTTATTTTCTCAGCTTTCATGAGTTGGAAGTGCAGGCATGATTTTGCTAGGTCTGTTACCTAGGGTCTCACAGTCTCACAAGGTTGAAAGTGAGGTTTTGGCCAAACTATAATTTCATCTGGAGGCCTAATGGGGAAGGACATGCTTTCAAGCTCGTAGAGACTGTTGACCACATCCATTTTCCATTGTATGATTAAGAAACTGGTTTTAGAGTAGCTTTGGGTGGTACGGCTTTTTCACGTCCTGGAAACCAGCCACAATTCCCTGTTGTGGATAAGTCTCACAGACCCTCTGGAAACATGAGCACTTACCTAAAGTCTAACTGGAGATTCTTTCTCTCCATTCTTCTAAGACCAAGTCTTGCAATTTCAAAATGTTTTATAATCTAATCATGAGGCTGACAATCCCATCACTATGCCCATTCTCTCTTGGTAAGGTTCTAATTTGAGAAACTGCTGTCCTTGGGGAGAGGATTTTACCATTGTTCACTGGGATCAATTCCCAGTACCCCCCCCCAAAAAAAAAAAAGAAGAAGAAGAAGAAGAAAATGCAGGTGTTAGGTAGCTACTCAGCCAAGAACGTGTAAGCAGAGGAAAATGAAGGCAACTAAAACCATAGGGAGCCTTATCTGACAAATGAACACTCATGACTGAGTAGCTTCCTAACACACACACACACACACATTCTGAAAATAAGTTATTTTACATCTAAATATTAAATTTTGATTCTGGACCAGCTCCATATTTCCTATTGCAGCATTAAACTTTAGAGTAACTCTCAATTGATTTCTAGGGACATTGTTTCAGTATTCTACACAGTCTCATGAGGAAATCTTGGTTACTTCCTGGGTTTTAAATACTAGTTGTAGGCTGATGACATCACTTACTACCTTTAGTCTATCTTTAGTTAATAAATCTAATTTCCTATAGGCATGTATACATGGACATTTCATAGGAAATATGAAGTATTTTAAATACATTCATAATTTATTTGAATTTACTATACTTAAAAATGAATTTTAAAAGTATCCCTGAAATACTCAGATCTTGTAAATATTTATCTTTCCCTCTTACTGTCTGCTGTACAATACCTTTAGAAATATATGCACATCTTCTACATTCTCATTTTCTAGAATAAATTCCTCTTTAAATTTTGTGTATTTTACTTCTAGAATATATCCCAAATCTGTCTACTGCTCTCCTTCTTCATTTCTATGAACCTTTTAACTACTGAATGAGAGGTTACTACCTGCACTTTATGCTACCACTCTAGTTTACTTTCTATTCAATCTCAGAAAACAAAATTTTACTTTTCTATGAGCCTTTTTTTTTTTTCCTATGGTATTGGTGATCAAACCTAGAGCTTCATACATCCTAGGCAAGCACTATGTCATTGAGCCACTCCTCAGCCCTACCTTTTCTACAAGCTACCAAATAAATTATGTTTCCATTTGTTCAAAGCTTCATAATATCAATGAGTGATGCTGGAGAAACTTGTCATCTAAATGCAAAAGTATAAATTTGATCCTTTACCTTACTCTATATGTAAAAATTAAAAATCATGGAAAATGGAAAAAAGACCTAAATATAAGAGTTAAAATTATCAAAGTCTTTAAAAAATAGCAGGAAAAGTTTATGACATTGTATTTGGCAATGATTTCATAGCTATGATAGCAAAAGCATAGGCAACAGAACAAAAAATAAATTAAACTATATCAAATTTAAATTTTGTGTATCAAAGAACACTATATACAGTGTGAAAAGAGTGAAATAATTATTTGCAACTGATATATCTAAGTGTACAGAATAACTAAAGAACCCTATAACTTAATAATAACAAAAAATAAATTAGCTGATTAAAAATTGGGCAAAGGACTTGAATGAACATTTTTCCAAGGGAGATACACATAAGTACATGAAAAGATACTTAATATCACAAATCATTAAGGCAATGTAAATCCAACTACAATATGATTTCTGACACACTAGTATTTAAACTGTTATTTTAAAAAAGAACTAAAAATACTAAGGATTTTTGTGAAAGCAGAGAAATTAGAACATTATACATTACTGGTGGGAATGTAATACAGTACAGCTTCTACAGAAAACAGTATAGACATTGCTCAAACAACAAGAAAAATTATATTAGCATATCATTGCTATTACCCATGCTAATAGCAATCATATTCACAGCAACCAAAAAGTGAAGGCAGCCCAGTGTCTACCCATAAATGAGGGGATAAATTACTTGTGATATGTACATACCATGGAATATTCAACTCTAGAAAATTCTAATACAGGCCACAACATACGTGAGGCTTAAAGACATATAACATTAAACCATTCACAAAAAGAGAAATACTTGTGATTCCATAATTTTGAAAATGATCAGAGTAGTTAAGTTTATAGAATTAGAAAGAATATCTGTTGCCAGGGGCTGGGTAGAGTGGTGTTGGGGGATTATTGTGTAATGTGTATGCAGTTACAAGGATGAAAAAAGTTGTAGAGATGGAATGTAATGATGGTTGCACAATAATGTAAAGATAATACCACAGTTCAGTTAAGAATGGTAAAAATGGTAACTTTCACATTATACATATTTTGTCCCTATTAAACATCATCAACAACAACAACAACAACAAAAAAAAACTTTAGAATAACTTCCCTTCTCATGTAAGAAAAAAAAAAACCTTTAAATAAAATGCTTTGTCTTGTATAATATGTTCAGCTTTTACTGCTGTAGCTTCCCAAGTCACTGGACATCTTTCCAACTGTTTTTTCAGGAAAAAGAACTTTGTTGCAGCTATTTGATTATGTACTAACACTACTTTCACTATAGGGCCTTCACAAGTTCCACCTGTATACCCAGGAGGCTTTTCTCTCCCTATTACTTTACTAAACCTCACTCCTTCAAATTTCTGTAAATGTCTTTCCTCCATAAGCCTTTCTTAACCTTTTAGACTTTACAATTCCTCTCACAAACTACATTTTTAGTAATGTGTTTAAATACAAGTGAAATGTATATATATATATATATAAAAGTTTAACATTTCACTGTCACTGACTTGTGACCTCCATACTAAGAGAAGGTCTTATTTTCCCTGCTGTGTCCTCACTTACCAAAACAGTGCCTTAAAGGTCTTGATTTTAAAGTAAATGAATTGTATGTTTCCAAATAGAAGAGTAGCAGAATAAGGAATGAATAAATCCCAAAATTCTCTCTTTCATCTCTAAAATGGAAAAAGAGTAGCTCTTCTTAACATTATAAGACTCATGTATATGAAGATATACAGTGTCACTTATAAAAGTAAAATGAAGTATGTTAAACACATGTGATCTTTTTTAGGATTAGCCCAGGAGCAATATCCTGAAACAAGGATATTGGTGCCACAGTATACTTCACTTGAGTTCCAGATGGCACTTGTAAGGTAGTCAGAGGAGACATGGAAGGAAATACTAAATAAGAAGGTTATCGCTATTGCAATGGAGGTTCGGCTCCATATGGGACCTCTGGGAAATGGTGTAGGTCACCAAATTATCATCTGAGTCATATTATTCCTTATTGAGGAAAATAAGTGTATTTCTGAGAAGCAAAGTAAAAGAATATTCAGTGTCAGTCATTATTCGAGTTCCCTTCCCAAAGAGTGTCAACTCCACAGTGTTTTCATCTTCCCATGTGTCACTCAAAGTTAAACAGGACCTCTAATTGGGACATATCTTTATCTTACAGTACTACCAATGGCCAGAGTAATAACATAATGGTAATCTAACCCAATCCTCAGGGCAACACAGAGAAGGCAGATGTATATGCAAAGGAGAAGATCTGAGATGAATTTTTGTGAAAACAAATATCAGCAATCAAAATTGTGAACTGGGGTGTATCATTTTATTTTTCCAAAAATTTCCTTTTCTTCTCTTATATAACTTGTAGCACTTCCCTAAGGATAATTTTGGCATCTTATTAGTCTGATGGTGTAATGTTCTGAAGTTAAATGACATGAATAGAAGTCATTTATGAACAGAATTTTAATGACATCATCTTTTGATAATCTTTTGATGTTTCTTTCTATGAGAATAAATGTTTTGGGTGAGTGCTAATCCACAGAAATATCCCTTAACAAAAAGACCTGTGGAGCAGAGCAGAGCAGAGCTTACTAGAGTTTAGCAGAGCAAAAAGTCATTGTAGCAACTGGCACACAACAAGAGCAAAAATAAATTTCATTTTATGATCCTATATAATAAGGGGATTGTTTGTTACTGCAGCAAAGCTGGCTACTACAAATGTATATGAAAAAAGTAATAATATAAGTAAAATTTTGGTCTTATTTGTCAAATTAATTACCTCTAACATTATTACGTTAAGATGTTCATACTACATTTTAGTACTTAAAATCATTTTGGTAATTCCTAAAAAAAAAAAAAAAAAGTGAGATATACCAAAATGAGACCTGAGTTTAAACATTTTTACACTCAAGTAGCATTGGTCTTTGTCTAGTTTTCAGATGCTAAAGCAAGGAATGCAGGAAAAACTGAAAACTGGAGAAACTGAAATGGTGAAGAAAATGAATCGTCCCTTGAAAGAGAAGAAACACAGTTTTGTTAATAACTTGATTTTAGACTCCTAACTTCAAGAACTATAGGGTAATACATTGGATCCTTATTGGCTGTAAAGTTTGTGATCATAAGTTATATCAACCATAGGAAACAAATATAAATTTTGATATCTGGAAGTGGTGTGTTGCTGTAACAAATACCTAAAACTATGGAAGAGACTTTGTAAGTGGGTATATGTAGAGGCTTGAATAAACCCTGAGAAGCACTATACAATTAATCGTTTCCCCTTTAATTTTACAAACCTAAGAAATTTAAATATACACTAAACCACTAAACACTATTTTGCGTTTATTAGTGTAAATATCAAAGCATTCATTCATTACTATTTTATTTTCATGTGGTGCTAAGGATTGAACCCAGTGCCTCACTCGTGCGATGCAAGCGCTGCACCATTAAGCCACAAAGCCAGCCCCTCAACAAACATTACTTCCAACATTTTCAGATGAATACAAGTAATAGAAATATACTTTGGCCATCATATGTTTATTTTTTATCAAGTTTATTGCAAAATTTATTTTATGATTCCAATTATTTTAATAATTAACTCATAAATAAACAAAATTTTCAAATATAAACAAGTGATAAGAAATTTTAAAAATATACAAGATGGAATTTTTAAAAAAAACTAGAAGAAAATCATCTAGTAAAGAAAAAACAACTAGGTACAGTGGTTATGTCTATAATTCCAGGAGTTCAGGAGGCTGACAAAAGGATCAAAAGTTCAAGATGTGCTTCAACAACTTAACAAGGCCTTAAGCAACTTAGTGAGACACTGTAGCAAGCTAAAAAATTAAAAAGGACTGGGGATGTAAGTTAGTGGTAAAGTGTCCCTGGGTTAAAATCTTCAGTAGCAAAAAAAAAAAAAAAAAATTGAGAGAAAACAAGAAAGAAAAATAAATAAAATTCTGCAAATCAATCCTAATGCATATGATTATTCTAACCATAATAATTTGGCTTAAAACTTTTATGATAATGTTAAATTTTGCTCTAGCTAATCATAATAATAACCTGCATTCTTTTGACAGAAAAATGTAGTTATGGATATTAATTTGTCTTTAAATATATATTAGTTTCATTTGAAGTTATAATAGATTTGGATACTGGATCCCTTTATCACAAAAGAAATACACAATCCTATTAATAAATAAAACATAAAACAAGGTCTAAAAAAATACATCATCAGTTTAAGCATCAGGTTGGTTGGAATATCAATTTTTTCTATTTTTTTAATTTATATATGACAGCAGAATGCGTTATAATTCTTATTACACATAGAGAGCACAATTTTTCATATCTCTTTATACAAAGTATATAGACACCAATTCATGTCTTCATACATGTACTTTGGATAATGATGTTCATCACATTCCATCATTATTTCTAGTCCCATGCACCCTCCCTTCGTCTTCCATCCCTCTGCCCTATCTAAAGTTTGTCTATTCCTCCCATGTCCCCCTTTTGTACACAACTATGAATCAGCCTCTTTATATCAGAGAAAACATTCCACATTTGGTTTTTTGGGGATTTGCTAACTTCACTTAGCATTATTTGTCTAACTCCATCCATTTACCTGCAAATGCCATGATTTACTCTCTTTTATTGCTGAGTAAAATTCCATTGTGTATATATGCCACATTTTTTTTATCCATTCATCTACTTAAGGGCATCTAGTTTGGTTCCACAGTTTAGATATTGTGACTTGTGCTGCTATTAACATTGATGTGGCTGTGTCCCTGTAGTATGCTGTTTGTAAGTTCTTTGAGGAGAGGGATAGCTGGGCCAAATGGGGGTTCCATTCCCAATTTTCCAAGGAATCTCCATACTGCTTTCTATATTGGCTGCACCAATTTGCAGTGCCAGCAGCAATGTATCAATGTACCATTTCCCCCACATTCTCACCAAAACTTATTGTTGTTTGTCTTCATAATAGCTGCCATTCTGACTAGAGTGAGATAAAATCTTAGAATAGTTTTGATTTGCATTTCTCTAATCGCTAGCATAATGAACATTTTTTCATATATTTCTTGATTGATTGTATATCCTCTTCTGAGAAGTGTCTGTTCAGGTCCTTGGCCCATTTATTAATTGGGTTATTTGGGGGTTTTTTGTGTGTGTTTAGCTTTTTAAGTTCTTTATGTACTCTTGAGATTAGTGCTCTATCTGATGTATGAGGGGTAAAAATTTGCTCCCAAGATGTAGGCTCTCTATTCACTTCACAAATTGTTTCTTTTGCTGAGAAGAAACTTTTTAGTCTGAATCCATCCCATTTATTGATTATTGATTTTAATTCTTGTGCTATATGAGTCTTTTTAAGGAAGTTGGGGCCTATCCCCACATGATAGAAATTATGGCCTACTTTTTCTTCTATTAAATGCAGAGTCTCTGGTTTAATCCCTAGATCCTTGATCCATTTTGAGTTAATTTTTGTGCATGGTGAGAGATAGGGATTCAATTTCATTTTGTTGCTCATAGATTTCCAGTTTTCCAGCTCCATTTGTTGAAGAGACTATCTTTTTTCCAATGCATGTTTTTGGTGCATCTGTCTAATATAATTAGATAATGTAATTTTGTGGGTTAGTCTCTGTGTCCTCTATTCCATACTATTGGTCTACCAGTCTGTTTGGTGCCAACACCATGATGGGTTTTTTTGTTTTGTTTTGTTTTTTTACTATTGCTCTGTAGTATAGTTTAAGATCTGGTATAGTGATGCCACCTGCTTCACCTGCTAAGGATTGCTTTAGCTATTCTAGGTCTCATATTTTTACAGATGAATTTCATGACTGCTTTTTCTATTTCTATGAGGAATGTCATTGGATTTTGATTGGATTTGCATTAAATCTTTATAGTGCTTTTGGTAGTATGTTTATTTAGATAATATTAATTCTGCCTATCCAAGAACAAGGTAAAGCTTTTGATCTTCTAAGGTCTTCTTTGATTTTTTCTTTAGGGTTCTGCACTTTTCGTTATATAGATCTTTCACATCTTTTGTTAAATTGATTCCCAAGTATTTTATTTTTTGAGGCTATTGTAAATGGAGTAGTTTTCCTTTCTGAGGATTTGCCATTGATATACAGAAATGTCTTTGATTTATGGGTGTTGATTTTATATCCTGCTACTTTGCTGAATTTATGTACTAGTTCTAGGAGTTTTCTGGTGGAAATTTTACGTCTTCCAGGTAAAGAATCATATCATCACCAATTTGAGTTCCTCTTTTCCTGTGTGAATCTCTTTAATTGTTCTGGCTTGTGTTTCAAGAACTATGTTAAACAGAAGTGGTAAAAGAGGGTAGGCCTGTCTTGTTCCAGAGGGAATGCCTTCAATTTTTTTCCATTTAGAAAGATGTTGGCCTGAGGCTTAGCATAGATAGCCTTTATGATGTCGAGATACGTTCCTGTTATCCCTAATTTTTCTAGTGTTTTGAACATAAAAAGGTGCTATATTTTGTAACATGCTTTTTCTGTGTCTATTGAGTTGATTATATGATTCTTATCTTTAAGACAATTGATGTGATGAATTACATATTGATTTCCATATGTTGAACCAACCTTGCATCCCTGGGATGAATCCCACTTGATCATGGTGCACAATCTTTTTTGATGTTTTTGTATTCGATTTCCCAGACTTCTATTGAGAATTTTTCCATGTTCATTAGAGATATTGGTCTAAAGTTTTCTTTTTTTATTTGTCTTTGCCTGGTTTTGGAATCAGGGTGATATTGGCTTCATAGAATGAATTTGGAAGTGTTCCCTCTTTTTCTATTTCCTGAAATAAATTAAAGAGTATTGGTATTATTTCTTCTTTAAATGTCTTGTGGAACGTGACTGAGTATCCATCTGGTCCTGTGCTTTTCTTGGTTCATAGACTTCTGATGGTGTCTTCTATTTCATCACTTGAAATTGATCGTTTAAACTGTGTATAACATTCTGATTCAATTTGGGCAAATCATATGACTCTAGAAATTTGTTGATGCCCTTGATATTTTGTATTATATTGGAGTACAATTTTTCAAAAAATTTTCTAATTATCTTCTATATTTCTGTAATGTCTTTTGTGATATTTCCTTTTACATCACATATTTTAGTAATTTGAGTTTTCTCTCTCCTTCTATTTGTTAGCATGGGTAAGGCTTGTTAATTTTATTTATTTTTTCAAAGAATCAACTTTTTGTTCTGTCATTTGTCCAATTGTTTCTTTTGTTTCAATTTCATTGACTTCAACTCTGATTTTAATTATTTTCTGTCTTCTACTGCTTTTGATATAGATTTGTTCTTCTTTTTCTAGGGCTTTGAGATGTAATGTTAAGTCATTTATTTGTTGACTTTCTCTTATTTTAAGGAATGAACTCCATATAATTAACTTTCCTCTCAGAACTGCCTTCATAGTGTTCCAGAAATTTCAATAAGTTGTATCTGTGTTCTTATTCACCTCTAAAAAATTTTTAATCTCCTCCTTGATGTCTTCTGCAACCCCTTGTTCATTCAGTAGCATATTATTTAGTCTCCAGGTGTTGGGGTAGCTTTTATTTCTTATTTTATTAATGATTTTTAATTTCATTCCATTGATATGATAGAATGCAGGGTAGTATCTCTACTTTTTAATACTTGCTAAGAGTAGCTTTGAGGCATAATATATGGACTATTTTAGAGAAGGATTCATGTGCTGCTGAGAAGGAAGTATATTCACTCTTTGAAGGATGAAATATTCTATATATGTCAGTCAAATCTAAGTTATTGATTCTGTTATTGAGTTCTATGGTTTGTTTGCTCAGCTTTTGTTTGAAAGATCTATCCAGTGGCAAAAGAGGTGTGTGAAAGTCACCCAAAATTATTGTGTTGTGGTCTATTTGATTCTTGAACTTGAGAAGAGTTTGTTAGTTGAACATAGACGCTCCATTGTTTGGGGCATATATAATTGTTAAGTCTTGTTGGTGTATGGTTCCCTTGAATAGTATGTAGTCTCCTTCTTTATTCCTTTTTATTAACTTAGGTTGAAGTCTACTTTATTTGATATGACAATGGAAACCCCTGCTTGCTTCCACAGTCCATGTGAGTGGTATGACTTCCCAGCCCTTCACCTTCAGTGTGTGGATGTCTTTTCCTGTGAGATGAATCTCTTGGAGGCAGCACATTGTTGGGTCTTTTTAAAAAAAAAAATCCAATCTGCTATGTCTTTTGATTGGTGAGTTTAGGCCATTAACATTCAGAAATATTATTGAGCCATGATTTGTATTCCCAGCCATTTTTGTTTATTTTTGGTATTTAGCATGACTGGATTTCTCCTCTGTTTAGATTTTCCTTTAGTGTAATACCCCCTCTGCTGATTTTCATCATTGTTTTTCATTTCCTCTTTGTGGAATATTTTGCTGAGGATGTTCTATAGTACAGGCTTTCTAGTTGTAAATTCTTTTAAATTTGTTTATCGTGGAAGGTTTTTATCTCATCATCAAATCTAAAACTTAGTTTTGTTGGATATAAGATTCTTGGTTGGCATTTCTTTCATAGCTTGGTATATGTTGTTCCAGAATCTCTTGGTTTTGAGGGTCTGGGTTGAAAAATCTGCTGAGATATGAATTGGTCACCCCCTATATATGATCTGATTCTTCTCCCCTGCGGCCTTTAAGATTCTATTATTTTTCTGTATGCTAGGCATTTTCATTATAATGTGCCTTGGTGTAGATCTGTTGTAATTTTGTACATTAAGTGTCCTGTAAGCCTCTTATATTTGGTTTTCCAATTCATTCTTCATGCTTTGGAATTTTTCTGATAGTA
Organism: Urocitellus parryii; assembly: GCF_045843805.1. Classification (NCBI taxonomy): domain Eukaryota; kingdom Metazoa; phylum Chordata; class Mammalia; order Rodentia; family Sciuridae; genus Urocitellus; species Urocitellus parryii. The sequence continues at coordinate 55,237,130 of NC_135532.1, read as the reverse complement.
TCTCCTTGAAGAGATTGTGCATTCTTTTAGTTTGAAACTCTGTGCCTTTTTCTATCCCATTAACTCTTAGATTTGATCTTTTGATGCTGTCCCATAATTCTTGGATGTTCTGTTCATGTGTGATCAACTTCTTCACTGTGTGACCAACTTTATTTTCCAGATTATATACATTGTCTTCATTATCTGGCATTTTTTCTTCTAAGTGATCTAGTCTGTTGGTTATGCTTTCTATTAAGTTTTTTTTTTTTTTATTTGGTTTATTGTATCCTTCATTTCAAGGATTTCTGAATCGTTTTTTTTTCAGAGTCTCTCTTTCTCGAAGTAATCTTTTGCTACCTGTATTTGCTCTCTAATCTCTTTGTTGGAGTGATCAATTTTTGCCTGTATTTGCTCATTTACACCATTCTTTAATTCACAGATCATTTTAATTATGAACCTTCTGAACTATTCTCTGACATTTCATCAACTTCATTGTCTATGGTTTCTGTTATTGTAGTATCCTGGTTTGTTTGCAGCACTTTCCTCCCTTGTTTTTTCATGTCTTTTATGTGTCTTCCTTTCTTGCAGGGTGGATCTGAGATATTACAGTTTCTACCCTATATTCTTGTAGTACCTCACATTGATGTTGGGTTTCCAGACCCTGCTAGTGTCCCTCAATGTATGATACTGCAACTAAAAGTGGTGGCGGCATTAGCCTAGGTAACTTGAAATAATAGTCGAGGTGCCCCAAGTTAAGTGCAATGTCTTACAGAGATAGGGCTGAAAGGGTGGGCCTTAGACTCACTTTGGAATGCCTGCTCTGAGATGCAGCTGCTTCTGGGCCCTGTCTGTTGTCAAAAGGGTAGGGGCTACTGCTTGGGGAAGGCTATGGCAATGACTACAGTGTCCCAAGATAGAAGTGGGTTAGGCATGGGCTCCCAGGTGGGGGGAGAGCACAAACTTGGACCTACCCTAGACCTGGTTCCCAAGCAAATTGGTGATGACAGATCTGGTCCGTGCATGATCTCCTACAGTAATCTGCTGTTTGGAAGGGTCAGTCCTGTCCTGGAGGCTGGGCTCCAGCTGGTGTCTGCCAATGGTGGGATGGACCCAGGCCTATTGTAAGCCTGGTTCCCATTCAGGCTTGTGTGGACAGATCTGGAGTGTCAATTTTAACTGTGTTAAATCTCTTCAGATTTAATAAATTTGGGAAAAACTTTGTTCTGTAATATGACTAAAGAAAATATACAATGCATAATTTTTTACATATTGGCATAATATAGTTTTGAAATGTATAGATAAAAGAAATTTTATATGAAGGGACAAATTGACACATACTTGTTTTGAGCATAAACAAGTGGTTTATATTCAAAATTTCCAGAGACATAAGTATTTCAATTACAAATATAAATCATCATTGTCAACATATGGTCTAACTTTCATTTTTATTAGAATCAAAAAACTAAATTGGCAATTTAAAGTTTTATTAAAGTGATTTTAATACTGTCAACAATAACTGCTTTAATGCTTGAGACTTCTATCAGTTTACAAATTTTTCACAAAAATAATCAGCATAACATATTTTATAGGTTTGTTTGTATTTAAGGAAGATCACTTTGTAAATTGATATATCCCAGTTGTTGCTACAGAACACGCATTTTCACTTTAAAGCTATTTAATACAATCTATACATCAGTACTGATTTTAAGGCCTTTTTCATGACCACATATATAAAAACATCAATGTAGTAATTAAATATTTTTCAATATTTCATGTTAAAAACATTTGATATTTTTCTTCTAATTCTATAGTATGATAGATAATTGGCTTTTTTTTTTTTAAAGATTCCAGTGTTTAACATTAGAACTTACTTTGGCAATTATACTAATGAATAGATAATATGATATAAAAGAAGGGTAATACGTAAGATCTGTAGATGTAGCTCAGTGGTAAGTGCTTGCTTTGCACCACAATCAATCAATAGAATAAAGAAGGTTGTATGTAATCTTCATATTTAATTGGCAATTGATGACAAATATAATTAATTGAATTAGTTAAAAGAAACTAATACAAGTAGAATTTTAATTTTGGTTATTGCACTTTTTTATTCAAAACTAGTTGTTTATTTTCAAAGCTTTCCAGTTAAGAACTGGCTTGAGAATTTAGTCACAGAATTAGCCACAGTAATTTTAATTAATTCAAAACTGCCTTTCAAAGACCAATACTTGCTAATAACCAAAAATAAATTTCTTAATTACAAGAAACAGCAGTAATCTTTAGAAAAGAAGAAATTGTATTTAATTTTTGTTTCTGTTTTTGTTTTTGTCATTCTGGGGATCAAATCCAGGGTCTCCTGTGTGGTAGGCTTAGCACTCTACCACTGAGCCACATCTTCAAACCCAACTGTATTCATTATAAAATCAATAAAGTAATTAATAAAATTTGAGAGCAATAAAATTAATAATGTACATATTTAAATAATCAATATTGTTACAAGAAGATATATTTCATATCTCTGTGTGTATATATATAATATATATATATATATATATATATATATATATTTGCTTCTCTGTAAGTATATATAAATATTTCTGAAAACATAAAATAAGTCTTCAACTTACCTAACATTTATATCCTTCAAGGAAATATAGTAAGCTCAATATCTTCATTTTTTTTTTGTTTTGCAGAGTTTATACATAGTCCTGAAACTCTTATAAGAGTAATTATTAAAAAATAAAAACAAAAACATATTACCATTATTAAATATCTCTAGGCATTTTAAGCAATTATAGTAAATATTAAGCCTGAAAAATTGCTTATGCCATGTGTCATACACCTTTATTTTAAGCATGCCTTTGGCTTTACATTTCTAGAGAACCTGGAATTTACCTCATGCAATAAAGATCAAGAATTTTTTTAACTATACAATTTTAAATATTTTTCAGGAAAAAAATGTGTCACACCACATGAACTACTTAGCAATAATTTTCTAGAGTTATATGAACACCCATGCATTGAAAGTAAATTTTTTTAAAAAAATGTGCTTTTCCCACATACTTGTGACTTTAAACCATTTTTAGTATTAACTAAACTTTGCATGTACAGCCCATTAAACTCTACCAATTATTGCAAAGGCTGGATTAACTTGGGGAGTTTTATTCAGTGCCTCCAGAAAGCATACATGCACATTTTTTCCCTGATAAAAGTGTTAGAAAAAATATATTCCACTATGAATAATAGAGATTTAAAAAACACTTATCTAACCAATTTTTTAAAGTTTAGACTCAAATATTATCTTATTTTTAAAATAGCATAATTATTCAGAAAACAACACTACAGAAAGTCTATAAATGAGTTTGCTAGAATGTTCTATATTGCTTTTGATAAGACAAACAAGAAAAGCAAGTTTTCCTAAAATTGTCCTCTTTATACCTTCTCAATTACTTTCCAATTCCTTACATTTTTGTATTTCAAAAATTTTATTGAGATCAAAGGAGATTACTTATGTATTTATTTTCTTTCTCTTTAGATTGCACTGAGAAATTAGGAGTTGTAAGTGTAAATTATTCTATTGTGTTTGGTTTCTGATGAAACTGTGCATGTTTCCATAATAAATGTGCTTTTTAAATCTTTCATTTATATGTACACTTATAATGTTTATCAAATCTATTTCCCACCATAATTGGATCCATTTAATTGGAAAGTTAGCAATTTCAATAGTTATATAACCAATATTTTCAAATAATTTACTTATCAATATATTTATATAAATAATAACCAATATATTAATACCAATTTATTAAAAGTCAATTTAAGAGCAAATAATATGAATAAGATTATGCATGCAAAAAGTCACATTTCTAAATAGAAATGTGTATAAATAAATGAATTATAATAAGTATAATTTATTATTTCACAGCTCTTACATCTTAAAAGATGAAATTAAAAGAAAAAGACTTAATTGTACTGAATGAAGTGGAAAGAGCACAATCTAGCTGGTTTGGTGTCTGACATCTATATCTAGAGTGATAAAACTAGTTTCTTATGATTTTTTTCACCTGTAAAATTAAGGTATGAACCTAAATTATTTTTAAAGACTTGTCCATCAGCAGAGTAATTTATGTTACTTTTGCAAAGCATTCTGTAGTCAAATAAATTTTGTGAAAATTGGGTTAAAAAACTTAAACAAATTTTCTTAAATGATGTTTGTAAATGCTAACTGCATTGTGAATGGCTTGCCCAATTTAGCAAATAAAATACACAAGGTTTAGTGTAATTTGAATTTCAAATAAACAACAAATAATCATATGCTTTAAAATAAGTCTGTCCCTTTTAGTATTTGGAATATAGTTATCCTAAAATTCAAATTTATTTGGATATATTTTATCTGGGGATGCTAATTGGGAATATTCAAATGTATTTGTATTTATTTGTATTTTATCTGGCAGCCTTATTTGTGAGCATCCAAGGATGAAGTTGTACCTTTTCTCCATCAAAGTCTGTTTGGCAGAAATATTTGATGAGAATGAGTTCCGGAGAACATCCAGTTTGGAGACTAATCCTTAAAAACGATTAGAAAAAATCTGAATTGAGGTTGATTCAAGAAAAGGGAAACTAATATTAACAGCTAATATTTATTCAGTGCTTGCTCAGGAGAGAAATTATACATAAATTTATTTATTAATTCCACATGACAGATGTTTTAATTCCCATTTTCCAGTGGCAAACCATGGGGCCTGAAGGTACTGACTAGATCTTTCAAGATTGCAGATTTTCTAAGCACTGGCATTGAGGCTTGCATTTATGTAAGTAGCTGTTTATGACCCACATTTACCACCACCAGAGTTGACCAACATTAAACATCTCACCTTTAGTGTGTATTTCCATAATTATGATGTTTTAGATTTAATTGAGTAGCTTATATTGTACAGAAAGTTATTTCACGTGGCTATTATTTTTGAGATTTTTACGTTTCCACTACTAAACGGATAAGAATCTGGTTACTAAATGATTGTGTTTTGTTAGAAAATCTTGACAACCAAAGTCATATGAATGAGCATTAGGAACACTTAAGAAAAAACAACTCATTCATCTTTTCACAAACTTAATAGAAATAGAACAAACTTTCAAGACATATCAAGATGGTTTTTGTTGTTGTTTGTTTCAAGTGCTTTGTTATAAATAGATAAAGTTGTAAAATATCAAGGCAAGAGAAAAGGTTATGCCAAAGTATATATGCATGTATTTCATGAAGTAAAACTCATGTTGACACAAATTAGAAGTTTGAAGGGCTTTAAGTCTAATGTTTTGTTTTGTCTTTTGTGGTAACAAGGATATATAGCAATTTTTATCATAATACCTATTTTTCTTTGCAGAAATAAATTGTAAATGTATCTTTAAGTTTATTGTTGAATAGTCATTTCATTTCAAACTGCTTTATGGAAAGTAAAGAACAATAGTTGGCTTGCTGTGCTGCTGAACTTTGGATGTCTAGGTCTGCATCATCTCTTACCAGATGTGATTGGGGTCTGAGAGGCATTGCTGCAGACAGTTCATAGGTATGGAGATATAAAGGCAGATGTGACAGTCATTATAAGGAAGTCTGCAGGCTACTTCTTTAAATTACAAGAAATGAGAAACTAGAAATAGTTGGCATTTCTGAAATAGGTCTTTTTATAGCTGAATTGTCCTTTAGCCTGCATCCCTGGTCGAATTAACATTGCTATCTAGTCAGTGCAGAGAATTTCAATTCATACAAATTCAAAAATTGTGGAAAAACTCAACAGACTAATTTTCCTCCTTAATGATATTCAGGATCTAAAGAGAGAAATGGAATATAATAATACTGGTACTTTTTGTCATGCATTTCCTATTATTAAAGAATTTCTAGTGAAACAAGGTTGGTGTCTTATTCAAGAAATAAAATGTTTAAAAATTAAATAATGTTTGCTGTTTTATTTGAATTAATTTACATGGAATTATTATGGAATGTCAAGAGTAGATATTAATAAAACAAAACACTTTAATAAAGAAATAGAACATTCATGGGTGATTTCAGATTTTTCGAAACGCTTTTATACTACTGAAGCTTTAAGGATCACAGAGATCAATCAAGCACTGATAATAAAAATGAACATAAGTGATAAAATATACAAATATCATGTGTCCTATTTTATATATCCAGCAGGCCTTTTGAATTTTCAAAATTCAAAAGATAATTTCTTATAATATATGCTACATTCTGTGGGCGGAGCCAATAATACTCTATGTTTTATTTATGAGATAAAAGTATTTTAAAGTAAAACATACAAATAAGTCTTGATTCATAAGTAACTTTTTAATATGATAAAATTATTTAGAACATTCTATTACAAGAATATCATATAAACAGGAGATGAATGTCATATAAATAAGAGATCATCTCCACTTAAACAAATGGTTATATAAAGTATATAGAGAACATAACATTCCTTAACAAATCACTTGTGATGTTTCCTGGAATATACATAACTTGAATTATTTTCCCTAATTCCTTGGCCTTGTAGCTTTTCAATTGTAGACTGAAATATAGCATCAATGCTTAATGCATGTTATGAGTCTGAGATCTGGGCAAGGAAAAAAAAAGGGCATTCTCCCTTAAAAAATGGATGTTTTATTATTATTATTATTAATATTATCGAGATCTTTGATATTATTAAACAACTTCCCACTAAAGCACTTGCGCCTTTTCTTCCTTGGCTAGATTTTTTTTCTACATGACAACTATATAAAAAAATAGATATATTATTTTCCTTCCTTAATGATAGAGAAAAAAGAAATAAAAAGTTTATAATTGACTTCAAAGTAACAAATTCATATTGTCTTTCAATGGGATATTTTTATTAAACTAGTCCTTGTTTGCAATCTCTGTTGTTTGAAACCATTTAAATGAAAGCAAAAACTATTGATTTCCTAACTCTAAATTGAAATAGAAATTCAGCTTGCATTTTTTTTCTTTTTCTGTTGTTTATTTTTTGTTTTTCCATTTTCAAAACCAACATTGTTACAATCTCCCAGATGAGAAAAAAGGCAATGAAAGTGTAATTAGCTTAAAGAAATCACAAATGTGAGCATATGAATGTGTATGTGTGGGTGTGTGTGTAATTATAGCATTTAAATTATTTTTTCTTTAACATGTCTAATCAATGAGAATTTATTCTGAGATTTTGTGCTACTGTTTAGTCATGCAAATTGTTCATCTTAATATTAGTTTCCAACTAAAAGCAATTATATATGGAATCCTTAGCTTTTATTAAAAATATGAAAGTTATCATTCAAGCAAGTCTGAATTGAGTTATATATATATTACAATTTCTTAACATAAGAAATCAAATACTCCTTTTCAAGTAGTTTGGATTTCTTGAGCTTGGCTTTATAATTTATAGATGAAAGAGAATTCTTTGCCTATTCCTCTATTTGATTTTTAGGGGGAAAATGTGTTTGCTTAAAGACTCTGGGCTATATTGCATCCTTAATGAAATCAATAGTCTAGTGCAGAGATCAAGGATGGGTGAGAGCCCTACCTCCATATTTAAGTTTTGAACACTTTTTCTTCTTCACAGACCTGTGATCACCATAGTCACCTGGTATGTAAAAGATTTCCACGCAAGTTTTTAAACATGAATCTTTTTCATCATGCTCAGACACTTCCTGAATATTAGCAGAAATAGCTCATACCCTCACTTATAATAGAAATGTCAAGGTAAGTAAGTATAGTGGAGAAAAAAAAATAATGCTGTTAGCACTAAGAGTGTTCAAACTGCTCAAAAACTGCCTTCCCAGATATGTGCAAATTGAAAAAAAAAAAGGTAAATATCTTCATTATCCTACACAGACAGAATTAATGCATTAATGCTTCACTGAGGACTGAATCAATTAGAGCTATCTGACACTCATTTTTCCCTCATATTTATTCATATATTCAAAAGAGGTATGATTACACATATTTGATAGACAACAGTGAGGTATGTTTTTAGTTACCCATTTGGGTGTTTAAAAATAGGGAAAGTGCATTAGGTATTTACTGAACAATGTAGTATTTGGATATGGGTTTAATTTAAAAGAAATAAGAACAGTCCTGGAGATACCCTTTGATGATAATGTTCTGGATTTGGCTCTAGGGGTTGTATTTGAAACTTTTGAGTCCAAAAGGAAAAAAAAAATTTTATACAAGTCCAAGTAGAGATTAAAGTATTTCTGTCAAACTAATGTGCCTTTGATTATATTTGAGTTTTATTTTTAAAAGAGACTTTTCACTTTTATTTCTTAGCTAATGAGAGATATCTAGAAATAATAAAAACATTTAAAATTTTCAGTAAAGGATTCTAAAGTAATGTGTAAAATTTTGTTAAAACAACAGCTAAATATAAAGTTGACCGTTATTTATGCAAACTTCAAAATGCATTGAGGTTTAATTTCATTTTAACTGTAATTCAAAATATAGCACTTAATAATGAACTGAGTAAGTAAACCGTTAATTTATACTCTTCTTTCTGGTACTGCATTTCAATTCATGAAATACTCTTCACTGCTTCTTTCTGTTGCTAATAAAACACTAGGCTGGGTGTGAATGAGTGAGGTGGGGAGAAAGGAGTTTTGTTCTGTTTGATCCACCATAGTACAACTTCTTGCTCTTGGTTTGCTTCTTATAAATTAATTAAGTAAATATAATTTGGAGTGTATGCCATCTGACTTTATCATTATCCACTTGGTATTTCATGTTGTCATATATTTCTGACTTAGTTCCTTGTATTTTAAAAAAAATGATAGATTGTATAAACACAATTGTATCAACTTCTTATCGCCTACAAATTCATCAACATCATGCATTCTTTCTTCCTTTATTAATGAATATGAAAGCTGTCCATTTAACTAAAGCAAATACCCATAACTTTCTCTGGATCCTTCTTGTTCATCTTCCCTAGGAACCACTTTGACATTCAAGACAAATTGTGTCATCTCCCCTGTAAAGCTAGCTCTGATTAAATTAGATTTCATCTGTCTCTTTGTGCCCTTCTCTGTAATAGCATTTACATCCCACTACATCATATATTTTTTTTCTAGCTTCCTTAATACATTTTGAACTACTCAGGAGAAGAGAATGTGTCTTGTTCAAACATTATTCTTTAAATATAGCAAAGGATCTAATCAATAAATTTTGTAAAATTTAAGAGAAAAATTAGTAAAGGGGAATTCCAACTAATTAGTTGCTCTTTTCTCTTATCAGTAAACTGATATTTTAATATTCTATAATAAAATGGGGCAAATAGAATATGCACATTAAAAGGATATTGCAATTATTTGTTAACAAAAAATTTCTGTTTGCAATGCCAAATGTAATAACTTATGAAAACTAAAATTACTAATTTATTCAGAACAGAAAAGTCTCTAATTAAGAGAATGAGTATAATTTTATTGGAAATTCTAAAAATTGTCTGTAACATTATCCAAAAAATCCAAATATTACTGAAGTACAAATATTACTGAATATTACTCTCCTTTAGTGGTGAATTATAAGTAGAAAATGCAAATTACATATATCTAGTAATAATTTTACATTGTTTTAATTAAGTTAGTATATTTTTGTACTACAAAAATGAGCATATTGTTTTTGTTAGTAATTTTCCACATTGTTAGAAAGTTAATATGTATCTAAAAATAATCTTCCCTGTGAATTTAAATGTTTAAAATTTATAAATGCTTAAGTAATAAATAATAATAAATAAGTAGTTGGGAAATTCCTTGCTATGACTCAAATAAATATGGTATTGATAGCAGCAAATGACTGCTAGTTTTATTAAAAGGAAACACAATTTTATAACTGAGTAACTAGTTACGGGCATAACTCAATTCATTGAAAGATTATACTAATTAAAAGTTACTATCTAATAGTGAATTGGGTTACATGGTAACATGAAAAGCTCTTCAGCAGGACGAGATTACAAAATCTGGAGACTTAAAATTAGTTTTGAAAAAAAAAGAGTATTAACAACACATTAGATAGAAAGGTACCATTCTTGTGGAAGATATGAAGTTATTTGTATCAGCTGTCTTGATTCTTTTTTAAATAATAGAAACACAAGTATTTTACAAATACAAAATTAAAGTATATTGGTTTATGTAAAAAGAAGGTGAGAATAATTTATGATTTATATAATTAACTAGAAGAAGGACAATGTATAACTTTTACCTCAACACCTATAAGTCCAGGATTTTGATACTGTATTTTTTTTTTCAGTTTTGACTATTCTGCTTTGCTTTGTTTGTTGTTATTCTTTAAAACCATCTGTCACCCCATCGCTGTAAACATAGAAGAACATGCTTCAGGCACAGTACATCTTGTGACTTCATCCAGAAAGGAATTGAACCCTTCTTTTCCTTTCTGAGTAAAATTTCATGAATATCAGCCTAGCTTACAAACTATGGGTTCTCTATATTAAGTTGTAGGAAGTATTCTCTAGGATTCTGATATATTCTGTCTGCATTTGTAAGACTGTTTAGACAGTGTCAACTCATGTGAAAAGAAGCATTTAGTATTATATAAAATAGAACATGTGTTTTATCAATCAATTTATTCAATTATTTAATTGATTTCTTCATATATGCCATCAGGGCAATCACATATAAAATTATACATTGTTATATTATATCATGAAATGGTAGGGTAACAAGCCATAACATAGAGAAGATCTTCATATAGTAATTAAAGCTTTAATTGTTTGTAAAGGGCAAGAAGAGAATCACAACAGGTAAAAGCTGAATCTTAACTTACATTAGAAGTATCATCCTATTGCAGAACCTATTTTACGCTCCCCATACGGTAATTTCTTCACCAGGAAATGTGGATTATAACAGCTGTTTCAATGGATTTTGTAACATTAAAACACCATATGAGAAGTGCATAATAAAACACTAGCAAATATCATGTTGTTGAAAGGGTAGTTATTTTGGGACTGGGAAGGAAGAACTGAAAGTGTGCTTACCTAGTATGCTTAAGGCCGTGGAGTCAATCCCCAGCACTACAAAGAAAAAAGAAAAAAAAGTAATTATTTTATTAGTAGAGATTTACTTTGTGTGAAAAATAAATTTTTTGAAAAAAGTTTCTGCCATTTCTAAACACCCTAGTTATTACAACACTCAAGTGAGATATTCTTATGAAAAACCTTTCTAAAATGCAAAGTGCTATGAATAGTAGGAGCAATATTTACTTATAAATATATATATGCAAACTTGATGATGGCTTAACTCAATTTTTGCAAGCTTTTCTTTGTATATTTTAATATTTATCTTGTGATAACTGCTTCATATATCTCTATGGTAAAGCAAACTTGGCTACAGTTTGTTAAGATTTTGAAACATTTTGTTTCTGTGATAGAATTAATATTTCCCCACAGGACCAAATTAATCGTAAATCACTGCTGACTTTGAAGGCAAAAAAAAAAGTTATATTCTGCTATAAAATGAATCAAGTCAATTCTGTTCTGAAACTGCAGGTTTTTCCAAGTTGGTATTTTGTTTCATAAAACATACCTGTTAAAATATTAATGTTGATTTTCTAAATTCATTTATGCTGAGAAAAAGCAAACCACCATACCATTTCACCTAGGAATTTCAGTTAATTAAACACCAGTTGATCCATTTTGTGTTTCTCTGATGTTTTCTATGATACTTGGAGTCATAAAAACTGAAAAAAAGGGAACACTCTGAGGGAAATGTTGGACATTAAGTGTTAGAACAAAGTTGAAACATTTTTTTCTTTTTTCTTTTTTTGATTTATAAATCAAATATGTCTTACAAGTTTTTGAACTAACAATTATTTAGCTGATGGTTTCCATTTAAACAGTTGCTAATAGTCATACAGCAACACAATATACTGTCACAAACACTTATTTCTAAAAAGGCAATGTAAGGGCTTCTATGGAAGTATTTATGTTGGTAACTTCAAAGCTTAGTGGAACTATTAAAGAACAAGAATTGTTGGTTATTCTATAATATCAAATTTACTATTTATTAAATTTGTTCCCTAGCTATTCATGTTTTCTCTATATGTCTCAAATTCTTCATTTGTAAAAAATATATAATTGGACCTAATGGTTTTTATTATTTCTTTTTGCCCTAAAGTATATAAGCTTATAAAACACATGACATGCACATTTTTTGTTATATATATTAAAAATTTTGTTTCTTATTCACCTCATTATGATTTAGAAAAATACATATCTAGTATCTGATACATCAGTAAAATAAGACAATAAGAAGAGAATAATATTTTACATTCCTCTGAATGAATAACAAGCAAAAAAAATTGTTTTTAATCTGTATTTATAATATGGACAACATGCATGGTAATGGATTCTAATCTGTAATAATATATTTTCAAAATCTAAAACTACATGTTCTTGATTTTTCCAGTTTTTATTAATTTGTTCAATATGTAAAAATTAATAGCTCTGTAAATTTAATTCTGCTACTGTACTTTATAAGGAATTATTAGTGTAAAGTTAATCTTGATTATTTTCATCCATCATTGGAATAAATAAATACCTTGATGTTTCACTGGGATTAGTGATTTTAATGTTACTGAACAATACAATTAAGACTTTTAGTTCAATGAGTAAAGCTTTTCTAAATGTTTCAATGTTCCAGATATATATGTTGGGATCTAAATGATTTCCCTGTTCCTTCCAAATTTACTACAGCCTTACAGCTGAGGATAAAATAATGGAGCTAAAAATAACTTGTTGAGTCAAAAAAATGCCAAAAATTGTCATTTCTCTATTAATTGCAATCACATCTCTACTGTCCAGATAATGGAAGGTAAAACTTTTGAGGTGATTTGCTGTGGTTCTTCTGATTAATTAGTTGCTTGGCTAACTAATTAATCAGGGAGTGGGGAGGTGGTAGAGACTCAGAATCAACACACAGACTCCGGGAGCTGGTGAGAGAACTGCCTGGAGACCCACCTCAGGTCCTCTTCCAGTAGCTCAGTTTATTTTTGGAATGTATACAATTGTTACAGAGTTCAAGTGGGGGGTGCCCATCAATCAAACACAAGCAAGATAGTATCCATAAGCCAATCATCTTATGCTTAAAGTAACCACACTATGAGGATGCTCTAAATATTGCTATCATCAGGAAGGGCCTTTGTCCCTAGGGGAGGGGGGTTTCCATATTAAGAGTTCCATGTCAAAGCTCCTGGCTATCAGTTTTCTGGTCTGGCAGTTTGGCAATGCTAACCACAAGTGCTAAGGGTATAGTTTCACTAAGGGCTCTCTAGAGCACAGCATCCCATCCTGCAGGTGTTCCTATCAGGCCTGAACGAGTGTAGATTCTTCAAGCATTACAAGCTGCTCATAGCTGCTAGCCGCTAGCTGTAAACTGAAAGTTATTCCAACAGTGATTTTTTAAAGAAATTATAGACACAGAGCATGGTCTGGCATCTTCATCAGGAAGGGACTATTTCTCTCTGTCCTTTTCCTCCACCTAAGTGAGGTCCTAGTAAGTTGCTCATTGGACTGGGTTGTCATATGAGAAGAAACTATCTCACACTCTTCTCAGATATGTTAAGAACTATAGTTACCTACATACTCATTCAAAGGGTGTAGAGGCATAAAACTGGTGCTTATTTGTCACCTGAGATAATGAAAAGACCTGAAGTTGTTCACGAGAACAAGGTATGATGAGAGGGTATGCAGTTACCCAGGTGCATCTTCAACATTTAGTAAGGGCAAGGACACATTTTTTTCCCCAATGGAAAAGAAAAGGACAATGAGGAAGGTGACTGCACTGAAGTCATGATAAAGGAAATCTATCTAAACTGGCAGTCAGCTGAGTATGGGAAACTTAAGATTGAAGATCCAGTGGCAGGAATGGAGAGGGACATTTTAAGATGACATCTGGCCACAGTATCACCTATCACATCAGCCAAGTAAAAAGAAAATTATATTTTTACTTCTGCTTCTCCCTTCTCTAGCCTTGGAGTAACCACAGACTTTCACTCTGAAAGGAATATGGAACAAGGAAATTGAAAGAACAAATCATATTTCTGCAACTTTTAACCCACTGCTGCATCCGCTGGCTTCTAGGCAGATGGTCAGGCTGTGGATGAGAAAATGGAAAGAGACTGAAGTACACATATATTTAAAATTTTTATTTAATCTATCTTTAGATAATTCTATCATGTAACTGCCAGTTATTAAGAAACTAAAATCTGCTTGAGATGTCATTGAGAGTCAAAGAATATTGATACAAAACTATGTCTAATGTAATGGTAGAAAAAAACAGTTTCCTGATTATAATCCACCAACACCAACTCATTATATATATATATATCAACTATAACATTATATTATCATTAAAACAAAAAATTGGTAACTGTATCATTGTCTTCATTTTTAAACAGTAAAACTCACAGCTACTAGCTACCAGAGCTTAACCAAGATTTCAAACCCACGTTTGCTAATCTTCTAAACCCTGATCATATTTTACTACCCACTTAATGATTCCTGTCATAATATTATAAATCAGAATTTTGATTTTATTTTCCAACACATCAAGTATAGACTTAGAGAACTTATTTTAAAGATCTTTCATTGTTGCCAAGTCCTATGAATCAAAGTACATTTCAGAGTAATTCCTAACATTCATTCTTGTATTTTATCAAGGCCAGACTTCTGACTGATCAATGCAAATTGCTTTGTTAGCCCTGGGTTGCTTGGGTGAATTACTTCTCTGATAGTGGCCTGTCTCTTCTTGTGCCTGTTCTGAAGGTCCGTGATTTAAAGATTCAGAACAGTTCAAGTCTCTCAACGCAATGTGGCTTAACTTGACTAACTATTGGCCATGTTCTGGTTTATGACATTAAGAAGATAAGTTTTGAAAGAAAAATAGAAGAAAATCTTAAACCATCTTTAACATGTGATCACAATCACTCATACATACCTTTGCATATCAATTCATTTACTTGCCATACATAATCTGTTGTTTTTGATGTTGATTTGCAGTGCAAATTTAGTGTGTGTAAATACTACAAGAAAGTTTATCTTGGAAAAACACCAAAAGGAAGAGGAATCTTATATGCTAATCTTCAAATGTAATTTAGCACATTAACAATACAAAAATATATATGAAAAATTCTTTATACTTCTAAAATTTGAGAAAAACAGAAACTTAGTACTATTTGTACTGAAAAGAAAATGAAAATATGAGTCCAATTTTCAGATGGCAAGAGTCAATTTCAAAACAGTTTTCAAATTTTTTTTCTTCCAAATCTATAAGGGTACTTTAAATTTTATAAGTATATAATTATATATAAGCATATAATTATATATAAGCATATATATATATATACATATACAAATATAGTGATTAATGATTAATTACTTTTGATTAAAAACTGAGATATGTAGACTACTTACATGAAAAGCACAGAATTAGATCATTAGAAAAAAATTCCCCAAATCAAACATTCAAAATATTTTATTTCTTAATTTAATCCCATAATATTATTAGAAAAAGAATGTTCAAAATAGTAATTATCTTGGTTGTGGATTTAATTTCAATAAAAACTTTATGCTTCTAAACTTACTCTGCAACAGTACACAAATCATGTCCTATTTCTACCATAATAAGTTGCTCTGTTGATTTTTTTATGCTTTGGGGGACATGTAGAAACTCCAAATAATAATCTACTAAAAGTACAAAGAAAACAGAAAGAGAGAGAGAGAATGGGAGAGAGAGAGATCCCAAAAGAAATTAACAGCCCTCTTATTGCTAATTAAAAGCTCTTTGCTTTCTGTCCACATGGACAGTACAGCTGCTTCATATCCTATCACGGCAAAGGAAACACATAAATTCAAAGACAGCATTGAGAGCAGCACCTGGTTCTGAGTGCACCTACTGTGATGAGACTATATTTCATACTGTCAGTAAATTAACATTTTCAGGGTCCCCAAAAGATGATTTTTTTTCCTCATTCAACTTTTTCCATTGTTCCCCAGTGGTAAAGAATCAGTAGTTTTGCTTCCATTTTTGATACTAAATATATCATATTGTTGTTTGCTTCACTGGTGCAGACACCTGCCTCCTGCTGTAAATGCTGTGTTCCAGCTCTGAAAGATTTCCCTAGGGCTTCCCATTCAAGTATTGGCTTGTAACTATGGCTTAATATCATGTCAAAATCTCTTAAGGAAGATACAGCCTGTCACGTCATTTCAGGATTGAACCTTCATCTACTGAGATTCTGAAAATGTCCTTTGAGTGTTTGAAGCATGAGCAGACAAATAAAAGGCTAACAAGTCATTTGTAAAGATAATAGCTAACAGCATGCATTCTTTTCCTCCCCCACTTTCCATTAAATGCTTATAAAGAAGAAAAAGAGCAGACTGCAGGGCCCTAGTCTTCCTTATTTATAAACAGGTCAGAGAAAGCTCAAAGCCCTGGCTTTTTAGACATGGAAGAAAGAAAAACATTCAAACACCCTGGGAAGGTTCAAGCACCACTGAAACATGAATGAGATAACATTTTACCAAAGAAAATAGTTTTACACCATCAAAATGGAGATACTTTACTAAAATACACTTATGATTTTAAAAAATATTGTATTAGAGGAAATAAAACAGACCCACTTTTATGTTATTGTGGCTTTAAGATTTGGTTTGATGAGCAATTGGAAATGCATTATGAGCTGGGAAGATTAGGAAATCCAGTGGATTTTAGTAGGTGGAACTGTCTGTTCTTCATATTTGAATTGACTAATGTTTTAATTAGCTTTTTCACTGCTATGACTAAAAGACCCGACAATTATAGGGTATTGATGTAACATTCCATCTTAAGTCATCTTATAAGTGTTGCTTTCCTGTACTCCCTCTTACTCTAACATCCCCCACCCCCATTAGTGACCTATCCCATGGTACCATAACCCTAAGCCAATCCCGGAAGAACATGACCACTTTACTCTGAAAAGCCCAATTGACCTAAGCCAATCCCATCTATTCCCACCTGCCTAACTCTGACACAAGCACCCCCAGAGCCTATTCCATAGCGTCGAAACTACAACTCCAAACCCTTACCCCACAAAAGCTGAACACCAGATCATCTCAAGGCCTCTCTCTCCCCTCTCTACAAAGAGATGGACTTTGTCAGCTTTGACAAATAAACTTTTGTGTGGATCTCTGCCTCATCTCTGTCCTTCATTTCTCACCCATCTCTTGTTTTCTCACTTTCCTTTCAACAATAATGATTTTGGAGGAGAAAAAGGTTACTTGGGGACTCATGGTTTCAGAGTTTGGTAGGAGAAAAAGTTTACTTGGGGACTCAGTCTATAGATAGCAGACTCCATTCCTAGGGGCTCAAGGTGAGGCAGAACATCATGGAGGAAGAGTGTGGTGGATGGAAGCAGCTCCCATGATTGACAGTAAGCAGAAAGACTCCACTCAACAAATACAAAATCCATACCTCACATGCTAGCACCCAATGACCCTCCTCCTCCAACTGCACCTTCTTCAGTTACCTCTCAGTTCATCCCATCAGAGGATTAATTCACTGATTGAATTAAGGTTTTCAGTCTAATCATTTCTTCTCTAACCCTTCTTGCATTATCTTGCAAATGAGCTTTGGGGGGACACCTCACATCCAAACCATAGATATTAACTTCATAGCGATTGTTTCAGTAAAAAATAAAAGTCTTTTTCATTTGAGACAATTCAATATTTTATTATAGTTAGAGAATAAAAATTTAGGATCTATTTATCAGTCTCTCTGTCATAACAGGCACCCAATATTACATTTCTAAGGTTTAGGACATATACAGAAGATTTTAAAAGTTGACATTTTGCTACTATACAATATTTCATTTACTCATAAGAGTTAGAGGTTTGTAGGTTGGGTTCAACGAGTTTAAGTCCCCATTTTTGATGATGGAGATAAATCAATAATTGAGATAAAATCTTTCTGAGGATTGCTTTTATTCCTAGCTCTGTACTCTTGCATGAGAAGATTTCAAGCAAGGCATAAGACTTAGTAAAATTATAGCAAAGTTTATTAGAAGAGAAAGAGTAAGTGAGGAAAGACATTGTCAAGGAAGACAGTGGATCTTCTCAGAGAGAGACAGTGACCCACTTCTTTGTGTCCCAGCTTCTATTAGTGTAAAAGGGAGATTGGGCTCTGGATTGAAGATCACGTTAGGTAACAACCTAATGTCGAATTTTGGTCATCTTGGTCAGGATAACAGGTCCTAAATCAAACTGACTTAACAGAATTTATGCTTGGTGGGTTCCAGTCTTAATCATGCTCTTTCCTAGGTCTTGGAATCTCTTATCTGTGTTGTTTATGCAGGGTGTTTATTAAATGTTGTAGCATTTATGCCATTCTAAGCCAATAGGTATTTGTCCTCCTTTGAATTAATTTATATTCCTCCAGTTGAAAGAGGAATAATTTATAGGGCTAAGATCAGGCAAAGTTCCTGAAATAGCTATTTGGTTAGACATTGTAGTACCAATGCAGGGATTGTTGGGGTTTTTAGTCCCCCACCCCTTTCCTCCTAACCTCCTGGAGAGATGGGGAAAGCACCCTCTCCCCAACAGGATGAGCCAAGAAAGGCAAAGGCCGACTGACCGCCCGCCCCCAGCCCTCCCTCCTGGAGGACAATCAGATGCATCAGGGAGACCAGTCAAAGCAGGATCTCAGTTTCTTGAGAAAACACACACAGCTAATATAATGTACAGGAGCCAATCAGGATAAAGGTCAGCAGGGTGGGGAGAGTTCATGTGTACACCCATCCTACAGGCCATAATGGGTGACAGGAGCTGTCCACAAGGGCTGAAGGGTTCTGAGCCTATCCTAGAGGTCGTCTGATTTTTCATCACAACCCAGGCAATGCCTTCTGGCTGATCGCCAGGCGCTATCTTAGCCACATGTGGCTCCAGGACCAGGAAGTGGGTAGCAAGTTGGGTTTCCTCTTTTCCCATGCAACATGCCCCATATGTTACATCATTTCCTACAGCAATGATGCAGGAATGTAAATTAATTCATTTTTTTTGCACTATTTTCTTAAATCTTTGACATACTGCCCATGTATAACTGCTAACTAATATTCTGTTTTCTATAGTTGATCACCTCATTGCACTTCCTTTGAAAGCAGGAATGACTGATAAATAAGCATAATGGTAGAATGTATATAATCTTCCATTAAGAAGAGAGAGAACAATTCGCTCATGTTCAACACTCCTTGACACACCCTAGGAATATAAGGGATTTGCTGATCTACATAATTAGTAATGTCTTTAAAAGATTGTGAACAATGGGCTGGGGTTGTACCTCGGTGATAAGAGCATTTGCCTAGCATGTGTGGCACTGGGGTTCATCCTCAGCACCTCATATAAACAAATAAAAAAATAATTAAGATTGTAAACAAGAAATTATTAGGAGCACAGACTATATAGTAGAGATTGAGGTCATTTTATATTTTCTCTGTGGTCACCTAAATGTTTCATTTAATGAACAGTTAGTTTAAGCTAGAAAGGTACAGTAATTTTATTTGTTTGTGCTACTGAGTTGTACTATTTATCATCTAGGAAGAAAGGCAAGACTACCTTCAGGGCCCTAGCTTTAATATAAGTTATCTTTGAAAACCAATGGTCTTTTGGACTTTGAAATATATAGTAGGCTTAAAATAATAGAGTTGAAATAGTCACTTTTATTACTAGATACTTACTTTGGAATTTTTTAGTCAGCTTTTTGCTTCTGTGACCAAAAGACCTGGCAAGGACGATTTTAGATGAGGAAACGTTTATTTATCCTACAGTTTCAGAGGTCTCAGTCCACAGATGGCCTACTACATTGGTCTGGACCCAGGGTTAGGTAGAATATCATGACAGAATGGACTGGCAGAGGAGAGCAGTTCAGGACATGGCACCAGGAAGCATAGAGAGAGCTCTCCTCATGACAGACAAAATACAAATTCCAAGGTATGTTCCTCAATTGACCCACCTCCTCTATCCACACTCTACCTGCCTAGAGTTAACACCTATTTAAACACTGTTAGAGGATTAATGCACTGTTTAGGTTAAGGCTCTCATAACTCAATCCATTTCACCTCAAAACCTTCTTGCATTATCTTACACATGAACTTTTGGAGGGTGTCTCATATCTAGATGATAACATTCTTCCCCAGGTTCCCCAAAACTCCTACCCATCTCATAAAGCAAAATATATTCAGTACATTTCCAAGTGTTTCCATAGTTCAATAGTCTCCTCTGAGACTTAAGGCAATCTCTCAGCCTGAACCCTTGTTAAAATCAAAAGCAACTTAATACATCCATTATATGATGGAACAGAGTAAACATTCCCATTCCACAATGGAGAAATATAAGCATAGAAACAAGGGATGGGACCAAAGCAAGACTAAATTCAGCTGGGAAAACAAGTTCTGAAACACCATGTTCTGCATCTGGGGCACATGGCATTGTAATATTCTTTCCAAAGGGTTTATGTACCTCCACACCTATGACATTGCAGGATGCAATCCATGACCTCTCTTTAGCTTGTCTCTCTCCATTCAATTCCTGCAGTTTTTCTCAGCAGAGATTCCAAGGTATCAGCATCTCTTAAATCTTGGGGGTTTCCACTGCAGCTTTAGTTTCCTCCACATATCTCTATGCATTTCCCTGTCAGGGGCAGCCCACAGGGTCACTGACCCTGCTGCAGTTTACCTGGTCTCCCAGGAATTTCTTTTAAATATTGTTGGAAGCTTCCATGATCTCTAACTCTAGCATCCTGCAATCCTGAGGAATAGTTGACATCAAGTTTGCCACCATCTTCAGTGGTAGCCAAGCCTCCAAGGACCATGGCTGCAGCAGTCTGAGAACCTGGGTGGCTGAGTGTGTTGAAACAACTTCCTAACCACCCATATCCACGAAGACAGAGTACCCCACTGATCGCTTCTCAAAGACATCTTTGCTTTTACACCCATGAACCTGAAATGGGTGTAGTTCCTGAGATGCTTTCAAGCCATTATTCCTATTGTATCTGTTCAAAGTATTTAGCAGCACCTCTTTGGTGGCTACATTATTTTTAACAACCACATCTTCCTTAGTTCCAGTTTTACTCATACTTCTCTGACCAACCTGCAAATTTTTCAAATATCCCTGCTTTGATTTCTGTCCTGGAATATCACAATAAGCTTGGCAAAAAGTGTCCATAAATATCCATGCCACTGCCTGAATGCTATTCTGCACAGAAATTTCTTCCACCAGTTTAAGAAATCCATCATCTTTAAATTCAGTCTCACAGAAAGTCTCAGGATAAGGGTAAAATGTGTACAGTTTCTTAGCCAGAATGTAACAAGAATGACCTCAAGTCCAATTTCTAATAGAGTCCTCCTTCTCTCCTGAAACTTCATAAGGCTGATTTATGCTATCCACAGTCCTATCAGCCTTCTGGTCTTCTGATCTCTCACCAGAATCTCACCTATTAAATTGTGCTTACAACAATCTAAAGTTTTCCCAGCTTGCATCTCTAAATGTCTCAAAATTCTTCCCACAAATCCCTAAAATCTCCAAAAGCTTCTAAACCATCTAGTCAAGTTAGTCACAGCAATGACCACATGTCTCAGTATCAATTTCTATTTTAGTCAGCGTTTTTGCTGCTGCAACCAAAAGACCGGATAAGAACAATTTAAGAGGAGAAAAAGTTTGTCTCATGGTTTCAGAGGATTCAGTCCACAAATGGTCAACTCCGTCCTCTGGATCCAAGATGAGGCAGAACATTACAGGGGAATGGCGTTGCAGAGTAAAACATCCAAGGAAATGGACACACACCTCACCACGAACAAAATATCAACCACAAGGGCATGCCCCCATTGGCCCACCTACTCTACCAACACACTGATTATACTTACCACTCAGTTAATATCTATCAGGGGATCGATGCACTGATTAGGTTAAAGTTCTCATAATGCAATTGTTTCCCCTCTAAACCTTGCATTGTCTCACATATGAGCTTTTTGGGGCCAATTCATATCTAAACCATAATAGTAAATGTACCCCAAACTTCATCATGATGTGGTTATTTTAAAGCTTAAATACAACTGCACCTCATTATCAGTGGAGGATTTTCCCCAGGACTCTTCATAGATACCAAAATCTGTTCATATTAAAATCCATGAAAGTTAAAGTTTTTTACATAAAATATCTTGTTATTCACAAACTATGCACATCATCCTGTATGCTTACATACATTAAATTATCTCTAGATTACTTAGAATACTTACGATAATGTTACTTTTTTCTTGTCTTCTTGAAAGAAAGATTTTAGTCAAGAGACTTAGAGAATTAACACAAAGAGTTAGCATCATGGAGTTATGTTCCATGTAGAGCCTGTGGCGTCCTAGAAAGGAAACATCCTGGATTTTTCCACTTGGCAAATTTTTATATTTTGTCTGGGAACCTCTGACCTTTTGTATTATCTATTTAAAGAAGTTACTACAGTTTTCTTGCCCTGGCTGAGTGTGCCTGAACAGGCCTCATCATGTTGGAAAGTGCACATTAATATCTAAGAAAAATATATAGGGTGCAAAGACATAATGTAGCCCTCAATGTCTGCTCTGAAAATCCATCCTCCCATTGTTGCTGGATCCAGCTTCCAGATTGCTGCAACCACCTCCCCTGCCTTGGACTCTTTTGGCAGCTTTATCTCCAGAGTCTGTGAGCTCTAGTTTCCTGTTTTCCCTTTTTAACCCACTGAATGGGATCACCAGCATGCCCCACCATGTCAGAGGCCGCCATGGACACTAGATCCGTGATCACCATCAAGGGAGTAAAGAAGAAGAAGGTAGTTGTGGAGTAAGCAGAGAAAGGAAGAGACACCCTTGCTAATGAGAATGCTAATGAGGAAAATGGGGAGCAGGAGACTGGCAATGAGGTAGAAAAGGAAGAGGAAGAGAGTGGTGAGGAAGAAGATGAGGAGGAGGAAGGTTATGATGAGGAAGATGGAGGAGATGAAGATAAGGAGGAGGATGATGTTGCTACCAAGAAACAGATGACCAATGAGGATGACTAGACAGCAAAATAAAAAAAGTTAAACTAAAAATATGAGGCAGCAGTGACCTATTAACTCTCCACTTCTTGTCTCAGAATCTAAATGTGGTCACCTTTGAGTAGAGAGGCCCATCAGCTCACCCATCCTGGGCAGTGCCTCCGCAAGATGACAGGCACTCTTCACCACCCAACCAAAACCACAAAGTGAAATTGCAATAGGGGAGGAGAAAAAGAAACAGAACTTCCAAGGCCATGGTTTTTTTCTTAAAAGTACTTTTAAAAAGAAAAAGTTTTTTGTATTTTTATCTACATTTTATATTTTTGCACATATTGTTAAGGGTCAGACAGTTTTTAATGATCTCTGTCCTACTTCTGACTTTACTTGTGGTGTGACTATGTGCATTGTAATCTCAAAGGAGAAAAAGAAACTTGTTGGGCTGGGGATGTGGCTCAAACTTGTTGGGCTGGGGATGTGGGTCAAGCGGTAGCACTTGCCTGGCAATGCACAGAGCTCTGGGTTCGATCCTCAGCACCACATAAAAATAAAATAAAAATGTGTGTCCATCAAAAACTAAAAAATAAATATTAAAAAATTCTCTCTCTCTCTCTCTCTCTCTCTCTCTCAAAAAACTTGTAAAAAGAGTAAAAACAACAACAAAAATCTTATTCCAAGTATTCTAGCAATTTTTTTGTGTGTATGTACATTAGCTGTACTGTAAGTAATTGGTTTGTACGAGATAGTTAAAAAAGCCAAAGATAAAAAGGCTTCTTGTAAATTATTTTATTTGTTTTCTGTCTATGAATCTGCTGTTTATTTTTATTTTTTATTTTTGTCCCATTGGATATATTTGTGAAATAATGTTGTACAACAAGAAACCAGAATTTTATTTTGCTGAATTGTTCTAACAACAACAACAAAGACATAATGTAAATTAGATGTTTCTGGGTCCCTTATCTCAGTTCTCTGCATATTGTTTAAGGTTGGAAAGTCCCTTTAGCTGATTACACCTTGTTCTTCCAGTTTATGAAGGTAGTGCATAACCATGAAGGCGGTAGGTTTATGAATGCCAATTCTGTCACCAAAGTGGAATGATCTTTTGTCATTCAAAATGGGTGAATCTTATTTCTCATTCCCCTATCCCCCAGCTTATATCTACCTATTCTGCCTGCCTTTTTTTAAAAAAAAATATTATACTGTTTTGCAGGGAATAAAGATGAAAAAAAGAACCCATACGTGTTCAGGAAAACTGCAGTTTTCCTGATGAGCTTTTGATCCACAGGTGGTAGACTATGGATGTGAAACTCACAGATAGTGAGGGCTAACTGCATAAGACAATATTGAGACTTGCCCATTCTGGTTAAGAATTAAATGTAATTGGGAGTATTCACTGTCATCTTTAACTGAAGATTTTATCATTGGAATAGAAAACCAAAACTTATTGTGTTCTATCAGTGAAAAAACACTTACCTAAATAAATAAATAAATATCCCCTTTTCCAGAATACTTAGTCCAAAGTCTTGTGCTTATTCACTGTAAAATTGCATAGTTTCATTTAATGCTAGTCATAGACTTTTTATTGATTTAACAATAGATAGTGTCCCTATTGATTCTGGGTTACTCTTATGAAGTCACTATTCCAACTGCAAATGTTTCATTTTACAAATGTTTCTCTCATTTTTCAATTGTAAGAAAAGGGGATCCCTGTAGAATACACTAATGTTAAGCACAGATTATTTTCGTATTATAATTTCACTTTTAGCTACATGTGGTAGATTAAAATGGCCACAAATCTTATCCAAATACTCCCAGTAAAAGATGTGCTTTCTATTCTCTCCTTCTTGAATGTGATTGCCTCCATGATCCCTTTGAGTGCAGATGCTTATATGTCCTGCCTCTTAGAATACTGAAATGTGGAACCTTAGGCTGCAATGTAAGAAATCATATCAGCACTGCAGTGAAGTTATCAATCCATGGGGAATTCGAATCTGTTCATGTATAAAGTTCATATTGAGTGTTAGAGAGAGAAAAGGGGAGAGATGGTATCAAGCCAGGTATGTACTGCTCAAATTTACACTCATTCTCCCAAGCTATCTTTGTGTAGTAGTGGTTTGGTTTGAGATACTAAATTTCAGCCATCCTGAATATCAGAATGTGATGTTCCCAATGACCAGTAACAGTGTTTCCAAAGGGAAAAGGGAAGACAATAAAAAATGAATGTCTCTATTAGAATATAATAGGATGCAAATAATCAAGAAATCATTCTTGTAGGAGAGTGCTAATGTCATACAAATAGTATCCTTGCCCTTTTTACTTCTTTGTTTCCATACCTTGAACTAAGATTACTTAGATACCCAACTGCTGGTCTGTCCTTTTAGGACAACATTTTGTCCAAAATGGACCCTACTTGACTGATTGTTAATTGGAATCACTCACAAGCCCAAAGCCTGAGATCAATTTTCACACCTTTTCTTTCTGAAATGCACCATGTTTTTCACGCTGTGGATTCTCCATTGCTCCTGCAAGCTAATAAACCTAACTCTATATACAAGTATATTTCAGTAAGATCTGGGCAGCTGGTTCTCTTTGTAGAGATTTCACTATGACTTGGTTGAGACCTATGTTGACTCAGACTGGGACTCTCAATTACAGAGATCTCTTGAGATCCCATGATTGGGATCGGGTAGAACAATTAGGAGTGGAGCCTACTGGAAGGAAATTAGGTCACATGATGTTTTTTTCCTGCCACAAAGCAATGGGACCAAGGGATGGTGTACCAAAGCCTCTGATATCATGAATCAAAATAAAATTCTCTCCTTATAAGTTGATTGTTACAGGTATTTTGCCATAGTAAAAGAAAACTAACCCAGTGATGGTTTGATAAAGCATAGATTGCCCTAACATTTCTTTCTGCTTAGTTATTATCTGAACTATCATCTGTATACAAAGAAAAGTTTGGTATAATGAAATTTGGATATGGATTTTATAAAGCCTGTATTCTAAGCCAGTACCAAGTACTAATGAGTTCAGAAGTTCCTCTAAAATGAACATCCTCTTATTTTCTTTTCAAAATTTAATAGACTTTTCTTTGTTCCTGGATCTGTGAAATTTGCCTCGAGAGCAATCTTCTCCACAAATTTGCTTGCTAGGGGAATGCTATCTGACCCTAAATAACACACTGGTAATTTTGCTTTTGACTAACCACCAGCAATTTTTCACAGATGTGTCTAAAAAACTTGGGTTACCTCTGGAAGAACTCTCAATTCCATGAGACTATTATTATGTTTATCTTTCTAAATGGTCTAACTCTGAGTAGATAATTTAAATTTCAGTGATTACCTATAAAATCTGGGTTTTATCTGTGTGAAGAAGATTCAACTCTATTTAACATAGGAAAAGTTCCTCCTTCCTTTCTACATTTGAGTGCTGATAAGAATTTTAATTTTGCACTCTGGAAAGAATTTTCAAAGGCCAGGTTCTTCATTAAACTATCTGTTTCCTTTGAAATTATTGAAGACATATAAACATAAAGGCTTTACCCCTCACTGATAAGGAAAGTTAATCAGCATTTTACAGTGTTAATTCCATGTATGTTCATATTTTCATATCTGCATTTCTCTAATTTCTTCCATCCTCCTTCTCTCTCTTCTTCTTTTTTTTCCCCTTTGTGTCTCTCTCACACTTCTCTGGAAAACTTTAATAATTAATTAGTAAAAAATAAAATTCCATCCACTATTCTATTTCAAAATCATACATTTTAATGTGCTAAGGCTGTCCTAATATTGACTCGTCCGGAAATTTATTCAGGATAATTCATAGAATACAACAATGTGTAGCTATGATTAATTCACACTATAGCCTATGAATATAATACATATGATTATTGAGTTTACACATATTTCCTTTGTGATTTGCATAATTCTCTTTGGAAGTTATTACAAAATTGACTACCAAGAGAAAGAATCACTGGCTTATCTCACCTTTACTACAAAAATGGATGATTAGTTTCTAACATATGTAGTCTTAGATGCATTATCATAGCAGAATTCATCATAACCCTTTTTAAAACAGGTATAAGCATGTTTTATAGGTAGCTTTCAAGATGGGTCTTATATTCATAACAGAAAGGCTATCACTTACAACCTCAAAATGGAGCAGGGCTTTCTTTTATATTGAGCAAGCACTGTTTGTCATCCCAATAGTCCCTAGTAACACCCAAGGTATATTTAGATGAGTTTCTTCTTGAAGGAAAGGAAATTTTTATTTATTTTTTTATTATTGTTACTTCATTTATTTCAACTTGTGAACCTCCTACATCAGCCTCCCAAGTCACAGAAGTAAGATTAGGTAGCAATTGACAAAGGAAAAAGCTTGAGCCTCAACTTGAAGCTGTCTTATATAAAGGCAACGTGACACAAAACAATTAAGTTACCAAAGATCAAAGGCTTTGTTCCAATGGAATATATATCCATAATAAATTTTCTGAAATTTAAACCCATCTTTTCTAAGCTCTACTATGTTCTTTCCCACTCTACCTTGTTTAATTTCAGTTCTTATTTTTGAAACACACCTAAATGTTTTTTGACTGAAGAGGCCAAGCCCAGTTTCAAACCTAAATGAAGTTCTGTGCATATATGCAGTATAATATATAAAGCCCATTTCTCTGTTCCCTGGTTTGTATCCAGTACATTCTGTGCTTAGAATTTAGACTCTTGGAATATTACTTTCTGTCTGGAGGCATAAGTGAAGATAGTATACTACATGTATATATTCATCCATCTTTTTATCTATTCTATTTATACTTGTTTTCCTTCTAAAATGAATACACAGTCACACACACACAAACACACACACACATATATACAAATATATAATTTTATACTTTTTCTGTCTTTTTATTTCAAGACAATAAGTGAAAATATATCCTTAAACAGTGTGTATTTAAGTTCAATATAAATTAAAAAATCATGCAGTTATTCATTATAAAATACACCAAATATTTATAGGATATAATATAAACAATGACAATGAAAGTGATAATGTACCTTTTCCAGGTATGATATAAATTAGGAAATTGATAAAGCCCTTTTAGTTTTATATAGCTTAAAATATTACCTGTTGATGTTGTTTTTAGTCTTTTTCATATGTGCTCCAAGATAAGCAAAGGCATCATGAAAAAAATTTTGAAAATTAGTAGTTATACTCAAGGAGAAAATACAGAAAAGAAAAGAGGTAGGAATAAAAGAAATCTAACTCTTAAAAGAAGCTATTCACTTTATAAATTCCAAGAATTCATTATGGATTGAGAAATGTTCTCTTTTTTGTATATTTTGTTTTAGTCTATAACAGCCTGTTCTTTGTTTTTCATTTTCAAGATTTTTACTGAGTATTTTTCTTTCAAAAGAATGCATCTCTTTACTTCTCTCCCCTGCTCCCAGTCAATGCCCCATATTTCTGTGTGGTTTCCCAAAGTTTATGCAAAAGATACAAAAGAGAATTACCTTTATCATCCACCAGGTTTTTTGAGTCTCTTTATTACAGTATTATATGTACAAATTGGCTATATAAAAATAGTACAGTCCCATTTAATCTATTGGAGTAGTACTATTTATTAGTAGTACTGATGTATGGCTTACTTCATTGATTTTTAATATCTTTTTACTAAGAATAAAGATTAAGTTTTTAATGACCTAGTTATAAATAAAAATCTTTTAAAAAATCTACTGAGATATATTTCTCATAGCTGATACATTGCACTCAAAGATGGGCTTTCTAAGTTCTACAAACCATTGCAAGTACTTTTCTATTCACATTAGTTCTGTTCTGTTTTTCCTTCAATACAGTCTAAGGGAAAATGTTATGTTATAGTTTTGGATAGAAATCCAATAATAATTATGTGTGTGGTGTATCTAGTAGAATTGATTATTCCTTTGGATATTGTAAAAAAGGAAAGTGTGTCCATAATATTTGTTTTTATAGAAATGCTTCTCATATATTTTGTATAATTGATACTTATTAAACCTATTTGTATCTCTTTCCTTGGTGAAAAAAAGAGTAATTTTGCCACTTCTACTAGTAAAACAAAATCTTGGTTACTACAGGCTCTGGGTCTCATTGTCACTGTTAAAGCATGAATTATTTGAAAATATTTCATTTTTCATTAAAATTACTTTCAGTAATAGTCATAAAACCAATTGCCAGAGACATCAGACAACCACTCCTTTTTTTTCCTATTTTATTTCTGAAATTAAATAAATTTTAAACTACACTATTTTAAGTAGAATGCCACTTAACCAAAGTACAGCTTATTGGAGTATAAATTATAGTCAACAAAGCTTAAAAGAACAAACTAAAGGGAATTTTTCAGTTCATTTTATTCCTACCATCTGCACTTGTCACTCGCTCTTCCAAATCCTCACCAGATAACACTAATTGGTATGTAGAGGGCAGGGAGGAGTGTAGGGGGTGAAGAGTGGATTATACAGTCTCAGCTCTGTTTTAACCAAAAGTGTGGTTCTCCACAGCTTCCAGTGGTGACTATTTCTCTAAAGCAATGACCTACAGCAATGTTCTCTAAGATTTTCCAATAACACCAAACACTAATTACACACATGCATTTCTGTTTTCACAAGAGGCTCTTGCAAGTTCACAATACAGTTTGGGAACAAAAAAATTAAGGTAACTAACAGCCATTCAATCCCCAAAACCAGGGGCAGAATGTTTTCTCTGATAAGTGGATGCTAATTTATAATGCAGGGAGGGCATGGATTGAGTGGAGGAACTTTGGATGGGGTAAAAGGGAGGGAATAGAGGTAAGGGGGTAAGGGTAAGAGGGTAGGAAAGATGGTGGAATGAGATGAACATCATTACCCTAGGTACATGCATGATTGCACTAATGGTGTGACTCTACTTTATGTTCAACCAGAGAAGCAAAAAATTCTGCTCCATTTGTATTCAATGAATCAAAGAACTTTCTATCCTCATGTATAACTGATTAGAACTAATAAAAAATAAGAAAAATTTTAATCATGAAATCTTACCTGTATTTTCTCTAATTTGTGATGGCAGAATTACAAAACCAGGCTGTAAAACAATCCCAAGTTTTGTGGTGTACCCAAGTGCTAGGTTTAGAAGACTGTTTAGGAAAAGTTAAACCAGTAGTTAAAGTAAATAAATGTTTAAATCATTGTAGAAAACATGACTAAAAGTACAGATACTACATCTATATGTTCTATCATTGAAAAAGAAAAAAATTAAGCAATTTACATTAACAAGCTGTACTTTTATAGTAAAATAGATTTGATAATTTGTTAGATAAAAAATAATTATTTTATTACTACTTTTCTGTAAATAGCCTGAGTTCTGCTCCAGCTTTCTTCTGCCTATTTATGTCTCTGTCTCTGTCACTTTTGTTGTAAGTCTATGTGGCTAAGCTAGGTTTTTATATACCAATGATTATATGACTTAGTTCTGAATTCTGTCATTTGGTGATAAAGACATTTTTTAAGGTTACATTTTTGTTCAAGTATTTGTCAACTTCATTAATCTCACGCTATATTTTGTTATATTTTTGCTTCATGTATCTGGGTGTTTTATATTCAAAATAGCAATAAATTTAAATACAAAGTTATAACAAATATTAAGTGATGATTATTTTAACATAATACCTACTTAGCTACTTATTCATTCATCCATCCATCCATTCATCCATCCATCCATCTTATTCATCCATCTGTCCATACATTGACATACCTATCATATCTGTCTATCATCTAATACTGGCAAACACATCTTTACAAAAATTGTTTATTTTGCTTATTAATGAATATAAGGACAGAAAACATTTCTTCAGTTGGAAAGTGTATAATGTATGGACTTAGTTTATTATTTTTTCTTATTTTCACATTGTTCATAGCCATTTTATCTCTATCTTTTCTTCTTAAGCTTTATTTTTTTAAAATGTCTATTCTGAGCATGTGTGTAGAATAGTTTCTTCCTGATTGCTAAGCAGAATAATTCTGGCTTTCTTAAAAATAGCCACTAAAAATGAGACTTTCTCAGTAATTGCCTAATGGTGATTGTGTTGTTAAAGTTGGAAATGTTATGATAACTTTAAAAGAAAAGTCAAGGAGCTTATACAACAGTCATTTAACCATCCTTTTAGCGGATGTATTTTATGGTTGAATTGTTTTATTGCAAACATCTATTATAAATCCCTAGAGTAAAGTCCAAATTGCCTTTTATGTCTCTAAGGCAAAAACAGAATAGAATCTCTCAATAGAAAAATATAAAAGTGATTTAAAATATGATACCTCACAGACGCATGGAGAAATTCGTTTTACTTTTAAAAAATTTTTCTCGTTATTTACCCATATAATTAAAATACAGAACATTTATAGATAAGCAAATACTCGTTACCCTATATGTCCTTTGAAATAGGCGTACTTGTCATGTTTAACACTCAATAATTGGATTCTACAGTCCATGGGAATTAAAACTGTATAAATTATTGAAATAGGATTTTTTTCAGAATTTAAAGCAAAATGTAAAATGCTTTTTTATTTTCTGTAACATTAACTCTAACTTCTTCAGTGCACTGTTATAGAAAATTCATTGTCAGTTTATATTCTGTGTAAATGATATTATACCATACTTCACCTTAACATTGCAACGCAGATAAATCTCTTGCCCAGATTCCTTAGAGATAATATGTTCATTTTTAAAATTTATACTCACTATGTATATATGAATTTTCTACTATCATGGAATTTATAATCTAATGGGATATTCAGTCAATACACAAACACATAGGCAACATAATTTCAGATAATGAGGACTGCCAGAAAGAAAATTAAGTCAGTGATATGATAAACACTTAGATGTAGGTGAGGATCACTGATCTCTAGTTCTTATTTCAATGTGGACTATACTTCCAGAGGAGATGCTGAACTCTGAATGATTTGAACGAGTTGCCTCATGAAGAAATGAAAGAAAATCTTTCAAGAAAAATAAATATGAAGAAGAAAAAAGAAAGAAAAAGAAAAGCTTTTAAGAGCAAGATTAAACTCTTATATGAAGTTCAAATTTTCTTTCCTATATACTACATGGAATTCTAATGTGGTTAAATATTAGGGTTTAGGGGGACTGTTGTATGAAGTAAAGTCAAAAATAATATTACCACACATTGTAATATTTGGTAGCAACTAGTTGTACTTAAAGAATAAAGAAAAGTCATTGGAAAGTTTTAAGAAGGTGAGTGACATAATGTAACTTAAATATTTTTTTATAATGATTAATCTAGAAGGAAAAAGCAAAGTGAATGGATTTTAGGAAATCATAGATATATGTAAAAAAAAGGCAAAATTTATTATAGGTTTCTGTTTTAGTCAGCTTTTTCAGTGCTGTGATAAAAGACCCAATCTGAACAATTTTAGGGGAGGAAAGGTTTATGTGAGGTTTATTAGAGGTCTTAGTCCCATAGAAGGCTGGCTCTATTCCCCAGGGCTCTCTGTGTGAGGCAGAACATCATGGTAGAAGAGTGGCAAAAGGAAGCAGCCCACATGATTATCAGAAAGCAGAGTGAGAGAGTCTACTTGCCAGATACAAATATATACCCAAAGCCACGCCCTAACCCCACCTCCTCCAGGCACACCCTACCACTTCAGTTATCACTCAGTTCATCCCTATGAGGGGATTAAATCGTTGATTGGGTTAAGACTCTTATGACCCAATCCTTTCTCCTTTTAACCTGTCTCACATGTGAGCTTTTGGGGGACACTTCATATCGAAAAATAACACTTTGCAAGTGATAAATAATAGTGGCTTGAATTAAAATGACAGCAGCATTTGAGTTACAGATTATAGACATAATTGAGAGGTAGACTCAACAGAAATTGTTTTTGGACTTCAATAAATAGAATAGTGAAAAGAAAAAAAATATTGGAAATACTGACTCAGTGGTTTTGCCATTCACTCACTTTCACTAACATAA
Source organism: Urocitellus parryii (assembly GCF_045843805.1). Lineage (NCBI taxonomy): Eukaryota > Metazoa > Chordata > Mammalia > Rodentia > Sciuridae > Urocitellus > Urocitellus parryii. The sequence continues at coordinate 55,204,087 of NC_135532.1, read as the reverse complement.
CTGTGGCTATTAGGTTGAGGACAAGGGTTTAGATCCTGCATACCATTCCAGGCAAGGATACTCTTGAAAGTAATATAAAAATCTGCATAAATGGCACTTATACCATAACACTTTGTTAATTAACTTATTAAAGGATTGCAAAAAGAGGCCCAAAGAAAAAATTATGTAGATTATTGGACATATATGGTTATATTAAAACTTAGCTAGGGGCTGGGGATGTGGCTCAAGCGGTAGCGTGATCGCCTGGCATGCGTGCGGCCCGGGTTCGATCCTCAGCACCACATACCAACAAAGATGTTGTGTCTGCCGAGAACTAAAAAATAAATATTAAAAAAATAAAAAAATAAAAAAATAAAACTTAGCTAGTAGTACACAGTGAAACTGTAGTGAAACAAACAACTTAAAAGATATTTTAGAAAGAATGAACCAATGAAGTGTAACAAGTACTGATATGAGATATAGTAAAGTGAAGTCTGAAAATAAGTTACTGCTTTTAGTTATTTCCTTCTTAGAATTATGCTCTTCCATATTTTTATCAATTCAAATGATTCATCCTTGAGTTGTAGGAGATTATATATATTTGGAATGTGTGTATATATAATACATATGTATATATTTTATATGCATACTTATTTGAAACATACTAAATGTATAGATAGATATAAATATCAATGTGAGAAAGAGAGTTTTGTTAATGATGACGAATTAGCTGACATTATTATGGAGTTGAGAAGTATCATCATCTCCCATCTGCAAGATGGAGACCTAGGAAATTTGGTGGTGGTCTAGTTCCAGACAGAGTCTAAAGCTTGAGAAACAGGGAAACTGACAGTGTATATACCAATTCAAAGGCAGTACAAAAGTTCGATATTCTAACTCTCAGGAGAAAAATGGGCAAATTCCTCCACCATCCTTTTGTTTTTGTTTTGTTTCATTGTTGTTTTGTTTTGCCACCATGGAGTTGCATAATCTCATGTTAGTTTCCCCTGTGCTTGAGTATTTCCCTCATTTTATAAGGTCATGGGAAAAGGGCCTGTTGCTCAAGATTATTAATGGCTCATGGACATTTCCTTTAGGACTCAATATTTCCCTCTCTTTATCCTAAATCCCTATCTCAAGGTCACTAAATAAATATTTTTTCTCTTTTTAAAAATGAATCTATTTTTTTCTTACATATATAAGTGAAGAAAAAGCTTAAATTTTATCAACATTTCTGCTTAAAGTACGAGTTTGAACATTTACATAAGATTTAGTTATACAATAAACAATCACTGAGGTCTTAAGTAGTAAGCTAATTGTCACTATATACTAGGTTGTTTATTGAAACTTTAGTAATTAATTAAATTGCCTACAAAAACATTCTAAAAAAATTGAACTTCTATTAACAATTATATTGTGAGTAAATTCAATTACCATTAACACTGTGTGTAGAAAGCTTTTCAGTAGTTTGAGCCTCAAGGCTAAGATTACATTTCATAGATGACAAAGGCAAAACTTTAATAGTTTAAAGGAGAAAAAGAAAACTTTAGCAGTATTGTGTGCATACTATGTTGAAAGATTTTCTCAAAAGTCATAATAACAACTGCATAAAATCTACTTCTTAAAAATGCACAGTAAAGAACATAAATGACTTTTCTTACTTTCCATGTTTTTATTGGTGTATTCTAACTATATGGGTTCATTGTGACATATTCATAAATGCACAAAACATAATTTGGTCAATTTAATCCCCTAGTACTTCCCTTATCTCTCTCCTCCTTCTTCCCCTTGACCTCCTTCTTTTTCTCTACTGGTCTCAATTATTTTTTTTAAGTAGTAATACTTATACCTAAAAGTTGGATTCATTGCAATATCTTTTTGCATGCACATAGCATAATTTGATCAGTTTCATCCCCCAGTCTCTTCTCTTTCCCTCCCTTCCTCTATCTACTTATTCCCTCCCTCTTCTATTTTGCTTTCTATAATTGTGAGGTAGAATGGGATTTTTCTTGTAAATTCCAAGGGTAATATAGAGGCAATGGAAAAGAGAAATAGAGTGAAAAACAACAAGAATGGTTAGATGATGCCAATGGTATGGGCCTTCAAGTAGTGTTTGTTGATTTTAATGGACAGGAGGTTGGAGTTTTATAGCCAAGATGGAAAAGAGAGCCAAGCCCTGGGTAATAGGCACAGTATCAGATTTTAACTCCTACCTAAACCAAGGACCTGGACCTCTGAAGCACCACACAACAGAAAGTTTATATAGGATGAAATATATCATTGGATGGGTAAGGGTTGGAAAGTTTGTGCACCCTCCAAAATTCATATGAAAGAGTAAACCCCAGTGAAACAGTATTAAGAGGTGGGCCTTCTAGGAGTGATTAAGTCATGATAGCTCCACCCTAAACAATGGACAAGTGCCTCATAAAGGGCTTTAACGGGTGAATTCACACTCCTATGCCTTCTGCCATGAGAAAGCAGCAATGCAATTTTAGAAGCAGAGAGCAGCCTTCACTAGACATTAAACTTGTCATGAACCTTCCAGCCTGAGATATAAGTTCATATTATTTATCACTTGCTCCATTTCATGTGTTTTGTTAGCGCAACACAAATTGATCAACATACAGGGACAAACATAAAGTTCTCTGTATTCTCCAGGGTTTTGTTTAAGAAAATGTTTTTGTGGATGTATGTGTATATAGTTTTGGGATGAAAAAAAAAATATATATATATATGTAAATATATAGATACACACAGGTAAATTATGTAGGTAAAGTATACCATTAAAAAGAGAAATTGTAAAATCAATAGATAAAAAGAACAGAATATTAAATGTAAAGAATAGTACAAGAATAAAAATTTAATAGAAAAGACAAACAGAAAGCACAAAGAGAATGAAATTAGTACTAAATATATAGATAATTATATTACAAAGAAAATAAAATAATTCCTTAGAAACAGAGATAGACAAATCTCAAGCCACTTGCATTTTTAAAAGGCAAAATGGCATTCCCAAGTAGACATAAACCAGAAAGGTCTGAAGTAGACATGGAGTTTAAATGTATATAATCATCTCCATTAAAATGATGAATACTTCTATATGACTTTCAATTCATATAGAATTTTAAGATTCAAGATTTCCAATAGCATAAAGATTTTAGAGATGTTATTATTACTACACCCATTAAATGATTGAGATGTCAATGAAAACTATTGAAATTCACCTGCCATATGTATTACTAAAATCTACAAATATAAAGGACACCTATAAAAACTAAAATTGAGGGGCTGGAGTTGTGTCTCAGTGGTAAAGCACTTGCCTAGCATGTGTGAGGCACTAGGTTCAATTCTCAGCACCACATATAAATAAATGAATAAAATAGAAATCCATAAATATCTTAAAAATATTTTTAAAAACTTAAATTGAGCAACCACTATATCACTAATGGCAAACTCATTGCTAAATATATACTAAAATCAAAACATGTTAATAATTTTAAATTTTTAAAATTTCGATTTTAATGTCTGAGATTATTTCCTAAGAATTTTAACCTTTTAAACAGTAATTACTAAAATGTATATTTCTTTCCTGTGAAGAAGATTATTTCCTAAGAATTTTAACCTATTAAACAGTAATTACTAAAATATATATTTCTTTCCTGTGAAGAATCATTTCTCATTGTGTTGTGGTAATTTATCCATTCACTACTTTTTGCATTCTGTTTTTGAAATTCATATATTAATATTACCAAAGCTACATTTTCTTTCTTTGATATTTATCTATTCTGTATTTTCTACCCTATTCATGTTGTGATAATCTTTGGATTTCATGTGAAAGAGAGAGAGAGAGTGTGTGTGTGTGTGTGTGTATTCCCTGAGAAAGTGACTTTGTGACATATATATCTAGGAAGGAAAGGTCACAGATACATTTAAATAAAAATATGGTAAAAATAGCATTATTTTTAGACTGAAATATGAACAAATAAAAATAATTATAATCATAAAATGAAACCTTTTAATGAAATCATGAAAATCATTTGAAAAATTTCCAGGTCACTTCATTTTTTTTCCTTTTTACTAATATCCTTGCATAAAATAAGTGCTACTTAATTTTTATTAAAAAAATTTAGTTTGAGTACTTGAAGTGAGTAATTTATGATTTATTGATTTTCAGTTTTTAGATTTTTTTATTGAAACAAGTGATATCTTCTTAAGAAATTTAGCTATTTTTTTCTAGAGTTTAATACCATAATCTATTATGTTCTGGTGTCCCAAATATAGGACACCTATAAATTTAAATTGAGCAACAAATTTGCCATTAGTAATATAGTGGTTGCTCAATTTAAGTTTTTAAAAATATTTTTTTAGATATCTACGGATTTTAATTTTATTCATTTTTTTATATGTGGTGCTGAGAATTAAACCTAGTGTCTCACACATGCTAGGCAAGTGCTCTACCACTGAGACACAACTCCAGCCCCTCAATTTAAGTTTTTATAGGTGTCTTTATATGGGATATTGAGGCATAATTGGTTAAGGAAAAGGTATATTTCATGTTTGATAGCTATTTGAGTATAAGAATTGTGTATTGGCATCAGTACAAATGTTCAGCAATTTTTCACCTTTTAAAATTTCTTTTTAATATCTGTGTGCTCAGATTGCTTTCTCCAGAAATATCTGAATATTACTTATAAAATATTGAACTACATTCAAATTTCTAGTTATCAGTTGAAAATAGTTAAAAATGAAATCTACCTCTATTTAGGTTTTACTGTTCTCCTTCTTTAAAAAAAATACATAAAATTTGTTCCAGATACATTTTCTTGGAACAAGTTTTCATATTGTAATTTTGGATATATTTCTCTGCGCATTCTTAAAATGAATTGAATTGTAGTTCTAGGAACCAATTAAAAAACAAAATTCCTAAGAGTCCCAAATACATATTTTCCTTTGTTTATGAAAGCTTTAAAATTGTTTTTGAAATAAATAGAAATAGTAAAGGCTGCCTTATCATATAACTCTTACCATTTGAAAATGGATTATTATAAACTAAAATGGTTTTAAGATGTTTAGAGATAATTAGTTAATACAATACTATAATCTTTTGAGAAATAACGATAGAATTAAGAGTAAAATGGTATCTGTCAAAACAATGCACAAGTACCATCAGTAGAATAATTTAACTGATTTAAATAATGAGACCCCTTTTTTATACTCTGAGGATTATATCCATAAATTTCCTAACAGACCCAGGGCAGGACATAAAGGTTTATGTTTTAAGTTAGTCAATGGCTTATTCTTATGATGTTAATGAAGAAGATCATCTTTCTTAACTTGAAATCAATTTCAGTATGCATCCACTGAAAATGAAAGATGGGGAATAAATTCAAAATTACAACAGAGATCTCATGTTTGTTCTATGCGTATAGTCTTATTTTTTATTTATAATTCTTGTAAAACATATTAATTGCTTCAAGAAGCAAAATTTAGTAAATAAAATACTGTCTTTTTAATGTGTGAGAACTATATTGGAATGGAACCATTATAGAATATTGTATTCTTGAGAATAAATACAGAATTGAAATTTAGACTGAGTCACTAAGATAAATACTAGATTTAAAGCATATTTTATATGATATAAAGCACAATTTATGCAATGTTTTATCAACTAATTTCATGAACCTGAACTCTTGTCATATTAAAGATTTTTAAATACTTGAAAATTGAGCATTAAGAGAGGACGTGAGCAGAGTTGTTTTCTGTGAGACCTGAATCTGGGCTAGTGGGTATGTGTCCCAACTTTTTAAGTGATAAGTGAAATTTTGGCAGAATGTCCAAGAGGGCTTGATATATGTTCCCAAGATTTAGGATAATTGATGTCTCATTTCAATGTGGAAAAGCTAAGAGCAGAATTGATTTTACTTCTTGTTTTGATTATGGAGCAAAGGAGAATAGTTATCTCATGAGAATCAGCTTTTAACAGAGAATTTTTGAAAAGTGATTCTTCAACTGCAAGTATATACATGCAAGAGAGCCAAACTACAGTCATTTAAAATCATCTTATAGGGTAATCAGGAGGGACAGTGGGACTGAGGTAGGACAAAAGAAATTAGAAATAGAAAAAAAAGGAGACATAAAGAAAGGACAAAGTAAAAGGGTGTCAATTCAGAAGTCCCACATACTTTTCCAGGCACATCACCCCACTAAAATTCTCTCCCTTCTAAGCTAGTTATTCCCAAATATCTAGAAAATCAGTACATGTACATATGCACCAATACTTAATCCCCAAAATCAATTAAACAAAAAGAAATACAATATCTTGAGGAAATTATAGTTTAGGGAACTTTTGAGCACTATCTATTGGTCACATAAGGAGACTACATCAAATCAATGATGCTGAGACTAACCACATCATCATAACTCTCTTGATATCACTTGACTGATATCAAACCCACATACTTCTCCATACCCACCCCTCATCATGTTTCCTTTAAAAGCAGAACTGGAAACCCCAAAACCATGTCTCTCACTCTTAGGATGGTCTGTATTCTCCCTCAAATGGGTATTCTTTGCTTTACCCCCAAAGATGTCTCTCTGGAGACTGACCTCATTCTTCCTTGAATGTGTATCTACTTTCTAAATAAACCTCTGTCTCTGCCTTTGACTAGTGCATGCTTAAATTCTTTTCCACATGTATGCCAAGAACCCTGGTAATCTTGAATGGAGTTCCTCTTTATCTCCAGGAACTTCTTGGACACTTCTGTGGAAACATCACACCTCCCATGAGAGGACTACTGTAGAAAGAAACCTGTGTGGAATAGGCAGATGAAAACAGGGGGAAAGCTGCATGTCCAAGGAAAATAAATCACCTGAGTCAAGAAAATTAAAATTAATAGATACAACAAATAAGAAATCATATTTAAATATCTGCTGGTCCCAAACAGCACATTACATTCACAACTTCAAGAACTTTTTGGCCAGATTTTCGATTCTTTTATTTTTGTCTTCAGATTTTGTACCTGAGTAGACAAGATGATGGAAATTGGGTAGAAACACAGGCAAGACTAAAGCAACAATCAGGCAGCCTTTTTCTAACCAAAAGAGACAGCAAGGGATTAGCTATATAATTTTAAATAAGTAATGTGTGGGTTGCTATTTGTTTCTAGATAATTTTAATGGTGGATTTGAGCTTTTATGTATTCTTGAAAGAAATCTTAATCTAAATGAGGAAATATTTCCTCAGGAGTATATTTCAAAGGTAAGTACAGAAAACAATATGTAAAATTCTTTTAATTATATCATATCAATCCTGTTTATTTACCAGATAGATATAAATTTATATATCTATGTGTATATTTCTATATTATATTAAAAATGTTAATGATATTTGGTAAATTGGGAGCATCAGCATAATTTTTTTTGTGGGGAGGCTACTGGGATTTTACCCCAGTACAACACTATTGAACCACATCCCCAGTCTTTTTTTATTTTTTATTCGGATCTTTCTAAGTTGCTTAGGGCCTAAGTTGCTGTCCCTGGGATTACAGTATGCACAGTCACACTAAACCTCTAAGCATGAATTTAGGACTTTAAAAGTGGCTTACATTTTCTTTGTCATTAATACATAATCACTTTTTTTTTTTACTAGATCATCATACCCAGTGTGCATAGTTAGCTTTCAGAAACTTTATCCCTCTTATAACAAGTTTTCAATGTTTTTCTATCTAAAGGAATCATGCCACTCTGAAGTCACTAACACTATTTCATCAGGCTAGAAAAACACAGTGTGACTGAAAGTTTCTTAAAGATTCTTATGCATTAAATTCTGGGTAATATTGAACAAAACAGGTTTGCATCTTCTTCTACTATCCAGAAAATGAGAATTTGGGCACATACAAATCTATATTCTCTCCTTCTCTCTTTCTTCCATGGTTTCATATCTATAAAAAGATTCATTAAATCATTTTGGCATCATGATAAATTAAAGTTTAGGGTATGTAATGTCCATGTATTCTCAAATGTCAAACATACATCAACACAAAATATTTAAACTTTCTACTCATATTTTCCACCTCTTCTAGCAAAGTAATTGAGGTATGGAGATAGAAATATATATGTATGGTTTATACTTTACATAATTTAAAATTTATCTACTAGTTTAGAAAAGGTTGTATCAGGACATAAATAGTAGGGCATGTTAACTATCTAAAATTAGCTACACCAAATGTGGGCCTATTATTAAAATTCCAAGCTTCTTCTGCTTTCTTAAATATGCCAAGTCTGTTATAAATTTTGGGGGATTTACAAAGGCTCTTTTCTATGCCTGGGATATTTTCCCACTAGCATTTTTCAGTCTCTCAATTTGTTTCTTGTAAGTCTCTGCCCAAATGTTCATTCCTTATGCAAATCTTCCTTAAAAAGGCCATTTAATTTTTTTCTATCCCTAATCTCATGTTTATATTACTTAGTTAATTTTAAAATTGCATTGCATAGGCATTAATTATAATTTTTCATTTATTTTCCCTTTTACCCATGAGAACGTAAGCTTCATGAGAGTAAGAATTTTATCTTACTCATGTCTAAGTTTTAATTGCCTAACATAGTTTGTTCCATAGTTAGATCCTCAGTAACTATTTGTTGAGAAAAGAAATAAATGAACTTTCTCAGAAAAAGTATGTTTATTTCTAATAAATTTTGTGAAGCTACTCAAAATTATGTAGATGCATGTACACCTATGTAGATTATATAATTTTACAAAATGGATGCCTGTTTCAAAAAATCCAAATAAAATTATTATGTTTAAATTTTAGAAGTGTAATTCAGTCATGAATGTATGGCCAGCCTTAGATTTGAGTATGCAGATGAAAGTCATACCATTTTTCTAGTGATTAGAGATAAGAAAATTTTTTAAAAAAACACTAAATTGGGTATCAACATAAACATCTAGGCAATTCTTTCTGAGGTTCATCTCTCAGCTTGGAAAAATCAATCAGTAAAACATGAAACAAAGAAACTCTGAAAAACACATAAAATATACACAGTAATTTTTTTGCATTTGGCTTGAGAACCTTAGAATTCTGGTGACACCATTGTTGACATCCATTTGTATTGGGCTCTGTGACATTCAACAATGCAGAAACATATTTATGACTATACATAGGATTTTGGAGGTCACACTGAACTGTGTTGCAAGGCATCACCAAAATGTAGTAAAACAGGACCTCAAAATTAAGGAAATTCCTCATCTATATTTTATAGTTTTAAATATAATTTCTGACTAACCCCTACAACTTTTGTAGATAATATTAACTCACACAGTCCTGAAATATATAAAAGTAACTTTCCTGGTTTGAAAGTTACATTTGCTTTGCCTAAAGATTTTTCATCAGTTTAGTTCTTATAACTGAAGCCTTGAGTAAGAACACAAACACTTCTAAATACCTGCAAAAGTGTTTTTTTTTTTATCAGATATTCAATGTAACATACACAGAGTTCTGAGTACAACTGATTATGGAAAATTGTCTTCTTCTGATGAAGTAATCTGCATCTAGATTGTGTCACTGCGATAAAACAGCTTCTTCTAAATTTATTTTACAAGGAAGTAGGTAGTTTGGAAATGATGTTACCTCTTTTGGAGAGAAAAACATCTTTTTAAAAATATTTTTTTTCTTTCAAAATGCTCTGCTGCTCAAAATTTCTTAAAATATTCTCAATTACCCTTTTAGAAAGTTGTCCTCTTTCAAATGTTGGTTGGAAGGAGATTTTAGTGTCATAAATACTCTATAATAAAATGAACATAAGATTATAATCTAAATCAGTAATAATCAAATTTTTTATTATAATATAAATTTTTATAGTTTTGGAAGAAAGTCGAGTTATTGAAAAATAAACATACTTTTTGATTTGAGTAAAAAATATAAACTTTCCATGTAGCAAATATTTACTTTCTTTGCAAATATTAGCATTTATTAAGTTGGAAATCATCTGGCAGCCTGTGTACCCAAAGCACTTTTGATATGACCAAGGATGCATGGGCCACTTTGGGGTTGAACCTGTCTTCCTCAGAAAAAACTTGCTTGTTATTCTCCCACTCCTTCCTTTATAATGAGCAATCTAAGTCATTCTGAGAGTTACAACCAAGTGAACAATGGACCCAGACGAAGTTAGACCTTATTTTTTTAGTTCTTTTGCAACTCAAACAGAAGTCAAGAAGATTTAGATTTAAATAATGACTCTGTCTCCACAGGCTTTTAGATTTTAAAATGTATTTACCTTGTGGGTCTTTGTTTGTTGTTTTTTTTTCATGATAGACATACAGTGAAAAGTAGCCATTATTATCCATAGCCCAAGTAAAGGTACAGAAGAACTGTTAGAAGACTGGTGTTTGATTTCTTCTATACACACAAAGAAATAAAAAAAAAATAGTGAATTATTAATATAAAAGTAATAACAGTACAGATATTAAAGAGTTAGATAAGGCAACTATAGAATTTTTAGAGTAGAATATGCTATACCAAAGAGTATAATTAAAATTTTCTAGAGTATTGAACACTTGATCTGAATCTACAACAAATTCAATATAAATGGCATTATCTGAGTACCAAATATGAGGTGTGCACTGGGCACTGGAAGTTAGTACAGGCAAATCAGTAATTATATTATATGCAAAAAAAACATAGATGTAAAATTTATGCTAACTGGAGAGAGAAGGAAGGTTAGGTTAACACTGTGTGTGTTAGAGATGGGTGGGTAGTGTAAGCTGTCACAGTGATGAAAAGCGACATAACACACTTAACTCACCAAACTAGCATTACTTGGGTATCACTCTTCCATCTATGATCACATTGAGCAAGCACTGGGGGACAATAAGGAAAGAGCTTTTCATTCCCATAGGGTGTGCTTGTTAACAGCTCTTTAATGGGTCTCCAGAAAGGCACTGATATTAATATCCTGGTCCCACTCTGAGTTTTATAACCCACATTTTCCCCAAACTTAATTTTCAGTATCTTTAAATTTCCAACTTTTAAGTGCCTTACTGTGCATACATAAAGTATAACTTAACCTCAGATTGTCTCTTTTTTTTAATGCAAAGTGACTATGTGATATGCTGATTGATATTCTGTTCCCTGTGAGAATTAATCTTTTCTGCAGGCCTTCAGAGTCACTACTGCCTCTGGCCCTAATTCCTGAGAACTCCAATTCTGACTTGTGTCATCATGTTAGGAAGAACAATTTGCAATAGTTTCTTCCCCTTTATGGTCATCTCATGCAAAGAACTCCCCATATACTTGTTGTGTCCATGAAGGAGAAAAGGCTGTGAAGAATAAGTAGGCTGAACAGATTTTTAATTTCTTGCTGACAGAACTTTCTTATGTCTTCAGAACATTGAAAACCCTATTTTGAATATATCACTTTTAATTAATGTTCATGATTGTGCCTAAATGTGGATCCATCTGTGTTCATGTCATGATAAGAAATCCCATTTATGTTGTCATTTGGTATACCTTATGATTCAAGTCACAACAGATTTGAAGTTTTTTGTCATAGCCATGAATCAGAAAACATAGAAATATAGCCATATACTTTTGTCTGAATCCCTCATGATCATTTAGATCCTGCCAAGGACTTCTGCCAGTCAAAGTTTTTTAATTACCATTCCAGACTATAGTGTCTATCAGGAACCTACACAGTCCTCACTTCAGGAAATAAAGCACTGATTCTGGGCCTATGCCACTCCAGATTCTCCCCTGGAATCAGAAAGCCCATTTATTCCAACTGCAGTATCACCCATATTATCATTGTTATAGTATCCAGAGGACAATGGCCAGCATCTCATTAAGGGGTTCTTCTTCCTGCCAAGGATAATCCAAGCCACACTAAAATTTACAATCTCAACTAATTAGTAAATAACTAATTACAAATACTCAGAAATATATTTACAGAAAGTGAAGCCCCTGATAGATCTAGTCCAGATGGATTCTGGAACTAGACAAAAGACAGAATGGCTCAGGTGGTTTATTTAAGGGAGTACAGCAAAGGCAGGGATAAGGTTTTAAGGGCAGAGTCTTGCTTCATGATTTCTTGCAGTCAGCAGGTTGATTTACATCTTGGCAGGTCACACCCATCTCAGGTGCTATGTGGGCCATGACAGAGCAGGATAGAGATTCACATTATCCCTGGGAAATTGACAAAAGAAATGTCCACTCGTCATTCCCAGACACCAGATGTCTCTATCCATGAGGCTTCCATGCACGGTCACCCACATGCAACCCACAGATAACTTGACATTATAGCATTTATCAAATATATTAATGCTCTTTTTACTAATTTCTTTATTATTATTATTGTTGTGTCATGAATCATATTTATATTCTTGAAAAATATATACCTGCTCCAGCATTTCTAATTTTCTTATAATTTGGAATCTAGGTTCTGATTTAATAATGTTCAAGTCTAAGTAGTTAGTAGCATTTCTAGTAGTTTCTTGGTCTATGATTGTATCTAGAATTAAAACCTAATTACACTTAATGATGATGATATAACAGAATGTCTTTAGTGAATTCAAATTGTTAAATTAAAATCTGCTAAACATACCTGTATTGACAATTTATTCTGAATTAAACCTATGTTCTCACTTGTATTCTTTCTCTTGCAACCTTCCTCATTGAATTTAAATTTAAATTTTAGTTTCTTGTGCTGAAAACAACAGTATCCTCCTTTCTTTAATCTAAACTTCCATTACATGAGCAAATTATACCTCCAAAAATTATCTTCAATCCACCCATCTCTCTTCTATATTTTGCTTTCTGAAATGGTGTGTCAGAAGAGTAGTAGGAGATTTTGTTTGAACAATAAATCAGGTGGTGTTCTTTTATTGCTAGTGGCATTCCATGATGTCTAATAGCCGTGGATAAACTCCAAAATCTTTACAATGACCTACCAGTTTATTATTCCCTGGCCTCTGCCTGTGTCTTCAGCTCATTTCTAATATATTTGCCCTCTTGTAGTATCCTTCAGTGACTTTTTTACTCTTTCACAAGCCTCCTGAACTACTTCTTTTTTCTACTTTAATATTTGAACTGCTATACACATTTCCCCATCTCTCTACTTTTTCACATCATTTTGATCTCTACTTCCTTTTCACTATTTAGGAAGGTCTTCTCTGATTACCTGTCTAAAATATCAGAGGACTGTCTGCAGTTCTTACATATTACCCCCTTGATTTTTCTTAATTTTTGCAGCACAAAAGCATATTCATTTACTTACTCATTACACTTCTTTTCCTGTGATGGGAGGTAATATAATGAAGGAAGGATGCTTCCTTTGTGCCTATCTACGATTATATCCCTAGCACCTGGATAAGTGATGGCTACATAATAAGACTTCAAGAAATATTTGTGGAACTACTGAAGCAATTAAAATATAAGTTAATAAATGACTATTTAATTGATATATGGATAGTTATAGAACAAATATTGGAATTCTCTGAAGTAAGGCAACAAGAATTTAGAACGGAGATGATAGAACATAAAATTTTGCCCAGAGAGAATTGGTGACATGACAGTTGATAAGTTATAAGGACAGAGAGATCCTAGAGAAAGACAGCTCGAATTTTGGGCCTCTTTTTACAGGAAGCTCATGGTAGCACTATTCTAGGGATAACAAAATATATTATAAACAGATTACACTTTTCCTGTGTGATATGAAATGGAAAATTTGAGGTTGAAGATAGAGAGTTGATTGAAAGAGAATGAGATTGTCTACAAATTCTGGAATTTAAGTGAATCATGAAAAAAATACCAAGAAAGTATTTAAAGCCTCTCATTCATGTGAATGTATTAATAACACAAGATGATTAATGGTATTATATCAAAAAATCATATAGGAATGATTAATACAGGAACACATAGAATAAGAGAATAAATTTCAAAGAAACACAATTCAATAGTATGCATTCATCCTAGTTCAGAAATAAAAATTAATTTGGGGAATCACAAGATATTTGGCCCCTGGATTGTATTCACTGCTGTGTGAGGTAGGAGTAATGTAGTAGACTTTTGATAAAGTAGATGGACTATCTCTTGAGAGTAACTGCTTCTCTGTTCTTTTATTCCATGTTCATCAAGTAATCTTTTGATCAATAATTAATTTTCTTATATAGTTCAAATACCAGGAGGTGAGCTGCCCTAGCTAGAAAATGTGATCAGTAGAGTAAATTAATATATTGAAAATCTGATTTATTTATCAGTCTCTTGTGAGTTTTATTAGTATCAAACCAATTTGGACTTGAGAGCATGAAAAAAAACAGTTTCTGAACTTTCAAGGTAGGATGAATATTTTATTTTGGCTATCATGAGTCTTTAGATTCAATTAGCCCAACTAATACCTAACTATATATTTCTATTTTGATTTCAACAAATTTTGTCTGATTTTTCCACATTTTAGTGATATAAAATTGATAATACTAATAGTTTCCTAGAACAATTGGTAGTAATTGTTGGCACAGAATTCTGGAGATAAGATTATGGGGCTATGATAATAATTTAAAAATAAGGGTTATGTAATCCAGGAACTTATCAATATCCAAGTAAATCTCATTTCTTACTATTTAATGATAAACTATAATCCTGTTTACTGCTTAATTTTACTTAAGTTTTCTCTGGAAAATAAGCTAGAAGATAAGCCCTTGAATGAAATATTATTATTTTAAATTATTATATTCGAACCTTCTTTCATACATGGTTATTATGAACAGTGGGTTCGGAATTTTGCCAATGTTTAATTTTTTTAAATTCTGCTGAAGTAGTGGGTTTTAAATGTGTATACTTAAAATTTTTTTATACTTGAAATGTATACTTAAGATCTCTTTTATAATTTAAATTCCCTTAAATTTATACCTATATATTTTTAAAACTACATAGAAATTGCCACAATATCTAGCACATAATGTGTAAAATAGTAACAGAGTGTTGATTAAATGAAAGCTTTGTGTGTCACGTTTACTTGTTTAAAATAATAAGGATTAACTTTGGTTAATTTTGGCAAAATTAGAAGGAAGAGAATAGCTCAATGATTCAAAAGAAAAGGTTGTAAAATAAGTATAAAGAAAATAGTGAAGTTGGGAGTGGCATACACCTGTAATCCCAGTGGTTTGGGAGGCTGAAGCAGGAGGATCTTGAGTTCAAAGCCAGCCTCAGCAATGGTGAGGTGCTAAGCAACTCAGTGAGACCCTGTATCTAAAATACAAAATAGGGCTGGTGTTGTGGCTCAGTGGTTGAATGCCCCTGAGTTGATTTCAATCCCTGGTACTGCCCCTTCAAAAAAAAAAAAAAAAAAAGAAAGAAAGAAAGAAAGGAAGGAAGAAAGAAAGAAAGAAGGGGAATTAGAGTACACTTCAAAATTTATGTCAGAGCATATTTGAAGATAGAGAAATATTAGATTACTTTTTAACACACTAGAATATTTACTTTCCTAACTTAATCCTATTTTTAAAAAAAATTCTTTCCTTTTAAAAATATCTATATTGTAAATTCATATGTATTTTGAATAAGTAGTCATAAAAATATTATCTTAAACATCCAATCTCTATGGTAGCTAATAGAGGTGTTCATGAATTTGCTTTTTTATATAACAAAGTGAAATAAATGAGGATTAAATTACTATTCAAAAGAAAACAGTAATGCAACTGTGATAAATGTAGGTTGCAGATATTAACAATCAATAGTTTAAAAGGAGCCATTTATTAGCATGCAAAAGAAAAATAGTAGATGAGAAAATAAAAAACAATAACTTTCCCCTTCCCAAATGTGTTATAGTGAGATAAATGATCAAAACTAATACCTCAACCATCAGTATTTTTCTTAAGTATAGAATGAACTAACTTACATGCATCAAACAGGAATAATTAAAAATCATATATATGGGATCATTATAAAAAATTAAATAGCAAATTCATTTTAAAATTTCCAAAACATTATACCCTAATGTTCCAAAATATTATACCACTTTAAATAATAGGTATTTAACAGAGATATAAAATCTGAAATTTATTATTGTAATCAGTAATAAATCTACATATTTTAAATGTTGCTATGGAAATGTTTTATTTTTAAAAAATTAAATGCAACACCATCAGGGTTAATGTCTGTTTCTAAAATGCAGATATGTACATAAACACACACACACACACACATATACATACAACAGGGATACACACACACACACACACACACACACACACAAACATACAGATACCAGGGATGATATTCATTATATGGCTTATTGGTATAATTTCTGGGTCTCTTCTCATTATGGGTCACATTTTCATTCTTTCCTTGCCTAATAATTTTTGATGGAATGAATTTATGCTTATTGAGCATTGGATATTTTTGCATACCAAACATATTCTTGAATTTTGTTTTGCCAGACAATTAGGTAACTTGGAAACAGTTGATCTGAAGGCAAAGCCAAAGCAGTATTTAATCTTGTACTGACATTTTCACTACTAATCCCATACTTCTTCAGTACTCTAGGCAATGTCCCATGAACTACATCATTATTATTCCTATTAAAGGAGTTATAAATTATTTATGTTCAAGAAACTTAGTTCAGTAGGAAAGCAATTGGTATCAGGAGTAGGGTTGAAACTCTATAATCTTATTGTACTTTAGTCAGAAAATTTAGTACCTAGGCTATCTAAGAGATTATAGAGTACAGGCTTTTCAAATATTACTGTTCATAAAAATCACCAGGGCTGATTCCCAGGTTTCAGAGTTTCTGATTTAACACATCTAAGGTGAGCTACAAGGACATATTTTTTAAAAAATTGCTCTTCATATGATGCTGAAGCAATGGTCTATAAATTACTGTGAGAAGCTGTGGTCTAAAATTTGAGAAAAAAAGATACATGGGGATTTGAACTGGAATTTTTTATCATTCTATAGAAACAAATGGAAAAGACAACTTACTCAAATTCAGAGATAAAGAGATCTTCCAATAGGAGCTAACTTAAAGAATGTTTAAGAAATTGTAAGGGAAAATGACCGGTTTCTTTACGGGAAACAGTATAATGATAGGAAGGAGTAGAAGAGATAATATGACACACTTAGGCAACAACAAATTGTTAAATAAGAACAGAGATTCATAAGAATATTTTTACAAAATCAATACTAAGCAAAGAGCTTACAAACAGAGATAGAAAAGTATTACAGAGAAATCAATATTTTGTTAACCCAACACTAACTAGGCATCTAATAAAGTGTGTGAATTCCCTCTTAATTTTAATTATGACCATATCTAATAATAGATATTTTATATGTACTTGTGAGAAATAGTGTCTTCTTCATATAATCAATACATTTGAAAGTATTATATGTTTGGTATAATTAATTACATTTCTAATATTCCAAGGCCAAATTGATTTACTTTTCTAGCTAGTCATTTAGCATAGGTAACATATAACTTCAGGTTCTCCACTAGTCCTCAAAATACTTAACAATCCCTGAGGTTATTAGTCTATATGACTTTGACTTTCCTTTATTCAATTAGAATTTATCAATTCTTTATTATAAGCTACAGCCATGGTACAGAAATTAAAAATGCTAAGACCCATACATCAGACAGTGTCATTTTTCATTACTAACCCTTATAAATGATGTGGTTTTCTTTATCACTCTTAATTATAAGAAAAGCTATATTTCTATGTAAAAGCTGATTTTTTTGATGGGGGTAGAATAACACGTGATCAAAAATACTTTTAGCTTTATAGTCAATGATAATATTAACTTTACCTATACCTAGAAATGATTAATATTTAAAATACATTAATAGAATTGAAATTATAAATAAGGTTTTCTGGTCATCTCTATTATTATTTTTGTTAAACTACACTATTATCTGTAATGGAGGTTATAGTTAATGGAAGACCATTAACTGGAGTGACAGTAAAATAAATTTTTATTGTTGCAATGAATGGTGTTCTAGAAAAGTGATCATAACTTACTGACCTTGTGTTTATGGGTTTCACAATCCCACAATTAGATCAAGCTTATTAAAAATAAACTATTAGTAAAGGCTACTCCAGTAAACAGCATTCCCCCAAATGGTTCAAATGAAGGGAGTACCTACAGATTTGTTGTTGTTGTTCTAGTTGAATATAATGGCAACATAAAGTAAAAAGCAACCATGGGAACTACTCCAAAACCCAAGTCTGTCCTTGAGGGGCCAAAACAGTGTTCCACGAATCTACTGAAAAGTATATTTGGAAATGCTGCAGTTCCACAAGGAAGCAACTACTCCCTAACACACAGTGCTAAAACAGGGAGCTAAGAGGGAAAAAAAATTCTGACCTTTACTCTCCCCCTATGTTCTGATCTGCTGTCAGTAATATGTAGTATCTAAACAATAGGAAGTCATAGGGCGGTGGAGCTCAGATGACAAGCCCACAAGGCTCAGCTTCCAGGACTTCCAGCAAGATAAAGAGCGGTGAATAATATAAGGCTTATATTATAAGGTTTATCAAAAAATAAGAAGCCAGCATATTTTATTGTCATATGAAAATTATTTAAATTAGTGTTAAACTTCTTAAAAGAATCGGCAATCTTTATAAATCACTCTTAATTATTTTTTGTTGTTTACAATTTTACAGATAACATAAAGTCAAATTAACTTGCAATCAATACTTTGTGATACCTAGGTTAGTACAAGTCTCAACCCAAACTATAATGCACCTCACAGTTATATAAATGTTTTTAAGTACCATGGCCCTATGTTTCTCTGACTATATAAACATTTTTATTGATGTATATTTTTTCCCCTTTTTTGTCTTGTTTTACAATGTCTGGTATTTGTTTAAAACTAATGAGTTTGAACTTGACAAGTGATAAAAAATGAAAGATTCATTTACCAACATATTAAAATAAATTGAAAAAGTTTTTTTATTGTCATTTTCTGTCACTATTTCTATATCAAACTTTTTTTTTCTTTCACCTAAGTATAGTAATAATCAATATGACCCAGGAATATATCATATTCTATGGTCATATATTCCTAAATTTTAACCTGTGAAGTTAGTATTTCACATAGCTTTATATAGGTTACAGAGAAATAACTGGCATTACACTTATGGAAGGTGCATTAGCCACAGCTAGATAAAGCAATTCACCAAATAGCATATCTACTCTGCACTGAATCTTGACAACTGTATTCTTAGAGTATGTTTTAAACATTTTAGTGTAATGTACCAAACAATTTGAATATAATTGAATGTTAGAAAAGGCAAAGAGGAAAAATATTAACATTGAAAGGTTAAAAATACAGTTTGTACCCTATAGGAAAGAAAATGAAATTTAGAGATTTAATAAATTAGGCTTTTATCCCTAAAGATGACAAAAGAGGCACTTAGAAACTTGATTAAGAAGCATACTATACATGTCTATATAATAAAAATTGGAAGCAATTTTAATGTTGAGAATTTTATTATTGGTATTAGCCTTGAAACTGCTCATTTATTCAAACATAATTTAGCTATTTGAGGATCTTTCTCATTATATATAAATTTTTGAATCAGCTTTTTAAGTTCTTCACAAAATTCTGTTGAGATTTTAATGAGGTTATACTAATAGATAAATTTGAGAACAGAATAGTAACATGGATTTTTGTGAGTTAATAACAATATCTATTCCTCTATATATTTAATATTTTAATTTCTTTTAGCAGTGTTTAGGCTACTTATTATGTGATTACTGAGGTTTGGTTTAAATCTATCAATCTTCTATTATTTTCTATCTCTCCTGTAAGTTCATTTTTTAATTTTTTTTTAATTTAGTTATACATGAATATTACAATGGACATGCTAATCCTATCCGTTCTTTCTTCCTCTTTCTCTGACTCTTGTGAATTAAATAATGTTCATAATTACCTTTCATCTTCTGAAAGCTTTTTAGTTATAACTCTTTGTATAATTGTTTTACTATTTGTTTTGTTGTTCATAATATATATATTTAATTGACCAGTTTTCCTTCAAAGTGTGATATTATGCCACATCCCCATATATAAAAAAGCCTTCAAGATTTTACATCAATTACTCTCCTCTTAGATTTTGTGTTATTTTTGTCATAAATTAAATATTTAATTATATGACCATTAATCTATATCTTGAGATGCTTAAATGGCCTTTGAAGTAGAATACAATTAAGAAGATATACTTTCATGGTTATCAAATACTATTCCACAACCAATAATAGCAGTATTGTTATAATTTTTAGCTAATTGCATTTTAAGGATATTAACAATGAGAAAAAAAATCTTATATATTTGACTATGTATTTACTATATCCAGTAATCTCCCTTACTTTATGTAGATCTGAATATCCATTGGGTATTATTTTCTATTCTCCTGTGACTTCCAATTCCTGCTCCAAGTATTCAGTTCCTACCTTGTGCTTCAGCTATGTGAGGGATCCTGAGCCAGTGGTATTTTGCAGATAATTTCATAGACTGTTACCTTAGGAAATTTTTGAATTAATATATCTTATTTTAAGCTGCTATGTTTGAGTATTACTTTCATGTTACTACAGATAATTAATAAAGATTTTGGTCATGGAAGTGGAGTGCTGTGATATCAAAGTGGCTTAAGTGGGCAGTAGGTGATAGTAAGGGTCTTAAGTGTCTTGAGGAGAAGGAGGTAAATGTTATTAAAAACCACCAGGGAATCTTGTGATATGGTGGCAAAAAAATTAAGCAACACTGTCACCTGCAGTTATGTAGAAGTTAAAAAATTGCCTGATAGTTTAAACTGACTGCAGAAAGCTATGCAATTTCTAAATAGAAGAGTGAAAAAGCTGCCTAATTTCTTCCTGTTTCTGATAGTACACTTTGAGCAATGAGAAACTTATGGAATAACTTCTTATAAAATAGCAAGTATTTCATGGTTTTGAAAATCCTCAGCCTCTCTAGGTGCCAAATGGTATAAAAGTAATAGACAGTTTCTGATCAAATCCAAGACACTGCAATGAGAGAATGATGGTACCCAGTGACTGTAAAAACTATTGCTTGAATCTCAGAAAGTTGAACATTGGTGCTTTGGAGGTATATAGTTAGAAAAAAACTATCCAAAAATATTAAGGAGGGATTTCCCATAACCTGTCAATCAAACAGGGCTCCTAGGAAAAACAGAATATTTTACTCCAGCAGAGGCCCATCCAAACTTAAGAACATTTTATCTTGGAAATATTTGTTATTTATTGTGCCTTGAATGGACTCCAGTAAGTTTCACAAAAGACTCACAATATTTTAAAATATTTGTAAGATGAAGAAAAATTGCCAGCTTATAATGAAATGTTCAGAGACAATACAGTATGAAAAGATCTTTGCATGCCTCATCCCATTTTGATTTGGGGAAACCAGCTGAAAAAATTGCTCTTCTACAAACAGATGCTACCTTTTGAAAAAGGAATGTGACCAAGGAAGTAGAAATGAGAGTTCAGATGGCAGAGTTGAAAGTCAAGGAGAATTTTTCTCAGGCTTTGAAAACTAATCAAGAAACTTGCAATATTTTTCCACCTTTCAAATATGATGATTTATAGTAGATTTCCTATGCATATCTCAATGATTATATTTTAAGTGAGTGAGGTTTGAATAACTTGTTAAGTTTCACAGGTTATGACAGACAATAATAGTTAAGAAGTTATGCTAATGGCACTCAATCAAAAGAGCATAATCTAAAGTTAGAACTCATTTAGATGACAAAGGTTTGTATATTGTAGTAAACTTTTAATTGAATGAGATTTTGTCAGCTTTGAGAAAGTGTGAAAATATTTTTTAGCTGGAAGGTGCATTTATCTATGGAGTCCAAAGGGCAGATGATGTTAACTAAGTGTGAGATTGACCCCAATGATTCCCATATACTATTACCATATCTTTGTGCCTCCTGCCCTACCTTGCAGGGTTTGTCTGTGATACCATTAACATATAGCATTGTAAAGGTAAAACTTCTAAGCTGATTCTAAGCTGCAAAAGTCTGAGTTAAAGTGTAAAAGACTAGGCATTGTAAAGCTTCTAAATGGCAAGGCCTGGGCTAAAAAGTAAAGACTAGGTATTGTTAAAATTCCTCTGCTATCCCCGGAACCTGTAATCTCTGTGAGTTGTTAGGACAATGCGGGAACTGCCCAGTAAATATCTCCATTGATTCCCTGGTTGTTTAATAGCTAAGGGCTCTAGGTATCATGGCACGTAAGCATCTAGGCCCCAGAACCAATCAGTTTAAATGTGTACCCCACTTAGAAATGACCAATCACCCCTGCCCAAACTGTTCCCGCCAATGAATGTGCTAATCATGTCTCAAAGTTGTTGCTCAATTTTCCCGTGCCTCATGATGATTTGTTCTGATGTATGCAAAGCCCACCGCCCTCTCCAAAAAGTGTACTTAAGCTCTGCTTGACTTCTGCTCTGGGCTCTGGGCTGCTCTCCCTTCTTGAGTGAGCACAGAGTCCCAGTGCGCTGGAATGGATCCCCAATAAAATCCCCTTTTGCCAATTGCATGGAGCCAGTCTCTTGTGTGGTCTCTTTCTCTGATGTTCTGCCGGACCCTTACAGCATGTGATGAGTGACAAGATGATTACAAGATATTGTTATAAAAGATTGTCAACTATATAATGAGTTCTCCTTTTTCTGTTTTCTCTGCTTCTCTCTCTCTCTCTCTCTCTCTCTCTCTCTCTCTCTCTCTCTCTCTTTTTATCTCTCTGATCATTTTTCCTGTGGGAGGCTTGCTGTCACGTCATGAGGACAACTACTCAGACACTTCACCATGGAGAAACACATATGACAGGGAATGGGAGCCAATACAAACAGCCTGCAGGAATCTAGGTCTGTTAGCAACTAATTTCATGACATATCATAGTAGCAAATTCTCAAGCCCCAAATGAATATGGAAATAACCAAAACCCCAGCTGCCAATGTAATTGAACATTTGTGATATTCTCTGTCTCACAACCACCTTGCTAACCTGTGTTCCTGGACTCCTGAATCTCACAGAGCTTATGAGATAATAAATGCAGCTGTTTTAAGCAGCTGTGTTTGGGGGAAAATATGTTACTCATGAACAGGTATGTAATGTACCTTCCAACTAAAGAATTTTCTCTGATAATTTTTATAGTTCATATATAAGTGAATATTTTATATTTATGAAAAATCTTATTTTATGATCATTTTGGAAGATATTGGTAAGTATTGTTATCTCAGTTAAAACCAGTTTTTTCCTTTCAGCATTTTAAAGATGATGATCTATCTTTTATTTTATGCATTGTTTTTAGTAAGAAGTGTGTGGGCATTATTTTCTTTGTTCCTATGTATATAATGTGCTTTTATATTTCCCTCTAACCATTTTAAGGATTTACTTTTAAATATTGAAAAATTTGATTATTGTGGTAGACACCTTCTGAGATGACACCAACCATTTTCTTCTCTTGGAATGTAAATGATTATATAATATCCTGACCTTAAAAGTGCAGATGAGGTTGTAACTTGTTTCTAACCAAAAAACAAACAAAACAAAAAAAGCACAATAAAATGGGTTATCTTCCTCAAAATGAGGTTACATAAGATTGTGAATTATTTCCTGCTTGAGGAAGTGTTTTTTACAGCTTTGGTGAAGCTACTTGCCACCTACTTAACTTTTGAGCATATGAAATACAATTAGCATAATTGAGAATAATTGTTTATTTGGGGAGTTTTGCATATGTTCTTATCTACTAATTATAAGATCTGGTAAATTCAAGTTTTCTTTTATTGGTGAATTTTATTTTTATTATAGGCAGTTTTTCTACAGTTACATACCTGTTCATTGTTGATTAAATGCCAGAAATTGAGATTTTTCCTGTGTTGGATGATTAATATTTTTTAATCCTACAAATACATTTGAACTTTTCACTGATATATCAACTCCAAAGTTGTTTGACCCTTTCTGGTTTTGGTAGGTATCAATTATTGGTGTTTGGTCTAAAACCAATTTCTATCCACTTCTGAGACAAAATCCTTCTTTTTTATCTTTCTTTCTCCCTTTCTTTTTCTTTTTAGAGACATAGAATTATTTAGGAAAGCAATGCATTCACAGAAGAATGTAGGTCATCTCAAGAAAGTGATTTTGATTTTGGGAGGTAAAGTAAGAAATACACAATCAAGGAAGATTGCTGGCCATCTTCAAAGTGAGAAGCTTTTGGGGTAAAACAAGGAATGCACCTTCAAGGGAGAATGAAAGCCATTTCCAGAGAGAGAGAGAGAGAGAGAGAGAGAGAGAGAGAGAGAGAGAGAGAGAGACCGAGACCTTAACAACCCTTTCCTTTCTATCTGATACCCAAATAATCAAGAGATTCTCTCATTTGATTGGTGGGAACAGTTTCTGCCTGCACACTTACATATGCACTGAGAACTGCATTCTGTAATATATTCAGAGCATGTTTCCTTGTATCGGGAAGTTACCTCTCCGATACGTGCTAGTCAGTATTCTGTGGAATACTTGAGAAGGACCTTTTGAAGATTTCCAGAACTTGCTTCTCATGTAAGTCTCTCCTGTCAGTGAATGCACTTTGCTAAACCCCAAAATTCTCAGGCTGTCTTCTCAACTCAAGAAGCTCCATGTTCTCCATTTAATTATCCTTTCCTGAAGGATCCTATGGGAACTACCTTAAGGCAGTAAGTTTTGTCAAAAGAAATTACTCATCTAGTTTGTTTTCTATTAGGTATTGCCGTCTATTGTTGTCATGTGTTCAATGTCTTAAAAAAAATATTGTTTCACATATTTTTTCAATTTAAATTTTTTATTCTTGTAGAAGTATATACATTTTTTTTTTCTAGACTACCTTGTTGGGAAGTAGAAGTCACTAAATAGTATCTCTAAAAGTTTTACTTTCCAAGGGCTTGAAATTGATTTTTTGGGGGTGGGGAGTGAGGGGTAGGTTAGCTTTGTGTTCTGTGATCTTCCTAAAGTTATATCTAAATTCTTCAAGTTGGTTCTGATTTTAGGGAAAAAACTTTTACTATTTCATCATTAGATAACATGTTAGCTATAGTTGTTTCACACATGCTATTTACCTCACTGAGTCAGCTATAGAATACATCATTGATTGTATTATATTGAGTATTTTTCTGCACCTTTTGAGAAGATTATAAGTTCTTTGTTCTTCAGTCTATTAGTACTATAAATTATGTTTAGTATCAAACTTTAAGAAAATTAGCATTATTCAAATTCATACTACTTTTTCAAGTTGTATTACTAGTTATAAATACAATTTAACTTCTAAGAAATTTAAGAATTTGGAGATACATGTTTATAAAAAAGGTTTGCCAGTAATTTCTTCTTTTGCAATGTTTAGAATTTTGCTGATCTCACCGCATTGAGAAGTGCTTCCATTTATAGATTTCAATAATGATTTCATAGCAAAATTTTTTTCTATTTTCCATAATTTTGCATGCCTTTTGATTCACTCATCAACAGAAACTTCTAAAAATTACTAATTTCCTTCTTACATTAATTACTAATGTTTCAAAAAGAAGATATAAGTTTCTTTCATTAGGAAAAGCAACATAATTTAATTTTATACATAATTGCCTTTTTTGTGAAATTTTATGATTGCATGTATTTATAATAAATTGTAGTGGATTCTTTCATTAATTTGATATGAATCTCAGTATTTTATACATTTCAGTAAATATGTAAATTTTTAAAAAAATATTTAATAATTAATATTGAGATTAGCATGAAGGAAAGACAATATTTATATGAATGTCACATAAATATTATAAGTTTGGGAAGAATTGCATTAGTGTACTGCACCCTTATTCTCTATTTGCAAATTAAACATACACATCCCAATTTTATTCATGAGGAAAATGAAGTTGAAAATCACAAATAAATTGTTTCACCTTCACACAGAAGCAAGAGCAAAGATAAGATTTAAATTTAATTCTCCCATTAGAGACTAAACTGTTAACTGGTATTATATTTATCTTTCATCTTTTTTTTTCTAGAAAACCATTGTCCTTTTTCAGAAATAAGTCACATACATAGAGTTGTCATAGAAATATGATATATTTGTGTCATGTAGATAAGACTGAAAACCTCCTTGTTCTTCAGTTGTACTGAAAAATGTGTAATTGCAAAATGTTTGCATCAATTTGGTGCTTATGAAAATCTATTCAGACATTATATTACATTTAAAAATTATGTAGTCAATTATTTTGCCACTAACTCATTGATGAAAAGATGCAAATGTATTCTGAATCATCTATAAAATTTTAAACAAGCCTTCACTTTTTAAAATTTGAAACAAACATTATAATCATTAACTAGAATATGGTGTTAATGGGAAAGACCTTTGACTTGTTTATCTTTGAGCAACATTTTGATAATATATGTTTTCTATGTTGGCATAATTTATACTAAATATATAGTAATTTCTTTACTATATATAGAAATATAAATTTCCAAAAACCAAATGCTTTATTGAAAATTTTTGAATAAATTTAATATGAGGAATATTTAGGTTTCAACAACTTTATCTTGATAACTGAAAAATCATTAAAATAATGTATATTTGCATAGAAGTCCTAATTAATGTAAATGATATGAGTTATTGACAAATAGATATGAATTTTTAGTAAGAACACATCAAATACACTTTTGTGGTTACATAGACACCTGGGAACATACTCAAGCAACCATGGAAAATGTGGCTTTTTTCAGTATATATATATATATATATATATATATATATATATATATATATAATATATATTTGAGGTTAGATAAAATAAGCACAGATATCACATATATTAAACATAGCAATGTTTTAAAAACATATTGAGTATTACTCAGAAGATCTTTGAAGTGATTCACATATAATTTTTTCATAAAACCTTCTGAAAATTAAAAAAATCTTAGAAATTTTCTTGATAGCAATAAAAGTTCTTAAGGTTTGTCTCTCATACTTTGCTAACATTATGTGTCAATACATGGTAATTTATCTGAACTTTATTCTTCCATCATTCTTTAGCAGTGAGAATCATTTTGTTTCTTTTTTATGTTTTTATTAGTGCATTATAGTTTTACATAATATTGGGGTTCATTTTTATATGAGCACACATGCATGAAATATAATTTGCTCCATGTTCAGTAACCAGTACTTCCTCTTTTCTTCCTCCTTCCCCTTTATCTACTTTACTGACCTTCCATTTATTTATAGTTTTTAAATTAGTGCTTTAAAAATACAAATAACCCAATCAATAAATAGGCAAAAGAACTAAACAGACACTTCTTAAAAGAAGAAAAACAAATGCCAAGAAATATATTTCAAAAATATTCAACATCCTAGCAATTCAGAGAAATGAAAAATCAAAACTACATTAAGATTTCATCTCACTCCAGTTAGAATGGCAATCATAAAGAATACATAATAACAAATGCTGGCAAGAATGTTGGGGGCACCCCCCCCCCCCGCAAGGTAGACTCATACATTATCTGTGGGACTGAAAATTAGTGATACTATTTTGGTAAGCAGTATGGATTTCCTCAAAAGAGAAGGAATGGAACCACCATAAGGCTCAGCTACCCTAGTCCTTGGTCTGTATCCTAAAATACTAAAATCAGCAGACTTTAATTACATAAGAACATCAATGTTTATAGCAGATCATTCATAATAGCCAAGTTATGGAATGAACTCTGGTGTCTGCCAACAGTTGGATGGATAAAGTTATGATGATTCTTATAAGCAGACAGTGAATCATGTTTACTCTTTGTTAACATAGTCAAGGCCCATCTGCACTCCCAGAACTAAACAGACCTTGTATATAGGTAAAGATATAAATATATGTACAGATGTAGAAATGCACATATATTCCCTATTCCTATGATGTTGAAGTATCTTTCACTTTTCCCATTAGAGAGTTTATTATTCTTCCTCATTTGGCTGGGAATGAATGACTGAACTGGTGCTCAATTACCATCCTTGTAGAGTTGTTTCTAATCAGGTTATCTTGGCAATAACCACATTTTGCATCTGAAGTCTGGAAATCAAATAACAATGTAAGAAAACTGCCAAATCACCATAATAATTGCTTGTCATTGAAAATTGTAATCTAAAAACCAGCATGGTACTTTGGAAGTTTATTTTCTCAGTCTGTGAGGCAATATACCCTCAAAGACTTGGTTTGTATCCTGAAACTGTTCTTTATTCTGACTTCTTACTCATCTAGAGACACAAGTTTCTTATTGCTGATGAGAAATATAATGAAATTTTAAAGTACAATTGTAGCGACAAAGATCACTTGCCAATTGACTTTCATAAGTTTGTTGTGCTGAAAGTTTTCAGAAGAAATTTCATAGTGATCTTTTAAAAGCTTCCTGAGGCTGGAAAGCCCAACAAAGTAATCACTACCAATATTATCTATAAATTTGGGTGAATTCCTGTCTTCTTGATGTCCTCAAAATATCTCAAGATTCCTGTTTCTACCAGGAAGAGATTGTCCTTACTCACCTATTAGTCTGAGGACATAGAAGTCAATGAATACTGTAGGTCAGGTCCCTGGCAAGTTATCCCAAAAGGACCTTACAAACATTGGCTCCATTAAGTCAGGCTTAAAAACTTAAAAGTTTCTAGTTAGATGAGCATCATTCTTAAATAAGCACTCCAGGTAAGACATAGTTGCATATCGCATACTTCCAATCAACTCTTAGTAACAAGGAAGAAAATTCTTACTAAACCTATGTAAGAATGCTTAATAATGATTATTAATAATTAACAATATATATTAATAATTTAATAATAGTTAAGTCCTAAAGGGGTCAAGAAAGGGAAAATATTATTTACAATAATTAATTTTTATTTATAACAACATACATGTATAAATTTTTATGACTTATAGACAGCTTAAAGCAAAAAAGAAAGGGATTTTTTTTTTTTTCTCAATTAGTGTTCTGGAATCCTCAGTCTCCTAGAATAATCTCAAAGTTGCTTAGAGGATGCTTTATCATATAATGATTCATAGAAACTTGTACCACAAATTACATGATATGGTCTTTTAAAATGAGGTACCAAAAGGGTACTTCTTTTTTAAAGTCAAAACACTCTGGTTTATAGCTGACAGCAAAAGTTGTTAGCGAAACATCATATGAGTCACACACGTTATTTACAGTTAGGACATTTGCCTGCTGTATTACTGGTTGATCTTGGTTGGACTCCTTACATACTAAGATGTGAGTCAGTTGGCCATTAATTTCTCTAGCTTCTTTAGTCTTAGGTGTGGTTGTTTGGTCCACTTGATGAGAATAATGGATGAGAGATGATAGACACAAAGAGAAGGGTCAAGTCACTCAATAATCTTGTTGACAGTATGAGATGCAAAGCCATGTTAGTGATAATGGTCAGGATGCAGATTGATGAAAATTACAATTTTAAAATATATTTAAATAAATGCACCGAGTAACATTTATTCTTTCTTGTATTTCATGGAAGATTAAAAAAAAAATGTTTCATACTTTTTTCCGTACTTATTTATCAACTATTTTGTTGGTTACCTTTAGCTGTTCATTGTACTCTAGGTACTGAAAAATGAATAATATCTATCCTCAAGAGGCATAAAATCTTTATGGGTCGCAAATGACTATGATGCTTGGTAACCTGTTGTATGTGTGGCATAAAAATACTATGTGAGTTCAGAGAAGTGAGCAATACATGCTAACTACTAGGGGATGGAGATTGTAAATTGCTTCTTTGCAGGTGACATGTTAGCTGAAGCTTGACAGATAAATAGGATTTCAATAGGTAGAAATGACAGGGTTTAGCTATAGCAGAAAAAAATGCTATGAATAAATGAAGGCAATAAACCACAGGGCAAGTTTTGAAGAAAATCAATGACTATATGAAACTCTAGATGTAGGTGCAGGAGTTAAATTAGATCGGCACTGACTTCATATAAACCTTGGAATTTTCTTCATGAAGTCTATATCATTTTTACATGTCCTCTATATTTTACTCATAAAAATTGAGAACAAATAAAAATGCAATCTAGATATTTCAAAGTTTCTAACTATTTAGATCCAAGGAAAAAATTGAGTTCATAGTAATTCTTTTCCCCAAGTTTGCTCTTTTATTTCAAATGTCAAACATACCATATTATACCCCTGCATTAATATTTTAAAATATTACATGACTCTAAATTTGCATGGATGAAAAGGTCTAATCATTAATAAAAGATATTAGCAATATCTTTTAAATTATGAGCATTAAAATTTTCACAAATAAAAATGAATTGGGACAAACATAACATACTTAAAGGAATTTCAACATTGAGTGAGTATTCAAGAAGTGACCATACTAGTAAACCTTCTGAGGACCTTTCAAAAAGAAAGAATGTGTTTCGAATTAAAAGAAGAGCACTTTGGGAAAAAACAAAAACAAAAAAACTTATTCTGGATCTTGTGATACCTACATGCAAAGGCATTACTTACAAACATCTGTTAAAGACCCCAAAGATCAGCCAGTGTACAATTATTTTTACTCTGATGGCTTGAAATACAAGACTCTTAAAATTGTAGTACTCTTTCAAGTTCTCAGTATCATGTTGTGGCCTATTTATTTTATTTATTTTTTGTATTGTTGCTGTTATATTACTTATTTATTTATTTTCAGAATCAGAGAAAATGATATGATCAAGTCCCAGGAGGAAAGGTTTTAGAAAGTACAAAATTATCATTTAAATTTTTTCACTCAGCGTTTTGCATTTCTTTTTTTTTTTAATTGTGAAGTTGGACACAATACCTTTATTTTATTTATTTATGTTAATGTTGTGCTGAGGATGAAACCCAGCACTCTATGGCTGAGCCACAACCACAGCCCAGGATTTTGCATTTTTTATAAGAAAAATTTTGCTATTTGTATTTTTGTTCTATTTTATAAACAAATAGATTTACTCTCTATCACTGAAATATTATATTAAACAGATGCATTCCATTATTCTTCACTTAAAGGGAAAAGTATTTGTGGTAAAATAAATATTGGAAATGGTTAGCATCTATTAATTACATGAATGCTTTTTATTGAATAAAAGTAAAGGGCCACTAACTCAGGCATGAAATGCCAATTTTAAGGTTGAGAAGTAGGTTCTGGTCAGAACACAATAGTAAGGAAGTAATAAACATATGAGTTACTGACCTAATTTTTTTCCTCAAATTATTTTGATTTGATTACATTTTAATTTTTTTCTTTAGTGAATTTTAATTATACAAAATAGTGTGTTTCATTTCTTATTTGATCATATTCCTCCCTTCATTTTCCTTCCTTACCTCTCCTGATTTCCTTCCCCTTCTCTAATAATCACACTGTAATTGCAATCCTTTTCTAAAAGTAAGAAAAACTTTCAGTGTTATTTCTATCTTCTATCCTGCAGAATGCAGGTCTAGTTAAATAAAATAATGGACTAATATTTTCATTTATTTCCACTTCTTGCTCTGAAAATGCCCTTTGCTATTGACCTTCTGTTAATAGAGTACAGAATCAGACTTGATTATAATGATTATTTTTGCAAATTTATATGCATGAAAGCAGCATTAGAGCAACAATAGTAAAGTAATTTGGGGTGAAATAAACTATCATCTCTGAAGTGAAATTAAATAGATTTCAAAATCACAAGGTTAAAATCTAAATATGAATTCTTACATAATTGTGCATGTGTAGCTATTAGAAACGTTTTTAATAACAGTTTTTAATAACATTTTTAATAACATTTAAGTGAATTAAATAAAAAATTGGTTCAACCTTATTTAGTCATGTAACAAAAAATTTGGATAATATATATGAAGAAGATTTTTCTTTAGTATTGAACAACTTAAAATATTTTAAGAATTAACTTTAACAAAAAGATTTGAAAATTCATAATTTTCTTAATAAAAATTCACAGGGATATACACCAGGACATATTATTGCTGTTTATTCCTCATTATATAAAACTGGAAAGTGAAATTAAAAATAAATGAAAAGAAAAGTAAATGTGAAATGTCCTTCTTATTTGACAGTTGATTTCCTGAATTCCAGTTTTAATTCTTTGTAAGATAAGGCTAACTACATTATATTTAAAACAAAACAAAACAAACTGTACTGTTCGAGGTAAAATATAAAAACTGATTTGCTATAAAATTCTTATATATAGTAAAATGATTAACAAAGTGCATTTGTGTCTTCATGTAACGGTTATAATTAAATTACCCATCATCCTTTCCAAATGAAGCCTCCAAAAAATAGAAGTGATTTTAAAAGATTAAAAAATAGTAAATATAATTTAAAGATGTAAAGCAAAGCTATAAATCTGCTAATTTTATATTATTTTGTTTACTATATTTCAAACTTTATATCATTCTAAACAGTAACAAAAAGATCTTTAAAATTAGAAAGCTATAGATTTTTCTGAAATATGTAAGTTGAGTCATATATTAATGTTACCACAAAAATTATGTCCTGATGCAATACATTAAAATGAAATTAGGTAGAAGATACGATAAGAAATATTATGTTTGTTTGCTCATTGCTTTAATTTGTGAGGACATTAGTTATGTATCTTAACCTCATCTGTGTGGATGACACAACTTGTCCTGCAAAAATGCTGATTTCTAAGGATAAAATGATTAATATTGAAGTAGATATTCACTGATTCAGGAGAATTCCTGAGTTATTCATATATGCACATATAAAAGTTCATTTTGTATTCACTTTGGAGAAGGGAGAAACTGAGGTAGTAAAAGTTTTAAAATAAATTTCAGGGGGAAAAAATAAAGCTTGCAACTTGGAACCACCAGGTTGAGAGTAAGAAATATGTGAACCATAAGTGAAACATGGTAAAAACAAAAAAAAATTATAAATTACTGGAAGTCTTAAAAGACTATATTTGAATGAAACAAATTCTAGAGAGATACACCTTCAGTTCTTGTTTACTTCTATCCTTTCACAAAATAGAATAAAATGAGACATTTATTTGGAAATGTGGAAATATTTTTAAAAAATATTTTATTATTGGTTTCGAATGACAAAGTTTATCTACATAAAATTTCATATTTCAAATGATACTAGATAATATGAATCAAAGCACTGTTGAACAATATTCTTATGGAAGTGCATAACATTTATTATTTTAATATGTATTGAAAATTTCCCGGATATTATAATGTTCAACTGAACTATTTTCTCTTTTTGTGAAAGCTAAATTACTTGCAGCATAAAAATAATATATTGGATAGGGACATTGATATCACCAGTTTTCGGTGTTGAGTTCTGCTTCCTCACTAAGTTTGAACATTAGAGAAACACTCCAAGGTGAGCATATAAAGCAGGATTTATTTAAAAAGGACTAATGCAGACGACTTCTGGGAGGAAGAAGGAAGCCATAGCTGGTATCCTGGTATCCCAAAAAGTGAGGGCATCCTGCTGCTTTTGTACATTCTTGATTTCCTTTGTTTTTCTGCCTTCTTTACCCTTAACTATCTCCTTCCTAAGTAAGTGACTAGGCCCAGGAGATGGCTCAGGTGCCATGGCCAAAAGGTCAGAAGCAGATGGGCAGGGGAAAGGGCCAAATGGCCGATAAGGCAGGAAACAACCAAGGAGACATTCATTAACAACTTTCACAACTCCCTGTAGGGAAGGGCAATACCTGAGACAGGTTACCTTAGCAAAAGGTTGGAGCAGGGGAAGGTTATTTTGAGAAAGAGAGAGGAAGGGCTCTGAAAACATTAATATTTCAATTCCTCAGGAGTAGTCTCCAACTTCCAAATTGGCCTCTACCTTTTAGATGTGATTACTTGTCTGCACGGGCTGCCTGCCTTTAATTCTGGCTTCAACATTTGTAAATGTTGATTTTGTACCTAATTCCTAATATATATATATATATATATATATATAGATAGATATAGATATAGATATTCAATCTTGAAAGCTAAAGCATTTTGATGATATTATAGAGATAAGCACTAACAATACTCTAAGGGGCTGGGATTGTGGCTCAGTGGTAGAGCTCTCGTCTAGCCCTGGGTTCCATCCTCAGCACCATATAAAAATAAGTAAATAAAATAAAGGTATTATGTCCAACTACTTCTAAAAAATTTTTAAAAATATTAAAAAAATTATTCTAAGGGAAGAATAGAAAACTAAACACTTCAGTGTAAATAAACCTTGAATACTGAAGAAATAAATGACGACTAGTTAGTTTATGCAATCTTAGGAATTTTAAAAATTTACTAAACCATACTTACACCAAAATTCTTACTTCCTTTATAAGATGTGGTGATAGAGGGGAACAAACTCTCTATTACATACTCCTTCTTATTCCTAGAGGCTATAGTATATACAGAGGAGCTAGTATCTTAAGAGGAAAAGTGAGAATTAAAAATAGTTTCCAATTCACTATTAATATTGTCTATATTATACTATAGCAGTGTCTCAACTGATGAGGCTTCTGACTGCCAGGACACTTTAGGAATGTCTGGAGACATGTTATATTATTACAACTAAAAAATCTTACATGTTTTCTGAAATCCAGTGGGAAAAGGCCAGGAATATGGTTTAACATCTTCAATGAACAAGGCAGTTCTAATGACAAGGAATCACCTAGTCCCTAATTCGAATATTGAAAAATCCTGACCTAGGTTTAAAAATTCAGTCAATACAATATGTAATTGACTAGATGTACAAATTCAACTAAAATTATGTAATTATGTTCAGATTAGCAATGATTGATTGTGGCATTATTAGGATATAAGAACTGTGCATCAACATCCTCTGGTGCTCCTGAGCCCTGAAATCATAGAGGTATCATAGGAGAAAGCTGATAAAGCACTCATGGAATACTTCACAATGAATTTTTAACAAATGGAATTGTGTATAACACTCCACTGGCAAGAAATGCCTACTGTGGAGAACAAAGTGGTTTTTTTTTAGTTTGATGCTATGAGCCTTTGAATTATACATGTGTTTCTCTTTATTCATATTATAACTCACCAAGAATAATTCTAATTATTTAGTTTTCTATTTATTTAATGATATAGAATGGAGCTAGTCCTGCCCATGAGAAAATTTCTGCCTGCTGGAGGTCATATGCATTTTTATTCAGTCTGCTCCCACATATGTGCACTAATGGAGAAGGTATCAGCATGATGTCATCATCTTAGTTCACATGTGATATAAGGGAAGGAAAATACTAGAAGTAGAGAGAGAAAAGGAAACCCACACAAAGTTAAATTTGATATCTATACTGTCAGCAAGAGTTCATTCCACTGTGTTTAAGAAAATAGAAACCAAGCATGAGTTGTTTGAATACTTTACTAAAACAGAGCACCTTCAACATTATCAGTCTTTTAGACCCTGGCCTACAAATCTTCATCCTGATGGCAGTTCCACAAGCCAATGTGTTATCTTCCATATAGATGGTCTCAATATCTACCAGCAATGTAATGGTGACTGTGATGTTACATTCACATTCCATTGTTTTATTTCATTAAAAAAAATCAACAATGGCAATTTCTATCCAAGCTGTGTTGTCTGCTCATGCAGCTCTATTTAGTTCCTATGATACAAACTAATGCTTTTGTTACTGTTTTGCAGACTTTTTAGGAATGCATGTATTGGATTATAGCTGAAATTACTGTATTGCCAAAAAGCAATTTCTATCCTATATATGAATTTTCTGAGTGCAATTAAATTAAGATGAATCTGGGGAGATGGATACATCCCATGCATCCCAATGAATTTGTTTTGAGCATGGTTACTTTTAGATGCCCTTCCTTAACTTTGGTAAAATCATCAAGAAAATGACACCCTTTTGACCTTTGGAAGCCAACCAATAGGCTTTAATCTGGTGATGGATGCTCTTTATCCCATAAACTCAAACATTCAAATACAATTTGAACTATGGAGGATATACTTCCATAAGAAATCAGTAAGTGTTATTTTAAAGATATGTCGTGTCTCTTTACGTTTGTCAACATATTTTACTATGTTCCTAATTAGACAATATTATATTTTTACAGATTTAACTACTATAATTCACTTGACATTGTTATAGTTTCAGTTTAATGTTTCATGTGAGGAACAACTATTACTAAAACTTTACCATTAATGAAACTTCATAATCTGAAAATGTATGTGAAAATGAAAAGGAATTTGACAAATAAATAAAAGGAAAACATATAGGTAAGCAAGATTGTTGAGAGAATCTATTTTTTTTATTCACCTTAGAATGAAAATATCTTTATGCCTTGACAATCCAGAATTTATGTTATTAACCCATTCCCATACTAATATTCAATTAATAGGTAACACTAAAATTAGAAAAAAAATTTTTTTTCAGTAGCATTTACCAAACAGACCTGTTGCAACATTAGGATCCCATGTACATGATAAGATATTGATATTTCAGTAGAAAGAGTATAATTAGTGAGTCAGGGTGGTGGGGGGGCAGAAAGACAGTCAATTTAGATAATCAATAATTGGGTCCTATTGGAAAGGTTGGGGCTGGTTGAAAAGAAAATCAAATGCTGCCCTTTCTGCTCCTCCTTCCAAAGCCCTTTACCCTTTTCCTGCTCCAACCTGTTGCTAAATTAGAAAAGTCCCAGGAATTGTTCCTCACAGTAGGGAGTTATAAGAGTTGTCAATTGATACCTTCTGGCTATTATCTTACAGCTTGGATCACACCACCATTTGACCCTACAGCCTTGCCCATTTAATTCCCACTTTTAGGAACAACCCCCCCATTCTTACTGTAGGCTGGATGGGGAGAGATAAGGGGGAAGGAGAGCAGGAGAACAAAGAGAATCTAAAATTGATAAAAGGGGTAGGACACTCCCACTTCTTTGAATATGAACCCTGGTTCTCCTTCTCTGCAGAGAAGTTTGTGTTACTATTGTTTAAATAAAACTTGCCTAGGCATTTCTCCGATGTTCAAACTTTAACACCTGGGGAAACTGAGCTTGTCATCACCTGTAACCAGCAGTATCATCACGCCAGCAATGCAGTATTTCTTTTAGGTGGTATTTGACTACATCCTTAGGTTTTATTTCTTTCAATTGTAATAGAATATTAAGAACTTCATCATTATATTAATTTCTTTTAATATCTTACTACTTTTGAGGCAGAGTTTTAAAGAAAAAAATAACTATTCTGTTAAATGGGTTAGCCAATTTTATATATATTTGGAAAGTATTCTTCAGAAAGGTACAGATTTTAATCAAGAATCCTAAGTGGTTGATGCAGCAACAAAACAAACCTAATTTTATTAAAATAAAAATATCATATACAGGCTTAAAATTTGATTTTGTAATGAAAGTCTCATATTAAATTTTACATTAGTTAATCATTCCTTATAGACACTAATCTCATACTTCTTCAAATCAGGTATGCAAAATTCTTCTATTAATAGATATTTAATAATTCCCTGAGTATTATTTCCACAAATTCAAATTCAATTTATAAAAGTTGCTGAGGATGTATCCAATAATTTAAACATAAATCATTCCTTCCTTTGATAGTTGCTACCAAGAATTATAAATGTTGATTGTCAGAGAAGTTATTTTCTTTTATTTCATAGGAGTCCCTAAATTTCTCAATGGAAAAATTATGCTTTATGTGCTGACTGGCTGAATTGCATTTGTTTTAGCTTGAGATTCTGATTAATTTAGCTTGAGATTCATAATTACTACAAAATTGCTGAAATTTAGAATGATAGGATGGATCTCTGATAACTTCAGAACTTATAACAGTTAAAAATCTAATATAAAAATACAGAAATAATAGCATATTGAATAAAGAACCAAGACTGACTTCTTTTTAAGCAATAATATAGTTTAAAATTATTTTTGGAAAATCAAGATTATGTATGATATATATAAAAAAATTACAAATTAACATGCAACTTAAGTATAATAGTAACGTAATGGGTATTGGATTTATTATATAGAAATAATCCAGTGATGGAAAATATACATGTTTTGTTGGGGTAGGTGCATGTGTGTAGGATGTGAGGGTTGTCTGTGTATATGTATGTGTGTTAAAAATATTGTTTCCAGGCGATTGTATGTATTAAATGTCACTACCTAGAAATAGCTATATTCTATGTCTTGTGGATTATTATACTCATAGATTTAAAGTTAGAGTTAGTCACACTAAATACATGAATTAAAAGGGTTACAAACAGAGACAGGAATGAATGTAAATCACCCTTATTCAGATTAAAAATTGCAACTAAAAGACAAGAGACAGTTGCAACCTTTCAGATGAATTTTGCTTCAGGTTAGAATCTAGTAACAGGGAATAGATTTACTTCCTGTCTTAAGCAACTGGTGAATAAAAAAAAAAATCTATGAAACAAAAGTTTTCACACACTGATAGACAGTAAAAAACTGAGATCTTGGAGTGGAGGAAACAAATGAGGTGAGTTCTAAAATCGCATGGGCTTCCTGCCTGCAGGCAGTTTCCAGGTCACCACACAGAGTGAAAAAAGATCAAATGGAAACTGCATTCTAACAGCATCAAGGAGGCAGAAATCAGAGTTCAGGGAGGTCAAGGCAGTCAGAATTTTTGAGGCAGAATACTAAAGAGGAAGGAGCTCTCCAAGAAAACATAAGAGCTCTCCAAAAATCTTCAGAGAGTTCCCCTTGAGACTTCGGTTGAGTTCTAGTCTATTCATGCATGAGAAGGAAAGAGTCCAAGGTCAGAAAATCACCATCAGAAAGCAGTAGTCTCAACAATTCCCTGTGTTCCATCAGAGCAAGGAATAGCATATGTTTCCATCAGTCCAAATGGAAAGGTCTCAAAATACAGAAACCACTGGGAAGAAGTTTTAGATGGATGTTACCCCAGTAATTGAACTACACCAGACTTAGAGTTCAATCTGCTCTGGAGGTGGCCTAACAAAGTTTAGAATTGAGCCTCTAAGTGATAAATTAATTTCAAGAAACTAAATAGTGTGCCTGAAGTTTAACACTGTTTAACAAACAAAAACAACAACAAAAAAGATAAAAAACAAAGCATTTCTACAATTAAATTAACATTTGACAACTAATCAAAATTTGTCTGAAATTTAAGACATCAGGAAAATATGACTCATGGAAAGGAGAAAAATAAATAAATAGTTCCAGAAATCACAGAGAAAATAGAATTAGCAAATAATACTGGAAGGTCAACTCTCTTCACCGTGGTGGATCCCTTACATTTCTGTATGTCTTTGGAGTATGGCATTTTGTCTGCTCTTTGTTACTAAGTTTTCGGGAATGTTTTGTAAAGAACAAAGAAATATTTAAAGATTAAGCAGATTTTTTTAATAGCTTAAAACAGAGATATGTCTCCCTCTGGAGCAAACTTCAGGCTTTCTTAATCCCCTGAATAATAAAGCAAGGTGTCCCACTAAGACAAAGGGCAGAGATGTTTCCTGTCCATTAGATTCAGATTTCCTATCTGTCATGCAACACATTTTGTATAGAGAGGCTTTGCAACCCTCTGCACTGACCTGGATTCACAAGGGCTGGAATAACCAGAATGAAATGCAAATTCTCTTCCTACTGAGAGTTCTGGGAGTACTAACTTGATTTTGTTTATGCCCCTTATCATATCTTACCATTTTTTTATGCAGTCATATTTTCTGCATTCATTCATAATTCAGAGTTAGGCTGATTCGTTATCCTGTTAGTGGGGTAATAAGTCTCAGACACTTCACAGTTTGTGATCAAAATGGAAATTATATCATGCTCTATATGATCAAGAAAAT
This sequence comes from Urocitellus parryii, assembly GCF_045843805.1. Lineage (NCBI taxonomy): Eukaryota > Metazoa > Chordata > Mammalia > Rodentia > Sciuridae > Urocitellus > Urocitellus parryii. The sequence goes on along the minus strand of NC_135532.1, from coordinate 55,164,319 downwards.
AAGGGGGTATAAAAGCTATTCTTAAAACAGTTGGGGTAAGCAATAATCAATGTCTAGGAAAACTTGTTCCTTAGATAAAAAAACAAAGGAGACACTGCTGAAGGAAACATCAGTAAACATAAAGTCATGGCAAACAACAACTATTCAAAATAAATAACAGAGAGAAAGAGAGAGACAGAAACAGGTAAAAATCAACAAAACATCAATAACCTGCAGGAAAAAAATGTCAAGTATCCTAATATATGTCCTGTTGCAGTCCCAAAAGGAAAAGAGAAAGGAGAAAAGGAATAGATAATTTGAATAAAGGAAGGTCAGCTATTATTTAAATGCAATGAAAACCATAATCTCAACAATTCAGAAAGATAACTGAGGAATAAAATAGAAATAAACCACAGGCTCATAATAATCAAATTACCAAAACCAAGTTATATAAAACTTTAGAATTTCAGGGTGAGAGGGATGGATATCTTACAAGCCAATAAATAAACATAACATCAAAGGAATGAAACTTTTCACCAGAAAAGATGCATATGAAAAGGAAAAGAACAAAGAGACTAAGTAAATATAGATTTAAACAAACATTAAAGGTATTGGTAATTTCAGTATATGTAAATAATTGGTCTAAAGATTTCAATTTAACAAAAGAAATAGTCAAGTTGGATGTTTAAAATGTAAAATAATATAAACAGATAAGTATCTATTCAGTTCTATAATAATAAAAGAATAATAATATTGGAAAGGCATAACAATTCTAAAGGTGTATGTATACTCAATAATATCGATTTTGAATACAAATAGTAAACACAAAAGTAGCTGAAAGAAGTGCATATAAATCCACAATTACTGTAGGAGACTTCAACACTAATGGACAAGTGAAGAAAAAATAAGGCTGTGAAAATAAATAAATAAATAATAAATAATAAATAAAAAATAATAAAAAAGCAGTCTTCATAATCATTTTCTGAATGAAAGAATTTTCCACATAGTAATAGCATAATATACCTTATTTTAAGGTATAATGGGATGTTTACCAAGATAGATGATGTTCCATGTGATAAAACACATCTCAAAAAATATAAGGGTATTTAAATCATATTAAATATGTCTATACCCCAAAAATATAAATTTAAAAAAATGCAAATCTGGAAAATATCCAAATATTTGGGAAATAAATTCGATACTGTTAAAGGACTCATGGTTCAGGGAGGTAATCACAAGTAAAAACTATATACCAATTTTTCTTAAAATTATTTATTAATCGCAGCATAAAATTTGTAGCATAAAGTTAAATACCTATAGAAGTGTTACAAATTATCTAAGCTGTTTCTAGATTTTTGACCTGAGTATTTCAAAAGAGTATTTTTAAAGGGCTAACTTCTAAATAGTCTGATCATTTAAAAATAAAGTGAGAAGACCCCAAAAATTAACAATGTGAAGAGCATTATATGCACTTCTATGTATAAACACACACACACACGCACACACACACACAAACATACATTATTTTAAAGATAGCCACTAGAAAGAAGAAAGAAGAAAAAAAAGAAGGAAGAAAGGAAAGAAAAAAGAAAAGAAGAAGAGAGAAAGAGAAAGAGAGATTATTGATCAATGTGGCTTTAGTGGTAAGTTATACCAAATTGATAGGAAAAGAAATCATAAGAATTCTACAAAAATTCTTTCAAACTATGGAGAAAAGGTGGATTTTTTAATCTCTTAAGATTAGAATTGTTTTGATGTTAATATAAGACATTGATGTTGCAAGAAAACTGAATATAAATGTTAAAGTATACAAAAAAAATATTAGTGATCATAAACACATATTTAAAGGACCACATATCATGATCGGTGGGCTTTACTTCAGGAATGTAAAGTTAATGTAACTTTTGAAGATTTATCCATTCAATTCACTCTACTAGGTTGCAAAACTACAACAAAAATATGATCATATCAGGATATGCATAAGAAAAAACTTTGCAAATTAAACATATTTGTTATAAGCACTCTCAGCAAACTTGGGGTTGAAAGATACTTGCTAAATTGGAAAAAGATTATTTATGAAAAATCTTCAGTTAATATTAAGGCAAGATATCAAGGCCAAGACATTCATTTGCAACACTTGTATTTAGTATTTTTCCAGAAGTCTTTGCAAATATAATAAGGCATCAAAAAGAAATATGAGGCATACAGATTAAAAAGTAAATAAAATTTTTATTTATAGACATTTTTTCTTTGTAAAAAATTCTAAGTAATCTCCAAAACACTTACTAGAAAAAGTAAGATTAAAATTTAAAGGTCACTAAACCATTTCTGTGCTATCGCAAACAGTAATTAAGACTAAATTATCACTTAAAGAGCCATCAAAAATCCTTTGGCATTTTTTCATGCATGCAAGTCTGTAGAGAATAAAGTATAGAACATTATGGAGAAATAGGAAATAGGGCATCCAAATGGAGTGTGTGCCTTGTGTGTACATTGAAAACTTGATATAAATATGTCAGTTCTGCAACTTCATTCGAAATCCAGGCAATCATATTTTAAAAAGAAAAATTAATTTGTTTTAATTAGTTACACATGATAGTAGAATGCATTTATGCACTTTGATATATCATACATACGTGGAATATAGTGTCTCATTTTTCTGAGTGTACATGTTTCAGAATCATATTGGTCATGTAGTCACATATATACATATAGTAATAATGTCTGTTTCATTCTACTATCTTTCCTGTGCCCACACCCCTTCTCCTCCCCTCCTATCACTTTCCTCTACCAAATCTAAGGTAAAGCTATCCTTCCCTAGTGTTCTCCCCCCATCTTATTGTGAATTAGCAACTGCATATTAGAGAAAACATTCAGCCTTTGCTTTTGTGGGATTGGCTTATTTCATCTAGCATGATATATAGATAAACCCTGGCCATGCCAACAAAGAAAAAGAGAGAAAACTCAAATTACTAAAATACAAGATGAAGAAGGAAATGTCACAACAGATACATCTGAAATACAGAAGATAATTAGAAAATATTTTTGAAAATTTATACTCTAATCAAATAAAAAATATCAAAGACATCAACAAATTTATAAAGACATATGACCAACCCAAACTGAATGAGGAGGTCATACATGCTTTAAACAGATCAATTTCAAGTAATGAAACAGGCAATTGTATTTTACAGATATGAGCAACATAGTTTTTAATAGACACCCAAAATCTATCTCACATTTTCTTTTTCTTACAAAGAATTCTGCTCCACAATGTTGAACCACATCAGGGTTGAAAACTTTGAAGTCTGCCTTTCAACTCAGGAGGCTGCCAAGATTGTCATTGGTCTTTCTATCCATAGTTGGTAAATGGCTTCCCAGAGGAAAGCCAGGGTGACTGTGAGGCTAGAATTAGACAGGCATTCAGTATAGATAGATAAATCAAGTCAGGTTGGATCTAGGAGGCCAATTTGAGTGAGTCCAGGAAGTTGGAGAGGGATTGAAATGATAATGCCTTCAGTGCTCTTATCAAGATAACCTGCCCCTGCTCCAACCTGTTGCTAAGGAAACCTGTCCAAGGGATTGTCCCTCCCTACAGGGAGTTGCTAATTACTTCCCCTTCCTGCTTGTCCCCTCCAGTCCACCTTGTTTCTCACATTTTGGCCATCCCATCTGGCATATACAGGAAAGAGAAAGATAAGGGGAAGAAAGTAGGAGAACAAAGGAAGCCTAAGACATATAAAAACACAAAACACCCTCTCTTCTGGGGATACCAGATATGGCCCTTTCTCCCTCCCAGGAGAAGTCTACATTATCCCTTTTTAAATAAACCCTGCTTCATATGCTTGCCTCTGCAGGCATGCTTCTCTAATGTTATATTTCAATAGGAGAGGGTGAAGCACTGACCACTAATAACTGGTGGTATCAATTGCACATATCATCTTTCCTGTTTCCTTTCTCACAGAAGCAAGTTTTTATTGCCTGTGGTCCAATTTTTTGAAAAGTCGATCCACATACCCTATTTTCTACTGGAATATGGTGGATGTGTTCTATAAAGACTGGAAGTGGTAGTCTATAATTTTTGGTCCTTGTACTTTTGCTGTTCATAAATAAAATTTTATTTCCTAAATGTTAGCTAGTATTAGAAAAGTTGCCAATTTCAATGAGCACTTCTATGCTTTTCTGTTTTTTTTTTAATTTCTTTATTATTTTTAAAATTATATATCTATATTATCTATAAGTTCTGAGATGAGTTTACTGACCCCATCCTCTCTTCTTTTCATGCACCTTTCCTTTCTTCAATAATGCATTACATTATCACTTGGTGAAGGAGATTTTTCTCTATCTTATTTCCTCAAAGTTATATAGCATATATACATTCATTGCTTTCAGTATTGCCTTAAACTAACAGATGAAAATGTTTTCCTATACTTTTACCAATTAAACAAACAAACAAAAAAAATGAAGATCTCTTAGTCTTCTCCTTTCCCAATGTCAAAAGACAAAAAAGGAGTTATAATAAGATAATAAATAATCATTATTAAATATAGAAAACACACTAAAACTAAATAATTATTGAGACATTTCTAGGGGAAAAAAGTTGCAATAATCAACTTTGTTTAATGTAAAATTTCTATTATCCTGAACCACAAATCTTGTGTGAGACTTACAGCCTGGAATCCTTTCTAACTAGAACTTCTCATGGAGTTAAGAATCCAACTGGAGAGCTTTAGCCAGTTCCCATCTTTTTAGGGAATTTCTGTGTCATCCTCACTAATTCTTTCTACCCCAGTGGCAGAAAATATTCACCTGAAAGCCAAAATATTTAAGGTCCTGAAGTTACCCAGCAGTTCCCACCTATGCAAAGAATCTTGTGCTGATTTCCTACCTGTATTTGGAGTAGCTCTAAAGCAAGAGGGGGAAGGTGCTCAATTCAACTTAGCTCAACTCTTTGCCCAGGGTTAGCCCTTTATCTGAAGATAAGAATTGGTGTAGGAGTTCTAGTTAAAATAAAGTTGAAGAATTTATTAAATTTTTGATTGTTTTGATCAATATATTTCTATTTTTCAATTTTACTTGCCCTAGTAAATAGTTCTGAACACCAATCAAAATCCTAATGGAAAGCTCACCATACTGATTTTGATTCAGAAATGAATGATCCATTTTCACTCCTCAACATTTAATTCTCAAGAATAAATCTTCTAAGGCATTTTCTTGTGGCTATCCACTGTGGTTTTTATAATTCGTTAGTGATTCTTAGTTCTTTCTTCTGGACTTAATGTTTAATTCTCTATAGCATGCCCCTCTGTGCTAGGATCAATTAATGGATTGAGAACAGTAATGACAGAACAGACTACAGAGCCTATTCTGTGTGGAAAACAAAGAAACCAGAACACGTTTAAAAGAATGGACTTTCTCAGTTTCTTAGGATCCACAAATAACCTTGAAGACCAGAAAGCTCATTTCCCTCTATTACAGCTTTTGAATTGCTATAAAATTGAAAGTAAAAATAAAAAGTGGGTAAGCATTGCCACCCAGTGGTTAACTTCAGGAACTGTATAAATTACACATCTGATTAGCAGGGTTTTTTTTTTTTTTTTTTTTTTTTCCTTTTTTAACCTACTGAGTTCAAGGGTATTTAATCACTTATATCCTGAAATATCCTCCCTTCATATTCTGAAAATCTACTTCAATTAAAATAATTTTTCATACAATTCGGTTTTAAGAATTTCAATGGCCCTATCAGAGTAGCAGGGATTTAGCATCCTATTCAAAATATCTAGTTCTAAATGGAGCAATGAAAACATGCATGCAAGCATATGTGTCAGAGTACACTTATCCTAGTATAAAATTCTATGCAATATAGTCTAGAGACATAAATAATTGTAAATTCTACTTTAAGAGGACTAAATCATTATTTTTGGTTTCCACTGCTTAGTGTACATCTGTACTCAAGAATTTTGGAAAGTAAATTATGATGCATCAACTTGTATTATTTAGACAGTGACATATGCACACAGCCCAACAGAAATTTCAAACAAAATTTAACTCATTGCAAACTCTGAAATATTTTCCCCACTTGCTGCCCTCAAAATAAATTCACTCAAGTAAAAATGTAAAAATGTACATTAAGTATGACAATTCTGTAAGTAGTTTGTTTTACCTGAAATTAGACTCTAGTTTTAAAGTGATTGTTTAATTGTCTATAAAAATATATAAGTGAATCAGAGTTGGCAGCAAACCATTGAGTTTTGTCATAGGTACAAGGAGAAAGACTCAAGAGAAGGCTCATAAGAGATTTTGGGGAAAAGACTTGTGAAACAAGAAAGGACAAATTCCTTTCTGAAATCTAAAAACTGCCTAAATTCCAAATAGATTCTTCCCCCTTCATTTTCATCTTTTTAAAGACTAATTAAATCACAGTATAATTCGGCACCATATTTCCCTCATGCTCTACTTTTTTTTTGGGAGCAGATGAGGAAGAGAAAAAATAAAATGAAAAAAACCCTCCTACTTCTTTTTTATTTCTAGGTAGAAAAACTCTTTTAATAGATTAAAAAAAAATAAATGCTATTTTTCTAACATGTCATTATAATCAGTTAAGAGAGACAAGTGTGAGAACTTGGACTGACAATGACTATTTATTGAACATGGTGGAGAAAATAGGACTCTGTTGAGATTCCTGAGGAAAAGTAGGTGAGTGAAAAGCACATAGGAAGAAGAAATGCTGTTATTAAGGTTTGGGTGTGAGGTGTCCCCCCAAAACTCATGTGTGAGATGATGAAAGACGGTTCAGAGGGAAAATGATTAATTTACGAAAGCCTTAACCTAACTAGTCAATTAACCCCCAGAAAGACATTAACTGGATGGTGACTTTAGGCAGGTAGGGTGTGGTTGTAGGCAGTGGTCACTGGGGATGTGCCTTTGGGGTTTATAATTTGAGGCTGGTGAGGAGAGTCTGTCTTTCTGCTTTCTTGTTGCTGTATCCTGAGCTGCTTTCCTACACCATGCCCTTCCACCATGGTGTTCAGCTTCACCTAGGGCCCAGAGCTATGGAGTAGGCTATCCATAAATTGAGAGCTTGGAAATGTTGAACCAAATACACTTTTCTTTTTTTTTTTCAGTTATTTTGGTAATAGTCATGATAAAGCTGACTAAAACATCTGTTAATAGTTCATTTTAAATCAAAGGCCACCAAAGGAAATAATTCAGCTATGTATAGCAGAGAAAAAAGGGAATATTTTTCATTTTTACAAGCAAGGTGGAAAAAAAACTAAGCAATATTGTGAGAACAACCACTGCTTATCTTTAGCCAAAGAAGTCTGAGAAACAAGAATATCTTTGAGATACTCCTCTCAGTACTAAATAACATTTTAACAACAGTTGTTCTACCTTGCTTCTGTTGGGATTTCAATCTAAAAAAAAAAGGATAATCTTTTGAGCATTTAATTGAAAATGGATAAGTCATGTTTTAAAACTTTATTTTTATGTATTATGCTATATATTGGCTTATGAAGATTATTTTATAGCTAATGGTTTCTCATATATATAATTAACCCACATATGAAAAAGGTCAACTTTATGTAGTAGTATATATTGTTAAATGATCATACCAAAAATAAATTCTAAATATTTGAAGTGATAGATAAGACATACTAATTAGCCTGATTTGATCATTTCACAATGTGTACATGTATCAAAATACCAAATGGTGCCCCATAAATATAATTATTACTTGTCAGTTAAAATTTTTAAAAATAATAGATAAATAAATAGATTTTAGTCCTTTCCTTAGTTACTAATTTTACTTCAGCTTGACATTCTTCACTCAAGGATAGAAAAGGAAAACAAAGTACTATTTATGTGCGTGCTTTGAAAACAAATTTGTATGAAGCTATTAATACAAATAAAGATTTAAAAATTATTAATTGCACTTGGATGCCTTTTTGTTGTTCTGTTTTAGAAAGATCAGCAACTATAAATATTGAGGATATATTCTCTTATAAGTCTTTCCAAGATAAAATGCATTCCTCTTTGATAAATATGTCCTTAAAATCTTCAAAAATGTAAAGCAGTTATTGATTTCCTCTGCTTTATTCATTAAAATAAAGCATAATTCACAGCAAACATTAAAAAACCCTGCACATCTGAGAGGACTTCTAAAATCAAAACAGAGATTCATCCATTTATCAGCTAGAGCTATTTTATTTGGAAAATAAATACATGTGGAAGCAAAATAAAATTAGGATTTTTAAATCTGTAATTATTTATATACTTTTAAAAACTCTAAGTTGTGAGTAAATGACATTGTTTTAAACCACATGTTAAAGCAATAGAATTAATACAACTTTCTATGGCATCCCATCTCCCAAACAATATTCTCTGTATTAGATTTTACCTGTATTTCCCACATTCTTATACTAGATATTGTGCCAGAATTGATTATGTAAAAGGTTTCATTTTAGCAGAGAGGGGTACTGTTATGGTTTGGATATAGGGTGTTCTGCCAAAGCTCATGTGTGAGAAAATTCTGGAAAGATCAGAGGTGAAATAATTATAAGAGCTGTAACCTAATCAGTGGATTAATACATTTGACAAATTAATAATTTGTAGTGGGTGATGCATGGCTAAAGGAATCAGGTTTCTGAGGTTGCCCCTTAGGTGATAAAATTGTGTTCCCCTTGCTCTTCCATAATTCTCTCTGCTTCCTGACTGCCATAAGCTGAGCAGTTTTTCTCTGCTATACCTTTCTGCCATGATATTCTGCCCCATCTCAGGCTCAGAGTGATGGAATCAACTAATGATGAACTGAAACTCTGAAACTATGAGCCAAAATAAACTTTTCCTCTTCTAAGTTGTTTTTGTCAGGTATTTTTGTCACAGAAACAAAAATCTGACTAACCTAGGTACTTACCCCAAGGAACTAACATAGAAATAATTAACCAAGGATGACATTTTCAAAATGACACCCACAGTTAAAGGAGTTCTTTCCCTGCACATTGGGAAATCTTTACCTTTTAATCTGTCTTTCTATTATTATTTTATTTATTATTATTATTATTATTTTGCCTTGCTAGACCCAAAGACCTGTCACCTGGGATTTGAAAACCAATTGCAATTATTGCTGCAGTTGTCCTACAATTGGAGGTGAAGAGTGAGAAGGCATTACAATACTGACATAGGACTTTTAAAAAATGTTTAAAAAAAACCCTCCAATTTATTTTTGGTGTTGTCAAAACACTTTTTATTGAATACTATACATGAATTTCACTCTATACCCATGAAGCTGAAAGAGTAAAAAGACCTTAAAGAGGGTCTTTTCCCACTTGTACATGTCCGTTCCTCTGGAGCATTAAAACAGAAGATGGAAAGGAAGTCTTTACTTATGGCTAGGAACATCTCAGAGGTAACTGGAGGCTTTTTGGAAAATAAATCTAAAAAGTATATTTTTAAATTTGACTCATTGCTCTTATATCTGATCTTTCCAACATTTTCTCACACATGAGCTTTTGGGGAACACCCCATATCCAAAAAAGCAGGAAACAACAAAATCAAAGTGAAAAGAATGAGTTTTGTCTTTCTACAACTTAGCCTTTTGAACTTAAGGTACTTGATTTCACAAAATGAAAGCAGGTTGCCATATTTTCTAGAATCCCTCATAGTCTTTTCTCCCAAGATATATTTAAAATCACTTTCCTTTTGGTCATTTTTTCATATAAAAATAGCTATTTCCATTGAGAGTTAAACAGAAGTATAAAGAAGTAATCTTCAGAGGAGTATGTCAGTGCACAGGTGTCTAAGACACACAGAGAACCATCTACATTATTGCTATTGACTTTGACATAATAATGTAAGCAACTATAAGATCGAGCTTTTAAAACTATTTTATGTTGCAAGTACTCAATGCTAAAAATAAATTCCTATAAGTTATATAACACATCTAAATTAAACCTTACTATTACATGTGTCACACACACAGATTACTTCCTCTGTGGTAAGAATAGGAAACCTTAATTTCCAGGTGGGTTTTGCACTATTTGTCTCAGAGAGACATGTCTCTGCTCTCTCTGCAGAGGTTTTGTGTGTCATTATTGTGGATTGGATTTTGTACAAAGTTCCCAAAGAGTTTGACTATTCACTCAACCTTGTAAAGTTAGTCAGGGGAGGAGAACTTCACATTCTTCTTCAGTGGAAGCAAGTATCATAGGACCAGGAAATTTTCACATTTTTATGTTTAGTGAACTCAGATAGGAATATCCTTAACATAATTTATGCACAATCTAGTTCTATATCTTCCCATGTTGAAATAATTTACATGTATATGAATTAGGCAAACTAATGTTTTGGCATTAAACATGAAAAGCACATATCTGTCTATGGATGGATAGGCAAACTGGACAGTATATTAGATAAGATATTGAATTTTTCCCTAGACATAGGCAATTCTTATTTATTAATAGTGATAAAGTTTGGTGGCCAGGTGAGTCTTTGGAGAGAAAATCCATACAGACAGCTCTACAAAGTGGATTCATATTTACCTGCACTGTGCTGAAAAGGCAAGGTTACAATGCAATTTAGTTTGCATTCAGTTGAGTACTTGCTCAGCTCAAAACATAATATCATAGAGTTTTCTGTGGAATACTGGATCTCTAAGATGTTAAGAGAAAGGTTATTTGAAAAACTGTTCTCTAGTCGAGTATAGTTGTGAACAATGAGGATAAACAAAACTAAACAGCATTTTTTTATTGCAATATTGTTCAGACCTTTGCTTTGCAGGCTGTGATTCTCCATGTGTGGGATATAGAAGGCTTCACTTTTGTTAGCTGTGGCAAATTTTCTTCGTAGAAGTCTCTTAGAGTTCGTGAAATGTAAATTTTTTTTATATTGGTGACAAAAGAAACACTGGAACAAATGTCTCTTTGTGTTTTGTTATTATTACAGTATTTCAGTATATTTTGTGTCAAGCTTTCGTTTGTTTTGGAGGTCTATGACTGACAGGATCAGATAAAAGAAAAAAAAAAAGACTAAATAACCATGAATGTATATAGTTTCTAACATGCATTCTGATTCAAATCTTATTCATTGATTTTCTTAAATGATTATTAGATATCATGTGTATATCTAAAAGTTTGAATATATGGGTTTGCAATTCAAGAAATGCACAGTGTAGCTTCTTAAACTACCTCCAGGACTAGATGTATTGTAAACTTTTCACCTCTGGCATACTGGAGTGATTTTTAGTCATTTCTACAACACTTGATTTTCTTTGTATTTTCTTAATTCAATAATGAACACTGTATTTTAAGGATTTTAATGCAATGAAGGCACATTGAAATCATAATCTATGGCACTTTAATGCGAATTGAAATGATAATCTTTATTTGCTTTGTTTTCTGTGGTGCTGGGGATTGAATCTAAAGCCTTGCACATGTGGATGAGCCCTCTCCTACCAGCAACACTCCCAGGGCCAAATCACAATTATTTTGACAATTATTCCTATGATAGAAAAACCTGGCAGTCTATTCCTCACAAGCAGTTTAGTCCTACATAATAGGGCAAAACATTGTTCCCCCCTGAAGCTGCAAGATAAAGCTGCAATAATAAAAAAAAAAATTAAAAAATGGAATCTCATGTGAAACTCACTCTCATTCTATTAAGAAAAAAGTGAAAAGCATAGTATTTATTTTAGAATGCACATAGTCTAATCCTAGAAATAAAATTAGGGAACTACAGAACATGCTACATAGTTCAACCTCTTCTATCCACTATTAAAATTTGCATATTAACAATGATATCTGCCAGTGAGAGATTTTTATTTAGTATTAACCTTGAAAATGCTCAGGTGATTTTGATCAGTACCACCTATACTCACACACATACTCCCAAACCCCACTGTCCAAATCTCTTTCCACTGAATTCTGGATTCTGTGCATCTAAAAGCTAAAGATTAAAGACACCTGGCTGGTTTAAAGCAGCATGGTCTATTCAGGATAAAAGAAGTCAAAGAAAACAGATTAAGTAGGAGATAATACTACTCCATAGATCCCTGAGAAACACTTTAGAAGACACGTGATTTTGGCAATCTAAGCACAACTTCAATCTTATATATTTAGTTAATGTCATTTATTAGTTTTCATTTTTGGATCTGTTATTTCTACAATTTACATGAAACTGAATGAAGTGCAATGAGTATCTCAAGGTATAAATTCTGTGCAAGTCTGTTATCCTCATGTGTAATTTAAAAATGTAGAACACAAGTAATAATTTGTGTATCACCACAAATGTAAAGAGTTAATGCTCTACCAAAGAAACTGACAGATATTTGCTTAATAGAAATCTATTATTAAAATACAGAAAAATGTCATCAGGAATTTTACCCACTGCTTCTCTTAGTCTAAGGGATTTAATACTGTACATGTTAAATAATGAAAGTGAATTGTGGTTAGAAAGCATTTATATGAAAATACACAATTAATTTAATTGCCAAAGGCAGAAATCCACTGAATACATTACACTTTTAAAAGGTGATTGATTTAAAAAGCCAACAATTACCAAGCTATTTAATTCTTCTCTTACCTATTTCTATGACTATTACTTAAAGGCATTTTCATTTTATAAAATCTGTGAAAGCAATTGTAACATGTTTTTCTCAGTGACTGCACATTGCCTTTTAGGCTTTAGCGGTGTGAATTAACAACCAATTTTTATGTTTTTAATTTAATGCATATTTTTGTTCACTATTTAGAAAGTACTAGTCAATAGTATATTTCAGTTTTATTTTCATTTTAGTTATTTAATTCAGATGCATTTTGCTTTCAAAGTATTTCTTGACGTTACATAAACCATGGATTTTAAATAACAATGTTCTTTTACAAATAAAATTAAAAAAATATAATATATGTTTGCCATATGTACTCTCTTAGACAGTGATGCATGTATTTTAAATAAATAATATTTAATATTGAGCAATAAAATTATGACTTTTTAAAACCATCTCTTTAAATAGAAGTCTTTTAACTCAATCAATTCAACAAAGATCCACACAGTGGGCACAGAATAGCCAACATATTTACATATTACTTCACATAGTTCAAAGGGCTTATGATGCTTACAAAAATATGTGGGAGTTAAAATGTAGCAATAACATCATATTAACTAAAAATCAATGGGCTTGGTTGAGAAAATCAATACAATGGCTGTAACTCATGTTAATGTGCTAGAGTTCATGTTTCTGGGTACCAAAGAGCATATCTGTGAGGGGTATGCACAGGTGAGCTGGAGTCAGCACACATTGACTTGTGAAAAATGATTTTTAATGTTTCTTCACAATTTCACATTTTTAGTTTGAAATTAGCCATTGTAGGAATATTGACAGCCTGGAAATGGAAAAAATGGTAAAACTTGGTGATTCTTTCTTTCTTTTCTTCGTAAATGCTGTTTACTACCACAGATACTGATTTGGGGTTTGAGGAATAACAATTAAAAATTAGTGAGATAAAAGAAACCAAAGACAAAATAAGTATAATTTAGACCAAAAAATTGTTTTTACTTCACCATTTTTAGGACAATTTTGCATTTCTTCTCAGTTATCTTTGTATTCCTATAAAAGGTTTGTAAAGGCCCTACTATAGGCAGTCGCCTACTGAGTATCCAGTAATTGACTCCTATGTCAAGTTTCATGACCAATGGTGTCATGCTCTAAAGACAGTGAACCTTCAAAAAGGTTTAGACACCAATATGATACATATCACATTTCTCAAATTATTGATTTAAATTCAGCAATAGGTTCAGTATCAATATATTTGTTGTTGTATCTTTTAATATAAAGGAGAAAAGAAAGCGCATTATCTCCCACTTACCACAAGAACAAATGGGTAAAATTAATTGAGTACAAAGTTAGTAGAAATACATTTTGTATGTCCATCGATCTATCAATTTATCCATTATAGCTATTGCTAATTGAGGGGACTGAGAAAGAAACAATGAAACAATTCTGAAAAAGTAACAACAAAGACAAGGGAGGATAAAGAGGAGATCTTCTCCTTATGGACAGATCCATTAAAACAGAAAGGAAAAAGAAGAATCAATGTGAAGTTATCACTTTCAGAATAGAGAGCACTTTTTATAAAATTAAAAGTCTTTAACAATTCCTTTTGAGCGATTTTCCTCCAAATATGTAATTTAAAAAGGTAATTTTGTAAAAGAGGCAATTATGATGAAATGTACAAAATATTTCCTCAGTGATTTCTCTGGGTCAAATAGTGTATTGAGAATTATGAATAAGGACGTGAAATGAAAACAGTTTGTTACTGAAATGTAGAATATTGACTTTTGTGAAGCTGGTTATCTAGTGGCAAGTGATATTTGCCTGTGAAGAAAGTATTATACTACAGATTGTGAAGAAAAATACCTAAGGGGCTCTGACATGTCTTCAGAGAGGCTCAACTATCATTTTATTTCAGCAATGAATATACTGAAATTGTGAAGAATTTGTAGATGGTTAATAAAGTGATGGTGTGGTTGACCAAAAACTGATAGCTGAGGCTATGCAGGTTAGATTCAACAAATCAAATAGCACATATAGTACAGAGCTTATAAATATCAGCAGAGGAATGAGACTTCTTGAGGGAGGAGCACATCTTGGTTACTTATACGTGACTTTGTAATTTAAATATCTCAGTGAATTTTGGCAATTTAAATACTCAAATCTGTTAGATTCCTCACACAAGCTCATATGTAAATAAGAATAGGTCATAATAATCCCAATACATATAAGACCAGAGCCCTTAGTTTATCTTCTTGTCTGGTGAAGAAGCATAGCTGTATGCTGCCTCATGATACATATCCTGTTGCAAATGTGGCAATTGTTTCCCAGTGTCTTTCTGTATTTTTCTTCCCTTCCATAGATGCAACCAAGATCCTAATGGAACTCATATTTTGCCCTAACACTGTCATAGGACCCACTCAAATTCATATGACTAGCTACAAACATCCCATTCATAGGGTTGTGCTTGGACTAATATGCCCAAGACTTGTAATTAATCTACAACTGTTTTTACTTGGGAAAAGACCTGAGTGATCAAGTTCCCAGTTCAAAGCCAGCTTTAGCCATGGGTGAGGTGATAAGCAACTCCGTAAGACCATGTCTCTAAATAAAATACAAAATAGGGCTGACCATGTGGTTGAGTGACCCTGAGTTTAATCCCCAGTACCAAAAAAAAAAAAAAAAAAAAAAAAAGTCCACCTTAGCACTTCTCATGTAAAAACAAGTTGCTCCAGACTTCTCTTAGTGGATCCCTTGTATTTCCTTTGTCTGTGTTTCTTTCACCTTCTGATCCATACTCTGTATCTCTTGCTTCCTCATCTTTTCAGTTTCTCCCATATTAACTACAGCCTCTGCTTCTTGAGAAATGAGGAGGTCCAATAAAGGGCTCAAAATTGATACCAGAGATTCAAATGGTTGTCTAGGAACCATCTGAAAAAAGATGGCCTTTATTCCTGCTGTGAATGTTTGATTATCAAGAACAATGTAGTTTGCTGCATAAATGGTATACTTCATCCCTAACTCTCTTAGGAGGTCTTGTAGTTCTTCCATGGACTGCTATTGTGGGGGCACCATACTATAAATCCTCCACATTGGTCAAAATGTTTTTACAGGCAGATACCTACCAGGACAATAAAGAGATGTCCTGATTACGTTAACAATTAAATATAAACATTGCCATAGTGCAGTGTTTGTGGTGACTGAGGTGATATTACTCATTCACTCACTCCCTGGTAAGAATATGAATTCAGCACCAGAGTCCCAGAGTGACAACAGCCATCTTGCTACATAGTTCCTGTTTTGCAGCCTAAACTTGTTCCCAGGTTCTACCAGACCAGCCTTAGTATAATGCCTCATGTGCCAGTTGAGGTGGGGGGCAGGTTCTCACTTACTCCAATCAGCCACTGCTGACCTATCTGTATGTTTTGGGATATGACCAGTCTGGACGCTGGCCCTGGAACCTCAATCAGTTCATTCTAGTTATTATTTTCTTCTTCTGAGATGCTAGATTCACACGGGTCCCATTTATGGTGGTCCCAATCCTTCTGAGTAATTACCATCCTTACTCTAATTTGTGGTAAATGTTTACCTTTCAGTTTATTAAACTGGCAGTCTAGAGTTTCTAAATTCTCATCAGTACTCTTCACATGAGCAATTAATTTCTCAGTGGTCCCTGCTTGAATTAAATGCACTTCGTGCTCCAGTATTAATTCCTTCTGCCCTTGCTTGTCATGGGCTTTAGCCCGAAGCTCCCCGTCTCTTGCTGCCTACATTGCTGTGAGGAAGAGCCCACAACTGTCAACTGTCCTGGCCGGTCCTCCAGTTATCAAATCCATAACCCAGTTGTCTCAGGGAAGTGGGATTGGTTGCCAAGAGCCTAAAGAAAATTCCCAGAGTCTGCATACAAAGAATAAAGCTTTACTGAGGAATGATTAGGAGGAAGGTTGAGTGACCATTAGGCTGAACTGATAGCATCTCTGTCTCTCACTTTGCTTTGTCAAGTACTTGCTCTCATGGTGTTTTGTCCAGTGTCAACCTACTGACATGATACAGGGTTTTCTGAACCTCAAGGGGGAGGGGTAGAAAAACATTTTAAATCAAGCAATTTCTATCTCCTTTCATTTGCTTTCATCCTCTTTGGTTTTCCATGCTTTATTTTGTTTTGCCACAAATAGGTATATTTGCCACTCATCCCCCTAAAGCACTGAGGGTGCAAAATTGAGCAAGTTATATATGATCAGTTTCCTACACACACATTATAAAACTTGCTGGTTTCATAGGAATACAAGGACTAACAATTTGATTACCGCTGTTCTGCTATG
Organism: Urocitellus parryii; assembly: GCF_045843805.1. Lineage (NCBI taxonomy): Eukaryota > Metazoa > Chordata > Mammalia > Rodentia > Sciuridae > Urocitellus > Urocitellus parryii. The sequence goes on along the minus strand of NC_135532.1, from coordinate 55,147,474 downwards.
ATAAGTACAACTGATTACCTAACACAGGATAACGTAACAGAGTTTATTGAAAGTATGTTTTAGTAACAGCATCTATAAGACATGCATCTGATGAGAGGGCCAATGGTAAAATAAGAAGCCTAGATGAAAAGCCAGTAAGAAAAGATAGAGACAAGAAAAAAAGCAGTATGATAAGGTAGAAGGTTGCTGAATATGCTAAATGAGAGTGTAGTTACATGGATAGGGGAGGGTGAACTGGGAATGAGGAGAGTGTTTACAGACATTTAGGAGACATAGTTGATAGGACCTCATCTTGACCAGAGATAGGAAGTGATAGAGTTTCTGGAAAAAAATAATGTCTCCAAAATATAAATTAATAGGTAGAACCAGAGAAAGGACTATAAAGGTTTGCTGGATCAAGACCAGCTTCCTTCAATTGGACTACAACAATGGGGTTTACAATTGAGGTTTTAGGGTTAGCGAATAAAGTAGATCTACCTGTTATTTCATGTTCCACTTTTCCCTAGGGATCTCAGCAATTATAAATAGAGAGTAACAGAAGTCTGTTCAGATTATTCAGAAATTGAGTTCTGAGTTATTCTTCTTGTCTTCAAAATAAACAAAATAAACCAAAACGATGATACAAATTTATTTTACTATCTGAAAATTTTTGAAAGATTGTGATTAATTGAAAAATTAAATTATTTGCCTCTGAGTCTGGAATCATATACCTGAAGTAAAATAAATGCTGTAAAGGAAAAAGCAAATAATTTTGGGCATTACTGAACCCCGACCCTCAAAGATTTTGGGCTTTAAAATTAAGCATTTACTTTTCTGAGCAATATCTTTAATGGTAGTGTTTCAGGAGGCCTGTAGAAGAGCAAGAGAAGATAGTTGTGAAGAATATGGCATCTTGTTGCCCCCTACATGGGAGCAGTAGCACCGTACTGGTGGATGCAGAATGCTTGGCTATGGTTTGGGTCCTTACTTTCTGTTCTTTTGTATAAACTTTTTTTCTGAGATGAAAAAAGTTAGTTGGAGTAACCTAACAGGACATATGCACAAAGTGTATCCATTAGGAATAGATAAAAGAACCTATAGCATATTTTTCTCATGGCTCTACAAGAAGATAGTATTGTAAATATATATTTTTAAAGGGAATATTATAACCTCTCACATTGTACATATGCACATAAACTAATGATCACAAATTTTTATACTTTTGTATTTTTGTTGTATTGTGACAATAACATATACCTATTATAACTATATTATATTTAAAATGAAATACAAATACTGTAACTAAAATACGCACCTATGATAGAACAAACCGTACTACTTTTGACATGGGACTCAGATAACTGGTAGTAGTTCTGGAGATAATCCTTCTCACAGTACAAAATATTCATCTCAATCACTGAATAGGATAAAAATAAGGTCAGAAACAATTTTAACCCCACCTTCCTAAAAGAAAAAAAATAGGACAAATTTCTGTTTTTTATTAAAGTCTATTTTAGGCTCTCCCCTGGATCTTCTTATTTTAATGCCTCCTATAGCATTTCATCATGTTGTTTAAAAACTCAATACATAATACCAAAATATTATCCCAAAGGAAAGCATTGTTGCAGTTTTTGGTATTGTTCTGTTCTGTTTGTTTTCAATTCTGAAATCCCTAGGGTTGCATCACCAAACCACTGTTTCATTTTCTGGTGCTATAATGACAAATAAAAAACTACAATCCACTCTTAACAGCAAATTTTAAAAATGCATCAATGCTCCAAAGGGAAACGTATAGTAAGAATTATAAGTTCCATTAGGCAGTGTCCCACTTGTAGGGCGACATTTATGTGCTTCCTTACATGGTTTTATTCCTCACGAGACACCATGGATTGCTTTGGAGTCAGCAGTGACTCACCCACTAAAACTAGCACACAGAAGCATTGAGGTTACTTTTTTGGAAATGCCTTTCCAAATTTTTAAGTTTGACTTTCAGAAGCAGCATGTATTTTTACTACTCTCAGAGCTAAAATAGAAATACCGACTCATTTCACATTGTTTACTTAACAGGACTAAATTTTTAAATTTCTGTGGGGAAAGGCATTTAGATGATTTTAAGTTTTGATAAGCATTAAGCTATGTTTAGTTTGTTTTTTGTTTTAATATTACTGATATTTGATCTTTTTTTTTCTAAATATTCTCTTGAACTAAGTGCTCTGAATCAGTGAGACCAAATCTCTACAAGAGACCATGGCATAGGAGAAAGGCTAGGTTAATTTATTTATTGGTCCCATATCAACAGACAGGATAATAGAGAGCTACTAGGTTCATAAACTTATCATTTACAAGTCTCTGAGCCTGAATTGTGAATGCTTTGCACCACTGCCACTTTGCACACAAGACACCCCATTATCATTGACAACTTTTTTGTTTAGGAATTTTAAGCTCATCAGAGGGAGACCTTGAAATCTCACCCAGTATAATGACAGATTTACAATGAAGGCTTGTGGAGCGACAGGTTAGGGAGGAAAAAGAGTAACAGGACCAGTGTCTGAGAATCCTGGAGAGTTCTTCTAGTGTACAGATTGACCTGACACAGCTCATGTCATTCTCCTGAAGACTGGACCCTGTTGGTGTATGCCCATGTTGTCAAATTGGTCTCATCCTGAGGATCACCTGCATAATTTCTGACTAAAACTAGAGATTCTCAGGCTGCCCTCGAGATAGAATTTTTTGTACCTGGAGTAACCGGAATTTAATTTTTAACAACCATCCTGGTGATTTCACCAACCCAGCAAGTCTGAACTGGACACTTTCCTCAATGGCCTTGCCATTGCCACAACTCTTCTTACTACCTACAGCTGATCTCAGGATTCTCATGAAAGTTCCTTTACTTTCTGAAATTTTCTATAAGCTTTAGAAATGATTCCTCTCTCTACTTAAACTGAATCATGGATAGCTCCATATATACTTGTACGTAAGATTTTTTCTATTCCACTCCATTCTGGGCAATGAGACACCAGGATCTGTTGCTGTGAACTGAGTTCTCTTTGTTCCTGAATTATCACCTGCTACTTTCTTTCCCATTAAATATTACTTTTAGTAATTTCTGTTTGCTCATAGTTATGCTCTCTCTGTAACTCTTCATTGTGTAACAGTCAGGTAAATGGTTTTGGTTGCTTGAAAACAAACAAAATTTCCCTTCAAAGGTCTTTTTCAAGTGATAATGCAGGTGTCCATCTTTTTTCTATTAGTTGTCTCCTTAAGAGTTTTTTCTTTCTGGTTTCATGAACAGGGAAGAGAAAAAAAAAAAACATAGATCTCTAAAGGTATGTTACAACTCCATATTGCTTTAGAAGAAGTAGTCACTTTTTCTACCAACAAGAAAGTATTTGCTATCTCTATATCTAGGAAGCATAATAGGAATGCTTAGGCTGAAACTGGTCTGTTCCACTGCCCCACTTCAGAGAAAATAATGTGGCTTCTCTCTTCTAGGATTACCTTGTACACTGAATTGTGCTGGACTTTAAAGTTCTGATTGTGTCTAATAATTATTTTAGTGTTTGTATACTAATTTAAATAGATAAAAATTAAAAGATTACCTTTGTCACCTAATGTACTAGTTTAAGAAAATAATAATGAATTTTAATCCTCTGGGAACAAAGGAAGATTACTTTTTTCTTTCAAGTTGAAGAAAAAGAAGCCAATTTCCCTACCACACATGAGCATCACTGTTAATATACTAAGGACACTCAGAGAGATGGCTCCCTGAACACAATGTCTCTGTAGACCTTCATGAATAGGATTTGACTTCCATTTTCTTTTCTAATACCTTAGTTCTAGAGTCATTTAGTGAAATCACAGTGTTAAGGGAATATTTTAATTCAGATATTACTTATTTACATGAGGTGCATTACAGATTTTATGAGAAATGAAGAAAGCTGGGGGTCTTTAAAACAAAATTTTATTTTGCTTTAAAAATTCATATTTTATTTTTATTAATAAATAAATTTTTTTTAAAATTTGTTTTAATTAGTTACACATGAAAGTACAATGACCTTGACATATCATACATTTGAGTCAGATGGGATATAATTTCTCATTTTTCTGAGTATACAGGTTGCAGAATCACATTGGTCATGCATTCACATATATACACACAGTAATAATAATGTCTGTTTCATTCTACTATTTAAAATAAAATTTAAAAATCAACAGAACAACAGCAACAATAATAATGAAACACCAGGAGAATTATTAAAAATGCTTTATGTTTTCAATAGGTTCCAGGCTTTTTTTTGTAGATAATCCACAAACATCTTAGAACAAAACTTGATAACCTGACTTAGGGTTAAACCTAACAATAATTTTAAAACTTTGTAAAGTGCATGAAAGTGAAAGTCAAAATTTACAGAAATAGCAGGCCATTGGTATATTCAAGCACTTTTAATACCCTATATTTATTGTTTTCAACCAATTCTATTTATTATTCCCCCAAAGAATTGGACAGTTTTTCCCACATACAGTACTTGAAGGAAATAGATCATGTATCCTTGGCTCTCTGATTTATAGCAAAATTTATGTTCCATATTTATCTCTGCCTTAACAAATTGTGTGCTGATTTACGCAAATCCTTTTAACTGAAAAAATGTTACAAATTTTTCTTTTTGCTATATGTTCCATGACTTAAACAATTTCAACAACCATTACTTCAGTCAGCTTTAACTTTAATCAGTTTTGACATTCTGACTGCCCTATTCTTGGGAAGGTTGATTACTTCATACTCTTTGACCTAGAAGTGATATCTTGCTGTTTTTATACATTTCATCTGAAAGATTTTCTAATTTTTTTCTTTGATACTATCTTTAATATTTTGAGCATTTCAATAAGTATGTGGGAAAACAAAGAAATTATTCTATATACTAAATTAATTAAAATTAATGAAACAAACATCATAATAACTTCTATATTTAGCAACTTCAGGCATACTTAATATGCTCAAAATCTTAGGTAATTATTTAATTGCAGTGAAATTCAGAGTTGTTTATGAGAGTAATATATATGTACATGTATGTGTGAGTGTGTATTAATATATATTTGTTTCCTATTGGTGCCATAACAAATCATCACCAACTGAGAAGCTTAAAACATGACAAATTTATTATTTTGAATTTTGGAAGGTCTAACAAGTTTCACCTGGTAAAGATCAAGATGTGGACAGGGCTACGTTTCTTTCTTTCTTTCTTTCTTTCTTTCTTTCTTTCTTTCTTTCTTTCTTTCAAGATGGACACAATATCTTTATTTTTTGTTTGTTTGTTTGTTTTTATGTGGTGCTGAGGAGCGAACCTAGTGCCTCACATGTGTGATGCAAGGGCTCTACCCCTGAGCTATAACCCCAGCCCCATGCTGACTTTCTTTTTAAGATTTTTAGGATCAAATTCTTTTTCTTCCTTTGTGTATGTGTATGTGTATGTTAAGAATTAAATCTAGGGTCTATATTTATCCACTGAACTCCACCCCAGATCCCTTTTCCTTACCTATTCCAGCCTCTAGAAGTTACCAGTATTTTGGTTCATCTTTTCTTTCCTTCTTACCAGGGATTGAACTCAGAAGCACTCTATCACTGAGCCAACTCCCTAGCCCTATTTTGTACTTTATTTAGAGGCAGAGTATCACTGAATTGCTTAGTGCCTCACTTTTGCTGAGGCTAACTTTGAACTTGGGATCCATCTGCCTCAGCTTCCTGAGCCACTGGGATTACAAGCATGCACCACCCCACCAGGCTTCTTTCTTCCATTTATTAAACCCAGAAATATTGCATTTTCCTAACACTTCAGTTACATAGCTTTCTCTGGCCAAAACCAGGGAAACTTTGTTAAATTTCAGGACCTATAAAATTAAGCTGGACTCACTCAGACCATCTCATATAACCTCCATAATTTAGGGTCTTTAACCTGAATCTGCACTGCTGGATTATTTTTATTATATAAGGTAAAACATTCACAGGTTTCGTGCTTTAGAATGTGGATATTGTGGAGGGTTATTAATCTGCTTACCACAATATACTGTGATAAATGATATATATTCACATATGTGTATGTTGTATAAGATATACTGTGATATATGATATTCAAATGTTTATATTAAATTATGAATTATATTTTGAAGCGTATCATACATAAAAAAATATACACAATTTTTTGTAGATAGTTTATGTTACAATAATAAAAAGAAAACACATTTACCTACTAACTACAAATACATAGAATATTGGGCTACAAATACACAGAATATTACCAGTGGTTTGGAAGCTTCCCCGCTATTTTGCTTCTTTTTCAAATAAATAATGCTTTCTTCTTCTATACCTCTCCTCTTAGAGAACATTCATACTTGATTTTCTGTTTTTAGCCTTGGTAAACATTAATAGTGCTCAACAGTTATTTCTATATCTTTCCTGCTTAGGCATTTGAGAGAAAAAATTTCCAGTTTTCAGATAGGTAAAGCTATGTATTTCTGAAAAATGAAATACAACAATTCTTTTTTTTCTGTGTAAGGCATTATAAAACTCAGCATGTTACTGAATTCTCTTTGAAATTCTTCTAGGAAAAAAACATGGTAGGGTACAATTTCAACAATCTAGCTTGGTGCATCACCATATAGGAGATACCTTCATTTGCACTGCATCTGGCATAAGCAAAAATTAGCCTAAATTCTGCAAAGATTTTTTTTCAGAAGAAAAATATAGCTTTACCTTTGTGAATGAAACTATTTGCTTTCTTTGAAGTTTCCCCAATTTCATAATTATCACTAAATAATAAGTTTATTTATTTTTCTTTGTTTTCAAATTAATAGAAATGACATAAAATTTTATATATTTTTGTGGTTTGTATTTTTAGTCATTACTATGACTTGCTTTTTTTCATATAAAAATGTGCAGCTATTCTCATTATTTTTCACTAAATTAAAATATTTCATTATAGTAATATATTACAAACTTTCCATTCATGATCATTTTATTTTTCTACAAAATTTACTGATATTAATGTTCTATATAATGAATCATACAAATATCTCCTGGTAAATATAAAATATTAAAGCTTCATATTGATGGGACAGAAAAAGCTGCAGTATAGAAAATACATTAGTACAACATATTAGAACTGTTATTCTAAACAACTACCTGGTTTTTGTACTTTTATTTTGAGTAAGACTCCTCTTTCATTCACACTCATGATATTATTTGGTATTGAGAAAACTTTGAATTGTTTGTAATTTCATACTTTTTATGGTTTATGATAGTCATTTTATTGTAAATTTAATTTTCTTTATTATTGATGAAGCTAAGCATAATTTCAAATATTACAAACAACTTATAATAATTCTTTCTGTAATTCCCAACTATTGGTTCTTCCCAAATAACTTGTTTTTTTTCCCTGATTGTTGATTCATTACATTTTTATAGATTTCAAACATACATCAATTTGTCAATTTATATGTCATAAATAATACTTTGTTTTGTGTTATACATTTTCTCTGTCATTAAGTGACTTTTAATTTACAATGATTCTAATTTTAATGTGATGTAATGAGTTGGTCTTTCCTTATATTACCAATTCATATATTATTTTAAGCAGCTTTTGTGTTGCTGTGACTGAAAGACCTGACAAGAAAAATTAGAGGAAGAAAAGTTTATTGGGGGCTTATGGTTTCAAAGGTATCAGACCACAGATGACCATCTCCATTCCTGTAGGGTGAGGTGATGCAGGACAACATAGCACAATGATGTTGTGGAGAGAAGTAGCTGAGGATGTGGCAATCAAGAAGCAGAAAGCAAACTTTGATCATCAAAGATAAAATATATAGTGAAAAGACATGCCCTTAATGACTTCCCTTCTCCAGCTATACCCTACTTGCCTACAGTTTTCACCCAGTTAATCTATTCAAGTGGTTTGATGTACCAAAGAGGGTAAGGCTTTCCTAACCCAATCATTTCACCACTAAACTTCTTTGCATTGTCTCACCCATGAGCTGTTTGGGGAAAACCTTAAATCAGAACCATAATACTCTGCCCCTGGACCTCAAAAAGTCATGACAATCTCTCAAGGCAGAATGCATTTAATCTGTTTCCAAGAGTTAACCATAGTCTTAACAATTCCTGAATTTCTCACATGTTCAAGACTCAAAGAAAACTCTCACCATAAGCCCCTGCAAAAATCAAAAGAAAGTTACATATTATAATATATGATGGAACAAACTTCACATTTTCATTACACAAGGAAGAATAGAGGCATAGAAAAAAGGGATGAGACCAAATAAAGACTGAAATTAAACTGGACAAAGCCTTGTAGCTCCATGTCTACCATCTGATGCACATGGCATGGTAATATTCTCTCCAAAAGACTTTTGTAGATCCACTCCTGTGGTTTTGCTGGTTTTAGCCCACATACTCTCTTCCTTGGATTGTCTCTCCTTGGATCCTGCAGCTTTCCCTTGACAGGCATTCCAAGGTACTGGCATCTCATAATCTTGGAGTTCTCCACTGCATCTCAGTTTCCTTCTCACATCTTCACATATCACCTTCTTAGGGGCAGCCTGCAGTGACTCCATCCTGCTATACTTTGCATGGGCTACCAGGTCTTCCTTTGAAACTTCCATGGTCCCCTAACTTTAGCATCCTGCATTCCTTCAGAACAAATATCATATGGTTGATACCAACGTCCATTGAGATCTCCAGTAGTAGCCAAACTTCTTAAAACCCTCGCTGTAGAAGCCTCTGTGTGCCTGGTTCCAAGAGCATGGTGAAACCACTTCCTAGGCCCTCTGTACAAGCAGGGTGCCCCAATGGTCTTTTCTCAAAGGAATTTTCACTTTTATAGCTTTGAACTTGAAACAGGTGTGGTCTTGCCAATTCCTGAGATACCATAAAGCCATCCTTTCCATTATTTGAGGGGTAAAGTACTTGGTTTTTGTTTAATGATTGTAATTCCTTTAACAAACACATTGTCCTTATCCTCAGTTGAACTCCCAGCTGTCTGTCCATGCTGCAATTATTCAAATATTTCAGCTTTGCTTTCTGCTCCTGATTATCACAGAAAATTTGCTTAAAAGCCACCAGCAATATCCATTCTACTGCCTGGATGCTCTACTACAGTGAAATTTCCTTTATCATATCACCTTTAAATGTGATCTCACAGAAAATATTAGGACATGGCCAAAGTTCAGACAACTTCTTTGCCACAGCACAACATAAATAGCTTCCAGTCCATTTTTCAATAGTCCTCCTTTTCTGAAACCTAATGGGTCCAGTCTTTATTGTCCACAGTCCTATTGGTATAATAGTTTTTGAACTTCCACGAGAATTGCCCATTAAGCTCAACTGACAAAATTCTAAAGCTTTTCCAGATTGCATTTCTGAACTTTCCAAAATTCTTCCTACAAATTCCAAAGATCTGCAAAAGCTTCTGAACCACATTGTCAGATTAATTAGACCAATGCTCCCACTCCTAGTACCTATTTCTGTTTTATTTAGCATTTTTGTTACTGTGGCCAAAAATCTTGACAAGAGCTGTTAGAGGAGGAAAAGTTTACTAGAGGAGTAGAAGTTTCAGAGATATAAGTCCATAGAAAGCTAATTCCATGGCTCTGGGCCTGAGGTGAGGCAGAGCATTTGGCAGAAGGGTATGGTGGAAGAAAGCAATCATGAAGTACAGAGATGAAGTTCCACTCACCAGGGACAAAATATATACCCAGAAGACTACACTGCAAGTCACCTACCTCATAGCACCCAGTTAATTCATTCAAGTGTATTAATGCAGGGATTAGGTTAAGGTTCTCATAATGAAATCATTTCATCTCTAAACTTTCTTTTATTATCTCAAACATAGATACCTCATATTTAAACCATAATATATTTTGTGCTACAGAAATCATTATACATTCCAGGGTCATAGGATATTTTTTAAAAATATACGTTTAGAGAAATCTAAACATTTATGCATTTTCAGTCTTATGATGTTGAGATAATAAATTTGTATTTATTCCTCTATAACCAATTACTTAGCAATTTTTGCCGAATAGTTTATCTAATATATAGTACTCATTATCCAGAATCCATTCACGGGGCAATGCTTAACCAGAAGAAAGACTAACTGCTGTATCTGGAAAGAAGATAAATGATTTATGTGAATTTCTTATTTCACATTGTTCTCTTCTTGATACTAAATCTTTGTTTTAATATTATTTCTACATATAAGGATAAGCTCATCACTTCCACAAAAGAAAGTATTTAGGACTCCACCTAATCAGTGCATTTAGCTCAAGCACAGCATTCCTATCTGATGTGCTTTCCTGTCTCTTATATATGAACCTGGTTTATTTTACTCTAGCCATACATGAACTAAAAAGATAAGGTTTCAACTGACTCTTGATCAATACACAGTGGGGGAAGTGTTGAAGGTAAGAATACTAAAGGATCCTGTATATAAAAGGGAAACATTCTAGTGTGCTTTTATATAGTGTGGTGACAATAGATAACAATAACGTACTAACATTTCAAAAAGTTAGAAAAAGGATTTTGAAAGTCTTTACCACACACACAAAAATGATAAATGGTTAAAGACATAAACATGTTTAACCTGAATTAAACATTGTGCAATGTTTATATATCAAAAAATAACTTGGTTACCCATTAATATGTATAAATTTTATGTTTCTATGTATAAGTTATGATGGATTTAACTTTGAAGTGGTAAATAAAAGGAAATCATTTTAAGATACATAGCACTCATTCTTCAAAATAATTAATAAATCAAACTGGACCAATGTTTGGAGATTCCTCCATTTTGCCACTTGCACATACAAATTTCATTTTTCAGCTGCTAGAACAAGCAAACTATAGAAATTCATAATGTTTTAAATACAAGGAAGTTAGTTCTTTCTTACATAAACTCCCAAGCCTATTTTTTCACTGATGGGTAGTTCTACTTCAATAGACTTCACTGTTTAATGGTTTCATCATCTTTATCATGAGACTTTCAGATTTCCTACATAGATATCAAGCATGGAAGAGTATCAAAAGCACAGATAATGGTGGATGAAAGATTTCATCATCTCTAGCCTAAAAGGAATCACACCAATTGTATTCAATTTGGAGTGAACTAGAAATTCATCATTTGGCCAAATTTAAAACTGCATGAAAATCAAAGAAATTTAGTCAAGCTAGTTAGTCCAAGAAGATGAGGATATTAGTTTCATAAAAATTCACACATATCTGTCATAGTATATTTGATCTTATTTGTTTTCTTTGATATAATTTGTTTGGAGATTAAAGGTGGGTTTTATGTCAAAGAGGAATAATATTAATATAAAATAATATAATTTATAAAATAATATGAATAAAGTGCATATTTTATTCAGTTGGTGGTCCCTATGTGCCAATAACTATGAAATGTTATTTAAAGGTACAACTTATTTAATTATAATGACATTTGAAATAAATAACATTGTTATTTACATTTTTAAATGAGAAAACTGAAGTGATGAAAGGGAAATTATTTTGCACAGAGTCACAAGGATGATAAACAAATGCAGTATACAGTAGTTAAATATAGATAACAATATCTATTTAATAGTAACTGAGGATAAGTGGGAGAGAGAATCAGATGTTTTATGTCAGGGATTGAGCAATAGCAAGATAAGTATATGCAGAAATGTACAAATTTATAAAGAAATATTTTTAAGATTCACTTTTTTTAATCTGGCAAATTTAAATCTATACTCATTAAACAAAACTTCTCCTTTCCACTGTATCCTTGACCATATTAACCACATTCTACGTATAATGTGTTTTTAAGACACTGTGATTTTGGAATTTAAGTTAGATGAAAAGATCAATAGGAAACTATCTTTTGTATATAAGGAAACTAACTCTTTGTAAATATATGCTCCAGATGCAAACAAAACTCTCCATTACATCTTCTATATGAGAAAATACCAAAATTTATTTTGGGTGAGAAAAAATTATTACATTAACATGTAGAATATGAAAAAAAATCAGAATTGAGAATTCTCTTGTTTAGATAGAATTGAAATGACTGACAGCACAACTATACTTTGATGGGTACAGATTGTTTAAAAGAGTCCTGACAACTTGCCAAAGCAACAAGTATCTATGAAGGAATTTTACCCATTGGAAAGTGGCTTAATGGTTAATTGTGTAGCTTTAGAGTTAGTGAGAACTGGGTTCATATTCAATCTCTAACATATAATAACTATCTTTAAGCAAATGACTTTATTTCTCTGAGACTTGGTTTCCTTGTTTGTAAAATAAAGTCAATAGCAGTACCTATCTCATATGGTTATTTTAAAAAGTCACACAATTGCTCTTAATTCAGTTGTTCATTGCTCCAGTAGCTGATTTGCTAGAGATCTTAGCTGTTAGAGATAGTGTGAAGGAGGAAATAGAGACTTAGGACAGAGAAGTAAACAGAGGAAGGAACACATAAAAAATATGAGGTAACAAGAAAGTTGCAGCTTACCTTGCACCCACCCAATTAGATAATTTTCCTTGATGTAGTCATATAATTCTTCTTAACATGGAAACTGGGAATATCCTTTTCTCCCCACCAAATTCTTCAAACAAATGTTTACTTACTTATATGCAATACTAGCATATAAGAGTAGAAGTTTAAATATAGAAAGAGCAATGACATCTGAAAATATCTTCAGAGACTTTGTTCCAAATTTAAGTTAATCTGTTAAAATATTTATTGCATTTTTCAAAAACTAGAGACTTTCAATCTTACTTCTAAATAGTCCTGTTTATGTTATAGGAAGAGAAGAGAGATAAATATCTGTAGCAAAGGAAGAATTTTGAGTATGTACACATATATAACATAAATATACCATATACATTTAAAAACTAAAATATGACTGGTGTGTATATTAAGTTATATAATTATGTAAAACATATTTATGTAAAATCTGATCTATTATTGATTGTGGAATATGACTGTATAGTTTTGTATTTATATAAGCACAAATAATGCCTAAATATGCCACTTATTTTGCTCAAGAATTACTGAATTTATAGCCAATACAAATCTGAACATTTTCCTTGGTGTTTTTAGACAATTCTATTGGTGAGCAGCTCTGTAGAAATTCCTTCTCCTCCCAAATTCCTCTTTCTCTTTTTTGGATATCTGAGAACTGTTTAACCTACAGCAGAATGGTACATATTATATTGGTAACCATTTTTTAAATTGGGTTATGGAATACCAGTATTTTTTAATGAGGGTTTTGTGATAAATTAAGATTTTCTACTATAGAAAGATTACAAAGTTTGGTTTCATAATGGTGCTTATATTCACAGTTACTCATATTTTAGTTATCCAAAAATAACTTATAGCAAAATCTCAAGAAGTTTTAATTTCTGCAGAATTGGATATTCACCAATTATTTGAAAAACATACTAGTTGTAAAAGATGAAAATAGAAATACACAAGCTATTCTAACATATTTTTAGGAAAAATGAGTCATTGACAATACTTAAAAAGTACACCTTGTTTAAAATTACTTGTTCATGTTTCACAGCTTTAGGGGAACATTTTATCTCTGCCTAAAATGGAAACTCTAATCTTGAAATAAAATTCTTACTTCATTCATTTTTTTTTATTGTTTTTAAGTGTGTGCATTAAATATTTGTTTAATCTTTACCACATGTACCAACTCGTCTTTTATAGCGTTATTTTATTTTTTTTAATGTGGTGCTGAGGATTGAACCCAGTTCCTCACACATGTGAGGCAAGCACTCTTATCACTGAGCCATAACCCTAGTCCAATCTTTTTTTTTTTTTTTTTGGTACTGGGGATTGAATGCAGGGCCTTGTGCACATGAGGCAAGCACTCTACCAACTGAGCTATTTCCCCAGCACTCAATATTGATAAGACACCTAGTACATTAAAAAAATTGTATTCATAACAATAATGTTATATGCAATTAGGCTAAAGTCATACTGTGAGTAGCAATTTACCATGGGATGTCCTTGACACATCCCAAGATATCTCAAAATACCATTGTTTGTATGACTTTTAATAACACCACTAACTGCCTAAAGTTATTTTTCTGTGGTGAACTTGCAACCTTACACACATCCCCGATTTTCAGCATATACTACAAACATGTTTGAGAATCATGTTCCTTATGATAAGGAAATTTACAGTGATTTCTTATGATAAAGAATTTCCTTGCTGCAAAACCCCGAGTGTGGGTTATGTGAAAAATTTCCAGATAATGAATGATCATACTCCAAGGAGCAGAATGCCTAGCAACAGTTGCTCAGGAGGCTGACCAGAATTGGCATAAAAATAGTCTGTGGTTGCAACTTGTCCCACTTTGTGAACTGTGACTTCATTATACAATTTGAACTCTAGGTTATTTTTCTATAGATTATATTATGATGCATGACATATTTATATGTATGTATATTATATTTATATTGTGATATATGGCATATGTGTATATTACATTATATATTTTATTGTGCTAGATCTGAGCGAGATCTGGTATTTCTTTTGGAAGTATAGTTTTAGAGCTAAGGAAACATCCTGTCTCTTTAATTAGGAATGATTTGGAAACACTGACCAGGAAGAGAATAATAGCTAATGCCAGAACCCCTGTTTACAGCCCAGAGGGACATGATAATGTCAGCTATATATGCAATATTTTCCTCTCCACTCTGTTCATAAACTCATGCAGTATGATGTGTCAGTTTACATAACTTCCCCCAATAAATTTAAAAATCACAGAAATAAAATTTATAACTCCAAATATTTATAACAGAGAGTCTGGTAGTATTTAATAACAATGGGCAGTAGGATGGATTTTTTCCCCTAACAATTACAATAAAATTATTACAAAATTATAAGAAATTTTTATGTAAGTTTTACCAGCAGATGAGTATCTCTGTTTCATGCTTTGCTGAGGATTATTTGCCCCTCACAACAGGAATAATAATCTCCAGTTTTCCTTTACAATTATGAAGCCTTTGAAAAATGACTGGACCTCTTGATGCCAGGGCCATCTTTTACCAATAATGTGACTGAGTGCTACTCTTTTTTTTTTTTTTTTTTGGCACCAGAGATTGAACTCACGGGCACTAAACCACTGAGCCACATCCCAAGCCTTATTTTGTATTTTATTTAGAGATAGGGTCTCACTGAGTTGCTTAGTGCCTCGATATTGCTGAAGTAAGCTTTGAACATGAGATTCTCCTGCCTCAGCCTCCCCAGCCAATGGGATTACAGGCATGCACCACTGTGCCCAGCTGAGTGTCTACTCTTTAGCATGTTTTTTTTTTTCCTATTCCATTCTTACTTTTACTTGACTACAGGAATTCTCAAACTATAATAATCCAAAATGACTAATAACTGTAAACTCTGCAAGATCTTACTTCCCATCACGCTCAACTTTTCTTCTGTCTTCCACAGAAAACATAGTAAAGAGGCCCCAGTGTTTGAATATTATATATTTTGCAATCCATTCCTTTGCCCCATTTAGAGGTTAAGATTTTTTAATTGATATTTATTTTATAGATAATTAATGAAACAAGCAAAATTTTTGGATTCACATCTCCTTAATATTCAATGGCTTAAAGGAATAAGCTCAGGAATTGAATTGATGAATTGTAAAATATTCAACCAAAGCCACACAGTCATTGTCCACCAAGTTTGAACATGCTTTTCATTTGTCTTGCTTACTGTTCTAACTGTAAGTGGACCTGACATGTAAAAATAGCTCCAGCAGTAAACCTTTGGTCTCAAAGTGCCTACCATTCCCCATGAGTGCTTTTATAACTATAGCTTACTTTGTAGTGAAGTTGTAATGACAGCTGTCATCAAAAGGCTTTCATGAAGCATTTGCTGACCTTTAGATGCTGCATGTAACAAGTGCTGTTGTAGAGTCTTCAGGGTCTTCCTTTGGACTTTCCTGATTCAACATAGTTTTCACATGGTTAACCCTTAACATGCTGAACAAAATCAGGTAATTCAAGCCTTTTATTTCCCCTGTGGTTCTCTCAGTCTTTAAGGATTTGTTGAGTTCCTGTTTTGCACCAGGGAACATATTAGGCTCTGTGTTAAAATTACAAATGGAATAGACATACCCATTTCCTTTCCAAAATTGCCACCTAGTGGAGTTACTAGACCATGTACACAGATACAAATATTTTATTAATTTTATTTAAGTGTCATGAAGAAAGTTGTGGGGTGAAATGAGACTGAATAATGGCAGTAGAGGGCTGCTTTTGAACTGGAAAATAAATAAGGCCCTGACATGAGAAGGAAAGGCCTAATGGATGGAAAAAAGTCATTATGATATGGACAAGTGGCCAAAGGCCTCTCCTTCCATACAGAGTAGATGGATAGAACAGGCAACCACTAAAATGGGGTGCTTTCTTAAACTCAAAATGTTTTAACATTTTAGAAATTTTGATTAGTTCAAATTATAAAATTGTATTCCTATATATGCTTCTGAGTAAAACCTTACCTTTGATATTTTTAGAAGTTTATAATCTAGATAGTGTATCTAATAGCTAAATGTTTAAAAAGAACATTCAGACATCTTGAATTTCTCAAATTTTAATGTTGAGTATTAATAAGTCCTGAACATTCATGTCTTAGACTATGTTTTTACACAAAAGTGTGTATCTCTCCAGGCCAATATTATAAAGAATACATGCATTCTCCAAGAGTATTGCTTTTCATTCACAGGCTGCAATTCATTGTTACCTAGTAACTATTTATTGTTAAGACCACAAAGACCTCAAATTGCAAATAACATTCATGAAGAAATATTTAATTATTTTTCTATGATCAACTGTCAAGGAATTGTTTCATCCATGCCTTCTCTATTAATTCATGCCCTTGACTGTATAACATGTTCACACTTTACAGCACTTAATGATTTTCAGCATAAATTTGGATATCTGTAATTTATTTATCACTACAGTATTACAGAGATAAAAGGGATAATGTTTCATGGGAGGTAAGTGATTTCTGTAAATAAGTTCTTCCAAGTTCTTTGAATAGCTAGGAAAATTCCAGTTCCTTTATCATTGGTTCTGTTTCCATCCAAATTTTTAAAAAACTGTAACCTCTCAAGAACTCCAGTGTGATTGACAACTGATGTTCATTAAAGATTGGCTCAACATCGATATATTTTAAAGGCAGCAGATCAGGGATCTTCAAACAGTGGTTTTCAAAATCTTAAGTGCCAATTAGTAATATGTTTTCTGTGATCTGCCAATTCTATAGGATCATCATTACATTTCTAATGAATTTTAAATTTCTGATATCTGTAATATTGAAAGTAATTTGAGGTACATGTTATAAGCAATGTAGAAGTACTTCAAAGTGCATATTGTTGAAGGGCATGCTGTGTTTTTATGTGGCATGGTGATCATGTAAAGTGTCAAAGTTTGATATTTAATGAAATGTTTTTTAAACTGAGATTCTCATCCATCATTTAGCAGTTGCTAGAAATACTCAAACTATCATACGTCTCTAACATACGAATAATAACTATTGAGAAAGGGTTGCTGATTTTTGTTTCTTATAAAGAAGTTTTTTTTCCCCCTGAAACATATTTTACTTGGCACCACAAAAAAAGGTTTTCTTGGTGAAGACAATAATTATACAGGAAAAAAAAAAGCCATAAAGCCTTAAAAAGATGTTTTCAAATGACACTGGAAAATATAATTGAGGATAACTGTTAGGTTACATATGTAATGTATGCTTTGCATGGCTAGAGTTTTTAAGCATGCATTAAATAAATTCTGAGGCACAGGGAAAGTTGTATTACCATGCTTTTTAACCTAAAGTAAACCGTATATGGTTCTTTGTTCCTGATTTGTTCTAATTCCCTTCACCCTAGTGACTCTGTGGAGAGTTTCCTGCCCAATTTCAGACTTAATCAGTTCAGCATCTTCCCTGGCCTCATGTGAACAAATATGAAAGATCTGAAAAGTGAAGCTGTTCAATACAATGGGGGCTCATTAACATTGTTTTAACAAGCCTTAGCTTATGCAAGCAGTTGTCTAACATGCAGCTCTAATTTGAATCTACACTTCTCAGCATGGTAATGAGGGCTCTGCTGAATGCCAGTGTTTGTGCATATACATGAGCACTCTGTATTTAATTCAATCAAGAAAATAGAAACTTTCAGACTCAAACTTAATTTGACTTTGGTTTAACAATTCGTATAATTCTAAAAAGTTTTTATGTGAACTCATATGCCTCAAAAAGAGTTGAAGAGTACATGATGAAACAGTGTATGATTGGCATTTACTTTAAAAGGAAAAACATCTGAAGTTCTTCATTGTGTGTGGGGGGAATCATATTTTCTGTTTCATCATTGCATGAATAATGTAACCTGTACTTGTGTGGTTGAAGAGAAAATGCACAAAATACCTTGCAAATCTCAGTTTTGCTACAGAGTCATACAAGTTTTCACATCTGCAAATTAAAATATGTATCAAATGAGTAAAATAAATAATATTTTTATTTAGAATGAATTAATCTGTGAAATCACATATATAAGATGTTGTAGTGCTAATATTGCACAGAATATTTTGAAATATAAATTTCATAAATTATAAGTATAAATTATGAAAATATTTTAATTAAAACTGCTATGCAAATGTATATTTTTTGTACAATTACAATATAATACATTTATTAATTCTGCAAATGTACTGTTTAAAAGAGATTCGTTTTTAAAAATGTACATAAAATTAAATATTTTAGAGTATATATCTTTAGATTTAAAATTCCAAAAGGAAATTTTTATTTGGCTAGGAAAACAGTCTACTTAGATAAGAAAAATAAGACTCTGTCAAGGCAAAAATAAATCTGAAGTTTTAAAATATTTATATTGAAATTACATCTTTGCCTTTTATCCCTTATAATATATGTTATATTGCCAAAATATTTAAATTTTTTTATTTGCAATTAAGTTTATTAATTTCATCCAAAAATTAAAAATTAAAACAATTAATTTAGAAGAGTTTTTAAAAATTAGTTTTCTGTAACTCTAATAATTCTTTTTTTCCCACATTTTTTAAATTGATGCATTATAATTATATACAGTGGTGGAATTGTTTGTTACATATTCTGTATATGCAACCAATATAATATAATTTGGTCAATATTACTCCCTAGACTTTTCCTTTTCCCTCCCATTCTGCCACCACTTGGTCCCTTTTCTCTCTTCTAATACCTGTTTAACCTGCCCTCCCCCTCTCCCCCCCCCCCACACCTTTCTTTTCCTTTTTCCTTTAACCTTCTGAGTTTGGCTTATTTCACTTAGCATAATGTTCTCAAATTCCATCCATTTTTCTAAAAGTGGCATAATTTCATTTTTCTTTGTGGCCAAATAAAACTCCATTGTGTATGTATATACCACATTTCTTAAAACTCTCTTCTTGCTTAAAACTGCAATGATTTCACCATTTTACTTGGTGTCAAAGCCAAAGTTCCTATAGCTGTCAACTGGCTTCTACAATTTACTCTGAATTACTGAGCACCTTCCAAACCCGGTGAATTATTCTCTAGTTACTCCCTTCTCTAGTTACCCTCTTCATGTCTTTATTGTTTTGTGGTCCACTTGCTCCATTCAAACTGTCACTGACTCTTCCATCAGCCTTGGAAGCGCTTTTCAACAGATATTATTCTCATGGCTAATTTCCATATTCCTTCAAGTCTTTCTCAGATGTCAGTTTCTGAATGAAGCCTATTCTGAAACATTATTTTTGAAACTGAAATTCCCAATCACTTCCATGCACTCTGGTTACTATTACCTGATTGTACTTTTATTTCTTTTTATGCATAGCAGTAATGACAATATAATGTAATGCATTATGTATATGTTTAATAAGTATGTACATTTTGTTTCTGTAGAGATAATGCAACATTAAACATACCAAATAATATTCTTATCAATTTTGATTATCAATTATTATTTCTCCAACAACAATACAAGCTTATTGTAGCCAGGGATTTGTGTTTTTATTTACTAACATGCTACTTATTTGTCTTTTGGGAATTGGCTAACTTCATGTAGCATAATCTTCTCCAACTCCATTTATTTACCTGCAAATTCATTTACCTCTTTTATTGCTGAGTAAAATTTCATTGTGTATATATGCCATATTTTTTTTTATCTATTCATCCAATGAAGGGCATCTAGGTTGGCTCCACAGTTTAGCTATTGTGAATTGTGCTGCTATAAACATTGTTCTGGCAGTGTCCCTGCAGTATTTAGAAAAATCAATGTTATAATTTGACTTGTTAGTATATTACTCTTGAAACATTTCCCTTTTCTTAGCTCCATTGGGATTTGCTGAGATACTTAAGTGTTATATGACTTTGCTTTAGGGAATGGTTTTCATGTTTTTAGAAGTCTTATTTAGAACTTACATTGAAGTTTCCTAGTTTATTCTTATTCATTTTATTATTTTAAAAATAGACTAATAGATATGTCATATGTTTGGATTTCTTTTCCATTATTTATATATGTATTTCATTTAATACTCTGGGTAACTCATTACTTGTATATTAATTCCAATTCCATTGAAATACATATATAAATAATAGAATGTATATTTAACTATGTAATAAAGCTTTATTGATAACTATACCTTTGTCATATTTTTCCAACTTGTGGTAATTCTTAGTTTATTTTAAAAATTTTAAACTTTTTTAAGGGTAATTTTTTTCCCCAAAATTGGACTCTGGTATACTTCATGGACAATATGTTTTTTAAAAATCACAAATTTCCTCCATGATATTAATTCCTTGGTTGGTTACATCATTTCTAAATTGTGTTTTTATAGTTTTCTCTTTTTTTTTTTATTCTGCTTTTTTACTAGTAAGACAGGAAAGAAGTAACTCAATGTTGGCATATTTTTTTTTCCCCTTTGTTGGCAACTTTTACTTTCTACACAGAACCCAATGAGACTATTTTCAAATTGAGATAAATAATTCTATAATTTATGCCAGGAAACATTATTTTTCTTATAAATCCAATCTGTAATTTGTTGAAGTATTTCAGCCTATCAAAATAAGGTTTTACCTATCTCAAAGAATTTTCTTCTGGTTCCTGATGTTAATTAACTTCATAAACTTTTTCCATTTTGTTTTCTGAATGAAACTTTTATGTTTCTAACATTTTTATTTTTATGTCTATTTTCACCCCTTTACTTGGAGCTATTTTATTCACATAATTTTTCAAGTGGTGCTTATTTTTTCTTTATTTAATAGTTTTGATTAATTTATTATTTTTCTTAGCTATTGGTTTGCATGAATTATTTTTAACTAAACAGATCCAACTAATTCCTTACAATATTATGAATAGATGACTAAATATACACCAAATGATTTAGTGTGTTTTATTTTTTGAAAATTAATATGAGTATGTGAATTTAATGTCATAAAATTAAAACTATTTTTTAGCATCCCCAAATCATGAATATCCTGTGTAACTCAATGTTTAAGATTATAAGGATATCAAAGCATAAATATAAAATTACACATTGGCTGGGCTTGGTGAAACAGGCCTGTAAACCCAACAGCTCAGGAGACTGAGGCAGGAGAATCATGATTTCAAAGTCAGCCTCAGCAACTTAGTAAGGGTGTGAGCAACTTAGTGAGACCCTGTCTTAGAAAAAAATATAAAAAGGTCTGGAGATGTGGCTCAGTGTAAGCACCTCTGGGTTAAATCTCTGGTACAAATACACAAACAAAAACAAAAATTTAAAAAAGCATACATAATACAAATTATAACTCTACAATCTGTATGATGAGTCCAATAAGATACAGTTAAAGAATGAAGCCTCTATGAAGACCGAGAGAATTTTATAAAATAGAATCATTTTAATATCTAATCAAAATTCTATATAATAGACAATTTGTATCTATGTAATTTTAAACACCAAAGGTCCCAGCAACATATTTCTATGTTTTTTTGTTTCATTTCACATGATCGATTTTACATAATTCACAGTATGTCTGTGATAGATGAATGTGTATGTTTCCTTTGGAATTTAAAATAAGAAATATGATTACTATATATTTAAGAGGATAGAAGGAGAATGTGCATGATATTTATTCCCTCAGTGCTCTATTAAAGAAAATGTTTAAACTTTATACTTAATGATGCTGATAAAAATTTTAAAGAGCAACCTGAAAGCTTACATAATAAAAAAAATGTAACTAACCCATATGGTTATCTTGCTTATATGAATATAGTGTATTAAATAATTCAATACAAGACACTGTATCCCTATGCTTATAATGTTGTGGACTAATGATACTTACTGTAAATCATACAGAATGTAGTTTCAGTAGAAGTCAGCACAGTCCTTAAAAGAATAAAAATCATTCTGTATTTAGGTTGAACAAACAATACTATAACGAGGTTCAGAAAAAGTACACATGTTTTTAAAGATATTATATTAACAATAAATTGTAACATTTTTTTTCTCCCCAGCTCTAGGAAAGGAACATTAGGAAATATAGTCTGCTAACAATTACTCTAACAAAACAGCATATAGTCAGGGAAAATTTAGGTGAAAAATTAAATATATCAAATTCCCTATGCTTGGCAAACATATATTTCTCAAATTATATAGATATATGATAGATTATATTTTCCAATTTTAAAATATCCACAAAGATTAGTGAAAAATTCATGTATCTGATGATAATTTTTAAAAAATCTTCATTATGTGAGTTATTATTTCATTATACAATTTTTATGTTTAATTTTTTCTGAAGAAAATATAAACATTTCATGTCTTAAACCTTAGTATTGTACCAAATATTTAAGTTTTGATTATTAATAAAAGAAAGATTAGGAAAAATACCCTTTATGTAATAAATAGCATTACTTTGTAGTTTTTAAAATTACTGAAAGTTCCAAGTAATTTACAACGGAAAGCAACCTAGAAGGGAATATTATTACACAAAAGAGGATAACAAACTGTTCCATTTCTCTAGTGTGAACTGATGATGTAAAAAAATAATAGAAACTTTCTATTTTTTTTCTATTTAACTTGTGCTCCTAAAGAAAAAGGTAATACTTTTCACAAATTTCCTATTGGAAAGCAGTTAATTAAGTCCTATTAAAATAATATGGATTGATTTCTGGTGTACACTTAGGATAGAGACTCTAGATCAAACATCACTTTTATCCTCACAACAAAAGTAAAGTCTGGATGTTCTGCAAAGTTCTCTTTTATTCATCAGAGAAATAAGATGACAGAGAAGCAAACTAACCTGAAAAAAAAATAAGAAAGTCAGAGATCCTCAAATAAGGTTAATAAAAGACAAGAACTTCCCTTCCTGGGTTTAATAATGTCAGGCAATATTACAAAAAATTCAGCAAAATGTTTTTTGAGATTTTTTTTATTGGTTGTTCAAAACATTACAAAGCTCTTGACATATTTCATACATTAGATTCAAGTGGGTTATGAACTCCCATTTTTACCCCAAATACAGATTGCAGAATCACATCGGTTACACATCCACATTTTTACATAATGCCATATTAGTGACTGTTGTATTCTGCTACCTTTCCTATGCTCAAATCTCCCCCCTCCCCTCCCCTCCCAACTTCTCTCTCTACCCCATCTACTGTAATTCATTTCTCTCCTTGTTTATTTTCCCATTCCCCTCACAACCTCTTATATGTAATTTTGTATAACAATGAGGGTCTCCTTCCATTTCCATGCAATTTCCCTTTTTTCTCCCTTTCCCTCCCACCTCATGCCTCTGTTTAATGTTAATCTTTTCCTCCTGCTCTTCCTCCCTGCTCTGTTCTTAGTTGCTCTCATTATATCAAAGAAGATATTTGGCATTTGTTTTTTAGGGATTGGCTAGCTTCACTTAGCATAATCTGCTCTAGTGCCATCCATTTCCCTGCAAATTCCATGATTTTGTCATTTTTTAGTGCTGCGTAATACTCCATGGAGTATAAATGCCACATTTTTTTTTTTATCCATTCATATATTGAAGGGCATCTGGGTTGGTTCCACAGTCTAGCTATTGTGAATTGTGCCACTATAATCATTGATGTGGCCGTATCCCTATAGTGTGCTCTTTTAAGGTCCTAAGGGAATAGTCCGAGAAGGGCAATAGCTGGGTCAAATGATGGTTCCATTCCAAGCTTTCCCAGGAATCTCCATACTGCTTTCCAAATTGGCTGCACCATTTTGCAGTCCCACCAACAATGAACCAGCGTACCCTTTTCCCCACATCCTCTCCAGCACTTGTTGTTGTTTGACTTCATAATGGCTGCCAATCTTACTGGAGTGAGATGGTATCTTAGGGTGGTTTTGATTTGCATTTCTCTGACTGCTGGAGATGGTGAGCATTTTTTCATGTACTTGTTGATTGATTGTATGTCCTCCTCTGAGAAGTGTCAGTTCAGGTCCTTGGCCCATTTGTTGATTGGGTTATTTGTTAACTTATTGTCTAATTTTTTGAGTTCTTTGTATACTCTGGATATTAGGGCTCTATCTGAAGTGTGAGGAGTAAAAATTTGTTCCCATGATGTAGGCTCCCTATTTACCTCTCTTATTGTTTCTCTTGCTGAGAAAAAACTTTTTAGTTTAAGTAAGTCCCATTTGTTGATTCTTGTTATTAACTCTTGTGCTATGGGTGTCCTATTAAGGAATTTGGAGCCTGACCCCACAATATGTAGGTCAGAGCCAACTTTTTCTTCTATCAGGGACAGAGTCTCTGATTTTATATCAAGCTCCTTGATCCATTTTGAGTTAACTTTTGTGCATGGCGAGAGATAAGGATTCAGATTCATTTTGATGCAAATGGATTTCCAGTTTTCCCAGCACCATTTGTTGAAGATGCTATCCTTCCTCCATTGCATGCTTTTAGCCCCTTTATCAAATATAAGATAGTTGTAGTTTTGTGGATTGGTTACTGTGTCCTCTATTCTGTACCATTGGTCCACCCGCCTGTTTTGGTACCAGTACCATGCTGTTTTTGTTACTATTGCTCTGTAGTATAGTTTGAAGTCTGGTATCGCTACACCGCCTGATTCACACTTCCTGCTTAGCATTGTTTTTGCTATTCTGGGTCTTTTATTTTGCCCTATGAATTTCATGATTTCAGCAAAATTTTAAATAAAACAATTAATTAAAAGGGTCACCAGTAATAACAAAAAGTGGAGAATCATTGCAATAAATTTGTAGCAACCTCATTCTCATTCTAAACAAAAAGAAAACTAGAAAGTATTAAATTATGTAGTTCCAAAGGGTAATAGAAGCAACTACAAATCAAAAATTTATCAAAAATTCTGGACAGAGTGGTTTAGGACGCTGAGGCAGGAGAATCACAAGTTCAAAGCCAGCTTCTATAATTTATCGAAGTCCTAGGCAACTTAGTAAGACCCTGTCTCAAATTAAAAAAAAAAAAAAGTTAAAAAAAAAAGAAAAGAAAAAGGTCTGGAGATGTGGTTCAGTGGATAAACATCTCTGGATTCAATCCTTGGTGCCAAGCAAGCAAGCAAACAAACCAACAAACAAATTCTGGCTTTATTTTTTAATAATTTACATTAAAATTCTAGTAGAAGAAATTTTTGCTCACTTTCATATATGTAAAAATACCTATACACGTTTTATCTTCTATAAATATTTTTCAATAACAATCATAAGGAGGCAGACAAAAGAACCTAAGAATTATTATCAATAAGCAAAACAATAAGTAGAAGGAAACTCAGTTGTATTAAAAACACCAGAAGAGACAATTTAAAGTAATCTCATTAATGTGGTAAAGTATCTAATAAGAAAGGTGAATGACATGCAAGATAAATAATTATATCCGAGAGGTATATATAATTACTAGGAATAAAGTGAAAATGTGGCTAATAAAATACATAATAGGACACATTTATTGACTTCAGAGAGCCAAGAAATGAATCAGAGAAACCTAAAAGTTAAATCACCCACAGGGAAATGTAAAGTTATTAATAAGGGTGAAAAAAATAAAGAACATATAGAGCTGCAGGATATCATCAAATGAATTAACATATGTTAATTGGAATCCCAGAAGATAAAGAGAAAGAATGGGTTAAAAGGAATGTATTTTAAAATAATGGCCAAAGGTTTTTTTTCTCTAAAATTATTGCATTAAACTTGAAATCTGAAAAGCTCATAAAACATATAGCAGTATAAAAACTAGACCAAATCAAAACAATTAAAAACTCCAATGTAGATAATACACGGATGAAACACAGAAGAGCAAGAAAATATTGAAAGCAAGCAGAATAAGATGTTGTATTATACAAAGGGAAACATATGTGACTTATATTATACTTCTCATTAGATTCTATAAAGACTAGGAAAAATTGAAATGACATTTTTAAATGTTGAAAATTAAATAACTGTTCAATCATAATTGTGTGTTTATCCAAACAGAATCCTTCAAGGTCGAATTTAACAAAACTTTCAGAAAAAAACTAAGAGTGTGTATTGTGTGTAATGACAGCAGGCATGTATTATAGGATATATTAAAACTAGTTTTAAACATATTTTAGACAGAAAAAGTAGTACAAGATAAAAATTTGTATCTACCTTATTAATAAGAAATACTGGACACAGATTACATTAGTGTACATCTAAAAATCCATTTTCTGCAATAAAGAGACTGAAGATGTGTCTATAATCGGATTAGATTTCCTTTGAATAAATATATATCCAATAGTGGTACTTGTGGATCAGATGATAGGATAGCACTATTTTTTTAGGAAGCTCCATACTGTTTTCCTTATTGTTATACTGATCTACATTCCCATCAACAGTGTATGAATTATCCTTTTTTTTCTATATTTTCACAAGCATTTGTTCAACTGATGGCCACAATTTTTAAAATGTGGTATATATTCATAATGGAGTACTATTCAGCCCAAAATGAGAAAAATCCTATGGTTTGCAATAACAGGTGTAGCCCTAGAGGATATTGCATTTAAGTGAAATAGCCAAGTCCCCCAAAACAGGTACTACACGATCTCACTTCTATGTGGAATCTGAAAAGGTAATTTCATAAAAATTTAGAATAGCTATTACCACAAACTGGGGAGAAGGGGCAGGAAGGAGGATGGAGGAGAGATTGGTCAATAGGTACAACATAACAGGTAGAAATAAGCCAATCATAGAAAGATAAATATTGCATGTTCTCACTTATATATAGCATCTAAAAATGTTGAACTCATAATTAAAGTACAGAGTAGAATGATGGTTACCAGAGGCTAATAGGGCATGGAGATGTAGAAAATGTTAGAAAACAGAAATTAATCAATTTAAATTTATGTAAATTTAGGACATAAAATTTATATAAAAAAAACAAAATAGAAAAAACTTAGAACACTACCCACTCACACTACCTACATTTTACATCTATTACAATGCTCCACTAGTCAAGGTAGTGTGAAATTGGAGAAGATATAGATATACAGATGATGAAATAAAATACAGTATCCAATAAAAGATACTCAAGTAGAAGCTCAGTAAGTCTTCAATAAAGGCTTGAAGGGTAACAATTTGGGAGAAGGGTACTTTTTCATTTAGTGTTGAAACTATTTGACATAGGTATACTAAAAATGATTCTGAATTCATATCTTCAAAAAAACTCAAAATATTTCATAGACTTAATGAATTTATAATTAAAAAATCAGAAACAAAAAACCTTTATAGGAATTTTTTTGTATCAGGCAAATATTTCTTGCATACAAGCAAACAAAATGTACAACATGTAAAATTAAACAATGATAATTTGGATTCATCATAATGAAGATTGTGTACTGTTTGGGTAAAATGAAATAATGGGAGCGAAAGTTTCAGATTGAGAGAAAATATATTAACATCTTAATTCTGCATACAAAATTATTAAGTACTCTTAAAATCAATAAGAATATTCCCACTGATGAATAAAATACTTGGACAGGCACTCTGTAAAACACTGATAATTTGTTGAGGATCTCAAGAGATATTTAACTTTGATGGACTTTGAAAAAAGAAAATTAAATTTCTATGAGATAGTTACATTTTATTAATTTTTAAAAAATTAACCACTCTTGCAAAACATGAAGTAAAGGAAAGTCATAGAAGTTTTGTATGAATGCAAAATGTCACAGTCACTTGAAAAATATTTTTGTCACCTTCTTTAAGCATAAAGTTGCCACATGATCAGTTGATGACATTTCTGGATATTGATGTATGTACTGAAATAATATAGTGATCTAGATGTAAATATTTATGGAAGCTTTGTTTTCAATGAACAAAAAAAGGAAAACAGCTCATTTGTACTTGAATGGTGAAACACATAAAATATATTGCATCAATATAAGGAAATACAATCTAGGAATACAAAGGAATTGATTGATGAAATGTGAACCAATATGTTTGAATTAAAATTGAAAGAAGCCAGAATCAGAAGGCTTCAAACTGTATAACTAAATTTATTTTGATCATAGGGAAAACCAATACTTTAATGATAACACACTGTAGAGGGTCTTGTCAATGAACAAACATGAAGGGAGTTTTTCAGTGTTGGAAATGTACTATACCTTCATATAAGGTCACTGACTATGTTTATGAGGCTAAAATGGATAAATTTTATTAAATGAAAACCATATCTAATTCAAATGGAAAACTATCTATGCAATTATTTATGCTGGCACATAGCAAATAATTCTGTTTCTTCCAACTAATTGAAAGTTATTACTTATTTGACAAGAGAAATTAAGTTCCTTTTCCAAGATTATGTAGAAAATGAACTACTGAATGAGAAGTAAAATATTCCAGTCTTTCTAATAAATTTACTTTGGCATTTGTTTGAAACATTTGCAAATGTTGAGAGTCAAAACATTTTTTATTTGTTACTTGTCATTTCATTTTAAAAGTTGATATTTCTACATTATATTTTGAAAATATAAGTTAAGTTTATTCTTTAACTGATACATAAAAACATTGTGCATATTAATGGGGCATTATATGATGTTTATATATATACGTATATACATATATATATATAATGTTTAAATCAGTTAAACCTATCTATCTGCTAAATATTAATCATTTCTTTATAGTGAAAATATTTTTCTAGTACAAATATTATTAGTGTATATAGTATATATATATTATTATTTTAAGTATTTTTATTCTAATATAAAATATATAATTTTTTAGAGGGAGGGATAACCTGAAATAAATCAGAAAACATCTTCACATTAATCAATCTTTTCATGAACTTCAAATTTGTACTTAATGCCTTTCTCCTCCTGTACCTCAGAAAGAACACCTGGGTATTCTGGAAGAATTTTATATTTCTCCAAATCAATTTCTGAAAAAAAAGTGTCACTTTCAAATTCCTGCTTGATCCTTGTCACAAACAGTTTAATATGGCCTGGTTGAATCATGGCTTCCTTATAAACAGTACTGCCTCCTACTATCCAAACTATGTCTATTTTACTTGCTAATTCTGGCTCCTCAGTAAGTTTTAAGGCATTGTTCAGACTTTTGGCAAGAAAATGAGCTCCTGAGTAAGTTCTTGGGGTTCTCTATTGAGAACTTTATTAATTCTGTCTTCAAAGGTCGATTCTTCTCAGGAATAGAGAACCAGGTCTTTTGGTATGTAGATTGTGTTTACCTTCTCCTGAAGAGTTTGTGGTTATTTTTCAGAAATACTTGAATTCATTTCTGAGCCAGGGCCAGGGCGGCTCCCAGTTCTTGCTAATGCCCATGTTCTGCGACATGGTGACAATGCAGTTTAGGGACAATTGCTCCTAGATCACCTGCTATACCTGGATTCCACTTCTAATTATTATTTTTAAAAGGGTTCACAATTTGCCTTTCATCTCTGAGGAGATGTTGAACTTGGATTTTTGAGCAGTGCTAGAACAGTTAAGATTTCAGGGACAATTGGAAATGAATGGAATGCATTTTGCTTTGTGGAATGGACAGGAGGCTTTGGGGGTCAGACACAGAATGGCACAGGTTTTATTTGGAATAGCGCCTAGTTGCCCTGCCCCTAGTTGCCTAAGCCTTCATCCCTTGAAAAGTCTTGTCAGTTGCAGCTCATATGGCTGCAACTCCTGGTCAACCCACCCTTTGCAAAAGAAATAAAGGAACAAAATAAAACTACCCAATGATCTACCCTGGAGAATGATCTATGTGCTATTGAGAAGATTATCTATTCTGTAGTTGTTGTGTGGATAATTCTACCAATTTTTACTAGGTTCTTTAAGGTCTAGGCTAAAATTTACATCTGCTGGTAGTTTTCTGATTGGATGATCTGAACATTGATAAATGGGGGTTCTTAAAGTCCTCAAAAATCATTGAGTCGGAGCCTCTGTCTCTTTAGGTCTGTTAATATTTGCTTTACATATTTAGGTGCTCTAATTTGGGATAACATTTTTAGAATTGTTATTTCCTCTTAGGGAATTGATCCCTGTAATAAGGTATAATGAGTTATTTATCTTTTTTATTACTTTTGATTTAAATTTTATCTTAACTAATATAAATATGGCTATTCCTGCTTTCTTATGAATTCCATCCACTAAACTATTTTATTTCACTTTCATTTTTAGTTTATGGGTATCCTTAGAGGTGAAATAAATTTTAGTAAGCAACATATATTTGGGTCTTTTAAAAAATATATTCAGTCACTGTACATTTTTAATGGTTAGTTTAATTCATCACTTTTAATGTAATTATCAATTGGTAATAGGTTTTATTATAGTCATTTTCTAAACTGCTTCTACTTTTGTGCTCTTCCTTAGTAATTAAATTATTTACTCAAGTAGTGTATTGTGATTTCATCCTCATTATTTTTGCTTGTCTATTATATATTCAAGCTTTGCGGTTAACCCAAGGTTTACAAAAAACATCTTTTGATTATAACAAGCTGTTTTGAAATGACAGTAATGTAACTTTCTATAAGGACAAAAAAGATACCATAAAGAGAGGGAAAATATGTTTTTGAAAAAAAAAAAACTACACTTGTACTCCATTCCTCCCCATATTTTATTTTCTGATGTCTCATTTTTGCATTTTTACATATTGCCTATCTCTTAACATATTTAGTTTATTATTTTTCATTTTTAAAAATTTTATTTTATTTTTGTATTGATTTTTTTAAAAAATAAATGACAGTGGAATGCATTACAATTCTTATTACAAATATACAGCACAAATTTTCATATCTCTGGTTGTATATAAAGTATGTTGACACCAGTTTGTGTCTTCATATATGTACTTTGGATAATGATGTCTATCATATTCCACCCTCCCTTTCCCAACCACCCCTCTGCCCTATCTAGAATTCAAGTATTCCTCCCATGCTTCCCCTCCCTACCCCACCATAAATCAGCCTCCTTATTTCAGAGAAAACATTCGGCATTTGTTTTTTGTTTTTTCTTGGGGGGGATTAGCTAACTTCATTAGCATTATCTTCTCCAACTCCATCCATTTACCTGCAAATACCATGATTTTATTCTCTTTTATTGCTGAGTAATATTCCATTGTGTATATATGCCACTTTTTATTTATCCATTCATTAATCCACTGAAGGGCATCTAGGTTGGCTCCACAATTTAGCTATTGTGAATTGTGCTGATATAAACATTGAAGTGGCTGTGTTACTGTAGTATGCTGTTTTTAAGTCTTTCGGGTATAGACCAAGGAGAGAGATACTTGGGTCAAACATTACATAAAATATTTCTAATATTGGAGTATTCTGAATTTTTCTCTGAAGTTATTATTACCAATTAATTTTATACCTTATGATTTTTTTATTATTCATAAATGTCTTCTTTGAGTTTGAAGAACTTTCATTAGCATTCTTATAGGATAAGTTTACTGGATATACATTCTCTCAGCTCTTGTTTATCTAGGAATATTTTTTTCTTTATTTCTAAATGACATTTGCTGGGTACAGTGTTATTGGTTTTTATTCTTTTTAATTTTTATTTTTTAGTTGTAGTTGGACACAATACTTTTATTTACTTTATGTGGTGCTGAGGATGTAACCCAGGGCCTTGCATGTGTTAGGCACAAACTCTACCACTGAGTCACAGCCCTTGTCCCTATTGGTTTTTATTCTATGTTATTTTCGTCTGCAGTACTATGAAAATATCAAACTACTCTCTCATGACCTATAAGGTTTCTGTTGCAAAGTCTGCTACAAGTAAACTGAAACAATCTTAATAAGTATTTGCTTATTTCTTCTTGGTGCCTGGGGAATTTTTTCATTTTCTTTCACTTTTGTGTCTTTGATCATACATATCTTGGAAAGATACATTGAAATAAATTGACAGGTGGCCTTTGACTTTTGATACTTGACTATTCACAAACTTCTCTAGGGTTAGAAAATTAGAAAATTGTTTCTTATTTTCTCCTTGTTTTTTTCTTTTCCTACATCTTTTACATTCTCAAATTCCTTAACTCTATAACCCAAATGTTTGGTCTTTGAATGCTGTTTTGAAGTTCCTGTAAGCTTTCTTCATTCTATTTCATTTTTGTTCACTTTTATCTTTTCTGTGTCTCTTCAAAAATCTGGTTTTTGAGGTTATAATGCATTCTTCTGTTGGATGTTTTTTGGTTATTGATTTTTTTTCTCTCATATTTAAAATTTCACTTAGTGTGTTCTTCAGCATTTCTGCTTGATTTTTTTTCAATTGCTTCCATCTTTGTTCTTTCCCCGTTAGAGTTCTAAATTTTTTATCCACATTCTGTTGAAGCATCTTGAGTTTCCTGAAAACATCTATTTTGAATTCTCTCACAGTTTATCCATATTGATTACCCAATGGTTGGTTTCTGGCACTTTGTTGTGACTGTTAGGTGAAATCATGGATCCTCAAAAGGTTTTGCTACATATTGGGATGGGATAACATCATGCTTTGGAGTTTTTAGACTAGTGTTCATAATCTGGCTTTGTTTGCAACTGTCTATAAAATTCTCAAAAGGCTTCCCTGATCCTATATGGGCTTTCTCTGAGACCATAGTAACTTCTACTCTTTCAGCACTACACGATGACCAAAATGCATGTTTACTGTGAGTCCTCTGTTGCATTTTCTCTGAGCATTAAAAGCTGATTCATGTTCAATTTGTCCCAAATCCACAGTTGATGTGTTATTCAGCATAAACTAAGAAATAACTTCAGAGTAGCCCACCCCCAACATTCCTCTACTTGGGCCCAGTGTACACCCATATACTTGTCTAGCACATGTGGTCAATGTACTGAGAGATCCTTCTTGGATTTTGCAGAATCATCATGGAGAAAGAAGTCCCCAGTTCCCATATTGCACCTATGACCACAAATAGTATCACAATTTATTGCAATGCTGAGTCACACTCTGAACCCACAGTTTGCCAAGATCAATATCTTGTGTGAGACAAAGTCCTATACTTCTATGGTCTGCCTCCTGCTGAAGAGAACTCATGGCTCAAGTTCACTGCATCCAGTACAAATAGTGCTTGCTGGAATAGAATAGACTACAGCCATGTGTCTCTACTGTGTATCTCCCTGGCCCCAGAAATGTTTCAGACCTGGGTTTCATTCTTGGCATTAGTGCAAGAATGGAAATCGTTAGGATCTGTCACATGTTAGGTTTCACTACTTGGCACTTTGTTCCATGTAAGTCTTATGTTTATGCTGTGTCCTACCCGAAGCAAACAGACTTGCCAAATGTTATGCTATCCAAGGTTAGGACATAGAGCTGTTGAAGGCAGTATCTTAATTACCAAGGCTGATGCTAACCTGGGTTACCACTGCTTCAAAGCCACAAACACCTACTCAGTTTCTGGGGTACACCCAGGCAAATGCCACAATTGGAGGCAATAGAGGTTGAAACGTATGTCTATCTCAGGGCTCACATTTGTACTTGGTACCTGGGCTAATCTAGAGGCTTCATCTGTAAGAACTGGCTTTGGGATAGCTACCTGCACCAGGTTAGAGGACAAGCGGTGAAAACAGTGCATTCATGGGCTGCCAGGTGATGCTAAGAGTATAATGCCTTAGTCTCATAGTTATAGCACCTATATAGTCTTGGGAAGGGGAATATGATCCAATCCCACACAAGGCTGGCAATGATGTGAGCCAAAACTCAAGCACAACTCACTAGAAATAATTTTCTTTCTCATGCTTGGGTAGATCTGGAGTTTCCATTTCTGAACTCTGTTTTGAGTATAGACTTTGCTCTCTGCCTCATGTTGGGTATCAATTTACTGACCCTGATGTTGAGCTCCAACATGAAGTCCTGGGCTAGTTTTTGTAAGGTCCTCCCTCTGTCACTTTTGTTTGGGTGAGTAGGGGTAGAGTATTCACTTAGCCAGCAGGCTAAAGTAGTCCTAACAGAACTGGTCTGGGGACATGGGTTGCAACACTCTTTCTACCTCTGGGTTTCACCGTGGTAGCCCTGGTTTTTAAGTCTAAGACCTGAAATTAATTTATTCTCCCTTCCTCAAGTTTGAGGTACCTGGTTGGGGTTGCAGCTCAGCAGCTGACAGTTTTTGTCCCACATGTGGGAGGTCCTGGGTTTGATCCTTAATATTCCCAAAACCAACCAACCAATAAAAATCAAAAACAACAACAAAAAATTTCAAAGTAGAAGGAATCACTCTTCAGACTCTTTGCAGTTAGAGTAAACTTCTGCCTTCTTCAATGTGTCTTTCTTATTATTATATTAAAACTGGCACTATGGTTCTTTTACTTGCTTCCTTCAAATTTGTAAAGGTGGTTTGGTACATGAAGTGATTCAAATTTGTATCTCTATGGGGAGTTGTCTTCTATAGGATATTATTCAGCTCCCACAGTGCTCTACCTTCAAATAGTTTTTAGTTTCTTAAAAATTAATCATGGTTAACTAAATACTAAAAATTTGTTTTTGTAAAATATCCCAATAAAAATACCTCTTATCTTTGAGAATAACGATTTTTAATTTTCATTGAATAAGATTTAAAAACTTATGGAATTTAAATGAATATTTTCGATTACACAGCTTCAATTTATTTAAAACAAAACCAGAGTAGAGGACCAATTAGACCTTTTTAAAAGTGACTTTGTTACCACACTATTGGTAGAAGGAATTAGGCTCATTTGACTCTCTCCCTGAGGAAGATAGAGTAGTTAGGTCCTCCAAACTCTTTTTCTGAGTGTGAAGGGCTTCTATGGGAAAGGAAGGCACCAGAGAAGGTGCTGGCTATGGGGTCCTCATCAATGTCAAAGAGGGTGTGTGCCTTACCACAATGGATTTGGACCTCCTGTGCTTAGTTACTAAGGAACAGTGTCACAAAAAACTATCTTGAGTTCTGTGAAGCTAAAGGCAGATTTTCTTGTAAATGGTCTTAGAACATACAATGACCTTGAGAATGGAAGACAAGAGGTTATGTTGGTAGAACAGAGCTAGAGACAGACCATGGGGGTAAGATGCCATCAAGAGGGTTTAATACG
This sequence comes from Urocitellus parryii, assembly GCF_045843805.1. Lineage (NCBI taxonomy): Eukaryota > Metazoa > Chordata > Mammalia > Rodentia > Sciuridae > Urocitellus > Urocitellus parryii. The sequence goes on along the minus strand of NC_135532.1, from coordinate 55,111,978 downwards.
GAATCTGAATTATTTACATTTGCTTACAATTTTTAAAGAAAACAACATAGCAAATTTCTTAATAAACTTACCATGTTTCCAATCATTGCTAGTAGCAGGCAAATAATACTTCTTAAGTGGTGAACTTTGCTAAGGATTTTTAATTTTATCCTAAAGTGAATAGAAAGGCATACTTTTATATTAACTAGGTTCACAAACTGATAAATCTGTAACTGATAGAGTGAAAAATGACTTTTGTCATGAAAATGTAATTTGTGGGGGTTGATTATTATTGCAGATGGTGGTAGCATTGATTAGTGAATGGCAAAAAGGTAAAGGAAACCAGGACAACTATCATACATCTATATTTTTAGAAAACCCTAAATTATAGGTCACTGAAATGAAAATACAAAGCCTGATTACAGACCTTCACTCTACAAAACTTAGTGTAAACTGCTAGCAATCACATCTATTAGTAATAGCTCCCAGTTGTAACAATGAGTAATGACAAAAACAGAGGATAATATTTGTTCATATAAATCTTCCAATATTCTTGCCTCTAGCTTTCATGTGTTTGACAAGTAGGACTTTCTGTCTTATCTACAATGTTTTTCCTAAAATATTTTTGAAAATCCACAGAATGCATTTATTATATGACTTTTCACCAAGCAATATGATTTGGGGATTCTGGCAAGTGGTATATCTTTCTTAATATTGGTTTCACTGACATTGCACCTCACAGACATTTCAATCTTCTAATGCTGCTGTCCATAACACTTTCCAGTATCCTCCATAATAGTGAGTTCAGAATTCACATGTCAGTGTCTATACGGCTACACATTTTTTTTTAACATGTAGTTAGCAGTGAAATACAATATCTGACAAGTAGTGGGGAATAAGTTTTAGTTACTTTTCAACTGGAAAGTAAGTAAAACAAACCCACTGTTTTATTCTTTACAAGTAATGGAATAACTAAATTTCAATGTATTTTTAATTCTAAAATCAATAATAAAGAAAAGGTTAATTTAGGTTTATTCTTCTTCCATTGAATTTTCTAATCTTTAATAGTCAGCAGTTGTAGTCAAGAAAGGATTAATTGATAAAGGAGAAATAATACAAAATATAAAATGAAATTTTAGACTTTCCCTCAGAAAGTAAGTTCATGAAATTCATCACCATTGGATGGAAACTTATTTCAGAATTGGTCAAATAAATATTTTCTGGCCCAAAGTGAATGGTCTAAAATGTAATCATAAAACTAGATATGAAATTGAATTATTAATAAATACATAATCAAAATTATAGCAATATTTTTCACTTGATAAAAATAAGGTTTATATCAAAAGAACATTAATACAAATACTAGTAAAGGGTTAAATGTAATACTTTCAATTTCAAAAGCTAGAAAACTATATTTAATACCACAGTAATTTTCCAGTTAGGCCATTTTTTTTTTGTTTTTAACTCATTGGGAAAGAATTTCCAGAATTTAGTGTCAGAAAACATATTGAAACTCTGAAAGAATAGTTGTCACTGAGAGGAAATATAAAATTCATTGGAGAAATTTCATATCAGTCAGTCAAATTTCACATCAGCATTTTGAGTGTAAACGGTCTAACTAAAATGACATTATTTCATATTTCTATTTCATGTCAATGTGACAGATAAGAAATTATAAAATGAATAAAAAATAAGAGAAATGTGATGTTGGGTATATTTTAATGCGCAAATGTCTGTTTTCTATATCAGAGACATTTTTAAAAAAATCCTCTGGCATAATGGACATGTTGTACAGTTTTTTATTATCTTGTGAGGGTTCTAATTAACTTTTTAGTGTTTCATGAATCATTAGAATGCTAAATACTAAGGCAAGGATTCTTCATCATCGGGTCCCTGTGTTCCATCCACAAAACAGGTTTCCTCTGGTCACAGTCTACAGTTGCCCAGTGCCACATTCTAAACCACCATTGGTAGCATCAGAATTTTATCTGCTACACTTCCTTCTCTGGATCCCCAGTCTCACAATTACTTTCTTTTTTAAAGTGAGCTTTTAATTCTGTCTCCAGGGGCAATGTCACCTTCAATATTTTCTTTCCTTCATGCTTCATGTATGTGAATATCAGTCCTTAACCATTTATGTAGTCTAATAAATAGATATCTACTCTTAAACACTCAAGAAGCTAATTTTTTTTTTTTATTTCCCTTTCTCCCAACAACTAGTTTGCTAGTTTATTATGGAGCCTACACTCGTCCTCTTGGCCGCTCAGGGTACCTGCTGCGGTGCTGGGGGGCAAGGGAGCCTGAAGGGCACAGGCCCCTCCCCACGCTAAGCTGGGGCACAGCCAGCAAAGCCCGGCTCCAGTGGAGAACTCAGGTTTGGTGCGAGTGAGCTGGTGGGCCTTGGAGAGGCGCTACCAGCTGTGGGGCCTATCTGGTCTGGGGCACCTAGCCACAGGCAGTAGGGCCACGGTCCTCACCTCAGGCTCGAGGTTGGGTGAGGGAAGACTGTGCCACCCTGCTCTCGGCCCAAAGAAGCTAACATTTTGAAAAAAAAGTTTTCAGTCTTGTCTTTAGTGGTTTTAGATGTATGCTTTGCTTCTTCTGGTTCATTCTTATCATCCTGTTATACCAACTTCACTCACTCCTTGTAGTTTTCTGCATTCTATGTAACCCACAACTTTCTTAGAAAATGAAACTCAGGCCACAAGAAAAAGTTCTCACCATGGGGTAGTCCTTTCTTTGTAACCACCCCAGTTACCCAGCAACTTGAACCAGCTTCTTCTGCTGTTCTTGCCCAAATAATTGGCTGTCTTCCAATTCTTCAAATCTTTAATGATGATACTTTTTTTTTTTCTTTAACTTTCAACTACTACAAACTCAGAACCTTTCTATAATAGTGACTAGATTCTAGTGGAGGAGTTTGTCAAGTTTTAATTACCACAGACAAGTCACTAACCCATCTCTAGAATTGTTACTACAAGTTCTCTCTTTCCTATTTGATAACTGCATTCTCAGAGTTCATTTTATATTATTTAAAAATTGTACTTAAAATTAAATTTTATTCTTCACATTCCCAGTGAATTAAAAGCTACTCTTAACTGCTTGACATGAAAAGAAAAACATCAGGCTATTTTATTAAAAAGTAACAAGTATTAAGATATTAATTATCCTGTCTTATTCTCATGATCATTTTTATATATTTACTTAGTTTGATCAATTATTTTCACATCTCAATTTATGTTGATTGCTTATGATATACACTTTTCTCCTGGATTTTTATTTCATTCTCACCTCTTTCTTTAAGTGATATTTGAGATGATATTTTTTCATGATCCTTGCATAATAGATAAGCAATAAGATATATTTTCATTATTTAATTATTGCTGCTACTATAAATCTAATGTTTTATTTTGAACTCAATGAATCCTTTTTTAAATCAGCTTTTATATGTGATCTTGGCCTCATTTTTTTTCTCAGCTCAATGTAAAATATTTCATTGACATGTTTATTTATGTTCTTAATTTATTATTTTTATTTAATGTTAAGTCTCATGTGGCAAACATGGAATCTATGCAAATTTAACTGTATAGTACTTAAAATAAGAATTTATTCTCATTTTTAATATATAAATATAAGAAGTCTCTATAATTCATCTTTTTAACCTCTGATTCAACTGAAACAATTCTGTTATTATTGAATTATTCCCATTAAAAGTGACTCTCAGATTTACTTTTTTAAAGGCATTGATGGGTGAAGGACTTGAATACTGTTGTTGCATCAGTACTTTATATGATTCCTGGTCACAAAATGAGCATATATTAAATAGTTGTTGTGTGTACTAATCATGAAGATTACAAAGACCCCAAAATACCAAGTAAAATTGACTTTATAGCAAGACATAGCCAGTTTTATTTGTCTCAGTTTTGCTTTGCTGAGAATGACAAGCTTTATATTTTCCTCTACCATATATAGTTGTAAAAGCAAAGAGCTTTGTCTCAAGTAAGACTAATATGATCTTAAAATATTGCATTTAGAAACATTCTTTTCTGCCTGAAATACAGCCCTTATTGAAAGTCTAAATTAAATACAAGTAGAAGTGCTTTTATAAAATTCTATTATGGCTCAAAATTGAAGTCTAATAAGAAAACCCATCACAGGACACCACTAGATGGTAATTCATGAGCTGCTGACATTTCAGGTTTTAGTCCTTAATGCATAGGAAACCAATTATTATCCAAATGACAACATATTTCTCAGACTCTTATTGTCAAAAACCACATATTCAATCACTCAGCTTTTGACTATTCTGTGGCTTTCTTTCAACCCTATTTATTCCTGTACATCTGTGTACTTTCCAAAGTGTCATTTGTGCATATGGAACAGATAAATGATCTATTCTTGGTCTATTGTTTTAAAATAGCTACTTGTTCTGAAGGAAAAGTAAGTACTAATTTTCTTCCTAATAATATTAAGAAAACTAACCAAAAGCAGCAAAATAGTATCTAAAATGTTATTCTTAAGCCAATATCAGGTATGTCTTAAAAACATAAAAATAAAGGGTATTTTCAATCATTTGTTACAATGAATACCTAAAAGGAAAAAAAAACAATTAGCACAACAGGATATAACTTTTTCATCATGTATTCAAGGAACCTATTCATCCTAAGGTATTGAAAATTTAGATTTCTGGACTTCATCTCCATTACCTCATGAGCATCACTTTTTCTTAAATTGAGACCCAGATAATTCCTAAATAAAAGGTTAGAATAGTTCATTATGCCATATCACCGATTTTATTTATTTCTCAGTTCATTTTTAAAGTTGTGTTTTCTCTGTGAAATTTTGAGATAACATATTAGGGCAAATGAAATTCAATATTCCTGGTTTTATGCTTAGGAATATTCCAGGTGTATTTTTTTACCTGATATTTTTTCACCAAGAAAACTCATAGACAGAGTTTATTTTTAAAATGTCAGAAAGGGACAAAAAGGTTAGGAAGATGTCCTGACACTTGGAGGGAACACATTTTTCAATGAGAAACTGGTGTCAGCATGATCTGTGGATCATTGTGATGAAGGAAAAACTTATATGTGTTCCTTTCTCTACATGGTTGCCTTTATTTAAACACAACAAATCAGTATTTTTCTATTAATATTTAATATATATATATATATATTAAATATAATACTATGCTAGTTTGAGGCGAAGCCAACCTTATGACAAAAAGCCATAATTAAACATGGCTGAAGTAGTACCATAGTTTCCCCAATGTCCTGTGTATTTTTTTAGATATTGATAAAAATATACATGTGTAGTTAATGTATCAGTAATGCTGTGGAACTTTAATAATTGACCTTAAAATAGAGTCAGGATTTTAAAAATGTAATGAAGTGTTTGCTAGATTAATTAGAACCTAAGCAGGAAATAGCAGAGATTATATAAATATAGCATATGACAAATGGCATAGCACATGGTCTTTTAATGCACTATTAAATTGCAACTATCTTGGGTAAAAGAAATACACATAAAGACTGTCAGGAGAACTTAAAGTAATATATCATCTTCTCATAAATAATAGTTACCTGTCAACATAGAACTGTTTTGTGTGCAGTAATTCAAGTTAAAAAGTAATGCTTCAATTGCTGGCATATCTGCACTATTTCAGTATATCTGTTTTTGAATAGAGTTTCAGAATCACTTAAGCCACTACTTATAACTAACAATAAAAACACATACATTATTTAAACAGGAAAGTTTTACTACCATATAATTAAAAAAAAATACTAATTTGCAAAGTTTAAGTATATTCTAGTTATACACTGCATAGCTGCCGGTAGACATACCAAAAATTTGAATTGAACTAAAACAATATTATTTGTTTGTTTTCACCCTCATTTAATAATAGATTGTTTTAAAGAATTGCAGAGTATAGATTTAAACCTCTTTCTATAAACTATTATATATGTAGTTTCTTTACCCAATAATGTCTCCAACATATTATATCCTTGAATTGGGTTTTACATTGAATGACTAGGTGATAATTATCAGTAAAATTAAAACTTTTAGAGGTTTTTACTGTATTGTTCTAGCCTGCATTATTAAAAGTCATACCAATTGCATATTTCATTGATTAATTGAAACCTGAATTTCAAAGACACAAAATAAATAGAAATTAGAAGTCTCTTGCTATAAAAAGGAAACAATTTAGGTTTATAGAAATGTGGAGTAGATTATCTTATTAAATTATTTCTGACCAACCCTAGATTTGTACCACAAGAAAGTACAAAAGATTGTCTGTATAGTATACTATTAAAGAATGTATTGGTGAAAGGAGCAGCACTGTCATTAAAAAGAAATTTTAGTAATGATTCAGAAGATGACTGAAGGAAGCTAGGCAGTAAGTCCCAATTTCCTCACAACACAGAAAGGAGACATAAAAGAAAAAGCAGAATTGAAAGGTGGGTGACAAAATAAATGCTATAAAGACTCAATTTTACAAAGTCAGAGACCTGGAGAGACTTGAAGATAGGCTACCAGCATAGAAAATAAGTGCAGAGTTCCCCAACCCAGAAAATGAACCAGGGTAGGAGAAGAGGGAGGCATCAGAGAGAGAAACAGGCAGCGAAGAAACTTTTAAGCTCGACCACTTAGAAACATTTGGAAAGGCAGACAAAACTTAAAGTGTGACAGGAAGAACAGGGTTCTTAAAACAGAGCAAACATCTTAAAACCAAATTGTGAATAGGAACCTGAGTCAGTGGGCTACAGTCATCTTGTGGAGCTCTCAGCCTACCAGTTACTAACTTAAATCACCATGTCATCTTCTCATGCCCAGACAGATTCACATTAAATTAGAGAGACATACCCTGCACTGGGGCCTCTTAAGAATCTGGCCAAAAAGGACTTACCAGAGGGACCACTACTAGCCAAGAATCTCTGAAGCCCCTTTCCCCTCCATAAAGAAGGGGAAGGGGGTTGTGAGGACCTAGCCCAACTCAAGCTTCCAGGACGCAGGCAAAGTCGGAAATCTCTGTGAGGCATCTACTCAATTTAAATAGAAACAGCAATGATGCAAGCTTTTGTCACAAGCAGAAGAAAATGGACTCATCAGGAATGTGCCAGTCTGACCACTGACATTGTGTTTAGGTACCATGGGAGGCCGAAGGAATGTCCCAGGGATTTCAGGGCTATAATTGAGGGAAGCTTCCTGAATATCCAGAGACAAAATGATCTGGTTCCCAGATGGTGGCAAGTTTTCAGACAAAAGGCTGCTAAGATGAGTTCCCTGAATACCCCAGGAAACTTAAGCAGAAGGTACTAGCAAACATAGCCAGAAGGATATCAGTTAAGGTAGAAAAGTTAACAGAACCTAGGCAACAGAAAGTTGCTGCTGTAAACTTAACTGCCACTCAGCCTCACGTGTGATCACAACTGTTGGGAGAAAGGGCATAGTTTGGATACTGGTGGGACCTTGAATCAGAAATAGTCAACAGAGGGAATCAATGCCTGTCATTCACAACCTGGGGCAGTGAAAACTAGAACCTAGGTGAGTCTCCAGAGTCCCTTCACTATAGTCCCCAAAGAGTGGTGTCAGCCAGGGAAACACTTCCCCACCACAGAGCACCTATGGAAAACCCAAAACCAGGGTTCTTGTGCTCACAGACAGCCACCAGGTTTTCACCAATACGGAAAGGATGCTGTAGAGGGGAGCATGTACACAGTGATCCACAGCAATCACAGGGACACTCCAGAGCCTGCATCCTGAACATCACACAATAAAAATTAATTAAGCAAAAAAACATTGCACCTTCCCAGGAGTTGGCTATAAGCCCTTGAACTGAAAAACCAAACTGGCTGCTGAAAAATTCAGAGCAACTAGGAAATTGGCTCCTGTCCCCCTTCAACTTTGGAGGTATCTACAGCCAAAGAATGATGGACATCTGCTAAATGTTCAAACCCCAAAGAAATCCCAATCAAGATTCAAACATAATTTTCTTCACCTTCACATGGTTTATTGTAAATAGCTTTAGTGCCAACTTTGATCACATAAATAACTCTTTAACTTGAATGATAGTTGTTACCCTAGTAGCCAACATTGTACCTTCAGCCTATTTAAATATATTTAATTTAATAACTTAAAAAATTGGAATCAATATTTCCTATCTTGGTTTTCTTAGCTATAGTTTTCATTTGCTCCCCATATTCCTCTTAATTACTTGTTCCCCTCAATTCATTCTTTTGTAGTATCTACTGCTACCTCAAATACCCACCATCCATCCATTTCTCCTTTCTACCTTTGTGTGAATTATTCTTTCTTTTACATCTTTCTTCTCTCTCTCTCTCTCTCTCTCTCTCTCTCTCTCTCTCTCTCTCTCCCTCTCTCTCTCTCTCTTTCATTTGTCCAATCTTTTTTAACCTCCCCCCCGCTTGTATCCCTCATTCAAGTTTACAGTAATTTCACTAAATCTAATAACTAATTTTTAACCTATTCCAGAACTTTATAACTGGATTTGAAAACCCTGGAGAACATTATTAGCAAGATTTTTACTTTTTATAAGGTTGAATATTACATGGTTTGGCTCTAAAATGATTATAATAAATATGGTTTAATGGAATCTCTCTTAAAGCTGTGCTGATATTTGGATCAGGCAGAGGTCACACATTGACTTAAAATATAAATATCTGGATATTCACCCAAACCAAGGCTTTTAGGAGAAATAAGCTCAAAAAGTAGTCCCTTGTTTAAAAGAGGAAGTAAGAACTCGCCCAATAGTTGTGTATACATACAAAAAATATAAAAAATCAAGGGAACAAACCATATCAAATACCCCATAATGCTTCAACAACTGACTCCATCAACACCACATTGGGGGTAATGTGAAAGAAAGAATTTAGAAAGTTTATAGTTAAAAGGTTCTATGAGATAAAAGAAGACAAAGGAGTAAAATTAGAGAGGAAACACAGGGACTGAAAGATTGCTTCAATAAGGAGACAGAGATTCTGAAAAATAACCAGACAGAAATCCTGGTAATGAAAGACTCAAATAAAAAATAAAAAATTCAATGGGAAACATAATCAATAGATTAAACAACTTTAATGATAGATTTTTTTAGCCCTCAAAATATATAATCTTGACAATAAAGTTGATCATAAAGAAAAGGTATTAAAAGAGCAAGAACAGAATACTCAAGAAATGTGGGCTAACAGTAGGAAGCCAAATTTAAGAATCATTGAGATAGATGAAGGCTCTGAAATACAAACAAAAGGGACACACTTTTCAATGAAATAATATTAGAAAAAATTCCAAATCTGAAGCATGAGATGACAATTCAAATAAAAGGGGGACATAGGACTTCATATAAGACTGCATCCTTTAAGGGAACACTAAGTACTTTGCATAAACACAATAGGAAAGATGTCTTGAGGGCATCTCGGGAATACATAAGCCCATATCCACTAAAGTCTCTGAGGTACAGAAGAGAATATTTTATGAAGAGAGATCATGGGACACTGTGCTAGCACAGGGGATACAAACAATTATTTTACCGAGCTGAGTTACAGAGACCATCAGAGGCCACTTCAGCCTTCATTCTAGTTTATGACATTGAGCACTAAGTGCATAAAGATGGTATATTGTGACATCGGTAAGTATGGGGAATTGGAATCAAAATGTATAGGAACAGCATTCTCTATCTTATTTAAGTTATACTGCCATAGCTTCACATCGGAGTGGTTTCTCTCTCACATTAAATGCAATGCCTGTGAGAACCACAAAGTGTACCCTAAATGAAAGGAATATAAATTCAAATATTTTATTTACAAAAAAGCAACTAGAGAGGAGAGAAACTTATAACATAAAAAAGACCAATTCATATGAAGAAGCAACACAGGCTGTTCTCCCTGTAAGGAAAAGTCCCACTGAACCAGTAGATCACCCTGCTGTTCTTATGAGGACAAAAGTCCCACTGACCCAATAGCTCCTCCTGCTCTCTCCTTATAAGGATGTAATATTCCCCCTACTGCCTATGACCTAATCCTTAGGGAATTTTACCATATTAATGACATTTCTCAGAAAAAGGACTTAGTCCTACGTGTGGGGTTAGAATCTAAACATAAGCGTTGGGGGGATGTAATTTAACACATAATACTCACTATTTCCATTTTTTTTTTTACTTTTTTTATTAGTTGTTCAAAACATTACAAAGCTCTTGACATATCATGTTTCATACATTAGATTCCTAGATTTTTTTGATCCATAGAAATTGAATTTTCTCATATGATATTTGTACATCATATGACCTACTGGGCCTGTCCTCAAGTGTATTCTGTAGGGATTTTCACATCTATATTTATGATGCAGTTTGGCCTGTCAATTCTGGGTTGCTTTCATCGTTTTACTTAGGCACCATGTTTTCCAGTACAACAATTGGATAACACTAGCTTTGTAAAATAAATTGTGAATTGTTCCCTGTTCTTTTAGTTTCTGGAAATGACTATAGAGTTGGTATTAATACTTCTTTAAATGTGTGGTAGAACTCTTTAGTGATACCATCCATAACTGAAGACACTTTTGGAGATTTTCAAGTTAGTAAATTAATTTGCTTAGTGGTCACTGGACTGTCTGATGTCCATGTTCTTGTGACTGTTCATGCTTCTCCACAAATTGATTACTTCATCAAATTGTACAGTTTGTGTGTTGTTCAGTTGTATGATCCATTTTCTCTTACTCTCATGAAATACTTGCGGATTCATACTTTACAAAGAAAATAGGTTTATCTAGCTTTCACTGTGCAACTGAAGCCTGCTCCTATTCAGGGTGTGTGAAGTTGAATGTCCTGAGTTGCTAAACCACTGCCAATGAACTCCTGAATTGTGAATTGTGAACTTGCATCGACCCAAACATCCTTTCCCACCTGACTGCACGTGTGACAAGGAGGCAAGAGGAGGCCATGGGAAGTTGTGAACAAAAGGAGGCCTCAAGAAGAGCAGGCATTTGGGGACGAAAATGGAAAACTCAGCATAGGCCATAAGGATGGAATCCATGGTTTAGGTGTTACCTGATAGAAGGGGCTCACTCAGCATGAAGGAGGTAAGCATTCACATATTTAAATAATTAAGTAAAACCGCTCTTCCTTCCTCCCTACCGAGGAGGAATTATACTGCTCACAGGGGAAACACTAACATTGGCTTCTAGGAGCTTCAGCCCAGCCCAGCAAGAAACCTATGTTTATCAGATTTCTCCAGCAGCTGTGAGCCACCTTATCTACACACCTCAGGGAGGGCCCTGACAAAGGGAGAGGAATTCCTTTTGGAAAAAGCTAAAAGTAAACCATGTCTACTTTGGTTCAAGGGGAGAGACTCCTTCAAAAGGTCAAGGAGGTGAGTCTCTGAACACTCTGTAGATAAAAGCAAGTGAGTCCCTGATGACACTGGTAAAGGAAAGTGAGTTCCAGGATCCACTGGCTAAGGTTAATGACACCCCATCTACCCTGGCTCAAGGTGATCAAGTCTCTAACTAAACAGGAGAGAGAGGCAAAGGGGTCCAGGCCTTGGAGAGAGGTGCTGGTGGGCTCCCTTCCAAACCCTGAGGTCCTAAGTCCCCCACCTCCTTTTTTTTTTTTTAAAGAAACACTTTTTTTTCTTATAAAATTTGTGAGAAACAAATTATCAAGAAACATCTGTACCATGCCAGAAATATGGGAGCAAGGACTGAGAAGAGTGCTGTAGGGAGAAGTGTCCCAGGGAAAACAGTCTCGGATGTCTCTTGCAGGTGGAGGCAGAAGAGATTCCTGTTGTCCAGGAGGACACACAGGGGCCTCTGATTGAGCCTGGTGCAGAGAAGCCTGAGACAGTTTGCACACCTTGGTCCTGCAGCTGTTTTGAGTCCACAGGAAACATGCCCATGCCCTGATGTCAGGATTCAGAGAGCACAGTGTCCTCTGGCTGCCTGTGGATTGGGTCTGTCTTGGCTCTCCATCACACTGAAGCTACTTTCACTCTGAATCTGCCACATTTCTACTCTCCAGTCATTAGAGCCTCTTTTTTTGCTGACACAGGGCAAGCAACAACACAGCTGGTGGAAGCAGGTGGCAATCCTCCTACCCACTCATTTCCAGGCCTTGGGCCTCCCTGTGGAGGTATGTTTGGAAGAATGGTTGGGCATCTGAGATTCAGGGTCATGCTGGGGGGCTATGTCTAGAGTGGGGGTCCTTGAATACATCAAGTGAAGATAAGAATGAAAGCCTTAGTGATTGAAAGGTTTGCCCTTTTCTCCTCATAAGGTCACTAGTCTCACTGAACCAGCAGCCCACTCTGCTCTCCTCATGAAGATATAAAATTCACTGAATCAATATCCTGCCTGCTCTTCTAACAAGGATACAGAAGAGATTATTCCTTTGGAGAGATACCACAGGAAACCTGCTGGCATAGGGACCTAAAATATTGTTCACCATATTTAGCTTTGCATTCTCTCTGAGGCCATGTCAACCTTGACTCCAGGAGTCCCATGTTTTGTGCAAATGGCAGCAGAGCTCAGTGTTATCCACGTGGTACTGGTTCCATGTAAATGCTCAAAAAAATCTGTTGAGTCATGAATAACTTTGTTAATAACATACATGCTTGATCAAGGAATAATAACAGATTAATATAAGATACTTTAAATGCATCAATTATTTTATTTTTCACAGAATTCTATGATCTAGATATTATTAGCCCTATTTTACAAATGAGGAAATTAAGACCTCAAGATCATACAAGTAGTGTCAAAGTTCAGCATCCTTCTAGAATACCATCAATTTTTAAATTAAATTTTAAAAAAGTTCTTTTTATGCTTTGCCATTATTTAGTATAATTGTGTTTGGCAATATACTCTCTAAAAAGCCCAACTTAAGGAATCACCAAATTACTTTATCTCAACAATATCAACATGGCACCATGGCACTAGGACACCTTCATAAAGCAATTCAAAACAATCCTCCTCAGTCACACTATCCAGGAGCAGGCCATGGACATCCGATAATGGACTCTGGCTTTCTTCACTTGTGTTTGGAATATTGTTATTAATAACACAGGGGAGAATATTAGAAGATGGCAAAAAGGAGCAAGTGGTGAATCTCAATCTCCCCAGAGAAAAAAAGAGGAGGAAAAACAAATCTGAGAGGTGAGTGGCAAAACAAATGTGCTAAGATCCAATAATACAAAGTCTAAGACCTAGAGAGACTTGAAGATTGATTACTAGAGTAGAAAATAACCAGAGTTCTTCAAACTCAAACCCAGACCAGGGGAGCAGGTATACATTAACCCACAACAATCACAACCACAACCCAGAGCCCTGGATTCTGAACATTTGTACACAATAGAAACAAACAATAGACATAACATCATATTCCCCAAGCTGGTAGTCATGAGTTCCTGAGTTGATAAACCAGAACAAGCCCATGGGAGAGCCATGGTAACTATGTGAGAGGCTCCTGGGCCCAAGCACATCTGGAGGGATCAAAGCCATAGAATGTTGTACATCTTCTAAATGTTCCAAATCCTAGTGAAATTCCAACCAAGATTCCACAGAATTGTCTTCACTATAGCACTATAAATAACTCTAACACCAATTTTGATCATATATATCACTCTTTATCTCGATTGTTAGTTGTTACTCTAATAACCTGTTTCAATGTATTTCTTCTAACACTTTAAATCATTAATTGGTATCTCTCTCCCTATCTCTGTCTTTCCATTCCTAGATAATACTACCTTCTCTTACTCCCTATTCTCCCTCTCATATTTTTTGTTACTACCTCAAATTACCCTGAATCCACCATTTTCTCCTTTTTACCTTGATCAATATCATTCTATTCTTTTTCTTTCTTCTTTTCAACCATTTGCCCAATTTTCCTTCATCTCCCTTTTAGCCCTCACATACTATTATAGCTAATTTACTATATTTAAAAACTATTCCTTTAACCTATTCCAAAACCTTACTACAAGTCTGTACCTGGGTTAGTAGAACAGTATAGAATAATATCAACAGACTTTTCACTTTTCATAAGTTGAACAGTACATGCCTTAGCTCTGAAGTGACTTTAGTAAATAGGGTTTGTTGGCATCTCCCAAAGTGGACTTGATACTGAAATTAACAGAGGTCAATCACTGAGTTAAACTATTAATGCCTGGGAATTCACACAATCCAGGGTTGTAGCAAACAAAGAAGTTCAGAAAGTAGTCCCTTGCCTAAAAAAGAAGCAATGAACATCCCAAGAGATAAGTAGATATACAAGCAATATGAAAAAAAGAAGGCAACAAAACATCTTAGACATCCCATAACACTTCACCAACTGGTTCCATTGATAACCACAGCAGGGGAACTGTCAAAGAATTTAGAGAGTTCATAGTTAACTGCTCTCTGAGCTCAAAGAAGATGAAAGAATTAAATTAGAAAGAAAATGGCAAGAACCAAAAGATCACTTCAATAAAGTGATAGAGTTTCTGAAAAATAAACAAATGAAAATCCTGGAAATGAAAGACTCAATAACCAAATCAAAAATTTAATGTAAAGCATTACCAATAGATTAGACTACTTTAAAGATAGATTTTCAAGCCTCAAAGACAGATTATATAATCTTGAAAATAAAGTTGACCATAAAAAAGATGTTAAAAGATCATGAATCAAATATTCAAGAATTTTGAGAAAAACATCAAGAAAACAAACTTGGGATGGATGTTTTTGGGATAGATGAAGGCTTTGAAATACAAACTAAAGGGATATATAAGCTTTTCAGTGAAATAATGTTAGAAAATTTCCCAAACTTTAATAATAGAAAGTAAAATACAAGAAGAGGCATATAGGATTGCAAATACACAAAATCACAATAGAGCTATTTCAAGACACATTATAATGAAAATACCTAATATATAGATGAAATAAGTATAGAATCCTAAAAGCTGCAAGAGAAAAGTGGCTGGTAACATTTAGAGATAAACCAATTTAGATTTCAACTGATTTTTCAACCCAGTCTGTAACTGTCAGGAGTGCTTGGAGTAATATATGCCAAGTTTGGAAATAAAATTGATCTTAAATAAGACTAATATACCCAACAAAATTAAGCTTCAGAATTGAATATGAAACAAAAACCTTCCATGATAAATAGAAATTAATAGAATTTATCACCACAAAGCCTGCACTATAAAACATAAATAAAATTTTTCATGAAGAAGAAATGAAAAATAAAAATATAAACCAAAATAAGGATATATTACAGTAAAAGAATAATAGTCAATTAAAGAAGAACAAAGTCTAAATCAGACATAAATCAAAATGTCAATAAATAAAAATCATTTTTTCTAAGACATTAGAATGAATTAGAAATAACTTTTCTATGTTCATGTACGAATACATGACCAGTATAACTCCACATTATGTACACCGCAAGAATGGGAAGTTATACTGCATGTATATATAATATGTCACAATACATTTTACTAAAAACGAACAAATTAAAAAATTTTAAAAAAGAATTATGATGACTAAAATTCATGCTAACTTAATTCTGAGTTGTGAATTTGTCCATATTTTGGTCTTGATTTTTCTTCCTTCTTTCTCTTCATCCATTGTCCCAGATCAGCTGCAGAATGGATGAAGGCATAGGAGATTTGAATTCAGAAAATCTGATTTTAACTCTTGCTTCTGTTATTTGTTAGTTATTTGTGCAACTTAGAAAAACTCTTCATCTCTCTCTGGCCTAATTTTGTCTGTTAAATGGTTAATATCTAAAATATATTTTTGATGATGAAAGATGTACATAAAATTAGCTTCTACACCATGTCTACATAGAGTAGTTATGTTATTTATGCTTATATGCAAAGAAATAAAAATTATTTGTTCAAAAAAACCCTATCTTTCTATAATATTCAATGTAAACAATCTAAACCCTTTCATCAAAAGATATAGATTGGCAGATTGGTTTAAAAAACAAGTCTCATCTATATCTTGGTTGCAAGAGACTCACCATACATGCAAAGACATCCATAGACTGAAGATGAAAGGATGGGAAAGATGTAAGATGCAACATAAAACCAATCAGGGGTAGCCATTCTCATACTGGGCACAGTGGACTGAATGCAATATTAATCAGAAGAGAAAAGGTAATTTTGTACTGGTTATAATTTATAAACATTATGTCACAAACAATGATATATCTGTTCATAAAACAAACTCTTCTCAATATCAAGAGTCAAATAAACCACAATAATAAGACTGGGTGACTTCAACAACCTCTCTCACACTATATAGATGATCCAGAAATAAACTAAATAAAGATTACTCAGATTAAAGAAAAACTATTAACCAAATAGATCTAATAGATATCTATAAAATATTTCATCCATCAACAACTGAATTCACCTTCTTCTCATCAGTATAAGGAACATATTCTAAAATAGATCATTTTAAACCACAAAGTAAATAATAGCCAATACAAAAACAAAAGAAAGACAATTCCTTGCATCCTATCAGGTAATAATGAAGTAAAATTAGAAATTAATGACAAGATAAAAAACAGAAGCAACTCTAAGACCTGGAGACTACATAATACACTTTTGAAAGATGAATGGATAGCAGAATAAATCAGGATAGGGAAAAAACAATTCTTACATACCAATGAGAATAGTGATACAACATATCAAAATTTCTGGGATAATATAAAGGCAGGTCTAAGAGGAAAATTTATAGTGATGAATTTATACTAGAAAAAAATTGTTAAAAAGACAAATAAATAATTTAACATTGCACCTGAAGGCTCTAGACAAAGAAGTCGGTATGACAGGAAATACCAAAGTCAGTATGACAGGAAATAATTAAATCAGAGCCAAAATCAATGAAATGAAGAATAAAAAAAGATACAAAAGATCAATGAAACAACAGTTATTTTTAAAAGGATAAACAAGATTGATGAAACCCTAGTCAAGTTAATCAAAATAAAGAGAAGTTAAAAATAAATAAAATTAGACATGAAAATGCAAATATCACCATGGACACTACTGAATCTATAGAGAATCATCAGAAACTAGTTTGAAAATTTATACTCCAACAAACTAGCAAATCCTGAAGATATTGACAAATTCCCAGGGACATATGACCTACCCAAATGCAAGTATGAGGTATAGAAAACTTAAACAGATAAATATCAAGTAATGAAATTGAAGCAGCTCTTAAAAGCTTTCTAAAAAAGAAAATCCCAGGACAAGATTTTCATCTGATTTCTGAGACCTTTAAAGAAGAACTAATATCAGTCCCATTGAAATTATTCCATAAAATAGGAAAGGAGGGAACATTGTCCAACTCATTCTACAAAGCCAGTATCACCCAAATACCAAAATCAAAGACACATCAAGAAAAGAAAACTTCAGATCAATATCCTTGGTGAATATAGATGCCAAAAAAAAATATTAAAAAGATAGTACACCATGATTAAGTGGATTTCATCCAAGGAATGGAAGGTTGGTTCAACATTTGGAAATCAATAAATGTATTTCACCACATAAATAAAGACAAGTGTCACAGGATTATCTCAATAACTGCAGAAAAAGCATTTGACAAAGTAGAGTACCCATTTGTGTCTAAAACACTAGAAAATATAGGGACAGAAAGAACTTATCTCTATATTGTTAAGGCTTTATATGACAAATCCAAGGCCAACATTATGTTGAATAGAGAAAAACTGAGCATTTTCTCTAAAAATAGAAATAAGATAAGAATACTCACTTTTATCATTCCTGTCCAATATAGTCCTTGAAATTCTAGCCAGAGAAATCAGGCAAGAGAAAATAAATTAAAATGATACAAATAGAAAAAGAATAACTCAAATTATTTGTTTGCCAATGACATGATTCTATATTTAGAAGCCCCAAAGGCTCCACAGATCCTAAGTGAATTCAGCAAAGTAGCACCGTGCACAATCAACACTCATAAACCAATCATGTTCCTATACTTCAATTTTGAATCTGTTGAAAGAGAAATTAGGAAAACTATCCTATTCAATGTGACATAAAAAACACAATATAATACAGTACAACACAATACTTTGGAATCAATCTAACAAAAGAGGTAAAGGACCTTTACAATGAAACTATAAAACATTAAGAAAAAAATTGGAAAAGACCTTAAAAATGGAAAGACCTCCCAGGTTCTTGGAAAGGCAGAATTAATATGGTCAAAATGGCTATACTATCAAAAGGGCTATACAAATTTGATATAATTCCTATCAAAATTCCAATGACATTCTCCACAGAACTAGAAAAGGCAGCTGTAAAATTCATTTAGAAAAACAGGCCACCCAGAGGAGCCAAAGAAATACTTACTTAGGAAGAAAAGTAAAGCAGGAGTCATAACAATATTGGAATTTAAATTATACTACAGAACTATGGTAACAAAACAGCATGGTATTGGCAACAAAACAGTCATGAGATCAATGAAATAGACTATAAGACATATAGACAAACTGACATAAATACATTATCTGATACTAGACAAAGTGCCAAAAGCCTATGTTGATGAAAAGATAGCTGTTTTAACAAAAGGTGCTGGGAAAATTGGAAATCCATATGAAGAAAAATTTAATTAATCCCTATCTCTTACCTTGCACAAAAGTCAATTCAAAGTGTTTCAAAGATCTAGAATTTAGACAAGAAACTCTGCAACTTCTAGAAGAAAATATAGTCCCAACACTCCAACATATCATCACAAGAACTGACTTCCTTAACATGATCATTAAAACACAATAAATACAATAAAAAGTCAATAAATGGGAGTGTATTATATTAAAAATCTTCTGCATAGCAAAGGAAACAAGTAAACATGTGAAGATCCAACAGAATGGGAGAAAATCTTTGCCACTTGCTCCTCAAATAAGACATTAATAACTAGAATATGCAAACAATTAAAAAAACTTAACACCAAACAATAATAATAATAGTATCCCAATCAATAAATGGGCAGAAGAATTAAATAGACACTTCTTAAAAGAAGAAATATAAAGTCAACAAATACATGAAAAAATGTTCTACATCTCTACCAATTAGGGAAAAGCAAAATAAAAATACATTGAGATTTCATCTCCAGTCAGAATGGCAATGACAAAGAATACAAAAAATAATAAACATTTGTAAGGATGTGGGGGGAAAATGTACACTTATTCATTATTGATGGGACTGCAAATTAGTGCTACTACTCTGGAAAGCAGTATGGAGATTTCTCAAAGAACTAGGAATGGTACCACCAGATGAACCAGTTATAGCACTCCTTGAAATAGATCTAAAAAATCTAAAATCATCATACTATAGTGATACAGTCATATTAAAGCAACACAATTCATAATAGCCAAGTTATGGAACAACTTAGGTGTCCTTCAACAGATGGATAGATTAAAAAAATATAGTATACATACAAATTAGAGTATTACTGAGCCACAGCATGTCACACAACACACACACACACACACACACACACACACACACTTTTACAAAGTTATTCTCTGTAAATATTTATTATGTAAAGTTTTCTGTTTTTTAAAATAACCATGACCATTTAGTACTCTTAAAACATCACCTAATTAATTCTCCCATCTTACAAAAGAATTTCCTAAATTCTACAGAATGAAAATTCTGCAATGAAAAATTTGTCATGACAAGGTCTTTGGATTCTAGGATTGGGACTTATGGGTAAATTAATTATAATTCCCCACAATGAATGAAATAAACTTTCCCAATTACTGCATACATATTTTAATTATACTGCCAAGATTTTTGAACTTATTTCCATTCCTCAGACTCTCATAGATTTCCAAACTAGATAATAATGCTCATGGATCCTGATCTTCTTAGGAAGTATTTTGTTGATAATAACAATGAATTTAGCTGAAGCCTCTGTTTCCACATTCTGATTCTTTGTGCCAATCTATAATCTTTAAATTACTGCAGCATGTCCAACTTCTGGTTTTCTTTTGTTATATATCTATTTTTTAATGTATAATTTACATAGCACACATTGATTTATATAAACTAATATATATTCATATAGAGCTAGAAGAGAGAGAGACTGTGTGTTATACTTAATTTTATTTAAAATATTTAATTCTAGTAGTATGTACATGACAATGTTCTCTACCCTGTGGAAATAATATCCTTCTCTTTATCTCATTTTACGTTTTCAACTATACCTAACTAAATAACAACTTATCAACCAGATACACATCACATACAGGAGTATTAAACAGATAATTTGGAATAAAGTGTCCCTTAAATTACTGTCATTGTGTACTTACCAAAATTTCTTACCTCGAGGTATAGAGAAGACTGACTGATTTTCTACAAGAAAGGCTAATTTATGTTCCTTTTCCATTTATGAAGTTTTGCTGAATATTTAGTATTCATATTTTGTTTCTCCAAAAAAATCTGTAATTATTTGTAATTTCTCATTGTTCACACGTTTCATTGTAATGTTGCCTGCATCGAAGTATAATCTACCATTTTAAATTCATAACAAGTTTTCTTTTCAATAATAAGAGGGAGTTTATTTTCATCAGCATTGTGATTTTTGCCATAGGATAGCATATTCACACTATTTCTTACAAAATTTCTTACAACAGAGTGAACTTATCAGTTTTTAAATTAAAAGTATTTTGTTCTAATATCTTCTTTTGGGTAATCATGGAAGGAGCCACAAGGGAACCATGATTTAATTCATATGTATTTGTTTCCAAATAAGTCTTATCAAGGTTACACAGCTTGCTGCTCTTTGAAACACAGTTGCTGCTAAACAAAATGCCAATTAATATCATATTTAATTGTAAGAGACTGTCAAAAATTATTACTTTTTATGTACATAAACATTTAAAATTTATTTTATCATCTAGCTCTGTAATCCTACTGGTGTACTTCAAATATCAACATGCATCCTATTTAATTTTTTTAAAGTAATATCTTCAATCCCTTCTTCTTTCAAGTAAAAGTTAAAAAATAAAGTCCTCTGTAGAATTAGAATAGGATTTATAGGTTTGGGTACTCTGAAGAGAATGAAAACTAATTCATCTATTAAATAATATGAAATATCATTTGTTTACTTGGGATAAAACATAATAACTACACTCAAAAATAAATTCACTATTTCCTAACAATTCTACAATAACAAGTTGTGTTAGAGTGTATTGTTTATCCTAGTTAACTAGATTTATATCTGTGATTATTCCTAGAACTTTATAAGTATAATTTTGAAAAAAATTGGACTTCTTAATGGGACTTTGGTATAATTGACTTTTACCTAGAGTCTATTATTTTCTAGAGTAGATACCAAAATCTCAGAATGCTATTCAACATCTCTTCATAATTCATTCCTACTTATTGTTTTATCCTATCACCTTGTGCTTTTCCATTTCCCGATCAAAGACTAAAGTGAACTACTGGCAATTCTCACTGTCATTATCTTGGTTCTCTTCTTTTCTCTCTACTGACTTAAATTAATTATCATTATTATAAATCATAGTTCAATAATTATTAAAAGCATAAATTTTCTAGAAATTTTTATTTTATGACTCCATTTAAAATTATTTCTGCACTTTAATTTGTCATCATATTATACATCTAATTTTGTTTTAGCCTTTGAAAAAATTGTGAGTTGCACTGGGAAAAACATTATTATTATTATTTTTTTTCCCTCTCTCAGTTCTGGATCCAAACCCAGGGCCCACAGCTAGGCAAGCACTCTACCACCAAGTTACACCTGCAGCCTGGGAAAACACTAAATTTTATGCCTATTTTTATATCTGCATTGCCTAGTTCTATTGATGATATTTTCCTAACTATGCTTAATATCATTTGTTTTCTGAATAATCTATGATATAATTATATTCAGCTAATTTCAGTGGTAAAATTTAATTGCTCATACACATTTTTGTTTATGTTTGTGCATTCCCCCAATTGCCTGTTTCTCTATAGTTTGTATGAAAATGTCAATGGGAACCATTTAAATATTATATTTAAAAAAAACTTTTAAATCAGAAACTATTAGAAATTCTACATTAAATAGTACATTGATATGATTGCATGCCAAGAAATAAATAGGGACAAAATTAAGGAAAATCACAACAGCATGTAGTACTATTAGAATATAAGCATTATTGTTGTTTAAATAATGCATTCTTACTTAAATACTGAATCTGACATTGTTAGGTTTCTTTAATAGTTATTGCTTCAGTTATTTTGTAAACATCACATTATTCAATAAATAATAAATCATACTCACCACTTTCTTTTAATTTCCTTTTCACATTCATAAGCAATAAGAGAGCTTTTTAACCAAAATATCACAAAATAAATATATAAAGACATTTGATAAGTGCTCAAACAGAATTAGTAGACAGAGTTGTACAATACATAACTTGAAGTTCAAAGAAGAATTCCTGAAAAGAACCAGGCATTGAGCTGAGAACATGGGCTGAGAATTGAAAGCTGAGTAGAAAATATTAAAGTTAACAAGAGGGAATGCATGCTTGAGCCTTGCAAGACAAAAATGTTAGCAAACACTAAATCTATGCACTAGCAATATATCGGGCATGTATATACAATATGCCAGTCTCTTGAAAGATGCTAAGAATCTAGAGGTAAAAAAAGAAAGTATTAAAAACATTTTAGTGGGGAACCCCAAAGAGAAAATCAGTGGGACTATGTGTCATTATTGACACTCATTTCTTCTGTCACTAATGTTGATAAGATACCGCATAAAACTGAAGATGGGATTAGATAAGGAAAAATTAACTTGCCCAGTGAATAATAAATAGGTTTTAATAATTCCACAAATTTTAACTGAACATCTATTAAGTAAACACAAATTAAGACCTTGGGGTGACAGGTTGCTAAAGGGAGAAGATTTTATTATTAGAGATTTTTGGTCTGACACTCTTAGAAAATGGGTGAGTTACAAGACTAATGAAGAGCACATCAATAATTCTCTGGACGGTAGGATAAACAAGTCCCACCAAAAAAAAAAAAAAAAAAAAAAAAAAACGGGACCAAGTCATGCTCAGAGTGGAGCAAGAAACAGTGGACCTGATTTTTTAGTAACACACTACTATTCATTGACAAGCAATGATTCAGACAAAAGCATGCAGACTGCCATGTATCTTTACTCCTAGTCTAATCATCTGAAGACCAACATGGTTGTTTATGTGTTTTTAATATTTAAATTTGATGCTTCAAATTTAATATTGTAAATGTAGCCCATAGTCTGGAAGATTCATCAAAACTTGTAAATTTGATACAGAAGCCCTCTAGGTCTCAAAAGTCAAAATACCTGTGATTCATCTCACTAACCTGCTTTGACAAGTTATCCAAATTCTTATTATGCTCATTAATATTTGAAAAGCTCTCTGTAAAAGGACATGAATTTAACATTGAGTTTAGAAAATAAATAAAATAAGGATTATTTTCAAAGTAATGTCTTGCAAAATAGTTATATATTTTTTTATTTTATCCTTTGAATTATTTAATGGCATTTCTTACACAAAAAATTTTGCTCTTTTCACCAAACCAACAAACTCATACTTCTGATGATATATCTTAAAGATTTTTTTCTGTATGTAAGTCAAATCAAACTTTGAAAAAAGCAAAAGCAAGTCCAAGAATAAATAAGCATATTTATTTTCTACCCATTGCATTGAATTTTCTCTTAAATATTTTACCTATAAAGCTTTACATTCTTGTCAGTCTTTACATTTAAATTTCTAATCAACACTATAGTGAAATGCTTAATTACAGTCATTTGGCATCTTGAAGTATTGGGAGAATGTTATTCTCACATGTTGCCAAAGGATAGCATGGGAATATATTAAATTAGTAAAAATGCATTTTATCTTCTGATTTGTACTATAACTTGATGTACACAGCACTCCATACAGTATGCATACTGTAATTTGATGTACATAGTAGAATTAGTAGATTTTTTTCTTAGAATTTGATCTGGCCTACCCGTTAATATTTTTTTCAGGAAAGTAAAGAACACACAATTATCTTTGTAACTAGCAAAATCATGACACATATGACTTGCATTGTATGTTTACTTTTGAGTTTGCTAATATTGAAAATAATGTAAATTACTGCATAATTTCTAAAATACATTTAGATTTTTTCTGTCTCAATACAATTTGTGGAATACATTATATATTAAACATGTAATATATGGTATATTAAATCACTAAGAACTAAGTGAATATTTCAGGCATGAGATCAATGCCTAATTTTTGGTTGCTAACAGAATCTGTGAAGGACAAGGGCCACTATCATACATCACTTCCCTGAGTGCCAAATTATGCAGTGACTTAAAAGTGTGGAGGATGCCCAGGAGAGGTAGGAGATAAAAAGAAAAAAAAAATATTTCCAAAGTGGTACTTCAGGCCAGATGATAAAAATCTCAGTAACAAGGTAATTTGTCAAGGAGGAAGAGGGGCTCATAAGAGGATTTTAATTAGAATAGTTTATAATTTTTAAATCAACCTCTGAAGTACATTCTGTCAGGGCTAAACACAAAAATTTGTCATTATCATAACTTTTAAAACTGTGGTTTTATCATCATTTAAATTTAAATAATTGAAGTGTATCCAAAATGGTGTATAATCTGATATTCATGTATTTCTTTCATGTCTCTATTTGGTGATATGGCATTTCAATGCTCAAATAGAGTACACTAGGAATAATAAAATAACTAATTTTATTACATTTACAATTTCATGTAAAATATAATCATCTAACCTACTTTATGAAGTTTTTTGAATTGATATGGATTCACTACTCTCTTTCATAGCTCAGAAATACAAGAATATATTAATATTAATATTTTAATTATAACCTATTCATTTAAGCTTTAAACAAAACTTAATACATTCTACATAGCTATGTTTTTCCTGGACATATGGAAACTCACATGTGTATGAGTTTTCTAAATTTCTAAAACCTTTCTAGTTTAACAGCTCTCTGTACATATTATCTTCATTTTCTACTGTTGCAAAGATTCCTCTCCCTTTTTAAATTCTACTTGTTTTTCTCCTTTTTTATAATATTTTTAATCTATTTTCTAATATCTAAAATGGGTTACACTCCATTTTGTCATGTATTGTTGATCATTTCATGATACATATGCATATATAGACATTCTTTTCCTAAATTGGAATAAAATGCAAAGTTTCAGAATTTATTTTCCACTACTAGAAATACGAAGATAAATTAGCTATACTTGCTTTAAGTCACATTTTTATTTCACTTCAAATGTACTTCAGAAAATACAATAGGGACATGTCAGTGAAAATCCATATAGACATAGAGAGTGACATTCTTTTCTTTTGTAGTCATAGCTTTAAAATCAATTAAATGTGGACAAAGGGAGTCTGAAGATACCAACTGAGTCAACACAGTTTTATTGATATTGGTCTGTCTTTACACCTGAAACATACTTTAGCCATATGTCAATCATATTCTAACCTCAAAGCCTTTATTATTTTTCTCTAGATTATGACTTTCTTCTCAGTTTAAATGGATTGGAAAATTGAAAAGCTGTTTTACATTTTCTGCTTCCAAGACAAAAATACAAAACTAATCTAAAATGAGGCAACTGGCAACATATCAACTTAGTCAATCACTATTGACATAATATTCAATTCTATCTGTATGCTAATATCGATTTTTGTCCGGAAATTAATTTTTCAAATATAAGTCAACCAGGAACATGAAGCATTAATATAATTCCAGTGAACAAATATGGATAATTTTTAGCAGTATGGTGTCAGTGATTATATTTTAGCAATATTTAGATAAAAAACAAAGTCACAGAAATCTTTCCAGAATTTCTCTACATTCACTTTTGGTATTAAAGGGTTTATTTTAAGTACAAAGTAGAAGCTAATACAAGCAATATTCTGGTGTAGTTTATTGAAGCAATATTTTCATTTTAAAATAAATCATAAAATAACTCTTAAATTGGGCTGGAGATATACGTTGTTGGTTGAGTGCTTGCCTTGCATGCACAATCCCAAGCACCACAAACAAAATAAAACAAAAAACAAAAACAAAACAAAACAAACTCTTACACTGAAGAACTCTTAATCATCAATATTTTTAAGAAATATTTTTATATTAGAGACATTTTAAAAGGAAAAAAGATTTAATTATTTTAATTTGTCCTCTGACTAAAGAGGATAAAATTCCTAGACTTCAGTATTTTTATTCACTAGTTAGTTTAATAGTTAATTTGAGAAAATATTCAGCATGCATTTTATATGAAACTTTCATTTATAATATTTTGTAGTAATGTCCATGAGTTGTAATAAAAATGCATTGATCCTTTTTCTTAACTTGATCTTCACAGCAGAATTTTTTAAGAAAATAGTTTTTTTTTGTTGTTGTTTTTGAGCCCATTTGAGTATCTATAATAAACTAGGGGATCTATGAATAACAATTTCTTTATTTCTCATAGTTCACAAATCTGGGAAATCTAAGATAAAGGGGGCTGCAGATTTAATGTGTGAGGTGCAACTTTCTCATAATCTATACAGCTTCTTCCTCTTGTGTTCTCACACAAGACAGAAGCAAGAGAACTCTCTCAGACCTCTTTTATAAGGGCACTGAAACCATTTATGAGGGTTTTGCCCTCTTGGCCACTCATTTCTCAAAAGCCTCATCTAACACCACTACTTTAGCAGTTGGGATTTCAACATATAAATTTGGGGCTGGCCCGTAGATTCAGAATATAGTACTGCAGAATAATCTACTCTGAATATTTCTAACCAAAATATGACTTGAGATTATTTAGAATATTATTTTTTTCCTTTTCTTTTACCTTTGAATCAATATGTTTTATAAGTTGAATGTTCTTTATCTGAAATACTTGGGAAAGAAGTGATTCAGTTTATGGATTTTTTTTTTTTAGATTTTAAAGTGTTTACATATATGTTTTAGAATATTTTTATAATACATCCTAAGCAGAGAATCTATTTGGAATATTTACATTGGGAAATGTTTTAGGGATGAGATTCAAGTTTAAACATGAAAATTATTTGTTTTATATACATTTTAAACACATATACTTCAGGTGGTTATATCAATATTTTTAATACACCTATATTTTCACTGTGACCCATCACTCAAGGTCAGATGTGAAATTTTTATTATACAAACATATATAGGACAAAATAAGATTAATTTTGCTCACATTATGATAAATAATTGTTTCCATGCAAGCATTTGGAAATCTGAGATATTTATTTGTGATACAAATACCTTTGCCTCTAAAGCACATTGAAGATATATTTTACTTTATAAAAATTGATAAACTGGTAGTTATAAGTTGTTACAAATCTGGAATAATTGGTACAATTGTTGTCAGTATCAAGAAAGAAATGAATAGAAAATGTTTCATTTAATTTAAATTTTTTTTTAAAAAGTTAAGACAAAATATTAAAAAAATATATTTCAATAATATTATGGCCAAATATTGATTCCAAACTGTCAAAATATTTCTTAATGTCAGTGAAATTTTTATATTTATATTATTTCTCATTTATAGGTGTATTGGAACTTTCATTAAAAATCATACTACCACAAGTGGCAGGCTGAAATATGTTATAATGTATTAAATATAAAATTTAATGATTTAGGAGGATCCAAGATGGCAGGCCAGAGGGAGGCACCATTCTGTGTCACTGCATGACTTGGGACTCAAGTTGTGAGAATACTGCTTCTCTGCAATTGAAATTCCTACTCCTGCGTGGGAATCACATCCACTGTGCCCCTCCAGGGTTCCAAGCCTCAGCATCAGAGTAGGTCTCCGAACTATTTGCTTATGCAGGACTACTGGGTACTCAGGTGGGCAACCATCAGCAGAACTTTCCACCACACACCTGAGCACAAATCATCCCCACCACACCTGCGCAAGACATCAGGCTGCTTCCCACACACACAAGATCTCCAGCCACTACTCCGTGTGGATCCCCATCTACCAAAAAGGGGCTACCCTGGCCCCTGCCATCTTGGGACTATGCACCATGGACATAGTCCTCTATGCACAGTCGAGTGCCTGCACCTGGGAACTTCATACAGGCTCTGAAGTCAGCCAATAGCCACACACTGCACAAGCTCATCTCTGAACTCATTCTCCAATGCCATCACTACTTGGTTCCCCCTACATGACCCAACAGCTCACCGCCTAAAGCAGGTATCTCCATCTTGGGCCATCTTCATCACCATCTTCAGTCGGGGGGCAATACCCAGTTTGGAACTATGGCTGGTTAGGTACCCAGTTTCTAACTTCCTCCTTTCCCCAGCAGCTGCTACCCTGGCACAGTGACATCCTGATTAACTTCACTACCCTGAGGGTGGAGGTACCAGCTAACAAGAGAGGACCCCCACCTATTTGATGAGAAGGAAAGCAGGAAAGACACAGATTTCAAAACAAAACAATCCTGTTTCTTCCTTCAAGATTTTTTACATCCTCTCCCTCTCTGTTCTCCCACCCTCACATCCCCAACATATGCTAAACCAAATGCTTTACAAGAATTAGGATTTTGAGGACTAGAACATCTAAATAGTCTATCAAAGCTGTATTGTATATATATTTTTTCTTTTATCCCAACAATTTCTACTATTTTAACATTTTTTATTTTTCTGCTACTAATATTCCTTTTTAGATTTCTCTTTCACACTTCCTAAAATATAACAACTCTATATCCTCACCTCCTACCTCCTCAGCATATAATCCTTCCCTCACTCCTGGTTCTTTGGTTCATTGCCCACTATCAGAAACTGTAAACCCTTTTATAAACCTATTGAATATACTGTAGATAATAATTAAATTTACCATTTCTGTAAACATCTTAATAGCAAACATTTGTTTTTAGGGTGTGTACTGTTTATATCGGGACCTGTTAACGTTGTCCTTCACCTTGAAGGAGAGGTATTGGATCCCTACAGGGGTACTATAAGTCTATAGGGTAAAAAGTTAACTCCTTGGATCCACAGTGCTAGAAGAGAAGACATGCACGCAATATGAAAAGACAAGAGAGGAAAGTGACCCAAACATACCAAGATACCACATTATTAGAATCCATGGCAAGCACACCAGAAGAAAATATAGAGAAAAAGTTCATGGTGTACATGATTAAAATGTTCTATGAATTAAAGGATGATATAAGAGAACAAATATAGGCAGCAAAGGATTATTTTGACAAGGAGCTACATAAACAAATACAGGAAGTAAAAGATTACTTCAATAAGAAGACAGAGATATAAAAAACAAAAACAGGAATCTTTAAAATGAAAGAAACCAAATAAAAATAAACCAAATAAAAAGCTTAATTGAAAGCATCACCAACAAATTAGACCACTTGGAAGACAGAACCTCAGACAATGAAGACAAAATATATAATTTTGAAAAGAATGTAGACAACACAGTGAAAATGGTTAAGAAACCATGAGCAGAACATTCAAGAAATATGGGATAACATAAAAAGACATAATTTAAGAGTTATTGGGATAGAGGAAGCCAAAGAGTGACAAACCAAAGGAATGAACAGTCTATTCAATGAAATAATATTAGAAAATTTTTAAACATAAAAATTAAATTGGAAAACCAAATTCAAGAGGCATACAGGACGCCAAATGTACAAAATCAAAACAGATCCACACCAAGTCACATTATAATGAAAATGCCTAACATTCAGAATAAGGAGAGAATATTAAAGCTGTGAGAGAAAGGAATCAGATTACATATGGGGAAAACCAATTAGGATAACTGCATATTTTCAACCCAGACCCTAAAAGCTAGAAGATCCTGGAACAACATATATCAAGCTCTGAAAGAAAATGAATACCAAACAAGAATCTTATATCTAGCCAAATTAAGCTTTAGATTTGATGATGAAATAAAAAAAAACTTCCATGATAAACAAAAGTTAAAAGAGTTTACAGCTAGAAAGCCTGTATTA
Organism: Urocitellus parryii; assembly: GCF_045843805.1. Classification (NCBI taxonomy): domain Eukaryota; kingdom Metazoa; phylum Chordata; class Mammalia; order Rodentia; family Sciuridae; genus Urocitellus; species Urocitellus parryii. Next base: position 55,081,989 of record NC_135532.1, on the reverse strand, counting down.
AAGAAAATACTTGGCAAAATATTCCATGAATTTAAAAACAACAATGAAAATCAGCAAAGGAGGTATTACATTAAAGAAAAAAACTAATCAAAGGAAAAACCAAGTCAAGTTAAATACAAAAACAAAAACAAAAACAAAAACAAAAACCACTAACCAAACAAAACCAAAATGACTAGAAATACAAATCATTTCTCAATTATAACCCTGAATGTTAATGGCCTAAACTCACCAATAAGAAGACATAGAGTGGCAGATTATATTAGATTTTTAAAAAAACAACATATGCTGCATCCAACAGATTCATCTCATAAGAAAAGACATCCACAGACTGAAGGTGAAAGATTGGGAAAAATCATACCACTCATATGGATGGTGGAAGCAGCAGGGGGTTCCATCCTCATATCAAATAAAGTAGACTTCAAGCCAAAGTTAATAAAAGGGCATAAAGAAAGATATTTCATACTGCTTAAGGGAAACTTTCATCAGCAAGACATAACAATAATAAATTTATATGCCCCAAACAATGGAGCATCTATGTTCAGCAAACAAATCCTTTTTTAAGTTCAAGAGTCAAATAGACCACAACACAATAATTCTGGGTAATTTTAGCATACCTCTTTGATCATTGGATAGATCATCCAAACAAAAGCTGAACAACAACAACAAAAAACCCTATAGCTTAAATAATAAAATCAATAAGTTAGACTTAACTGACATATACAGAATATTTCATCCTTCAATGAACAAATATACTTTCTTCTCATGGATCCTTCTCTAAAATGACCATATATTATGCCACAAAGCAACTCTTAGCAATTATAAGATAGTAGAGATACTATTCTGCACTCTATCACATCATAATGGAATGAAATTAGAAATCAAGAATGAAATAAAAAATAAAGCTACTCTAACACCTGGAGACTACATAATATGCTACTGAATGAACAATGGGTTGCAAAAGATATCAAGTAGGAGATTAAAATAATTTTAGAGTTAAATGAGAACATGAACACCACATATCGAATCTCTGGGACAGTATAAAGGTAGTACTAAGAGGAAAGTCATTGCATAAAGTTCATTCCTTAAAAGAAGAAGTCAACAAATAAATGACTAAACATTACATCTCAAAATCCTAGAAAAAGATCAACAAATCTACACCAAAAGCAATAGAAGACGGAAAATAATTAAAATCAGAGCTGAAATCAATGAAATTGAAACAAAAGAAACGTTTTAAAAAATGAGAATATAAAAAGTCAGTTCTTTGAAAAAATAAAAAAAAAATTGACATACTCTTAATTGACCCTTAACCATGCTAGAAAGAGAAGGAAAGAGAAAATTCAAATTACTAACATACAATATGAAAAAGGAAATATCACAATAGACACTACCAAAATACGGAAGATAATTAGAAATTATTTTGAAAACTTTCACTACAACAAAATAGAAAACATCAAAGGCATTAAAATTTTTCTAGAGTTATTTGATTTGCCCAAATTGAATCAGGATGATATACACAATTTTAACAGATCAATTTCAAGCAATGAAATTGAAGATACCATCAGAAGCCTACCAACCAAGAAAAGCCCAGGACTGGATGGATACACAGCCAAGTTCTACAAGACCTTTGAAGAAAAAACTAATATCAATACTCTTCAATTTATTTCAGAAAATAGAAAAAGAGGCAGCACTTCTGAACTCATTTTCTGAGGCCAATATCATCCTGATTCCAAAACCAAGCAAAAACACATCAAAGAAAGAAAACTTCAGACCAATGTCTCTAATACACATAGATGCAAAAATTTCAATACAATTCTGGCAAATCAAATACAAAAACAAATCAAAAAGATCATGCACCATGATCAAGTGGGATTTATCCCAGGAATGCAAGGTTGTTTCAAAATATGGAAATTAATAAATGTAATTCATCACATCAATAGACTTAAAGAATCATATGATCATCTCAGTAGATGCAGAAAAAAATATTTAACAAGTGCAACACTCCTTCGTGTTCAAAACACTAGAAAAATTAGGGATAACAAGAACTTATCTCAACATTGTAAAAGCTATCTATACTAAACCACAGGCCAACATCATTCTAAATGGAGAAAAATTGAAAGCATTCCCTCACAAAACTGGAACAAAACAGGGATACACTCTTTCATCATTTACATTTGACATAAGTTCGTGGAACACTGGCCAGAGAAATTAGAGAGATGAAAGAAATTAAAGGGATACAAATAAGAAAAGAAGAACTCAAATTGGCACTATTTGCCGATGATATGATTCTATACCTAGAAGACCCAAAAAGTCCCACCAGAAAACTTCTATAACTAGTAAATAAATTCAGCAAAGTGGCATAATACAAAATCAACACCCATAAATCAAAGGCATTTCTATATGTCAGTGAAAAATCCTCTGAAGGATTCTCAATAGCAAAAAAACAAAACAAAACAAAACTTGGGAATCAATCTAACAAAACAGGTGAAAGACCTGTAGAACGAAAAGTACAGAATGCTAAAGAAAGAAATTAAAGAAGACCTTAGAAGATGGAAAGATCTCCCTTCTTCTTGGATAGACAGAATTAATATTATCAAAATGACCATACTACCAAAGATACTATACAGACTTAATGCAATTCCAATCAAAATTCCAATGACATTACTCATAACAAATAGAAAAAGCAGTCATGAAATTCATCTGGAAAAATAAGAGACCCAGAAGAGCTAAAGCAATCTTAGCAAGAAGAGTGAAGCAGGTGGCATCACTATACCAGATCTTAAACTATACTACAGAGTGATAATAGCAAAAACAGCATGGTATTGGCACCAAAATAGACTGCTAGACCAATGGTACAGAATAAAGGACATGGAGAATAACGCATTATTATTACTAATACACATAATTACAGTTATATTAGACAAAGGCACCAAAAACATACATTGGAGAAAAGATAGCCTCTTCAACAAATGGTTCTGGGAAAACTGGAAATCCATATGCAAGAAAATGAAATTAAACCCCTATGTTTTATATTTTATATACCTCATTATTTGGGTCCTTATGATTATGGCTTCTTGGTACTTGATATGAGTTATTTTCTTGATTCTAGAAGAATTTTATTAATTTATTTTGGTGCTACATAGTATTTTACTAATGTTAGAGACAGGTTGTCTGCCTTGGAGTTCATGGATATTCCTGTGGATTGTGCTATTAAAAAATTGAAATCGTTAGTTCATAGATTTAATTGAAAATACGTTCCACTTCCAAAAAACTCTGAAACTAAGAATGGATACCCAATTCTGATCTCCCTTAATAATTGATCTTCCAATAATAATTGGAAATTTTTTATTTCCAACTTTTTATAAAATCTTGAATGTAACCTAGATAGATAACAGAATTTGTCTCAAATTCATTACATCTATTTAATAGGATGATTATCACACACTGCTCAACACAGATTCAGAATTTTATATCTCTATATTTTGACATTGAATAATCAGTAGTTAAGTTTGGAGTGTGATATTTGTGCCACGTTATGAAAAGAAAAGAAAATTCATGTATTAGTGTGTGTGTGTGTGTGTGTGTGTGTGTATGTATGTGTGTATTTGTATTTGTGTTTTGCATCAAAAAGAAACAGAAATTATGGGAAGACATACAGTTCTTATCCACTTATCCACAGCTCTCATATATAACAGTGGAGTCTGTGTTTAAGATACACATTAGGGCTTTAAACTCTTTGGTAAATCAAAAGGAATCTAAAATATTAAGTATATGGCAATTTTGTTGTTTCAATTAAAAGTATTTCATCACATTTTAAAGGGTACCTAACATAATTCAGGTTGTTTTGAAGTTTGAAAGAGATATGTCTTGTACAAAGACATAAATATTTGAAAGTTTTACGAGAGTTATGTAGCTATATTCCAAAATTCATGAGTGTAATCTAAAAGTGCCATAAAATAGTAAGAAACAAACTTGAGAATGAATCTATTATTAACCAGAAAAAGAGTAAAATTCATGCACCTTGGTGCCCTTAAATTAGTCCCAGAAGTGTTCAAAGTAATAGAACTGTTTTCCACTTATTTCTATATTAGTAAACAGGAAGTGATCCTGCATTGTTATATGATTGTGAAATAAGAAGGCTAGCAGTTTTAGAAAACCAAAGAATTAATTTTTTCCAAGAAAGTTGATTCTTTAGAAAACTAGCATAATACAAAATTGAGAGAAAATTAAAAATTTCAGAGCTTATATATTGCAATAACAATAATAATAATAATAATTCATGAAAAACATATCACAAATATCTTCCTCTAGTATATAATTTGTATGCACATTGTTAGCTTTAAGGTAATGCAAAATGTTTCATCTTTTATAATTAGGACTAAGCATTTATTATTTCCTTTCCCAATAACACAGACATATTCTGTTTTATTTTTATAATTTTTTTCTTTCAAATGCTAGCCTTGGAAAGAGAAAAATGGTATTAATGGCAATACTAGAAATTAATTACCTAAATAGAGTTACAACACATAATTAAAAGGCAAGAAAATACAATAAAAATCCATTATATAAAATATAATTCAAAATAAATAATTTTCTAATATTATTTTAGAATTTTTGCAAGTTATTTTTTAATTTTCAGTGAGTTCATTTCCCCTAGAGTTGTACAGATACAGGCTTTGGAGGAAAAAAATATAGGCAGAAATAATAAATTACAAATATGTTGTAATTTAGGTATAAAATCAAACAAAAATCCATTTGTTTAAAAAAAATAAAGCACTATATTCAGGAGTAAATAATATGTCATTAATGAAAGGCATTACATATCCAGATATTGTCTGTGAATATGTAAACATGGTTTAGTGAACTACCATAACTTTATTGTTAGCACTACAAAAATAAAAGCAATTAGCAATAATAATAATAATAATTCATGAAAAACATAATTTTTATGAAATTGGTTAACACATGAAATCATCTCATTGAAATATACATGCAAGGGCTTGCATATTTGAATGAAATTATATGCAAATAATAAAAGCCAGAAGCCAAAAAGAGAAGAAAATCAAGCATGACTTCAAACTCAAAAACTCATATATAAGTACTATATATGTTTATTGCAAATTAGGTTTTTAAAATTTATAGTATTGATCAACTCCAAAGTCAGATTATACTTTTCCTACACAGGGAGTTAGAGGAGTAAAATCAAGGTGATATTACTCTGCTCTATTTGCAAAATGCTGAATTTTTCACTGCATAATTTGAAATGCATACAACATGCCATAGTCATAAAAATAGTGTAGTCAAACTGATACCAAATCACACCAAAGTTCAGTACTTTGAGGCTATAATAATTTACTTTTTTACACATCTACTTGTACAAACAACAGATAAAAATCAAAGAAATAAGTGTCTCTTTGAAAATATAAAAGTAATATAGTTAGATATAGAACAATGAATAAGAAAGAAAACACAATTTAAAACTATGCACAATCAAAGAAAGTTCAGATTGTTGAGCAATGACTCAACATTAAAAGCAAATAATATGACTTATTTACAAAAATAGATCTTGACATGACAAAAATTGACAAGTATTTTAGAGAGATAAATTTCCAAACTATCATAAAAAGAAACAAAATGCCAAAATTGCCTTATATCTATTAGAAACTTAATTTTATTTGCAAAGCATCCTGCAAAAATGTAAACAACGACAAAAAAAAACCTCTTCAAAAACAACAAACATTAATAATAAGAAGAAAATGGAATAAAAAAGTTCAGGAGAAAGAAAAATGTTCAGGCCAGGCACAGTGGCCCATGCCTGTAATCCCAGAGGCTTGAGAGACTGAAGCAGGAGGAGGCCTGCAAAAGTGAGGCCCTAAGCAACTCTGTGAGACTCTGTCTTCAAGTAAAATACAAAATAGGGCTGGGGATGTGGCTCAGTGGACAAGTGCCCGTGAGTTCAATCCCCAGTGCCCCTACCCCCGCAAAAATAGAAAAGAAAATGTTCAGAAAAAAATGCTAGTAATGTCTATATCTCACATTTGAGTTTTATCCAGAGTTGATGCTGATGAAAATTTTTTACTATTCAACAGAACATGCCAAAATATTTCACATATAATTAATAAATTATTTAAAACAATATACTTAAAAGACAGTTATTACTTGCCACATTGAAAAGTGGCTTCTCATAGCTGTCTCACCATTGTATGTGACATGTATTAGGCAAATATATCTTGTTTCTTAATTTCACAGGTCCAAAGATAGAATCTGTGGCCCATGAACTGAATTAAAATTTATTTACTAAAATCTTATCCGTACCTTGTTAATGTGATTATGAATTTGACAAGATCTTGGTGTTGAAAAGATGAGATGAGATGATGAAATTTAACTTTAGATTGGACTTGTTAAAAAATTTTTGTTTAGTTCTTGATGAAGCTTTATTTTTTAATTTAATTCATTTATATGTGACCTCATGCATGCTATGCAAGTAGTCTACCACTGAGCTACAACCCAACCTTAAATGGGACTATTGATGGTGATTTTATGAGAAGACATTTTTAGTGAATTTGGGAATGGGTATTTTGCAGTTCAGAAAGAAGTGAATCCTTGGGGGCCAGAAGATGGATGGTGGTAAAAAAAAAAACATTCTCAGATGAATCCCAACATCCCTTTCTCTTAATGTGCATGTCTGATTTCAACACTTTCCCTTTAGTTTTAACAGTATTACTGAATATGATAAAATATCATTCTTGCAATTCTTGCATTGAATATTTTTCTTTTTTCAAGGTATAACTAATGGATGGTGGGGTCAAGAAGCAGAGAAAGATGGGTGAAAAGAGCTCAGGAAGAACACCCATCCCCAATGACATGTCTCCTCTAGACATGCCCCACCTCTGTGCAGTCACCACCAAGTCAGTCCATTCAAACTCGGATGGACTGACTAGGTTATACCTCTAATAATCTAAAGTTTTTCACCTCTGAATATTTCTGTATTAACAGGGGCTTTTAGTTAAAGCTGATATTCAAACCATAACATTAGGATTGTCCTTCCACAAAGTTAGGATGATGTGATGTGAAGGACATGCTTCATTGCTAAATCTTAGATAAAAGAGACAAAACAGTTAAGAAATTGAACAACTTCTGAGTTGAGATCCTATGGCAGAAAGGCATTTTTGCCTACAGTAGGCAGTCTGAGACTGTAGAAAATAAAATTCCAAATTGGTAGACTACAGTATAGGGGCAATTTCAAATAGCACTTTATTCTTAGTGGTCAAAATGATTTCTGATTGATAGTTTGGGATCAAGATTTCTCTGAGTAGTGATGACTATTAAACTTCTTAAAACGTCCACTTATTACTCCTTCTCTCAACTCTAGCTTTCCTGTTTCTTTCTGCTTTCCATTTTATTTGTGAGAAAAATAAATAACAAATCAAAAAATAAATAAATGAAAGATCCCTTAAATGGTAATTATGTATGAAAATTATGGTACATAATTTATCAAGAGAGAGAATGTTCTCATATATATGTTCCTAAATGTTCTGAAACTTCAATGAATCAGAAAAAGACAACTAGGGAGAACAGAGGTTTCTATGATCAAGTAAACATAGAGTTGGTCCTCTTTTCCCCACCTGGTGGAAGTGCACAGGTGCAGTAATCACAGGTGGCAGAGGAAGAGCAAAGAAAAAAATCCATTTGTTTCCAGCAAATCTCCTGAAAAAGAAGGCTGATTATCAAGCTCTCAAAGCTACCCAGGCCAACCAGGCACTTTTGGCGAAAAAGGAGAATAAAGGGAAAGAGTACAGATATAAGCGACTGAAATCATTTCTACATGATTCCTGGCAGCAGAAACATAACAAAGCCGTGCCCCAGATGACTAGAAGTGAAACTGCGTGCTCTGGAAATGCCTGATAAACATTCCTTGGCCTTTGTTGTATGCATCCAAAGGACTGATGGGGTGAGCTTACTGGACCATTGTAAGATTTCCTCTAAAGAAAATATTTAGTGATGTTTTTGTTAAAATTTCCCCTCAAAGCCTAAAAATGCTACAGATAGTAGAATCTTATGTGACCTGGGGATTTCTAAAACTGAAGTTGGTCCAGTAACTTGTCTTGAAATGCGGACAAGCAAAGGTCAAGAATAAGACATTCCCCTGACAGACAACACAGTGATTGAGGAACACCTGGGGAGGTTTGTTGTCATTTGCCTGGAAGATCTCATTCTTGAAATTGCCTTCCAGGGAAAGTATTTCCAGGAGATCACTAGGTTCTTGTGCGCTTCTCACTTCTCTGTGGCGGGTCATGCTACCAAAAATAGAGTGGGCTTCCTCAAGGAGATGGGCTCACCTGCCTATCCAGGTGAATGTATCAATTAGCTCATCTGCCAGCTGAACTAAACCTAGAGTATCTGAAAGTAGTGTGTTGGAAGCATGTATATTTGTTTGATGGAATTGTTACCAAGTATCTTCAGAGATAATTTTTTGCCTTAAGAAACTGGAAGAAACGGATTGGGGAAGAGATGGCAGGTTAAGATCATGGCAGGCACCTCCCATGACAGCCCAGTTCCAAGGAAAATTCTATTGTTTTCCACACTGATCACCTCTGCCTCTGAAATCAACATGGAGGAAAGAGTGCTGTTTTGTCACATCTTCTATCCTGAGGTTTAATATTAGTGAATGAATAACATATATATATTTCCCTAAGAAATGGACCAAGTCCAGGAGAATACTTGAATCTAGAGTTCCTGACAGCCTTGTTTTAAAAAGACTCAAAATACTTAGGAAGAAAAGCACAAAAATCAATTTATCATTTGTCTGTTGTGAGTGTGTGTTCCACCTTTTGAGTGACAGTTTTGTGAACTCTCAGACTTGCTTTGGCTTTAAGTGTATCTGAGGGCTTCTCTATCCTATTCTGCAACAGACTCAAAGTTCGTTTTGCTAGGTCAGAATTTGAAAAAGAAAGACGCCTTCACCTTGAACACAGAAATATACTCAAAATTTTGCTTGAAATTTCAGGGTGTCCATAGACCCTTCTCTTTTAGGACCTATACATATTCTCTGAGGAAGTCTTGTTCTTATCAGCATTTGGTCATCCAGGCCATGATCCTACTAGTCTTTGGTTCCATGCCCTGTAGAAGACCAAAAGTTTACCTGGCCAGTTGTATTTCTATTAAGAACATAGTGACAGGCCAGGTGTGGTGACACATGTCTGTAATCTCAACAGCTCAAGAGGCTGAGGCAGGAGGATGGCAAATTCGAGGCTAGCCTCAGCAATTTAGCAATACCCTGTCTCAAAATTTAAAACAAAAAAAAAAAGCCTATATTGGGATGTAGCCCAGTAGGAAAGCAGCTTTGGGTTAAATCCTGAGTGCAAGAAAGAAAATATAGTGATGGATTATTCATTTTCTGCACCATCTGTAACTGCATTGCTGAGCATTTCTCCCTCTGGAATTCAGGAAAAAAATTTCCAGATTTCCCTGATCAGCCTTCTCCTTAAAATCCACATTATGAAGAAGGGAGCCATTTTCTTGTTTGGACATGGATGAAATTAACACTATTTGACTTTTTTAGGACCCAGGGAGGCAACTCAGTTGAAATTTTTTTTTAATTATATTCTGGACTTCAGAAGTATTGTCCTTTATCTTTATGGTAATGAGGTAGATCAAAAACAAGGCTTCTGGGGATGATAATCCTGAAAAAAGTGGATACTATTTGTTTTTGCCAGTGTCTACCCCTAAAATGGTACTTCCCTCTATTCCCTCTCAGTTGCTTCAGCTTACTATCTAAGCAGTTGGTGAGACACTGTTAGAACCTGGATAAAACATACTTAATTGTTATGTTTCTTGGTACTTTGGGATCAGCTTTGCTGCAGTTTTGGCTCTTGAAACCCTCAAACACAGCTGTGAAAATTGAATTAGAGGTATAAGAATGCCTTAAAATGTGCCAGGTGATGAGGTAATTAAATAGATTTGGTTCCAGAGTTTAACCTGGTAGAAACAGATGTTATAAATGTTTTACTTTTATATTGGAGAGCATGGTGAAATCAGATTATTTAAAAATTATGTAAGACAAAGTTATGGAAAAACAGTTGTAGGGAGGAAAGCCTTGGGTTTATATCCCAGGTCTCTTACTAAATAAGGGAATGAGGCTGGGCTGTTGTTCCATGGTAGAATGCTTACCTAATAAGCATCAGGCTCTGGGTTCAGCTCCCAGCACTGCAAAAATGAAGCTAACATCCTCTAGCTTGTTTGACACACATGATTATTAAAACAATTAAAATACTAGTTTTAAATTTATAATCCTACATAAACAATTATCACACAAAAAAAGAAGAGAACAATTAGGGATTGATCTTGGGATTGGTGAGTTCTGTTTGGTTGCTTTACAATGGAAGAATGAATACTTTCATGCTTGACTCTGTTTGCTTGCGTATATGTAGGACTCTGAGTGAACCAGTGGCATTTTAAGAGTTTTTGTTATAAAGGCTTGGCTTACTTGAGGCATTTTCATTTGCATAACTCTGAAATAATAATTTTCAGTATTGTGTAATAATAAGATATTATTTTTCAGTTATATTTAACATAATTTTATGCAAATCAATTTGTGTGTATTATATACACAGGATGTGAATAACTTCTTTATGGTCTCTCTTCACTGAGACCTTTCTCTCTAAGCAATGATATTTTATAATGTTGTTTACAAAAGGGCCAAAACATGAAAATAAACTGAGGAGAAAGGTTAGATACTCAGCTAAATGTACAAACTGAACTAGCAATGAAATGTTCATATAGCCTGAAACACAGGATAAAAACAAAATTTTTAATTTTTAATGATTTACAATATGTAAGTTTTATTAGCCTTGTCAAATCATGATTAATGACTTTAAGTCACTATAATGCTCATAGCACCTTAAGATATTGTCTCCTTTCAAGAGCAGAATGTGGTACTTTGGACTACTTATTTCAGAGCACTTATATTTATCACCATCTATGTTTTTCTCTTTTCCTGGAATGCACTTGGACCACACTTTGAAGATTCCCTTGCTAGGAGTCTCAGCCACCTCACTAATTTCCAGCCAATGAGAATATGTGCCAGAGTAACAGATGTTCCTTTCAGTCTCTCCCAGACAAATGATTCACAAATATTCCCATTCATTTTTCCCATCTGTAGAGGCAAAAACAAAACAAACAAACAAACAAACAAACAAAAGTAAGACAGGAGAGAGAGAAATGGCAGATCTCAAACAGTGAAGCCCGAGGCTAGGGGAGAATTACTACCTAAATTATAGGTGTAAGGCTGCCTGTAGAACTTACAATGAATTGTCATGACATTCAGGAATAAACTTCTGTTGTTCTGTGTCACTTTCATATCTGTGTTCTATATTGTAAGTACTTTGTTCTAACACAGAACTTTTTTTTTTTTTGGAAGTGGGGGTTTTGGCATAAAAACACATTAAAAATACGAACTTAGCTTAATGTTAAGGTGACAAGCTGAAGGCAAAAGTGGAGTAATACAGCATGCGAGTAAGACCTGCATATTTAGGAACATCTTTCATTATGATTACCAGATCATGAAACTGGAAGAATGTACAAAACAGTCTATAATTTAAAGAAACTTTGATTCTTATGTTTAACCAACATGAAGTACACGACATTTTCATAATTCGGAGGAATAGATCTCCTCCAGAAAAAGAAATATATTTTGATTGTTGGTGAGAGAAAATTTTATTTGGTGGGTATCACCAATAATAACAAAACACAATCTTACAACAAGCTAAATATATATATAAAACACAAAACAAACACAAAAATATGCACTGTGCATTCTGTCAGGGCAAAAGTGTGTATATTTATGTATATACTCACACACATACACACACACAGAAATGTGCAAAAATGTACATATATACATAATACAGCTTTTTTGTACTATTATGTAACTTATGAATAAATATAAATGAACATCAACATATATAACATACATATGTACAACTATGTATATATAAGTCATATATTTGTAATATAAAAATTATAAAATTGAATGTTGCATTAAAGAAGTTTGGGTTATTCTATCATGCACACCTCCCATACACACATGCTACAAATACATTTCCACATGTATAATTAAAATATTGGTCCTAGTGTTCAGACACATTTTCCTAATACAACCAGAGTCTCTCTTTTAAATACTGAAACTATAGAACTACAGCTGGACTCTTGGAAAGCAGATCACAGATAGAGGCAGGTAAGTTCAAGGTTATCACAGCTTTGTACAGACAAGCACTCTATAGCCTATAAATATATACAAACACTTATGGTGATAGAAGAATTCAGAGGGAGTGTTCACCTTGGCATATTTGTTATCAAACTGGCCATACTTTTGTAATTTCTGTCCCAGTAAAATACCTACCAATATTTCATGTAATTTTCAAAATAAAATCGAAGCTGGAAGCTGAAAAAGTTATTTCTCTCCTCCAGAATGACATGAGACCAAGTCTTCAGGTCTTGAAGTCATCCAGAAGTGGAAGCTGAAGAATTCTATCTCCACTTCAGTTTACTTTCTGAGAAATAAAGTCTAACAGCAACGAAGACATAACACACTTCATCATCTGTAAGTATTTAAATACTGGGTTAGGTTCAGTCTCTCTTCAAATATAAGTAAAATGAAACAAGGAAGCAATATGCTGTTATGAAACATTTCTATATCACAATAGGTAACTCAGAGAAAAATTAAAATTCAACAGTATGATTCTACTAAGCAGGTTGAAATTTCAGGGAGCATTTACATTAATAGACTGTGAACTTTCTGAGATAGGAGAGGAAGCTACAAGCTCAAAAGTAGGCTAACATTGATAGACTTAAAAATAAAGTCATGTGAATTTAAAAATCAAAGCATTGTTTGTTGAAATTCAAGGTGATATAATGGAATTAAATTCCATATTTAAAGTAATTAATGACAAAAATTGTGAAAATTACAGTCCATGATAAGGAATATAAACTTCTCCCCAGAAATAAAGAACAGATAAATAAAATGGTTGGAGAGGAAGGAAAAAGAAATAATAGATAAGATTATGAAGATATAATATGTCCATTAACATTTACTTTAAAATCAAATCCATAACAAATGTTGTGTTAAGAAGAAAATAATACTGAACATCAGTGTAGCATCCACTATTCAGAATGCATCTGGATTTTCAGAGAAACTAGAAATAGGTCTCAAGATTTGGATATAAGATCTAGATAAAGTATATTCTGATTTCAAATATTCACATAATACAACTTCATTGTATTAACAAAACAATACTTTAAAAGTTTTTAAACAACTCTAAGAGAAGAAAATATTCCTGTGATGCATTCTTCTCTTTCTTCCTCTGAAGACCTCTTTGGCTGAAACATTCTCTCTCTGTTTTATTTTATTTTAATTTCAAGGAAAGGACAATGCTGTTTTTAATAAAATACTGTGGATACATATTTGTCTTGGTTAATAGACTATAAAGATCATAGATTATGACTACACAAATTCTACTTGGAAATTGGCCTGGGGTTAGGATGGATGATGTGCATGATAGATGATGTGCATAACATAAAATAAGTTATCTGAATTTTTTATTTTTAAAAAATAACATTTCAGGGAAACCTTTGTGAGAACTACTGAGATGCTGGACTGCTGTCTACACAGAGAGCACTGAAATTTGAGCAATTGTAATAGAATTGTCTTTCAATACACTGACCAGCTCAAGTTTGGTCACATAAAGAAGTGAACATTGTAACTAATGTCCTTGGGCTATGTCCCTTAATTGTGTTAGGAAAGGCATGCTTTAAATATTGTATTTCACTTATTTTGTATAGAACAGGAGATTTTCAGCTGTGTACATTTATTTGCTCATGCACTTCTTTGGCTTTCTATATTTATTTGGACATGTGTGGAAATAAGTCTCTTGGAAAATTATTTCTCTTGGAATAATGTAGTTATTGCCAGGTTTTGAGCAGTCCCTTAAAAGTGCTGTCAGAACAAATACATCAGGTCACACAGCAGGTGGTTTATCTCTGTGAAAGCCTAAGCATTAAAATACAGAAGGCCATAGACTAGTAATTAGGTATTGATTGGTTTATCTAATACATTCTGCACATTGCTAAACAAATGCAGCATCATTTCTGATTCTTTTCTTTTAAATCTTGAAATTGGTCAGTGCATTTATTTCAAAGATTAAAAAATATGAAATTCATGTTTTACAACTTATTTGCTGATCTCACTTGAACCCAATCAATAAACTTCAGAAAATGATTCTATTCTTAGAGAATATTATAAAGATCAACAGAAACACATTTCTACCTCTGATAAATACTTTTACTTTGTATCCTCAGAAATTTATGTTTTAAAAATCATTCAAGCAATGACATTTCTGTTAGAAACATAGAGCATCACAAAATCCTGCAGCAAAAAAGAGAAGTGCAGAGTCGTACAGCAAATTATCAAGGATCACACCATTAATCAGAGCTCCAAGGTGAACGGAAACAAAAGAATATAAATGAGAAAGTAGAATTTTGGAGAACAAATAAGTGCATAACTAAACAGATACAAATGTGAGAAATAATTTGTGAATTATAGCAAAATGAGAAGATAAATAAGAATAGTAAGAAAAAATATTTAAAACCAACATTTAAGTAAATTTTTGAATCATGGTAGCAAATATTTTTGCAGAGTTTATATTCTTATTTTGCACAACAATGGTCACAGTCTTACAAAGATCAGGACTATAAAATTAGGAAAGTATAAAGAATCTGTTTTTTTAAAAAATAATTAAAATATATGGGTTTTTAGAGATTAGAAAACAGGAAAAGATAAAGGAATCAAGGTAAAAAAAAAAACAAAAATAAATCAGTTACCTATATTTATGCTGTTTTTAATAAAATATTGTGGATACATATTTATCTTGGTTAATAGACTATAAAGATCATAGATTATGACTACACATAATATAAAATATATATATATATATTCTACACTAACACAATGTGAGACCCATATATTTATTTTTATCTTTGGATAAAATGTCCACACATTATCAAAAATAATTCAATGATTTTAATTACTTTATAAGGTGTATAAAAGAAACAATAAAATCTTTATTTTTATTTCTAAAGAAATGAAATAAGACTATGTTATGCCTTACAGATTTTTCAGATGACACAAATAGATTAAACATAGAATCTGAACAAAGTGCATCCTGTCAGATCTAATTTGCTACTCAGAATATCCATTCAAAATTGAAAGAAGTTATTTGTCTTCTCCAAATCAACTGGGGACATGAAAAAGTTCAGGATAGAACTCAGATAAATGTGCTTTAGAACCACAATTAAACATTACACTTAAGCATTTCTACTGTTAAAGAGCTAATCAGAATCTGATAACTAAAGGTGCATAGGTCATAACACATATTTACTTTTTATGGAAACTATCTGCTTTTCCACACACATTTATCATCATAATGCTAACAATAGAAACCAAACAATACATATTTCTTTTTTACACATACACATCCACACCCACAAAATTTATTCTATGACAAAAATATTTGAGTCTCATATAGAGATCTTTGTGTGTGTGTGTGTGTGTGTGTGTGTGTTTGTGTGTGTGAAGTCTACATAATGTGAGGAGTTAAGTTGGTTTGGTTGTTAGCATTTATGAAAGATATTTTCAAATATAAATTTGTCTTACAATTATCTAATTTCCCTATATATTTGTTTTATATATTGGCTATATATTTTCCTTTCCAGTGGAATGTATAAATTTTATTTTAGAACAAAAACCAGAGATAAACTGTGTAGAAATATACCTAATATGGTACAAGCTTAGAAAATTACTTCTGTTGACTGGTTTCATCCAATGTATTATTGTACTTTATTGTTTACCTGCATTTTGTCAATGCAATGGAAATTGGTTATAAATATGTAGAAGATTGGCAAGGCAGTCATACATTTTAATATAAGGGAAGTATATTGGAAAAATTACATTTAAAAAACTTCTAGCTGTAACAAGCTTTTTCAGGGCTATATAAAAATATATAATGGAAAAATGTGCATCTTCACTCTTCTCTTTTTAATCCTTCTCTTTTGCCATGGCTGAAAGGATGAACAAATAGCTTCTTCTATGTATTGTCACAATGACTACTCACTGCCTGATTTTTATGCATAAGACAGATGATTCTTTCACTCTGCATGATTTCCCAAAACAAACTAGATTTATATATACAGTAGCTATTAAGGGGAAAATTGAGTGTTATTTTACCTTTACCAGCTAAAACTTGTATGAGGGTCAGTTGCAAAGAAGTGGAAAACATAGACATGTATCTTATTCCTATTTTAATAAAGACTATATATATGATAAATCATTCTACACATATGTTCATGTAGCCTAATGAAAGATTTAAAAATTATATGAACAAACAAATGTTTGGAAATATAAAATTTATAAATATTGACAATTGATAAATCTATAGTGATTCAATTTTTAAAATATTTATTCTACAGATACATTTACTACATACCTACTAATTGCATACCTACTATGATTCATGCAATCATCAAGTACTTCAGAGTTATCAGTATGGAAGATAGCAAAGAAACATGGATTTTTGTAGAGCTTACACTCTAGTATAGATGTAACTTTGTATGAAATCTTGGATTGGGTTTTTTAAATCAATAGCTACAAAATAATTTATACAAAGAACATAGAAATTAATTCAATAATGTATACAAAATTGCCTTTTGAAACTTAAAGTGCCTAATACTATAAAATATAGTTAAGTACCGAAATAATTATTTTTTTTGTTTATTACTCTTCATATATTTTCCTTAAAGTCAGTGACACAATACAATTGAAAATAATGATTTTTAGCTCCTATCTATTAATTTATTCATTTTATCAGCAACATAGAAAGTCAGGAAGGAACATACCAGAGTTTAACTACAGAGAGAAGAAAAACAACCATTTCTTGGTGCCACAATGATAATGACATGTAAACAGCTTAATAAGTGCCTTGTTTTATTGATATTGTAAGAAATAAAGATGTGTGACTGTTTTGGTCAGTTTTTTAGTCACTGTGACCAAAAGATCTGACAAGAAGGATTTTAGAGGAGCTTATTTGGGGCTCACAGTTTTAGAGGATTTAGTCCACAGATGGCTAACTCTATTGCTTAGGGCCTGAGGTGAGGCAGAACATCATAATTACCTTCCCATAGTTACCACCCAATCAATCCATTCGAGTGGATTAATGCACTAGTTAGGTTAAGGCTCTCGGAGATGAATCATCTCAACTCTATATTTTCTTGTAATCTCACACATAAGTTTTTGGTGGGCACTTCATACCTAAACCACAACAGTGACTTTATATAAAATGACAGACTAAATGCACAATTGAGCCCTTTTTTTCAATAAAGTGTAATTCTATGCAATTGAATCCCTGACCATATACCTAACCTTATTTCACTCCATTTTACCTTCATTGTGTCTTCCCTTTTCTTCTGGTGCTTTGAGCAAAGTGTCTCTCCCATGGCCTGTACCCTCTATACCTGAAGTGAAATGCCTGAAAACATTTCATTCCTCTTATTTAATCAATTCCTATTCTTCCTCTAATGTTGGGGTTTAAGTGTGCAGAGTTTAGCTCCCTCAGCCTGACACTTTGCAAGAAGCTGTGGCTGTGATTTAGGTCAGCTGAAGGCATGCCTCGCTAGGAGAAGGAAAGGTCCTTTTCCCCTTATCACAAGACACAAGCTTCTGCATGGTTTGGCCTAGAGGAAGAAGCTTCCTGCATACTGGACCTGGGAACAGTACATTCGGGGATTAGATAATGTCTACAAAGAACTTTGGGAGGGTACTTATCAAAAGGAACAGGAACAACTTGAATTTAGCTCTGTGTACCCGCTGAGGCATGATATTTGGGCTATGTGGACGAAGTGTTACTGAAGAATTGCTTGCTTTGTTAGAAGAAGAATATAAAAGAAACATGCAAATAAAGCTCAGCATGCAGTTGCAATTGCTGCCTTGGCTCTGCATCCCCTGTGTCCCGGTGATTTCGCGACCCTTACCCAGGGACCCGAACGCACTAGACGTTCACACTCTAAGAGTCAAGATCATTCATTCTCCAACTTTCCTGAATGTCCAAATTGCCTGGAAGGCACGTGAAGATATACTTTGCTAGATCTCACCACCCATATTTTCTGAATTAGCAGGTTTGATATGGGAAATTTTTTATAAGTTCCTAGTTGCTGCCCAAGGTACCATATTGTTAGAACCACTTCTTTAGATATCAAGTTTAAATATACTTCCTCACAGAGACTTTCCTTGGCTTCTTACAGTAGATGTAATCATTGATGATTATTTCCAAAATTTTCCATGTTTTTCTCTTCCATGGTATTGATTAGTTTTTTTCTTACGGAAAAATAAAAGGTGACCTACGTTTGTAGCATCTGAGAAGATAATGTTTCTGGCTATTAATGACATCATTGTAGGAATATACCACTCAATAAATGAATGTTTAGGGTCTATGTTGGATACTTGTTGGTTTTAGGTTCAAAGTAGAACTTAATTTGTGATATTTCAAACTCGTGAATTCCTTAGTAAAGTCAAATGGCATGATTTAAAATTCATTGTTCACCAATATAGATAAATATATTTAATGAGTTTACTGATTATGTTCCTTCTGTGAATAACACCCTCTTAAATTTATTCTGAAATAAAACTTACACATATGTATTCATATATAAATATATATGCACACATATAAAAAATTAAATTTTAACAATTATATTTAAATAATTAAAATTAGTAAAAATTGTGTAAACATATAGAATTTAAAAGATATCATTTTATTATTACAAAATATTAATGTTAAGCTTTTGCATGTATCTAACTTTTTCCATTTGCCTACTTTTCTAAGTTTTAATATTTACTTTATAGTTTAATAAAATAAACATTAGTGGTATAATGTAAAAGAATCAATAGGTGTTTGTAATTAATAAAATTAGGGAGCATAAATTGAGTTGAGAACTATGATATGTGTTGCTTTTATTCCAATTTATCTTCTGCAATACTGCGAAATTTATCTCCAAACATTCTTTGAATCATACATTTACCCACTGAAATCTCTGACCAAAATAAAATCAAACTTTTAAACAGATATTTATACATAACACTAATTTACATCCAACATATTTTAAAACATTTTTTCATGTCCTCATACTTATGCATTCTAC
This sequence comes from Urocitellus parryii, assembly GCF_045843805.1. Lineage (NCBI taxonomy): Eukaryota > Metazoa > Chordata > Mammalia > Rodentia > Sciuridae > Urocitellus > Urocitellus parryii. The sequence continues at coordinate 55,062,747 of NC_135532.1, read as the reverse complement.
ACACCAAAGAAACTCTGTAATGTTTGTCATTTCCCAGAAATGTCAATTCTCAATTTACATTTTATGTCTTTCCTTAAGGTTCCAACTCTTCTACTACATTATTTTCCACGTGCTCAGTTTTAAAGTCATGTTATTGGGACAACTGGCATGCAGATTTGGAAAGAATGGAATACTGTGTATTCATAAATTTAATATATCTATGATACTTCTTTAAATATTATAGGGTTTGTAGACATTTTGTAATTTTTTACCATAATATTTACACTGTTTACAATCATTGAATTGAAATCATATTTTATTATTTTAAGATTGCACACACTAAACAGGTATTCTCAGAATATATCAGAGCATCCATTGATAAATGAATTCCTCCTTCCTTTCTAATATGTTTAAAGATAAATATAATCCAAATTTGTAAAGTATTATTTTGTCATGAATATTTTTTGAATTAATTTTATTTTTTTATCAAGTGAATATGTTAATATTTCTTCTCCTGGGGAAGAATGACATTCTAAATATTGACAATGACAAATATTTTCTTTTTTAGGCACATGATTTATTTCAAAAACCTAGTTACATCACTAACAGGGAATCTTCACATATGTGTGTCTGAAAAGGTTGCATTTGTTGTTCAGATTATCTATAAAAAGTTATTTTTTATGAAAAAGGTGAGAATTTGGAGATTTATTTTTCCCTTTTTAATCTTTTAGCTAGAGAAGTTTTTGATTTGAAGGTGACATTTTCTGAAAATCCCAAAGGAGTACTAAGTTGCCTTGGACTAAAGGGAATCATCAGTGATCATCTTAGCTGTCAATGACCTATGGATGACATTTGTATATAATTAATTAGATGACTTCTTTTGAAAGGAACTGTGCATTATGCATAATTAGAAGAGACATCAAGGTTGGAATCATTGGCTCATTAATCTAATGAAGCTAGCCTATGGCATTTATATTACTCAGTAGCGGTGTTATTTTATTTGCAATTAACAATGCTGTATATGAAATGTTAATTCTTGGTAAAGAACGCAAAAGTTAAGCAAAGTATCATTTTATGAAGACATTTCAGATACAGTTGTTTAATATTTGTCCTGGGATATTGTTTTTACACTCAGTTCCTTGTGACCAGACTCTATATATCACTCCATAATATTGTATTTCTGTTCACAGAGATCAACATGTGGCACCTCTTCAGCAAGGATATTGGTCTAAAGTATAAACATGTGACCTGATCCAGGCCCATTTGTGTCCTTTCCTAGGAATTTTTAAATTGTTTTGAGGATAAAGTTGGTTCTTTTCCCTTGTGATCACAGATAATGTAAGGTTATTAGCCTGGAGAAACAGACAACCATGAATCTATCTGACCTGAGATCATAAAGTTATCAAAGAAAAGCAGAGATAAGAAAATAAAGTCTCCAATTTTATTAAAACCATTGGGTTAACCATTTCTATAACTATGATTTTTTTTAATTAAGGAATATAATTTATTTTCATAGTTTCAGCTACTTAGAAGTGGATTTTCATTAACTGAAATTGAAATAGGTCTTATATAGTATATATTTGATTATCATATAAATTCATTATCATATAAATCTATATTAAACTAAAAATGAAGCAAATAAGTACAGATAAAAACAAATAGAGAATATGTTTGTACTATAAATCAATCTTAATCATCTTTTACAGAAAGTTTTTTATTATGATTCCTACTATATAGGAAAGAATTTGTAGCCCAAAAAAATTGGTGAGCTATAAAACTATGTAATAGAGATTAAAGCAAAACCAAATTCCCTTTTGCTGCAAAATCCACATAGTGTATATATAACATTATAAAGAGCTCAAAAGTATAATTTTGAATATCTGAGAACTAGAGGAATACCTACTGTTTCCTAAAGAAACTTTACATAGATAATTTTAAACCAGAGGCACTCCCTTAACATTTTGTTTAATTTAGTATTATTCTTTTTTAGAAAAAATGGCTACTTAGCCATTTCAATCTACTAATGCTATTGAAGTATTAAATTCAAAGCTGGAACATTGTGTTTGATGGTGCTTATAAAACCTGAAAAGAAGAAAAATGGAATATGCTAATGTGCACAGAAAAATCAGCACCAGCAATTTGGATCCATTTGACATCTGGACAAAGCTTTTTCTATATGTGTCAAAAATCAATCATTATTAAGATATTAAAGCAATATCAGTATAACAGATCTAAGTTAAAGTGGACTATGTCATAATTTAGATTAACATGCATGACTTAAATTAGAATTAAATTAAAACTTCAGTTGAGTCTTAAATGTATGAACTTCAAATATTTACAAAATTTATATACAAGGAAATCATTCATAGGAAAAGCAACTATGTACTTTTTAATGTATAGTTAGTATATCTGAGATAGATAGGTTTTGAAGTAATCCTTATAAAAATAAAAACAAATGATTTAAAATATTATAATTTCTCTCAGCATAATAACCAAAATAATAGAAAATTTCAGGCATTGAGCTTATGAAAGTTCACAATTTACAAAGTGAGTGACAACTGCCAATTTGCCTAACTACTCTATTCTCCAGTTTTGTATTAGAATTATTACAGGGCAGAGGCCCCCTCTTCAAACTCTGATTTTTGCAATCACGTCAGAAAGATTTCAGACATGTCACTCATAGTAACAGAAATGAGTTTTTTAGAAGTGTTAGGAAAACAGAAAAGGGAACACTCTCAAGAGAGAGTGGGTCCTCTCAGAGAGAAGAATGATAATGTGCCTAGCCTGCTCTTGTCCTGGTAAAACTAGGTTCTCAGGGAATTTTCCAGAGTCCCTCCCAGGTCCACCTTTTGAATTTTGACTGACAGCATAAGGACTCTACTGACTACCAAGAAGAGTTCATATGGTGCTCAGAATTGAAGATTTTGAGGAAACGGAGTTCCCCTGTTTTTGTCTCAATTTTCTGCAACCCCTTCTGCCACAGTCTGGCTGGGCACAATTCACGAGCCACTTGTCAAACAGGAACGAACTTTATTTTTTGAACACATGCCGCACCACCCAAGCTCTCCAGGAATTCCCCGAGAGCCCAACTGCCACCACCGGCACCTCAATGGCTCTTGAGGCAGATTGGCTGGGTCGCGTGGGCGGAGCCAAAAGAGTCCCCCAGTGAGCAGCTCTGTTGTCTGCTACAAACACCTTTCTATCACCAGAGGGTGTAAGTGTCCGACCAACAGCTCCACCTATGGAGACAACATATGCTGAGTGGCTCTCAACACCCTTCAAATGACTTATTGCCCTTTGTGTAACCATAGTAAGCAAGATCTCTTTGTGCGGTTCTTGATGTTTGGGTTGCCAGGGTGATTGAGCTTGTAACATAATTTAGATATTAAGGGACTATCCAGGCCATCTGGTAGGGTATGACATGATCTTAAACCAATAGTTTTTCTTAAGGGCATATGTAAACTATGGCTGGGGCAGGTTTTAACATACCAAGTGTTTATCTTTCAGATTTTCAGTCACATGACTCTTTCCTTGGTCAGACATTCATGACTGAAAATTTACCTAACAGAATGATAATAGTATCACTCTTAGAGGATTTCACAAAGATTCCATTTGGCAATATGTGAAAACCACTAGGCAGAATTTCTACTTCAGAGAAAAATTTTCATTGAATATTATTTCCTGGTATCAGTTTATATAGATATTCTTATGCAATAAAATTATACAATATTTGAAGATTCACAGATTTGTTTTTAAATAATCAGAGATAAATTACTTACTAATTACAAAATATGTATAAATATAAGAATAATTTTAACATTGAGAAATTTCAAATAAGTGTTTTTTTCTCAGTAGAATTCAGAGGGCAGCATAGGCTTAAATTCCTTTGTGATCTTAACAAGCTACAGTATTCTGTAATCCTTGATAATGATTATTAAAAACAAAACAAACCTCACCAGAAAAAAGACCAGTAGTCTTTTAGTTTTTAACAGAGGAGGTCAAGGGGATTGTACCGTTTGCTAATTTTTCCAAAAGGAACATAATTTTTTCTTGTGTCTCATGAAAGGAGAGAGTTTTACTACTTAGAGCAAGATTCTCACTAAAGTTAGGATCCTACCATCTCACAGAATTGAGGGATAAGAGTGCCATCTGCCTTGATGACTACATTACAAAGAAGGGCTCCAAGGTCTTTGAAAAAGATGTTCCTGAGTCATAAAACTGGCAAGAAGTTTTTAAAAAAGGATTTACATACATCTCTAAGGGACTGAGAGAGAATTTACAAGACAAATTTTCTAAAGGCAATGCTTTAAGAAAAAGGATGGGAGGGACCTCTGTGGTTAGGCCATCTGGATGCTTCAAGAGTTGGGGTGAGAAGAAGGTCAAAGGTCTAGAGGCAGGAAGAAGCCTGTCTAAAATTTAGTCAGGCTGAGTGAAATTTAAAGGCTATCTTGGACATACGTTTTGGAATTAATTTAAAATTATTCAATTGATTTATTGTAACATCACATTAACTTTTACTGTGGATAAGTGAAGAAGAAAGCACTTTTTGTAATAAAATTCAAAATCACAGCAAATGTTTCTAAGAATTTGAATGCTAAAATGACAAAAATAAAATGCCCCCTTTATCATATGCATAAAGTTCTTCATTTTATACTTACTGTTTGGTACCTCTGGAATTAGAGTATCAGGATGCATTGAAGACTGGAGAGTTTTCAATTTGTTTTGCCATTATCAGTCTGACTACAGTAAGACTTTTTACATGATTTTCTTGCAATTACATGATAAGGTATTTAATATGTAATATGACTGGGTACTTCAATTAATGAGAGTGCTAAAGAGACCAGAGCTACACAGTCACTCTTACTTCTTTAGTTCTATACCTTCCAGTTAAGAACCAATCATAAATATCATGATTTGATATTGCCATGAAGTAACTGAGCAACATGAAGAAGATGACACAAGTTCACACTAGACAAAATGCTTAAGTATTCAATATTTACATAATGTGCTTTCTTACCTCTGTTCCTTTTCCTCATAGCCATTCTTCTTCCTTGAATGTGTGTGTGCCTCTTTGCATGTGTGCATATGAGTATGAATTTTTTTTTGATGGAGGGGTGTACCAGGAATTGAACTCAGGGGCACTGGACTACTGAGCCTGAGTCACATATCCAGCCCGATTTTGTGTTATTTAGAGACAGGGTCTCACTCAGTTGCTTAGAACCTCACTTTTGCTGAGGCTGGCTTTGATCTTGCCTTCCTCTCAACCTCAACCTCCCAGGGGGAACTGGGATATACAGGTATATGCCATCTCATCTGGCATGGATATGAAGTTTTAATCTTGCAGCACACCCCCAATCTTTTTTTTTTTTTTTTGGGAGAGAGAGAGAGAGAGAGAGAATTTTTTAATATTTATTTTTTAGTTCTCCGTGGACACAACATCTTTGTTTGTATGTGGTGGTGAGGATCCAACCAGGGCCGCAAGCATGCCAGGCGAGCGCGCTACTGCTTGAGCCACATCCCCAGACCCACCCCCAATCTTTTCATGGGTATGTTTCTTAGCACAACTCTCAAGAAAATATATAACTATCACTTGCAATGGCTTCATTTCCCTCAAGTGACAATTCTCTGCTCCCTTTGGGTTCTAATCTTCTTTTTGAAATAACTGAATATGTTGAATATTTTAGATATTTGAATACTTTGAATATATTTTTTTCATAATGGACACTGTGGAAATTGTCTCAAGTTTGTCAAGGTAGTGAAAAGATAACAGGGAATCATTATGGTAATTTATTAATTAATAATCAAGATGCTGCTTAGAACAGTTCTTTACTTCTCAGCACAATCATGTAATATTTGCTTCAAGAATATAAAGGGCATAACATTACTGCCCCTTCTTTTATTTTTAGTAAATAAGAGATTCCTATTTGGAAATCTAAGAAGGTACAACAGAACTTATAAATACACAGGAGCCAAGTATAAATGTGGAGATTAAACTCTAACTTCAGAGTGTATGGTTAGTTAGCATAAGCAAAATACATCTGAAAGTAACTTAAGCCAACATTAAGATCTCTGTCAATTAGGTTCAACAGTTTTTTTTCTTCTGATATTTAAACAGACAAAAGTTTCTTAAGGTGACCAAGTGATATTATGATGATAATAATAAGTTAGAGTGTTAAATGTCAAATCTGTGCCTATGCATAAAATAATTAATTATCTAAATGAAACCCAAGCAAAGAAAAAAATTTGTTATTAATTACCGGGATTTTTCTTAGGCTTGACAAGAAAAAATTCCCCATACTAGTTACTTTGAGCCTAATTTCCTCTATCTGAAAGAAGAGCTGAATAAGAGATAGTAAGATGAGGTCACATGTTCTCCACAGAAAATATCATTATTTTGCCAAATAATTTATCTGGAGAAAAAATTTTCTTGATGCTACTATTTCATTTGGCCCACATGAGAATTATGAGACATGAATGAATGAGTTTCAATTAAATTGGTATGAGGTTATATCTCCTTATATTCATTTATTTGACAAATATTTATTAAGATGCCACCTTATATCAAGCAATATGTTAGATACTAATGTAGAATTCAAAAAAAACAGATATATTATACTGTTAAATAAATTTGTACTTGATTAAATTTAGTTGATTTTAGATGTCTAAATTGACTAGGTCTCAATTAAAGACATTTTTTTAAGAAATGAAAAATTAAACAACAATAGAACCATTTCTAAATTCTTAGGAAGAAAAAACAGAACAGGGAAAATGAATCCTCTAATAATTGAAAGTCAAAGTAGAGTGATTCTAGCCTTTATATTAGAATCAAACCATGTATGATTCTGTTATAGCAATATGTACATTACAATATTAATGAAAATAGGAGTGAAATCATCAGATAAAATCTGCAATCCATTTTATAGTCCTACATGTTTGAAGGATTTTGATCCCTTGAGTCGAAGAGCTAAACTTTCAGCTCTACTGAGTAAATATATTTCTGTTCCTTTATACTAAAAAAAAGTGAAGTCATAAAAAAACACATATTGAAAACTTCATGAACAAACTCTTGCCTGAGGTTCTATTGGCTTCTCTTTGGGGGGAAAAATAGGGAGACTTTCATTTCAATAAAATAGCCAACGACTTCCTCTTTCAACTATTTTTAGCAGGAATATTTCTGTAAATGGAGATAAAAATGGCCTTCCTTAATGAACAAGTACAAATAAATTTTTCATAAGGCAAGATACACATAATACTGTTATTTTTTTCTTTATTCAGAGAAAGAACGCAGTTAAAATGAACAAATGTATTTTCAGAATGAGTGAAGCTTCACAACTCACCCACCAGTGCTACCTTCCCCAGTTATATCTTTGCTACAAATAGGTAAAGCATGTCCTTGCCAGCCTTTAGTGACATCTCCTGGAGAGAGTAAACACAATCATCCACAGTAATTGCTACTGAACTGTGACCAGGACATGCTGCTCCACTCTACACTTCTGCAATTTCACTGCTGTTTGCAAAGGACCGAGAAAGCGTTGTCATTTTTTTTTTTTTTTCCTGCATTGTGCCAGCATGAATTAAAACTTTTCTAAAAAATATTTTTTTTCCTTCTTTTAACATTGAGAAATGGCAAGTTAACTGAATGGAATTTTTCTCCTTAACAAGCAACAGTGCCACAGACATGAATTCTATAGCCATTCACCCAAATACTTCTGTGGATTTTTAGATACCCTCAAAATCAGAGGGAATAGAGAAACTAAGTAGGTCTCACAGAAACATTAAAACCCAGAGTAAAACCTGGATGAATGGATCCACCTCAAAATGCTATATATCACACTTATTGTCTATTCTCAGTGTTGGGAGGCATGAATTAATTTTATTTACAAACAACAAAAGCAAAATATAATACAACAAGAATATGTTTAAGAAATGATACTCAGTCACAAAATATTTACCAGAATAAGCTTAAATTTCAAGTTATTTTCACATTTCTTTGTTGTATCCAATAGCATATATTTGCATGTTAATAGATATGAATCTTTCTATTAGACTCCCTTTATCATATATATTCTGAAGTATTAGTAAAGCAACTATTAATCCTTATTCAGAATTTACATTTGGAAATCATCTCTTGAATTGATGTTTGTCATATTTTTTTTTCTGTGAAAAGAGGTATACTATGTACCTCCCAAATCTGTTTTAATTTAAGGGATTGGTTTACATCCTAGCTATAATTTGCTGAGTCTATTATCTTCCATGACCCTTCTATAGTTCTAGCATTAGTGCAATGATTGGCACATAGAAGGAAATCAATGAGTTTCTATTAAATTGAGTCAAATGCATTGACTTTGTAATATAGAATTGACCTTCAAGAAGATGTGAATTTCAGTGAGAAAAATCACTGCCTTGAACATGGATTCATTATTCTTCCTACATTAGTACTACTGATACAAAGAATTAAATTCACTCAACAATACAATGATATTTGCTCAGTAAGTTATATTCATCATTGTCAGGTATCCTTCTGTTCTGCTGGTTTACCTCAGAGAGACACAATCTAAACTCTGGTCAGTAACGCTCAGAGTTCCACAATCAAAGAACATTTAGGTCCAGTAACACACTAGACATGTCCAAGTCATTCATATACAAGTTTCTTTGTAGCATTTCTTGGATTTACTCCAAAATGATTTCAAGAGGTTAAAAATAACATCTTAAATAGATGTCTTAGACTTAGATTTAGTCTTCACTTCTGACTAATATTTTCCTGATAATGTGAATGCATAGAATATGTAAGCAAAATTTGTTTGCTTTTGTTTCATCTTTCAAGATCACATCATATTAGGATAATCTACTACAAAAATCCTATTGTTTTTTTTCAGTATGAGAGATTGAACTCAGAACCCATGCTAGGCAAGCACTCTACCACTGAGATATGTCACTAGGCATTGCTATTATTGCTAATATTAAACTTTTATTATATATTATATTATGTTATTATTTTCATTATTTTATTTTGAGACAGGCTCTCACTAAGTTGCTAAGACTGGCCTCAAACTTGCAATCTTCCTGCCTCTGCCTGTAGCTGGAATTACAGGCATGTGCCATCACACCTGGCTTAGAAATCCATTTTTTTTTATAAATATAAACCCAAGTTGTAATTAGAGTTCTTAGCTTCTTTATAATCTCACTGTCATTGCTCTAGTCTTGCATTGTCTTTCTCACCCAATGACTGCTACAGCTGTCTGAGCAGCTTCCTTGTGTCTCTGCTTCTGTTATCAACTTACATCTAACCTGACCTTAACCTGGCCTTCAAAGAGGTCTTTCTAAAAATGCCCATTTGTTTTTGTCACAGTTCTATTTAAATCCTGACCATTGTTCACTTTTCTGCATAGAATTAAAGTTGAACTCTTGAAACAGTACAAAATACCCCCAATATTCCAGCTTTTTGCTCTTTTCAGTTTCATATTTACTTCTCTCCTACTCTTGAATTACAAAATTCTCTGCAATACATTATATGATCTTTTATATCTGTATGCAATAAATTTCACTTCTCTAAACCTCACCTCTTTCTCATGATCTCCTCTGAATCATCTTTTGAATGATATCAATGTTCGTCAGTCTGTAAACACATTTTGGAGACAGAATGGATACACAAATGCTTTACAAAACTCTGTTATAGCACTTTCCCTATAGAAATGAACAACTATATCATGCTACCCTGTCTACATCCCCAGGTAAATAATGCACAGTGCAGAAATAGAAGCTTAAAATTGTTCCATGTTCACTCTTTTATGTCCAGATTCTACCACAAACACTGACACATGCCTAGTTAAAAGTTATAATAAATGATTTAGTTGAACATAAGGTGCATAGTTATTAATCTGATTTAATTCAGATATATCACAAGATGTAGGGTAACTAAATAATCCAATACAGGCTATGAGGATGATATAGCAGATGGTACATTTCATACTTTTTTCTTTGTTAAGGCTATGCATTTGCTCTATTTCCCTAACTATTTATTCTTTCTCATCTTGTCAGGTTTCTTTCTCTCCCTTCTCCTCCTCCTATTTCTTTTTCTTCTTCTTCTTTTATTTTATAAATTAACCTTTTTATTATGTCTATTTCCATTTCTTCTAACAGAAGGATTCCTTTATGTTCATTTCCTTTTTTCTTTTCTTCAAGCATTCCCTTCATTTATCATCAACCTCTGAAACATCAAATGGGATCAATATTTACCAACCCACAAAATTACATTAAGCCTTATATTTCTTCTAAATTCCAAGCTTTCATTGATTTCAATATCACACTGGTAATTCAAACACAAAATAACCATACTTATATTCATTGTATTCCCCAGAATTTAGCCATAGTGAATGAATTCTGACTACCACCCACTGGGACTCTGATTTAAATAGTCTCATTTATACTATTATGCCTTGGAGATCTTATCTGTAAAATGGATATGGCATTAGTTTCATATTGAAGTCTCAATCATTGCTACATATTGGCACATTTCATTATAAAAAGTTTCATATAAAATTATGATAATTTTGAAACGGCTTAATTGTATTATGTTCATATTAAGTGATGATGAAATGCAGGATAGATAGCCTGTTATACAATATTACAAAAATATTGTTTGTTGTCAACATTTAAAAGATGTTATATTCTTTCCCCACTCCTTAGTGCAATAAAGTGCCAATTAAACTTTGAGGAAAAAGATTCAAAGAAACAAAGTTTGTAAAGACTTAGCTCAGAGCTAGTATAAGAATAACTGTTAGGTTAGGCATGATGGTACACACCTGCAATCCCAGTGACTCTGAAGGCTGAGGCAGGAAGATCACAAGTTCAAAGGCAGCTACAGCAATTTAGCAAGGCTCTTAGCAATTTACAGAGACGCTGTCTCAAAAATAAAAAGTAAAAAGTGCTAGGGATGTGGCTCAGTGGTTGAGCGCCCCTGGGTTCAATCCCTAGTATTAAAAAAAAAAAAAAAAAAAAGCTGTAAGTTAATGGCAGACAATACCATGGAAGGTGATTGATGTGCTTTCTTATATGACTGGCATTCTCTTCTTTTAGTCCTTGAATAGGTAAGCTTTTCATGGGCACCTTTCTATCTCTTGCTCCACACATCTGATTACTTGAGAAGGGTGATTGATCCTTTATTAGTAATAACTTATTGCTGTATCCTTTTGTTTCATCTTTCAAATTACCAGTCTATTTCAATCACCTATTATTTTCTTGTACTATTCATAGAGAATCTTACATGGTCTCACTTATTTTATATCCTGCAAATTTCCATCAGATTGAAATTTCTGAACCACAACTCTCTCTCTCTCTCTGGTAATTTTCAGTTCTAAATTGTTCAACAGTTCCATATCTCCCAGTGAGTCATTTCTATATTTTTCAGCTAGACATTTGGGCCCTTCATTTTCTAGCCACAACTAGCATTTCCAGTCTTATAACCCACCAACCACACATATGTAGACTATATTCCAGCCAAATTGAACTATCATACATTACTTCAAAATACCACCTTTCTTTACTAGATCTATGCAATTTTTCAGGCTACTGCCTCTGCACAGAATACACGTTTTTGTCTCATTCTTTCATAAATCTCTGTCTGTGACAATTCTCTTTACCTCATCTGTAAAGTAAAAGAGTGGAAGTAACAGATATCAAAAAAGCTCTGTTGCCTGTGAAATTCTATGGTTCTATGAAAAACATCTTATCTATTTTTATAACTCCTTTTAAATCATACATGTCATCAAACTTTTAATCCCCCCCCCAAGTAGATGTGAAGATAATTTCAGGAGTGTTTAAGAACTCAAGCTTTTCAGACAAATTAGCTAAATTTAGATACAGCTGTGCCTCATACTAGCCATGTGACTTTGGACGAATTTCTATAGGTCTCACAGTCGGCAATCTCATATTAAAAAAGGGATAATAGAATTTACCCCACAGAATTGATGTGATATGTTTACAAAGTCGTAAAATTTAAGCCAAGGGATATACTCTAAAAATCTTAGACATTTTAAATTCTTCACCTCTAAACATGCATAGCAAATTTGATTATCTTATTTTATCATACCTTGCATTAAACTTAACAATGTACTTAGTTTTTGACAATTGCAGGATGAATTATTTAAAATATGATTATTTCATTATAATGAAAGAACACATCAATTATAAACATAAAATAAATATTTTAATGAATACATTAATATATATCTAAAGAATTTCACTAGTCAGATGAAGTATCAAAGTGATGGCCAATATAATCCTAGATACGCAATTGCCTTGATGAAATTACAGCTCAATTATTCACCAGTTCCACAATATTGAGCTTGGTACCTTAGATACTTTGTGCCACAGATTCTTATCTATATGTCAGAATAAAATCTTCTTAAATTATTTAAAGGCAAAAAATAATATTTTATATCTTTTATAATATTATAGTGTTATAATATATTTTTATAGTGATACCTGGGATCTAACATGAAATTAAATAAATTTACTATTATATGTTTACTCTATTATCTGTATTATATGATATTATGATCCACTTTTACTATAATAAATCAATCTAAAATTCATAAATTTTCTCTTCATTCATAATTTTTTCTATTTCTTGTAATCAATCTCTGTGAAAAAAAATTTTGTATAGAGGCTTTAGACAACATGAGACTAACCAATGCATCCTTCTTTAAGCTTTCTCTATCTCAGATGTGATGCATTAGCTCTAATTCATTAAATATTTATTGATCACACACCACATTCTAAGTCCTCCAAGCTTATAACACCATTTGCCCACATTTCAGACTTACTAACAAAATCCATTATTAAGTACTGCATAGGTGGCCCACATCACACTAAGTGCTTTAATTCAAATATCTCAGTTAATTTTCACATCACTCTGAGATAAGCTTTACCTTATTATTTTCCATAAATTGATGATTTAAATTCATAAAACACACATGGAGAGAAGCTGATCACTTGCTCCCTGTCACACAATGTAAACCTGCTAAAGTGCAGTCTAGAAGTTGAGCCCAGGCACTTGAGCCCTAAAGATTTGGCTCTTCACTATCACCCTATCAGGAGTGGAGGCACTTACAGTTACTTAAGAGAAAGAAAAGGGGCAGCTATTTGTGATGAGAGAAGGGGAAGAAGTCATTCAAAGGAAAATTTATGCCCTGTGCATTTACCTTTCATGTCTTAGAATTTCCCAGTATTCTAAGATATAAAAGACCATGATTTAGCAAATAAACAAGAAACTCATTAATACAGCAGAAAAGAAAAAATCAAATTATTGGAGAAATTAAATGAAAAAATAGTAAAATATAAAAGTTAACAACAACAACAAAAACATCATTTTACTAAACAGTGGCTGTTGGGCTTTTAAAAACAGGGTCCTGTTACCATGCTCCTTGGAGAAATTTTAACAGGCAGAGCTTCTGCAGATAAGATTGTGCAACAGTGTAGAAAGACAAAGGGAACGCTGTGATAGATAGGAGGCTCCTAATCTGATTAGAGAATTTGACCTCTTTCTCCTTAGGTCTGAGACATCCTCATTAGGAATTCAAGATTGCTTTCCTGTAAACACTTTCAATTTTATGAAAAATGCTTAATCATTAAAATTAGAACGATTTGTCTAACAAGGCATAAAGGTTTAAGGATAAAAACCAGAGGGATGAAAGGCCATTCTGAATTCAGATTGTCACACAATGAAGAAAAAACAAAAACAAACACAAAAAAACAGCAGCAAAACAACAACAAACCAAAAAAAAAACCCTCTATGGTACAGCCTGTGCTCACTTGGTTCCATTGATGTTCTCCCAATATCATGCCTGCCATTTTTCAAATTTTTTCAAAATAAAATAGGACTAAATATGAAATTGTGGAAATGAGACCTCAAAAGACAAAACAGACATTTCTCTTTCAATTAGTCAATTTTATCTATTTTACTTTTTATCCATTTCACTTAGACACCATTTAAGAGGCAATTAGAGAAACCTGATTGATTTAGATTCTATGTTTTGTTTTAAAAAAAACTTCCTAAAATTAAGCATGTAGAACTATCTCCAATGGTCGTTAGAAAAATATTTCCTTCCAGGTAATCCTCTCTAAGTGCACGTGAATTCCATTTTTACTCTAATTAATGATGAAAGGTTGGTAATAATTTTAATGAAATAAAATGGGATTTATTTTTTAATCATTTTAAAAACAGGGCTTTAATTCTCTTTTAAGAGTAAATTGCATATATTAAATTCTACTTGAAACCTAAGAATCCCCAAAGATATCTTTTTTCAAATCCCTGTTATCTAGGAAGAAAAACAAAAATGCTTGATATAGCTTATATATCAAGCAAAGTTATTCATATTTGTAATTGCAAATATCCACTCTTTCCTATGAGATATGATAGGAATGCAAAGCCTCAGGAGAGGACATCAAAAACAAGTGAAAGCCATGAGATCAAGGGTTTTTAGAAACAAGATTAAAAAGCAAGGTAGAGAAGTTTCACCTTTCATTCCCCCCAAAGATCTTGCTTTATTGTGTGGTTCAGGAAAAATTAAAAAATAAAAAAATGGAAAAGCATTGTAACATTGGTTTCTCTTGCTCATCAGGGAATGTTATAGAAAGGAGAGGAGTTTGTGAGTGAGTAAACATTCTTTATACACTTGGATTTCTTCTGCAATACTTTTATAGCTCAAGCGTAATACTTTTTCATTTAAATCTGGACTCCTTTGGGCAGCAGTGAAGGATTGGAACACAGGCCATAAAAGAGACAGAAGAGTAAATGCTGCCCGGAGAAGCTGTCTGGCTTGTGACAGTTGTGTGACAAGCTGTTTTTCAACTCTTCATGCTCAGTACCAAACCTTACTTCTAGGGAGGTTATGTTTCCATATAATGGGGTGTCCAAGCAGCTGCTTTGGTGAAATTATAAACAAAAGCAAACAAACCAATAAAATCCCTTTTCCAAAAAGTTTTGTAAGCAGTTGGACAGACATGGGACTGAAACTGATCAGGGAACTTGGTTTTAAAAATGAATACTCTAAGACACGAAAACATCTATAATAAGAACAATATGCACAGCTACAAACTTAGAGAGCCCCAAAACTTATAAGTGTAAGCATTTTTTTTTTTTCTTCTAAGTGCCTGTAGCTCTGAAATTCACAAGATCATTACTGGGGGCAGAAAAAGGAGCCTGTGGGCCTTGTATCCTCTTTGTCAGGAAATTTTCTAACATTAAAGCCCTGCCATGCAGAAAAATGGTGGATTTACTATTCTGTTTGATTCTCTGTGTGTGCAGTTTTTGCTGTACTCTCACTACTAGCTTTTTGCTTAGAAAGTCTCTATAAGAATCATGTAATGTCTCTTCTGTGAGCTGAATAAACGGTTCCATTGCTTTCCTGCTTGATAGGTTTTCCTCACTTCAAATTTGTGATGAAGTGGTCTTTAGACTTGTAATCCCCCCAGGCCCTTTGTTCTGATCTCTCCATTACTAGCCATCTATTAACTTCCCACCCTCTTCAGCTCCTGGAGTGTTTCTAATTTTCTCAGTCCTTAATCCTCCACTAGAAAGATATTCCTGCTTTGCACAAATCCAAATTATGTCATTCATACTGAATCCTTCCCTGGAGAGGTTAAAATAGATTTATAGAAAACACGGAGTCTGGTATATAGGGAATTTCTTCCCTCAAGATCTTTCTTCTCTGTAGCATTGCAGCCATTGGCATCTCTGTGCCATCCCCACTGTCCTGGGGTGATACATGCTTCAAAGTAGACTCTGTACTGAACATATCACTGTCAAATCAATGACTCAGGGGTAGAGCAAATACTACAGTGGCTTCTGGTTCTAACAGTATAAGATTCTAGTGAGAATTTGGCAGATATATGAGAGGCCTTTTTTTCCCATAGCAACGGAGAAGTCATACTCAAAAATTTATCTATGAAAGAACGTTATCACATTCTTTCAGAAAAAGGCTTGCTTGTTCATAGCAAGCAACCTGTTCTATTTTCTGGACCCTGTCATTGCCTAGTACACCAGAAAACTCCATAAATCAAATGACAGAGATTTTTATTTTTTGAAGTTTTAGGTGCTAGAAATTGGATGATGTATTTTGTGTTAGGTAAAGAGCAGAAACACACAGACTTCTGCTGAAAGGGAACTTGTCTCATGGGAAGCTCTACTTTCTGTTTACCAATAATCTATTAAAGAAAATCATTCAGGGTTGATTTTCATGCCCAGTGTTCTAAGCATATTGATTGTTCCTTTATCTTTAAAAATTTCCTATCAGTGCTCCATTTTTTCCCCCTAGAATACTCTCTGGATTCTCATAAAGTAATCTAATTCAAAGTGGTAAATGAAAGTATTGATGTTTACCTAAGTTAAATTTTTAATTTAAAAAAGAAATAATGCAAACTAAAGAAGTGAGTAATCTGGTGAAACTGCAGAGTAAGTAGACACAACATTTTGAGTCTTTTGTCCTTTTGCCATAAGACTCTATTTTGCAGCACCATTAATTCAGCATTAGAAATGGAACTGATGCTGTGTATGTGGTGACACTTTCCTGTAATCACAGTGACTCAAGAGACTGAGGCAGGAGGATTGCAAGTTCCAGGGCAGCAAGTTTTAGCAACTTAGTGAGACCTTAAGAAAATAAGTGACCCCTGGTTTCAAAATAAACAATAAAAATGGATGGAGATGTGTTCATGGTTAGGCAACTCTGGATTCAATACCCAGTGCCAAAAAAGAAAAAAAAAAAAGAAGAAAGAAAGAAAGAGAGGAGAGAGGGGGTGGGAAAGAAGAAAGGAGAAGGAGAGGAAGGAGAAATGGAACAGCATTTTTCACAATAAGGAATTAATTTCTGTCCACAAAATATGAATATTTATTCCTAAAAATTTTTTCCACTCTGAGATTCTCTATACCTAAAGTGTTTAAATGATAATATTGGAACTTCAGAGCTTTGTAGAAGTGTACATACATTTTGCAAAAGTGGAAAAATTCAAAGTGAAATCAGTTCATCAAGTATGAATTACCAAACTATGTAAATAGGACAAAGGATTTAACATATATTTAATATAATATGATCTAAATCTATTTTTTTTACATGTTAGTAGAAAAACAAACAATACCACTTGCTGCCAGATGTGGTCTGTACTAGCTTTGAAAGAAAGAGATCAAGGGTTGAGTTTCAACTTTTTTTTTTCTTTCCTAAAACAAAGAGCTACAAATGGTAAAAGCTACAAACACATTTGCTTAATCAAACTAAATCCATGAAAAAGGAATATGGTTTTCTATATTAAAGCTTTAATTTTCTTGGAGGCTACCTAAAGAGTTACATAGCATGAAAATTTGGCACTAGGAAATGAAACTTGAAAAACATGTTTCTGACAGAGTGCCAACATTTCATAGAGGCTAAAAGCAATGATTTTATTCAGAAGCTCAGCTTGGTGGTGAACAACCCAGGACTTTGAAGACTAAATAGGAAGGCTCATCCTAGGTAGACTTCTTTTCTTTTCTCCAGGATCCAAATGGGCTACTTGAAATATCTACAAGTCGTTCATCTAAACAGCAGTGCATCATTTCAAGAGCTAATTGCTCATTATTTTTGCAGCCCAGCTTAAAAGAAATACATGAAAGATTTCTCAGAGGGTTTGCCTTTCAATTTTGAAACCTACAGTGAAAGGACTTAGACTGTGATCCATTGTGAGAGCTGACTAGCAAATAGAGCCTGTTGCAATCCCCCACTGTGCCCCATGTTCT
The DNA here is from genome assembly GCF_045843805.1 of Urocitellus parryii. Taxonomy (NCBI): domain Eukaryota; kingdom Metazoa; phylum Chordata; class Mammalia; order Rodentia; family Sciuridae; genus Urocitellus; species Urocitellus parryii. The sequence goes on along the minus strand of NC_135532.1, from coordinate 55,045,004 downwards.
AAAAGAATACAAGCCCCCTGTGTCAGCAGTTGTATCGGGCACACATGAATGAACTTTCAGAATGACCGTTTTATTATGTGTATCTAAAAATGAGACAAACCCATATGCCTGGGGTATGGGTCTTCAGAAACGAGGTGCATCAAGGCCTGGGGTTTGATTAAGCATTTTACCTTATTTTAGAAGGGATGGTGTCTGTGAGATCAAACTAGACAGGTCCCTGCTTGTTCTCTATGAATTTGACATGCCTTCATCCAGAGGGGATACTAATAGGCTGCTGAGCTATTAATGAAATTCAATTTCAAACTATGTCTCATGGCCAACCATGCTGGTAGGATACAAGAACAACAAGTATAGCACTTTTAAAAGCCCGTTTTGGCTGAATTAAATAAAGATGATAGAAAAATCCCCTATATCACAAATATAAAGGCATTGAAAAATGGAATCAGGGCAGTTCATTGTCAACATCTTACAACCTTAGAATTTAAGCTTCTGTGTAGTGTTGGGTCCTTATGTGATTCATGAAATAATGACAAAAGAAAATAGTTTGAAATGCAGTGGACTTGATTACTTTTAATTTTTCGAATCATCTGACAAAATGAGGAAACTGAATATTTTTAATTTTATAAAAGGCCTTGGAGAATTTCACTAAATGCTGAGCTAAAATTTTACACTTTCGATTTACATTTTTTTCTATTAATGATCAAAGTCTTTCTCTTTTCAATCAAACATGTGAATGTGTACCATTACTTTCTATATAGTAATAATATTTAGATCCTTATATTTAAATTATAATACAGTTGTCCACTTTTATTTCATTAGTTAGTAGGATTTAATACTTGTTTTCATTTCTTCAGCATCTACTATAAATTAATACATTGTTTATGTAAGTATTCTTACATATGTCTAATTAGTATTTCAAAATTTTTTTTTCATTTTAGGATTCTTTCTGACTGAATCTTTTCTATACTTACTTGTATATTTATATAAAATACCTTTAACTCCAATGGTATGATCAGAGGTTGCATTAATTTAAAATTATTTTTTTAATGTAGGATTATTCTTAATACCAGTTTACCTTTAATAGATCATAGATTTCATTTTGTTTAAGCTTTCTTTTCTATCTCTGTTGTATTTGTTAGAACTCAAATAAAAGAATCACAGAAGTTTTATATCAAAGAGGTCTTTGGAAAATTTTTATCCCCACACCTTTATTTTACAAAGAAACTAGGGCTCAGAAATACTCAAAGACTGTCAGTACCGGTCAATGACATATTCCCAATAATATAAGTACTAGGAAGCAAATCTCCTTAGTTTTAATCAGTTGTTACTGTTATAACCTAAACCTTAATATCAACAATTAGCACATAATATTTTAAAGTAAATGAAATTGTTTATTCTTAATTCAGTGCTCCAATTTTCCAAATTGCTCACTGCTTCTCAAATGAACAAAATAGGCAATGTGGAGTTAAGATATAAAAGTCAGAATTAGTACATCTCCAAATAATCCATCATGACTTGTTCTCCTTTCTTAACCCCAACTGATTGATTGGTTGATTGATGGAAGCCAGCACTGTTCCTTCCTGAAGCATATCTGAATCAATTTCTGTTTCCAATTACTAATTGGCCTGTTTCCTTTCCCTAATTGCACTTAGTGCGGACTACTCTAGGCTACCAGCTTTGAGAGCTCATTAACAGCTTTGTTCAACCTCGGGGAGGTTAAGGCAGTCACTCAAGGTCGTACACCTAGTTAACCAAGAGAGTCTGGTTTCAAACCCACATCTGACTGAATCTAATTCTATTCAGAGCTTTGAAGACTCAGAAAAAACTGCGTTAACTCTATGAGTGCCGAGGCAGAAACCTAGAATTTAAAAATGAAAGAGTGAATGAATAGATATGTTGCTCCTATTTTTTTTAAAAAAATATTTTGTTTTCCAATTTACATTTTTTCACAAATAGGTTTTTGGGTCAGAGAAAAGATCATGGGATTTGAAGTTAAACAGTAAAGTATATTAAGCCCACTGTAACACTTGGTAAATTTGTAAACTCTCTAGGCTTTAGTATTTTCCCATTCTGATATATACAAGAGTTCTTTGTACATAATGTGTTCTCTATAAATGTTACATTAATTTAATGAAAAATTGTACCTACTTAGCTCTCCAGTTAGCTCAACACCTTAGAAAATTCATTGCATTTAATAATGATAATCAACTTACAAAAACACATATTGAAATAACCATCTGTTGGAATTTCTAATACATTCTAGTATAAAGGTATGTATCATACTGCTTCTACTTATGAAGACTTGAAACATGAATCATATTGAATTCTTATTCTTTTATGCTATGACATTTAGGCAATAAAAAGATTTTTGACAATTATATCTCCATAATATCTCTCATAGCTACCTGTTCCTTGCTTTCCGTTCTCATTACATCCATTCTGGCATAATACAGTGATTCTTATAATCATTTACAAAACTTTACTGGCCCCTCAATATGTTGAAGATTGTGCATCACTTTGCTAAATGTTTTCAGTTTATCAATACACATTAAAGCTTTTTCAGGTAAAATCACTCCCTTACTGAGATTTATATTGCAAACTTAGTTTTCTTTATTTCAATGGAGTGAAACTCTGGCATCAGTAAATTTCTACATCACATATTTAAATTGGCCCCTTTCAAATGAAGCACATAATACTGTTTAACCATACTATATCCAATATCTGAACATAATACAGCTTCAGCTTCAACTTCAAGTTTGACTAGTTTATTTTTATTATTTCTGGCAATGGTGAACAGGAAAAAAAACAAAAATAGAGCTAGGCAAGTAACCAAAACTTTACCTTTCACCTTCAGAGTATAAGGTTTGTACTGAAGTAAGATACTTTGTTCTATTTCCATCTTAAGTGTGTGTATATATGCATATATATGTATATATAACATTATATATGTGTATTATGTATATATATACATGTTATATAAGGTTGTATATTCAATCATTAATAAAAATTAATTCAATACAAATACATAGTTTAAGCTTCCTCACTCTTTTTTCATCCTTTCTCTATTACATTGCAATCTAAATGGTCATTTCAAAATAAAGATTGCACTGATTTTATTCAGAATCCCTATAAAATAGTTGATTTCATGATATCTCATGTCTTCACATGCATAAACTTCGGAAGTAGAAAAACGTGTTCAAGCTCTTTTATGTAAAAAAGACAAATATCTCTCTATTCCCTCCTATGATCTGCTACACATTTCTTGCCTGTCCTAATGATTGATTTTGAGTGTGGGCTAAGGGAAGTCAAAAGTTAAAGAAGGTTTGGAACTAAGTCAAACATTGATCAAATATTACCTTGTTTTCCTTTGTGATTTTTTAAATCTCTCCAGAATATCTCTAGAGAATTGGGGGCTGTGCTGTACAATACTTTTATTCTTAGTTTTTCTTCCTATACTGCTTTTTAATTACCATTTCATAACTAGGTCATTATTTATTTATTTATTTATTTATTTATTTTGGTGCCAGGGATTGAACCCGGGGGCTTAACCACTAAGCCACATTCCCAGCCCCCACTTTTTTTATGTTTTATTGGAGATAGGGCCTCTTTAAGTTGCTGAGGGCTTCGATAAGATGCCAAGGCTGCATTTGAATATGCAATCCTCCTGCCTCTGCCTCCAGAATCACTGGTATTAAAGGCATGCACCACTGTGCCCAGCATAAGTATGTCATTTTTGCCATGATGAAGGCCTGTATGATTTTGAATACATATCTAATTTAAAAATTTTGCATTAAATATTTAAATAAAATTTATTTATTTATTTAAATCATAATATTACTTATTTTTTATTTCTTACATGACAATAGTGGAATGCATTATTATCATAATTATCCATTCACAACACCACTTTTCCTAACTCTGTAGTTCTTTTTTGTTGTTCACTTTTGTTTAGTGGTTTCATTCTCTGCAGAAGAGGCTGATTCTGTGAAAATCTACATAACAATAAAATCTGTTCAGTGTATTTCTATATGCATTAGAAATATAAATCTTGGATTGTAGCTTCTGAAAAGAAAATGTTGACTAATGCATTTAGGAAGCATATGGCATAATACTTTATTTCTTTTGTGAATACTCATACATTTTTTATAGATAGTCAAATTTTAAAGTAATATTTGAATGTTCTAAATTTAACCTTCCAAATGAATCCAGGTTGTTTCTTGGATATTTATAATTCTGGAACTAAAATTTATAACATATGCATCAGTCCCTATTTTCTCCTTCTGTGCATCTTCTTAGTGCAAGAATATCAAGACCTAAATATAATTCTCAGTGTTCCACTTCAGCCAAGTCCCTTTTGCAGAGAAATATTAGCTTTCACATGAGGTACTTTTTTTTTCTTTTTTCTTTTTTTTTTGTCTTATTCTTCCTCACAGTTGTGGCAGTACTGTTGGTCAATATATACACTGTATTCATTCAGGAATATACTGCAGTATGTTTTGGCCTTTGGCAGTGTATTACATTTAGACACAGTTTATCATAAAATTAACATGGACTCTACCATTTATAAGAACAATGGAATGTAAATCACATACATATAAAATGCATCTTCCTCTAAAGTCCTTGTTTTATTTTTTAAAGTGCTCATATCTGTGTTTGTAAGAAAATCCAGGGCTGCACGCTTTGTTTTTGACTCACAGAGCAAAGGAATAACATCCTCAAAAAAAGTAATTCATAATTTTACCCATAACAGTGTTCTTTATTCACCATGATTTAAAAAGGGGGGGGTGGGTCTTAAATATAAAAAATAAAATTAATACACATGTGAATGCACCTATTTTAAGTTGTTAGCTTTCCTTGTAATCTTAGATCTCTTTCTTGGTAAGGCAAAACCCATAATTTTTTGGCTATAACACTGTTCTCACATTTTCAGCATAAGAAAATTCGAGTTTTCAGGTTGGCCTTTTTGTTGTTTTATTTGAAAATAGGCAAGGCCATAGGCCAATTTAAGTCTGCCCCACCTGTTTTTTCCTTCTGGGCCTCAGGCTGAATGAGCAATGCCACTTGCAATGATTTTCTCATGGTGGGTAATGAACATGCAAAAAGACCAAGGGAAGCTCTTGATGTGTCTTAAAACATCAGCCAGCAAAATACACATTGCCACTTTTTCTTCTTTCTCTTATATTCCTTGGTGAAAAAAAAAAAGAAAGCAATAGCCCAAATGAAGGACATCAATAATAAATGCTCAGTTGACTCTAATGCAAACCAAAGCAATACCACATGACAGTCATTTAATATTTTCATGTTCTTTTGGGAAGGGAGTAAAACTAGGGAGCAATAAAATAATCTATAATATGTAAGGTAGAAGGGCTCTCCGTGAATATTTGAGTGAAATAAAGATCACTTAAATAGCAACCATTTCTATTAAAAATAGTTTCCTTTACTTCCCCCCTCTTGTTGGATTTTTTTCCTTCATAGTGAAACATTTTTTTATAATAACTGTGCCATCAAACAAGTAAGGTTATTATATGAAAGCTATCATCTCTCTCACTTCATTGAACCATATCTAGTTTAGAATTTCTTAAGATGGACCAAAATAGTTTATTCTTTTTATCACACTATGCACCCTAACATAAAACATGCATAAGACAGAATATGAATATAATGATTACTTTGTCTCCAGGTTACCTTGACTAAAGGAGTCTTTGCAAACACAGATATGTTTATTTTTCCACTTTGTTCTGTGTCCTGGGGTATTTTTTAATCAGTGCAATTAATCATATTCTAGATAGGTTAGAATTACAATTTTCTTTGGTCATAGTCAAGGAGGACAATTGTAAAAGGGCAATATGTGCATATTTTTAGGCATGTCTATATTAAGAAAGAACAGTTAAAATTGAGAATATTAAAATTGATTCTACTAAAGTCACTCAAGCCTATGTAGTCTTTGGAAAGGTTTTGAATGTTTTTAAAGATTATATGTATTTCAGTTTGAAAATTAATTAAGTTTTTTGGAATCAATTAGAAAATTTAAAATTCTGATCTTCACAAGTGGATGCTGAAAAAATAGTAAAGGAACTCGAATGTTAATTTGTGAGTTATAGAATGTAGGAAACTAGAAATATGATGTCCTTAATGACATACATTAAAAATAAACAGCTGGGTACAGTGGCACATACTTGCAATCCCAGTGGCTTAGGAGGCTGAAGCAGGAGGATTGTGAGTTCAAAGCCAGCTTAAGTGAAAGTGAGGTGCTAAGCAACTCCATGAGAGCCTATCTCTAAATAAAAACACAAAATAGGGCTGAGGATATGTCTCAGTGTTCCAGTACCCCTGAATTCAAGCCCTTGTACCAAAACAAACAAAGAAACAAACAAACATAAAACAGTAACTCTAGTGGTGAGAAACACTGAAATTGAAAAACAGGAAGAATATAGCCCTTTTCATCATTTATATTCAAATTTGTATCAGAGGTCCTGGCTAATGCCAAAAAAAAAAAAATGTATGCAACCATAAGAAACAAATTTAACATTCAAAGAGCATCCATTCTAAACCTTAAAATTTTAATATTCTAAACCTTAAAAGTTTCAATTGACTGAATAACTACATAAAAAATCCAGGAACTCACCTATACAAACCATCTGAATTAATAAGATAATTAATCAAGTTAGTTACATAAAAGTTATGAAATATACTTACTCTTTGATTAGAGACAATGTTTTCATTCATAATTGACTACAAAAAAAAAAAAAACATGTACCTAGAAATAAACCTAACAAAAACTTTAGGAGAGATAGTTACAGAAATAATAGAAAGATTTGAAAGGCCATCATTTTGTTCAAGGACTGGAATATTGAATCAGGTCATGTATTCTCTTTCTTTCAAACTAATCTGAGTAGTAAGACTAACCTTAGCAGAAGTATTCCATAATTTTGTTTTTAAAAATTAATTCTTCATTACTTAATTTATTTTGCTAAGGGAATCATCAATGTAATAGAAAAAAATATTTTTATTAGACCAGATTATAAGAACACTGACCTAAGGCAGTAGCAGTATTATAAATCATGGAGGAAGGGTTAAATTTGATCAATAATAATGCATCAAATGCAATATTTAACACAGTAGGAAATGTCAGAAATTATAAGAAAAAACATCTGAATAATAATGATAAAACACTAAAAATAACAAATATTAACACCAGAAATTTTGTAAATAAAACTTATTTAAGCTATTAATTTTCCAATATAAGGAATAAACGATGTACCTGAATTAGGATTATTAACAAGATGACAGATGATACCTAATAATTTGGAGGTTTCTAAATAATATCACCCAGGCACTTCCTAATTAAGAACTAAGATAGTGACTAAATTTCCTCTGCAATATCATTAAACACAACACCGCCATCACTAAAATCTATACTTGCCTTACAACAAGGAAACAATCATGAACTTCTCTATTTGTGTTTTGTTCAGACTTCTATATATGGTCTATATATGGCCATTTATAGACACAAATATGTTACTTTACTTGTACTCTCAGATCTCTTAAAATGTTAAATTTGTCAGAAGTCATCATCTAGTTTTGATTGTCTCATAACTGCCCATTAGTTTATGGGCTTAGTACTTTCTAGGGCCTGAATCAATAAATATCAAACAATTTTAAATATGTGGGTCTGTACCTTGCTGATAGGCAATGTTTGAAAATATTGTGCATCCTAAACTTGCCATCTAAAATGCTAGCATGAAGCTTTCAGAAGTTCCATTATGGAATAATCTACAATATCATACATATATTCCCTTCTTTTCTTGAAAAAATTTTTCATCCATAATATGTAAATTTTCTTTGCAGTTCAATTTAATTGCTCATTGTGTCTATAACCTACCTTGAATCACAGTTCATTTTCTGTATTTCTATATCCATCATGGAGCGTAAATTTGTGTTTACATCCTTGCCTCTAACACGGGCTCTGATTTAACATAGATGATCATTTTTTGCCACATCACTTTTGGAAAAGGATAGCTTCTATGACTGCTTCTATTATATCATAGATAGTCATCACCAAACTATATGAAATGATTTAATGCACGTTTTGATAGCCATGTTTTGAAGCTTGCGTCTACCTCCTGCCTGTTCTGGCTTGTTATCCTCTACTGTATAACTAATCAGAAAGTCTCATTCTATTTGATAAAAAGGGCCCATATGAGCTTTGAATTCATACTTTTCTACAGCCCCAATATATTATGAAATTGTGGACAATTGTACCAAAGAATGCACATAAAAACATGACTAGTAATTTTGCCTAGAAAATTGCTTTGGAGATTGTGAGTTTTGTTTATAAATGCTTGTGTCACTTAATCTAGTGGAGTGGTCACAAGGTTAAAACCTAGTTGCTCATGAGTTAGTGATCTTGCATGACAGATTCTCAATCCCATAGTCTTTTTCTGTAAAACAGAAGCAATTAGGACACTCGCATATTTTTGTGATAATCAAGAATATTAACTGTTTTCTAAAGTCCTCTGCAAATGTTATAAAAAGAATACAATGTCTTAATGAATTAAATGCAATATTCAGCCCAAATACTTTCCCATTAGAAAAAAATTCAATCAAAAATTTAACTGTATTTTATTATAAAATTATATATGAAATTAAAATTTCCCATGTTCTATTAAATGGTTAGGAGAAGTTAGGCTACTTACATATCCAAGAGTTTGACAACAGTGTGTGAATTAAATGAATCAAATAGAAACCTAAGCTGACCCTAGTAAAAGGGAGAGAGAGTGGCTAGCTTGCAAGTATACTTCTGATTGTTGCCAGTTAGCACAGAAATGCTGAATGCTAGAAGATTTTCTTGGCTCTGGTATGTGTTATCAGCTTGTAGGTCAATGTGGAGCAAAAGATAAATAAAAGACTGAATTTATGTTTTCATTTAACAATTATTTGTTGAACAGTTACCTTGTGTGACACTCTATTCTAGCCATTGAGAATAGAGCAGAAAAGGAGCCCAAAAATGCTCTTGTCCATGAGATGTACAACATAGCTGAGAGACAAAAGATAAACATTTGGACAAATAAATGTTGCAGTAGGCCCTTAGTAAAGGGTCATCCATCCTATTTATATGTCCAGACTACACAGAATACAAAGACTTATATTTTCCAGTATCCCTTTCGGTTATAATGTAAACATATTACTGGATGCTGGCAAAGAGAAAGAATTGATTGTGCCAATTCAAACCTAAACCTAGCCATGACAAGCCCTGTATTATTCTCTACTCTTTGTGTCTCTGTGCAAATACAGTGGTTTGCTACTGAGGAGACCCTAGAAAATGACAGTGGCTCATGATGGAAAGTTCTATGAGTCACTGTCCATTAAAGAACCACTTAACAAAAGTAGGAAGTGTAATATGAGTGAGAAATAAACTTTTCCTAGATTAAGCCAGTCTTTGTTAGTTTTTTCAGAAAGTGGACTTAGTTAAATTCACTAACATGTAACTTGCTGGCAGGTAGTTATATACAGTTTGGGGAAAAATTAAGAGAATATATTATACATGTCAAAAAAGACTTTTTATTTGAAATTTGAACAAAGGAATGAATGAAATAAGAAAGAAAACTATGGAATATTGGCAAAGGGACACTTTGTAGGTACAAAACACCTACAAATGCTCAGAAACAAACAGGAATTGACTTTTCTGCATAATAGTGACAATGGATACAGGTAGAAAAAGTTGTAGAGAGTGATAGGGGCTACTTCATTTATAAGGACTTATTTGAAACTGTTAGCATTTCATCACTATAAGAAAATATCTTAGATGGTCAACATATTTTTAATAAGGTTTATTTTTGGCTCAAAGTATAAGAGATTTCTGTACCTGATCTCTTGGCCATGTTGTTTTGGGGCTGTGGCAAATCAGCATAACATGACAAGAGCATATAGTAGTAAAAAAAACACTCGCCTCCGGACCAGGAAAAAGGAAAAAAAAAAAAAAGAGTAAGGGACAAGGTCCCTCAAGCCCTCTTGGGGGCATGCCTCTAATGACTAAAGGACTTCCTATGAGGCCCCACTTGGTAAAAGCTCAACTACCTTCCAAAAGAGCCACCCAGCAGAATAAACCTTTAACACATAGGCTATTGGGTGCCATTCAACATTCAAACTATAGCAGAAAATAAGAGAAGAATTTATCAATAAGCTTCCATTAAGTTTACAATTTTGGATAATAATAAAAAAATTATATCTTTGCAAATGCTAAATCAAAGTACACATTTGGTTTTTAGTGTATCTGTATACTCCTTTGTCCTGATTCACAAACTGCTGCAATATCATGTTGATCTTCCTTACTGAGACAATTTTGTCCTAGTCTATAATAGCAAAGTTGCCATAGAATCTTGATACATGCAGATTCCTAAAGCTTTCATTCCCTACATATCACATAATACTTTTAGATAGTTTGACTAACGGTCATTTTCCTGTTTTCTGGATGAGCATTAGTGGTAACTCTATACTGAATATTATAATTCTGCATATGATATCAATAGCAAGTACAATAAAACACACATGAACTCACTTACTGAATTCATGCAATTTTATTATTAAAGCAAAAACAATAGCAAGATATTTGTTTTCCTGGGCTATATTATTTGAATGATTTAAAGAGTACAAAAAACCTTAAAAATAAAAGAATAAATTTCAAAGTCACAAATATTATAAGCGACTGCATCTGGAGATTTGATTTCTTAATGGTTCTACATTATCCACTTGTTTTACAATAACATCAAGGAAGTTTTGTTTATTTGTTTTGTTTTTGTTTGTTTCTGAGAAGAAGAAAGAAGATATACTTTTCAAATATGTAAAGAATTTTTGAAAAATTTATTATCTGTTAATTTTGATGATATTTTCTTTTGTGTATTAAAAAAGAGCCAGACAGGGTTCTGAGCATAACTCTATTTTTATTACTTAAAATTTGCAGTGAGAAGCAAAAAGAAATTATTATGCCTGTGAAAGTAATGCTGACCAGAACTGCTTCTCTTCATTTACTGGTTCATATAAAGACAAAAATCACTTTAATCAGAATACTTTCCAGAAATAAAGAAATGTGAGACTTTATTATCCAGGATTTTTTAAAGATAAAATACAGATAAGGGTAATTCTAAGACAATAGTTTAATTATAGATTACTTTTTCATATTTAGGTAGTACATCTCCCAGTTAAATGTAGATAAATATAGCATTTCTGTAGCAAAGTGATTTAGCTTCTTTTCTCCAAGTTTTAAGAATATGAAAAACTATCATGTAGGTAATAATCACACTGATAATAATTGTCCTTAATTGGAAAATGTTTAAGATGTTACTAAGAGCCTCCCAAACACATATGTTTCAATACATAATACATTTTCGCTAAATTTGCAATATTTATATGGAAATAGACAAAGTAGTCCTCACTATGTATTTTTGCTTTCCGTGATTTCAGTCACACATAGTCAACTGAATTCTGAAATAATTTGTTTTGACTAGAGAGAGCAATTCTATCCAGTAAAAACACAATTTTTACCATAGTATATTGTTATCACTCTTCATTTGTTGTTGTAATCTGTTATTTTGACTGATTTGTGAATTCAACATTGTAATAGGTATGTATGTATGTATAGAAAAAAGACATTGTGCATATAGAGTTCAGACATGCACTTGGGATCTTGGTATATTTCTGTCATAGTTAAGGGAAGAGCATTAAATCCAGTTTATTCTGCAAACAGTAATCTCCAATTGAAAAGTAAGGTGAATGAAAAAAATATTGAGTCTTAAAATCCATAACAATTATTTATTATTATTTAGGACACACTCTACCTGGATGCTCTAAGTTGTCTTTAGTAATATAAAATTTGTTAAGAGTAACTAATAAGCTTTGGTAAAAACTAAGATTACATGTTTTCAAATGCTTTTGAAACACAATATTTATTATTCTTCACTTATTTTTTTTAAATTGAAGTTTATATTTACAATATCATGGCATTTTGAATTGTATATCATGATCAAAACAATCCAATTATTTCTAGTTTTCAATGAAGGCATTGTCACTATAAAATGTATAAATAAACAAGTATGACTCAAGAGTAAAGAGCTCAATATGAAAACCACAGAGTTTTTAATGGCTTTTTTCAATATCAACAATCTTCAGTAGTTTTTGTTTACTCAACAAAAAAACTGAAATTTAATTTAATTGGTTTCCATTGCACCAAAACTCATCATCTGAAATAATTACCATTAAGAAAATTGCTTCCAACCTTGTGGATTTTATCTTACTTTCTGGTGTTGTACATTGATAATCAATGCTTTTCAGAGAAAAGAAAGTTGGCAATTATTTTTTTGAGTGGGTGAATACATGCATTAACAAATGAAACTATACTTTTATTATAAGAGAAAATAATGTTTACTGTACTTTGAGTAAATGATGTTTTTGAATGTGCAAAACCTAACAGGATGAGTATGCTAATGTTTCTTTAAGAATAAGTGCTTTTTAGTGTGTATACACACATGTATATAATAAAACATAGTACCTATATGTAATTAGCTAAAATGATTTTACTTTGATCTTGGAATCAAAGAGAGATATCTCACAGATAAATATTCTAAATAAAAAATAGTGACCTTAGGATATTTTTCCTTACATGAGAGCTATGTATCCCATTAAAGTAATCTCTTGCTTTCATAAAGCAGCAGCCCAGAGGAAATCATAACATTGCTGCAATGTATGTCTGAAAATTGAAAGATGGGATAACTCCCAGTGTTGAAAACTCTTAATTGGTTCAATAAAAACCTCATCAGCCAAATCAAGAAAATATCAAACTACATTTCACGTTTCAACTGTGAAATTTTTGCCTAATTTTAATGATAGAATATGGTGACAATAACATCTCCACCTAATTTTCATGATTCTGAAATAAAGGACTACATGTAAGGATGTTGCATGATTCAGGAGCAGGACTGAGGTGGCTGCTTCAATTCAATAAGTAGGTATCCTTCCTACTTGCCAGTATCTCAAAATTGTGTCCTTGAATAGTAGAGATCAGTTTCACAGACCATGATTACATTCTCAATCTAGAATATAAAAATAGTAAAATAAAGTTTGAAACATTAAAATAAACAAAATATATTCTGTTAAAATATTAAATTGAACATGGAAGGAATATTTTGAATAGCAAATATATCTTCTTCAAAATAATAGAAGATTAACTGAGATTCATCTTTCTCCTATTAGTAAAAAGCTCTTAAATTTTGTTTCATAGACCAGCACTTCCCTACAGAAAGATAATACAGTCCAAAATTATGAGGTAAAGTAAATTTTTTAAAAAATTTATTAGTGCATTATAATTATACATAAAAGTGGGATTCATATGGTGCATTTGTACATGCATAACATAACTTGATCATTCTCATTCCCCAGTACCTTCTCACAGGCAATATAACTTTAAACTTTATAATGTACACGTAAAATATCAAAAGGAAACACAAAATAATGATTTTGATAATGTCTTATTTAACAAAATACAGATAAAATTTTATCATTTTTGTATGGAACAAATATGTAATTTTTAATGAAGTATTCTACATTTCTGTTTTTGTGCTTGGTCTCCATAATATGTCTTATACTTGAAACTTACATACATTTCAGTTTAGACTCGTCACATTTCAGTTTCTAGGTAGCCAAAGCTAAATATTTTATAAGTGAGAAAATGGTATCTTGGAGAGGAACAGTGATGAACCAACTTGTAAAGATAAAACTGTGACTGTATTTTTATTTTATTTTTTTAATTTAATTTTTTATTTTATTTGTCTTGTAATGAATCCAATGTTTCTTTTTTATCTTTTAATACGGTATAGCATATGTGTGATAGGTTCGGAAAATGATTCCATTTTCTTCTGTGGGAATGATTGTCATTTGTTTTACCGGTCCTGTTTTATTTTCACTTGTGTATCATTTTTAAGTTAATTGAAAAATAAGAGTAATTGATCAAATGTGAATAGATATTTTTGTTTATACAAAGAATAAAAGGATAACAATGAAAAGGGATATTATTAACCAAAAAACCCAAAAGATACTTTATAGATGGACTAAAAATATTTAATATTAATAGGATCATGATAAAAAATTATATTTTTACACTAGGCAGCTTTGTGGAATTTTATTTAGTTCATTTTAAATAGATTTTCCTAATGGACGTACCCTAACACTTCCATTATGTGCTGTATTAGAGAGGTGAATGATTGAGTTCCATTCATATGAGTAGATTTTTACAACTGTGGGTGCTTATAGTATTAACTACCATAAGTTTCATGCATTTTGTACTGGGTCAGTTTTTCTCACTGCCCTCATTGTGAACAAATCCACTTAAAATAACCAAAAACATTAATGGAAACTCAAATCAAGAAATATATGACCCTAAGGTTGAAAGGACATGCACAGTTACAAATAAGTTTTGGGGTCATCCTTTGCTTTGTCTCTAAAGCAGTTGTTGTTCAGTAACAGAGTTAAGTGCTTATTCTTTCATCTATATAGAAACAGAATTTGGGACCCTCAGGCTGCCTATTCTTCCATGTCAAAGATGTTAATAATGTATCTGCCTACCAATGTGACAAAGAATATGTGTCGGCTGGGTTCTTTACTTTGAAGTGAAGCGCAAACTGAAAACTTTCATTTTGTCATTGAAAATCTTTTCCACATAACTCTTCAATCTCACACTCCCCGTGGAGCAGTACAGTCTAGGTTAACTCTGGGCATAAGAAATTCATAGACTTGCCCCTGGTTCATAGATAACAGGAAAAGAAAAAGAACCAGTGACATAATACTTCTCTGTTTTTATGTGACTGAAGAAATACATGATTGAATACTTCATAAAATTGTAAAATATATGCATTTTTAAAAATTTGAAACCTGAAGCTAAATAAAAAACACTGGCAAATAAATATAAAAGACTGTTACCACTTTATGAGATCTTACTTTTAAGAAAGCAATATATTTCTGAAGGCAAGACTGATAATTATTATACATACTATATGACATTGAGCTAACTGCTTCTTTCTAACTGAAAATATTCTGACATCAACTATAATTGAACTGTTTCTCAAGTTTTCAGGTGAATTTACTATTAATTTTTGTATAAACTCATTCAATTATATGTTAAAATACTTGCATTCTCATTAAAAAACTGAATAATACAATCCAATGGGCATCATACACATAAAAACAAGAGCAGTCCTACAAAACTTGTCCTTTTGAGAGCACGAAAATAAAGTGAGTAATTGAAGCAATCTTTCATACTGAAGCAGACAATTTAAAAATGAAAATAATAGCCTCATTAATTGTCAGTCTCCAAAGCCATGAAATTTGTGTTAAAGATCTGTGTTCCCTTTGCTAGTTAGCAAGGACCTAAGCCATCAGTAGCAACTATGCTGCCTAATTTATACTCTTTGTGTCAAAAGGAGAAATGAAAAATAAGGAATGACAGAGGTGAATGAAGCTGTCCTTCCCTTAATTTTATTTAACTCACCATAACCAGTTCTCTCAACATGTGCTCCAGTAATAATTTGTTTTTTATATAATCCACCAGCACCACCAAGTGGCAAAAATTTTATTTTCTGTCATACAGTAATCACATGAAGAAAAAATAAAAACAGTACTGGGACTATATTAGAACTACTTAATCACCTCAAACATATTCAAGAAAATCTGCATCTCCGAATTCCCTGTTTTTGTCAAAGAACTTCTGAAAATATTCTATTTTAAAGAAGCTTGAGATAATTCAGTAAATATATTTTTGGTTGTGCTTTTTTTCCTAATTTTATGTTATCTATAGTTTGTTCCTCAGAGATGTTTCTGTTTTTGAGATTTATTGTAGTTTTATTTTTCAATACCTTCAATTTTACCACTAGTATAAATTACATGAAATATATTTTTATTCAAACAAAATTATTTTACTTGATGGAAAAAAATTGAAGGAAAGGAAAAATGTCAGCTGTGAGCTTAATATTGATTATTTTAACAAAACAATAAATGAATGGATGTAGAATATTTTTGCAAACTGTAAGAAAAGCATTTGGCTTAGTGATAATGTAAAGGTAAGGCAAAGGGGAATCCCTCACGAGTATGAATAAAGTGTCCACACATACATGTTTAAAATATTTATTGAAAATGACACATTATACTGTTTTGGGCCTTATTTTAGCTACTTCATTTTCTAAAACCTAAAATGTCATTTGCAAATATAAGCAGAAACAATAATTTTATGGAAGTAAAATTATATTAAAATTTGCTAGGTGAAAAAAGTAAAACCCCGTCACAAATTGCATTGCAATAATCTAGACAGTAGGGAAACTTGAGCTCTAATAGAGTCAAGTACAATGAGCATTCAAGACAAATTAATAACTAAGTACATTTTACTGCTTTATGATATAATATTAGTGCATCCATATTGGAAATAAAGTATCTATTTCCAACATTGATCCAATTAAGCAGGGGGAAACTTTGTTAAATATGATATACATCTCCCTCCACCTATGCTGTCCCAAGGCTACCTTATCAAGTGATAATTAACTGTGAACAATTACTATCAAAGTTTCAAAACCAGTCACTAACAGCAAAGATTGACCTTATAATATTACTTTGCTCCCATTGACAACTTGAGGACTCTTGCTGTTGAACAAGAAGAGCCATTAGATCTACTGCAATCAAATGGAACATCACCTCGATAGAGCCTAAACAGTGTCTCAGAATGAGGATGTTTCAAATTGATTTTAATGTAAATTTAAATTTAGTGTATGTATAAATTTAAGAAGGGTTTTAAACGCTGGGCATGGTGGCACATACCATAATTCCAGTGACTTGGGAGGCTAAGGCAGGGGAATCACAAGTTTGAGACCAGCCTCAGCAATTTAGCAAGGCCCTAAGCAATTTAGTGAGATCCTGTCTCAAAATGAAAATAATTGAAAGAGCTGATGATGTGGCTCAGTGGTAGAGCACACTTGGTTTCAATCCTTGGTACCAAAATAAATAAATGATTTTAAAAGATGGGGATCCATTTAGGAATGGACATAGTTTTTGATACAATGGCTTTTGATTTATTCGAACAAGGAAGAAATTATCTAATGTTTGTATTGATGATTGATGATATAGGTTATATGTCTTGCTACATAAGTTATTTTATTTTGTCCTCAGAAGCAACTATTTTGAGGAACAAAATGCTATATTTTTGCCTTATCGCCATGTTGTCTAGCACAAACATCAATAATTATGCATTATCACAGAATTTTTTGTTGGAATAATGTTGGGGCCTATACTTGCCACAGAGCTGTGGGTGTGTGGGGAAACAGTCTTGTGACTCTGGTCTTGTGATATTTCCTTGTACGTGATGATTTGAGTTTGAGAAGTGGCTTCAGTATACGTGCCAGTATACAGTTATGAGATATGGCTTCCGGAAATTAGAATAAATAAATTAGAATAAATTAGCCACACATCAGGATATTAGAATAAATCCCCAGCAACAGCATATTTCTTATTGGGTCCCACCTGGGTCTCTCCTCTACTTCCTGTTTTCCTCTGCTATAAAGGTCACCCCCCACATAATAAAGTTGAGTTGCTGTGCCATTAAGGCTCCTACTCAGTGTGATTTTTGGCCAGGTGGGTTGGCAGGGACCGGGGCGTGACACTCATCATTTCACTCAGCCCTGGAGACACTAGCTGGTCTAGTGCTCTCTCCTAATCTCTGTTGGAGGGCGGTTCCGACAGAATAATTTTTCAACAGAGAAAGTATGTTTGGCCAAGTATTTCTGTTAATATAGGACAGAGTTAAAATGATTTTTTGTTTTATTTCTAAAACAACAATAAATATATGAAAAAAAAATCATGTCTAATACAATTGTTGGGAGACAAATGCTGTGGATCTTGTATTTTACTCTCTATATTATAAATAGAGGCTTTACACATTGCCCTTTCAGGGGTTACCTTCAGGGTTTCTGACCCTGCTATGCTTCTTCAAGCCTCCCAGGCCTTCCTTTGAAGTTTTAGTGGAGCCTTTCATGATTGCCAAACTCCATCATTATGCATTCTTCCAGAGTAAGTACCCTGTGGACAATGCCAGGGTCTGTCATCACATTGAACAATATCTATGCTCACTTGAACCATGGCTGCAGTCAACTCTGAGTGCCTGCGCAAGAGAGCACAGTGAAACAAATCCTGAGCAAACAATTTCCAAGGCACCATGGTACAAGCAAAGTACCCACATGGTCTCTTCTCAAAAGAGTTTTCACTTTTACAGTCTTGAGCCTGTAGTGGATACGGTCTTGCAGATTCCAGTGATGCCCCAAGGCTTCTTTCTATTTTCTCTGTGCAAAATACTTAGCTTCTCTTTAGTGGCATAATTCCTGTAGCAACCATAATTTCCTTGGCTATAATTTTATGTTTTTCTGGCCAAACTGAAAGTTTTTAAAATCTTTCCTCTCGACTTTCTGCTCCTAATTCTCAGAGTAAACTTGGCTAAATGCTGCCAGCAATATCCATGTCACTAGCCTAATGCTGTGCTGCTTTGAAATTTCCTTCAAAGATTAGTTTGTCCAATAGTCAGCCTCAGAGAAAGTCTCAGGATATTTTTAAAATGGAGACAAGTTCTTCACTAGAATGCAAAAGGAATTGTGTGGAGTCTAATTTCAAAAAAAAAAAAAAATCCTAATTTCCATCTTAAACTTCATGAGTAGAGTCTTTCCTGTCCACATTCTTTTTTTTTTAATTGGTTGTTCAAAACCTTACAAAGCTCTTGACATATCATATTTCAAACATTAGTTTCAAGTGAGTTATGAACTCCCATTTTTTACCCCAAATACAGATTGCAGAATCACATCGGTTACACATTCACCTTTTTACATAATGCCATACTAGTAACTGTTGTATTCTGCTACCTTTCCTATCCTCTACTATCCCCCTCCCCCGCCCCATCTTCTCTTTCTATCCCATCTACTGTAATTCATTTCTCTCCTTGTTTTTCCTTCCAATTCCCCTCACAACCTCTTTTATGCAGTTTTTTATAACAATGAGGGTCTCTTTCCATTTCCATGCAATTCCCCTTTTCTCTCTCTTTCCCTCCCATCTCGTGTCTCTGTTTAATATCAATCTTTTCTTCCTGCTCTTCCTCCCTGCTCTATTCTTAGTTGCTCTCATTATATCAAAGAAGACATTTGGTATTTGTTTTTTAGGGATTGGCTGGCTTCACTAAGCATAATCTGCTCTAGTGCCATCCATTTCCCTGCAAATTCATTGATTTTGTCATTTTTTAGTGCTGCCTAATACTCCATGGTGTATAACTGCCACATTTTTTTAATCCATTCATCCATTGAAGGGCATCTGGGTTGGTTCCACAGTCTAGCTATTGTGAATTGTGCTGCTGTGAACATCGATGTGGCAGTATCCCTGTAGTACGCTCTCTTAAGGTCTTCAGGGAATAGACCAAGAAGGGCAATAACTGGGTCAAATGGTGGTTCCATTCCCAGCTTTCCCAGGAATCTCCATACTGCTTTCCAAATTGGCTGAACCAATTTGCAGTCCCACCAGCAATGTACAAGAGTACCCTTTTCCCCACATCCTCTCCAGCACTTGTTATTGTTTGACTTCATAATGGCTGCCAATCTTACTGGAGTGAGATGGTATCTTAGGGTAGTTTTGATTTGCATTTCTCTGACTGCTAGAGATGGTGAGCATTTTTTCATGTATTTGTTGATTGATTGTATGTCCTCCTCTGAGAAGTGTCTGTTCAGGTCCTTGGTCCATTTGTTGATTGGGTTATTTGTTGTCTTATTGTCTAATTTTTTGAGTTCTTTGTATACTCTGGATATTAAGGCTCTGTCTGAAGTGTGAGGAGTAAAAATTTGTTCCTATGATGTAGGCTCCTGATTTACTTCTCTTATTGTTTCTCTTGCTGTGAAAAAACTTTTTAGTTTAAGTAAGTCCCATTTGTTGATTCTTGCTGTTAACTCTTGTGCTATGGGTGTCCTGTTAAGGAATTTGGAGCCTGATCCCACAATATGTAGATCGTAGCCAACTTTTTCTTCTATCATAAGCAGAGTCTCTGATTTGATATCAAGCTCCTTGATCCATTTTGAGTTAACTTTTGGGCATGGCAAGAGGAGGGGATTCAGTTTCATTTTGTTGCATATGGATTTCCAGTTTTCCCAACACCATTTGTTGAAGATGCTATCCTTCCTCCATTGCATGCTTTTAGCCCCTTTATCAAATATAAGATAGTTGTAACTTTGTGGATTAGTCTCTGTATCCTCTATTCTGTACCATTGGTCCACCTGCCTGTTTTGGTACCAGTACCATGCTGTTTTTGCTACTATTGCTCTGTAGTATAGTTTGAAATCTGGTATTGCTATACCACCTGATTCACACTTCCTTCTCAGATGAATTCGGCAAAGTGGCAGGATATAAAATCAACATGCACAAATCAAAGGCATTTCTGTATATCAGTGACAAAACTTCTGAAACGGAAATGAGGAAAAACACTCCATTCACAATATCCTCAAAAAAAAAAAATAAAATACTTGGGAATCAACCTAACAAAAGAGGTGAAAGATTTATACAATGAAAACTACAGAACCCTAAAAAGAGAAGTAGAAGAAGATCTTAGAAGATGGAAAGATATACCCTGTTCATGGATAGGCAGAACTAACATCATCAAAATGGCGATATTACCAAAAGTCCTCTATAGGTTTAATGCAATGCCAATCAAAATCCCAATGGCATTGCTTGTAGAAATAGATAAAGCAATCATGAAATTCATATGGAAAAATAAAAGACCCTGTCCACATTCTTATTGGCGTTCTGGTCTTCTGAGCTCACACAATAATTGCCCATTAAGCTATGTTTACAATTTACAATCTAACATTTAGATTACAATGTTAGTTTACAATCTAACATTTAGATCTCAAAGCCTTCAATATGTTTGTAGTAATCCCACAGGAACATCTAAACTCCCTTGGTACTTGCCAGCCTTGAGAGTGTCAATATCATTTAGTGTGAATGTCTCTATCTTCAGTTATCTAAAGTTTTTGTTAAATACATGATGCACTATTGGATGGAAGTAAGAAGCCTCAGACCCAATGACTTTGACTTTAGAGTTATCATCCCTCCTTCAGAAGGAGTAAATTATAAACCTTAATGAAAACTAAAAAACTGCTTAGCAATAGATTAACAATGATTGACTAATTACCTTGGTGGTCTAAAAACAATTTCTTTTCTCAGATTTCTTACATAATAAAAGAGGGCTACCACCTCATCAAACTCCTTAGGCATTGGAGAAAACTCCAATGTTCTCATTTGTGAATTTTACTTATCTCTTATGTTAACTAATCTACACATCTGCATTTTTGAGCAGCACACATATCAATAAATCCAAAACAATAGAAGCAGTCCAAAACACTGAAATACATTCTGTTTTGGAGGCTAGTCAAACCTATGCATATCTTTGAGCCACAGGTCTCTGAATGATAATTCTGCTGATTGGAGCTTCTGGGGAACAAAAGCATCCTCCACTTGGGGGCATCTTTTGTGTTTTAGACTAGCTTCCCAGATGCAGCTAATAACTATATCAATTTTTAAAAAGAAGCTAGTAGCTTGATAATTTGTTCGTAATAAAACTTAACTTCTGATGCATGAAGGACTCGTGACTTTGGCATGATTTTGCCACTTGGAAGAGAGTTAAACTCAAACCCAAGGGTTAGCAAGCTAAGAGTGATCCATCCAGCCTCACTTGTTATATGTGTATAGGATACTTAAGAACAGAAGCAACAGAATCCCTGTGTTGTCTCAATGGCATATGAAAAATTCAAAGCTGTCAATTTAGGATAGAATATTTACCTCCTTACTGTGCTGCCTAAAGGAAAGATATTAAATTACCTGGACTCAACTCACAAAGATTTCTCTAAGCTCCAGGCCTGGTTTGACAATTATTCTTATAGGCTAAAACTTGATGATTGGTGTCTAATAGCCTGCTTGAGCTATTGAACCTCAAAACCAGCTAAGCAGAACCAAAAATTGATGTGGTCACTTCCTTCATTGGGCAGAAATTAAAGCCATTTACCTAGCTCTGCCCAGTGTTTCACTTAAAATGAAATGTGCTTTATTGATGCTGAGCTTTTGACCTTTGCTCAAAGTCTGGCTATTTCACATTAGGAAAACAGTGAACTGGCCAATTTAACACACT
This sequence comes from Urocitellus parryii, assembly GCF_045843805.1. Taxonomy (NCBI): domain Eukaryota; kingdom Metazoa; phylum Chordata; class Mammalia; order Rodentia; family Sciuridae; genus Urocitellus; species Urocitellus parryii. Next base: position 55,022,770 of record NC_135532.1, on the reverse strand, counting down.
TATCTTTGGGCCCACTTATGGCAGAAACAAATTGCAGCTGCTAAATTAACTTTATGGTTTACACATGCAGATGACAATTGTAAAGGAACATTCCCTGATGAGTCTGATTGAAATTAAGCTGATGAACAAGTATCACCCAGATTCCCATCATTTCTGTCTGGATCCATTACCATACCAAGCATAGAAATGCATCCCCAGCATAGGCTTGCTGTAAATAAATAATTCCATGTGTTTAATCCAAAGACTATTGTTCTGTTGTCTTTATGAATAGCACCTGGCTTCCATTGACATGGCTGATCAATAAGAATCTCCTGATCAAACAATCATTGACTGCACTCTTTACTCTCAAAAAGTGTTTCTCGTTCTTTACAATTATTGATAAGCTGAGAACTCTACAAAACTTAAGTTATGCATCCCTTTTGACTAACAATTAGATTAAGTCATTTCCTTTTCACATTTTAATGTAAAAAAAAATTGAGAGGAACTAAGTCTCCTACTCAACAATTTTCTTTGAAAGAACTTTTCCTAAGTATCCAATTTTATCGCTCACAAATTCTACCTTTCACAGAACAGTAGGACATAGCAAAATTAATCTAGATACTTTGGCATTTTATAACAAGGATCATAATAAGGATCTCCTCTACTATAAAATATTCATTTTCATCTGAGACCTTATCAGAATGACCCTAACTATTTGTAATTCCACCAACTTATTTTCAAGACCACTTAGATATTCCCTAAGGAGATTGAGACCTTTCATCCAACTTTATTTCTGAGCCATCTTCAGAATCAATATTCATGGTCCATTCATGCTTATATTGGCTTTTTCTAGCAATGTCTTGAAACTCTTCTAGCCTTTATCAGTTACACAACTCCAAAGCTCTTTTCACATTTTTGGTATGGGTTTTAGCAGTACCACTTAATGTCTCTACAAATTTTCTATCTTAGTCATTTTGGAATTCTCTAACAAAATACCATAAACTGGATGACTTTAAAAACAGAAATTTATTTCTCATAGCTAAGGCTGGGAAGACCAAGTTAAAGGCATAATTTGGGTCCAATGTGGTTCTGCTTTCTTGTTCATGGATGTTGCCTACTTTCTGTGGCCTCTGATAGTAGAAGATAGGATGGATGGCTTATTTTATGATTATTTTATAATTACTCTTACAAAGATCCTGTCCTCTAATTAGAATAACTAATTTTAAATTTAATTCTTTTTGAGAGAGAGAACTTTTTAATATTTATTTTTTAGTTTTTGGTGGACACAACATCTTTATTTTATTTTTATATGAACCCAGTACCCCTTGCATGCCAGGCGAGGACGCTACCACTTGAGCCACATTCCCAGCCCAGAATAACTAATTTTATTGTGTTAAGATTTTAACATATGAATTGAGGAGGGGTCATAAATACTCAGAATAAATATGTATATGTATGTGTGTTTCATACTTTAATATCACTTCAAAAGTTCTCTAGCATTTAGTATAAAAAATTCAATTACATACTCTATTACTCCAAGATTGAAAACTAAACCACTTATTCCAGAGAATGTTGACAATATTCTCCATGTAAAGATAAACAATCTTGCAAGTGTTTACTATAATATCCCACTTTATGCTTTCTTTAAATAGTAGACAAAACAATGACTCTTACTCCAAATACTATAGAGATATTAAGGAGAAAATTTCCATATAACAACTGATTCAAATGGCATATTTTATTCTACCCTCTCATAACTTGGGAAAGAATTTTTGAAACTACAGAAAAATTATGAAAACTTCATATTCCTTACTTTATGTTGGGCTCCATAATCTACTTTGTCCAGGGAGATAGCCAATTGTGAGGTGTCAGACAGCAAAGAATGTTAAGAGAGAATCTATTGAGTATTGATCTGGTAAGAGTGTCAAAGTACAAGCAGGATAAGAAAGATACACATATATGATGGTAGTGAGGTGTTCTCCCCAGCCTGGAGAATTAGAATTTAAGTCAGTAGACAGAAGATCCATTCATGGAGAAACCTAGTTTAGAAAGTCAGATCCTAACATGATGAAAAGGGAAACCCACAAAGACGACTATTGAATTTCAGCATTGAAGTCCAAGTTTACTGGAAAGGCCATCTCTATGGACAGACTGTCTAATCTTTTCCCCAGAGGGAGGGAGGTTTCAAAGGGAATTCATATACTTTTGGATGTAATCTATACAATTGTTCCTCTGTATCCATAGATGATTTATGCTACAACCCACATGGATACCCAAAGCCATTGATGATCAAGTACCTTATATAAAATAACACAGTAGTTTTATATAGCTATGCATCACCTACTATATAATTTAATAATCTCTACATTATTTACAGTGCCTAAAACAATCAAACATTCTTATACTTTGCATATTATTTACGCATAACTACTATATAATTTGAATTATCTCTAGATTACTTAAAATGACTAATATTGTTAAATAATTGCTATACTGTGTTGTTTAGACAAAGGGAAAAAGTCTGTGAATGTTCAGTAAAAATGCAATTTTTGCCAAATTTTTCCATCCACTGATGGTTGAATCTATGGATACTGAACCCTTGGGTATGGAAGGATAAATATATTATAATTTCATTTTTATCTCAAATACAGATGCTTCTCAATTTATGATGATATCATTTTTCCAATAAAATCTTCATAAATTAAAATATCATAAGTCAAAACTTCATTTGAATCAGCTAACCTGCAGAACACATTTGCTTAGCAACACAGCATGCTGTAGATGATGCATTGTGAGGGTATCTTTATCACATTTCCTTAGCTTGGGTAAAGATCAAAATTCAAAACTTTAAATAGAGTATCTATTGGGTGTCATTACTTTTGTATCATCATAGTGTTACAAATAATTGTAAGTCAAGCCCTTATAAATTGGGAATCATATATATATATAGTTTAAAACATTGACTGTTTTTATTTTGGAAAAATCATAAAAATAGTTTCTGACATACTTAAATTTAAGATTAATATTAATGAATATGTTGCATCACCTCCTAGACAATAAAAAGTTATTAAAATATTAACTTTTGTTAATTTTGTTCACAGGAATGTGATTATTTTACTGTGTAATTATAAGACTCTATGAAATTGATAATTTGCTATCATTAAGTTTCCTTAGAATTACTCTAATAAGGTTTTAATAGATGATTCAAGGCAATGTTTTCTCATAATGGGTCCAATCTTCTGAGCTTTTCATGTTATCAACCTTTATATGTTTTCTTATTCATAAACATTTGCTTAAAGACACATAAAGCAAATAGACAAGGACAATCAGAAATAAAGAGAATAGTGTTGTCAATAGCAACATATATTTATGTTAAGGATGAAAATTTCCAAAGTAAATAGGTTAATTAAAGAAATACTAAAAAAAAAGGGTTTTTTTGATCTGCAGAAATAAATATAAATTCAAAATTTGGAACATGACAAACTAAAATCAGCACAAACAATTGAGAGATTTATTTCATAGTTACAGATGAAGGACTCCTAATAATAAGCTCATCAGGGTCGAAGAGCAGCCTGATTCTCAGCAGAGAATGGCTTTGAACTACATAATATACTCAAGGACTCTGGAGTATGACAGATAGTCGACTTCCCAAAATGATACCTGTTAGCTGGTCACAATGGTGCAAGCCTGTAACCCCAGCACTTTAGGAGACTGAGGCAAGAGGATCATGATTCAAAGCCAGCCTCAGCAATTTAACAAGATCCTGTTTCAAAATAATAATAATAACACAACAACAATAATAATGAAAAGGCTGAAGATGTGGCTCAGTGTTTAAGCATCACTAGGTTCAATCTCTATTACAAAAAAAAAAGTCCCTTAATGACATTTGACATTCATGAAATACTGTTACATTTGTGTATCCTCCTGTAAGATGAGAAAACACCATCCTGATAGATATTTAGTGATAGTTGAAAAAGGAAAGTCACAGGTGGAAATCTATAGGTGTGAAAACAACCCTGTATTCAAGGTATGTAAGTTGGGTCTTCAGACATGGATATCTAAATAAGAATAGGAAAATTTTGTGATATAATAGGACAGGTGGTCACAGGAAGCTAAGAAACTAGAGATGCCTTTAAAATTAAAAAAGTTTTTTAATGATCTAAGTTTCTGGATGAGGAAATCTTTGTCCTAAGAAACAAGGTTTTTTACCCAGATGAGCAAAATATATGATTCCATAAATTATTTTTAAAGAATAAGAAATATTTCCTAAGAAAATTATGAAGAATTTCTACTGTATGTAACTTTGTAATCTTAGTCAAAAGTTTCCTGGAACAAGCCAAGAGTCATGTACATGAAAATGTTCTCAGTTTTTAATGGATTAAAGAAAGATATTTAGGATGAATTAAAAGTTTGATCACTAAGAAATGCTATGGTTTCTTTCCTGTAGATGGAAAAATTTTACGTTTGGCTACTTTAAGTATTACAATAATACTTACTCATGTGCCAAGATCAAAATATTCAGTGACTATTATAGTAAGGTAATTTCTGTAAAAATGCCATAAATTATTGTTATTACTTTAAAAAAAAAATTTCAATGTATTTTGATGTTGAACACATCCTCTAAGTAAAATGACATTGTTTATTAATTACCAACAGAAGCATTTACTACAAACAGTTATGAAAATATATTTTGGGCAATTCAGTTGATATACTATCACTTTAACCCTTTAAAAAACAAGTTTCCATTTTCATCAATATGTAGTCCTTGAAGTATACAGATGTTTCTATAAACCATATGGTGACAAATTCTCATTACTGAATACAGTTGACATGGAAACAATTAGTCAATATCAAATAAATAGATTATTACATATAAATAGCTTCCCCTTTGTGATTATAGCAAAGACTTTATTTATATCTGAGGAAAATGTTTACCAATAATACAATAAACAATTACAATATCTCTGTATAAAAATTGTAATATATACATATATATTTTTTTGAAATATTAAAGCAATAATCACCTTGGGTATAGACAATATATTTTTAAAATTTATAAAATTATGTTTCAGGATTTTGACATTAATTTGATAGTAGAAAAATGATATCTTTGAATAGATAAATATTTTGAAAAAAAATCAGGATACGTAAATATCATAGTGCTTAAAATTTAAGGCAGAATCTAAACATGGTAAAATTGGTTTTCTGACCCTTTATGGTCATATAATTCATGCAGATTTTTCTTAGTTGCAGCTTTTGTTTATTTGTTCTTATTATACATGACAGCAGGATGTATTTTGACACATTATATACACATGGAGTAAAATTTCTCATTCTTCTGGTTGTACATAATGTAGAATTACATTGGAGACATAATCATGTAAAAACATATCATAATTTCTGGGACACTAGAAAGGCATTTCTAAGAAAAAAGTTTATTGCATTGAGTTCATGAGATGTACATCATTACCCTAGGTAAATGTTTGCATGAATGGTGTATCTCTCCACCATGTACAACCAGATAATTGAATTGTTGCACTCTGTCTATGTACAATGAATTTAAATATGTTCTGATATCATGTACAACTAAGTAGAATAAAAAATTAAAAATAAATAAATAAATATAATTTTAAAAAGAATAGAAAATAGCCAAGCAAATAACCTAGCATTACATCTCAAATTGCTAGAAAAATAAGAACCAATCAATACCAAAAGCAGTAGAAGACAGGAAATAATTAAAATCAGAGCTAAAATCAATGGAACTGAAACAAAACAAATTCAAAAAATTGACAAAAAGTTGGTTCTTTGAAAAAAAAATAAAGTTGATATACATTTAGCAACACTAATTGAGAGAAGAGAGAATAAATTCAAATTACTTGAATTCCTTATGAAAAAGGAAATATCATGACAGACACTACTGAAATACAGATTGAACCAGAAACTATTTTTAAAATTTATTCTAAAAAAACCCAGAAAATCTTGAAGCTGTTTTTTTTTACATAATTAAAATCTTTATTAATAGAAACATCATTTTCCCATGATAAATACAAGATCTTTATGTTATCAATTAATATTTAAGATAAGAATAATCTGAAAGAGTAGGTATAAACCTTTATACAACTACTGAGATTGAAAGTTATCTCTAATGTGCTCATTTTCATATATAACTATAGAAAAGCACGTATGAAGAGGTATTATTATACAATGCTTTAGTAATGAGAAGAAAATAAAACAGCTACAGCTTGATGATGACTATCAAACTATAGCTTTCATGTATATCTTGAATAATGTGCGATACAAAAAAAATCACATTTGCATATACTTTATGACTTTAGGGGAAAATATTAGAATAACTACTTTGAAATTTTTTTTCTTAAATATCTCTATTTAAATTTTGACATGTCTGAAAAACTGTTACAATCATGACAGAATTACTTACACTGACCATAACAAAATATCTGCCTAATCTCAGGCTAATGTCATTCCTATTATTAATCATTGTGGACAAAGAATTTAAAATTTTAAAAATACAATTTTAACAAATATGACTTGTACAAATTAATGAGTTTCACTTTGTCATTTCTATACATATGTTCTATCCTCCCTTTGACCCTCTCATCTTCCTCTCTCTCCCCTACATATCAGTTCCATTTCCAATAGTCCCTCCTCTATTTTCATATCACCATTTTTCTTCCTTTCTTTTTGATTTCCACATAAGAGTACATGTGATATGTTTATGTCTTGTGTCTGACTTATTTCACTTAATATAATGTTCTTCAAATGATGTTCCATATATTTGCCTATAATGACATAATTTCTCTTTTTATGGCTAAATAATAATCCATTGTGTATATTTACCATATTTTCTTCATCTATTCATTTGTTAATGGGCAGGTTAGCTGATACCATACCTTGACTATTGTGAATAGTGTCTATATATATATAGACAGCTTTTCATCTATAAGGGACACACACAAATATCTCTTTTGTATGCCAACTTCATTTACTTCAGATAAATACCCAGTAAAGATATAGCTGGATTATATGCTATCTTTTTAGCTTTTTGAGGAGCTCCATACTGATATTCATGGTGGCTGTATTAAGTTACATTCCCACTAGAGGTACATAAGGATGGCTTTTTCTCAACCTTTATTTTTTATAATAGCCATTATGACTGATAGAAAATGGAATCTCCACTTAGTTTTTGTTTGCTTTTGCAGTACATATGATTATTCTCACTCCTTGCTCATTCTTGGAAAGTACTTTACTACCAAGTAACATCCCCAGACCATCAGTCCATCAGAGTGTGTGTGTGTGTGTATGTGTGTGTGTATGTGTGTGTGTGTGTATGTTTTCATTTCTCTCATAGCTAAAGGAATTGTCTTTTTTTCTATGTTTATTGGCCATTTGAACTTTCTCTTTTGAAAAGTGTTTGTTCAGATTCTTTTCTCTTCTTTAAATGTATTGCTTATTCTTATGATGTTATGATTTTCTTTTAGTTTTTATATATTTTAGATATTAGTCCCTTAGAGATGAAAAGCTGGCAGAGAAAATCTGTTGGTGGTCTCTTCACACTGAAACTAATTGTTTCCTTTGCTGTACAGAGCTTTTTAATTTGATGTAATCCCATTTGTCATTCTTGCTTTTCTTTCCTGCACTATTGCCATACTATTGAGGAAATTTTGCCTGTGCCAATATCTTAATAATTCTTCCAAAACTTGAAAATGTGAGAACATTGCCAAACTTAATCTATGAGTCTAGTATTACTCTTATAACAAAACTAGACAATGTCATAACAGGAAACATATAGACCAATGTCCCTTATAACTAAAGATGCAAAAATCCTCAAATATAGTTCATGCTTCATCAAGCAAATACACTTTTTTTTTCTCAGCAGGACATGGGTCCTTCTCTAAAATAGACCATATAATATGCCACAAAACAACTCCTTAGCAAATACAAAAAAGTCGAAATACTACCTTGCAATTTATCAGATCAAAATGGAATGAAATTAGAAATCAATGACAAAATAAGAAAAATAAAAATTACTCTAACACCTGGAGACTAAACATTGTGCTACTGAATGAACAATAGGTTGCAAAGGACATCAAGAAGGAGATTAAAAAATTCTAAGAGGTGAATGAGAACATGGACACAACATATCAAAATCTCTGGGACACTATGAAAGCAGTACTAAGAAAAGTTCATTGCATGTAGTTCATTCCTTAAAGGAAAAACAACAACAAAAAAAATTCAATAAATAAATGAACTAACATTACATCTCAAAGCCCTAGAAAAAGAAGAACATATCAAAACCAAAAGCAGTAGAAGGCAGGAATTAATTATTAGAGCTGAAATCAATAAAATAGAGAGAGGGGGGGAAAAAAAGCCCAGCAGCCCAGATCCACCTCCACCTTCCTCTGCAGGGCAGAAGTGCACAGCTTGCTGGGTCCACCCCTTTCCCTGCAGGGCAGACACTCCCCAGAACATAGCCTTTGGCACAGGACCACCCCTTCTGACCACTGTACTACCCTGAGAGCCCAGATCCAGCCCAGAATGCTCACAACAGCCCACAAGGGATCCAGAATGTCATTAGGCCTGGTTCACCCCTCCCCCAGTGGGTTGGGCACTGCCAGAGCCTAGCCTTTGGCACAAGACTGCCCTTTCCTATCAGAAGACGACCATGGGAAGTCAAGCTCAGCAGCCCAGACCAACCCACTCCAACTTACTCAGACACAGGATGCAGTAGCATCCATTGAGGGACACCAGCAGAGGCTGCAAGCCCAACATCCAGGTGAGTTACAGACAATCTGCACAGGTACTACAAAAACATAGGGAAGATACTGTAATATCTCAGATCCACACTGCAAGAAAGAAAGACACATAGACAACATGAAAAAACAAGGGAGGAAAGTGCCCCCCCCAAAACCAGGACACTATAATAACAGAACCTATGGACAGCAAAGTTGATGAAATGTCAGAGAAGGAGTTCAGAAGGTTCATAATTAAAATGATCTGTGAATTAAAGAATGACTTAAATGAGCAAAATAAGCAAAAATTGATCACTCCAACAATGAGATAAGAGAGCAAATACAGGTATCAAAAGATTACTTCGAGAGAGATAGAGACCCTGAAAAAAAAACAGAGACCCTGAAAAAAAAAAAAAACAGTCAGAAATCCTTGAAATGAAGGATACAATAAATCAAATAACTCAATAGAAAGCATAAACAACAGACTTGGAAGAAAGAATATCAGATAATGAAGACAAAGTATACAATCTGGAAAATAAAGGTGATCACACAGTGAAGAAAGTTAGAAACCATGAACAGAACATCCAAGAATTATGGGACAGCATCAAAAGACCAAATCTAAGAGTTATTGGGATACAGGAAGGCATAGAGTTTCAAACCAAAGGAATGAACAATCTCTTCAATGAGATATCAGAAAATTTACCAAGCATGAAGAACAAATTGGAAAACCAAATACAAGAGGCTTACAGGGCATCAAATGTACAAAATTACAACAGATTTATACCAAGGCACATTATAATGAAAATGCTTAGCATACAGAATAAGGAGAGAATCTTAAAAGCCGCAAGAGAGAGAAATTAGATCATATATAGGGGGAGACCAATTTGTATCTCAGCAGATTTCTCAACCCAGACCCTCAAAGCCAGCAGATCCTGGAACAACATATACCAAGCTCTGAAAAAAAAATTATGCCAACCAAGAATCTTATATCCAGAAAAACCAAGCTTTATATTTGATGATGAAATAAAAACCTTCCATGATAAAGAAAAGTTAAAAGAATTTACAATGAGAAAGCCTGCACAACAGAACACCCTCAAGAAAATATTCAAAGAAGAGGAAATAAAAAACAATGATAAAAATCAGCAGAGGAAGAGATTACACTAAAAGAAAATCTAATAAGAGGAAAAAACCAATTCATGTTAAATACCAAAAATAAACAAAAATGTCTGGGAATACAAATCATGTCTAAATAATAACCCTGAAGGTTTATGATCTAAACTCAACAATCAAAAGACATAGACTAGCAGATTGGATTAAAAAGGAAAGAAAAGACCAGCAATATTCTGCCTCCAAGAGACTCATCTCATAGAAAATGACAATCACAGACTGAAGATGAAGGGTTGGGGAAAATCAGACCACTCACATGAACTACAGAAGCAAGCAGGAGTTTCTATCCTCATATCAAATAAAGTAGACTTCAAACTAAAGTCTATCAAAGAGGATAAAGTAGGACATTACATACTGCTCAAGGGAACCATACACTAACAAGACTTAACAATTATAAATATATATGCCCCAAACAATGGAGCAGCTATGTTCATCAAAAAAAAAAAAAAAAAAAAAAAAAACAAAAAAAAACCTTTTCTCAAGTTCAAGAGTCAAATAGACTGCAACACAATAATTTTGGGTGATCTTCCAAACAAAAGCTTGGGAAAAAAAAATATATATATATATATAAACAAATTACCCACAAAACAGGGACATTAAATTGACAGAACAACAAGAGCAGAGATTGAATAATATCTTCCAGAAAAGGAGAGAAAATACCTGTCTAGTGAAAATTCTATACCAAATGAAAACTATCTTTCAAGAATGAGTTTAAGAAAAACATATAACTTTACAATGGATTGAATAGGCTGACAACATACTAATCAATGATCAATCTCAGCACAGTGCTGGAACAGCTACTAGATATTATATGTCTCCTAAAGTGAAGAATGATAAACAATATAACTGGTGATGGATTCTGACTTAAATTTTTCAAGCCTTCACTATCTAACAATGTGTAGAAAATAAACAGGAGTAAGGAACAAACCATTAGTACTCCAAGAGGCAATCAAAAATACCCAGGACTAGAACAGTGTTTTCAACAAAATATAACTGTTTTTAAAAAAGAAACATCTGATGTACACATATTAAAAAAGCTGAACAAAGAAAACTATAGAACTCAATAATACAATCAATAACTTAGACTTGACTGACATATATAGAATATTCCAGCCTTTAATGAGAGAATATATATTTTTTTCTCAGCAGCACATGGATCCTTCTCTAAAATACACCATATCCTATGCCACAAAGCACCTGTTAGCAAACATAAAAAAAGTAGAAATACTACCCTGCATTCTATCAGATCATAATGGAATGAAATTAGAAATCAACAATAAAATAAAAAATAAAATCCACTCCAACACCTGGAGACTAAATAATATGATATTGCATGAAATGGGTTAGAGAAGACATCAAGGAGGAGAGTAAAAAGTTTTTAGAGGTGAATGAGAACACAGATACAACATATTAAAATCTCTGGTACACTAGGAAAGCAGTTCTAAGAGGAAAATTCATTGCATGGAGTTCATTCCTTAAAAGAAGATAAAGTCAACAAATAAATGACTTAACATTACATCTCAAAACCCTAGAAAAAGAAGAACAAATCAATACCAAAAGCAACAGAAGACAAGAAATAATTAAAATCAGAGCTGAAATCAATGAAATTGAAATAAAAGAAACAATTGAAAAAATTGACAGAACAAAAAGTTGGTTCTTTGAAAAAATAAATAAAATTGACAGATCCTTAGCCATACTAATGAAGAGAAGGAGACAGAAAACTCAAATCACTAACATATGTGATAAAAAAGGATATATCAGAACAGAACTATAGAAATGCAGAAGATAATTAGAAATTATTTTGAAAACCGGTACTCCAATAAAATAGAAAATATCAAAGGAATTGACAAATTTCTAGTGTATATAATTTGCCCAATTAGGATGATATACACAATTTAAACAGAACAATTTCGAGTGATAAAATAGCAGACACCATCAAAAGTCTACCAACAAAGAAAAGCCCAGGTCGGGATGGATACCCAGCCGAGTTCTACAAGACCTTTAAAGAAGAACTTTTGACCCAGCTATTGCCCTTCTCGGACCATTCCCTGAAGACCTTAAAAGAGCATACTACAGGGATACTGCCACATCCATGTTCATAGCAGCACAATTCACAATAGCTAGACTGTGGAACCAACCAGATGCCCTTCAATAGATGAATGGATAAAAAAATGTGGCATTTATACACCATGGAGTATTACGCAGCACTAAAAAATGACAAAATCATGGAATTTGCAGGGAAATGGATGGCACTAGAGCAGAATATGCTTAGTGAAGCCAGCCAATCCCTAAAATACAAATACCAAATGTCTTCTTTGATATAATGAGAGCAACTATGAACAGAGCAGGGAGGAAGAACAGGAAGAAAAGATTAACATTAAACAGAGACATGAGATGGGAGGGAAAGGGAGAGAAAAGGGAAGTTGCATGGAAATGAAGGAGACCCTTATTGCTATACAAAATTACATATAAGAGGTTGTGAGGGGAATGGGAAAATAAACAAGGAGAGAAATGAATTACAGTAGATGGGGTAGAGAGAGAAGATGTGAGGGAAGGGGAGGGGGGATAGTAGGGGATAGGAAAGATAGAAGAATACAACAGTTACTAATAGGGCATTATGTAAAATTGTGGATGTGTAACCGACGTGATTCTGCAATCTGCATTTGGGGTAAAAATGGGAGTTCATAACCCACTTGAATCTAATGTATGAAATATGATATGTCAAGAGCTTTGTAACGTTGTAAACAACCAATAAAAAAAAGAAAGCAATAAAAAAATACCTACCTCATAGAGTTGTCAAACTTTGGATGAGATGATATGTGACATGATTAACTCAGTACCTAGCATAATGTAATGGCTTATGAATGGTATTAAATATTGCTATTACATAGAAAAAAAGAATACAACATACTTTATATATAAACAGAGATACAAAAATTGTGGTATATATGTCTATTAAGAATTGTAATGAAAAAAAAATAGCATTACCTTAGATTAGGTAGAGGGAAATGAAAGGAGGTGAAGTCAGGGGATGTGGGGATAAGAAAGATAGTAGAATGAAACAGACATTATTACTTTATGTATGTATGTGATTGTATGACTAATGTGATTCTACAATATGTATAATCAGAAAAATGAGAAATTATATCCCATCTATGTATATCAAAGTATATAAGTGCATTCTACTGTCATGTATAACTAATTAAAACAAATAAAAGTTTAAAAAATACAAAAAAAAACCCCAGATACTCTCCAATTTATTTCAGGAAATAGAAAAAGAGGCAGAACTTCCAAACTCATTCTATGAAGCCAATATCACTCTGATTCCAAAACCAGGCAAAGACACACCAAAAAAAGAAAACTTCAGACCAATATCTCTAATAATCATAGATGCAAAAATTCTCATTAAATTTCTGACAAATTGAATACAAAAACATAACAAAAAGATTGTGCACCATGATCAAGTGGGATTAATCTCAGGGATGCAAGTTTGGTCCAACATACAGAAATCAATAAATGTAATTCATCACTTTAATAGACTTAAAGATAAGAATCATTTGACCATCTCAATAGACACAGAAAAAACATTTGACAGCACCCCTTTATGTTCAAAACACTAGAAAAACTTGGGATAACAGGAACATATCTCAATATTGTAAAGGCTATCTATGTCAAGCCCAGCCAACATCATTCTAAATGGAGAAAAATTGAAGGCATTCCCTCTATCAACTGGAACAAAACAGGGATGACCTCTTTCACCACTTCTATTTAACACAGTTCTTGAAACACTGGCCAAAGCAATTAGACAGATAAAAGAAATTAAAGGAATATATATAGGAAAAGAAGAACTCAAATTGGCACTATTTATTGATGATATATTCTATACTGGGAAACCCTAAAAGTTCCACCAGAAAACTCCTAGAACCAGTAAATGAATTCAGTAAAGTAGCAAGATCAACCCCCATAAATTCAAGGCATTTCTGTATATCAGTGACAAGTCCTCAGAAAGGGAAATGAGGAAAATGACCCCATTCTCAATAGCCTCAAATAAACAAACAAACAAATTTGGGAATCAGCTTAACAAAAGTGGTGAAAGACCTATATAATGAAAATCACAGAACCCTAAATAAAGAAATTAAAGAAGACCTTAGAAGATGGAAAGATCTACCTTGCTCTTGCATAGAAAGAATTAATATTATCAAAATGACCATACTTCCAAAAACACTATGCAGATTTAATGCAATTCCAATAAAAATTACAATGACATTCCTCATAGAAATTTAAAAAGCAATCATGAAATTTATCTGGAAAAATAACAGACCCAGAATAGCTAAAGCAATCCTTAGTAGGAAGAGTGAAGCAGGTGGCATCACAATATCAGACTTTCAACTATTCTACAGAGCAATAGTAAAAAACAGCATGGTATTGGCACCAAAACAGACTGATAGACCAATGGTACAGAATAGAGGACACAGAGACTAACCTGCACAATTGCAATTATCTTATATTAGACAAAGTTGCCAAAAACATGCATTGGAGAAAAGATAGCCTCTTCAACAAGTGCTGCTGGGAAAACTGGAAGTCCATATGCAACAAAATGAAATTAAACCCCTATCTCTCACCAAGCACAAAACACAATTCAAGTGGATCATGACCTAGGAAGAAAACCAGAGACCCTGTGTCTAATAGAAGAAAAACAGGCTCTAATCTTTATCATTTACCAACTTCCTTAATAAGACTCCTATAGCACAAGAATCAAAATCAAGAAACAATAAAAAGTTTCTTCTTAGCAAAAGAGACAATCTGTGAGGTAAATAGAGAGCCTACATTTTGGGAGCAAATTTTTACCCCTCACACATTAAATAGAGCACTAATCTTTAGGATATATAACAACTGAAAAAGCTAAACACACATACAATTTAATAATAATAATAATAATAAAATAATCCAATCAATTAAAGGGCCAAGGAACTGAACAGACACTTCTCAGAAGACGATATACAATCAATCCACAAATATATGAAAAAATGTTCATCATTTCTAGCAATTAGAAAAATGCAAATCAAAACTACTCTAAGATTATATTTCATTTCTGTCAGAATGGCAGCTATTATTAAGACAAACAACAATAAGTGTTGGTGAGGATGTGGGGAAAAAGGTACATTCAAACACTGTTGGTGGGGATACAAATTTGTGCAGCCAATATAGAAAGCAGTATGGAGATTCCTTGGAAAACTGTGAATGGAGCCACCATTTGACCCAGCTGTCCCTCTCCTAGGTTTATACACAAAGACTTAAAAACAGCATATTACAGGGACACAGACACATCAATGTTTATAATAACACAATCTAAAATAGCTAAACTATTCAACCAACCTAGATGCCCTTCAGTAGATGAATGGATAAAAAAATGTGGCATATATACACAATGAAATATTACTCAGCAATATAAGAGAATAAAATCATGGCATTTGCAGGTAAATGGATGGACTTGGAGAAGATAATGCTAAGTGAAGTTAACCAATCCCCAAAAAACAAAAATGCTAAATATTTTCTCTGATATAAGGAGGCTGATTCATATTGGGGTAGTGAGGGGGATCATAGGAGGAATACATAAACTCTAGATAGGGCAGAGGGATGGGAGGGAATGTGAGGGGGCATGGGGTTAGAAATGATGGTAGAATGTGATAGACATCATTAACCAAAGTACATGTATGCAGACACAAGTTGATGGGAATATATTTTGTATGCAACTAGAGATATAAAAAATTGTGCTCTATATGTGTAATATGCATTGTAATATATTCTGCTGTAATATATAAAAACATATAATAAGATAAAATTTTAAAAAAATCTACACGAGTTCAGTGAAATACATAAAAATCATTAAGCAATCTGCCAAAGTATGATTTACTCTAGTTTTGCCATGTTAACTAACATAAGAAAACAAATCTGTTATGTATTACATTATACCGTAATGAAAAACTAATAAAAGCATAATAATCTCAATGCACACATGTACACACTGAGATGCAAGAAACCATATTTAGTAAGTTCCAATACTCTTTCATGATTAATGTCTCAACCAACCAGAAATAGAAGTATACATCTATACCAAATGAACAATAATCACACAAAATATCTTTAACATCAATAGCCTTTAGGAAAATGCAAATACAAATTGTCTTAGTCATCTTTTTCACTGCTGTGACCAAAAGACCTGACAAGAACTATTTTAGGAGGAAATGTTTCTTTGGGGACCCACAGGTGTCAATCCAGAGAAAGCTAGCCCCATTCTTTGAGGCTGAAGATGGGACAGAACAAGATGAGTGTGGCAGAGAAAGCAACTTGGGACATGGCCACCAAGAAGCAGAGAGAACTCTGCTCAACAAGGACAAAACACATACCCCATGACACATTCCCAGTGACCCACCTCCTTCAGTCACACCATATCTGCCTACAATTACATCCAATTAATCACTATCAGTGGATTAACACACTGATTAGTTTAAGGTTCTTTTAACCTAATCCTTTCCCCCTCTATATCCTTTTGCATTGACTCACATATGAGCTTTTTGGTGCACCTCTTATATAAACCATAACACAAACCACAGTTAGCAATTACTTTCCATGTATTATAATGATTATAATTTAAATCATGTATAATAGTAAATGTTGTCAAAATTGAAAAGAAATTAAAACCCTCAAATATTACTGGTGGGACTATAAAATGGCACACACACTTCAAAAAACAGTTTGACAATTCCTCATATTATGTATACATTTATTGTATGGTGAAACAATTCACATATATTCATGAATTACAGAGAAACAAAAGTATGTCTATTTAAAAACTTATATATTGATGTTCATGGCAGCATTATTCATAATGCTCCAAATATGGAAGCTAAAATTTCTGTTGAACAATATATGATATAGCCATAAAATAGACTAACATTCAGCCACAAAAATTAATGAAATAGCTCTCCATGCTATCATATAAATGAATTTTGATTAAAGAAATCTATGTGAAGGGAATCATCATACAGTATAATCCTGTTTTCACAAATGGAACATGTAAAACAATAGAATAATTAAAAATGTACAGTCACAGATATTAGCCTTCTTTATTTTATCTCACTTAAAAATCACTATTGTAAAAAAAAGTACTAAAAAGTAAAAAAGTACTATTGTATAATAAATAGATAATTATAATACTGGGGCTATTAGTTGTTGGTGTCTCCTGGTTTGTTTTCTACACCAACTCTAAGATAACTTCACCCATTATTACATATGGAAATAAGCAATATCTAAAGAAGATATAAATAATTCAGAGTTGATATGCAACTATAATTGAAACAGTTTATCTTTAAAGTTACTTTCATGTATGTCCAGGAAATCAGACAGAATTTAATCAATCTAAGAAATTAAGTCAAACTTATTGTGTGTATTGGTGTATTCAAGAAAGCATCCGAAAAGGTAGATTTTCCCCTTAATAACTGTTCTTAATAGCATTCCATACATTATAATTTTATGCAGAGGGAACATGAAATTATTGACCTGAATGAACAGAATTTCAGGCAAATAAATTATTTTTTAGCATGGCTTTTCACATCTCTAGATCTTATTCATCTTGTGTAACTGAAACATTTTAACTATTTAGTAGCATTTCTGTAATAGCCAAGATATGGAAACAACGAAAATCCCCTTGAATAGATGGATTAAGAATGTGATGTATACATAAAATGAAATATTATTTCACCTTAAAAAGAAAAAATCTTGCCATATGTGACAATATGAATCAACTTGGAGATATAATGCTATCTGAAATAATATAGTCACAGAAGAGCAGATATTATGTGTTTGCTTTATTTTAGCTAAACAAGTTAATTTTTAGGCCCTATCAACAACCAGAGTTTATGCGCCTAATTGGCTTTGTAAATCCAAAACTATGAAAAATTTTTAGAAGGAATAAGTTGTAGTGAAAACTAAAAAATGTGAAAAAATCATAATGTTAGTATAATAGTTAAATTTTTTATTTTCTGACATTTATTTTTGTTTTTATGTAGTGATATTTATTTTCAAGCATCTTAATAACTTTCTAATAATTATAAGATTACATTTCCTCATTTTATGTACATTTTGCAACTTACTAATGAAAATAATTATTTTTGTGAATTGAAACTTTGTAGTGCTGGCAAGTAAAATAAGATTAAATTATGAAAATTCTTAATGATAAAATTTAAAATAAAGAGTTTTCTTACTGAATCATTTACATTGATGTATGCAACCATAGCTCATTCCTTTTAAAATTTTATCTATTAAAAGTTAACACTTAATATTAAATTTAAGAATTTATAAGCTATGATATTATCACCTGCTCATTTATTATATAATATTCAAAATCTGGATTCAAAGTTCAAGACTTATATAAGTACTACAAAGCTATTCTTTTCAAAGTTTTAAAATTGTCAGAGTTTAAGTATTGATGACACTGTGATTTTTCTCATCTAACAGCAGAAAAAAAAATATATATATATGGAAAGAGGTGTGCCTACATAATTTGAGAGACTAAATATAAAATTGAAATGTGGAGTCCAATTTCAAAAACAAAAGCAAACAAACAGAAAAAAAAACATACTTTCCTGTAGTTTATTGGCTATTTAATGGTTAACTCCATAAGTCATGGAAGCATTTATGGGGTGAGTGCAGACGCTCATCATTGTCCAGAATCTAGCCCTTCAACTTAGTGCATAGGATGGGCATACATAAATAATGAGTGTATGCACAATGTGCATGAGTGACTCAATATATTAATATACAGCATCCCCATTGCTGTCCATGACCGGAAGCAAATATACTAATATAGATACTTGATTGATAGATACCTAGATGGATTAGATAGATACTAAATTAATATTACTCTGAAGCATCTTTCTTCTTTCACCTCCACAATTCTTTATCTGAATAAAGCCAGAATGTTTCATAGGAACTAGATGTTTGAATTAAATGACTTTGATCATTGATCTCTACTAATATTTGCTTATAATTTGTTATGTGCGAAGTAAAAAGTAGCCTCAGGGCAGTAAATAACCCCCAAAATGAAACACATAACCCATTTTTGAGGCATTTGAAAACACTTTTTTGAAAGATTGTTTTTGAGTGAAATTCTAAGAACAGTTATCCCACTGACAGTAGAGGCAAAGAAGAGCAAAAGGGGACACACAGAGGCTGGGAATCACAAGGCAAGTGCTGAAAAAATAGGAAAAAAAATAGGATTTACAACAAAAATGCAAAAGAGAATGCTAAAACATGAATTAAAGTTATATCTGGCCTCAATGTTATGTATCATAACTCCAACTTTACTCTATAACTGAGTAGTTCCCAATGGAGGTTAATTTTGCCTCTTAGGAGATTTTTGGTAATATCTGCAGACTATTTGAATGTCACAACCTGAGGTGGGGGATGCCAATGGCATCTAATGGAGAGGCACTAAATTGTCTTAGCTTTCATGGGGAAGTCCTCACAAAATGTTATCTGACATATTAATAGTGTAAAGGTGGAGAAACACTATTCTGGTTGGATGGGTTTTCATTTAAGAGTTCTAAAAGATGGAGTGAACTAATCAATTATGCTTTACAGATCATCTATGGCAGTAGCTATATGAATGCAAGAGATAAAATTTATGAATAGTCAATGTAATATTTCTTATATTGCACCAAATTTTATAGGTAAAATAACAAAAGTTTACTCCTTGTTTGACTGTGGGGAAAACTGCAGTATTTCCAATGGTAAATAAGCTACTATGTAATGATGCTTCTTGTGAAATTGGAACTACAGTTTATGACGCTGCAAGTGGTTAATTTTTATCCACTTTCATACCATCTGCTTAGCTGTTTAATTGCACTGCTCCACAGATATTATATTTTAATTATAAAAGGTTAAGAGAATATTAATTTGGTATTGGCTGAACAAAAACTATATCAGGTTTCTCGTGATTTTCAGTTTAACCTCATTTATTTTCTGTATTTACCTCTGACTGCAGACAATAGTTGAGCGATGAATTGTAAAACTGTAACAACTATTTTCCAGATATGGCAAAGCATAACAGATTAGTATATTATATTTATAACTACTAGACTAGTATTTGATGAAAATTTAATAGAATAGGTACTCATTCGTCAGCAACATTTCATCAGGAAGTTTATAATGTTTGTAGATACAAAGTAGTTGAACCTACTGGTAGAATCAAACAGTAGTAGGTGGATACAAAATTGATAAACCCAGAAACATTTTGGTAATGTGGTGTGATATTTATTTTGTTGAGTAGTTTAAACTAAGACATAAATGAAGATATTTGCATTAAATTTTGGAATATTAAACACAGAGGAGAATTTTGATTACCCTCACTGGCAAATAAAATAATAATATTCTGGATGATGAATTCTTTTAAAATGAATTTAATATGGAAAAATACTTATTCTTCTACTCTGTTGAAAAATATGAACCATTTATTTCAAGCTGAGAACAAATCTGAACAAGTAAAGTTATAAAAATGATATACTGGTGTTAACTAACAACCAGTCAATGTAAATGAATAATATAATATGCTTCTACAAAATCTAGTACAAAATGAGTCCTTATTAAATAGAAATATTGCATCTAAAAGATACAGAGTATTCTGTTTTGCTCTGAATTTTGTCAGAATTTATCTGTGAGTTTAAAAAGCTAAGCAAAATGAAACATTTATTCTTACAAATTTATGCAGACTTAGGACATTGTAGTTTCTTAAGCTTAGGCATTTTTCCTATAAATAACTGATTAAACTTTACCTTATGATGGTGGTGACAAGGAAAATAATGATAAAGCTAGCAGTACAGACAATCACCTTTGTTTTGATACATATAAGGGAAAAATGTAGTATCACACAAAAAATATTAAATTATTGTCTAAAAGGAATTTCTTCTTAATCAAAAAGCAGCTACTGGATAGTAAAGTAGCCTTATTCTTATTTATGTGGGTCCTGAAGAGGATCACAAACTAATCATTACTGTGTATAATTAGTAATATATATTGATTCCAAAGAAAGAAAGAAATTCAAAGAACTAACTCTAAGAATATAGAGGTATTATGTTTAGGCTTATTTAGTCTTAAATATCTCAGGAATAATTTTATTTGTGAGATATGCTTATATATTGTGTAAAAAAAAAAAAAAAGCTACCATAATAGGCATGTTGGCCATACATGATTATGGGAGGTAACTTACAGGATACTCTGTGAGAGAATTTGTATCCACCATGGCCTATGAAGTCTGCTTCTTTCTTCCCTACTATCATTACCTGCTGTTTTGAAGGACTTCATGACCAAATAAAATTACTTAGAATATGAGATATATTTGTAGGTAGGAGAATAGATCCAGGCTCAGAATTGTGATTCCACTTATTAACAGAATTTTCTCAAAAACAAACCAAGACTGATTTTGGCAACAGAGGTATTTATCTGAGAAAAGTCAAGGTTTTCTAGGATATGTGTTCTGTATGTAGAGACTCCCTCGTGGACTCACATAGTTGGGAAGAACTCTTTTGTTAACAATCTCTCTCTCCAATGGAGACAGGAAGGAGTTATTTAGATTTCTTTTTTTTACTAGTATTTTCAAGTTTTATGTATATAAGTTCTGTACATTTTGTCTTAATTTATAGCTAAGTATTTCATTTTTCTGTGATTTCTTATAATTGTTATGGTTTTCATTTTAACTGTCCTCCACTATTTGTTTGAATAATAGTCATTGAAACTCACTGAGACTTACTGTTAAAATGGAGGTATCCCTTCCTTTATCCCTCTGGCTTCCTAATCTTTCCATCCTAATATGAGAGGAAACTGGATTACTTTCTTCCCTACCTTAAGCAGAGTTATCTGTCCTTGCACACCCACCAGCCAGAGGACACAGTAATTCAGAGAAGGGGAAGGCGGAAGATCTAAGGAATGACATTCTCCTAAATTAGCAAGTGAATTACAACTCTGGATGGAGAACTCCTGGAATGTAGTCTTTGAATCCTCTTCTAAAACTCCCTTTTCCCCCTGATGGGCAGAATGACAGCCGCTGGGACAGGAACATCCTGAGGTTCTCCTTTGCTAGCAAAGCAATAAAACTTCTTTTCCTTTTGGGGAAAAGGATTGAGCTTTCAGTATCATTTTAAATTTCAAGTTTCTTAGGTCATTAGTAGTAGGGCATCTCAGAGGAATTAACTTTGAGTCTTGCAAAGTTTTTGTTGTTCGTTCTTTTACTTTTCTACTTGAACTATTCAGGACTTGCATTATACTCTTGAATAGGAACAGTGAGAAATTTTTTTGCCTCTTGCCTCATGTTAGTAAAAATGCATTCAGCTTTTCAAAATTAAGTATGTTAGTTGTAGGTTTATGATTTTCTTTAACAAAATAATAATTCTTCCTCTGTGAGACATTATTATGCATGGGTATCAGATTTTATTAAATTATTTTTCTGCATCATTGATATTGTCATATAATTTTTCTTTACCCTGCTGATATGGCAGATGACATTGATGGATTCTCTAATGTTGAACATTTTGTAAACCTGGCATAAATCTCACTTGGTTGTTAACTGTAAAACTTTAATACATGTTGAATTCTATTTACTAGTATTTTTTCCTAGTATTTATTTGCTATTTTCCTTTCTTATAAAACTTTTGTCTAGTTTTGATATGATAAAGTGTGGCCTTAATGAGTGATTTAGAAAAGTTCTGTTTCTATATTCTAAAAGTGATCATGGGAATTAGTATTATTTCTTCCTTAAATATTCGTTGAATTTGGAGATAAAATCATCTGAGCATGGGAAATACTCTTCAGCTAGGTTATTAGTTATTAATTTATTTCATAGATATGGCACATTAAAAGAGTTTCTCTTTGTATGAGTTCTGCTGGTTTATCTCATTCAAAGAATTGGTTCATTTCATCTAAATTATCAAATTAATGGGCATACTTTTATTTTTCAACTTATTATTATTTGACTTCCTCTTTCATTTGTTATGTTAGTAACTTGTGACCTCTCTTTTTTTCCTTTGTCATGGTCAGAGGTCTATGAATTTTACTAATCTTTGGAAATAATCATTTTATTTTACTTTTTTCCTTTTTTAAATATTTATTTTTCTTTTTCTCATTGTAAGTTTTTCTCTACTTATCTTTAATCCTTCACTCTGCCAAATTTAAGCTTGTATTGCAGTTATCTTTCTAAATTTCTAGGGCAAATTCTCTGATTATTGGGTCATTATCTTTTCACCTGAAGTTTTAACTCATTGGAGAACTAATCTTTCATTAGTAAAAACTACTTCGTGCACAAATTGATGGGCTAGTTATGGAGAAATTGAAGGAATGAAGGTTGTTAAAAGAGGGAGGCAAATGCTTTCCCACTCTATTGATCCTGCCTGGGTTTATGAGAGAAATGAAGCTGAACACGAGAATGAGAATTTACTAAAATATGCATAAAATATGTTTTAATTCTGCACATATGTTAAATATAACTAGCTACATATTAAGAATGACAAATTAATATTAGAAAGCTTATAAAATAAATTATTTGGTGTCAGGGGATGTAATTAATTATAGCATAAGGGATCAAATCTATGTGTTTTTATGCTAAAGTATATTATTTAACCACTGTTCGGTCCTGGGTGTAACCTCTCAGGAGCTATGTTTTAGTTCCTCACAAGCTTGTTCCTAAAAGTTTTAAAGCATCAGTTGTGCATTCAATTGGCACAGGTATTAAAGTACAGAATGTATCACCATCTACTTAGTTTATCCAAACAATATTCTTGTGCTTCTGTGATTCTATGATATAAAAACATGCATATTATTCAAACAAAAATCATTAATTCTTCTATTATTCTTTTTTTTTTTTGTAGTATAGAAGGCCATACTGTGTACTTATAATAAAGTCAGGAGTGGGGAGTGATGTGAGAAGGGCCTGTGAGTCAACAAATTCAGGTATAATCTAGAAGCTGAAAACAAATTCTCCTCCAAAATAACCAGAAGGAAGCCAACCCTACTGTCTCCTTAGAGTTTGATCTCAGGAACTGTTAAAGAAAAATATATGTATCATTTAAGCAATTAAGTATGTGTAATTTTTACAGCAGCCTCAGGAAACTAATACACAAATCTAGTTGGGAGACCACTTTCTTTGTCAGCATCCTGAGGTAATACGTATCATTCAAACAACTTAATGACCCAAGAACACAGAAAAAGAGTGATACTGCTGCAAAATAGTATTTGAAATGTGAGAGGCAGTGATAAACATTACAAATTGAAGACCATTGAACTTGTACTGCTATTACTGCTTCTCCTTGCACTACAATCATTACCCTGTACTGTCCTAGGAAACAATAGCTTAAGATGGGCTTCTAGAGGATTATTAAAAAAAAAAAAAAAGAAGTCGTCTAGAATTGAGAAAGAGACTGATTTTCATTCTCAATTACTAAGCTGTTTCTATGAATAAATGCAGTATTTGACTTCTACCTCCTCCATCTTCAACATTTTTACTCGACCTTCCCACTCTATTAGAAACAGAAGGCCAGTACCTAATGGAGGCCTAAAGTAAATGACGCATTCTCACTTCTCACTTAATTTAAGTAATTGGTTACCACTACTTAATTTGCAGAACTCTGATTGAAATCTTACACTTAGGAGCATTAAATGAGCTTGAACAGCAAATAACTCACTTCAAAAGAAATTTTTTTTTGAGTGTCAAGCAATTTGAATTATAGAAGCTTGTAATGGGTAAATATCAAATTCAAAAGCCATAAAAATTAAAGCATATTTATAAGCAAATATTTTTCAGATTAATAGTACCCATGAAAGAAGGTGTTTGAATGCTGTGAGATATGATAGCCTGAATGATTGAAAGTGTCAAGTCAAATAGATATAGCAGAAAATTTCCTTAAATGATTTTTTTTTTTTACTTTGATTAATTACCTACTCAAGAAACACATGAGTCAGTTATGTTCCAGGTATCTTGCTAATCACTAAAGTTTGAAAGATAAACAAGAAATAGCCCTTTTGTTTTAGTCAGTTTTTTGTTGCTGTGACTAAGGGATCTGACTAGAATAACTGAAGGAGGAATAGTTTATTTGAGGGCTCACAGTTTCAGAGGTCATAATCCATAGAAGGTGAGCTCCATTCCTTAGGACTTGAGGTGAAGCTGAACATTATGGTGGGAGAGTGTGGCAGACGGAGGCAGCTCACATCAGGAAGCAGAGAAAGAGACTCCAGCATCAGATACAAAATATATACCCCATACCCATGCCCCCAATTAACCACTTCCTCCAGCCATACCCAACCTGCCTCTAGTTACCACTCAGTTAGTCCCATCAGGGATTGATTCACTGATTGGGTTAAGACTCTCAGGTTCCAATCATTTCTCCTCTGAAACTACCTGCACTGTCTCACACACGGGGGACACCTCATATCCAAACCATAATACCCTTGCTCTTGAGAATCATAGGATGGAGTTGAGGATGTAGCTCAGTGGTAGGGCACTTGTCTAACATACATGTTCAATTGCCAGTACTGAGGAAAAAAAAAAAAAAGAAATTCTTACATCTGAATGAGGAAGATAGATAATTAATGTACAGTGTGATTGGTGCAATTATACAACAGAACACAATGAGCTGTTCATACTAGCTGGCAAAAGGAAAAAAAATACCACATAAGAATATCAATAATACATTTACTCCATAAATTATAGGAATGATAATTTTAACATATGACAAGATGTGAATATAAAAACTATAATTAATCTGCACACTAGAATATATTGTCTTAATGAAATATGCACAGTTTTTAATCAATGTAAAATTTGAGATTAAAATCTCCTTGAAATTATGTAACATTTCAAGCATGCTGTTTGTCTATTGAGCGAAATCCACAATTGTTCTTTGTCTGAATGCAGCCTACTAATTGTAACATCCATTTGTGTGTGTGTGTGTGTGTGTGAAAATATCCCTAATTTTCCTCATTTATGTATTTCTTCCAAATTTCATTGATTCTCTTGAAGCTTTACTTTTTTTATTGTGAGGAAAGTACTAGAAAAAAATCCCACCAGAAATACATAGAATAAAAATAAGAAAACTCTGCTATTTACAAAGAGTAAGTCTAAATGAGACCATCTTGTTTTTTTAGCAAGATATTTTGTGGCAAGAGGAAGATGGCCTGGTTTTAAGGAAAATGGTGATAGGAAACAAAAATATGTGGTAAGACCTGTGTCTGACCAAAAAATAGCTCATGGGTCTCAGTTTATAGAAGCAGATATTCTAAAGGTAATCTGTCTTTGGAAATGACTTTCTACATAGTTGAATTATTATGGAAAACTGACAATTTAAGTAAATTCAGGCTAGTATAGTTTAACAAGAAAATCAGGTTATAAAACCTGTAAATTTTGTACACTTGAAATATTTTAAGTGTTAAGATTTTAACTCTTTACACGTTTTTATCTCAAAATGATTTATGAAATAACTTGAAATTAATATTTTTTTATGTAAGAATAGTTGGAACTACTTGAAATAAAATATGATCTCTGCTCACTTTTATTGTGCAGGCATTAATTAATCTACATAGTTGGGCAAAACTGTTATCATTAACCAAAATTACCAAAAATTAGTACTATATTATTTTCAGTACTAGCTAATTATAAATAAACAATTTGCATTTTGAAAGTACATTCAGTTAAATTGCCATAATTCTCAGAATCTGTGTTTCATTTTGTTAAAAGTAAACACTTCCCAAGATCACATCAATAAAGATATAAATTACATTGATTTTTTTTTTTTTTTTAGTATATGTCAAACATCTTTGACCTTGATAGACTGATTCTGGAAGTGTGCCAGATTATGGTCTGATGGGGTTATTTCCCTTGTTCTCTTCCTTTCCCCACCTGGCCTTTAGGATTATCAAGTAATCTTATTTCTGGCAAGTTAGAGCTGGATCAGAGGCTTGACAGACATGACTGCACTAAACCTGGTTCTGAGAATCTCTTCTGTGTTTGACAGTTGGTTGCCTTTTAGAAAGAGTTAAGAATGCTAGACTTGGAAAAGAGCCATCTATGTGGTAAGAAAAGCACCCTAAAAGAGACGAGATATAAAATGCAGAACAAACCAATTCTCATCCGCCCAGAAGTAGCTTTGCTGCTAAAGTCATCATATAAACATCTCTGGTGTTGATTTTGAGGTCAGGTGAACATTCTTTCTTGGTTATTTAAGAAAATCAATAGAGTACTTGATATTACAACAAATTCTGTTGGTTTTCATGTAGAAATAATTTTTGGATATAGATATCAACTGCAAAAATTTATAGTACTAGGTTTATCTCCTTATCTTTCTCCCCCTTTATCAAGAGTGACAATAATCTCTTATACTATAACTAAGCAGGTTCTGTTTACATGGAAAATGATGTGGATCCTGACACAAGGAAGCTGAGCAGCTTTGTAGATTACCTCCTTATTCAACACTTTCCCTGTGGAAGGAAGAAAAATATGTTAAGGGCTTTACACAAATGAGAGAAAGAAGGAAATTTGATATGTGACAGATATCTTACGAGATGATTTCATATATATATATTTCATGAACAATTTAATCTTCTCAACATCTTTAAGAGATAAATATTTTATGATTTTACAAACAGAGACACTGCATCTCAGAAAGGTTAAGTAATACCAATGTTTACTTACTTTTAGTAAGTAAAAGAAACAGAATTTGTGCAGATTCATTCCGAACGCCCTTTGGGTCCTGCCACATGAAGCTGACCAATATATTTCTATCAAATGTAATTGACCATGGAGCCACTGTATTACATTTTTCTTGAAAACCTTAAGGCAATTTTTGCCTAGCATATGCTTTGGGATTTTGGACAATTCAATATATTTTCCCACTTCTAAGTATAATCCTCCAAAGAACAAAACTAAACAATTCTATTCATCAATTATTTACAATGTATGTAGTTGCTATTTTATTAAACTATAATGTAAATGAAGATTAATGAATTGGCTCAATGTTGCTTTAGCAAGTAGACGTATGTTGCTGGAATTCTTTTAATCATTACTAAGCTTGATTTTCAGCTCCCTGAAACAAGAATATTTTATTTTCCTAATTGAATAGCCATTATTTCTGATTTAAAACAACTTGTTAAGTTTTACTAAGTATTGAAATATTGTCTCAAATATAAATTATTCTTTTCTATGTAGGGCAATTAATTTTTGAGTTTGTTTAATTGTTATTAAATATAAAAACCAGTTTGAATAAACATCAACTTAACCCTTTTACATTTTAAAAAGATTTTTTCAAATGAGCTACTGCTACAAAGCATATTTCAGTTTCCTAAAATAGTCATCCAAGAACCATACATCTGCAGAACTTCTTCTCTAATTGTGCTTTTAGCGTCCCCACTCAAAAATTGAGAGGTCATAGGGTTTTGTATTGTTTTTTGTTATTGTTGTTTTTATTGTTGTTTTTAGTTATATATGATAGGAAAATGAGAAGTGTAACAGTTTTAAAGTTCTTCTTGGCTCCTTATTTCAAAGGACCTATGAGCAATACTTTCTGTTAATTTACTCCTTGTACTTTACCCAGGCCAATCAAAAGCATGTATTACTTCTAAGTTTACCTTGTCAACTTTTGCTCATTTTGGTTGGAGAGAGGCATTATTCTGATTGCACTGCATATAAATTCATATTATTTTAACTCTTTTTGGTTTCTTTTTTTGCCCATCATATTTTAAAGGTTTTCTTTTTTTATTATTCATGCTTCAAATATCACTTCTACATTTTTCACTTTCAACAGATTTCCTTGTTAATATTATACTGAGAATAATTGTCATATGAAAGCATTTTCACTTTGGAACATAATTCCTATTAATTTGGCTTTGTACAAATAAGAGTCCCCCCCCAAAGAAACTATAAGCAAAAGTTTCTAAATTCTTCTTCTAAACTATTAAAGAGATTAACTGCATCTGTGCCAAATATAGCATGAATTCTTGGACGTTTGATTCTAGTTCTACATCCTACCCTAAAGAAGCTGTTTTATCATCTCCCTACCTTCTTGTATTATCTTTTTCCCTCTTCATTGATTACCCCTTTTGTTTTAGTTGGCTTTTGCACTGCTATGAGAATACCCAGTAAGAACAAGTTAGAGGAGGAAATTTTATTTGGGACTCAGAGTTTCAGAGATCTCAGGCTATAGTTGGCCAACTTCATTGTTCTGGGTCCAAGGTGAGGCAGCACTTCATGGGGGGAGGGCCCAGTAAAAGAAAACTGCTCAGCTTATAATAGGATCAGACAGCAGAGAGAAAGATTAAAAAAAAAAAAAAAAGGTCTCAGAAAGAACAACACTTCCAGGTCTTGCTCTCAGTGACCTACCTGCTCTAATGTGGCTCACAGCGTATAGTCACCACCCAACTCAGTTCATTCAAACTAGAACTGACTAGATTACATCTCAGATAATTAAATAATTTCACCTCTGAACATTTCTAAATTAACAGGAGCTTCTGGGGGATAACTCATATCTAAACCATATCATATCACCTCCTTTGCTTTAAAATTGTTTACTCAATAATATGAAAATAAATTCAAATTTTGCTTCAGTAAACAACATCACTATCAGTGAATATCATTATGTCTTTTTTACCATCATTTCTCACTATCCATAATAGAATAATGGACTCAGGATAAAAAAAAAATATTGTCTTATTTCATGCCTATAACATTTACCAGGAAGTAGCAATTTAGGAATTCTAAAGTTTGTGTTGTTAGGAAATAAACTTGCTCATAAAGCACCTTTTCTTCTATTAATATATAGTCCTAAGTACTGGTTCATGGTTACTAAAAGGGCCAATGTTTAGTAAGTCAGCTTTATCACTACTTTGACTGAAAAACTTGACCAGGACAATTGTAGGGAAGGAAAAGTTTATTGGGAGGCTCACAGTTTCAGAGGTCTTAGTCCACAGAAGGTAGGCTCCATTCCTTGGGGCTCAAGGTGAGGCTGAACATCTTGGTGGGAGTAGTGTGGTGGAGGGAAGCAGATCACATCATGACCAGAAAACAGAGAGAGGGAGACTCCACTCTCCAGATACAGAATATATACTTAAAGCCACACCCTCCAAAGTCCCACCTCATCCAGCCATACCCTACTAGCCTTCTCAATTACCACTCAGTTAATCCCTATCAAGGGATTAATTCACTGATTTGGTTAAGGCTCTCACAACCCAATCATTTTCTGCCTGAACCTTCTTGCATTGTCTCAAATGTCAGCTTTTGGGGGACATTTTCACATCAAAACCATAACAGCCTACCTTGTTATTTCTAATATAGTCCTGCTTGTGTAAATCTTTTAGTAATTAAAGAAGTCTAAGGGTATTCTTCCTTCTAAGAATTATCTTAATATTCTTTGTTCAATATCCTATCTATAGATCTTCTTTTT
Organism: Urocitellus parryii; assembly: GCF_045843805.1. NCBI lineage: Eukaryota > Metazoa > Chordata > Mammalia > Rodentia > Sciuridae > Urocitellus > Urocitellus parryii. Next base: position 54,992,400 of record NC_135532.1, on the reverse strand, counting down.
CTTGGTGGTTCTGTGGATTGAACCCAGGGACTTGGGCATGGGAGGCCGTAGTACTCTACCAACTGAGCTATATCCCTAGCCCCCTATCTATAGATATTCTTGAAAGTTCCATTTTCTTATTTTTTAAATTCTTTCATGGCTAACTGGATTCCTATAGTGAACTTATTCATTCTTATTTTTTTTAAAAATGTGTCTCCAAGCTTCATTTCCAATTTCCAGCATCACCATATAAATATTACACCAATTCATGGTGTTGAAAATAGAATTCATAATCACCCATCTTTGCCAAGATAAAATTTCAATCCTAACTCTTCACATTTATTGCTGTGTGAGTAGTTGAGATAATTTCCATATGTGTTGAGAATTTGATCCTAAACAAGGCAATGTTAAAAAGTACAGAGTTCTCTAAGGGTTGTATTCTAGTGGATGGTCATTAGGAGCTCTGGTCTTGGATGGGATTACCATAGTTTTCTTATGATCCTAGTGAGTTCCCACAAGAGAGTTTCTTATAAAGGAGCATGACTGACCCTCTGGCTTCTTGTCTCCCCAAGTGTGTCTCACACACATGCCATACACTCCACACCGTTACAGAAAAATTGGCCACTGTATTCATGCCCTAGAGTTTTATGAAGTACCAAATCTAAAAATGATGAAAAATTGGTGGAAGAAATTACTAATCAAAATACAGAGGGATTATGTCTTCTCTTTTGACTGCTTTCAACATAATTTGAGAGCAAAGGGAAATAGAGCAGAGATACTAGAAAAATCTTTAACCTTTTCAGGGAAAGAGCCAAAAACCCAAAAACCAAAAAACAAAACAGGCACATTTGGGAAAATAAAACAAGGATTTTTCCAAAGAATCCCTTGGTAAAGAAATTAGCATAGATAGAAGGACACGTGCTAAATAGTAAGGCAATAGGAAAAAAGACCTTAGGGGCATCTCCCACTATTTTTAGAGAATTACAAACATGATTCAGAGTGAGCCCAGGTCACCCTCTATGCTTCCCAGGGCCACCTTATGTATTTTTCTCCCTCCTGTCTGATTGTAAAATGCTCCAGAGCTTCAGCCATGATTCAAGTACTCTCAGGTACTGCTCACATTAGTGGCAGAACTTGGTGGCATTCCCATGGTGCTGGTTTTGCAGGTGCACAGAATGCAAGAGTTACTGTGTCATTTCCCACCAAAATTTCAAAAGAAATCCTTGAAGTCCAAGCAGAGATTTGCTGCAGGGATGGAGCCATTCCCTTCCCCTTAAAAGGTAGAGTCATGAGCAATGTTTATTGCCCACTAGAGAGAGTTGCAGGTACTTTATAAAGCTATCCAAAAAAAGTAACTGTATGGCCTACTATTATGAAAGTCCTAGGGCCAGCGCTACCCAAGGCTTTGGGGATTCACTCCCTGCTTCATTGTGCACAGGATGTTGAACTTGGAGCTTCACAGCTTAATAGAGAGCTTTAGGATCTGTTCTTCTGGGTTTGACCTTGCTTTGAGTTGGCTACTTCTATTTCCATATTTCCATTTTTCAGAATAATTATCCTATCCTTGTCCCACCATTTCACCTTGGAAGTATGTAACTTGTTTCTTTTATTATTATTACTTTATAGGGATTTGTGGTTGAAAGAATTTGCCTCGAGTCTCTGAAGAGACTTTGGGTTTGAACCTTTGAGTGATGCTGGAATGTGTTAAGATGTTGGGGACTACTGAGGATAGAATTAACATTTTGTGAGCTGTCATGAATCTCAGGACCAGGGGGGAAATGGTATTATTTGAGTATGGTTGATTGTGTTCTCTAAGGGATCATAAGTGGCAATATTAGAGGGGCATGAGCCTGTTATACATTTATTTCAAACTTCTAACCACCAAAATAGAATAAATTTCTGTTACTTGAATTAATCCAGTTTGTGGAACTTTTGTTATAGAAACCTAGGATAACATACAGTCCTACTTAAAGCCTCCAAAAAGTCAAATTGCATAAGGCCAAATTCTATAAACAAACTTTCCTAATAGTCTCTTACTGATACGCTGCATGACTGCATTGACTTTGCTGCAAAAAGACAATAAACTTAAATTTGTCCAATGACTTAGTGGACTTTAACTAATGGGAAATGAGAAATCTTTCCCCTCATTCATGAAACCTTTTACAATTAAAATTGCAGTTGTAATTTTACACAACTAAAATGTTGTAGCAGCTTATATTATTATGCCTTAAGTTTTGACTGCATTACTTTTCTAATCTTCCTATTGATTAATCTTCCTAAGTATGTTCTGCAGAGTTCTGGTGTCCCTGAATGGAACATAACTCATGCACCAGTGTAATCTTCTCTCCCTGAATCAGTTCTGGTCCTGAGATGTGCTTTAATCAATAGAATGTGGCAGAAGTTATGCTCAGTTCCCAGGCTAAGTCTCAGGAAGATTTAGCTTCATCTAACTCTGCATTCTGAGGGAAATTGGCCAAGGTGTATGCAGTCTGAATTCTCAAAAGACATCATTTTTTGTGGGCAAGAGATATAAATCAGAATAAATGAAGACTCACTTGCTACATTTTTAAATATTTAAAAATTATTAATCAAGCTAAAATACATTAATAAAATATGTCTAGCCTCCAAGATGTGGAAACATAGCTTAATTGTGTATTGGAAGGCCAATTTTTAATTTTTTTAATTTTCATAATTCTTGGATTTCTGTACTGGAATTGGGTGATATGGGATTCCAAGAACTCGGCTGCTGATCATTATATCCCTAGCACTGGGCCTTTTATCTTCCCTTTTCTCTTGACATTCCCAGTTTTGTCCTGCACTGCAAAAGGCCTCAGATATAGGCAAGATACTTCCCTGTCCTTGTAAAAGAGTTGCCATATTGTTTCAATGACTGGCCACACAGCAGGCTCTCAGGAGGATGGGGAAGGATGAAGCATGTGGAGGCCTTAAAACAGGCTCAGCATCATTTGGATGCTCATCTGTATGTTCCAATTATCTGTTAGTTTGGTAGTCTCTAAAGTCTGCTAATAGGAGTCACATTCTAAATCAGTGGTCTGCTTCGAATGTGAATGACTCATCATATAGAACAGTAAATAACTGAAGGATGACAAGAAAATGACTCCCTAAATTTCAAATCTCAGGGCTAGACTCTAATAAAGGGTATTAGGCAGTACTGAGTGTACTTTTCAAATTGACATGATAGAAAATATTACCTTAGTGATTGTGTAAAATTTTCTTTTTTTCATTTTTATTTATGTAGTTTGCTTGACGGAAATTTTGTATGTTAAATTATAGACTGAAATGGATTTAACAAACCCTGAAATTTGTTCATAATATTTCCTACTTCAGCATAAGGATTTTTATTATTTGCATAAAAATATACTTATTTATGAGGTACAAAGTCATATTTTGATTCATATATATAGGGTGGTGATCAACTGATTGTAGTTAACATGCATTTCAAAGACTATCTTGAATTACATATTCTCTTGGTTTCTTAAAATTATAATTTAAATACATTATTAAACAACTAGTGTGCATTAAATTAATTTTACATGTGTTTAAATGATTTTCAATATTAATATTAAATATAAAATAACATTAAAATTATTAAGAATTTTGTCAGAACATAAGATTACATGGTGTCAGATATTGTTCAAGGTATATGTGCTCAGTGAATAATAGATTGCCTGATGCATAAATATGTTTTTTGTAATCACATATTTGTTCTAACTCCCAAATCAGTCTATACAATTAAACCCCAAATTAACTTTGTCAACAGTAAACATGGTGTCATTTGAGGCTGTGCTATACTTTTCTACTTTTCGGGGGAGGTGTCATGCATTCTCAGTGATAAATGAAACAAAAGTTGTTTCATTTCATTCTTCCTTCCCACATAAAACATATTTGCCAAGAAGTGACAAAACACAAGCTAGCTCAAACTCTAGATAGAAATTGCTCTTGAAAATTGTATGTTGTTACTTTCAACCATCAAACATACGATTTGGTAAAGTTATTTTTCTAGAACTTTATTTTGTTGTATTATTTCCCCAAATATATTAGGTGTTATTCACTTTGTAGATAGCACAGAAGCTTTTTAGAAATTACCTTTATCTTACATTTAAAATTTTTCAAATGTATGTGAGAGCATTTATTTCATCACTTCTTTCGCTGGGACCTCCAAATGATCTACAGCACATTTGGTGTGCTTAGGATCAAAACTTTTTTTTCCCCCAAAACTTTGCTGTAACCTAAAGATATTAATATAAACTAGTAATAGTTGACACAATTTAGAATCTATACATTTTAATGCTGTCCTAGAAAAATTAAAATTTGAAATACGTAAGCAAAACTACACACAGTTATATTTGATACATTTGTATTTAATCTTATGTTGAAAACACTCTTACTAAAATAATGAATTATAGACCTAAAGAATACATTTCATTATTATGTGTTGCAGAATTTAAACTTTATTCATTTATGTATTTATTATTTATTGGCTCTGTGTATTGATCCCAGGGTGCTGCCATACCACTGATTTCCATCACAGTCCTTCTCACATTTTTTAATTTTGATTCAGGTTCTTAATGAGTTGCCCAGGATGATCCTGAACTTATGAACCTTCTGCTTCAGCATTCCAAGTCACTAGGATTAGGGATGTGCCCATTTTGTTCCACTTAATAGAAATAATTTATAAACATCTTCATAAAATATAAAATAAATTAAATATAATCTTACTTGTATGGAATTATAAATCAGCATTTACCAACATTTTCATATAACAAGTGAAAATCTTGCTGGGCATATTGGCACATGCCTGTAGTAATTCCAGCATCTAAGAAGGCTGAGACAGGAGGCTCTGAGACAGGAGTTCAAAGCCAGCCTCAGTAATGTAGAGGTGCTAAGCAACTTAGTGAGACACTGTCTTTAATAGGCAAAAATAGGGCTGGGGATGTGGCTCAGTGGTTGACTTTCCTGTACTTGAGCCTCATCAATTGAAAAATTCTATATTAACTACATGGGCACTAATGAATTAATGAAAGACTAGAAGAGTGTGTGGTTTATAATTGTAGCTCTATAAGTAACAGGTATTGTAAGTACTATGATTATTATAGTCACTGTAAAATAATCATTTTTAAAATCACATAGTTAGATTTGGTTTTGATGATTTGGAACAGCATAAAAGAAATTTTCTACACGTCTTTCAAAACTCATCTGGTCAGAAAGTTTAGGGATTTGCAGACACATTCATCTATTATTTCAAGCTCTTATTCATTTTGAGAATGCCAGGAGTATAACATTGATCAGGTGGACATTGTCCATACCACTGTGGAATTTATACTTGAGGATGCCTGTATTTCTAATTAATGAACACTTTAATTGATTTTTATATGTTACTTTTAAAAAGAGCTTTTTTTTTTTGAAAGTAGAGATGTATTTATATATGTATAAAATATCTAGTTGACTGTCAACTGGTTAGGGAAATGTATTTTTTTTCAGTAGTCAAAAAATATTTTTTTTCTATTGTATCTATAGTGATATCAGAAAAATACTTTAATAGTTAATAATTAATGAACTTATTCTTCTAACAGTTCAGATCAAATATTATAGCAGACCTTTAAAATATATGGTAGAAAGGGAGGTGAGTCACTCTGAAATATAGAAAGTTTGATAATTGTAAATTAATTTTGGAATTAGCATATTATCCATCTAATATAAAATGCTGCATCAGGTGATGCTTAACATGTTGTTCATAAGTATGAAAGTGAAAGTAAGTACAATGTGCCTTACACAGGGTTATACTACACCAAATGACATTTTCTAAATTTCACTTCTAATGTATATCTTTCAAGATAATGATTAAGCAAATTGCATCAAACTCCCAGTATACGTGGCATGATGTTTGATAAAGATGACCATCTCATCTCATTGAATCATAAGCTAGAACTTACAGAAGCAGCATGCTTCTTGATTATGTGCATCTCAGATATCAAACCTAATGTGGTGAAAATGTACATGATTTATGAAAGTTGTAAAATAATAAAATAATTTAAGGTTCCAAGAATAGTGATTGTTATCAAAGACTGTGAAAGAACAAAGTTTAAGAGGAAGACAGATAATATTAAAATCTAACTGGCAGAGGAAAATATATGAAGAATAGATATAAGGAGGCAAAACAATCTAAAATTGTCCTGAAAATTATAAACAAAAATTTTGTAACTAGAATTTGAACTTATTGGTGAACCATAAAATACATTCTAATTTTGACTTGAGTTCACTTTTATAGGCCTTGATATATCATGGCTACATACAAGCCTAACACACTCTCAGAGTTCGTTATGGTTATAAGCACTCCATGATATTCTAATACAAAGTACTTTGAGAAATTTCTATTAAGGTATTCCTACATTGTTTTATCCTGCAATTGTTATATAGAAGTACAGTGTATGCAATGAGCACACTAAATATTTACATGGAAAAAACAAATGTTTAGGTACCATTTTACCATCTGCAACCAACTACATACATTTATGCTTCACAAGAAGAATGAGAAATATCATAGTTTTCTGATACCATGAGGAAATATAAAACCAACAAGTTGAAGTGCTTCAAATGGGATCTCTTAGGTATTAAGTATGAGAAGGATCTGAGGGAACACTGATGGGTGTCTTTTATAGGTCAATTTCTTCCTAGGTTCCTTTATAAGCTTCCTGCTCACATTCTATTGTAATATTTTCTATCTTGTGATCTTGTGTAGAAGAAGAAAAAGGTAGGGAAAAAAAACTGGGGCTATTTATTATTTTGACCAAGGAAGTTTAGATTATATTTTGCAAGACACCTCATCAACCATATTTTTAGGATCCATGGTTCACACACAGTGCAGGGCCTGACTACCAAAGTTGTCATGTTGGAAAAGATACATTCTTATCTGTGTTCCAGAGTTCATTATATTTAGTTGAGACTAATTTCACAAACTAAACTCACAAAAACATAAAATATATAGTGAAACTGAAATTAATGTACTAATTTATAGAACCGTAACACATACCTACATATTAACTTTATTAGTTTATGTGGCAAAAAAAAGACAAATCAATCAGAAATTTTCATTGCAATTATTCCATTATAATAAGGAAAGTCATTGCACATGATTCAAATATTAAATAACAGTCTCTTACAGCTTCATTTATATATTCCCATTGTTGAAAAATGTCTGGTTATCTGTCACAAATACGAAAATTATTAAATTTTAGACCACGACTCTTTCTCTGCACAGTGCTGAAGCCAAACAGACAATTCTGCTTCCCTGTTATTTATTTTCTTATTTCTGACTTTTCTTCCTTCTCCCCTTTGTCCTCATTTTCCTTATGTGTGACCTATTCTCTTATTTATTTGTTTATTTATTGAAACAGGGTCTCAATAAGTTGCTTAGGGCCTTGCTAAGTTGCTGAGGCTGTGATCCTTCTACCTCAGCTTCCCACTGGGATTACAGGCATGTACCGCCACTTCCAGCTCTTCTTCTTTTTTTTTTTTAAGATATATGAAGATCAACTATTTAATTATTATCATGTCTAATAGTGTCCTATGGACTGATCTAATTAGTCAAAGAAAAAAAATCTCTTTATTGTGTCCTTTTAGTTTATTTTTCATAGGGTGTAAGATTAGCTTCAGTTTCCCAAAGGCAGGAGAGAAAAACGATGGTGCAAACATTGTAGAATTTTTTGGACATAGGCAATTCAAGGCAGGCACAGTGACTTCATGGGAAAATGAGAAAACATTTTTGTAAATTACTCTTTTGATTGAGTTTTCATCATCAATGTTACCTCATGGCTCACAATGAGTATTAGAGAACTAGTAAGAATAGTGCTTTGAAAACTACACAGAGGTGTACAGATTTTACTGTGATATTTGTGTGAAAAATATGGCTTGGTTTAACTTTCCTCAACTTGTCTAATAAGGTATGTTAGCATGAGCTTGGAAGAGGCTATGGAGGTCATTAGGAGCCTAAAATAGAGATCAGTCCTTCCACTATAGATTGTATTAATTGTATAATACTACTTTCATAGCCCCTATGACCTTCAGTTCCCTTTCACTTGTAATATATGAAATTCAACTGTTTAATGAGAAATATTGAGAAAGATAACATGAAAATCTTTTAAAAACATGTAATGCAAAAACTAGGCAAATGAATTTTAAGCTAGACATGGTTTGAAAAAATGTACTTTTAATTTTCAAAAATCTAAAAATTTTTCTGAAGCAGAAAAATGAAATCTTTTTAATTCAGAAAATACTTGGTCATTTTCATAACTAAACTGAGGTCAGAATGTTCCCATCTTAATTTTCTTATTTCAGTTATGACCAAGATGTGGTGCTCTTACATTAATAATTTATCCGTATTAATCAGCATTTGACAACTTTACTTTTTGAGATATCCAAGGTTTTTGGAGTGTTCAATTTTTCTCCAATTTTTGATCTTCCAAGATTAAAGAATCACCTCCGGTATTATTCAATATCTAACCTCTTGACTCTTCATTCATCTTTCCTTGCTCAATAATTATTACTGCCATGTGATCCACATGTTGTCCAGATAAGCTGAAAGAACTCATTCCAATTCATACCATCCATATATTTATAAGTTATATAGGTCAGGATGTGGATTGTAATTGTAACTAAAAGAGATGATTTTTTCAAAATTATTGTCTGTACATTAATTTTCAAAATATATTTTGAGACTGGAAATCTGAGACCAATGTGAATATTGTGGATTAAATTTAATTTGTAATGTTTTGTGTGTGTGCCAGGGTCTTGAGGAGTGATCAGGCAAATGACATGACTGTATGATTTAAAAACATACACTTGTATTGCAAATGTTTTCTACTATATATGTTAAAGATACTGCTACAGAAACAGTAGAAGTAGTACATTATCGGGTAATTCATTATTTCCACTAAGTTTTTAAATTCTCATGACTCACAGACAACAGTTAACCTACTAAGTAGGAAGGTGGGAAATCAAATGTGGAGCTTGTGTGTGTTAATAGCATATTTAGTGTATAGTGTGAATTTATATACACATCTAAGTGTTTATTAATAAAATGTGGACTGTTCATGAAATTGGCACAAAAGCTGAAATTATGGGTTAAGCATAAATTTTAGTGAAAACTGAAATTTTAAAAGCTTTTAACTTACATTTTTTCATCTTGTAATTCAAGTGTGAATGGTCCAAAACACCTTAGTTCTATAATATCCCTGTTATTTATCACTGCAAAAATAGCTGACATTGTCCAGTTAGTCCAAATTTTAGGACAGAAAAAGAGTAATGGATAAAATTAATGGAATTGTTTTCATCCTTAATACGTATACCCTGAGAATCAATTTTCTCAAGTCATGTTATGTTCTGTGATATATGAGCAACTCAGGGAAGCCAACTAAAGAAATAGGAATATTTTCCTCTGTTCCCCCTTCAACACAAAAATGAAAAGTTTCTTTTATATCAGGGCAACATTCTCAATTTCCAAAATCTATCAAATTTTTAAAGAACAAGATCAATCTAGTTTTTCCCACTGCCTGTCCTATTTTGAAAACTAATTTTTAAGGCACAGAATTAGAAATATCAAGCTCACATAGGTGTGAACTAACACTGACGTCGTAAAATGAGTTATTGCTAATGTCATACGAGGCTGACCATCTAAACAAAAAGCTTTTATTCTTTCCTTTTTTTGAAGCATTAATAAAAACCTTTATGTATATATGTATACAACATTTACATATATATGTAAAACATTTATAAATATTAATAAAAATGAATACAAATATATATATATATGATATTTGAGAGTAATTTGAGAGTATGTGTGTGTGTGTGTGTGTTTAAATATATGTGTGTGTGTGTGTGTGTGTGTGTGTGTATCAATGTCTACCGGGTACCTTATCACTGAAAGTATTAAAAAGAATATATTTTCTTATGCTACATCTTGAATTTATTTCTTAAGATAATTTGAATTTATTATACTTACAAATAAAAGCCTTAGGTTATAGAGTTTGTGCAACCCACATGAAATTACTTGTAACATGTTATGTGTGTGTGTGTATGTGTTTGTATATATATATATATGTGTATATGTATACACATATATATGCACTTAAAGTTTTAATAAGCTGTCTCTGATTCTCAAATAGTTTTGGGACTCATGTACTCATGTCATCAACTAACTTGACTAAGAACTGTATTTTACAGAGAAAATAAATGTGTAGCAACATTAAGCTAATTTATGGCAGAGCTAAAGTCTTCTAATAGCTGACTCAAATTAGCATTATACTTTTTCTCCTAACTGCACTAATTTTTATGTGTCACTTGATGTAGCTCTTTTATAATCAATGCATAACACATTTTTCAATAACAATGTGCTTGTGACAATCTAGTTTTCATGAAATTAATTTTTTCTTAATTCTAAAGACACAACCACAGTACTGTTTGCAGCCTTTCTCAGCTATGTGTGGCTGAAAAACAGCTCTGATGAATGGAATTTGTGCCAGTGTTGACACTTTTCAAGTCTGGCCCATGACAAACACTCATATGAGTTTATAAATTGTTCTTTGTCTCATCTGTAAGATAATCTTTGATAATAGGGATCTTTAGAATACACAGATAGATGGAACAACTTCTATTGTCTTGAGAATCTAGATTCTATTGTGAAATAGAGATTACTTCAACTACTCATCCCAAAATATCTATTTTATAATTCATATAATAAAGAAAACAAACATTTTTGAGTTAATCTGTTCACATTTGTGAATCTACTACAGAATTTTTTCTTAGTTGTAGATGGACACAATATCTTCATGTATTTATTTATTTATTTAATGTGGTGCCAGCATCCAACCAAGTGCTTCACACTGTGGTTGGGACAGATGAGGCAAAGCACTGAAGATAGAAGATAGCAGGAACCAATTTTATTTGGCTGCAGCCAGGTTCAGAGGGCACAGCTTTTGCTTAATCAATTTATCTCCTGAATCCTGAGTTCAGGTAATTTTAGAATTTTATACCCAGCATGTAAGGAGAGAAGTTCAGAAGTTCACAGTCTTCAGAAGTTCACATAAAAGCAGTTTTTTCTTTCACTGTTTTGGGCAACTTAATCCTTCAAGGACAACACCTGAGAAGGGGAGAGCTTCGTCTCCCCTTTCTTCCCTCCCCCTGCCAGCTATTACCACAGAGCCCAATTGGTAACTTCTCTTTATCTTAGAAATGTAGACATCTCTGTGAAGCTTCAGCTCAAGGCAAGAGACCTTGTTTACACATTTCTACCAACTACTATACTGGATAAATGTTTGTGAAAAACTAAGAAGGGGTGTCCAGCACCTGAAGTGCTAATTTCTTCCAGGCTAGTGGCCAAGTAGAATAGGGCAACATGAAAATAGAAAGCTTATCTACATTGGACTTTTTTGTAGACTCTTTTTATTTTAAATATTTAATTGATATTATTTTTCAAATACATGACAGTGGAATGCAATACAATTCTTATTACACATATAGAGCACAATTTTTCATATCTCTGTATATAAAGTATGTTCACACCAATTCATGTCTTCATACATGTATTTTGGATAATGATTTCTATCACATTCCACCATCATTGCTAACACATTATTTGATACAAAAATTTGATGATTCAAATAAATAATAGTTTGCTGTATTTAGGAATTCTTACTATATGTAAATAGTTGCTATTAATTAATGGTTTATTTATGAACCCTGGAAAACACATATGTTCTATTGCTTTTATCCATTAGTAACTGAAACATATGTTAGCTTAGATGTTCTGAAGTGGAGATCTACTGTAGATAGCAAACAGAGGCCTAAATGAACTCTGGTTTAGAATACCTCTGGAATCTGGATAGTATTTCCTTAGGTCTTGAAATAAGTATTAGGTATGCATTTGTCGGAAAGAGTCGACAGAGGTGAGAAGCCTACCTCTACTGAGTACCTGATATTCACATTTTCACTAAGTAGAAGAAGAAGCAATGACAAATGATAATGACTAACAAGTTATAAGAAAATCTAGCTTCCACTTTTATTCCTTGCTTTGCTTTCACTTATCATTGATTTATGCCTATATTATCTAGGATTCCCACACATTGTGCACATATACACCCACACACACAAAAAAAACACATGCACCAATATTTTTGGGGTATAATAACTGTGGTCAATGTGTAAGACTAATGCATAATAACATAGAAAAGTCAACAAAAATATAATTAATATTGAAAAAGAATACTTCTTATATATGTATATATATTTAAAGATGATCAAATAACTTAAAAGAACATCTAGAATACTCAGAAAGAATATTACTTTATAAGACACACAAACTAAAAAATATTATAGTGTTTTCATTAACAAGGTAGAATGACATATAGTAATTAATATTTAGGTAAACTGCTCATGGAAATAATATAGCATTGGATATTTTTAAAATATACAACAAAATATTCTAAAAATTGTATTAGGAAAAGTGATTCTTATTATTCATTTTGCCTCTTTGTAATGTGTTTTTGCAACTCCACACATTAAAAGAAGAATTCATATGCCTACCCCTTGAATCTGAACTATAAAATGGAGTTGACCAATGATTGGAGCAGAGATGAAATGATGACAACTCTCAACATAGAGAGGCCAACTCCCTGGGGGTAGGGAGAATAGGACTTACATCCTTTTAGTCTTTCTTGGATTCCTATAGGTGTCATGAGAATAAACCTAGGATAACTTTCTGGAGGATAAGACACCAGGAAAAATATAATTGAGACAATTGTCTATGTTGAAATTCAAGCACTTGAAAAAGCTCAGTATCAGCCAGCCACCAAATTATTCTACAGCTGACCAAACACATGGAATAAAGCCTAACTTTTTTGAAGCAGTGAGTTTGTTACACCATATTATTGTACCTATATATAACAAAAACAACATCTTATACACTCTATAACTATACTGAATGTCTGAAGAATCTTTAGGCTTATTATGTACACTACACTCTGGAACTACAAACAACATAATTTTAAATATGAGGAACTCTTCAAGAATTTACTTTATTCAACAAATGCATTTTTTTAAAAAAGAAAGTTATCATAAAAGGGATTTTTACATTACGAACTTAAGTCACACTTCAATATGTGACTTTGAAATATAATTTTAAGAAATAAATTATAAATTAAAGAATTATGACACAAATAGTGAGATAATACTGAAAAATATTCATTTTGGTTTTGCATGTTAATTATATAGTAATGATATTATGACTATGTTTTAATAAAGAATCCTAATGTTTGAGACCAGTGTTACTCAGATACCAAATCCAGACAAGAAAATCACAAGAAAAAAAAAAAAAAGACTTCAGGCTACCATCCTTCATAAACATAAATGCAAATATCCTCCAAATACTAGCAATTATAATTTAACAAGACATGAAAGGAATCATTTATCAGTATCCAGTGGGATTTATCCCTGAAATGCAAGGATGATTCAATATATGTAAATAAATAAATAGGATTCATCACATTAAGGGAACAAAGTGCTCTCCAGAGCAGTGAGGCAACAGAGATAAAAGACATTCTGTAGAAAAGGAAGAATAAAAATTGGTGCTATTGGCTGGTGACCTCATCTTATATACAGAATACCCTGAAGATTCCACCCAAATGTTTCAGAATAAATATAGCAAAATTACAGAGTACAAAACTAACACCCCCAAATCAGTGATATTTTATACACTAATCATGTTCTAAAAGATGTTTATTGGACTATTAGTTGTAGTTTTAATCTGGAGCACCCTCAGATTTTATCTGAAGCACCAGAAGCAAAGGTGTGTTTCCCAGAATGGCACTTGATAGGTGGTGGACACTCTAGGAGGTGGGGCCTAATAGGTGCTGCCATCATGATGTTCTGCTCCTCAAAGGCCCCCAAACAACAGGGCCATGGACTGAAACCTCCAAAACTATGAGTCAGAACAAGTCTTTATTTTATAAACTTACTTTCACAAGTATTTATTATAGTAGAAGAAAACTTGCATAGTATTTAAAGAAGATATGATATGTTTGGATATTTTTTTTCCAGAATAAACCAGTGTGAAAGAGGTAGAGAAGAGTATTATATTGTAGATGACTGCTTCCTATATACTTCTGTGCATAGGAGCAATTGTAAATTTTGTTAAAATACATATTCTGATTCAATACTTCTTTAATGAAACCTGAGTTTCTACTTTCTGAGAAGCTTCTTGATAATGTTATTGGTCCCAGAGTAGCACACTTTGAGTAGTAAGATTATGGATGAAATGACTGGGCTTGAGTTGATAATTGTATACATGAAAAATGGGTACATAAAAGCTCATAAAACCTTTTAATTTTCATAATAAAAATGTTTAAATAATTTGTCTACTTCCGTTAAATCAAAATATTTCCACTGGAAAGTGAGGTCCTCTATTGTGTTTTTTCTCATTGATTTTAAGAGTATTAACAATGCTCAGAAATAAACTATTGAAACTTAGAGGAGTGCATGAGGTCTTCAAAGAGGAGGTGTTAAATTTGGTTTACTCTTGATTAATGAATAAAACTTGAATATGAGGAATGAAAGGATAAAAAAATAGATGTCATGAAAAAGAAACCAACCAGTAAACACATAAAAGCAAAAACAAATATGGTACAATCACTGAGAAGATAACTACTTTACATGACAGTTGAAATGCATTTACTAATTTGCAAGGTCAGCATAGGAATTTAAGAATTCAACAAATATATATAGTTTTCATCCTGGGAAAGCAAAACAAATTAGGAACCTAATTTAAAGAACCACAAGATGGCGCCAAAGCCCCTTCTGAATGTCTCAGTTTGAGATTTCTCCCCAAACACCTCCCAGAAAGAAATCAGAAGAAATTTCAGAATAAAATAGAAATTCAGTGTTTTAAGAAGGAGTTAAAATAATTGAAATTTGAACCTAGCTATTACCAAGAATGATTTAATCATAAGAGAACTCATGCATTTTAATCATATTAAATGCCTTTATTAGCACACATTGATGAAAAAGTACACATTCATATTCGATAAGTTTATTCTTCCTTAAATATCTTAGGAAAATTGCAGATAAAGTTTTATTGGCAGCAGTAATAATCCTGCTAAAATTAATTCTGCATTCTTATTTATTGTATCTACTTTTTTTGCACATCTGTTCAAAACTTATGATTGAGATTTAAAAACAGTTCATGAATTTTCTTTTCTCTAAAAAGTATAAAATTAATGTTATTATGAAAAAATATGTTTTCAGTTTTATATATTTTGAAAAATATAACTTTTAAAAAATTAGATTACTGGCATTATGTTTTGACCACATGTAAATTACTCTGTCCCTATTTATAGCTGCTTCATTTTTTGATGCTAAGTTTTTCAAGGCACAAGAGATGAGGATGATAGAAGTCCTGTTAGACAATGCTGATTAAGAGTTACATGTACAATTTGTGGAAAAATTGCAGTGCCATGGAAAGCAATTAAAATATTTATTTTGAACTTATTATTACTAGGCAAAATGTGGTATGAATAATCTGCAAATATAAGTAAGGCATACTTTTAAGGGATGTATGATGAGTACTGTTAAACATGAAAGAACATTCTAGCTAAGCCATAAAAACTTCTGCTTGAAAATTGTGTTTGGCAGTGTGTTAGTTTGCTAGTGTTTGGGAATTTCTTTATTGATGACGAGTTAAAAAAAAGTTGGAACAACATGGGTATGGAAGAAAATTTAAGGTGAAAATTGAGGCAGAATTTGAGTACTACTCCTTTAAGAATGGGACACTCAGGGAAGGTGAATGCTATGACTATATCTTAAAGGAGGAAAGCAAGACAAAGACAGGTTAGAACAAAATACTTGGATTTGTCAGGTAGGTAAATACTTGGATTTGTCAGTGTCAGTGATAATTTATAAGTTTGGGTTCTATTCATAAATTGTGGCTTAGAAATAAAGAAAGAGAATAAGGTAGAAATAATATATAATTTAATGTTTAATTAAAGATAAAGAAAGCTACATCACTTATGCTCAGAAGTAAATCTGTGTTTGAAGCTAAATAAATGGTTTGTAGGCATAAGGTGAAAGTTACCTGACTTTGAAATAATCAGAGACAGGTTGTATGAAGGAAGACCATTTAGAACTGGTTTTGGAACTTTTGCAAAGAAAAACTGTACATTATTTACTGTTTTACATAGAGAAAGAGATTTATAAACCATTGCATGGTAAGCACATTTTAGAACCATGTTTCTAAGAAAATGCTATAAATTATTAGTAATCACACTAAAAGTTGCAGGCAATTGGATGTTTCTAATTAATGATATTTTTTATGTAACGTAGATATTTTATTTATCCTGCTAAATTGCTTTAGCAAACATGTCTCATTAAAAAATATTAAGGTAATAAACTGTGCCTCCAGCCCTAATTCTAAATTAGCAGAGACAAATCAATATGTTCTTCATAGAAATGTACATGTTACTTCTTTCGTGAGCTATAAGCTTTGGGGTAGTGAAGACATTTGAATGTCAAATGTGATAAAGTATGATAAAATATGACTGAAATATTAAAAATTAAATTATCTTTTTGCATAATTGGTGATTACATTAATTATAATCTTGAAACAGAGCTCAAAATAACTTTATAATCCCATAAAATAAATTTATGAGGGATTTGTTTTTGTTTTTTTCAGTGCTGAGGATAGAACACAAGATCTCATGCATATTAGGCAAACAATCTACCAGTGAGCCATATCCCCAGCCCAAGGTTTATGCATTATTTTGCCTAAAATCATTTAATTTTTTTCCTTATTCAGTACTAATTAAATTTTAACATCTTTGGTTTCAAGACACCTAGAGGCTGCATTGGCCAATATGAAAACACTCTAACTGCTTAGAGGAAATTTAATGGGAAGGATCTCTTAAATACAATGAGGTGCTTATCATCTATAATTTTATGATTACTTAGTAGAGAGTGTTAGAATTCTTTCTAGTCAGAATACTTAATGAAAAACTTGCACCTGAGCAGTGTATTGTTTGGAGGAGCAAAATCAATACAGAATATTTTAATAACAATGATTTTGTTTTACTGCTTTTGCTAAAACAGAGTTATTATGGTAGAAGGGACATTTAGATGATTTAAATATTGATGGGTTTTTGCCCCAAAATTACAAAATACATTTATGCTTATTTTAACAGTTGTCAAAATATGCCATACATAAGATAGTTTGAGTTACTCTTAAACTGTGAGCATATTGTTTTGAAAACAAATCTTTTAATCAATCACTTTTATAACTGAGAGTTGATTCTCTTTCTAAGAAATAAGGAGACCTAAAAAAAATGATTGTTTACTATTTAGGACAAAAATAAATATAAAAATAAAAATCTCTGTGAAAAAGGGAAAATGTCAATTTTTCATTCAATTTCATTGTCTTTGGTTTTTTTTAAATGCTGGGGATTGAACCCAGGCAGGGCTATTCTACCACTGACTATATCTCCAGCCCTTTTTATTTATTTTTTTTTAATTTTGAGACAGAGTCTCCCTAAGTTGCCCAGGCAGTCCTCAAACTTGTGCTCCTCCTGCCACGTTGCTGGGATTACAGGTGTGTATCATTCACCCAACCCTTTTGTTACTTTAGAAGAGCAATATAGAGAAGCTAATAAAAATATTGTCAATGTTTCCATTCAGCTTCTTAATCACTGTTTAAATCATTTAATTATAGAAAACATTTTTGTACTTGGCAATAACATACTCTAATTTTGTTTTAGAAGAAAAATTTTACTAGGATGATAAATAATATACTTATATCTATGCTATAATTTTATTAATCCATTCATTCTATATCCTTTGATTTTTTTTTTAACTTGGTAATGTATATTTAACTTTCCAGTGATAAAATTAAAAGACAGTTGCATTGCTAGCTATTATACAGATCAAAATACTGAGGATTATTTCACAGTTTTCATCTTTAATATAAAATAATATAACCTCCAATACCACTTAAGTATTTGAATAGAATTATTAATTAAAATGTTGTCTCTAATAAGTTTTATTTTTAATGATTATCTTATGATAAATATTTTACATAGATTTTAAAAATAATTATCATAAGTGTGTCTCTTTACTCACAACAGTTTCATCTTTGAATAAATTAATTTTCTGATATTATGAAAATTGTTTAATATTTGGAAATAAAATCTTGAAAGATGCTTGAACTTTATGTAAGAAAAGCCTTAGGAAAAGAACAAATTAGATGTTTTTATTACTGTACTAGACATTCATGAAATGATAAATGAATGAATATTCAACTCTTATTTCTGAGCTAGAAAATATTTTATAATCAAAATTTTCATTTGAAACACTAGGTTTATATCTTATTGATAGCAACAGAAATATCATCCCAAAACTAATATTTTCACTGGTTTTCACTCTAAAGAAAACCCATGTATTGAAAATCATACACATTTTTTTCTTCAGTTAAAACACTTCTTTAACTAATGTTTGAACTCTTACACTAACATTAATGGTAAAGTGAATTTTAATTGCCATTTGTTGTATTCTTGCTACAGGACATGTGAAAGAATTTGGGGGATCCTAGTGACTAAAATACACATCCTATTAATCATTACAACAGAATTATACTTAATGGTTGAACATTCAAATCTGTCATCTGAGATTGTTGGAGTTCAAATGACAACTAATTCACCAGCTATTTTATACTATATTCCAAGCATTAATAGATGCTCTCAGATTATGATGCATCAGTGAAGAAAACAAAGACAAAACAAAACTGCCACAGAGAGAACACATTTAGCCCCATTATTTTTAAATACAGAAAGGCAACATGAGGGAAATGCTAATCAAGACTACATTTAGATTGGCTTTATCTAAAAGACAAAAAATAGCAAATGCTAGCAAGGACATGGAGAAAAGGGAGCTCATACATTGCTGGCAGGAATATAAATTAGCACAATCACTGTGAATAATCATATTGTGGTTCCTCAAAAAACTAAGAATTGAGTAAAATATCTTTCAATGATCCCATTTTGGAATATATATCCAAAGCAACTGAATTAGCATGCAAAATATATACGTGCACTCTTGTGTTTACTGTTGGCACTATTCAGGATAATCAAGATATGGAATCAACCTAGGTAGGTCTCAGTTGGTAAATAAATAGATTAAAAATGTTTGGTGTGTGTGTGTGTGTTTGTGTGTGTGTGTGTGTGTGTGTGTGTGTGTGTGAACAATCCTTACTTCAGTAATATTCTTCAAGTGTGCCTTAGCTCTGATTTTTTTTTTACTTATAAGTTCTGAGAAGGGCTGCTTCTCAAGATCTCAATGATGAATAACAGGTATCCTTTTAATGGGCCTGAAAAGCTCATCTATACACATACAGTGGAATATTATTCAGCCATAAAAAACGAAGACCTGTAATTTGCAGCAAAAAGGTATGAAATTGGAGGGCTTTATGTTAAGTGAAAGATGCAGAAAGACAAATAACTTCATGTTTGCTCCCATATATGGAAACTAAAGAGTTGATCTGAATATGGAACAGTAATTACTGGAGGATGGGAAGTGATGAAGAGTGAGGCAATAAATGGAAGTTGAATAAGGGGTACCAAAACACAGATAGAAATGTTCTGGTGTTCTGCATCATGTTTGGATGCCTATAGTTCATAATGAACTACTCTATATTTTTAGAAAGATTAGAAGAGTTTGATGTCTCTAAGCATATACAAATGATAAGAAGGAAATACTAATTCTCTGATTTGATCAGAGCATACTCTATGTATGAACTGAGATATTACATAGTATCTCATTAATTGTACAATTAATCCATGCTAATCAAAAGAATGAAAAATATTAGAAAAGAAAATGATAACACCATGTTCTACCATTTTTATTTGGGTTATATCAATACCAATGTGGAAATCAATCACAGAATTTCTGGCAAATAACAAAATAACCATAGTTATCAAAGTTAGTTGTCTAGAAAAATATGTTGAAAACTACCAGAAATATCTTTGAAAGCATTGTTCCATTTGGAAAATAACAATTATTACAAAAATGTGAAACTTTCTTTTAAATTCAGATTCTTATATCCTTTCAGAATTGAACAAATAATGAATTATTGAATTAAATACAACATTTTACTGAAAATAGTTACATTCACATTGGTTGTACTAAAACACAAATGAAGTATTAAAATATAAGACAACCATGCCTGTATTTAATGGGGAATTTTGAGTTTTAAAATTGTACTTTTAGCTACTTATTCAATGTTTTCTAATTCAATATAAGTATACTTTTTCATTTTTTAGTATTAATTGTTCCCTGAGTGCCTATTTCATTTACACATAAATGTGCATATTCCATAATTAATTACCATGTAAAAACATTGATGATTCTCTGACTGCAGCATTTACCTTTGGGGCTTTTGCTCCAGAGTACCAAAGAAGATAATCTAAGAGTAAAGTAGCAAGACCTCAAACAATGCCAAATTCAACTCTCTATAGACAACTTCCTGAATATTTAAAGTATAAATTGTATAACATTAAAAGCACTGAATTAGCAAAGTGGTGTCAGTAGTGTCAATGTAATTTTGGAATATGTTCAATAGCCACATGAATGTAAAGTAAATAGATAGCAATCCTGAAAATACATGGATTTTACATGTAGTGAAACTACATGACCTTGTAGCATCATGAACACTAAACTTAAAGGGGCTGTGGACACATAACTATTGTGCCATCAGTGTCGCTGTTGGAAAAGGGAAAGGGAAGCAACAGAAAAAAGAAAATGTCGAGAACATCAGAGCCCCACATAACCAATAAGCAAATGTAGGGAAGTCTTGGTGAGTCTGGCTGTGGACAGAGCCCCCAAGGAGGACAGATTTTGCTAAATTTAGTCGTGGGTGACTCCAAAGTGATTCAGAGAGGTCTTAAAAGTGCATTTGTCTCTGTAATCTATCAAAAACAATTACACAGTGTTGCCTTACAAAACAGAGTTCTATCTGAATACAAACTGCTGGAAATGGGTTCAAATGAAGCAGAATATAAAGACTTCTGTCTCAGAAGAAAAAAAAAGGTCCAAAAAAGTTGGATAGAAACAGATAACCAGAAAAAAAATCAGAAAGAAAGCCAATATATTTTCAAATTCTGTGCTATAAAAAAGTAGAAGTTAGAAAGGCTATCTTAAACTACAAAGTTTTTTTTTACTTTTACAAAAAATAATTCTTGAAAAGAAGCAACTAACAAATATCATGGTAAATGTGGGGAAAACAGAAAATGAGGAGAATCACTTCACTACCAAAAATAAAAGTGATTGAGAAGTGCAGACTCACAAAAGAGATGGAAATTAAACCCGATATTGTAAAAGACCATTAAGAATAAAATAAGACATAAAGAACCTTATACATAGGATTTTGACATTAAGAAATGAGGTTACAGAATATTCAGCAGAACTAGAGATGGTAACAATTTCAAAATGAAACAAAAGAATATACCATTCAAGTATTAATAACATCAGAGTGTAAATCCTAAAAATGGGCCTCCTGAAGACAAAAAAAGAAAGAAGAAAGAAATGAAATACTTTTTAAAAAGAGTAAGATAAAAATTAATTCACAGGAGTTAGCAGTAGGGATTTCGTTTTAAAGCAAAGAAATTGAATATTGAAAATTATAATCCATTTAAAAATCTCCTGAAGTTAAAAAAACGACATGAATCTACCTACCATTGGAGCATCAGGGTATCTGAGAATATTGAGCCAGAACATGCAACAAGTCATGTTCAAGAAATGTTGATATATTTAAAGAAAAAAAATTCTTAGAGCATCTAGGCAAAAAAATCATGAATTTGAAGAAAAATGAGGTTGCAATTATACTTTTCCACAGCAAAAATTTGTGCCAGAAGAAAATAATGTAACGTAATTTATGTACTCAGAAAAGAACACAAAAGCCAAGGATTATAAATCCAGCATAACTGGCTTTTAATAAAACTCACAATCTGTTAGAAACATTCCAAAGTTCAAGCAATGTTATTACCAAGAGGCTTTTCAGAGGACTC
Source organism: Urocitellus parryii (assembly GCF_045843805.1). Taxonomy (NCBI): domain Eukaryota; kingdom Metazoa; phylum Chordata; class Mammalia; order Rodentia; family Sciuridae; genus Urocitellus; species Urocitellus parryii. The sequence continues at coordinate 54,970,312 of NC_135532.1, read as the reverse complement.
CTTTGCAGAGAGAGAGTTCAGACTACCAAAAATAAAACAAATGATATTAACATAAGCACTAGCTATGAACCTTAATATTTAATTTTGCAGAATATATATTAAAGACAAAAAAAGACAGAGAATGTGAGCAGTTGATATTGGCTCTGGAGATACACACACACACATATATACACACATATATAAATATATTAATATTCATAAAGCAGTTTTCAGGTGCTCTAAATAAATACAGGAATACTCCATAATGATGGTTGAAACGATCAACACTCTCAATGAATTATCAACCAATAGTCTAGCTGGCTTTTTTTTTTCCTGTTTTTCTTCCTAGAAACTGATAAGTTGGTCCTAAAATTCATGTGAAACACAAGGGGCATACAGTAACAAAACAAACTTAAAAGGAAAGAAAGTAGAATAGATATTTCCTGATGTCAAACCCATTACCAAGAGGTATTAAGAGATTGAGGCAATGTTATAATATTATACATTTAGATATGAGTTTTGAGTTGAGAAATAAACCCTTATGTGATGTCCAATTTATTTTTGAACAAAGGGACTAGATCAATCCAATAAGGAAAGATTCGGGTTTCTTTTTTTTTTCAACAAATTGGATAGGGAAAATTGGATATGCTAATGAATATAAAATAATTTATTATCATCCCACACCATAGCAAATATTAATACGGAGACCTAAATATAAGAGTTCAAACTATAAAATTTAAAGGAACATCTAAACAAACATTAAGGCACAAAAGTAAAAATATAAGCAATAGAATAACACATTGATCAGTTGGACTTCATCCAAATGAAATCTTTCAAGCATCAAAATAACATTAAGAAATGAAAACAGAGCAGGAAAAGTTTTTGCAAATCCTATATCTCATAAGAAACATAATTCAAAATATATAATGAATTCTTATAACCCACTTATAAGAAGACAAGTTACTCATTATTTTTTAAATGTGGGAAAAGTAATTAAATACTTCTCCAAACTGTAGTATTCCATGCCTACAAAAAGGACTATAATAATAAAAACAAACAAACGAACAAAAAAAAAAAGAAGGCATCTGGAAGTGAATCTCAGTGGTAGAGGACAGGCTTAGCATATGGGAAGACTTGGGTTCAAGCCCTAGTATAAAAAAAAATATACACAATAAGTGTTAGTGAAGATGACAGGAAAATGGGACTCTGAACATTCGATCATAGAATGTAAAATATTCTTCTTCATTGGAAAATAGTTTGGCAGTTTCTTATGCTGTTGTACATATTTACCATCCAGACCGCAATCCACTTTCAAGTATCTAAACAGAAGAAAGGAGAACACTTATATATGAACATTGATAGGAGAACTATTCATAGTTCTCATATGTCCACCAATCAGTGAAATACTATGTATTCATCATACAATAAAGAACAATTGGCAATAAGATAGAGCAAAATACTGATGCATGCCATGGAATGTTTTAACTTCAAAACTTTATGCTGTTAACAGAGTTAGTCGGAAACACACACACACACACACACACACACACACACATTTCATGCTTTCATTTTTACAAAATTCCCAGGAATGGCAAATCTATAGAATCATAAAATAAAATTATGGTATTTGGGGTAGGTTAGTGAAAGATAAGTGACAATAAGTGGCACAAATTTCCTTTTCTAGTATTGGTGATTCTGTAAGATTAGATGATGGTAAGAGCTGAACAACTTTAGAAATGTACTAAAAATCATTGAATTTCACATTAGTGCAAAAATGAATTGTATTGCACACCAGTGCTAAATGAATTTTTGGTAAATTATACCTTGTTAGAGCATTAAAATATAGAAAAAATGTGTTGATAATGAATGTTATATTCATATATCACCGAAATTCCCTTTCTTCTCTGATATTTCTAGAGAGCATATGAAGGTGAAGGGAAATGTGCCTGTTCAGTGCAAAGATTAGACTGTCCTAACACTAAGGTGGTGGCCTTAGAGGGAACCTAACATTATGTATCTACTAACATAATATATGGAAGTTAATTATTGAAATATAAACATTTATAAATGGTGGAGACCTCTTCTTAGTATGATGGACTAGGTCCCAATCAGACAAACTCGCCTGCATGCATTTATAAAATCAAAATTAATACAAAGTAAGAAAAATACCTAGACAGTGAGGAGAAGCAGATAGAATCTGGTAGTGATTTCAAACACATTGGGAGAGAAAAAAATTGAAGTTATGAGAAGAATTTCTCATCTCCTTTTTTTTTTTTAACATGGAGTTGAGTATGGTTTGCAGATTGTGCAATAGCAGCAGGATTTTCATGAAAATACACAATCTTTCTAGTTTAAAAACCAGAAAAATAAAACCCAGATTCTATGAAAGTGCAGGAGTCTCTGAAAGAAAAATCAGCTGCACTGTCCACAGCTCTGATGCATCTCTGAACAGACTCAAAGCAAGTCAGACCTTGGCAGAAAATCTGACTGGAGCCCTGAACCACTCTCCTAAAAATATTGAAGAATGATGAGAAGCAGGCTGAGAATGGTGGGGGCTACACTTGGAAAACAGGATGGGAAGAAATGAGTTACCTTTTTCACAGCTTGCAGTCTAGGGCTTAGTGCAGGTCTCAGTGGAGTAGAGAGCTTGTGTAAGAGCCACAGTCCTCATACTTTGAGGAATGAGAAATTTGAAGCCAAGAAATTCTAAATGGTAAAGAGATTAGTGGTGATTAAAAAAAAAAAAGAATAGGTAAGAGAAATCCCTTAACTTGGTATGCACACATCTCTGACTTAACTCTGAGCTGGCGTGCAAACAAACTCAACATAGCTCAACTAAAAACACAAATATAAAATGACACAAGAGTTGCTGTACCAAAAGAGAATTGGAAGCCTATTATTGGTCTGAATGTGCCTTCCCCCAAAACAGTTCATTCATTCAAATATTAAGCTCTAAGTTAGATAGTATTAGATTACTACCTCATGAGTGCAGAGCCTTCATAAACAAGATAAGTGCTGTTACAAGATGCTGAAGAGACCTAAATTCTCCCTTGGCACCATGTGGGGACACAGCTAAGCACTAACTGAGAACAGAAAGCAGGTCTTCTCCAAAGACCAAGTTTAGCACTTGTTGGTCTGTAGTTTGTGAAAAATACATTTCTGTTCTTTATAAGCCAGTTTGTAGTGTCTTGCTGTAATAGTCTGAATGGGCTAATATAGTTTAAACCCAACCAAGAAAAATACATGCTTAAACAAAGGAAATCACTCAAATTGGATCAAGATAAACTGAATCTAATGTAACAATTTAACATCAATAATATCCAGTGTAGATTTCCACGTTACTCAAAACACAAAAAAAATATAAAAATGAAACACATTCTCAAAATAAATTAAAGTAAACCAATGTTGGAAGTAACATAAGGATTTTAAACAGCTACTATTATAACTACCTTCAATTAAGTATAATAAAACATTTTTTCAATGTACAAAAAGTTAGCAGAAAAATATCTCAGCTAAGAAAACAATTAAAACATGAAAATTGTAGGACTAAGAAGTAATATTTCTGAAACATATTGTCAATAAACAGAATTAGTCTTCTAAATAGGTTAGCAGGAGAAAGAACAAGTGAACCTCAGGACAGATTAGTAGAAATCATCCGAGGCTAAAAACCAAGAGAAAAAGAAAAGTTGGAAACAAATTGAAGAGAACACCACGGTGATGTTAAATTACACCAAAGAATCAAAAATATATGTAAGTGGAGACACAAAAGGAGAGGAAAGAAACAATGGTGTAGACAAATATTTGCAACAAAAGTATCTGATATTTCTCAAATTTGAAAAAAAAATTGCACATACAAAATGCACAAAAGAGACTCAAATATACAAAAGAAACCAACTCCAAAAGTCCAGCATATTCAAAATGTTGAAAATCATATGAATACACCACAATGAATCTCAACATCCTGTACAACCACAAGAATGTGATATTAATTAGAATAAATTATATTCCATGTATGTATGTCAAAATATACTCTACTGTCATGTATATCTAAAAAGAACAAATAAAAAATATATAAAAAAGTTGAAAATTGAAGATGAACAACAAATCTTAAAAATATCAAGAGAAATATTACTTTTACAAGGTACAATGATTGGATTATGGTTGACTTCTCTTTATGAAACATGCCAGAATAAGTGCTACAAGACATAGCCATCAACCCAGAAATCTGTATTCAGCAAGAATTTAAGAATATAGGTAAAATTTATTAATGGAGGAAAAAATTATTTAAAAGAATATCAAGGTGCCGTGGATAACACTGTAATAAATATAAAAGGAAGTTCATCAGAGTGAAGACAAAGGATACCACATGATAATTCTCACCCTCCAAAAAGAAATATTGAAAACCACAGAAAATAATCTGGGTATATTTAAATGACCAGTCTTGATCTTTAAAAAGAAAACTTTTTACAAGTTTATTAATAAAAAGAATTTAACTAAATATGTGTAATGGAGAAAAAAACAATAATCAGAGGGAAAAATAAAGTCTTCAACACCAACATATGAAAGGAAGAACTATCTGAAATCAATAATCTGTGGTTTATCCTTAGCAAACTAGAAGAAGAAATATAAAGTATTTTCAAAGCAGAGACAGGAAAGGGAATAATAAGACGGGATGTCAGTTAACTTCAAAACAACAATAAAAAAAAAACAAGAGCAGCAGTCAATGAAACTGAAAACAAACAAAAACAGTTGAGAAATCTGAAATCTAGCCAATTGTTTTTAAAAACCATAAATTGAGCAATCATCTAGACAGATTGATTTTTAAAGTAACAAAAATTAGCAATATTAGGAATGAAAAACAAGTTAGCCATATAGGCCCTTAAGAAATTAACAAAAAGAATGCAAAGAAATTAAGAATGGGCAAAAATTTAACAGATATTTCACAAATGAAGACATACAAATGGCCAATGAACAAACAAGAAAAATACTTAACATCATTGGACATCAGAAAAATTAAAAGAACTACTGAAATGCTAGAAAAGCTACAAAGGATGTGGATATTTGTATACTACTGGGAGGAATACAAAGTGATATGTTGTTTTTAAAAACAGTATAGTGACATCATATCAAGTTAAGAGGACGTTTATCATGCATACTGTCAACTACATTCACGTTTGTTATCTAAGAGATATGGATATATACATCTTAACCAAATCAAGTACATAAATGTTGATAACAGTTTATTCATAATAGCCTAAAACCAGAAACAACTCCATTGACCAGTTTCTGGTTAATAGATAAATATATGTTGTGGTCTACTTCTATTATGGACTGCAATAAAAAGAACAAAAACCTGATGTTCATGCAAACACAAATGAATATCAAGTAGATTATGCTACCTGAAAATATTCAAATCAACAATAACATGTAGTATATGATTATAATCATACAGAATTCTAAAAAAAGGAAAACAAAAATATCTTGATAGAAGAAGATCAACAGTTATTTAGCTTCTAGAGTATGAACAGAAGATCAAATACAAAAGGAGAAGAGAAAAACATTAGATCAGGGCATTTGTCTTTATCTAATCATAGTTGTTTCAGTCAGTTTTATCATCACTATGACCAAAAGACCTGACAAGAAAAACTTTAGAGGAAAAAAAGTTTATTCAAGGGCTCACAGTTTCAAAAGCCCTTGTTTGGAGATGGCCGACTCCATTGCTATGGATTGGAGGTGAGGCAAAACATTATGTCAGAAAGATGTGGTAAAGGACAGCTGCTCAGAATGGCCACTAGGAAGCAGAAAGAGAATAAGCTCAGCTCACAAAATATCTCTCTCAAAGGCAAACCTCCAATTACTCAACTCTAGTTACCTGCTTTCAGTTACCACCCAGTTAATCCCTTTCAGGAGATTCAAGCACTGAATAGGTGAAGGCTTTCCTAACCCAATCATTTCACCTATAAGTTTCTTGCATTGTTTCACACATGACCTTTGGCTGGGGACACTTCCATAAAACCAAAATTGTGGTTATACAACTGTATAAAATTATGAAAATTCATTGAAATACATATTTTAACATAGTGAACTTAATTGTATGTAAAGATTCCTAATGAACAAAAATAAATAAATAAATACAAAGGTTAGCTTTTGATTCTTTTAAGGATTATACTTCCTGGAGCTGTTACCACTCTTTTGAAACTAGAGATAAATGGGACTAAAACAGCAAACATGGAAACCAAAGCAAAGTGCTTAAGGTATCAGTGAAAAGCAGGAATTTTCTCTTGACCCAGAGAATAGTGTTTACCCCTGGGCAATGTGTTGGGGATTTCTAGAAACACAAACCTGTGTTTCTAGGAAATTATGAAAATTTGAATCCTTAGTCTATGTTTTTGTTAAACAGGCATTTGTTTTATAATAATTTAAGAAAAATTTAAAAAAGTAATAAAATGACAATTTTAAATAATATGCTTATGAATTGTTTTTAAGTATAAAATCATAAATTTTAAAAAAGAAAACATATATATGTGTATTGTAAGTGTATGTTTATATACACACATGCATTTGTGTTCTGTGTGCATTTATATATAACAATGAATATTTATATAAGAATTAAATTTTAGAATATTAAATTTAAAAGTTCCTAATAAGAAGGTATCAATAATTACTACCTCACATTGCAAATTAAATGCATGCAGGGATTCAAGCTTCATTTCACTGTATTTTACAGGTGAAGTACAAGATGGATATTCATGACTACCCTAATATTCTAAACATTATAATAAATAGCTCTTTTATTAAACAAAAATATTATTATCTTAGTTTTAAGGATTTAAAAATATGTGGTCTTTGTTGTTGTTTTTGGTACCAGGTATTGAACCAGGGACTCTCAACCACTGAACCACATTCCCAGCCCCTTTTTATTTTTTTAGTTTGAGACAAGATCTCATTAATGAAGTAATTTTTAAAAGCATATGTCTAGTAAATTAATGATGATACTTCAAGTATAAATCAAATGGCTTTAAAACCCAAGTCTTGCTTTATCCACACATGCACACATCAACCCAACTCTCCTATTAAAAGAAAAAGCATTGTATGCAGAATAAAGTTGATCTTAAAAAATGTTTCAATGTCAATTCTCTTTTCTAGTGTCCTATCCTAAAAATGATAATTTTTATTCCAGAGATTATGTTTTATTTATTAATCTTTGGGCATGATTAAAGATTAGTACCTACTTATTAGGCATAGTATATTTTTCAGAATCATGTTCATACAATACTCATTTAACTAAAAAGTAATAAAATTATCTTTTGAGATTGTATTGTTCTTGACCACATCAAACTCAGTTCTCTCCAAAAGTCTAAAATATTTTCATTGTATACAACCTTAGCTGTTCTTCAAATAAATTATTCATCCCAAATCCAAAGAGCATAGTTAAAAAGGAATGTGAAAATAAGTTTATATTATTATAAAAAATGAAATTAATAATGTGAAAGATCAACAGGGTTTGCACAATCAGTGCAGGTCTTCAAAGGATATTATTTATTGGCAGTGATTCATGTAAATTAGATGAAAGGAAAGCATAATATGGCTGCAGTTCATGAAAATTTATATCCCCTTTAATAAAGAGTTCTTAAATAATGTTGGCATAAAATGTCTTAGTATTGAAATATTTACATAGGATAGCCTACAAAATGCTTTTTGGATGAATTTGTTTGAGTTTGTGTTTCCTCAGGGGATAGATCAAATTCTTTTATTTTAATCCACAAGTTAAAGAGAAGAGAAAAAAGTTTTTAAAAGATATTTCCCTTTAAGTAACTCAGAACTTCAAAAACATGCTAGAAAAAAAATGTTTGATGTCTCAGTCTCGTTTCTTTACATTTTGTTTCACATATGCCCACCACAAATTTGTATTAAGCAGTGAATCCAAATACAATTTTTAAGCAAGGTGAATATAAATGGTGCTTGAACATATAGAAGGGAAAATGTTGCTATTCGTGACTTTGACTTCTCAATACCAGGTGAGAGTGGACATAGATGGAAGAAATGTGAACACCTTGAAGTATGAGGACTGGAAAATGATTAAATGTGCATATTTCCTTAAAGCAATTCAAAGGATGCTCTGCTGGCCCCACTCTTTAGCATTTTTCTTGATTCTAAAATAATGCTAATATCCTTTGGGATATTATAGCCCTGAGCACTGTATGTCTAGAGAAGGCCGCCCTTCATCTCTGGTTGCTCCTTCTCACCTTTTCCATTAGTTCTCTAGGAGCCAAGCCCATTCTATGCCTGGTCCTTTCCCACAATGAGAAATCCTTTTAAAGGCCTCACTCTCCTCAAACACCTAGCAAAGAACAGAATGGTCTCATTGCAGCAGCTTGGGAAACAGGTTAATCAACCACTTCTTAATTGTCTTCAGTGTTTCCTGATCAAACAGGAAAATTCTTTGCAGTTTTAATATCTGAGGTACAGGAAATACTCAAGGCAAGTTCCTTCCCTCATGTGGGTGTAGCTATAAACTCCCACAACATCAATAGTTTCTTCTACAGAGGCATGTGTCCCCTTCCTCACAAAATCCTTTATTATGCTTTTCATATGCTTGATGTATCTGAAAGGACTTCATGCGCTCTCTTTAGAAGGGACTGCTATTTGTTTGAAATGGATTTCTCTTGGTCATACCTTACACCTTAAAATCTTCTGTTTTAGAATTTCATTCAAACATGAAGCAGAAAAAAATCTGATTCTAAAATGTCATTTTTGACATATTTATTTAAAAATATTTTAAATGGAAAACGGTGAAAAATACTCTAGAATGAAAATTCAGATAATACAAAAAATACAACATATTAGAAAGACGAAACTGATGTGCCAGAGGCTGCATGAACAATTAGAATATGGAGAGTATGTAGACATAGAACTTTAATTCCAGAAGAAGTATGTTTAGATTTGAAGAGACTAATTAATGTGCCTTGAGAAAATTTTTTTCAAATTGTATTACTTTTCAGTAAATGTAATGGTGACAATCATTACATTGAAATGATGTGAAAATCATTTCTACTCATTGCTCTCTATAGTAGTATCAGAGTCCAAAGATAACATTAATTCATCATCTTGTAAAACCAGTGCTATAATAAAAAATCCAAAACTTATTGCCTCTTCCTCATTAATCAGTATTAGTTTGCATTAATATTTGGGACTGCATATGTAATAAGACAGAGGTGTTTTTTAAATCTTATTTTTTTTCTCACAGATTACAGATAGACACACATATACACTTGAAGGGGTATACACACCAATCACAAAAAAATTGCAATATATTTACAAAGGTTTTCTTATGATTTTTAAAAAAATATCTTCTAGTGGCTCACACCTATAATCCTGGTGACTAGAGAGGCTGAGGAAGGCAGGATCACAAGTTCAAAACCAGCCTCAGCAGCTTAGTGAGACCCTAAGCAACTTAGTGAGACATATCAAAATAAAAATAGAAAAGGCTGGGGATGTACAGCTCAGCAGTAAAGTGCCTTTGGGATCAGTATTAAAGTGCCTCTGGATTCAATTCCTAGTACCAAAAAGAAAGAAATGAAATAAAATCTTACACACCAAAAAACTTTATTAAGCATCATTCAATCTCCCACATTAAGAAAATTTTTCTTGAGTGTTGTTTAAAAATAAGGAACTTTTAAATTAGAAAAGTTAGTAGCAACACAAACCTAAAAAACAGGAGTGGAGCAAGATAGTGGGTGAGTAAGAATCCTCCACTGGTCGTCTCCCCACAGACATACCAGACTGAATAGCTATTCATTGACTGAACGACCTTCATAAGAATTAACTATGGAAGCCATGTAAGAGACCATAGTGGCTGATTTTAGTGCAATAAACAGATGCTTCAAAGGTAACAGAAAGGAAAGAGTTGCCCACATTACCTCTCTTAATTCCAGACCACAGTGATGAGTGAAGGATACCTCCCAAAGGGAAAGGAGGAAGGAATTATGTCTAGGTCTGAGACCTGAAGCTCAGTACCAAGCTTGCCAGTGAAACCAATGCTAGTGTTGTCCCACAACTCCTGTGCCCAGCTATGACTGACATACACAAAGCTCCTGGAACAGTCAGAGAGAGTACCAAGGGAAGGGATAGGGAAATGTTAATTGATAGGTACTGAGATATAGCTGGATAGGAGTAAGAAGTTATGGTTTTTCATTACATAATAAGGGTAATTAGAGATGATGATAACATACTGTATAGTTCAAAAAGCTAGAAGAAAAGATCTATACGTAAATTCTGACCTGGGTATAAGGATCTTTATTTGATGCCTGATGCTGTGTTTTACTGTGCTAGTTTCTTCAGTAATCTCCAGGGCAAAGTCCTGTCCTAGCTTTCATGGCTTGCTCCCCAGTGGGTAAATTCTTGCTCCCTGCTTGGTGTCTGAGGCTGAGTGTGGATTGGTAGAGTCAGTCCTATGGCCAACTGACTAATGATGTTCCACCTGCTTGGTCTGTGGGTATATTATCCCAGAATATTGTTTAAATTGTTGTTTTGTTAGTGTAGTTAATTTCACTATGCCTAATTTATAAATTAAACATTATTGAAGAATTTGTATAAAGGATAATATATATGTATATGTATATATATATATATATTTTAGTAATATCCTGTTGTTTCAGGTATCCACTAGGGGCCCTGGAGATGGAATCCTCTGTTTATAAGGGAGGACTCATTTACAGTGAATTTTGCCTAGAGGCAAAGTTTTATTTTATTATGTTGGGAATGGATTTTATTTCATGAAGTTGGAAACCTGTGGAATTTAATTTACAAGCAAGTGGAATCTACTTAAGCTGCTTTATCAAAAGATTGACACAGACAGAAATTTAAGAAAAATGACTACGAGCACAATAGAGAAAAGTAAGATATAAAGACAAAAGATTGGGAGACAAATTAGGAACATATTCCGGAGACGTGCAGAGGCAAAAAGAGTCTCAGGTGTTAATAACTATTACATTATTTTGATAATAAAAAGAATGAGGAATGGTATTGGGAATTTAATAGAAACTTTCATCTACTTTACTCCATTGAAAATCAATGATGCCAGTGGGAGACAGGAAAGGCAACTGTTCTCATTCAAATTTTTAACAAGAAAATTGAGGCTTAGAAAAATTAAAATGCTGGTTTAAAAAACACATGAGTGACTGGTACACCTATACACTAATTTCATTGTTCAGACAGTAATCCTAGTGGATTTCTATTCCTTTATCTTTCTGCTAGCACTATTTTGTGTAATGCCTATATACACCCAATAATATACAAATGGAATGACATCCTGGGTCAAACAATTCATGGATCACTGATATTGTTTTCAAGCTGCCATACATGGTAATCCTGGTGTTTTAACTAATCAGTTTCCTAAATTACTTAAAGTTTGCAGTATGCAAGGATTATCTAATCTGTCTTATTTGAAAATGTCAGCCCTTCCAATTATCAATGACTCATTTTCCTAGCCCTGGTAAATGTTATAATGACTTAGAAATATTTCTTTTTTACTAATGCATGATTAAGTGTGCTCTAACTAATAACCTGAGTTTTTCAAAGGGTTTAACATCTCCCTAAAGGATCTGTGAAGTGGTAAAATAAACTTTAAAATGAAGTCAAGATTGGAGAAAATAATACTATTTATGAAGGTGTGTTTCAAGTGCCAAGTGAAACAAGTGAAAGCAGTAACTCTGAAAAATTCATTTCCTCAAATATTAGTTAAGTATATTGCATCACAGATTGACTGAAATGGGTAATTACTCAATAGCCAATGTGTTGGGCCTTAATATTTTTTGCATTTCTATTGTAGAAATGAGTGCAAAATAAGTAGAAAATATGAATTAATTATTACTTTATGTTTCACTATTTAAAACGTATTATAATGGTTCATTTGAATCTAGACCTCACATCTATAATATGTTTTTAATATCAAAAGAATTTGGAGAAAAACAGATACTAATTATGTGGGAAGTATATTTAGGTAATATATTTCTTGAAGTGGGATAATGGAATGGGCAAAAGAAGCAATCTAAAATTTATTCCCAGATTTGTCAGACTAATGTGGTTATTAACTAGAAGTAAATAAAATCAATAACACAATCTTTTCTCCCTTTCATCCATCATCATATCTAGTAATTATTCCCAGAGACAACAAAGAGATTATGGTGCTTTATTTCTCCCTATTTCTGTTTTCCTCTTTTTCTATTTATTTCCTTTGTTATCCTTTCCTATTGATATCTTGCAAAAATATTTTCTTTATAAATTTTCACTTATCTCTAACTTTATAAATAAAATATCATATCTATGCATAATATAGGTGTTCATTAAGATTTATCACATGCTATACACTAATTGAGTGTTGATTCTCTTGATTTGTTGATATTCTGCCATTTACAATAAAATTTACAAGCATCATAAGCATATTTAAATGTGGAATACACACTTTTCATAGCTCAGTGAAATTATGAAAAGGATGTTGGAAATTTACCATACATATACACTTCAAATTTCTTCTTTCTTGAGTGTGAAGTAACCCACAAACTATGAATGAGACAGGGAAAAAAAAAAAAACTACTACTGATTCAGTAGAATTGGCTATGTCTTTAAAGATTTGAAAAGACAAGTAAGTTCCTGAGAAAATATTATGCACAGTTTTTTTTAATAGAACAAGAAAAAGAGAAATAAAGTAGGAGAGAGAAAAAAGAGAGTGATTTCAATTCTCAGTTAAAGGAGTTTATAATTTAATTCCAAGTGTAATTAGAGATCAAAAACTAAACTCATCATTTTGAGGTCAGTTTTTCTAAAAGGATAAAAATCATAGTACAGTGAAATTATGAAAAGGATGTTGGAAATTTAACATAGAAACAATTCATAAGCTGTCTAATAAGTGAAGAAAATAGTTAGAAATATTGTTTTAAATATTTCTAAACATGGGATTTTAGAAACATGTTAAAAACATTGTGCTTTTGACTAAGTTATTTCACAATTATATGTATTATTTTTAAAATAATTAATATAACACAGTTTACATTGTTAAACTGAAATTATTACATGTAAACTGTATTATAAATAAGTACTTTAATTACTTACTGCAACATGTAGTCACCGTAATGTGGCTTTGTTAACTTTTATTATTATTAATCTTCATTAACATAAAACATATGTAAAAGTTTAATTTTGAAAATTTTGTAGTCCTTTTCACCAAAGCATATTTTAAAATTATAAAATCAAGGTACATGTCATATTTCAAAATATTGTAAGTAACTTATTTCCAAAAGTACTTATCAGGTACAATTATATTTTATATACAACATTCATTATACAAGGTTAATTGATCCTAAGTAATCAAAATAATACAAATATATGCAAAAATATATGAAAATATTTAGTGTTAGTGGCACTAAACTTAAAACTTACAATGTATTTAAGTAAACATTGATTCTTTTGATTTGTTGATGTTCAGCCAGTTATAATAAAAATTATAAGCACAATAAGCATATTTATACTAATGTTGATTTTTCTCATCTGGATCTGACTAGTGTTTGCTCCTATCAAATACTAATTATTGAGAGACATAAAGATCTTTATGATCATAATATAGCCATTAATATAATTTACAAGGTTTTCTATTCTAGATTGTCTACAAATAATATTGACTCTATTAATTTCCAGGGCCACTGAATACAAGTGATTACTAAGGGATTATGGTGTCATGGCCTTGTGTAAATCATGTTCTCTGCTCCACTGGACAAGACCTCTTAAAATTATATTGGAATCTATAAATATGATCTGGACAAAGGATGGAAGCATTTATGGCAGGGTAATGAGAGAGTGATAATAAAGCAAAATAACTGAACCGGAAGTCAAGAGAGCTATAGCCTAACTCCATTCTTTTACTAGTTGCATGTTCCTGGAGATATACCACTTACTTTATTGGATTTCAGTTCCCTCATTTTGATAGGTTTATACTGGATTTTAAAATAAACTTTATAGTTCTAAAAGCAAGTTGTAGTTTGACATAATATTTTGAATGCAAATATAAGATTATTGATTAGTTCCATTAGTTATACTTGCATTTTAATTCACTGAAAGCTTACCCATATTGACTTGGGATAGTTAATTTTGTGAAAAGAATCTAGTAGCTTAATTGGGATTTAACTTATACTATATTTCTTAATATAGAAAATCACCTTTAAGTTGTCAGTTTTACTTTAAGGATATTTTATGCCTCAGTTTGGTTAGTTTCTGGCTTTACTTTGTGGGTATATTAATTTGCTTTACTTTGTGGATGTATTATTTCTTCATGAAAGCAGACTCACTGAAAGATTAAATAAGATTGTTTTCACATGAAGCCAGTTATGTGGTTATTATGAATATTTATCATACTGAAATTGCAATACATAGCCCTTGCAGGAAAATTTTATTTCAAAATATAATGTACAGAAAGTAGATATAATCCACAGAAACGAAAACTTGTTATATTCTTTTGAAATGTGATAATTATGATTATTGTTTAAAACTTAATTGAAAGAGTATAATAAATTTAATTATGATCCTATTTATTCCTAAATAAACTGAAATTGCTATCTACATATGTATCTTTAAATATATTCACAAACATAAATACATATGCTATATATATATTAGTATCATTTTAGTTTGAATATTTCTAGTGATTCTTAGCTCTTTATTTCTGTTGCATAATATTTATGAGAAAATTTTCTATCATGCTTAAATTATCTTTTGAAATCTAGGTCTTTCAGATAGTATACGGTTATTGAGTTAAAAAAAATATTAAGACTCCTAAGCAAGATAAATCCAGATTTTAATCAAATTGTTACCACTTTTTAACTATGTAACCAAAGCTGAATCTCCAAACTGCTATCCTTCACATCTCACCAATAAAATGTAGATTTGAAAAGTACAAAATCTATAATAGAGTTTTGTGAAGATAACATGATTTTATAATAAGTAATCAATAAATGTTTTGAGCATACTGAGAGCTGAATTCATTCACAAATGGACAATGGAGATTACATATATATATATATGTGTGTGTGTGTGTGTGTGTGTGTGTGTATTTAGATTTGAAACTATAACCAGCATCAGTTGCTCACAAAACCAAACACTTATCATAGTAGGATAACTCAGGAAGCAGGCCTACAAAATTCCAGTTTTGTAAAAAAGTAACAATACCGCAAGCTAAATAATTTCTGTAAAAATCAGTCCCAATTGGCCAACACTTGATTAACGACTGGTTACTTTAATAGCTGTTATTCATCTACAACTTCCCCATACCAATAGCCCCAAATTAGGTGTAACTGAAGCCATGAATTTTTTCTGACTATAATGTTTTTCCCTTCCTCTACCTGCTTTTGAGTCTCTGCCAAAATATGGGTGACAATGGCTGTCTCCCTTACTATAGAAAACTCTGAATAAATTGCCTTTGCTCTTCTGAGTCAGTCTTTGTTTTTGCTTTGCATAATGAGATAATATAAATCATGATATTATTCTGTATTACATGGTATATGACAATATATACATTGAATATATTACTGAAGAGCATTTTTGTATAAGCATAATTTAATAAATATGAACCTATTTCTATAATAAAAGATAGTGTACATAATTAACTGTACCTAAAGACAGTAGAACTTACTTTATATATTAAAACACATTACTCCAATTAATCACCTGTATTATTCTCTGATTTTACCCTGAATTATACTTAGAAGTACAGGTTGATGCTCTAACTAGCATAATACAACTAACAAGTTGCCATTGATTTGTTTACAGATTTTTTAGAAGCCAATCCTATAGGAATGTCTCCATAATTTTCCTGTACCTTTCTCTTATTCATTAATGTACTGTTAAATTTTTTTAAGAACTACTATATTTGTGCTAGATACTTTAGTATATACTTGTACCTGTCAATAAACAATATAAAGTTTGGTGCTCTCATAGAGTATATTCAAGAAGAGAATATAGATATTAAATATTAATACATATTAAACTGGGCATAGTGGTGCTTGTCTGTAATCCCAGCGGCTTGGGAGATTGAAGCAGGAGGATCATGAGTTCAAAGCCAACCTCAGCAAAAAAGCAAGGTGCTAAGCAATTCAGTGAGACCCCCTCTCTAAATAAAATGCAAAATAGGGCTGGGATGTTTATCAGTGGTCAACATGAGTTGTTGACCTGAGTTTAATCCCTGGTACCCACCCACCTCCCAAAATTTATATGATTAATATAGTTTAGCATGTTGAGATGGACTATGTTCTATATGTAGGAAGCTGATTCAAATAAGGGAAATAGAGTATGCTTAACGTGGAAGCTAACACTTTACCAAGAATCATCAGGATGAGTTTCATACAGAAGGTGATATTTGAGCAACTACAGAATACATAATGGATATCAATGCTGATGAGTATTTCATAGAGGAATGTTTCAAGAAGAGAAGGCAGCAAGAAAAATGTACCTATGATGGATGGCTGCCCAACATGAGCAAAGGAGAATAATGGAGGCCAGGTTGGCTGAAGGAGGTAATGTAGTAGAACTTAAAAATCAGGAAAATGAATGGAATATGTATGATCTGAGGGAATTGTCAAATCTATAACTGTAATTTTGAAGGAAGTGAGAAGACAGATTGCAAGGTTTGAAGCAGAGAAATAATTCAATAGGGTTTATATTTAAAAATGATATCCTTAATAGATGAAGAATAGACTAAAAGAGGCCAAGAATAAAAACATGTTCAAGACAGAAAGTCATTACACTAATCCAGACTAGAGATAAAGGAGACCAAGACCAGACTGATAGTTGTGAGGGTGATAAAGGTAATCATTTTTGAGTATAATTTAAATATGAAGCTAATAATATCTGCTGATATATTGAATATGTGATGAGACACAAAGTAAGGACTTAAGGAAAACACTTAAGTTTTTTATTTGACATATTGGAAGGTATTTGAAATAGAAAATCCTGCTACCTGCATATTTGAGGAAAGGACACAAATCCGGAATTTTTGTCTTTCTACTTTTGATGATTTGTTGTTTGTTTTATTTTGTTTTGTTCGCTAAGCAATCTTTCTCCCTCCCTCATCCCTGACTTTTATCAGTATGCTATATCATTTTAAGGTTACTTAAGATTGTGGTAAACATAAAATAGTGGTCCTTTTGGCTAGCATAATTTGCATTTCTAACATGATTCTAATTTGCTCCATCCTACATTATAGCAAGTGAACAAACAAATGCTACTGAAAGATTAATTACATCTGTCATTTACAGGCTTAGAATACCAGCTATGTGGTCAACATCAGTAAAATAACCAGACTGGTAGACAAGTGTGTTTTAGAGAGAACTGAATATCTCCTCCAATCTGTCTCCCAGAATTCGACTGGGACACAGTGCTCAGGCTATCCTTAGCATCCAGAGGGTGAGGGAACTTCTACCTGGTAAGAAATGAGTAAGAGAAAACCATAGAATTGATTACTATGGCTATTAGCTAATGCTTCTATTAGTAATCTCTGAAAAGTCAGAATTACAACTCTCACACATAATGTATTATAAGAATGTTATCAAATTAAACTTTGTATCTTCAATTTTAACTCAACCCTCCAATCTTGGATTTTCTTCAGTTTTTCCATTCTTGATAATTAACTTTTCTCCTCACTCTTTGGTTCAGGTAAAAATATTAAGATTTTTTTCTTTCTCTCTAATTTTAACACTGCATACATAATCAACATCTAATGTTAATATGAACGATAATAATATTAGTTACTTATTAAGTTTTATGTGTCAGGCTTATACTCATAATCTCATTTAACTATCTAATCAACTCTGAGGTAATTACTATTATCACTGAGGAGATAACAGCAGCTTCTGCAATAAGTAATTTGTCCAAGAAGAGAGAATTCAGGAAGTAGAAAATGCAAGGTGCCCGATTTTTTGGTTTGGATGTGGGGTGTCCCCGCAAAGCTCATATGTGAGACAATGTAAGAAGGTTCAGAGGAGAAACGATTGTGTTGTAAGGGTCTTAACCCAATCAGTGATTTAATCCCCTCATAGGCATTAACTGAATGGTAACTGAAGTGGTAGGATGTGGCTGGAGAAGGTAGGAATTGGGGCATAGCTTTGGGTGTATATTTGTATCTGGAGAGTAGAGTCTCTCTGCCTCCTGGGCACCAAAATTTGAGCTGCATTCTTCCACCACCCTCTCCTATCATGATGTTCAGCATCACCTTGAATCCTAAGAAATGCAGCTGGCCTTCTATGGACTAATACCTCTGAGACCATGAGCCCTCAAATAAACTCTTCCTCCTCCACAGTTTTGCTGGTCAGATACTATAGTCAAAGCAGAGAGAAAGCTGACTAAAACACCTGACTTTATTACATAATATGGTCTTCCAAAGTTATGTCAATTTTGCCACTTAAATTTTTATTTACTTGTCAACTTATCTATACCCCCATTACCACAACCTTAATTCATATATTTCTTAAGTAAATGCAATGGTTTTTACCAATTGTATTCAACCTCTATTCTTGCCCTATCTTGCATTTTGTACATAGAAAATATAGATGTCTTTCAAAACCAGCAAGTTAAACCATGTTTATCCTTCTGCATGAAAGTCCCTCATGCTATCACATTAACTTTATTCTCAACATAAAAGTCAAAAGGGTTTAGTTACCTAGGCATATATTTATTCCATACACTTAGGTGCCTACACTAGCTTTGTAAGTCCAGTGACTAACATTTTAGTAAAATCTTATCAAAAGATCAGCTCATCATCTTCCCCTGAAGAGAGTAAGATACCACTAAATATTTCTTTTTTGCATTTTCAGTTCTTAACATTGGCTATCATAATCATGTAAATACATTAAATTTTAGAATAAAACTATAACTTAAATTCATTTTTATAATTTTTAGTAAATTACTCATACTGAATCTCTACTTTTATCTTTAAATTATCAAAATTTGAATCTGACTTCAATAAAATGACTTAAAAGCCCATTCACAGTATTTTTTTTTTAATTAGACTTTTATAGTTTGAGTTTGTTGGGATGAACCCAATTACTATTACATGCATGGAATTTGATTTCACTTCATGATTCCCCTGTTTCTTTCTCCCTTTCCCTGAACTTTGCTCTCCTTCCCCTCTCTCATTCTCTTTCCTCTACTGGACTTACTTTGGCTCTTCAATTTATTTATATTTAATTGGTTATTTCTACCTATGCATAAAGGTGAAGTTCCTTGCCATTCACAGATTATTATTTGGGGTAAATTAATTAATTTCATTTTTTTGCTTAGTTATTTATTTACTAAACAAATAATACATACATACCAAAAACCTCCTGGCTTTATGAAGTTTGCATTCTTTTAGAAGAACATAAATAGTAGCTAGTAAGCAATAAGAGTAACTTACAAAGTCTGTTTATAACTTGGGAATAAAAAAATATAAAAGTAAGGTTAGGAGTATTTAATAGTGGTGGATATTTTAAATGAAATCACAAAAGCAAGCCTATTTGAGGATAAGATATTTGAAGGAGGTAAAACTGTTGGAGATGCAGAAAGAAGTGATTAGCATTGTAGACAGAGGAATTACAGAGTAAAATCCTTTCAACAAGAGTATACTGATGGCTGTAACCAGGAAACAGAAATGGTCAATGTGTTTAGGGCAGAGAAAAGAAAGAAGAAAACAGAAGGAAGTAATGATGGGTATGGGAAAGTCTTAGAAGCTGTTTTAAACACTTGAAAGTTGAGTCTGAATAGAATGTGAGACCACTGCAATATTTGGAGCAAAAAGATCACTTCACCTGGCTTGCATTACTTCAGTATTACTCTGGTGACTATTTAGCAAACTATGAGGGCAATTTTGGAATCATGAGACCATTTAAGAGACCATTGCTACAATGTACAGAAGACATAATGTTGACTTGTTCTGGAGAAGTAGTGGTAGAGGTGGTGAGGAGGAGTTAGATTTTTATGTATTTTACTTTATGCCATTTGTAATTGCTGAAAAAATGTCCATGGAGTGTAGATGAAAAGAGAAGTAAAACACTCCTGAAATAGTTTTTTCCTCTGTGGAACAGCAAGAATGGAGTTGCCTTCAACTGAGTTGGGAAAATATCAGAAGAAACAATTTTTAGGAAACAGTTAACAGGTCAATATGGTCATGGTAAAATTGAGCTGCTCCCAGAAGCTCAGTAGGCTGAGGCAGGAGGATCACAAGTTCAAAGTTCGCCTCAGCAACTTAGTGAGACCCTTCTCAAAATAAAAATAATAAAAAGGAACTGGGAATGTGGCTCACTGGTAAGTACTCCTGTGTTTAATCCCTGTTAGAAAAACAAACAAACAAAACTGGGCTATCTATCAGATTTTCAACAGTACATATAGGAGGAGTCCATAAAGGAATGAGATTAGAGGAGATGTTTTAAAATCAACTTTGGTGATAGTTACAAACAGAAGGCTAAAGGAAATTATCAAGATAGTAAATGTAAATAATAGAAGAGTTTCAAAAATGAAGTTATAAAACACTCCTAAATTAAAAAGTTGAAAGACAAAAAGCGAAAGGAAAATAGGAATAAAAAAAGGGAAAATATATAGGTCAAGTAAGATGGAAAATGAATAGACCCATTAATTTCAGACTGTGTTAGTGATAACCTTGAAAAGTGGAGTAATTTTTATGAATTGGTATGTCTTCAGGTATGATTGATTTTAAGCATGCTGTATCACTTTGTTTTCCCTCTGTACTTACCACATATTTTCACTACACAGAAAGACTATGATGAATTTTAATGGAATTTCTATATTGTACATATTTCAATTGAGCACCTTGACACCACAAATCCACATTTCTAAATCCCTGTTCCAGCTATATTGAACTTTGTAGAGATTTATTGAGGTTAAAATGGATCAGATGTATATAATGTTTATTTTTCTCTACCTTTCTATGCCTTCCTGGTGACTGAAATGTAAATGATGGTAGAAATGGCTACTATGGACCATGATTTCAAGGCCATTCTCAAAGAAAGAATGAGGAGTAATGAGTATTAAGTCTTACCTACATCATGAATATCTTAGCAACACTGCCATTTACCTAGAGTTTTGCATGAGAAAGAAAAATTTATCTACATAATTTAAATTATTGTTTTTGGTTTAGTTTATTTTTTCATTTGAATTGAACTGAAATCTAACACAGGGGCTAAATCAAAAATCTTTTCCTTTATATTGCATAAGAATTAAGAGAAAAAAATCAAAATAAATTATAGAAAGAAAATTCACATTAAGTATAAGTGAAGTAGAACATATATGTTATATAACTACAGAGAAGTGGCTGGAGGAAATACAATAATGGAAAAGAGAAAAAAGCTGAGAGTTTGGATTAAAGCACTAATGTTTTATTTTAGGAAAAATTCAAAAATCTCCTTGAAGGTGATGCTTAGGGAGGCTTATTTAAATATGGACCTATATGACTTCCTGTCCAAGAACATGATCCCATATTGGATGAATTAGCTTAGTGTTTCTCAAAACCTGTTCTCAAGGTTATCCTAAAGAGAGGGGCTAGAAAATCTTACATCATTTAATTCCATTCTAGAGCAAAATTTACATTGGGCCAGTTGGACTAATAAAACATTTACTGAGCACTGAAGATACTACTTTTATTCAACCAAGAACCTTACTTTCTCTGACTCCCAACATCTTTAACATTGTTATAAAAATTTAATGCACAGTTTAGAAGTAATTTGGTACACTAAAATTTTAGGTAAATCTATCTTTATAGAAAAAAATCATGTCATATATTAAATTAGTATTAGTTTTAATAATTCAGTAGCTAAAACTTCTTTGCAAAACTTACAACAGCAAATAGGAGTTCATGTTCTGAATTCAGATCAAGTCTTGCTTTCTAACTACCTCCCGGGTTTCTCCCTTTCTATCTTTGTTGAAAAATAATGATGATGATGATGATCAAAACATCTTTCTCTGCCCAGAAGGTTCCTAATGAGCTGTATTTAAAAAAATAAAATAAAAAATGATTCATTTCTAAGCAGCAAACCAATTTAATACTTCCCAAAACATATCATCAAGTAGTAAATATTACATTTTAACTATAATCAAACAAAGGTAGCATGATAAATTAGGTGTGGAGGTAACTAAACAGAATTTGCCAAAGTCATTATTGAATCAAGAAAGTAGTCCTTGAACTTAAATCAGAGGAGGTAGTTCTTTCATACATATACATTCATCTTAGAGCTCTGCCTTGGTCTACTGGCACATGCTCTGGAAGTGCTGAATCAATGAGCAACACTCCCAGCCTCATGCTCATTCATAATGCACAGACAAAAATCACAGCAATTTTAAAGAGACCTATTTACTTTTAAATGTTTATATTTATAGTTTTCCTATATATCAGCCAAATTTATAGACAGATAACTTTATGTAATAGTTTATAAAATCACAAACTATCACATAAATAGACTATTATAGAATTCTTTCTCAAGTCTATTTGTACTGCAAAATATTTAGATAATTATTCATGCTATAAATTAATCAAAAGTCAATGATATTGATTATTAATGGCTTATAAATGAGTTATATTAATTTCTGGTAGAAAAAAATCTTTGATTAATATATAAAATCCAAAGTAAACAATTAAATTTTAATTTTAAAAATATTTATTTAGTATTGCCTGTGTATTAGTCAAGATTTGCTCTAGGTAATAGGAATAAAAAGATGAATAACACACCATTTCAATTAGGTCACATGCTTTTTAGCAATGCACGCCTACTCTAGTTCAAAACAGATCACCCAGAGATGGTTGTTTTAACTAAATTAATAGCATCTGAAAGGAAATAACCAATATACAAACTTATTATCATTATCTATGTTTTTTGTTATTGTTTATTTATTCTGTATCTGCCATTTTATGTGAAAGCAAATACATATATGCCTATCAATTCATAACATACAATGAACATTTAAAATACTCAATATTGGCATGGCACTTAGCTTGCATAGTTTTAGGTATAAATTTGATGTAAAATATTCCCTCTAGATAAGTTTTTGGAGTAGCAAATGTACCAAAATTACATAATTTTTCATATGTTACAATGGTTATATAATAATGAAAACAGCAGATTTCTTTATAACTGATCATAACGATTTAAATGTTATTTCTATGTCCATATTTATTAAAGAAAACATAATATAACCTATATTTCCAGACCTCCAAGAGCTATATATTTATTGTATCTCAATTCTTTACAACAGCTCCATACATAGTAAGGTATCATTCACACAAAACTATTAGTATTGATATTCTATTCCAAAACACAACTTGGTTTCATCATTTTCTAGAACTGACTTTGTCAAGTTTTGAACTCTTCATGGCTTAAGCCTCGTTATATATGTTATTGTTTCTTTCTTCTCGTTCTAACTATTATCTGGAGCTATCTTATTATTAGAATTATTAAACATATTAACTTAGGGAGAAAATATTTGTCATTTTCAATATTTAATAGGTTTCAAATAGTTGTTACAGAGGTTGGGTGGATAGATCACTAATTTATGAAATTTGATGGTGAGGTGGATCCACAAGGATTATATGAGGTCAACTAGTAAAGCTATAAAGATGAAGATTGGAATTAGCATCCCTAAAATTTATTGAAAAAAAGTATCTGCTCTTGAATAAGAGACAGATAAAACTTAGTTATGAGTTAGTTGTATAAGTTATTAATATATAAAGTTATGAATTATATAAGGGTAATGGCAAGACTATACACCCAAAAGATTGTGTTGATTGGGGTAAACTTAATTGAGATGTTGAACACAAAATTGATCATGTTGGATAGGAAGGAAAAATGCACTCAGTTACTGATTTTGTTTTGAAGTTTATTGTATCTTTAAACAATCAAGAAATATCTATTAGTCTCTTAGAAATAGTTTCTCAAACTGAGGAAAGGCATCTGATCTACAGATGAATATTTAAGTACAGCCAGGTATCTTTTAGGAACCACACAAAACTATGCATTGTTAGATACTGGAGAATGAATTTCATAAATGGGATCTGGGAAATTATCCCTCACAGAAAAGTTTGTACAGAAATGGCACATGACTGATGAGAGTGGTTCCTAGACTTCATGTCTATTTTGTGAAATAGGAGCTAATCTCATCACCAGAAGAAGACTTCAGAGAGGTATGGTTTAAACTGGTTTACAAGTCTTTTAAACTGTAAAATTTAAAAGAGAAATAGCAAATAATTAATTCCTATGTGCAATGTTCTAGGTGGGGTAATATAAAGATATACGGAAATAAAACATTGTCCTTCTCTTCTAAGCATGCATTTTTGAGTTAGGAGGAACAAATGGAAGCAATTCAAGAGGAAATCTTATAAGACAGAGGTATATACAAGATGCAATGAGAAAACAAAACAAACAAACATAAACAAAATGGATTCTCATCAAAATAAATTTTCAGTAAAAACTATTTTTTAAAAGCTATCTTTAAAGGATACTGTCTATGACCTCCTTGAGTAGGTTAACGCATTTTGTGCTAGGCTCTTAAAACACTATATGTTGTTAGTTAATAACAATCAGAGTTGCATTTCAACTTTTGTTTTTGTGATTATGTTCACTAATGTCTGTAAGATCCTGGAGGCAGTGTGTTATAATGACAATAGCGTGAATTTTAACACCAGATTGGCCTTAATCCAAACATTGAATTTTCACATATTAAGTATGGCTTTGAGGAAGTTCTATCTTGTACATGAAGTTCTATCTTGTACATCTTCATGTACAAAATAGAAGCAATGCTGCATGTTCAATGACATCGTTAAGATTAAGTGAGGTGATGACTCTAAAGGGATTGTTTCTTGGTAATCAATGTATTTATTTTTCTGTTGATCAATGATTGTTACATTGTTTTGGGAAACTGAATCAGGGTTTCAACCACAACTCCAAGAGAACAGAAGGAGAGCTAGAGGGTAGATTTGCAGCCACTACCATTCTGTATTCTGTCCTTTGGAGTATTGAAGTGTCACACCTATCTCAGCTTATAAAAAATTATTTTATCTCCTTACTGGGTAAATTCTGTTGATGCTTCATTTAATAAACAGTTGATAATGTTTATAAGGCATCATATAGGAACTGCAATAGTATTCTGTCTTTTTTAGAGTAAGATTTCATAAGAACAACACATAGAAGTTCTTTTTAGCATCTATGCAACAGAAGGAAGAAGATACTGCTGTTAAAAGTAAACAATTTTACTAAATCATCATTTTGGAAATATTTGGACATAATGGTACTGGTTAATTTTCTATTTGAAAAAGTCATAATTAGTTATAATCTTATGAATCAAAATACTCTAATATTATAGTTTTTACTCGAATTGCAAAATATAATATTCATAGTTTCATGAGCTTTTTTACCTTGCTATACTTAAGGAATACAAATAATCTAATAATTATATAAATGCCTTTATGTCTACATTATGTGTCAGACAATCAGACTACAGATGCTTTCCATTCTTAAAGCAGGCAAGTGGTTTAGGCAATAATAGGCAATCTAGTAACTGGGTGATGACTGGGAAAATCAACAGAGTTCATCAGGTTAAACACTTTAATATATGTATTCTATATACTAGATATACATTGTAATTATTTAAGTATATTTAAAAAGATATCATGGATGTGGTCCTTTACCTTGACTGAATACCCAAAATTAATTGGGTATGGACCAAATGCCTAAGCATAAAACCTAAAATTGACATTTCTAGAACACATTGTAAAAAATTTCTGTGAAGTAAGCAACATTCTTAGATAAAACAGAGAAAAATATGGATCACAAAATAGCTGGATTTTATAAAACATAATTTAAATTTTTCTTTCCAAGATACTATTAAGTAAAAAAACCAAGCCATCAACTTAAAGAAATACTACAGGGCATAAGTCACACAATAGATGTATACTTAATATACATATCATTCCTACAACTCATTAATCTAATTATTTAGCAAAATATTCTAAATAGTCTTCATAAAAGATGATAAATATCAATATTCATTGGGGAAATTGAAAGTTAGTATCACAATGTGATACCATTGCGCACATACTAAGGTTTGATGAGGAAGTTACTGAAATTCTCAAATACTTTTAACTCATAGCATACCCAATTATTAGAGTTTTACACCTGTAATTCATTTAATTTTCAAAACAAATATTTAAATTTTGGGTGAATACATTATATCCACATTACATTTTTAAAAATGAAGCATGAAAATATTAAACAACTTACTCAAAGACTATTTTAAGTAACTGAAAAAAGATTCCCAGGAATCAAACATTACTATTATGTTCAGCTATTTTTATTTTAATCACTATATTTTAATGTCCATGAAGATTTTGAGTGTGATAATGTTTAGTCAGCTTTTTTGCTACTGTTGACTATAGGATCTGACCAGAACTATTATAAGAAGGAAAAATTTATTTGAGGGCTCACGATTTCAGAGGACATTGTCCATAGAAGGCCGGCTCCTTTCCTCTGGGTTCCAGGTGAGGCTGAATATCATGGCAGGAGAATGTGGCAGAGGAAAAGTAGCTCATATCAGGAAGCAGACAGAGAAACTCCAGCTCTAGCTACAAAATA
Source organism: Urocitellus parryii (assembly GCF_045843805.1). NCBI lineage: Eukaryota > Metazoa > Chordata > Mammalia > Rodentia > Sciuridae > Urocitellus > Urocitellus parryii. The sequence goes on along the minus strand of NC_135532.1, from coordinate 54,943,682 downwards.
TATAACCTATAGCCATGCCCCCAATTAACAACTACCTCCAGCCACACCCCACCTGACTCTAGTTACCACTCATTAACCCCATCAGGGATTAATTCACTGATTGGGTTTGACTCTCACAATCTAATCATTTTTCCTCCAAATCTTCTTGCATTGTTTCACATATGAGCTTTTGGGGACACCTCATATCCAAACAATAACAGATAATGATGATGAAAATTAGTAATTTACTTTGTAGATACAAAATTAAACTCAATCAATAGAGTTCTTGTCAGTCTAGATGGTCTACAGATAGGAATTATCTGCTGATTTTTTTAACAACTGCTTGCAAAATAAAAAGACTGAAATTATTAGATCCCTTTGTTTTTTTTGACACATGTCAACCACATATCTAACTGCCACTAAGTTTCTAAGATTTCATGTTTAGAATAGTGCATGTGTGATCCCATGTATTTGGAATTATAGAGAAAATTTGACTAGTTTATTTGAAATGATTATTTCAATGAGGAACAGGTATACCCCAATACCAAATCAGTGTTTGGCTGCTTCTCAGTTGACCACAATTTAGTTAAAATGATTCAAGGGGTAAAAATATTGTATTGAATTGCTATCTCTGTTCCATATGGTGCCAAATGTTGCAGTTGACTTTATACAGACACAGCTGGAAATTAGCCACAGAAAGATATTGAATCTTTCTGTATACTTCAGTATACTTCTCTACTGTGACCAAGGATGGCTGCCTACTTAGATTAGTGAAGAGTAGATCTATTTATATTTGTCTTTCTTGGATATACTCAATGAGTCATTCTCAATGTGGGAACAACATCTTAACTCACATAATATCACTGAAGATATAGCAAACTTTATGATAGTAATTATTCCCAGTTGCTAATAAAGTATTCCATATATTCATATTAGCATTACCTCAGTTTTATTCAATAACATTTGGACTTCTTAAAACCATCCGATTATTATTTTAGTCTTCCCTTTTTCTAAGTGGATGCTCTTTCTCATTGGAAAGCAGTTCATTTATGACCTCTACATTTTCTACACTGTTAATTTGCTTAAAATGCCATATAATGTCTTTTAAAAAAGTTTATACTGTCACTTTACATAAAAGTGTCAATTACATAAAAGGTGATATAAGACATCTGGATTCTGTTAGGTTCCAGAAAAGTAGAAAGAGGGTCATTTCTATACTAGTAATAGTAAAAATCTACATTATCTACAAATCATTACTTTTTGAAGCTTTCAGAGAGGTGATACAGCAAGACAGTAAGCTAGCCTATAATATAATGTAAGGTAGGTATCCTTAGGAGGGATGACATATAAACATGGTGTTACTTATGGCAAGGCTCCCAAAGAAAATGAATCCATTATTCATAAGGATAGAGAATTCAAATAAAATTTGTGAATGGGTTTATAAAGTCTTGGCTTGTGTGAGCATATGAATAGAGACCTCATCAGAGTCATTATTTCAAGGGGAATTTGTACACATTCCCAGGCTTTTTCCAGAGACCATTATAGGTTGGCAATAGTAACAATGTGGGCAGATCAAGAGAGTAGAACAAACCTCTACCATTAATTCTTATTCCCAGAGGAAGCAAAATCATTTATGAGGGTTTAAACAAAATGCATGTATCCTGGGCTTGCCTTTGTAATTCTGAAAATTACTCTCAACCAAAAAAAAAATAAAATAAAAAAATAAACAAAATACTCTCTGTGCATGATTCTAAAACACAGCCCTCATTGTATGTTGAAACAGCATATAGTTATGAATAATACTGGGAAGCCCACCTGTTTCTGTATTAAAGAACAAAATCTTAAACCTCAGTAATCACACCCAGGACACAGATGAAGAACCTCACTGCCTCTGGGAAAGATGGAAAGTAAATGAATTTTTAGCTCTAACAGAACGACAGGAAACGATTGTAGGTCTTGACATAGATTCTTGCTGTTGAAAGTGGGGGAAGGGCCACTGAGAAAGTCCCAGCTTCAAGAACTTAAGGATGCAGATCCTGCCTGAGACTCCGGCTGTTCCAGGATAATAAACCATACCAGCTCCTGTTCCACAAAGTTAGAAAACACTGAGCAACAGATAACAGTTGCCTACTGGAGGAAGGGAAAGAGCTTAGAGAAATACTGCCTTTGTTGTGTAGTCACAGAAAGTTGGTTTAAAACTGAAGTTAAAGTAATAACACTGAGAAAAATTTTCATAATCCCATCCTACCCAAGCCCAGAATAAGACCCAAGATACGTGAAGCCCATTTGTGATTATAAAACCAGGCACAGATACTAAGAAAAAAACTACTGAGATGAGACGATAAACAAACAATAATATTTCAAAGAATGGTGCTAAAAATATTCAGATATTTATCACAAAAGCTAAAGAGTATTGAGCCTTAACTAAACTCAAAAACATATCATACACTTAAATTTAAACCTATAAAACTATAACATTTAAAGTTATTTGTATTTATATAAAATGGAAAAAATATTTGTGATTTTGTTTTAGGCAAATGTAAATTGCAAAGGGGGTGAAATATGTAAATAAAAATTGACAAATTTAATGTCCTCAAAAATTAAATAATTACTTGAAGAAAATATTTCCAAAATTCATATTTGATAAAGGAATTATACTAGAGTATTGGTGTATGTATTACATATATAATTTATAATAAAATTCAACATATAATGACTATTAAAGTAGCTTTCCTACTACCAAGTTATTTATTCCCATATAATGCAAACTTTTATTATCACAAGAGTGTATAGAAAAATATACATATTAATAGGAATTGTTGATATATTGTCTTATGTAGTATCTTCATTGTTCTTCTTTAATTTAATAGGTTTACTTGTTGTCTCTCAACATTGCTTATAAATCACATAAGAGAAGGATTGTTGGCAACAAAGATCAAAATATCTTCCAATGTAGGAAATAACAAGACTCAATTCATGATAAATTAGAAAGCATTGTTTTGACTCTTATGAAAAGTGACTGTGTAAACTAACCAGTGAGATCCTTACCACTTAAGGGAGTGGTCCCTAAGGGGACTATTTAATTTGATAACAGATGTATGCCAAGTGATCCTTAAATGACAAGATTTTACCCAAACCTCTTTTTGGGTCATACATTATAATTCAATATTGGTGTACAATATTTCAAATTGTAAGATTCTTTAAAGAACTGTAACATTTAAAATTATTTTATATTTATATAAAATAAGCATGCAATGCTAGCAAAATAAGATATTTACATGTATTTATCACTTTAAATAATGAAATTCAGATCAATAGGGGCTGGGCTGTGATCCAATGGTAAAGTATGTACTTAGCATAAGCAAGGCTGTGGGTTGAAATTTTATAACCAAACAAACAGAAAAATCAGGCACATAGATTAGCTATATACCTAGATCAATTTCTCTGCCAACTACAACAGATTTGTGTATTTCAGAAAACTACTAAATCCCAATATTGTATATATGCTTATTACCATCATCTAGTTGTGATCCAAGAAAGGGATTTAAAGAACTCTGTTTGACTTCTACTTTTACTGTGACTCTGGAGGAAATTTAGAGATATTTATGAGGTCATTAGATAATGTGGTAGAGAGATCTTGACTTGTCTAACTAGCTTTAGATGTTAATATTATTTTGGTTATTGGTATATAACACTGATTTAAGAAATGCCTTAACTTGCAACTCATCTACCAGATTTGAAGCTAGATAAACACATAAACCTAAGGGCTTAGAAAAGATTAAAAAAAAAGTAAATTATTTTTTAACTTAAATGCCTTCTAATTCTATTTAGTATGATTAATCTTTGTCCAATTAGATCACTTATCTTAAACATTGCTTAATACATCAAGATATCTAAAAAAAAGTTGCACAAATTTAACAAAATGGTTTTAGTAGATATCCTGAATGATTGCCATTGAAAAATTGTCATTAAAGCCATTTTCATTTTAAGACAAAATTTCATAATCCATTTCTATTCTCTTTACATCTTGTAATTTACTGAAAGCTCAAAATTTGAATTATTTGAACACCTATTTTGACAATAAAATTATTATTTTTATAGAAACCTATCTCCACATACTTCAATAAATAAAAAAGTATCTAGAATGGAAAAAAAATATAAAGTTATTAGAGTATGCTGAAAAAGTATATCAGTCTATGTTCAAGCTTAGTCTAGAGCATGGTAAAACATTAAGAACTTTATTATGGTAAACATAATAGAGTAAGTTACACAAATATAACTTTATACTAAAATGAAACACATATATTCTATTAGTAATGACTTTGTATAGATAATTTAGCTACACTGAGAGAATAAAAATATCAATTCAATTACATCTATTTTCTTTTGAACACCCAAATGCTTTATTCTTCCTAGTCTAGATAATGAAAAATAACCTAAATAAAGGTATGACATAAATAATGATATTGGCTAGAAATTACTTTTCTCATAGAATTAAGAAAAAAAGTAAATTAAAAATATGGATATTTTATGACTGGGGTTGTGGCTCAGTGCTAGAGTGCTTGCCTACCATGTGTGAGGCCTTGGGTTCGATCCTCAGCACCACATATAAATAAATAAAATAAAGGTATTGTGTCCATCTACAATTAAAAAAAAGACATTTAAAAAAGAAGCAACATTAAAACCAATTTTTAAATCAAATGCATGCATATTTGTGATATATATGCACACAAATATGTTTGTATAAACATGTGTATATATGTCTACACACATATATATACACACACACACATATATATATACAAATATATATACACACATATGCTCTATACTCTGTGTGTGTGTGTGTGTGTGTGTGTGTGTAGTGAGACAGAAATAGAGGCAAAATAACAGAGACAGAGAAAAAAAGCATGAACAAAATTAACCATTTATCTATAGAAATTGCTTTATTTGGATTTAAAAACAGGTTTCAAGGAAATCTTAGAATGCTATAAAAAGAAAAGAAGCATAATATAAATTTAATATGTTATTTGTATTTTTTTTTAGTTTTTCCTTCCTTTCTTTTGTTTTTGTTTTTCCAGTGATAGGAATCAAACCCATACTAGGTGAGCACTGTACCACTCAGCTACAGTCCTTCCTTGATTTTTTAAACAAATATATTCAAAATAGATTCCATTGAGAATTCTGTATTAAACAAGTAAGTATATGTGATATATTCCTTAGCTGGTATATGATTATTTTAAAGCAGATTTTAATATTTGTTGACTTTATAGTATGGACCATATGTTCACACTTAAAATCATCTAGAATAATTAGCAACAAAGAGATTTAGTAAAAAAAGAATTAAGGTGGTAAATGATAATGGAATGCTTATGAATATATATTTTAGTGCAGTATTTTTCATTATTTTCGTATTTACTGGTTTTAACTTATTATATATATTCTGTTCCTTATTTTTTTCTGGCTTAGACTTTCAGTATTTCTTACTGATACCAATAATTCCAAGCAATTTATTATTTTTCTCTTGTTTTACTTTGAATATTTGCAATAATTATATCTATGTTCCTCTACGTTCATTACCTTATATAGACATTGTTATAAAACAGAAGACCTTTACCTTGAGCCATGTGGGAACGAGAGGTGTTCCCAGATGAGGTTAAGAATACCTCTGACCTCACAAGATGATTTGTCTGAGTGCATGATCACCATGCTGGTAATGGGCACCCTAGGTTATGTCTTTCCAGTCAATGTGATAGTGAACTTCATCTTGAGATACATTTATTTGTTCTAAATTTATTTTTAATAGAAGTGATATTCATGGTAAGTATTTATGCTATTTGGAGAACCATTCATAAACAGCAAGGGCAGTTTTTTTATTTAAATAGCATAGGCATCTATGCAAAATGCTATTTTATGATTAAAATAATACATTTTAAAAAAATTAAAAGAACATGGGTAATAGAAAATGAAAATGATGTATCGTATGAAAAGCTTCAGAAGGTCACTTTTTAATTCAGTAACTCAAAATGGTAAGAGAATTATATAGGTTTTGTTGTAACACTATGAATATTTTGAGAAGGTTTAAATAAATTGGAATATATATATTATATTATATATTTATTCAGATAGAAAAGCAATAAGTATGTGAAAGATCAAATAGATGCATTTGAATATATTTTTCTCAAATTACATTATATTTTAGTTGTTAGTGGGTTTAGTAAAAAAAGTGCAGAAGAGGAGTTAAGATTAAAAGATTGTCTTAAAATGTAGGCAAAATCCTGCTCCATTAAGTTTTCTATGAATAAATTAAGTCCTATGGAACTTGAGCACCTTTGATTAATACAAGTCAATTAAACACCTACTTGTACATGATCTTTCTGGCACCTTAAAAAGTTAATTTACACAGTTTCAAATTTACAAAATTGATTTATTTCCTGAAGACTAAGAAAGAATTCGCTTTAAAACACCACACAAAACTATGTACTTGAACCATCAGAGGTGTGGAGATATATCATATCCTGCCAAGATTTACTTTTTATTGCCACATCACTTTTAGAGAACAGGCTTTGCAGGTGAGATTTCTTTCAGAGACCAGAATATACAAAGCTGTATGAGTTCTTTAAAGTTTATAAGTTTATGATTTCCATAGTATATTTAATACAAGTGATAATGTTTAGCTTCTGGGTGAAAATGGAGAGTGTTTGAAAGTTATAGTTTTATCTTGGACCTGGTCCCAAGATTAATTTGTGATACTTGTAGGGAAATTTCTGAAAGTCTGAATTTCTAAATTTACTGATATATTTGGCTAGGGTCTATAATTACTTACCTCAAAGAATACCCTTAATTTTCAAAATTCTAATTATTCTTTTATTTCAGAGAATCACAAGAGAGGACAGAGCTCCACTGACTTGGAGAACTTCACAAATCAACTTTGATTTCTTTAGGGTATACAGAGATTTTTGCAGCTCTCTTCTTAAATAAACTATCAAACTTAATATTTCTACCCTAATTATCCTATTAGTCAATGAAAATATTTCATATTCCTGGAATTACCCAGAGAGCCACTTTATTTTATGAAGAATGGATGTATGATTATTAAAATTTGTTTTTTTTTTCTTTTTTAGTATTGGAGATTAAACTTAGGGGCTCACTCATGCTAGGCAAGTGCTCTACAACTGAGCTACATCCCCAGCTGACAATTAAAGTTAGAAGACCAAAGTTATAAATGTTATTAAGTACTCAAATGAGTTTACTGGTGGCATGCTTGAGCATTGTGTTTGCTGAATGAATACTATATATGAGTATAAATTAAAAAGAAAAATGTGAAAATGCCATGAAGCAGTATCAAAGCTCCTAGGTGGTCTCCCAAGAGACTTGGGTTAGATCTCAAAATTTCTCTTTCACTTAACTATTCCCTGCATATCAATACCTTGTAATGTGTTCATGAACTTAATTTTCTAATCATTTAAAATAATTTGTTTCTAGAATAGGTTGACACTCAATGTTTAAGAGGAACATGAGAGAAACAGCATTTAAAATTTGATGTTAGTTTAAATAAATGTGAGGCATTATAAGGACTCTTATGACATTTTATTACAACTTCGCATGAATTATTTTTCTCTAAGTTGTATAACAAATATAGATAGAAAGAAAAGCAATAATATGTGAAGGATCAAATAGATGCATTTGAATATATTTTTCCCAAAAACATTTTATGGGATAAATTTCAATATCAACCTAATTTAAAAATATATAATTCTAGAAGCAAAATTTTAAAGTCCACAATATCTGTCTGCATTGAGCCATTAATATTTCTAGTATATTCATCAAAGTCTTTCCAAAGGATTATGAAATAATGTATTTTAAGAGAATGTGTTTTGCTGTTGGAAAGTCTTGTTTAAAGCTCTGGTTTTACCACTAAATATTTCTGGGAAACTAAGCAGGTCACTTAGATTTGTCTTTTTATTCCTAAAATGGAATAGAATAATAGTAACAGAAAACACAGAGAAAACATGACATGTATGGAGAGAAATTTAAAAATATAACTATAAACCTGCATCATGGCTATTGTAATCTTTACCCAGCCACTACAAAAATATCAAAAACAAAATATCCACACTTTGTTTTCATTAACCATTCTACCCACTACACATATTTCAAAACTAGTAGGAAACTATTTGTTTTATTAGAATAGAAAAATCGCAAATGTGTGATATGATTAAAAATTAAATAACTCTTCTGCTGCATGTGTGTTCTGTTTTTACATTTCAGGTTTATTATAGTCTTAGGTTTAAACCTGCTCTGAAGGTTCACTTTGACATTTTATAATATCTAACTTTTTTTTTAGGAGGAAAATAGCATATATTGTGTATACACTCAGGTACACACAATCATGCATGTGTATGTGAACTTAAATATGATTAAGGCAGTAAATTTTCATTCTTATTTATATCACAAAAATAATAAACTAAAAAAACTTTTTGTTCTTGGTTGTTTAGACATCTGGCCTCCCCCAGAAGTGGTAATGAAAATAATCTTTTTTTCATTTTGAAGTGCTTACAAAGCCAATCATTTCACCTGCCTCACTGAGGATGAGTCCTGTATAGATAAGAGGAAAGAAGCAGCAAAAATGAAAATTAAAAAAAATTACCCTTTCATAACGAGTTATAATTTTTTTTAGGAACACATCTTCGGTCTAATTAATTTGGTGTTTTTGTTTTTGTTTTTATGTTAAAATGAAAACATTTGAAAAATCATGTAAATATACCAGCCCTTTTGACATTTAAAGTATAATTCATGGATATGTTTAGAGAGTGACATTTTCTAATGTATAACTGCATTTGTATTACAAAAAAATTGTAAACTAAATTTGAAGCTTGGGATGAGATATTCAAATATTGTGAATTTTAACATTCCAAGGAAATAGTTAATTGTAACAGAATCATCTGTCACTATTTAAGTGTAGGGGTAATAGTCATCAATGAGTGTGACTTTAAAATTATTTTAACCTGATTTTGCATAAAAGAGAAGGCATAAAGAAAAGTTCATTGGATTATAAACAAAAATAGACAATTTTTTTAAATTTCATTTTTTAAAATGAATTAAGCACATTAATAAGTCTTTCAGAAGGAACTCCCAGTAACCTAGATAAACTTTTGAAAAGAAACTGGATTTAAAAACTTATATAAAAAACTTAATACTTACTTGAAATAAGTACATCATTCAATTTCACTCCTTTTTATTTCCCTTAACCTTAATACACAAAATTGATGTTTTCTTCTTTTGACGTGGTCACCATTATGAACTTAACCATTTTCATCATTAGGAAGTGTTTTGAAAATTTATCCACCAATAAACTGGAAAATCTAGAAGGTCTAGATACCCATGACCTGCCCAAAGTAAACTATGAAGTTATATAAAACCTACACAGATTGATATGAAGCAATGAGATTAGAGATTAAAAGCCTTCCAACAAAGAAAAACCCAGGACATGATGGAGTCCCAAACATGTTATATCAGATCTTCAAATAAAAATGAACACCAATTCTACCTCCAATTATTAACAGAAAGTGGAGGAACACTCCCATTTGTTCTATGAAGTCAGTATCATCCCAATACAAAAACCGAACAAAAACATGCCAAGAAGAGAATACTACAGATCAATATCCCTGATGAATACAGATGCAAAAGTCCTTAATTGGCAAATCTCATTCAAAAACACATCAAGAAGATAGTACAAGTGGGTTTCATCCCAGAAATGCAAGGTTGGTTCAGCATACACAAACCAATAAATGTAATTCACCACACAAATAGAGTTAAGAACAGGAAGCATGAAAATCTCAATAGATACAATAAAAAACATTCAACAAAATTCAGGGTCCATTCATGGTAAAAATACTAGAAAAACTAGGAACAGAAGGAGCTTACCTCAATGTTATAAAAACAATATATGACTAACTCAGGGACAATATCACATTGAACAGAAAAAAACTGAGATCATTTCCTCTAAAACCTGGACAAGACAAGGATGTACCACTTCTATTCAATCTAGTTCTTGAAAGTCTAGCCAGAACAATCGGATAAGAGAAATTAAAGAAATACAATTAAGAAAAGAAGTCAAATTATGTTTATTGATGACATAATCCTTTATCTATAAGACCACAAAACCTCTACCAGGAAACTTCTAGAGCTAATGAACAAATTCAGCAAGACATAAGTTCAACATACATGAATCAATATCTCTCCTATACTCCAATAATCAATTTGCTGAGAAGAAATCAGAAAACTATACCATTCACAGTAACCTAAATTAATCTAAAAAAGAAGGTGAAAAATCTCTACAATGAAAATTATGAAACCATGAAGAAAGAAATTGAAGAAGACATTAGAAGATAGAAAGGCCTCCATGTTTTTGGATGGGCAGAATTGATATTACCAAAATAGCCATAGGATCATTTTTTACAGACTCAATGCAATCCCCATCAAAATACCAATGACATTCTTCACAGAGTGAGAAAAATGTGTTCTAAAATTTAAAATTCATTTGGAGGAAAAAAAGTCTCAGTCTCAAGTTGAATATTACAGAAATTCACTCAAACCAATCATGCAATTATCTCTCCAATAAGAGAGAGGGGGAAACTTATGAGATCATTCTTCTCAAACTTTGAGCTTCAGGGTTTTAAAATATTTGAGTAATTGATATTATTATTAATAACTCCATACATAAAAAGAAAGAAGCTATCAGCTGAATGAACATTTCAGGTCAACAGGTAATTGTTCGTAAATAGAAGTAGTTTTGTTACATAAAAGCAACATATGTTTTATTTTATTTGTCTCCTATTGTTTATGATCATAGATATTGTTTTTTACAGAAAAATTGGTCAATGATAATAAAATATATTTGATCTATAAATTTTATGCCTATCATTCTCCTATATAGTCTGATTTGAGAAAAATATTGTTATTTAGGTGAAAAGCTGTGCTTCAAAAAATTACTGAAATTCATACTAACCTTGTTTCTCTTTAACTATTCTAACACTCATGTAAACTTTCACCTCTTTCTGGCTGCCCTCCTACCTGTTGGGTTAGATTGAGTCTAAATCTGTACTTATTTCTTGTAAAACATATAGGATTTAAATAGTACATCTCATACCACCAGATAAAAGAGAAAATAGGTGAGTCTTTAAAGAGAGAATTTCAACTGCAATATAAGACGCTCATGTACTCCTTTATTTAAATATCAGGTTAAAATTTACAGAATGGACACAATTGATACTCAAACTATCAAATATTATTAAATTTAGGTTTTTATATTAAATATAAAATTTAATTTGGAAGATATATTAAATTTGATATATTAAATTTAGATTTTTAATAAATTTAATGTAAAGATCATAATTGCACAGAAATGGATTTCTAGGATAGAAGACTGAAAGCTGAGCGTGTATGTGATTGTTCTAGGATACCTTATGTGAAAGGTCTTAGAGGAAGGCTGACACTGGTGTATCCTCTTTTTGGGGACTATAGAAATTCTCATTGTGTAGCCTCATATTTTATAATGGTATCAATGTCAAGTTACAGATATATGTATCTCTCAATACATTAATATGAAGAAGATTAATATGAGATCATATACTACTAATTAATGTTAAGTAGTGAAGCCACTAGATTATACTAATGTCTTTAAAGTGACATATGCTGGGTGAGGTGATGCATGCCTATAATCCTAGTGGATCTGGAGGCTGAGGCAGGATGATTGTGAATTCAACCCAGCCTCAGCAAATAATTTAGTTTCTAAATAATATATATACATATATATATGTATATGTAATATTTTATATATATATACTAGTTATATATATATATATATATATATACACACACACACACATACATACACACACACACAAAAGTGCTGTGGATGAGGCTCAGTAGTTAAGCACCTCTGGTTTCAATCCCTGGTACCAAATAAATAAATAAATAAAGTGACATATAAGTCAGCATTGCTTGGATTTTCTATTTCAAAAATTTAGAGCAGTCAATTTGACCCCAAGTATTAATCAGACTCATTTATAATGGCTTAAACAAAACGTCGCCTGCTCTTGCCTTCGTAACTCTGAAAAACTACCCTCAACCAAAAAACAAACAAAATACACTCTGTTCATAATTCTAGCATAATCCTTATTATATATATGAGTAGCATATTAAATCGTAATTAACTTAATGGACTTTAATGAGGATTCAACTTTTCTACCATTGCCATCATCATATTCCTTCCATTAGAACCCATGGTACATAGTAGGTTCTCTATAATTATTTGATCAGAACCAACCAAACTGGAAACAACTTGTTTCCTTCAGTGGGAGAGTAAATAGAGTGGCAAATTCACTCAATGAAACTTCTCAGGAATAAAGAAATAGTGAAGTGTTGAAACCTGAGAAAACATAATGTGAATCATAGAAGCATGATGTTAAGTAAACCAAGCCAGCCAAAACAGCTTGCTTTTTCACCTATATGGAATACTCAAAATGAAAAAAATTGCAATGACAAAAATCAGTGGTAGAGAGAGGTTTGACTCAGAAAGATAGCATGAAGTAACAATTTGAGATGATGGAATTATTCTGTGTATTGATTATTGTGGTGGTTAAATGAACCTATAGACATTTTAATTCATAGAACTATATAATAAAATAGTTAAATATCCTGTATAAATGTACAACTTAACTTCTTTTGAAATATATCCCATCATAAATATGTGTAAATATGTAGATTATTTACTTTTCTGCAATGTCCAAATTTGCACACAATTTAGTTGTCACGTAATGCACGTGGAACTCTGGAAATAGAGAATGTCGAAGACCTAACAAATCCACCAGAACTCTTCTCGTATGGTGTTCAGATTGAAAAATCAGTTACTACCCTTTAGAAGTTTTGAAGTAACAGAGGAAGGGAATAGAAATGCTCTATAATTAGACTTTCAAGCTGTCTTTTTTTTTTTTTTACAGTTTTGTTCATTGTTTTCTTATAGCTAGTATATTATAAGGTACACAGGACCGCAATTAGTAATTTTCTGATATTTTGACTGAGAAGCCTGGAGTAGAAATTACTCAGTTCAATTTAACAAATATTGAGTACCTAACAAGTAGTGTATGTGTGTGTGTGTGTGCATTAATCTCAGAAAGTTAGCACCAGCGTCTGTTCTTGTTATCATTACACTATGCATCTTCTGCCTTCAGATGTTTTCATATATTATAAGAAATATAATAATGTTCAGAGGTTTTATAATTCAACCATTGTAATTTTCCAAACTTGCAATGTATCAGTATGGTGCTAACTTAAGCCAGTAATAGAATAACAGGTTGACTTTAGTCAAAGGAAGTGGGAAATATACAGGACACAAAGCCCATGAGAAGGTTATGGCATTTTTTTGAAATACTATCTTTGGGGGAGTTGAATTAATTTTTTCCTAAATTTCCAGATTACATATGTTATTAGTAGTTATTTCATAATCTCTGTATCTTGAGTGTGACATAGACCTGCCCTCACACTTATCTCTGAACATGTTACTTCGTCCTACTTTGGAATCATTATAGAAACCCTGCTTTCACAGCAGCAGAAAAGACATGCAGAAGGCAGAACTCAGACGGCTAATCTCTGTTGCCTGGTGTAAGGTCTTCATGAATCTCTGCTTCTGAAGTACTTTGGGTGTTTGCTCATAAAGTTTTCTGCACTAACAGATGGCGGGTTTTCTCTTCTGCAAACTCTCAACATAGATGTCCCCTGCACTTTTCATTAACAGTAGGGTGTCATATTGTGTAAATGTGCCTGCACAGATCAAGAAACCAATGTAAGAAAACCTGCTGTATTGCTAAAGATTTGTCATTGAAACTGATGGCACTGGAGCTTAAACAGAGAGAATAATATTTCCAGGAAATTACACTGTTTCAAAAGGTAAACCTATTTTCTAGTGGCTTCCAACTAAGGTTGGTTTATTTGTTTGTTTCTGTTACTTATTGCACTCTACCACTATTTTGTCTTGCTTCTGGCCTTGGCAATATGTTTCTTCTGATAAGATTGCTGTAATTTTCAGGTGCAACTTTTATCCTTAGCCCTGTCTTCAGTAACCATTTATTTTTTATTTTTTTGAAGTTTAGTGGCTCAGAAGAATAAAGTACCTAAATAAAAGCACTACACAACCCCACACATCCAAGGAGCTATTCTGATGTGTGTAGGTTTGGTTGTTTTGTGTGCACACACATAGCCTCACTTTTCTAACCTAATATGGCCTGGTTGAAAAATACTGTATATTATTTTATTTTGGACATAAATATGTTGGCATTTCTGAAGTAGACCCACTAAATTATAATCTTCTTCTCTGACCATATATGAATTAGTCAATAAAGAAAGTAAAGATGGAGGCTGCTACATAAACTTTACCCCAAATAAAGGCCAGGTTGGAAGATATTGTTTACATCTGTGAGCTGCTTTGCAGAATTGGAAGAATTTATTACTCAATCACAGGCAGCCTTTCTTTGACTAGGCTTCTTGATATGTAGAAGTCCCCAGTAAGATTTACTACATGGACAAGCTGGAAAGGAAACCCTGAGCCGACTTCCTCTCAAAGGAAGAATGAGCAGAGCCCAATATGCACAGTTATTTTTGTTGATTTATCAATCAAATAAGTCACTGGTTTTCTGATACCATGTATGAAGACATTTTCTACATAAGCCCTCTCAGCTTTGGGGAACTAATGATAGATGGGCCACACTTTTTTCCAATACACTCTGTTGTAGGTATTTTGACTGTGGAAATGTACAGGGAAGCATTCTTCTAGTGAGCAAAATCCTAAGGGGTAACAGGTTTTCTGTTTTCCACCCTTGAAATGCCCAGCAGTTTCCCCTTGAAGCTAGGAAGATAACTATACAGGTGCAGTATCTAGGTACTATGGTAATGTCCTTAGACAAAAGGAAACATGTCTTAATCAGTCTGAATTTTGATCTCAGTTATCTAGCACCTGGGATTGAAAGAATATTAAATAATAATGTACTCATGATAGTAACAACTGAATGTAACTTTTGATATAAATAAACACAAGCTGCTTGGAGGGGCAGCCACTTCTTTTCCTGCCTCTGCATCATGTCATCTTTTGCTTACATTCTGTGATGATCAGAACAGTATTCCAATTAACTCCATGCCGAGGCCAAGTGGGACTCCAACCTGGAAGTATTTCCTTTTCTATTTTCTTTCCCACATTCTTCAACGTATAAGAATACTAAGTACATAGTTATCTATCTACGCATTCTTAAAAAAATGTAAAAAAAATCTTTCATAAGAGAGCAAATTATCATAGCAATGCATATATCTAAATTTGCTTATAATGACTAAATTCACAAAAATTATTAAATTATCATCTGAAGCTCTAGGAATACAGAACTGCATGCCCACCAAGGTTTTGTCTCTGTTGTAATTACAATTTGGAACAATAATTACCACCTGTTTCAAGTCAGGCAGCTAAACAGGACAGTAACAGACATAGTTCAAAAGTCATTCTGTAAGAACACCCTCAAAGCTCTTTGCCTTGGAGTTTTAAGCGAAGCACACATAAAACTAAAAAAAATAAAACGCCACTTTAAAATAAAATCAATAAAGGTAGTTCAATAATCACATGCAAACAACATAGAGATGAAACCAATTTTAAATATGAATACGTCTCATAAATTTCTGAAGGAAAAATCTGTTATAATAGTAATTCCCTTTGAAAATTAAAATCCAAGGATCAAAGGAATTGAACACTTCAAGATCATTTGCTATAAAACTTGAGTATCAAAAGCCTTACATCCACAATTCTAAATTAAATACAATCCAAAACAATGATAGTCAATTTCTTGTCTAGTTTAGAGTGTGCCAGGGTTTTCTTGATTTCTGAAAGGAAATGAGGCTACCAACATTGGCATCTGGCCTAAGCTATCTTGCTTACAGAGCAGGTGTAGTTCTTTTGGCTGGGAATTATAGTAATTTGATTGCAAATTCCTCCTTTCCTTTATTTTTATAGGTTAAAGCCTTAAAAGAACATTTTAGCTTGACCTAAGACTAGCAGCGGGCTCAAGACCTGTACAATTTACAAGGCAGTCCAATCCTTAGATTCTAAGATAATTATCTCAGGAAAATTTATGCTTGTAAAATTCAATATTCAGTACTTTTAGGAACCATAGTAGAGACTAAGTAGTATTAATTACAACAGAAGACCAGATGGTCTGCACCTGCTATCCAGTATTCAAGGCTTGTGAACTAAAAATGAACTGGAAAGTTTCTGAGCAAGATGTTAATTTTGGTGTTTGCATATTTATTGTATTCCTATTATTTCTGTAACCAATTACCACAAAATAGTGTCTTAACACAATGCAAACTTATCAAGTATACTGCTGGTGGTTCTGTCTGAAATAGGTCAAATGTTTCCAAAATCAAAGTCTTGGTAGTCTTGTGTTCCTTCTGGAAATTCTAGGGAATTTATTAACCTTTAGTACTTTCTAGAAACTGTTCCTATTTCTTGTCCCGTGGCCCTCTTCCACATCAAAGGCTGCAACTTGTCTTTTTGACCTATTTCTTCTCCTTCTCTTACTCAGATTCCTCCATCTCTTTCACTTATAACAATCCTTCTGATTACACTGATTATACTCAGATGACCTGGGATAATCTTCCCACAAGAAGAGCCTAATATCATTGTACCTGCAAAGTCCTTTTGCCACATACATAGGGCAATGTACTAACAGGTTCCAGGATTGAGGATGCAGAAGTCTCTAGGGACCATTATTCTGTCAAATTCAATGTTTCATATCTAATAGAAAAGATATTTATGATTAGTGTTTTCTTTCATAGACTATCACTGGATAGACATGGCTGCCTTTATTACAAGCTTAAAATTTCAGTAAAACCTCCTTCAAATGCTAGGTCTCATTTTAGGTATTTTTCTTAAGTCAGTTTTTTCAAAATCTCAAATTTTCTAATTGATGCCATGATTCTCAAGAAACTAATGCAGAGGCAAAAGCATCAATATTGGTGTTAAATGCATGAGGATTTTAATTTAGATCATGCTAATAAATAATTCTCACACTTGTTCTTTGTTGGATGTTAAGTCAAGCAACACTTGTGATTCCATTTTCTTGTTGCTATGATTGGTTATGAGTTGTAAATAATCAAAGCCTTATAAAAAACACCCAGAATGGTGCTTAAAAAAGAAAGAGATCAACAAGATCAAAAGGTTATGAAAAACATTACTATTGACTTTATATCTATAATTACAACAAGGATTGAAGATGGGGCTGGGGATGTGGCTCAAGCGGTAGCGTGCTCACCTGGCATGCCTGCAGCCCGGGTTCCATCCTCAGCACCACATACAAAGATGTTGCGTTCGCCAACTTAAAAAAAAATATTAAAATAAACTCAACTTAAAAAAAAAAAGGATTGAAGATGTTAACACTACTGAAAAAAAATTCTGTCCTACTTGTTAATCTCTAACTCAACCACCTATCCTGTTCATGGTGTCCACTCTTGCCACTGAGACTTCCCTATTCCATGTTGCCCTAGAGTCCAATGTTAAGTCAAGAAATCAATCTGTTATTATTTCCTTTAGATATCAGCTATATTAAACTCTATCTTAGGACAAATACTTAGATTTCTTTTCTCTAATTATCTCCCTCCTCTCAACAGGGCTTAGTTTATTTAAATTATTCCACCAATATGATTCATTTAGCAAAATTATTAAGCATGTCAAATATGTTTCAAGGCATGAAAGAAAATTCAAAACCAATAATACTAGATATAGTCCCTGACATAGATGAGATGTCCCAAAATGGGCACCTGTATATAAGTGTACAGAAATGATTGTGTTTTGTTGAGGAAGGTGCTAGAAATTCAGAGTTAAGTAATTTATTATTATAATCCCCACTGTTTCTTAGAAGAACCAATAATACTTCATCATCTTTTTTAAAAAAGTGAAATACATAACAATAAGTACTGAATTTCTCCATTTTCAGGACTAAACAGGATTTCATATTTAACCTTCCTTCCATAAAATAAAACACATTTGTGATAGTATTCTTTCTTTTAACTGACTTATATTTTCACAACTCAACAAGTTTTTATTAATACACTGCTCCAGGGTGACACTTCATATCTGGGAATTTCATAGTACTTAGTAACCTACTATTCTCAGAGCACCATGTAGAACCATTAGCATCATTCCCATTTTATAGAGCAGGATATTAAAGCAAATGGTGCCAAATCCAGGTTCATTCACTCCTCCCTGATAGTGAAAATAGAATTTACAATCTCCAGTTGTCAAGACTGTCAAATAACTGCCTGTATATGATTCTTCTGAAATATTTAAATATTTATTGCTACTTATATCTTCATTGATGCATTATAGAGGGAGAATCATGACTGCTGAAAAAAATGATTAATTCCAATACATACTATGTAGTAGTAAATTAACAATTTAAATGCTGTAAAAAGTCATAGATTTTGTAGCTGAAATTACTGCATGCCTTTTTCATTTGCTTCAAATAGATTGTAAATAAAATATTTAAAGTTTACATTATATAATGAATAGTACTGTGACATTTACTTAAAGTACTTAGATGTAATTCAAGAATACTTAAATGTTTATTCTCAAGCAATAATTATTTTTTAAGGTACTGTAGAGAACATTATTATCATGAAGGAAAACAAAAACAAAAGATAGAGTAATGTGAATGATTATTAAGTACTAGATTCTGTACTAAGTACAACCTTCCTAAAACACTGCCAAATGTATATTGTTTTTTAATGACAACATTTATCATTCTGGTGTCATGATTACTGTACAACCTTGAAACTTATTGAACACTCAAATAGATATTTTTATGTGTAAATTATATTTTTCATTAACAAATGCATAAAAATACAAGGGAGAATAATTTTAAATATTTGTTAATTTATTTAAAATAACAATAATAAGCACATTACATGTTAACAAAAAACAAATTTATGTGAAAATAATTATAGTTAAAAATAAATTGTAATAAGTGATAATAGCACTGTTTTACATTTTTTGCAAATCTCTTTAAATCTGTCTCAATGAAAAGCTCCTGGGTTTTTTAGTTGCTTTTCCATTCAGTGTGTTATGATATACTGTTTCTTTGATGTACTTAAGAATTTTACCCTAAATCAGCTTTTAAGAAGAAAAATAGGATCCAACATGGCAGCCGGCGAGGAAGCAGCGATTCCAACATCTCCACTTTAACGGGATAAGAAAGACCCACCTGAACAGATGCAGCCTACCTACGGAGGAACTTCTAGCATAATTCCCTTAAGAGGAGAGCAGCCGTGAACTGGTAGGTTTATTGGAAGTGACAGTTCGTCCCAGAGAAGTGGATATTGGACAGCCACTCGGGCACAGAAGTCTAGTCCCGCAGACATCAGCCGCTCGGCAAGCAGCTCCCCCGGGAGGCATAGAGCTCGCTCTGGGAGCAGCCACTTCACCTGCCCGGTTCCTAACCATGCGGCCACAGCTACCCGGCTCCACAGGTGGCCCCGCGGCGGGTGCGGAAGTCGAGTCCTGAAACCAGTGGCCACTTTTGCAAGCGGCTGACACCTGAGCGGCCTGACCCGCCCCGCCCGAACTGGCAGTCGTCCTCCGCCATCAGGGCTCCCCTGGGAGGCCTAGAGCTCGCTCTGGGAGCAACCACTTCACCTGTCCTGGTCCTAACCACGTGGCCACAGCTACCCGGCTCCACAGGTGGCCCAGTGGCGGGTGCGGAAGTCGAGTCCTGAGGCCAGCGGCCACTTTTGCAAGCGGCTGACACCCGAGCGGTTTGGCCCGCCCCGCCAGAACCGGCAACCGGCACCCGCCATCAGGGCTCTCCTGGGAGGCATAGAGCTCGCTCTGGGAGCAGCAGCCTCACCCGCCCGGTTCCTAACCAAGCGGCCACAGCTACCCGGCTCCACAGGTGGCCCCGCGGCGGTTGCAGAAGTCCAGTCCTGAAACCAGCAGCCACTTTTGCAAGCGGCTGACACCCGAGCGGCTTGGCCCGCCCCGCCCGAACTCAGCATCCGCCATCAGGGCTCTCCTGGGATGTCAGCTCATTCAGCTACGGAACAGGTGATTTCAGGCTGGTATTTGCCTGCATCTAGCAGTCAGATTTCTTGCTCAGGCTCGGGACTGGGGATCTTGTGGAGAACACTCCTAGAGGCTCGTGCCTGGCAAGGCGTGCGCCGGGCACTGAGCAGCTGGATTCTGGTTCCCGGGGCTAACCTGGCCCAGGTCTGAGGAAACTGTGGAGACTGCCGGTGGAGGCCAGCTCCAAGTGGAGCGTGCGCTGAGCTTGGGACGACTGGGTTCTGACTCCCGGAACAGTTTTGGCCTGGGGGCAGGGGAACCCGTGGGGGTCGCTCGCTGGAGCCAGCTCCCAGCGGTGAGTGTATTGGGATCCGAGAGGCGGGGTTCTGGCTACCGAAGCTGCTTTGGCCCAAGGGTAGGGAACCAGCGGTATCTGCTTCTCAATCAGGCTCCTGCTGGGTGCTGTGGAGCAGAGTGGAGCTTCCTCCTGCGCCCAGAGCAGGCCAAGTGACCCACCGGCGTGGTATCATGACACACCAAACGCAGCTGGGGCTGAAGAGAGTAGCCGCCCACGCCTAGAATAGGACCAGCGACCCCGAGGCACGGTAGCCAAGTAACCTCATTTGGAGCAGGGGCTGTGCAGAGCTGCCATCTGAGCAAGCAGGGCAGGCAGACCTGCGGCCCACTGGAAAGACAGGCCAGGTAGCTTGCCAGCGTGGTGGACACGTAACACCGAGGCAGTCGTGTCACACTGGTTGGAGTGGGGGTGGAGCAGGGTCGCCGCCTGGGTCCGGAGGGGGCTCAGCAACCCGTTGGAGAGGTAGTCAGGTACCCCCATTGGGAGTGGGGGCTGTGCAGAACTGAGACCCACCTGCCTAGAGGCCTGCCAGTGCGGTAGACACGTCACACCAATTGGAGTGGGGACCCAGCAGAGCCGCCACCCACATCCAGATCAGGACCAACGACCCCAGGGCGTGGTAGTTACTTTACCACATTTGGAGTGGGGGCAGAGCAGAGCCGCCACCGGTGCCCGCAGGGGGGGCAGACCTGCGACTGATCAGTGGGGTAGACAGATCACCCTAATTAGAGGAGGAGCAGAGCCACTACCCGCCCTGCAAGGGAGACTTCCCAACTATACAAGAGCAATATAAATAAATAGGGGGTAAATTTCAAAAACACAATAGTTGCACCAAGCAGAAAGAAATGCGAGCAGTATGAAAAGACAAGGAAAGAAAGGACCACAAGCAATGCAGGTCAACTCAACTTTAGAAGACGTAATAGCTGCAACAGATGGAATGTCAGATAAAGAGTTGAGGATATATATGCTTCAGATGATCTGGAGTCTCAAGGAAGACATGAGACAGCAAAATCAGACAATGAAAAATCACATTGACAAACAAATCCAGGAAGTAAAAGATCAATTTCACAGGGAGATAGAGGTAATAAAAAACAAACAAAAATTGGGGCTGGGGATGTAGCTCAAGCGGTAGTGCGCTCGCCTGGCATGCGTGCGGCCCGGGTTCGATCCTCAGCACCACATACCAACAAAGATGTTGTGTCCGCCGAGAACTAAAAAATAATATTAAAAATTCTCTCTCTCTCTCTCTCTCTCTCTCTCTCTCTCTCTCTCTCTCCCTCCTCTCTCACTCTCTCTTTAAAAAAAAAAAAAACAAACAAATAGAAATCCTAGAAATGCAGGAAACAATAAACCAACTTAAAAACTCAGTTGAGAATACTACCAGCAGAGTAGATCACTTAGAAGAGAGAACATCAGACAATGAAGACAAAGTATTTCAACTGGAAAAGAACATAGATAGCTCAGCAAGACTGCTAAGAAACCATGAGCAGAACATCCAAGAATTATGGGACAATATCAAAAGACCAAATTTAAGAGTCATTGGGATACAGGAAGGCACAGAGCTCCATACCAAAGGAATAAACAGTCTATTCAGTGAAATAATAGGAGAAAACTTCCCAGACTTGAAGAATGAGACAGAATCCCAAATCCTAGAAGCCTACAGGACGCCAAATGTGCAAAATCATAAGAGATCCACACCTAGACACATTATAATGAAGATGTCCAACATACAGAATAAGGAGAGAATTTTAAAAGCTGCAAGAGAAAGAAAGCAGATTACATTTAGGGGTAAACCAATCAGGATAACAGCTGATCTCTCAACACAGACTCTGAAAGCTAGAAGATCCTGGAATAACATATTTCAAACTCTGAAAGAAAATGGGTTCCAACCAAGAATCGTGTATCCAGCGAAATTAAGCTTCAGGATAGAAGATGAAATTAAAACCTTCCACGATAAACAAAAGTTAAAAGAATTCGCAGCTAGAAAACCATCTCTTCAAAAAATCCTTGGCAAAACATTACAGGAAGAGGAAATGGAAAATAACATTGAAAACCAATAATGGGAGGTAGGACAGTAAAGGGAGGAAAGTAGTCAAAGTGGATAACAAATCAGGTTTAGTAACATCAATAAACAAATATGGCTAGAAGAACAAACCATATCTCAATAATAACTCTAAATGTTAATGGCTTAAACTCACCAATCAAGAGACACAGGCTAGTAGAATGGATCACAAAACAAGACCCAACAATATGCTGCCTACAGGAGACGCATCTGATAGGAAAAGATATTCATAGACTGAAGGTGAAAGGTTGGGAAAAATCATACCACTCATATGGACGGCGGAAACAAGCAGGAGTGGCCATACTCATATCTAATAAAATAGATTTCAAGCCAAAGTTAATCAAAAGGGATAAAGAAGGACACTTCATACTGCTCAAGGGAACCATACACCAACAAGACATAACAATCATAAATATATATGCCCCAAATAATGGTGCAGCTTTGTTCATCAAGCAAACTCTTCTCAAGTTCAAGAGTCTAATAGACCACCATACAATAATCATGGGAGACTTCAACACACCTCTCTCACCACTGGACAGATCTTCCAAACAAAAGTTAAATAAGGAAACTATAGAACTCAATAACACAATTAACAACCTAGACCTAATTGACATTTATAGACTATACCACCCAACATCAAGTAGTTACACTTTTTTCTCAGCAGCACATGGAACCTTCTCAAAAATAGACCATATATTATGTCACAGGGCAAATCTTAGACAATATAAAGGGGTAGAGATAATACCATGCATCTTATCTGACCACAATGGAATGAAACTGAAAATCAGTGATAAAAGAAGGAAGGAAAAATCAAGCACCACTTGGAGAATGAACAATAGGTTGCTGAATGATCAATGGGTTTTAGAAGACATCAAGGAGGAAATTAAAAACTTCCTAGAGTTAAATGAAAACACAGACACAACATATTGGAATCTATGGGACACATTGAAAGCAGTTCTAAGAGGAAAATTCATTGCTTGGAGTTCATTCCTCAAAAAAAGAAAAAACCAACAAATAAATGATCTCATACTTCATCTCAAAATCCTAGAAAAAGAAGAGCAAAACAACAGCAAAAGAAGTAGAAGGCAAGAAATAATTAAAATCAGAGCTGAAATTAATGAAATTGAAACAAAAGAAACAATTGAAAAAATTGAAAAAACTAAAAGTTGGTTCTTTGAAAAAATAAATAAAATTGACAGACCCTTAGCCATGCTAATGAAGAGAAGAAGAGAGAGAACCCAAATTACTAGCATACGGGACGAAAAAGGCAATATCACAACAGACACTTCAGAAATACAGAAGATAATCAGAAATTATTTTGAATCCTTATACTCCAATAAAATAGAAGATAGTGAAGGCATTGATAAATTTCTTAAGTCATATAATCTGCCCCGATTGAGGCAGGAGGATATAGACAATCTAAACAGACCAATAACAATAGAGGAAATAGAAGAAACCATCAAAAGATTACCAACTAAGAAAAGCCCAGGACCGGATGGGTATACAGCAGAGTTTTACAAAACCTTTAAAGAGGAACTAACACCAATACTTTTCAAGCTATTTCAGGAAATAGAAAAAGATGGAGAACATCCAAATTCATTCTACGAGGCCAACATCACCCTGATTCCGAAACCAGACCAAGACACTTCAAAGAAAGAAAACTACAGACCAATATCTCTAATGAACATTGACGCAAAAATCCTCAATAAAATTCTGGCGAATCGGATTCAAATACATATCAAAAAAATTATACACCATGATCAAGTAGGATTCATCCCTGGGATGCAACACTGGTTCAATATATGGAAATCAATAAATGTTATTCACCACATCAATAGACTTAAAAATAAGAACCATATGATCATCTCGATAGATGCAGAAAAAGCATTCGACAAAGTACAGCATCTCTTGATGTTCAAAACTCTAGAAAAATTAGGGATAACTGGATCATACCTCAACATTGTAAAAGCAATCTATGATAAGCCACAGGCCAGCATCATTCTGAATGGAGAAAAATTGAAGGCATTCCCTCTAAGATCTGGTACAAGACAGGGATGCCCTCTCTCACCACTTCTGTTCAATATAGTACTTGAAACACTGGCCAGAGCAATTAGGCAGACGAAAAAAATTAAAGGCATAAAAATAGGAAAAGAAGAACTTAAATTATCACTATTTGCAGATGATATGATCCTATACCTAGCAGACCCAAAAGGGTCTACAAAGAAGCTATTAGAGCTAATAAATGAATTCAGCAAAGTGGCAGGATATAAGATGAACACGCATAAATCAAAGGCATTCCTGTATATCAGCGACAAATCCTCTGAAACGGAAATGAGGACAACTTCTCCATTCACAATATCCCCCCCAAAAATAAAATACTTGGGAATCAACCTAACAAAAGAGGTGAAAGATTTATACAATGAAAACTACAGAACCCTAAAGAAAGATATAGAAGAAGACCTTAGAAGATGGAAAAATATACCCTGCTCATGGATAGGCAGAACTAACATCATCAAAATGGCAATATTACCAAAAGTTCTCTATAAGTTCAATGCAATGCCAATCAAAATCCCAACAGCATATCTTATAGAAATTGATAAAAGAATCATGAAATTCCTATGGAATAATAAAAGACCCAGAATAGCAAAAACAATGCTAAGCAGGAAGTGTAAATCAGGCAGTATAGCAATACCAGACTTCAAACTATACTACAGAGCAATAGTAACAAAAACAGCATGGTACTGGTACCAAAACAGGCGGGTGGACCAATGGTACAGAATAGAGGACACAGTAACCAATCCACAAAACTACAACTATCTTATATTTGATAAAGGGGCTAAAAGCATGCAATGGAGGAAGGATAGCATCTTCAACAAATGGTGCTGGGAAAACTGGAAATCCATTTGCATCAAAATGAATCTGAATCCTTATCTCTCGCCATGCACAAAAGTTAACTCAAAATGGATCAAGGAGCTTGATATTACATCAGAGACAAGGCATCTGATAGAAGAAAAAGTTGGTTATGATCTACATGCTGTGGGATCGGGCTCCAAATTCCTCAATAGGACATCCATAGCACAAGAGTTAACAACTAGAATCAACAAATGGGACTTACTCAAACTAAAAAGTTTTTTCTCAGCAAAAGAAACAATAAGAGAGATAAACAGGGAGCTTACATCCTGGGAAAAAATCTTTACTCCACACACTTCAGATAGAGCCCTAATAACCAGAATATACAAAGAACTCAAAAAATTAGACAATATGATAACAAATAACCCAATCAATAAATGGGCCAAGGACCTGAACAGACACTTCTCAGAGGAGGACATACAATCAATCAATAAATACATGAAAAAATGCTCACCATCACTAGCAGTCAGAGAAATGCAAATCAAAACCACCCTAAGATACCATCTCACTCCAGTAAGATTGGCAGCCATTAGGAAGTCAAACAACAATAAGTGCTGGAGAGGATGCAGGGAAAAGGGCACTCTTGTTCATTGCTGGTGGGACTACAAACTGGTGCAGCCAATTTGGAAAGCAGTATGGAGATTCCTGGGAAAGCTGGGAATGGAACCACCATTTGACCCAGCTATTCCCCTTCTCGGTCTATTCCCTAAAGACCTAATAAGAGCATGCTACAGGGACACTGCTACATCGATGTTCATAGCAGCTCAATTCATGATAGCAAGACTGTGGAACCAGCCTAGATGCCCTTCAATAGATGAATGGATAAAAAAATGTGGCATTTATACACTATGGAGTATTACTCTGCATTTAAAAATGACAAAATCATAGAATTTGGAGGGAAATGGATGGCATTAGAGC
This sequence comes from Urocitellus parryii, assembly GCF_045843805.1. Lineage (NCBI taxonomy): Eukaryota > Metazoa > Chordata > Mammalia > Rodentia > Sciuridae > Urocitellus > Urocitellus parryii. Next base: position 54,917,360 of record NC_135532.1, on the reverse strand, counting down.
AGATTATGCTAAGTGAAGCTAGTCAATCTTTAAAAAACAAATACCAAATGACTCCTTTGATATAAGGGGAGTAAACAAGGACAGGGTAGGGGTGAAGAGCTTGAGAAGAAGATTTACATTAAACAGGGATGAGAGGTGGGAGGGAAAGGGAGTGAGAAGGGGAATCACATGGAAATGGAAGGTGATCCTCAGGGTTATACAAAATGACATATAAGAGGAAAGGAGGGGTAAGACAAGATAATACAAATGGAAGAAATGATTTATAGTAGAAGGGGTAGAGAGAGAAAAGGGGAGGGGAGGGGAGGGGGGATAGTAGAGAATAGGACAGACAGCAGAATACATCAGACACTAGAAAGGCAATATGTCAATCAATGGAAGGGTAACTGATGTGATTCAGCAATCTGTATACGGGGTAAAAGGGGGAGTTCATAACCCACTTGAATCAAACCGTGTAATATGATGTATTAAGAACTATGTAATATTTTGAAAGACCAATAATAAATAAAAAAAAGAAACAAAAAAAAAGAAGAAAAATATTTTAATAGCCTTTCCTGAAAATCAATTTATACATTACTTTCTGAAGTCTGTTTTTTAGTAAATATGGTGGTCACTTTTAATTTCCAATGGAAAAAGTAAATTTTATTTTTATTTCTTAGAATTTTTTTCTAAATGATTGTTATCTTATGTGGGGAAAATATAAAGCTATATAATTCAGTAAATTAGTATATATTTTACTAGGGTTATCATAAAATATGGTTGGTAACTGCAGAGTCAGGAAATGGGACTGCAGATAAAATTATCTACAAATTTTGGTAGTGTATATGATAATTGAAATTGTATTTGTTATAAAATAGTTTTGTGACTATATTGGAAGCTAATTTTGCACTTTAATTTCTTTTATTCTTATATATTTATCTATTGAACCAATTTAATATTCAATGCTGATATTTTATCCATAAGTACTTTCAAATTTTTATTTATTTATTTATTTTTAGTAATTGTAGATGGACTGCATGCCTTTATTTTATTTGTGTATTTTTTAATGTGATGCTGAGGATTGAACTCAGTGCCTCCCATGTACAAGGCAAGTGCTCTGCCACTGAGTTACAGCACCAACCCTCAAAAGTTTTTTACTTAAAAATATTTTTAAGTAATTTTTATTTTAATGAAAAAATATATTTAAAAATAGTATAAACATGATTTATAATTAGAGTAACATTATAAATATAACTGCATTGGAGAATTGTTAATCTTGAATCAAATTTTTCCCAAGCAAATAAATGGTATTGTATTCATTATTTAGATAATTTTATTAATGTCCTTAAAACAGTATATAGAACTTTTAGATTTGCTCTCTTATCAAATTTATTGCTTGATAATTTTGCTATCATGAATTTAATATTTACATTTAATTTCCATTATTTAATTATTGTAAAAATAAGCCATAAATTGACTTGGTTATTTATTTATTTTGTATGCAGTGACTGTTATGAAATATCTGCTGTTTGCAAGTGTCATTTTACCATAGTTTATAATAAGTACACTAACTATTTTATTTTTTAGTCTTAACGTATTCTCTAAAAATCATAAAGAGCAAATACAAAAATAATTAAAATAATTTTATTTTTTGCACTCTACCTTGCTAATTATTGAAATTGTTTTTTACATTCCATCTTTAGAATGATGCATGTTCTTTCCTTCTAGAAAGACATTCCTATGTGTATATACATTACTCAAATTTTACCTAGAAATTTTCTTTGAATGAGTACTAAATTTATTACATGTCTTTTAAAAACCTCTTAATATGATTATAATTTTCTCTTTTTAGTTGTTGATATGACGAATCAGTACAATTTCCTATGTTGCACTGTCCTTGCATTATTTTGTCATGGCCTCTTTGCTTATAGTATACTATTTTTATACAAATTTATGTTTTTGAGTTTTTACATTTTTAAATCAAGTTTTGCTATCAACTTCCAAATGGATTCAAAATTAATGACAGATTTTAAAATCTATTTTTGTTATGAATAATTTTCATGAAAATTATATTGTATGTCACATAATATTCTTAAATATAATATTGTTATACTATTGGTAATATAATTGCTGTTATTATTTTAATTTTAAACTATTATTGTGCAATTATTATACATGCATTGTCTCATTAAATCTTCATGTGTGTGTGTGTGCACACACAATACTTTGAGTTAAATAGGGTTGAAATATAAATAAAAATTACTGCATATATATATATATATATATATATATATATATAATTTAGCCAATATTAACTTCTTGCTATGTAGAAAAGCACATTTTGAATTCATGTGCACCATGTTCTGTTTTTAAAATTATTTTATTTATTCTAATTAGTTATAAAAGACAATAGGATGTACTTTGACACATCAAACATATATGGAGTATAATTTCTCAATCTTCTGGTTGTACATGATATAGAATCACAATGGTTTTATAGTCATATATGTACACAGGATAATACCGACTGATTCATTCTGGTTCTACTATCCTTCCTAGCCCCATAACCCCTTCCTTCCCTTCATTCCCCTCTGCCTAATCCAAAGTAACCCTATTCTTCCCTAGCCACACACACCCTTGTTGTGAACTAGGATCTACACATCAGTGAAAACATTCAGCTTTTTTTTTTGTGTGTGTGTGATTGGTTTATTTTGCTTAGCATGATATTCTCCAGCTCCATCCATTTACTGGAAGATGTCACCATTTCATTCTTCTTTAAGGTTGAGTAATATTCCATTGTGTATATATATCACATTTTCTTGATCTATTCATCTGTAGAAGGACACCTACATTGGTTCTATAGTTTAGCTATTGTGAATTGAGCTGCTATAAACATTAATGTAGCGGTGTCACTGTAGCATGCTTATTTTAAGTCCTTTAGGTATAAAGTGAAGAGTGAGATACCTGGATTAAATGGTGGTACCATTCCAAGTTTTCTAAGGAATCTCTATACTGCTTTCCATATGGTTGTACAAATTTGCAGTCCCACCAGCAATGTATGAGTGTACCTGTTTCCCCACATCCTTACTAACATTTATTGTTGCATGTATTCCTGAATGCAGAAATATTGTTGTAGATCATTAACATCTTTATGCGGATTTTAGCTGGGTTTGTTTGTTTGTTTTATTAGTTATTTTTCCAGAAAGCTACTTTTATGTTCTTCACGATCTTACCCTATTTTACTTTAAAAATGCTTTATCCCTTTTATTTCATGTGAGTGTTATTTTACTACATTTGTCTGTGAAACTGGGAAATAACCTGTAGTATTTTCACTTGTTTCAGCAATGTTCTTTTCAGAAATATACTGTTCATTTAATTTTGTAGAAAGCAGAAATATATGGTTCTTTATGATTCAATCAATATTTAAGTTTTATTATTGAACTTGTTTTTCTGTACTGATTTCTGACAGAATAGATGTACTAGCCCCAAAGTTTTACAATAAAGAAATATTGAAGTCCTTCTAGAAATATTGTCCTTCTAAGACCTTACTCTCTGTGTAGGTTCCTGCAAGGTTTCTTTCTAATACAAGAAGCTCAGAATCTCCTGAAAATCATGTTTCAATTAATCCTTTACCACATGCATTAATTTAGTTCAGAGCACCTTGTTTCCTAGAATCTTTCTGATTTAAAGGGTACATTTTATAAGAGGAAGATTCCTGCTTAAACATTACAATACTTGCCAGCATATACACTTTCCCATGTTTTTCCCATCTATACCTAGTTCACATTTGTTTTTTCCCATAAGTTACCAAGGTTAGCAAATGAAACACCTTTCCATTATATTTATGCTTCCTTGTTTTCTGGGACTTGCATTCCACAATTTAATGTAGTAAGGGGATATTAGAAGGATATTTTAAAAATGTTTTAAAATGTTGTTACACTTCTATATCTGATATTTGAGATATTTGAGAAAGTTGCTAAGAATACATATGGGGGAATCTTTTCATTAGGTGATGGGGTGAAAATTGAATATCTACATGCAGAAGAATGAAACTAGACCCATATTTCTTGATAGTTATAAAAAATACATTAAAATGGGTTAAAAAGTTAAATGTAAGACCTAAAATTTTGAAACTAGTAGGAAAAAAATAGGAGAAATTCTTCATGATATTGGAATAGTTAAGAATTTTTAAAATAAGACCTCAAAAGCCCAAGAAACAAGAGCATAAATAGACAAATAGGATTACATCTAATTTTAAAAACTATAACAAAGGAAACAATGCATGCAAAAAAAACATACAAATAATCAATAGGTATATCAGGAAAATGCAAATCAAAACTGGAATGAGATATCACCTCACTCTAATAAGAATAGTTATTATCAAAAAAAGATGGCTATTAAAAAAACAAAAGTATCGGTAAGTATGAGGGTAAAAAAAAGGGAAAACTTCCATACTGTTGGTTGGAGTTTATTTTAGTGCAACTACAATGAAAAACAATTTAGAGTTGTCTCAAATAATTAAAAGTAGAATTTCTATAGGATCCAGCAATCCTGCTACTAGGTTTATATTCAAAGGAAATTAATCAGTATGTTTAATATGTCAGTATTCCTGAGTATTCTGCATTTCTATTCGCAAGCACTAGGATATAGAAATAACCTAAAAATCAATCAACAAATAAATGGTAAATTGGTACATATATACAATGAATATGCTTAGCCATAAAAATGAATAAAATCCTGCCATTTGTGATACTACATATGAAACTAAAGATTATTACCTTAAGTGAAATAAGCCAGACACAGAAAGACAAGTACACCCATTACATTATTCATATATTGGACCTAAAAACTTGATCTTATAGATATTGTGAGTAGAATGGTGGTTACCAAAGATGGGGAGAGTAGAGAAAAGTGGAATGGGAAAAGTAGATGAATGGAAACTAACTTACTGTTAAGAGGATGAAAAAATTCTGGGTTTTGTTGTGTAATAAGGTGACTATAGATGATGATAATATATTCATATTTTTAAAAGCTACACATATTTTGAAAGTTTTTACCATAAAGAAATGATAAATGCTTTCAGAGATATATTTAAACTGACTAAAACATTACATGATGTATACATATTGGAACATATGTGGTATCCTATAAGTATGTACAATTTTAATATCTCAATTAAAAAACATAAATTTTAGCCAGTCACACTGGTGCAGCCTATAATCTCAGTAGAAAGCTGACGCAGGAAGATCTGAAGTTTGAGGAAAGTTTGTACAATTCAGTAAGACCCTGTTTCAAAAAAAAAAAAATTAAAACAGGCTGGGAATATAGTTCAGTAGTACAGCAGCCCTGGGTTCAATCCCCAGTAATGAATGAATGAATGAATGAATGAATGAATGCATGAATGAATGAATGAATAAACAAATAAATTTATTTTTGAAAAAATCTGAATGGATTATACTCCATATATATCAGAATCAAGTGATATTTTAAAATATTATTTTTGTAGTTAGCTCAGCACATGTATATGTGAATTAGATGAAAAAACACAGTGTGAAACCTTTGTTTATCTGTATCTGTCTTTTTTGCCTTTTACTAGTTGAGTTCCCCAATCACTGGTATTGTTAGTGAATATTATGCATTAATTTTGATCCATGGCCTTTTCTCTCTTTAACTTATAACTTCATTGTAATTCAGAATGCACGTTCAAATGAATTTAATGAAAAAATGAATAAAACAGCTTATAAGACAAGTTTCCTTTGTTTTTAAAGTATATTTTTTAACTTGCAGTTATGATGTCATAGATAATTTTGGACACATCTGTATTAAATGCCTTCCTTTTCTTTATAATGAGATTTTATAGAACCTTGCTTACTTTGTATAATTTTCTAGATTTTCAAAAATCTACAATAGTAATAATTTTGATGTTATAGATAATTTTGGACACATCTGCATTTAAATGCTTTTCTTTTCTTTACAATGAGATTTTACAGAACCTTGTTTACTTTGTATAATTCTGTAGATATTCAAATAATCTAAAATAGTAATAACTTTCATCCACTTTAGCAAACTATATCCTTTATATTCTTAATAAAAGAACTAGGGAATATATTCTATCATATTTCAGATTTTAATAGAAAAGCCAAACATTTTCAGTTTTGAGTAGCATATGAGCTGCAGATTTAAGATAACATGTTAACAATGCATTCTTCTATTTCAGTATACTCTATGCTTTCATCAGAAATATGTATTCAATTTTATCACATCTTTCAGCATAGTTCTCTATTTCATATTTATGTAGTGAGTTTTTATTAACAGACATCCATTAACAATACATTTTACATTGATGGGCAATTTTCTGTCTTCAGCAGATATTTCTTTTTAATATGTCACTCAGGAAAACTGTCTAAACTGTAGCCTATAATACAGTTTTCATTTGTTTAAAAAAATCACCTTTAAAAAGTATAGTTAATTCTAATGTTTCAAAAAATTTTTCCCCAAAGAAAATATTATCCAATTAGTTTCAATGTCATGCCAAAGAATATGGTTTCTAAGTTGATATCATAAGCATAAATGCGTAATTATACAAATAAAAAAAACAGAAAATGCAGGATTTGTGCCTCCCCCCCAAAAAAAACAGGGTCAGTTCTATTGTTTTCCTGAACTGTGCACTGTATCATGAAAAAGATAATGCTTATTTCCTAATCTTGATAGATAGGATGCAGACATCAGATAATGTTCTTTTTAAAATATTATAGTCAAGCATAGGAAATGGTGGAAATACCATATATTTATGTCTGATTTGTGGAGAATAAAATGTAGATATACTATAAAAACACTTTGTGTTAATCCTTCCAGTTGATCTAAACTAGAAAGTAGAAATTTCTGCTTCTGGTTAATAGGAACAGGTTTTAACTTCCCATTGTTAAAAAAAAAATGAACTGGGGGGAAAAACAAAGAAAGAAAAATAACCTAAAGGAGTTAATACATATTAGTATAAATTAAACAATAATTGTCAAATATTAGCTATTAAGCATAAAAGAATATGATCTCTGCAAGAAGGAAAGCAGAGAGGCCTGCAATTGTTGCAGCTCAGTGATGGAAGGCAATTCACAGTACAACCAAAATAGAGCTTTCAGAATTATTAAAGGATAAGTGGGGAAAGACTAGATTCAGGAATGCACAGATGGATAAATCTGTAGGACAGGTTGTTATTGCAATATCAAGTTTTTAGTAGAGTGCTAATCTACTAAAACAAAACAGAATACATATGTAAAACAATATTTAAATTTAAACATATATTTAAAACAAAATTGCTTAAGACTGGGGCGGGGAGGGGGGAACAAACTAAGGGAAAGCAATAGGATAAAAACGTTTTAGAGTTCCTAGAGAGCAGAGATGTGTTTATTATCCTATCATCTAGAGTGCAAATATATCATAATATGCAGGGCATATTGTAGAGCATAGTGGGTGCTCTATATCTGCAGTTTTTACATCCACGCATCCAACAAACTTGATCATAAATATCTTTAAAAATTGCTTCTGTACTTTACATGTTCAGACATTTTTGTCATTACTCCCTAAACAATAGTATAACAACTATTAACATAGCATTTACCTTGTAACAGTAATCATAAGCAAACTAGAGATGATTTGAAGTATATGGGAAAATATGTGTGGGTTATATACAAATACTATGTAATTTTATATAAAACTTGAACATCCACAGATTTTGGTATCTGTGGAAGATACTAGAATAAATTCCATATGGAAAATGAAAAACTATCGTATCACTTTGTGACTTTCTGGCCTTACTTCCTCTTTTTATAGAAAGTCAAACTGAATTGTTCATTCTTGGAGGTAGAAACCTCCCTCACAGTTCTCACTGCTCCAACAGAAATGATACAGTCAAAAGCACAACCAAACTTGACTGTAGAAACACCATGGATTAACGTGAAAAGTTTCTTTTTGTTGTTATTGTTACTATAACAGAGACGTGAGCAATTATGTAAATATTTCAGAATAAAAATCAGTGAATAGGCCATGGGAACTGTAATATCATGGGACTTACATTCCTATGGATGTATTTATACAAGTAAATGGTTACCAAAAATATGTCAACCGCAATACTAAAGATCAGTGAATAACTGGAGGGAAGGTATACCTAATTAAAACCATGAATATAGTTAAGATGACATTCTGCGATATTTTAACATCTTAAAGTCTCCTAATGGTACCAAGATGCCCCCCTAATAAAGGAGGTTCTTTGACATTTGATGAGTTTCTCAGTAGTACTAGAGTATTTAATCAGGTTTATCACTGTCTTTTTTGACCAAGAAAGAAAAGTAAAATAGCAACATAGGCATGATATAATAAAGATAATGTGCATGTTGTATAAGAAACCAAATTCAATTCAATTGTGTTGGACCATAAACAATTATGCTCTTTTGATTTGGGGACACAATGTATAGACAGGCATTTATTATAGCAATCTATTATTATTTACCAAGATATTTCATATATTTTTAGGCTAAAACAGCAACCATTTTGTCGTATCTCAGAACTCATGCAGTAGAGTCCGGACAGAGATCATTTAGGCAATTATAGTGCTTCGTGTGATTGATGGATGTCACTGATGTTATTCCACTGGCAGATGGGACTGCCACCAAGTCCCACCTTGAAGAAGGAACTACCTTAGCTGAGATGTCTTCAAGATTGATGAGGTTGGATTGAAGGATTAGTTCTGCGGAGACTATCAAATTCAGTGTCTGAACTGACTTTCCAAAAGAGCAATGTCAAAGAAGTCGAATTTCTTACATGTTGACTCCTGTCTCCCAGAAAGAATGTTTCAAGAAACCAATACAAAAGAAACAAGTCATTTGCATCTTGCATGAAGAGGGAGAGGTCATATTATCTATTATTATTTAATCAAAAATGTTATCAAGTCTAGCTAAAATTGAAATGGCAGAGAATTAGTGTCTACCTCTCAACCAGAGAATAGCAAGAATTTGCTATTTTATTTAGTCTGTCATCTGGGCAAAAAAAAAAAAAATCAAGATGATTTTTATATTGCACCTACTTAAGAAGTACCATTATCCTTTCTTTAGGGCCTCCAAAATCTTATCTCATTATGGAATCAAATGGAAGACCAGAATTTTACAACTTTGGACAGGATCTCTCCATCTCTCACTGTTCTCAATCTCAACTTGAAGACTTCTGAACTAGAAACCAGTTTCTCTCCCTGTAATGATAATGATGACTATACAAAATAAGAACTATTGACTAGTATGTCTTTCCGTGGCCTTTCATGATTTCAGTCTCAGGAGAGTTGATCTTCTTATATGGAGACTCAAGAACTCATACACTCAATATACAAAAGGTGTCAGAAAGACAGAGTGAACACAATAAACACTCCTATTTGTGGAGAGCCATCCATAGGCTGTGTATGTGAACTGTGCACATGTGAGTACAGGAGGGGACTGCACTGATGTTGCTGCTCTGACTGCGCTGTGCCATGTATGAGTCTTTTTTGATTGCTCTGCCTATGATTCTCACACAGCACCTGAGATGGGTGTGGCTTTTCCAAGATGTCAGTCAATCTGCTGACCACAAGACATCTCCAAGCAACTCCCTGAAACCCAATTCCTTGCCTTATTTGGGTGGAACTTTCTCGAATGTCTTTCCCCCTCAATAATAAGAGGATTTCAGGTGTGCTTTCTCTCTTTCACCTGTCTCTGTTGCCTCCTTTGTGGGAGCTAAAGTTGAGGAGCCATCACTGAGCCCCCCAAAAGGTATTTTCTGTCTCTGTGTGGTTATTTAGTAGCCAGCCCAATTCACCTGCAGGGACCCTAACTGAGTCAGTCCCATGTTGTGACACCTATTCAATACGGAAAGTAATAAGAAGAAATAAAAGTAAATAGCCTATCACAACTCTGAAATTGTATAAGGAACCTGTCACCAATTTCATGGTTAGGGCTCAGGGCTGCTTTCCTGAGAATAACTCTTTATATCTCTTACCTCTGCCCCCTGAAGTCTCAATGCCTCTTTGAGTTCCTCTCTTAGTAACTTTTGACTCAAGTTTACAGACACAGTTTCAGCTTATATCCTGCCCATTGAGTAAGGACTTTTTTTTTTTCATGCTTCCTCTTTGCTTCTAATAAACAAAATCTCTTTCAAGAATGGGCATCCTGTGAATCTTATTTGGGTTTGATCCATTAAACAAATATCCAATCACAAAAGTCTCTGAAACTGGCATTTTTTCATTGGTGCCAAGAATCATTAGGTTGTGCGGAAACAAGTTTAACGTTCTTGGAAAACTTTTTATCTAGTTGGGGATATGTATGAAATACATCCTTAAATCTTTCCAAAGTTTTAGGTGGTCTTCAAGCCTCAAAATTAACATGATTTTGCCCTAAAACGATTTCTCATTTTAAGAGTATTTTTCTGTCAAACCAGGCTATGAGTAAGAAATAATTTTATTTTCAAATACTTCAATCCTTCACTCCATTATATTTCTTTTAAATTGTGCTTGAAAACTAGGCAATTTCCTTCATAGCTCATTTCTCTATTCATGTCTCATTATTCCTGGCTAAAAGAAATCAGCACTTTCGACATTTTGATTGAAAATTTCCTTACGAAATACATTAGATATAGATTGTATTTCTATATCACCTCAAGTGATAATGATGACCATACAAAATAAGAACTATTGACTAGTATGTCTTTCCGTGGCCTTTCATTATTTCAGTCTCAGGAGAGTTGATCTTCTTAAATGGAGACTCAAGAAGCCAGTGAAAATAGTCCTGTGGATTAACTTGAAAGCTGCATAGCTTCTTTGGAATTAACCTGAAGAGTACTCAAATTACAACTTTTATCATTTATTTTTTAAAATAAATAATTAATTTATATATATATATATATATATATATATATATATATATATTCAATTGATAAAAATTAGAGTTCACCTAGTACATAGAAAAAGAGGAACCAATATGTCTCTGGCTGTTTCAGTCAGCTTTTTCACTCCTGTGAACAAAAGACCTGACAAGACAAATTTTAGCAGAGGAAAACTTATTTGGGGGCTCAGAGTTGTAATTCATAGATGGCAATTACATTGCTTTGGGCCCAAGGTGTGGCATGATATTATGGTGTAAGAGTGTGGTGAAGGAAAGTGGATAAAGACTAGCCACTAAGAAGCAGGGAGAGACTAAGCTCATTTTACAAAACATATACCCCAAAGGCATGTCCCCAATGACCCACCTTCTTCAATCACACCCTATAGGCCTACAGTTATGACACAGTTAGTCTCTATTAAAGGATTAATGAACTGATTAGGTTAAAGCTCTCATAACCCAGTCATTTCATCTATAAACTTTTTTTGCATTGTCTCACACATGAGCTTTTGAAGGATACCTCATATCTAAAGCATGACACTGGCCAAGAGCAGATCTTTTACCATCTATCCAGGGACAAATGGGAACCATGGAACCCAACATCTTAGAAGTGTTGGCCCAGGGTTCAGTATTGATCATGTAATAGTGCTTACAGTTGAATAGTTCTGAACTTCAGCATTAATAAAATCATCTAACTGATGCAAGATATATCATTTATTCAGTTCTTCTCAGTAATAAAGGTGTCATTTTTTTTATGTTCTCTGACCCACTTTTTATTTATTCAATTGCTCACAACCCATGATTGTTTTGGGAATGTGGAGGAGGGACTGTAATATATCTTTTTTATCTAAAGGAACTTTAAAATTCCCAACAAAATGACTTGTGTGGGAGATAAGTAAACACTTAAATTCTTCACGGATTAAATTTTATTAGAAGGAACTCTATACAGATTTAAAATTAAGTCTGCACTGCTTTGATGAGCACAACTGTAAGAATTTTACTCTTATAGGAAAGAACATTTCTGGGTTACCATTTTCTCTCATTTCCTTCATTCACAAAAATGTTATTTTAAAATTAAACTAATTTTTCACTGTAATAAAACACTTTTCTATGGCCAGGTGCTATTCTAAGGGTTGTACAATATTATCTCATACAGTCTGCACATATGATTTAGTACATAGTGTATCCCTTATGGAATTCATGAAAATGAGGAACAAGAGTACACATAATACTTTGTATCTATGCAAAGATAAATGAGTATAATTATAAAAATTTCAGGAACAGCAACATGAAAACAAAATGACAATTCAATTTGCACTTACACTTATCAATGTATTTAATAACTTAAAAGTAAATGTAATTTTTACTTAAATATTATCCCCAGGGATACTGAATAAAAATAAAAAGAGTAGAAGCATGCTCTTACTTTTCTTCCAGATCTAATTTAGTCCCAGGGAAAGTGTTATTTAGCTGTGTAGTGAGGTAGGATTTTCTAATATTTATTTCAATTTAAAAGACTTTATAAGTTAATGTAAGATAAATAAAATAATATGAATCATGGCAAAATATATGATGCTTTGAGTAGTTAATGGTATTCTAGCAGATATTGGGTGAGAAATAGAGTATGCTGCAGCTTGTTGAACAAGACAATCTAATTACATACACACAAATGAAAAATATAATACTGTTCACAGTCTAACCTGATTTATGCAAGCTTCAAGTCTGAGACAACTTATTAAATATTAATTTTCTTGTGATAATGAGCTTAAACTTGGTTAGGATAAAATTAGTGTGCTTTTCCATTGTCTGATTATATGTTTTCTTCTTATTAAGCAATTTGGTAATGTCGAAAAAGTCTTTACAAGAAAGAGTTTGCCTTACTCTTAGATGTAGCTTATATTTCTAGGGTTAATGTGGCGACAGTAAATCTGCTTTAGCTACATGCACAACTTGGAGAGATAAAAACTTAAAATAGCTTATTGTAAGCCATGATTTGATTTACATAATATTTTAAATTAAAATGTCCATGATAGAAAATAAGTAGATATCCATATAAGCAGGAGATAAGAACACTGAATCATGATAAAATATGAGGGTTAGCAACTGCTTTTAATCAACCCAGAATTATGTATAAATATGTATATGTGTAGATTCTTCCTGAAGTTATAGCCCCCAAACACCACCATGTATAAATATATAAATATAGATATATATGAAAGCACTCATGTGTGTGTGCGCGCACACGCGTGCAAACTTAGGATCCTCTCAGACCTGGAGAGATGTCTTGAGGAAAGATTATTTATCTGGGATATGACCTATGTATAACTGAGGAAGTAAAAAAATGAGACATGGGAAGAGGAAAACTCAACAAATGTGCATTTTTCTACATACTGTGGTGAGCTACTGAGCAAAACCACATGGAACATCCTTCAGAAATGTGTTGAAAGAACATAGCAGCTGAGAATCTTTTTTTTTTTTAGCCAATTCTGTGCAGTGGGTGAAATCAATGTAGAGAATATTACTTACTAGGAGACTGAATGCAATATTTTCCCTTTGCAGTTGACTATGGCTGAGCAAACTTTTAGATGTAGCAGATGGGGAATTGAAAATGCTGGATAATATTTTCAAGAACATGTGAAGTAAAACGTTATGGACCAGGATATCAAGAGAATTGGTTACACTAAACCCAGATATGTTTATACTCTGTACCGAATCCATTTTCTTAGGGAAGCTTCTGGGCAGATACTTACCATAACCTGTACAAAATTCTTAAACTGAAGGGTCAGAGGAATAAGCTGTTTACTTTCTTATCATGTTATTTCTATACTTTCATTTTATATTTCTTTTGGCCTCAACTAGAACTTCCATTTGTCAGTAGAATGATATTGACCTCCACTAACACTAAGTTGGAATTGTTTTAATTTTCAAAGCATAGTTTTTGCAGTTGTCTATGTATTGCAATTCTGAGTTTGGAATTACCAAGTATGTTCCAATGATTTCCTCAAGTTCCTAATATTTTCCTCTTTGTGGTAATTATACAGTAGTAATTCTAGTGTTTCCTTATAATCAGGATTTATTACTTAGAAACATAGTAATCCTTTCCTTTCTCTCTAGTCTAATTGCACAAGTAACTTATCAGATGACAGATATGGATTTTAAATTCATTGGAACCCATATTGTGCTCCCCCTCTATCTGGGGTATCCGATTCTAATGGGGTTTAAGATCTGAAGACGGGAAGAACAAATTCCCCAAGTGCATCAATGCATGGTTAGTGACAGGGTCCAATTCTTTTTTTCACAGTTCCGGAATTTGTGAATTGATAGCATCATTAAAAAGCCATCATCTCAACAATATATTATGTTTTAGAAAATAGTACCTTACAAACTAGATCTTGTTATCCACTAGTTACAGACTTCATTGGGCCTTACAAAGATCATTTCAACACACCATGTGACTAAGAGCTATTGTATCATAATATTGATATTTCTTATGATTACGATTGTGTCATAACTCATCTATACCATTCTGGGTTCCTTGATAAGAAGGGATCTCATACACAATGCCATATCATCACATAAGGTATTCTGTAGGTGAATATACAGTGTTACTGAGCATTAAAACCAAACTACATTCAAATTCAATATCAATCTCAGAAACAGAAATGTCTGCTTTCTTCTTAATGAACATGGAAGTGTGTTATTGGTCTCTGAAATAATGGAAATTTAAGAGAAGTTGTTTTGGTTTCTATACTGACACTTTAGGTTTTCAGTGTTGTAGTTAGATTAGCCATGGTGAGAGGAAATCCACGTTTTGTTGCTGATGAGCAAGTTTCATCCTTGGTATCAAGGCTATTATTTTCAAAACCCATTGGGCAAGCAGAAGGTAGATAAAATTGAGAGACTAGGTGACAGCAGAGAGACTGGGTGATCTGTTCAACAGAAGAGTTGCCCTGGCCAGTCAGGGCTTGCAGTTCTTTGGTGGGGTAAGATGTTCTTTCTAAAAAAGAGATTAAATTTATTTTTTTTGACTATGCCAAGACTTGTCCTTAGTTTTAGACTTAGAGATAATGAGCAGAGTCAAATATTGTGGAGAGGACGAAACCCCTTTTATAAAGCTTCTACTTAAGTAAGGTCTTTCAAGGTCTGTAGGCCACTTAAGCCGCTGTCCTCTAACAAGAAGGTGGAGATCAATTCTGCTTCTCTGGAGGCTTTGAAAAAATCTAAGTTTTCAATGTCCCCATGCACATCAATCCAACTGATACATGCTAAAAAAATAAAGATTTACCAAAATGAAAAAAAAAAAACATCATAAATAAGGTTTACATGCTGGATATGGAAGACAAAATATCCCTTAATATACCATAACATGATTATATAAACTTATTTTGCATAATAACATATTTAAGGTAAAATGCTCAGTGTTAGGTGAGAGTAGAGCAATATGTGCATCCCTATAGATTTCTCAGAAAAGAAAAATGTGACAGAAGTAGGATGACAGCTGTTATTAAAGATTAAATAATAATCAGACATGTGCTTACATGCCTGAAATCAAGAAGTATAGTTATTTGAACTTCAGCAAATGAACAGTTAAAATAGAACTTTACCTAAAAGTAGGGAAATTTGAATCCATTTAAACAGATAGATTAAGCTAAGTATTGTCAGTGATTTCAATTACAACATTTGAGTATTTAAAATATTTAGATTAGGAAAAGGTGATCACACAACTAATAAAGATCAAAATGTGTTGTTTAAATAGAAACTAAAAGAAATAATAATATCAATATATAATATATATATATATATATATATATATATATATATATATATATATCAGTATTCAACCAGAATCAAGAATTGATATCCAGGGGGATGATACATAGAGAAATTCAAGTATATTTATTTTTCTACCACCACAGTGATTAAATAGTTATTTAAGTTGTTGAATCAAAGATAATTTTATTTAAATATGTTGAAATTTTGTAAACTGCCCTGAAGGCAGAAACTATAACAAGTAAAACAGATTATAAGCCTTCTAAATTATTAAAAGAAGATGAATATTGGCATTAAAAATCTCTGAAAATAGATTATGCTCTACATACAAAATATGTAAAATTGAAACAAAAAATGGAAACATGTATCCCACCATATTAAGGATGAACTAAATCTGAACCCATCTGCCTTAGCTATACATGTATCAAATAACTCATCTATCAATGAAAGGGTTTAAGAGTGGATAGGAAAACCAAAACCAGATACATACTTTAGGTGTAGATAGAAACACATTTTATCTTGTCTCCCAAATGGAGTCATTAATTCCTTCTCCTTCTCTTACACTGTGTGTATTTCTTATTAAAAAACAGGATTATTTCATGCCCTCCCTTAATCCTTACATACTATGATGAATAAAATAGAGCAGATGTGATATTCGCAAGTTTCTGAGACCAGATTATAAAAAAAAAAAAAAACTGGCAATTTCTAACCAAATCTTTTAAAATATGCACACTGAGAAAGCTAGTCCCACGTAAAATATTTTAACAGCTTCAGTATTTATTCTGTGCAAAAACCCAAGAGAGTCATGTGAAGAAACCAACTGGAGTTGATATGAGACCAACTCTAATCATTCATCCATTGCAGACCAAATTTCAAACTTTGAGAGATGCCCCATCAGTGTTCTCCTGTCCCAATTGTCATTAGTTTGCTCATGTCCATATACCAATGTACAAAACTTCTACAGTGAGAATAGCACTCAGCTGCTATTTATTCAATGATTCAAATGCAGAAACTGAAATTGTTCAACTGTAGAAGTTGTAATAGAAGTCAAATTTTACATAAACCAAAAAGAAAATTATTAATCCAGAGATCATATTAATAGTTTCCTATTTATCTGTTATATAGGTACATTTTTATATAAATTGGTTTACATTATTAATTTTATAGTATTCTTTTAACTTACTGGTTAAATTACTAATACATTTTATGTGAGTATATATTCTATAACTCAATAATTACATAATATTCATCTATATGGGCAATATTTACTAAGCTTTTCAGGTACTATTAACTGGGGCTGATTATACACTGCTAAATGAAATAGAAATTTAGAGTTTCAATCTAGTTATACATACATCAATTTAAAAATTCTTTTTGCTTAGGTTCCTTAGGAAGCAACTTGTAAGATAAAAATAACAGAGTTAACTTATTAAAAAGAGTCATTGAAATAAAAAAAAATGCAGACAAGAAATAAGAACAGGGCTAGGAGGGATAAAAATCAAGTTCTGGTAGAGATTCTATCACATTTTTTGTCAACTCCTGAGGGAACTCCAGATAAAACACCTGAATTTACCTCAAAATGAAATGAGATGGCCAGACCTTTGTATAACCATGTAAGATAAATTATAAATTCTTCTAAATATCAAACTTTTTAAAATTTGGTTTGGCCCTATTAATGTCTGAAATTTGATCAGACATTTGATGTCTGAAGGTGAAGGGATCACAGCCACACTCAGTTACAAATGGTCTATGACTAGTTTCATGTTCCCATGTCAGAGTTAAGTATTTGCAAAAACCAGAAATCAAAAACCCTAAAGCTTAAAAATTTGATATCTAGTCTTTTATAAGAAGATCATACAATGTTCCAGTTTATTTTAATATAATTATTGAAGTTTGACTAATTCATAAAAATAAATGAAACAATGTATAATCATATCAATCATAAGCCATTTTTATCAATATTATGTAATATTTTAAGGTTTATTTCCCATGTAATTTATTTAGTAGAGATCAGCCTATCAATCAACAAGTATTTACTGGGTGTTTACCATGTATCAGGAAATTTTCTAGGACTTGTACAACTATAAACAAAATTTCAAAAATCAATTTTCTCAAAAGTTTAAGGCAATTAAACACCTCTTAGTGTATAGGCATTAATGAAAAGTCTACCAAAAACAAATATTTCAATATCAAAATAACAGGTGCATTATAAAAAATATGATCCTTGTGGATATGACAAAAAGATTGCTTAGAGTGTCTGAAGCCTCTTTCTACAGTAAGTCAGATGTAGATAAAGAGGAACAGAAAGAAATAAATATATGTACTATATATTTGATTCAAAAAGATTGTTTCTTGAAACTAATAGGAAAGGAGAAAGGGATACAGGGGAGGGGGGAAGGAGATATAGGCCAAAAGGGTACTAAGAAGGATGGGTATGATTAGAGGATGATATATACATGTATAGAGATGTCATGTGAAACCCATTAATTTCTACAATTAATATGAGTTTTTATTCATAATACATTTTAAAAGTTTACTTCTGTATATCAGACCCTCAATTGTTACTTCTTTACAGAAGATTGAGATTCATCAGCTCAAAAGCCCACACCAAATACAAACATTTACACATCCAAGTATATAAAAATATCCCCAAAGAGATTTCTTTTTCTTTCCTCTCCCCCTCCTCCTCTCCCCTCCTCCTCCTCCTTCTTCCCCTTCCTCCTCATCCTCCTCCTCCTCCTCCCCCTCCTCCCCTCCACCCTCCTCCTTCTCCTCCTTCTTCCCCCTCCTCCCCCTCCTCCCCCTCCTTCTTCCCCCTCCTCCTTCTCCTCCTTCTTCCCCCTCCTCCCCCTCCTCCCCCTCCTTCTTCCCCCTCCTCCTGCTCCTCTCCCTCCTTCTTCCCCCTCCTCCTCCTCCTCCCCCTCCTTCTTCCCCCTCCTCCTCCTTCTTCTTCCCCGCTCCTCCTCCTTTTCTTCTTCTGCATTAAAAAATACCTTAAATCTGCTAGGTATTCCTAAGCCTCTGGGGTCCAAATTCTCCAAGCTGCTGCTCTTCTTCAGAGCTGACTCACTCCATTCCATGCAGCTGATTTATATTGACAGACACATAAGTGTCTCCTGGGATTCCTTCTCCCCTGAGGTTCCCCTACTCTTTTCCTCCTCTTAATAGCAACCCCTGAAAAGAATCATTGTGAGTTCCCCTGCAAGCAGATCTTTCAGTTATCATCCAATGAAGCTTTCTTGTACTAGTGCCACCTGGTGCTTATCTCTTTCTTTGCTTAGTCAACAAGTCCTTCAAACCTCCCACAGTATGCAATGTAAACATAGTGCATTTATATATAAAAAATTGTATATAATTTTGCTTGAATATATTTGAGTATAAAACTCATAAAATAGCTTATATTTATCAGTTTGGATATATGCATGTTTAAATATATATATATATATATATATATATATATATATATATATATATATATATATATATATATAGTAGTGCTGCCCACACAACTCAACTTTATCTTCCCTGAGGAAATTATGAAAACAGTTTCATTCTTTTCTTGTATGTATTCTTTTTTTTTTATTGGTCGTTCATAACATTACATAGTTCTTAATACATCATATTACACGGTTTGATTCAAGTGGGTTATGAACTCCCGCTTTTACCCGGTATACAGATTGCTGTATCACATCAGTTACCCTTCCATTGATTGACATATTGCCTTTCTAGTGTCTGATGTATTGTGCTGTCTGTCCTATTCTCCACTATCCCCCCTCCCCTCCCCTCCCCTCCCCTTTTCTATCTCTACCCCTTCTACTATAAATCATTTCTTCCATTTGTATTATCTTGTCTTACCCCTCCTTTCCTCTTATATGTCATTTTGTATAACCCTGAGGATCACCTTCCATTTCCATGTGATTCCCCTTCTCACTCCCTTTCCCTCCCACCTCTCATCCCTGTTTAATGTAAATCTTCTTCTCAAGCTCTTCATCCCTACCCTGTCCTTGTTTACTCCCCTTATATCAAAGGAGTCATTTGGTATTTGTTTTTTAATGATTGACTAGCTTCACTTAGCATAATCTGCTCTAATGCCATCCATTTCCCTCCAAATTCTATGATTTTGTCATTTTTTAATGCAGAGTAATACTCCATAGTGTATAAATGCCACATTTTTTTAATCCATTCATCTATTGAAGGGCATCTAGGCTGGTTCCACAGTCTTGCTATCATGAATTGAGCTGCTATGAACATCGATGTAGCAGTGTCCCTGTAGCATGCTCTTATTAGGTCTTTAGGGAATAGACCGAGAAGGGGAATAGCTGGGTCAAATGGTGGTTCCATTCCCAGCTTTCCAAGAAATCTCCATACTGCTTTCCAAATTGGCTGCACCAATTTGCAGTCCCACCAGCAATGAACAAGAGTGCCCTTTTCCCCGCATCCTCTCCAGCACTTATTGTTGTTTGACTTCCTAATGGCTGCCAATCTTACTGGAGTGAGATGGTATCTTAGGGTAGTTTTGATTTGCATTTCTCTGACTGCTAGTGATGGTGAGCATTTTTTCATGTACTTGTTGATTGATTGTATGTCCTCCTCTGAAAAGTGTCTGTTCAGGTCCTTGGCCCATTTTTTGATTGGGTTATTTGTTATCTTATTGTCTAATTTTTTGAGTTCTTTGTATATTCTGGTTATTAGGGCTCTATCTGAATGTGTGGAGTAAAGATTTGTTCCCAGGATGTAGGCTCCCTGTTTATCTCTCATATTGTTTCTTTTGCTGAGAAAAAACTTTTTAGTTTGAGTAAGTCCCATTTGTTGATTCTAGTTGTTAACTCTAGCGCTATGGGTGTCCTATTGAGGAATTTGGAGCCCGATCCCACAGCGTGTAGATCATAACCAACTTTTTCTTCTATCAGATGCCGTGTCTCTGATTTAATATCAAGCTCCTTGATCCATTTTGAGTTAACTTTTGTGCATGGCGAGAGATAGGGATTCAGATTCATTTTGATGCAGATGGATTTCCAGTTTTCCCAGCACCATTTGTTGAAGATGCTATCCTTCCTCCATTGCATGCTTTTAGCCCCTTTATCAAATATAAGATAGTTGTAGTTTTGTGGATTGGTTGCTGTGTCCTCTATTCTGTACCACTGGTCCACCCGCCTGTTTTGGTACCAGTACCATGCTGTTTTTGTTACTATTGCTCTGTAGTATAGTTTGAAGTCTGGTATTGCTATACCGCCTGATTCACACTTCCTGCTTAGCATTGTTTTTGCTATTCTGGGTGTTTTATTATTCCATATGAATTTCATGATTCTTTTATCTATTTCTACAAGATATGCTGTTGGGATTTTGATTGGCATTGCATTGAACTTATAGAGAACTTTTGGTAATATTGCCATTTTGATGATGTTAGTTCTGCCTATCCATGAGCAGGGTATATTTTTCCATCTTCTAAGGTCTTCTTCTATGTCTTTCTTTAGGGTTCTGTAATTTTCATTGTATAAATCTTTCACCTCTTTTGTTAGGTTGATTCCCAAGTATTTTATTTTTTGGGGGGATATTGTGAATGGAGTAGTTGTCCTCATTTCCGTTTCAGAGGATTTGTCGCTGATATACAGGAATGCCTTTGATTTATGCGTGTTGATCTTATATCCTGCCACTTTGCTGAATTCATTTATTAGCTCTAATAGTGCCATTTTTTCTTTTCTTTATTAACAGAGGATATGTGTAAGAATAATTGGTTATTTTTCATGAATTATTTTAAAAACATAGTTGGAGAATTCCTCATGTTTGTGTTCTTGCTTAAGGTATTATTTAGGTAACATTGATTTCTAAAAGTAGGTATTTTTCTACATTATCCTCTGAAAAAATATTTACTGAACAATTTATTAGATAATAGGATTGACCTGGGGTGCTGTAGCTTTCTATTCATTTCTCTATCAGAACACTGACTTTTGTCTTTGGTTTCCTGGCTATGTTCTTTTTGCCATTATCGATGTTCTCTGCTAGGCAGAATCTTTTATGTATGATGATAAACAGGGGAACATTTTATTCTACATCCTATGGCAAAATAAGAAAATAAGAAAGTTCCCGGAAAATAAGAAAATAAGAAAGTTCCCGGAAAAACAATAGACTCAGTAATGAAGTTATAACTCTTTCTCATTGTGAAATAAATCTCAGTGATGCTTTCCAGTCATATACAATATTTAGTACATCATAAGTCATATGTAATAATTGCAACAGATATAAAAATGTATTATAATATGATCAAATATGTGATAAATACCCCAAAGTTGTTTTTCTTTTTTCAATCTTTTATATTACTTATTTTCTTAAATTTTTTATTAAGTTATTCTAGAAAAGTATGTTCAGGACAGTGCACAATAATTCATAAAAAACATGGTATGGCTATCTCGCCATTAAGCAAAGAAAAAAAATAAAAATAATTTACTGCTTAAATTACTGTATAATTCACTTTCATTAAGTCAGGAAAATCATTAAATAAAAGGTAATTTCTACCTACTCACATCTCACAAAATTCAGTGAATACCTACTCTATGTTTGGGATTGCTATGTTGACAGTAGAGAATTAGTTAGAAAGATTTATTCTTTGCAAAATGAAATATATCTTTAAAAAATCCCAGAAATTGTGATTAGTGCTGAATGGACAAAGAACATCTTAGAACAGGTTGAAAGGCAGAAATCTCAATTAAGGGGACATTTGATCAGATATTAAAAAAAGATGAAAGATATTCAAAAATTTGATCAAACAACATCCTAGGTGAAGAAACTCTGACTTAAATAAGGTGGTTGCTTCTTGCTTAACACCAGGATTTGTGGTCTAGAACTTATTTGGGGCTCTATCATCTTAAGTAACAGTCTTCTAAGGGTTGTTTCAGTCATTTCATGACTACTATGGAGTGTAAAAGAGAGCACAGGACAGCAGACTTCATGAAATGGAAGACATGAAAGCACTATATATTATCTCTGTCCTCTTTATACTGGTCTGAATTTGGTCACAACTCAATAAGAGGCTGAAAATGCAGTTCATAACTTCCAGGAATATTATCATCTACAATTCAGTGGTTATATTACAGGTAGCAAGAAGAGAAGGATGGATACTGAGATACTGTTATCAGTCTCTGCACAGGCTCCATATTGAATACAAAATTGCATTGTTATGGAATATGAAAAAGGCCAGAGGAGTTGAAACAGTCAATCTTAAAAGAATAGTCAAGATTGGTGAGCTGGACAGAGTATAGATAATTTAGAGCAATGTAAGCTGTGATAAGAAACATGATTTTTATTCAAAGGCAAAACATAAGTAATTGAAGATTTAAGCATGAGAGGGGCAGATGTCATTTATCATTTAAAAATACCCAGTTAGCTTTGCATAAGGAATAGATTACTGGTGTAAATGAATAGATGGAACAAATAGCAGCTATAATGTTCAGCCAGACTTCCAGAACAAAAATGATGATGGTGCCTGTGAGAATTGCTATGATTCTATTTCCTTTTGGAGATAGGGTTGACAGTTTTTCCTAATGAACTGGATTTAGAGAATGATGGCAAGAAGAGGAATCAAAAAGGTCATATTTGATTTTTTTTTTTGCAAGAAACCCAGACATGGTGATGATACTGATATGGAGAATATTGCCATTTAAACCTCTTTTTTTTCTTTTCCTTTTTCTATTGAAAGACACATCCTGGACAAAATATTTTATTTCCAGTATTTAAAAATATTTTTATTTTTTTTTCTTTTTAGTTATACAGGACAAATAGAGAATATAATCTGACATATTTATACAAATACAGAGTATATCTTATTCTAATTAGGATCCCAGTCTTGTAGTTGTACATGATATATAGATTCACTGTGGTGTATTTTTATATATACATAGGAAATTAAGTCAGATTCATTCTACTATCTATCCTATTTCCTGTCCTCCCTCCCTTTTATTCATTCCCCTTTGTCTAATCTGCTGAATTTCTATTCTCACCTCCCCCTTGTTTTGTGTTAGCATCCACATACTAGAGAGAACATTCAAGAACCTGAAGAGAGAGCCTACAGAATGGGAGAAAATATTTCCCACCTACAGCTCGGATAGAGCATTAATTTTCAGAATCAAAAAACTTAAGACCAAAAAAAAAATAATAGTAATCCAATCAATAAATGGGCAAAGGAACTGAACAGGAACTTTACAGAGGAAGAAATATGAATGGTCAACCAATACATGAAAAACTGTTCAACATCTCTAGCAATTAGAAAAATGCAGAATAAAACCAGTGAGATTTTATTTCACTCCATTCAGAATGGCAACAATCAGGAGTGCAAGTAAAGATAAATGTTGGCCAGGATGTGGGGAAAAGGGTCCACTTATATATTGCTGGTAGGACTGCAAATTGGTGCAACTACTTTGCAAAGCAGTCTGGAGATTCCTCAGAAAAGTTGGAATGGAACCCCCATTTTATCTAGATATTCCATTCCTCCGTTTATAACCAAATATCCAAATAACTTAAAATTAGCATACTACAGTGATGCAGCCACATCAATGTTTACAGCAACTGAATAGTAAGATATGTAGGTGCCCTACAACAGATGAATGGATAAAGAAAATGGTATATATACACAATGGAATATTACTCAGCCATAAAAGAATGATTTATGACATTTTCTGGAAAAATGGATGGATCTGAAGACTATTATGCTAAGCAAAATGAAACTGTTTTATTGAAGCATGACCACAGTGAGGAAATCAGGTTTTGTTTTGAGCATGTTGAGTTCAGTATACGTATTAGACATGCAAGTAGAATTGTCAATAACAGATAAAGGATCTAGAACCCATACAAGATGTATCTGTAAGTCCTCAGCATATGAATTATATACTGTCACCGCGATGTGCACTAGTACTCCAAGCTCAAGTGATGGGCGAATTGGAAAAATAACAAATTATTTGAAATAAAGACAAAGACTCGATTACAGATGAAAAGCAGGATTCCGTGGGTAAATCAGTTCTGGTGGGGTCTGATCCAACAATAAGTGAGACTCCTGTGTTATTATATAAGTTTTAGATATCAAAGAGATTCTTGAGGAAAGTTGTGAGCATAACAGCTTAGTTGGAGCTTATCAGTTCACACCCATCTCTTCTATTGCTGGGCAGCTAGGATTTGAATTCAAGGCATTTAAATTACTAAATTCCATGACAAGCATAAAATTCTCCCTATTCATAGGAGTCACCTACAAATAGGCATTTCCTTTGGCATTCTCATATCAGAAGGATTCCCAGAAGTGGCATTTCATTGTCTAGGTTTACATATTTTAAATCAATGATTCATTCACAGCTCCTGACAATATACAAAGAAAGAGAATACAGAAAAGAAGAGACCTTAGACAACACCATAAGGAAATCTGAAACTAGGATGGGGTCTTCAGTGTTACCTCAATTAAGGTGATAGGGCCATTCTTTTCCCTCTTAACCAACATTGATCAGATATTTGCTTACAGGCTGGCCTCAGAGAGTTAACATAAACTTAGGCAAAACACTTGTTCTTAGGCTAGGAAAAGTCCATGAAGGGACTCATCTGTGGAGACTTAAGGAGTAATTATACCCAGTATATGGTAGAATGAGTTTCTTCCTTCTGAAGAGGAAGCAGGTGATAGTTTTAGACTCAGATATGAACACCCAATTCTCCCTTCAAGGAAGTAACTGTTGCTTCAATTGCTAGGAATGTTTTTGAGAGACAGACAGACAACCAAAGCTTCTAGCATCAGCAGAGATTAACTCTCGGCTTCATGAAGTTTTATCACATCAATTCACACTATTCTAGAGATACTCAGATCCAATAATTGAATGAAGTGGGAGCATAAAGTCAGTATTTCTAGGAAAAGATGGGTCATTTCAGCTCTGTTCTGCTTGTGCAGTGAGGGAGGCTGTCAGCCTGTCCTTTCTCCTGTATATGTTGATTGAAAGGCCTCCCCATGGAAAACACCCTTTCCTTAAATATTCGTATCAGATCTGCTTCCTGAAAAAAAAGCACATAAATTGGTATTAGAAGTTATCTAAAAGCATCAGCCATAAACCGAAGTTTTGGACTGGTATCACTAACTATTTGGGTAGCAACAAAGATGCCCTCATGCTGTGGAAGAAGCACACGTCCTCTCTGAGAGGAGGTAGTAAAACAACCGTTATTAAAAATGTTGAATCATAATATTTTGCTATGTTGGTTTACTAGTCGGTGCACCATATCAAGCATTTGAAAATTAGTGTTTAAAGAGTAACTATGACTGACACCTGTGGTGGACAGGCTCTTGGAGTGGCTGCCATTAACCCCACATCCTATTCTTTACAATGTTGTTATTGTCTTCCCTTGCTTCAATTCAATAGATTATAGCAAACACAGTAGACAATGGTATGTATATGATCCTCTGTATGTTATAATGAAATATGTTACAAAAGACTGTGGCTCCCAGATTTCTAGAGTCTCTTTTGTGTAAGGAAGCAATTAAATACATTGTCAACTTTCAAACATCAAGGCCACTCTATGAATGGGAACATTATCTCTGCTAGGGACAATAAAATATTAAAAAATCTTAGTACTAAAAAAAATAAAATAAAGTAAAATGAATGGTATTAACAGGGAAACAAATTCTACCTCAGTCGAGCCTCCAGGTGAGATTGTGGACTAGCCCCTATCTTGAAATACTCTAAGCAGAGGAACCAGTTAAGTGATACTTGGAATTCAGAACTCACAGAAACTGTAGAGACAAGAACATTGTCTTAAACTGCACGTCAAATCTGTGGTAATACAGCAATAGGAAATCAATAATACAGACCACCATATCAAGAAGCTATAGATAGACTAGATTAGCAAGCTGAAATAGCTAGTATAGATCAGATTTGGAAGTCCACTGTGAAAGCTAAATTGTCATATTAGGCTGCATGTAAAGAACATGCCATGTCTTCCAAGAAGAGGGCGGAGAAAACTGAGTATGAGGACCATCATCAGAAAAGTAGGGCTCTGAGGAAGGTTTAAATCCTAACCAAGGAAGATTCACTAAGCCAAAGTCAGAGCTTTTAATTGTAAAGAATGAATCCCTCATATGTGGAAGAAAATATCTGGGTTCATGACACTAAATTTTAAAATTTGTATATTTCTTCTAAATCTTTGAATCTGGCAAACAAAGTGATCACTCCCTATTCAGAAGCAGAATATCTATTAAGTGAATGTAAGAGTAAATAATTTGAAGTACTGCCCCAAGATTGAAGTTTTAGTACTCGACAATAAATTTAGATCATTGGTGATCTAAACTTCTGCCAGCCTGGCTCCTTGAAACATGCACACTTTCTTTTTACTTTACCTTTTCACCCTTTCCTCTAAAACAAACCTTAATTGTTATTATTTTATTTTATACTGGAAATAAAATATGCATATTTAATTTATTTAATTTAACAAAGTATAAGTGCATTATAAAAAAAGTTTACGAACTTCAGTCATTTTCTTCCAAGCTGTGTTATTATTTTCTATTATTTATTAAACCACAAATTACAGAATTTTTTTGCTTTTGTTTTAGACTGGTAATACTGTTTTGTTGTTGTTGTTTTTCTTTTCTTCTTCTTCTTTTTTTTTTAGTTAAAGATGAACACAATGCTTTTATTTTATTTATTTTTATGTGGTGCTGAGGATCCAACACAGTGCAAGGCATATGCTCTCTACCACTGAGCCACAAATCCAACCCTAGACTAGTAATACTTGTCCGCCTCTCTGGGGACTTTCCATTTTCCACTCCTTCCTACTTGAAATGAATATTTTTCTATAATTGCTAGTTCATTCTTTATAAGTGCTTGTTTGAAAACATCATTATTCAGTAATTTCTTAAAAATAATTTCATTGGAAGCTCAGTTTTATGTTGATTTTTTTCAACATTCTGAAGATATTATTTCAGTCCTCTATATTCTATTTTCTTCTGAGGTGTCCCTGGTAGGCAAATTATTACCATTATTAGGTCCTCTACATTTTTTCTTTGATTCTTTGACGTTCTTCTCATTTTGCTTTTTACTCATGATATTGAGCTGTGTGTCTGTCCCTTAGTCTCTCTCTCCTTTTCTCTATACCTCCCCTCCATTATAAATTTTCTAACTTAAATGATTCCCTTTGTTCATCAATCTTGTCATATTTTAGGCCTTGAATGTTAAAACTTTCTCCCTATCGTCCTTGTCCCATATTCACATCTCCATTCTCTCCTTTGGTTTATTCATTTGTAACTTCCACCATTTTATGTCTCTTAGTATATTTTCTATATATTTTTTCTCTATGAATATCAATCTGCTTATTATTAAACTCTATATTCCAGTTCAATTAATCTCTTATGCTTAATATATTTAATGCATATTTATTTTTGACTATTTTGGAGCAGAAAATAGGTTTTTATTTAAAACTTTAGGTTTTAATTCCTATGAATTAATATTTATTACATTAAAATTCATTTGATCATTTTCTATATAATTTAACTTATTTTTAGTTATTTTATTTTATGTTATATCTGTTAATATCAATACATAGGATTTTGTAAAGCAGTTTTTGTTTGTTTTTCTTATGAATTTTGCACGTAGAAGTTTTCTTATTTGCTTCATGAATTGTGATTTTGAAATCATGTTTCTTAGAACTTTTTTTAAAGATACTCATGGGACATTATTTCTTTTTCACTCCAGTAAGATTTAAGATTCAAAATGCAAATATCACCACTGATAGTACATTTTTAATTTTTTATTGTTTATTATCTGATTTTTTAATAGTTAAGTTGGTAAATTATTTCAGTCAAGAGGTCTCTAATCTAGAGTCCATGATGTCCCCAGTCTCCCAGTTATTCTTTGAGATTGTCATAAGACTCCATTTTAAGGCTTCTTCCACTTTTAACTTCTATTCTTTATAGGATGTAATTTAACCCAAACTTTAAACTGCAAATATTTAGCAAGATATAACTCAGGAAATATTGACCTTAGTTATCATAAGCATTTTTATTTGTTTCTAAACTCTGGAGATATTCAATTTTTTCCACAAGGAAAAATACCCATGAATAAATACAATGCATCCATTTTAATTTTTTTAATCCAAACATTTTAGGTATACTTTACTAAAGGATTTATTTTCTTAAATTTGGTTCTCCATACTAGGATAACATAATTCCTTAACCTATTTCTATTGTTTGTCAGTAGCTGTATATTTAGTATTTAATGTAGGGTTTTATCAGGTTCTTTGTTGTCATGAATGCTTCCTTGAACATGTGTATAATATTCTAAATACCACAGGATTTCTGGGTAATTTTGAATGCCATAATTTCCCAAAGAAACCATCTCCCTAGGTTTTTTTCTCCGAGTTTTTAGGCAGTCTATCACATGTCTCCACTATGTTCTTTGACTCCAGGCAGCTGTGGACTTTTCTTCACTTTACCATGTTTTCAGGTGATACTGCTTCACTCCCTTGAAGAGTTCTGAGGTAGTTACAACAGAGAGAAGCACCAGTCCTTTATGTAAATCCACACAAATTTGAATGGACAAACACAAAAATCTTGTGAATAATGTCTGTTCTGCTCCTTCTGAAACCTGAAAGAATTCCACTTTGGGAATCCAAGCTGGTCTTCCTGACCATTCCTGAGCCTGGGAGCGAGTGCAGGTGAACCAAAGATGAATAAAAGTTTTCCTGTCTTTTTAAAGTTCTCTTTTTATTGATTTGGTGTGTGTTTCATTACTATAAACCTTTGTCCACTCTCCAAAATTCTGACAGTTTCTGTTTGCTTTTCAATGTTTCTCTGGAGGAGCAGGAATTTGGTGTTTTCTGATCCACCATTCTTCAGACCTAAACAGCTTTTCAAATCGGTGAACAAAATTGTTTGTTTTTTGCCTGCATCAATTAAAGCTATCAGGGTTAATGCTCTCTCCACCTGCTGTAGCAATTTTCTCACCACTTTTTCAAGCTCTGCTGGTTGCTCATTATTTACTCTTTACTAATAGTTTTCTGTTTAATTTTGTTTTGTTTTGCTTTTTAAAATACCGGCCAAGCCTCAAAAGTAATTTCACATATTTTGTGTTTTTCTATGGCAGCATCCTAATTATGGTACCATTTATTTCTTTAAGCATTTGCTAAAAGAAGCTATTACCCCCACCCCCAAATTAGAAACTTAAAAGTAAAAAACATTTGCTTAGTGATAATGCTCTTTGGTCTTGGCTGGACTCCCCTATTACTTTATAGTAGATGCAATATCCAGTGGGTTTGAATGGTTTGTAATAGCAGAGTTTGTTAACAGTTTCTTATCATTCTCATAGGCTTTTAAGTGTTTGATCATGTGTCTGGTGTGTTCCTAGAATTTATTAGAATCTCCAAGTCTACTTTCATTCTGAATTTGTAATACATGCAATGCCACTTTTTTATTCTTTTTTTATTGATGTTAAAACAATATTCAATTGGCATTTAAATATTGCATATTTAAGGTGTACATTGTGATGACTGGATATATGTAAACATTGTATAATGATTATCAAAATCAAATTAACATATTTATCACCACCCATACTGTATGTTAGGCAAGAGCACTGGTTTATCTCGTAACAGAAAGTATATACTCTTGACCAAAAACTCCCATTCCTGCCCCTTAACTCCCAGAGATCTATTTTGTATTTTCTTTAAATAATTTTGTATGCTACATATAAAACTCTTAGTTTCTCTATTTTTGGTAACTACCACTACTTCATTTTTAATTTTAGGGATTATTCTGTTAGTAATTCATGGTTTCATTTTCTTTACTCTAAATGTATTTTTCTCCCAAGATTTTTAAATTGCCTTGATTTGATAATTAGCCTTCATAATTTTAATAGAAACTATATCAAATGCAAGAGACACTGTGTCATATTTTCATATTTTCGATATTTCAGTAATGTTATTATACATAAATAGAAAGGCTGACATGAATCTACCTAAATTGAAAACTCTAATATAGTCTTAAAATCTTAAAAGCCATGTTTCTATTAGCATGCTTTTCTGCCAAAATTTCTTTTGCTCCATTGTTAGGAGTAATAATCTCATCAGTTCTTCTATCCTTTTCCCTTTATTTCTCTACATATCAACAAATTGACTTATTGTATAACTATAGGGTTATTTCATTGGTTTAGTAATTATTTTGAAATTGTTTATGAAATTTTGTATATGTAAATGTTTGTACACTAGGTTGTGCTATAAATAATGGTCCAAAGATATTGAATTAAAAAGCTAATTGTTCTTACAGGTTTGACGTTTTGATGTAAAGTATGATATTTTGTACTGAAGATACTTTCTCCAACAATGACATTTTTAAAAAAATGTTAGGCAAATGGACATAGGAAATGTTTATGACTATTTAGTTATATCCATAGTGGTTTGTGAAACTTTTTATCAAAAAAGTGTTAAAACTATATTGCATTTTCTGCTCATCCATGACAATAGTCTTAGGATACAACATAATCTCTTTTAATCATTTACTGTAAATATAAAAAATGAAGTCTAAATGTAATTTCCCTATTCCATCAAATCCTAGGGAAAAAAGTGCTAGAGTCTTTTACTTGGTTGAATTATTTATGACTTCACACATTTTGCTGATTTAAATAGTACAAGAATCTAAATAGAAAAATTAAAATTAATTGTTAATTCTTTACTTTCCATTTATAAATCATTTTTCAAAGAATAAACTTTTCAAACTTAATCAACATTCAGTGGAACTCTATATGAAAAAAGGAAGTATATTCTTATGTGAAGAAGAATATTTAGGATTGTGGATTGTTGTGCTTTAGGTTTTTTTAAAGCAAATATAAAATATGAGGTAAAATAATGTTTAATTATTACTTTAAATTAATTTCCCATAAAGTAAATATAGTGAAAAATTGAAAAATAATATAGAAAAGTGAAGTGACACAAATAACAAAGTATTTAAATTACTTAAAGTAATTTTTTCCTTCTGGTAATCCCAGTACAAGATACATGATGCTTGTTGTAGTCTATATAAGGTTTATGTGGTTATGATAATGTGATTCTTTATAATTTTTATGTCTCTTTTTATGAAATATTATAATTAAAACTGTTTAACATTATATATATAAAAGCAAACACAAATATATTGCCAGCTACAAAATATTTAGCCAATTTTTACTCCATATTTTTGTTCTCTTTTATAAGAAGTAATTAGTCTTTAGTTAATGATATGGATATTCTATAACTTAATTTAAAATGGTGATATTATTATATCTGAGCTCTTATTAGCCCTATCTTTTATTTGCACATTCCTTTCTGCACGTCTTCTGGAAGATTACATTAAAATAAGTCTCTGTGTATATCTGACAATGATTGCCTTCTGATAAAATTTTCCAGATGAAACTATAAGACTTGTCTACTGACAGTCTTTTTTACTCACTTTCCACATTTTTTATTGGTGCATTAGAGTAGTACATAATGATTTGTTGTCACTAATTTGTATGTGCACACAATATAGCAATATAATTTGGCCAATATTAATTCCCTGCACTTCCCCCCTCTTTATCCTCCTCCCACCCTTTTGTTCCTTTTCTCTACTAATCTCCTTTTGATTGTTGTGAGATAACTGCCTACCCCTGACCACCTGGAATTCTTTTCCTTTATCCTGTCCAGCTTCTACATAGGAGAAAACATAAAACCTCTGACCTGAGTTTGGCTTATTTCACTTCACCTAAGGATCTCAAGTTTCATCCATTTTCCTGCAAATGACATAATTTCATTTATCTTTATTGTTGAGTAAAACTCCATTGTGTATGTATACCACATTTCCTTTATCCATTCATCCATTGATTGACACCTAGACTGGTTCCATAGTTTGACTATGTGAACTGTGCTGCTATAAACATGGATTTTCGAGTATGCCAACTTTAATTCTTTAGGATAAATACTGAGGAGTGGTAAGTGGGTCATATGGTGGTAACATGTAGTCTTTTGAGGAAACTCCATTTTTATTTCTATAGTGGTTATGCTAATTTGTAATCCCATTAACAAGTATTACCAATTTTTATGAAAAATAAAATCAATATTATTATGCCCAACTTTCAAAGGAATGTTATGTTTCCTGAAGGATAACAGTTTCAGGTTTGGAAAAAAAATAGGTATGGAAGAAAAAAAGTTAAAGATAGCAGCTCTGTTCCTAAGAGGAACACTGAACATGGTGCATAATTTCTTTTGAGTTGGATGTGATGTGTGGGTCCATTATCCTACCATCACTTGAAGACATTTCTATTAAGATCACTGACTTTAGTTTTAATTTCATTCCACAGTCACCTAATTATAATATCGCCTAATTTCACACATAAAATTCTACATAGGACATTAACTAACAACTAATTTTTCTGATCCACATTTCCCAATGTAAATTACTGCACAACTATTTCTTTTTATTTGCTGTGTCTTATTGTTCATGTTGGTCTGTACAATTTTTCAACTTGATCAATTTAAAGGTTATGAAAAAACATTTTTTAAGTGGAAGTTTTATGCAATGACTAAATCCATTTGCTCAACATTGTTAAGCAGTGACCAGCACTGTTTAAACCCCAATAAAATATCTTCATGAAATAAAGTTATTTGCCTCACACAAGATTAAAAAAAATAAAGGCATAACAATTTTAAAAGTTTTTAAAATGTTTTACTCACTAGTCATGAACCATACCCATTTTAGGTTTTATGGACCATGATATCTGTGGATTCAAGGTTTAAACTTATAATTCTCTTTCCACTATTGGGCTTCATCTCAAGTCATTTCACCTTCTTGTCACTTCTGACAAACATGAATGTCAATTCTGCAGTATAACACTGATTGATATTAGACTAGCTATGTGATGCCACCAGGCTCATTCCCTAGAACAACTACAAATTTAATAAGGTAGAAGTTTATGATTTGCTAGAATTTTTCCAAGTTACTCTTATTCTGAGAGAATTCAACTTTTTAAAACCATAGTAATTATGTCTTGTCAAAAATATTGAGCAAAACATCATATAATCAAATATGTAGTCTTCACCGTGATGTTTTTAAAAGCCTACTTTCCATGTATATTTTTTCTCTGGAGCACTTTTCCATTTCTTAAAAAAATATAAAAGACTGCCAAACATGATTTACATTAGAATCCTACAAACCTCGTAATTATGGCAGTTTCAGAATGTGCTGCTAAAACATGCCTTTATGGTTTAGCAAAGCATTATCTTTTAAAATGTCAAAAACCTGCTAAAATTACTGAAAGCTATTTAGAAATGCTTGAGCATGGCTGCCTTTGGATACAACTAGCATTGAAACAAGTCAATGCAAACAGTGCTCTGTGAGAATGCTTTATACCTCTTAAGTTGAAAATGAGTTAAATAGCTTTATCACTGTTTCAGCATGACCTCTAGGAGGCAAAGGAAATGCAGGTTATTTTTGCTAAATTCTGCCAGTTGATAATACTTTCAAACAAAAGGGAGACTAGCTGCCAGTTAATATTTCTGAAGAATAGCTCAATATTTATAACTTTCCTAAGCCACAAAGCTAGGGCAGGCTGATCTTCAAATAACTCTCATTTTAAAATTTCCATCATTCCACTCTTGTATAGTAGAGTCATTTGTGAATTTTAACCTACATCAATAAAGAATCCACCTTATCTCTTCACAATATACAGACATTTACAAAAGGGTCTTTGATGAGGGCAAAACAAATACATAGAAAAAAGATTTACTCATCTGGCAATTTTTCTTCAAATATTGAAGGGCTTATTTAATTTCATGAATATATTGAAAGGTGTTTCCCAGTTAAGAAATCAGAAAAATTCAGTGTGTAATCAAGAATTCATTTATGTTTTATAAATATATTTTTCTCATATAAGTTTAGGAATATAAGGGCTTTGATAACACATTCTAGTTTGGAGATGAGAAATGAGCAAATAGAATATTCAAGTTTAGTTTTCTATATCCTAAACAATAAAAGACATTCATGAAGCATTAATAACTGTATGTGGTAGAAATTTGTATGTTTAAAATTCCCATCTGGAATTCATATTTTCTATGTTTGAAAATTTTCAGACAAGCAATAACAAAATATCTCAAGAGAAGTAACAATTGGACTCGATGCTCTAAGATCATAGATTTACTGAGTATAAAGGCAGATAGAAAGAAAAATATAATTTTCATTCCAATTTTATTTAACTAGATTGTGAATTTACTGGTCTTTTGTAAAATAGCTTATATGCTAAGAAATGACAGATGATTTTGAAGTGTATGATTCTGGCGCATGACTTTATTAATAAAGCCACATCACCATAGTGGAAGTTTGGTCCACTCATGGAACAAAACAAACAGAATGATCGGTATCTGGGTGTTTACAAATGTAACGCTTTTTGAATTCAAATGCCTGTATCTATAGTCAGATTATATAGTTTCTAATTCTTGATTAGGATAATATTCTGTGAGTACACTGGAATTTGAAATCCTGAATTTATATTCAACAATATTATAAGAAATAGAATGTATTGTGCAAATATTCACAAACATTACAGAAGGGAGGTTTAATGAAATTGTTACTTGTGAGAAAAGACTTAGTACTGATTCTGCATCCCAGTGGTGGCTGTCTGATTCTGAAGATGTTGATTTCTTAACAATATGTAGGTAAATTAACACACCAATACTAAAATTAAAAGATTATAAATGATTGAATGAGACAATGAGCAGAATAGACTTAATATAGTGTCTGGCACAAAATATACAGTAACTCTTTCAGAGGTTTCTAATGATTGAGAAAGTTGACAAATAAAGTTAAACCTTCTCACAAGTTTAGCACTATCTTTTAAATTTTTTGTAAGTGACAGAATAATTGTTGTTCATCAATTTTATGTCAATTGTAAAATCAATGACTTCTAAAGACTGAGAAAATGTTCAGAAAATTCTATAGAGGGATTAAAGATACAAAATTTCATAAGGATCAATTATGCAAATACTAAATGGCACTAAGTACCTCAGTTAAATCAACCATAAAGTTTTCACTAAATTATAACTGCAACGCATTCATTTTTTTTTCATACATTCCCATTGAACATGCTACTGCAACTCAGAAATTTTTGTTAAATACCTTTATTCTAGTTGCTCAAATAGATTAATGGATAAAGAAAATATGATACACACACACAAACACAAACACATGATGGAGTTTTATTTGGCCATAAAGAACAATGAAATTTTAGCATTTGGCAGGAAATGGGTGGAACTGGAGAATATGCTGCTAGGTGAAATAAACCAGACTCATAAAGTCAAGGGTCATCTTTTCTCATATGCAGAAGCTAGACCAAAATAAGAGGAGAAAAGAAGGGAAGTCCCATGAAAATAGAAGTGAGATTAGCAGAGAGTGGATTGAAGTGAGGGAGGATAGATGGTAAAAGGCAGGAAGGGTGGAATGAAATTGACCAAATTATGCTATGTATGTGTGTGAATATGCCACAGAAAATTTCACCTTCATGTATATGTATAAAGCACTAACTTTAAAAAAGCTATAAAAATAAAGGGAAGACCAGCAGAGTAGAGAAAGAGGAGCAGGGGATGGGAGAAAGCTAGGAAAGGGGAAGTACTGAGGATTGAAGTGGAGCAAATTATATTCCATGGATGTCAAAGACCTATAATATTATGTGCAGTTATAATGCACTAATAAAAACATTTAAAAAGAGAGCAAAAAAAATTTCAAGATCAATCTTTCCATATTAAACATATTTACCATATAGAAATGGAAATATAATGTAAAATACTTATAGAGTAAATATATTAGCCATATGCTTGTCATATTTACTACCATCCTTTTAATTCCTCCTTTATTATTATTTTTATTTTAGTTTTTTTCTTTTTGTTTGTTTATTTAATTCAGCCACTGTTTTTTTTCTGTAACACCTATCTCAATTGTTATCTTTGACTATATAACCTGTTTTTAGTAATATAAAACTTGACTTAAAATTATTCTGTACAATTAGGGTATTTCATTTAAGTCATCACACTGAAGGACTCACAGTGAGGAACATATCAGTGTGCACTACACTTAAAAATTCTCCAAACTATACACATTTTCCCAGAGTGCTTCCCACAGATAACAGCTAAAAACAACAACAACAAAACAAAAAATCTTTCCTTTCTTCTTTTATATAACATCAATTCACCCCCATCTCTCTCCTTTCAGTAATAAGGATATTACTTTTTCTTCTCTAGATATTATTCAGAAGTGAATAATGTTTGCTTTATAGCATATTTTAGGAAAATAAGTCACATTGAATGACATCTGTATCCCATGTTAGGGGATAAAAGGTAGAAATTAAGATTTTTTTCTTGATTATTGAATATGAGATACCAGCAAATTAATACCTTAATAAGAGTCACACAATTAAGCCCATCTATCAAATAGAGCATTATGATTTTTTGAGGTATATTATACTGAAAGGGATAGTAAAAATAAAATAATATAGATATAAAGGTACATTATCATGCCTAGCATTCTTGGTCACCCCCTAGTCTTCAGAGAAAAAGGAATTTTCTTTATTGAAACATATGTGATCATATTGGCTCCCTTTATAATTTAAGGATGGTCTCTGGACAATCATCATTTCTTATGAAGGCTCACTGAATAAAGAAAAAGAGGAACATTGCCATTTCTGACAGTATTTTAAGTTTTTATTTAATTCTTTAAAAATCCTTAATTTAAATTTTCTATTTCATGGCTTTATTTAAAAAAACAAACAAACAACAACAACAACAACAAAAACAGAGGGCTATAGTTCTGCTGTCTGATTTTGCCTTTGACTGGCAGTAAAGGTATCTTACTCTCTTGTATTTCTTTTTTCTTGTTAGTGAGAATTCACATTCCCCATGCTTGAGCTGGGTCTTCATCCTGCGATGAGCATATAGCCTTTCAAAAAGATTTGTACTTGCTCCTTCTAGTTACCCTGGATAACTTTATAGTAATTTTGATTGAAATTTCCTAAAATTTATATCATAAAGTTGAGACTACTTTGGTGGAATAAAGAGGAAGTTGCTAGTTGGTTTATATTACTGGAAATTTTTTAAAAATTGACTTGCTTCACACAGGGTATTTTATGTCTCCCAGTCTACTTCGTTTCCTCTAGGTTGACATTATTCTTAACAAGGCTATTTCTTGGATACCAAAGACTTGCTGATAGACTCATGATAGACTGGGCATATCAGTCCCCTCTAAAGGACTCAAATTCCTGAATAATGACTGTGTTCAGAACAACAGGATACTATGATTGAACTGTGGCTTCTCTGTCTTATACGAAGGTAAGGCCATGTGACTGTCAACCCAACCAGTTCCACCAATTTAAGTAAACCAATGCCAAAATCATGAACAGCAAAAGAAATAAAATAAAATTACTAAACGGTATAAATCTCCCTTCCATATAAGTAGATGATATCATTTGTATGTAAGGGAATAGTTTAAGTTAGGTAAGGCAGGCCACCAAGAAGCACATAAGAAGTAACCAGTTTTGTCTTCTGCATTATATTTCCTAATGCCCTTAAAAGTTGTGAGCTCAAGCTCAATATGCTGAAAGAGATCTTTTAGGGATCATAGAAATGTTATAAAACTGGTTTGTGTGGCAATTTTACAACTCTTTAAATTTACTGAAAACTAGTTCCATTTACCCTAAGAGCAGGAATTTTATATTATATAACTTACACTTCATTAATTCTGTTTGTAAAATGATCTGCAATCTTAGAGAAAGGTGTCTTCCCACCCAGCTTCATGGACTTCCTTATGCCTCATTTCTGTACTGAGCCTCAGTGATTTCCCTGAGTTAGTGGTTTAATTCTCCTAGATGTACATTTAGCTTATCTAGCCAGATATTACTACTAGACAATGCTTTACTTATTGATCTTTCCAGGAGCTTTATCCTTCTCAATTATATATTGGGGATTTTCTTAATATTACTAGATTATTTTCCAAATTGGGTATACAATTTCTTTTATTTTTTTCATTTTTTTACTACTTCAATAAATTTTTCCAGAATGGGACAATTTCTTCTATTTCTTGTGTTGTATTTTGTTTGTTTGTTTTGTGGTACTTGGGGTTGAACCAAGGTATGCTCTACCACTAACCTACATCCCAGCCTATTTTATTTTTTATTTTGAGGCAAGGTCTCACTAACTTATTAAGTATGGAACTGCAATCCTCTTGCCTCATCCTCTCTAGTCACTGGTATTACAGATGTGTATAATGGCATCTGGCTCCTGTTCATAATTATGTTGATCAAAGTTATTGTAATATCCATTACCATAGTTGGATACCAACTATAGTTTATTAGGGCTGCTATACCAAATACCACCGAGTGGGTAGCTTAGACAACAGAAATTTATTTCTCATAATCCTGGAAGTTAGATGTTCCAGAGAAACGCATGGTGTGATTTTTGTTTTCTTAAGGCCATCGGGGAGGATATTTGTCAGGAATCTCTTCTTGGCTTATAGATTGCAGTATTCAAGTTTTGTCTGCACATCATCTTTCCTTCATGTGTGTTTTTAAGTCCAAATTTTCTCTTTCTACAAGGAAGCCAGTCATATTGGATTAGGTCTTGTGCTAATGACCTTACTATAACTTAATTACCATTTTAATCACTCTCTCTCCAAATGCAAATTTAAGATTTCATGGGCTAAGTTTCCAAAATATGAATTTTAGAATGTTCCAAATTAGCCTGTGACAATGCTTTCATCTTTTTAAAACAAATCTTAATCTATGATAAACTATTAGGCTGGATTAGAGATGTGTCATTAAAATAAGGAAGTTCTACTTCTAAACCAAATAGATTATTTTCGTTTAGATTAGCTTCGTTTCGAAGCTCCTGTACTAATATTATACTTTGTTATTATATGCATATTTGATGAGGCCCTTTTCCTTATAGTACCTCTTACAAAAGAAATAGTTCATTTATCAATTAATAAAATATGTTAGAAAATCAACATCTATACAGAGTGGGTGTATGTGTGTGTGGGTGTATGCATGTAGAGTGTATTAGACCATGGAGATATGTGAAAATAGTCATATGATAGAGGTGTGGACTCTGAAGCTGAAAGGCACTAAATAACTGCAATGTGCATGTGACATGCCATGGCTATTTTAAGTTTTAAATCTAACATTACAATATTTTTTGACACTGCGACTACTGGCTGTGAAAAGTACATGATCTTATACTCAGCTTTTATTCCTCTTTGCAGGCTGCTGCCACTGCTGTCAGATTTTCTAACTGTAACTGAGATCTATGGCGGCGTGAAGCTCTTACTGATACCTAAGGACATTCCCAAAGTAACCATGAAAAACATCACCAGGAACAACTTCTTCCTCAGATGCAGGAAGCTGTGTGTAGGACATACCTGTTCTACATGCCCTCTTTGATGAGCTAATTTTCTGTAGCTACAAATAAATTGCAATGATGCTTTAAAATACATATGCCCAAAAGGATCAGTAAAACTGAAACAGTTAATGTCACTGCAGAGAGATAAGTTACTGATTTTACCACTGTGTCAACATTTATCAGTTCATCGCAGTGTCTTTAATAGGGGCAAAAAAAGCACATTTTCACCAAATCTCATTAACTTAAAATGACTAGCTGAACATATTAAAGATAAAATGCAAATGTTCAATAAGAATAAATTTGATATTTAAATTAACAGAAGTTTTTCTTAGCTATGCGATAAAATCTATTACCTTTGGGTGTTCAGTTACACTTGGTGCTTTAGTAATCAAAAATTCTTTTGCATTATTGATAATCAGAAAATAGAAGGATCAAGCAGAATCAGCAGTCTCGGGACTTACATGACTTTAACAGAGGTTCTGGGCATCCCACATTGAAGGTTACATGATCTCTTGGGCATTGAAACAAAAAAGAAATCTATTGCTAAGACTCATTTTAAAAATGCAATAGAGGGAGTAGACAAATGGGGTTAACATTTGCAATTAGATATTCTTATGAAAAAAAAATCAATGAAAGAATGATTGGCTCTTAGCTGAGTGATTATAGTTGCATGCATTTATTATGCATTTTATTCTTTTACATAAAACAAATTAAAAAGCTGATTGTTGATACTTAAAATATTATATCTGTGCTTTATGTCACATCTGTTAAAACATAGTTTTAGGTTTTCTCTAGAGAACAACATTGTTTTTTGATTTAACTTTCTTAATATTTTTAACATAAATCTGAAACTCACTGCACTTTATTTGGAATTATGCTACTATTGACAAAACTTTTTTTAATAATGTAAATTTAACACAAATAATATTTGTAAATAGTAAAGAAAAAGAAGCACAAGTTGAATTAAATTAATGATCCTATATCTGTGTATAAACTATTCAAATAGCTGTTTTTGTATTTACTCTTGTGCCTGATAAAAGTGTTCCATGTGATAAAATATATTTCTATTGTGTGCTCTTTCTATTACTTAATACATCACATTAATAGCATTTATAAAATGTTTTACAGAACTACGCATTATTTTTACAGTATCTCACAGTCTCACTTAGGTTTTATTATGTGTTTTGGCTTATAAGGATTTAAAACCTCAGAGAGGTTAAGCAATTTGCTCTACACTATATAGTCAGTAATAGTTATTCATCAGTTCCTTGAAGACACATTTCCTTTCTGTACTGTTTTATCCTCTTTGTAGTCAAACATTGTGAATGATTCACTATCATCACGGAGACTGCTCTTTGCAATCATTTCTGAATTCATTGCAGAAAGCCTTCACCTCCTCATATATAATGACATTACTCTCACCAAGGTCACTAATGACACATTTGTAGTTCAATTCAAAAGTTAATTCTTTAAATAGTTGCATATCTTCCACATTTAACACTGTTGGGGCCTTCCTTCTGATTTACAAAGTCCTTTCTATTCCTTTTATTATTCGTTTTTTTATTAAAAGAGAAAGAGAGAGAGAGAGAGAGAGAGAGAGAGAGAGAGAGAGAGAGGGAGGGAGGGAGAGAGAGAGAGAAAGAGAGAATTTTTTTATATATTTATTTTTCAGTTTTCAGTGGGCACAACATCTTTATTTTATGTGGTGCTGAGGATCAAACCCAGCACCCCATGCATGCCAAGCGAGCATGTTAAGGCTTGAGCCACATCCCCAGCCCTCCTTTTATTATTCTTAAATCTAATCACTATATTTGATCTCCCTGCATCTTTAGCTTCTGTTCCTAATTTATGTTAAAGTCCTGTCTTTTGTCTCTTTTTTCTTCATATTTATGGTCCTGAAGATTCAACACTGGTATGCTTTATCACTGAGCTGCATCTTCAGCCCTCATTTTTTCTAGACAAGATCTCACTAAATTTCTGAGGTCTCACTAAGTTGCCTAGCATACATTGAACTGGAGATCCTCTTCCTTGGCCTCCCACGTTGCTTGACATACAGATGTATGCCCTTGTCTGGGTCTTCAATTTCTGCTTTTTTGCCCAGGACCCCTAATGTCTATCTACACTTCAAAGTTCTTTCCTTAGTTCCATACTTGATATTTAAATTTGCTGTTCTTTTATTTTGAAGAAAACATTGTTTTAAAGAGTGCCATGTACGTAACAAATGTATAAATCCTATATTTGAAGCTCAATGTGTTTTTCTCAGTGATCACAGGTGTATAACCAAAACTCAAATCAGGAAATGGATCTTTGTAACACACTTTAACTCAAGCCCTTTTCCAATTGCCACCCACTTCATGGTCAAAAACAAGTGTCATTTTAACTTTTATTACCATATATTAGTATTACCTGTGGATTGTGCTAAATTGTGAAAAATATATTTTCCAAACAAATCAATATTGTCTTTAAGTGTTATTTAATTATAATTGCATCTAATTCTCTATAAATGAATTATGAAATAATGACATGAATTTATTACTTTTATTTATCCAATTACCAGGAATTTTTATAAATATATTAAGAACAGTAGTATTTTATATACAACATTTCTATCATTTCCTTCAGATCATTTTAATAACATGCTAGAAAATTAACAAATAATTAAAAGTTTTCCACAGAAGGTTATAATTTGTTTTCCTTGTTATGGTCTTATTTATCTTATGAAGACTATGAACAATGACATGAAACTGTCACTGTCGGTGATATCCAAAATCCTAAATTGGGTCACAAGGAGTGAAAAGTTGTGATAGTTTGGGATTAAAGTAAACACTGACATATTGGCCAAATTATGTTACTTTGTTGTGCTCATGTACAAATATGTAACAACAAATGTCACTATTATATATAACTATAATGCACCAATAAAATATGGAAAAGGAAAATATAAACATTGCCTATATTTTTGTGTTGTTTCAAGTGACATGACCTCAAAAGACTTTCATGCTATTCCCACCCCCCACCCCCCCAAAAAAAAAACCCTACTTCTTGCTATCTCTTCCAGGAGGTTATTAAGGATATAAATCACTGTCAGCCAAACGTATTTGAAATCAATACTTCAAAAATTAAAAAAAAAAAAATTTAACAAGAAAATATAATTCAGTAACAATTTAAGGATATTAATTTCAAAAATGTTGTTGCATTTCTTCTTTAACTTTTCAAATTTAATCCCCTCTTCATTAAAAAATATTTACTACTTCCTGCCAGTCCAATACATTATATTTTAAACTCATGACTTTGGGATGCAATTCCCTTTCTATATAAGTAAAATAATCTAACAAAAATATTTCAAGAGGAAATAAACGGCATATATTAATATAGGGTGGGATTTTTAAAAGGCATGCTCAACTTGAATAAAACTTGTTCTATTATATTAAGCAACTACAGCAACTGATGTCAATAATTGCCACACCAGTCATTTGGAGCTAGCTGATCAAGGTACCCCAACAGGCAATTGTGATAGGTTTTTAAGTCCATTCCCTTCACATCTTTCATGCTCTAGAATTACTAGCACTGCAAAGCCACATCTGAAAACAGAAACAAAATATTTTTTAAAAACACTTCAAAATCAAAATTATATTTTGTTTTATTTTGTTTTGTTTTTTTCCCTAAGAGAAGAGATCACTGCTTTTGCGACTTAACAGATGTTAAGCTGGAGGCTGCCTGATTAGTCATAGACCATGATGCTTCCCCCTCAGTGTCTAGAACTTATTTGTCACTGCATTCACTCTGACAGCTGAGCTAAATTTCATGATGGACTTGTTTAAACACCAAAGAAAACAAAATTCAATCCTGCATATTTCTGGAGCTCTATTACTTTCTTTTTAATTGCAAAATGAGATATTCTTCTATTTAATGAAGAAGTCAGTAATTGGGAATCAACAATAAGAAGCAATCTATGTTGATGAGCTCTCAGAAGGATTCATAGCATTAGCCTATGAAGTTGCAAGCATTTCAAACTCTACATACCCTGGACTTCTAGGGAAAATCAGGACTAGCCTTTTCATAAATATCTGTCATTTTTCTGTGCACATTTCACCCACACGTTAGTATAGAAATTATAATTTACCTTCTACACGTCATAAATGGTACAAGCAATCATTCAGCATCCCATGATTTGGGAAAACCTATTGTCAGAATAACACATAAATTTATCCTCCCTTTTGGATTATTTTTCAAATAGAATCAACATTTATATTTATGAGGTTTTCTTAATTAAATGACAATAATCTGGAGTTACTTAAGATTATAAAGGGAAAATTATCAATTCATCATACTACTATTTTTCACATAATAGTAAAATAGTATTTCTCACAGAACTTCTTATGATTTTTTTTGTCTGAATATAGAAATGTGAAGCTGTTTACTTTTATCGTTATAAGAAAAACTACTTGCATCTGTAATCA
Organism: Urocitellus parryii; assembly: GCF_045843805.1. Classification (NCBI taxonomy): domain Eukaryota; kingdom Metazoa; phylum Chordata; class Mammalia; order Rodentia; family Sciuridae; genus Urocitellus; species Urocitellus parryii. Next base: position 54,872,872 of record NC_135532.1, on the reverse strand, counting down.
ATCCTGATTGAAAGAGTTATTCAGTAGTCATCTAAATATTAAAATATTCTTAAATTTCTCATAAATTTTTAACTCACAATAAATACTTTTTACTTAATTTTTTATGCAATACATATTTCTGTAATGCTACCTTTGTTCCAGGTACAGAACAATCAGGAGAGAACACAGTGTCTTGTACAATAGATACAAGAAAAATTTTTAAAAATAGATTTATGAAAAGTATCAGAGGAAATGCCTTACTCTATTGGGAAAACTGTTGAAACTCCTATCAACAAGACACTGAATTTGATCTTTAAAAATAAGAAAGGTAGGCTTAGGAAACTGAACACATACCTACAGTAAGAATGAGAGCATGATAATCATAATTAAAAAAAGAAACCCAGGCAGAATGGAGTGAATAATACTGTAAGTATAAATCAATTTGAGGTAGAAAGAAGGGAAAGATGGATAAAGGAGGATCACTCAGATATTATTAAAGTTCTATAGAAAAAATTATAAAAATTGAATTAGAATAATATCAATAAAAATGAAAAGCAGGACCATATATTTACAGTTAGAATGAAATCATTGAAATAATTGAGGTAATAGACTTGTATGTAATATAAAATAGAGGGCTCTCAAAATTATTTCTGTCACTCAAAAACTGAAATATAATATTAACAGTATGAACTTCTAGACTCATTTCTCCTGACTCGCCATCTTGTATTGGTGTTCTTCCCCTCCCCAACTGCTCAGGTGCTTGAGTCAGGCCCTCTGATCAAGCCCATGTCAGCCATTCCACCTGCCGGGGGTGGGGGGATCTTCCCCAGGACACGTTGGTATCTATAACCACCACTCTTCTTCCCTGCAGGCCTTGCAAGAGTCCTTTGTGCACTCACTGGTCTTTTTTACTTGGGTCAGTGTTTCAGTCCTCCACCCTCAATGAGGTTTTGGTTTGGGAGTGTTTATCTAGGGTGTCACTTGAACCAGCTGCCTTTCCTAAGATTTCTGTATCTCCTCAGATCACAGTTGGTGCTTTCTGTGGGGATTCACTGAGAAAAATGTGCTTTACCTAAAAGCTACACGTGAAAATCAACTCCCAGTGTAATATATGCAGTCCTTGTAACACTGTCATCTGCTGGTCCTGATGTAGTCTCATTTATTCTAGGATTCTCTTCCAAGCATTATTTTGGAAGAAAAATATGTTTATAGATAAATATTCAGGCTAACTTAGTGGATATGATCTTGGAACTTACATGATTGTCCACCTAAAGATCAAAGTATTATATGCTGTGTGCTTTTTAGTCATTAGTGCTGTGAAGGTTAAAAACGCTTTTCATGTTGGTGCACCTCTTTTACTGGCAACCATGAATGTCTGCTGTGTGCTGGAAATAGGCTGAAGATATCCTGCTGTCATAGCATGTCAGGTGTGTTTGTGCACATTTGTTTAAAACCCTTTCTCTCTAAGCCAGTAGATTGTTGTTTTTTTTTTTTCTTTTTCTTTTTTTTTTTTGGAGGGGGCGGTTAGGTAAGGACTGTGCAATTTCTTCTTTCTGTCAAAGTCTCTCCTGCCCAGATGGTTTTCACTGGTCTAGCTCAGCATGAGTAGAAGACAGTGGACATCTTTACTGGTCATCTGTCAGCTTTGGTTTAGTACCCACCAGGAAACATGTTTATCATGGAAAGAAGTGAAAAATAGCTCAATTCCCAATGTGTATAATTTTTTTATAGTAAAAATAAGAATCTGCTATTTTTTCACTTATCTGTTCTGATTTTAAAGGATGAGCTATAAGCTATGTATTTTTCTGTATTAATATGGCATTTAGGGCTGGGTTGTGGCTCAGTGGTACAGTGGTTGCCTAGCAAGTGTGAGGCACTGGGTTCAATCCTCAGCACCACATAAAAATAAATAAATAAAATAAAAATATTTTTAAAATGCCATTTATTACTTTTTGTACCATGAGTAAAATTTGAGGTGTTCTGCCATAATTCTAAAAAAAAAAAGTATGAAGAGAAGCAATTTTTGGTAAGGATGAAGAATTTCAATTTATACAAGTTGTCACATCTTCAAAATGGATTGTGGGAAATAGGATTACTGTATTCCAAATTGTTCTGTCCTTGTCTTTTTCCTTTAGTGCTGATACCTGTAAATTGCTTCTAATCAGGTAGTTTTACAGTCTTAACAGAAAGCAAGTAATCAAAAATGTCAAAGAAAAATAGGACAGTGCTGTTTCTTGGGCTGGGTTCCCTTGCCATTCAGGAAAATCCTCATTTGATAAACTGCTGAATGCTGTATTCTTAAAGCAAAAAATGGATTTTTCTTTTCTAGTAAGGGAATATAGTAGCACACCTTGTTCCATTTTTTTTTTATCACTGAAATAAAGTTTTATTTAATGAATAGCACTTTTTGTGTTCTGTCCTACATTTCAATCCCAAACTTTATTTTAAATGTCATCAAATTGCAGTTATTTAATTTTAAAAATTTAATAGGATAGAAAGTCTATGGTACTATTTCTTATGAACAAGTATGACAATGAAATTAACGTTGAAGAATTTTGAGGTTCTATAAAAAATAGCAACTTCATATTTACTTGTGCAGTAGCTTGTATTTTCAATATTTTCTCAAAGGCCCATGCACTAAAGATTTGATCCTCAGGGTAGCACTATTGGGAGGCAGTAGAACTTTTAAGTACTGGAACCCAGTAGAGGTCCTTAGGTCATTAATTGCATCTGTGCCCTTGAGGGGGGCTTGTTGGATCCCAGCCCATCCTCACTTTTTTTTTTTAGTTCCTTACCATGAGTTGAGTTGTTTGACTATGTCATTGTCTCCCACCATTATGTGTTCCAAAGCAAAATGGCTCAGTAAACATGGAATGCAACCTCCCAAACTGTAAGCCAAAATACAATCTTTCACTTTATAAGTTGGTTATTTTGGATATTTTTGTTTATAGTGATGGAAGTTGACTATTAACATTCTTAGAAAAAAATCAATGGCAGTAAAGGAATATTTTACAAGTTCATGAAATAAGGTTTATAAAAGTCCCCTGAAATCAAGAATACAATGAATAACAAAATTTACTCACACACAGGTAAACATATATGACTGAATTTAGTACTTGTTAAGATTTAGATGTATAGTGCCTCTCATACAGTTTCAATTCATCACTTTCTATGTGTTTCCAATGTCTTCATCTTTAATGTATATTTGTATTTTCACCATAAAATATATTCCAACATTTTGTGAAACAATTCTTTTCTCTCATTTTTAAGACCTTTCCTCTTCCCCTCACACATCATAGGTCCCATATTCATAAATCCTTTATATGCAGACATGTGACATAATTGTTTTCATTGTAGGAGAATTAATGAGTAATGATTGCTGAGAGAAAAGACACTAGGAACATCAAGAAACATTTTAACTTAATTTTTAATTTATTTACTTTTTTAGTTGTTGAAAGACCTTTATTTTATTTATTTATATGCAGTGCTGAGAATCAAACCCAGTGCCTCACACCTGCCAGGCAAGTGTGCTACTGCTGAGCCACAGCTCAATTTAATTTTTAAAAACAATTTCTTCTAAAAGATCCGTCAAAAAGGAAAAGATAATAGACATAGCAGAATATGTGCTACAAAACAGAAGATAACTAAATACTTGTGGCAATTCTTATTACAATTCATCTTTTCTACTTTCAAATCTCAGCATCATTAAGAACCATCATAAGTTCTTTTTTAAATATTTGTATTTGTTTTTGTTAGCTATACATAGTAGAATGTTTTGGCACATTATACATATGTGGAGTATAACAACATTCTTCTAGTTGTAGATGATGTAGAATTATAATGGTGGTATAAATCATATATGTACATAGAATTATAATACCCAATTTATTCTACTGTCTTTCCTATTCCCATTCCCTCTCCCTTACCTTTACTGCCCTTTGTCTAAACCAAAATAACTCTGTTTTTCCCTATTCCCCCCACAATTGTGAGTTACCATCCTCATATCAGAGAAACATTCAGACTACAGTTTGGGGTTATTGCACTTAGCATGATTTTCTCTATTTATATCCATTTAATAGTAAATTCCATAATTTCATTCTTCTTTATGGCTGAGTAATACTCCATTGTGTATATATGTATCACATGTTCTTTCTCCATTCACCTGTCAAAGGGCACCTAGGTTGATTCCATAATTTAGCTATTATGAATTGAGCTTTAAACATTGATGTAAATGCATGACTGTAGTATGCTGATTGTAAGTCATTTGAGTATAAACCAAGGAGTGGGATAACTGGGTCAAATAATGGTTCCATTCCAAGTTTTCTGAGGAATCACCATACTGCTTTCCAGAGTGGTTGTACCAATTTGCAGTCCCACCAGCAATGTATGAGTGTACCTTTTCTCCCATATCCTTATCAGCATTTATTGTTACTTATATTCTTGATAATTGCCATTCTGACTGGAGTGAGATAAAATCTCAGTGTAGTTTTAATTTGCATTTCTCTAACTGCTAGAGATGTTAAAAATTTTTTCATATATTTGTTGAAAATATATGAAAATTTGTTTATTGTGTTTCTTCTTCTGTGAAGTGCCTGTTCCTTTGTCCATGTATTAGGTTTTTTTTTTTTTTTTTTTTTTTTTTTTTTTTTTTTTGGAGGATGGGGTGGGGATGGAGTGGAGTGTTAAGTTTTTGAGATCTTTATGTATCCTGGAGAATAATGCTCTATCTGAGGTATAGGTGGTAAAGATTTTCTCCCATTCTGTTGGCTCTCTTCATATTCGCATCATAAGTCCTTATCAAGAATAAGCCATAATTACAGAAAAATATATATGAACAGCTTTTCAAACCCTTACCACATATCTGCTTCTTGCGTGTTTTTCTTTTTTCCATCTCAATAAATACCAACTTCATCCTTCAGGTTACTAAGACAAAAAAAAAAAGTTATTCTTTAGGACAGAGTGTCTCTCTCTCTCTCTCTCTCTCTCTCTCTCTCTCTCTCTCTCTCTCTCTCTTTCTTTTTTTTTCCAAACAATTGCCCAATATTTTATGAAGTATTTGATATAAATTCTAAATGTTCCTCTTTGATTTCATCGCTACCAACCACAATTTTAAAATTAAAATAATAGCCAACTACATTAACAAAAGTAAGTAAATAAAAATACATAATGGGTTGTAGGCAAAAATAGGGGAGAGGAAGAGTGGATGAGTCCAGGCCTATTTTGTCAATCTATTATCTATCTATCATTTACATCTGTCTGTCTTTCTGTCTCTCTCTTTATCATCATCATCATCATTATCATCATCATCATCATCATCTATTTCTTCAGAGGTTATTCTAATGGACAGAGAGGTCTAAGGATCATCATTTGTACCATTTTGCAATTACTATTTAGATTTTATCTGTATGATGACATTTTAATCCCATCTGTGTGTTTTCAAATGTAACTTTTTCAAAATGCCTTTCTTTTCAGTCTTTTATAAGATTGAAAAGCTAACACTTCCTTATCCTGGCATTACAAATACCATGTATTTGTTTACCGTTTTAGTCAGCTTTTTGCTTCTGTGACTGAAAGACTGAACACAACAATTTTAGAGGAGAAAAAGTTTATTTAGGGCTTATACTTTTAGAGGTCTCAGTTAGACAGCCAGTTCCATTCCCTGGGTCTTGAGATGATTCAGTAGGACATCATGACAGAAGGGTGTGGCAGCTCAGGTGATGATCAGGGAGCAGAGAGAGAGAGAGAGACTCCACTTAACCCAGATACAAAATATGTACCCCCAAAGCCTGCCCCCAATGCCCACCTCCTCCACTCACACTCTGCCTCCCTTTGGCTACCACTCAGTGAATCCTGTCAGGGGATTAATCCACTGATTGAGCTAAAGATATCATAACCCAACCATTTTTCCTCTATACATTCTTACATTGTTTCACACATGAGCTTTTGGGAAACACCTCACATCCAAACTATACATTTATATTTGTGGATTTTTTCCATTGACAGTATTCTGTACCGGTTTATATGCAGCTACTGTAGGGTGCTTTGACTATATCACCAATACTTAAAATGATATCTGACATGAGGTAGAGATTCATTAAATATGCATGAGATAAACTAATAAATGCATAAATTTACCCTCTACTCAATATTTGTATTTCTATTTCTTCAGCACCTTTGATACTTTCTGCCAGAGGAATAATAATTATTAATATTTATTATTGTTGGGCCAGATGATTTTAACTAATGCTTTTGAAATTTTAAAAACAAACCTTTTATCTCCATCATATCTATCTGATATTAAATTTCTTGCTTTTTGATCATCTTAAATGTCAATTATCATCAGCCTTTTTATTCTAGCTTGGTTTCTTATCACTGTGTGAACAAATATCATCAATAACACAATATATATAAGAAATTAATCTGTGTGTGAGTGTGTGTGTGTGTGTGTGTGTGTGTGTGTTTGCACATGTGTTGAGGATCTTACAAGAACAATTTGGAGGAGGAAAGATTTATTTTTGCTCATGATTTCAGGGGATTCAGTCCATGGTCAGTTTGCTCCAAGGCAGAAACTTCAGGACAGAAGGGCATGGCAGACAAAGATTTCTTAGCTCATGGTATCCAGGAAGAAGAGAAAAACAGAGGGAGTGAGAAAGAGAGGAGGGGACGAGGGAGAAAATAAATCCTTGCAGGGAACTCCCCCAGTGAACCTTTTCCTCCAACTAGCTCCTACCTTCCAACTCTCAGTGGGTTAAGGAACTGATGTGGTTGAAACCCTCATGATCCAAGGATTGCTTAACAGCTTTATCTCTGAACATCACCTGTGCATTGTGGACCAGGCTTTGAACATATAAACTTTCAGGGGACATTCCAGATCCAAACCATAACTATGTGTGTAAGATATTTATATAATTTATAAAAATCTCTCTCCTCTCTTTTCTATCCCTAAATTTTGAAGATTGAAAGAGTATTTTGATATTGAATAAAAATTTGGAGTAAACAGAAGCAAATTAAATTATTAAAAAGAGAAACATACAAGAAAAATACATTGTATAATCTTTCATTTTTTTAAAAGAAAATCATTATTCATGCAAATAAATAAGTGCATGATTTTTAATATTTACTAACGTAAGATTTGACTTTATTTATTTATTTATTTATTTATTCATTTATTTAATACTGGGGATTGAACCCAGGGCCTACATGCAATACATGCAAAGCATGCACTCTACTATTGAGCTACACCCATAGCCTCTGATTTTATTTTTATTATTTTAATATGCCTTATACCTTTTAATTCCTAATATAATTATGCTAATTCTCCCTCAAAACATTAGAATATGTTTTCTATTTTTTTTTCTTTTTTGAATTCCATATAGCATTGTTGTATAATTGTGATTTTTAGCTCTGAATATTTCATTTAATTGATGGTGAATTTGTGATGTATGTGTGTTGTATGAGTTGATATGGGGACTCAGTGAGTTTAGTTTCAGATCATATGTTAACATTAACTTGTTAATTGGGACTTCAGTTCTATAATCACAAGGAATTAAATTCTGCTGACAACCTGAAAAATCTTTGAAAAGCCACAGATACTTAGGTAAGAGTGTAACCTTTGCTATCTTCTACACATCAATTCGGAGAGATGCTGTAAAAATACCAAGGCATGCTGTGCCTGAACTCCTGACCCATGGATACAAGAAGATAATGGAACAATGTTGTTCTAAGTTCCTAAGATTGTGTTAAATTTCTAAAGAACAATATAAAACTAATATATTCAATGCTTTATATAGTTTTGCTATATTATAGTTGGAATTGCATTACATTTTTAATACTACCTCAATGTAATATGCCCTTTAACTTCTTTCAAACAAATTGGTAGAATTTGAGAAAATATGTCTGCATATCAAATCTTAGGTGGGGCCCAAATTTAGAAACAAACACTAGTACATTTAGACAATCTTTTTGGACCAGTATCTGTTCTTCTTGGTTCATATGGTTTAGTTGGTACCCATGTTATATTATTTGATATTCATTTCACAGTTCAAGGGATATGTCTACCATATGAAAAATTTGAAAATAAAATTATTCAGCATAGATTCCATTGTGACCAATGCATTTATTTAAAGAGATTTAAGTTACGTAGTGCTTTTCTGAGGTGTATGATTCATTCCATATCTCAATATATTTAAAGATGTCAATATTTTATTAATTGGAAGAAAGATTTGTTTGAATTAGTTAACACTTTACATAAGGTTCAGGGGACCTTATAAGCAATAGGCACTGTTAGGATTAAATGCTAAGTTTGCAAGGTCTATTGCTCTTTGCATCTAACATAATTTATTTATTTATTAGCAGTTTATATTCATCTATAAAATGAACACAAAACATACTATTTTATCTTCGAAAAATTCTATAAGTGCAGTCCTCACAGATATGCTGTTGATTCATTTTTTTAGTTGAGGACATTCTATCTCTTTCTCCTTCTTCTATTTTCTTATTTCTTCAACATTATTAATTTAAAATGAGTAAAGGAAACACTTATATTAACTTTTACTTTGGGATTTCTTGGTAAAAATGGGTAAAAGTACACAAAATGAATATACATTGTATAGAAAGAGACTGAAGGGCAAAATATGGCTTATGAAAATACCAATGAAAATTATTTTCTCTAGTTGACAGACTCTGTCCTTGTAAAAATAGGGGGAAAATTAGCAAATTCATATTTTTAAAAACAGAAAACAAATGTAACTATAATGTGGTTCTCTGTGCCTTGGAAATTTGTAATTTATTTGTTCCATATTCAGAAAAAGAAAAAATATGTTTTAAATTTTAAATAGAACTATTTTTATCTTAAATCCTCTATTTTTTCATCCTATTGAAATTTATCTTATTATTTGTGTATTTATCCTGTTTTTGAATAAAATTCAGTGGATTTTTTTATTAAGATACTCTTCATAAGGGGCAAGTATGTGTCCATATGTTGAGGTGTCTGAGCATAAACTCCAGGAGAAGAAAATGCACCACAATAATAGATTCTAGGACTACAAACTGCATTATCATTTAGAGTTTTCAGTGCAGAGTACAGTACTTTGGTGAATTCTTAAAATAGACCAAATGGAAACTCAAGTAAATCAAAGGACAAATTGGTATCCAAGGTGTTCTTTTTCTCAAAGGTGATACGGAATCAATGTTTGTCCAAAAGTCTTACACAAATTCCCATAAAAGATAAAAAGTTATCAATTTCCCAGATTTGGGGTAGAATGCATCAGATATTATAACTTTGTTGATGCCCTTGCATCATATCTCTAAAAATATGTAAATTTTACATTATCAAAACTTTGTAAATTAATTCTCTAAGAAAACATTCTGTTTATTCTGGGATTTTCTGCCCTTCTGTCACATTATTATGTAATTAATTGTAAAATCCAGTTTGATAAACAAATGCATTTTTGAGAGGTTGTAACATTGTACCAACGTGTTATACTTTTAAAACCATAACTTTGGCAGCAGTGTGCTACCATGGAAACCATTTGGAGGGCCTAATCTAAGCAAACCTCCCTACTGCTCTTCATATGATTCAGGTATTGTTCTATGTACATTATTTACATCTATCTAATTAATCTTCACAAAAGCTATATAAGTCAAAAGATGAAAGAATCAAGGACAAATATCCTAAGGGCACAGAGCTAAAAAATACAAGAAAAACAATTTGGATGCTGGCCATTCTTTTTAATATGTTCTCAAATACTATACTAAGGTACTTTTCTTAGGGCTGTCACATTTTAACTGACATATTAAGCAAATTACATTTAAGTTTTTGAGTTGTTTCTCAGTTTCTTGTTCTGTCAAATAGGATCTCAATGGCTTTGTTTCATGAATATTGAGAAGTTTCTTCCCATCCACATCTCTCGAAAGTGGTGAAAATGAGGTTCCTCTTGGTGGAATGGGCTGGCTATGAAATGAAGATTAAGAAAAATAGAGCCATTAAAAAAAACACAGAATACAGGAAACAATTTTAAAAGCAGGGGTGGAGGGGCTAGCCAATCTTAGAGGTTGAGCTTTCATACTAAAAATAGCAAAATGGAGCCATTACTGGCTTTATTTATATTGAGGAACCTCAAAGGCTTTCCAGGGAATGTTCTTTGTCAAATAAAGTAGGAAGTGAGTTGTACAATTCCCAAGGGGTTATACCCAACTGGGGAGCTACAAGAGGGATCTTCCTAGTCGAGTGGAAATAGAGGTCATGTGCCTTGGGCAATCAAATGCACTCTTGGGGGTAACACAGTTAATCCCAAGGAAAAAATTAAATCTCCTTGGCTTCAATACCGAGTGAAGAAGACCCTCAAATAATTCATGGGTGGCTTCCTGCAGTTCCTCATATGTATATGCGTCAAGATTCAGATGTTTCAAGAAGCCTCACACATGCTGGTTATGTTTTTCATTCCACTGCTAGCAAAATAAATTTAAAAAAATAGTTGGTGACTTGCCAATTTCCTTATTTGCTTAGCACACATTACTAATAATGTTTCTTTAAAATTTGAAGACACAGGATTCAAATGTTTAAACCTTGATTCTTTCACTTGTTTAACTAAAAACATAAAATATGCCATTTTTAACAAATCTGGAGAAAGAAAATATAAATTTAAAAAAATATGTGGATCTCTATTATCTTGGAAGTAAAAATTTTAAATATTAAATTGGTTAAAGTCTTCTTAAAAAATAACTATTGATTAGAAAAGTTCTTTGCTCTACATATTAATTTTCATAGAATGCAAAAAGAAAAGCAAATATTAAGTATAATATTCAGAGTATCAGATAAATAAAACTTCAAAATAAGAGGCCATGACATCTCTGCATAGGTCCACAAACAGTTGATCAAGCATTTTTCTTTTCAGTCAATCCTGATTAAATTGCGAATTTTTTTTTAATGCCATCTTCCTTAATTAGAGTTGAAGCTATGAAATTATATCTTTATGTGTGGATATTATGCCATATTATCTGCTTTGTTTAATATTATGCTAAGTATGCTGTGGAACATTTCAAATTGCCTCATTGGATAGTTGCCTGAAAAATAGGATCCCACAGCTTGCAGCTATTTTCAAACAAAGTAAGGAAGTTTCAATACTTGTGTCTTAATTTTTTTTAATGGCTTCCCATGTTCCCCTTCTTCACAGAACTAAATTTACAAACTGTAAACTTCAGATAGAAGTGATTTTTCTAACCGAACCTCTAGGTTGTGTTCTGAATAGGTGAACCACAATGATTTGTTGATTGCAACAATTGACTGAAGGTTTTCCAAAGAGATTGCATGTCATATTTTTCACAAGAAATGTGATGAAATATATTAGCCCTCTACAATTGACTTGGAAACATAAAAGTAGAAAGTTAAAACTTATTCATCCTTAAAATTTCCAAAGAGTTTCTCCTGGAGTTGGGAATAAGGTCAATATAACTTATATTACATGGAGAGCAAAGAGAGGAGAGGGGCAGGGGCCCAGGGTGGATTTAAGAACAAAATGCTGATGAGTTACTTTGCATTCTTGATAAATCTCAACAGACAACTTAAGTATGTCTGATGTCTCAAATTAATGAGTTAATGCAGTCTTAAAAAAGCAATTTGAATTGGGCTCACATTATATAGCATATCATAAAAAGTAAACTACTGATAAGTATTTTGTGACATTTTGAATCCTATATGGAGAACTGACTTATTGGAAAAGAATTTAGACTCAGTTCATGCATGACACAGATGTTAAATATTGGAGAATTTTAGTAATGAGTTCAAAATTGGATTATTTGACAGTATATCTGTCTATCCCCAAATATAACTTGAGCCCTTGTCTTCTATTACCATTAAAACCATCAATAATAACAAATTAAAACAGTGAGATGTTTCATTTACAGTTTTGATAACCATGAAAAAGTTCTGATGGGGCAGAACAGAAAAGGTATGACTATTGTTCGCATAATGCATTCCATATAAAAAACAATGGTGTCTAAGCTTAGTTGTATTAGTAGGATTATAAGTCAACACGGACATAGGGAGAACATTTCACTGATGAATGTAAGGATAATGTTTAATCTATCCTTTTTCCAAATGATGTTTTACTCAGAACTACAGTCCCCTAAATACAAATGTAGACTTTTAAGTTATCTACCAATTATAGTCTACTTACTTTTTGCTAATTATATCCCAGTAATTTTCTTAAGAAAGAGATACTCAAAGTTGGTGAAAGGGATTTTCAATCACAGCTCAAGTTGAGAGGAGACAATTGGTATCAGAGGAAATAAAATTATTCACCTGGATGATAGGATTCCTGCTTGTTGTGCAGAATTTTATTAAGTTGGCTTTGTGATATTTATCTGAGTCTTTAGGCCTTTAATCCTGCGCTTTTCTTGTCTAGAACACTACAATACTCTAAGGTACTCTCTGGTCAAAATTCTGTGATCTGAGAGTGCAGTAATAGATATTTTCTTCAGCTTGGTTTTATTTTCTGGACTTGCTGATTTTCTGCATGTTAGAAGATTTTCCATGCTGCTTTCAAGGATTCACAGGTCTCAGAAAAAGTGGGATCCTTAAAATATTCACAGCAACCACAGGGCTGTTCATTTACAGCAGTAATCTGTGACACACTGGCAGAGAAACCCAATTCAAGTAATGAAGGATATTTTAAGCTCAGCTCATTTGGATAAGTTTGTTTGACCATAATCATGTGGTTTTCCAAGTATTATTTTATTTTTCCAAGTACTAGGTCTTGTTTAAATGAAAAATGTAAAGCATTTACAAAGCAATTATTATAAACACCAAGAAGATGGGGGTAAAGGAAAAAAAGCAAAAAACTTTTTGTAGGTTGAAAGAAAGGTACCAATTCTGGTATGCTCAAATTTCAAAGAAAATGGGTTATTCCATTTATATATCTCACCATAGTGTACTCACCCATAATTGAACCTAAAGCAGTATTAGAATTTTTTTAATTAAAATGGTGAGAATATTTGATCATGGGCTTGACTCTCCATTAAACACAATGAGTTTTCTGTATCTTAATCCTCACATGGATTCTGGATTTAAGTTTATTAGTATGATCATTTTATCATTTAAAAATGACCTATCTTCAGTATGATTAGGGTTACATGGCATGTTACTGAGATAACATTATTCACCCGAGGTTCTGGACATTCCATAGCTCATGTTCTGTCTGAAATATCTTGCTCTCCCAGAAAAAAATTTAAATGGATAATGTTACAAATCCAATGATGGGAAACTATGTTCTTGCTGATAATTGCTTCATATTTTGTGAAAAGTCAATGTTCCTTATTGTATATAGGATTGGAATCTTATTATCTAGATTTGGTGCTATGCAATCACATTCATATAGATTGTTACTTCAAGAAGAATGTTAAATTTTATAGTGTATTGTCAGTTGAAAAAAATTGTTTATATATTTAATTTTCCTTGTAACAAAACAAGTAGGCATTTATTGAATAAAAGTATTATAATACCTATGGGTATGAAATAGAGATAAATTTGAAGTAAGGAACCATATCACAAACACTAAAACCAGTTTCCTTTATAAATGTATGCATGTGATCAAGTGTATGCTTCCACACACACAATATCAGTGATATTTGTGCTTTTAATTTGGAAAAAATTAAATACTGCAAGTAGTAAAATCAAGGAGAGAATTAATCTGTAACACTCAAAATGCATTGGCTAATGATGCTAGTATTAGTATTTCCACAGAGATTATCTGCAGAAAATTCACATTGCTCACCTAAGGAAGTACCTTTTTTCTAATTGCAAGTACAATCACTTGTTGATCTTTTAGCACCTCAGATAGCTTACATAATATTGTTTAAAATGATTATTCAAAAATTAACTACAAAAATCCAATCTCAATTATTCTACTGTGGAAAGGATTTTTTCCATCAGTTCTAAAACACAATCCAAATACTTTTCATAGTCTTCTATTTAGTTTTAGCTCTAACTTCTAAATCAACTTGGTCTTTTGGTCTTTCAACTTCCTCTGATTATATGTATGGCTGCGATATTTTTGAAGTTTATTGGGGCAATTTGGAAATTTAGCTCTGATTGCAAGAGTAGACAGTGCACTTGGTTCTTATTTTATTGTGGGTAGAAAAATGCTGCTTGTATGTAGGTTCAAAAATATGCAGAAAATTACAGCTAAACTGTTCCAAATAATTAAACAAAGTAAATCAAAGTATAGAATATAATTTAAAACAATTTTCAGTGCCACAGTAATTTAACTTTACTGTAAAAGAAGTATGAAATATAGCAAGGCAACTAGTTTTTTCTGTTCTTCAGTATCATTACCAAATACTGATGTATGTGCTGATATAATTGTTAGATAAAATAAACCCCAAATTAACAATAGCATCAATTATTTCATGGGTATCCTTTAGAGATATTAACTCCATGAGAACAGTTTCTAAAGGAAAATACCTTTAAAATGATAACTTCGTTAATCCTAACACATAATTGAAAATTATAAGATAATATGTTTTAATGAAAATAAACTGCATTGAGGGTCAGGAGCTCTAAATTACTATTCTAGTTTTATTTTTTACTATTTGAAGGTTTTCAAAAAACATCATAAGCCTTATTTGTATTTAATTTTTTTGTTCCATACAATGCAGAATCTATATGAAATCTAGTGGCACCAAATTTTCCGTTATATACTATCAATTGGTATTCCAATGAGCTTTATGACTTCATTATAATGTGGAAATAGTATAATTAAAATCACTGCAGAAATGCTCAATTATTTTAGTTCTTCTGAAGCTAACTGTACATTATTAAATAATATAATACATCCCATAATATATCCATTAATAAAGTCTAAATGCTAAAATGACATAAAGATTCCATATGTTTTAAAGGCACCAGTTATGATATATCAAGATCAAGAACCAAGAGCTAAAATAAAAAAACGATTCAGGAAGCATGAGTTCAAATGATGCCTCATTTTTTAATACCCTAAATAGGAATAATAATAATATTTTTACAATGTTTAAGAAATTTATTGCCTCATATATCTTATTAAATAGTCTAATAAACTATTAGAACTTCTCATGAACTCTCTGTCATTTAGCAGACAATTTATATTACAAATAAAATAAAAAGAAATGATCACATAGGTGTCCTTCATCTAACAAACATCTGCAAGTCTCCAGTTTCCTGTAACAACCTTCTGTTTTGTTATTTTCTTTACCATGTAGGGAAGCAACTCTTCCTACTAAAGTCTCTCCTGTATTGCTTTGAATTACATACCCATTTCTAAAGGGCAACCCCTTGGTTTTACCTCTTTTTTTACCTGTTACCTTTTTTTTTTTTTTATGGCCATCATTTCTTTTCCATTCACCTAGAATCATGGTCCAAAGTCTCCCATAATTAAAACACCCTGATGTTACATTAAATCTGTGAATTATGACAATCTCTATCTTCTCTTTATAGACAAAAACTTAGAAAATATTGTCTTTATAATTCATTTTCTCTTCCTCATTCATAATGATCTTCTCTATCCAGTTTATTCTCATATAACTTTACCTGTTACCACTTACTCTACTCTTACCAATATAATCAGAAATGTCTTGAGGTAAAATATTGGACCTTTCTTATTCTTGATCTTTCACTGCAATTCCAAAATGTTGAAAATATTAACACTGTTAAGATGATTTCTTCCATGCATTCTGTACCACAGCTCCTTCAGTTTTCTCCAAGCTGTCTACTGTATTTTTCCATTTATCCAAATTCAAAACACTGAATTTTCTTAGAATCTGCCATTTAATTACACTACACATGCCACACTCTCTCAATTCATTATGGCATTTATTTCCATAGACTTAATGTCAGGTAAAGTGGAAGAGCTTTGCATTTATCTACTAAGTTGTAGCTTCCTTTTATGCTTACAATGAAAGTCCATCTGCTTGTGTGACATTATTGATTCTCCTCTCTCCCTATTTTGTCTATTTTTTCTCCTTCTTCAACATTATTGCACAACATTTTGTACATCACTCAGATTTTGAACAATTTGGTCTTTTTTCTTGCAGTTATAAATGCTTAATTCATCTCATGGCTGGGTATTTCCAATTTTTCTGATATCACTTTAAATATTTTCTTTCTTGCAAAGATTTCTTCAACCATCCTATTTAAAGTTGAATTCTCTCATTATTTTTATTAATAGAAATCTATTCATGTCCTTTAATACATGATATAATTAACATTCATAATTCATTTACTTGTTGATAATCTATATTCCCCATAAAATGTTATGCTTCTTGAGATCAAAGACCATAGACACCTACTCATTATTATCTATATCATGTCTAGCATTAAATAAAGAATGGATTAAAGAATAAGCCAGAATTTCCCTTCAAAGTTTTCTGAACCAAGAGCACATTAGTGTCAATGTCAAAAATTGTGACTTTTTACATTGACCTTAAAGCAAAACTAATTTTAAAAAGGATATGACATATAGAGAACTCACATTGCAATTAGCTATGTAGTATCCTGGGCTCTGCTATTGAAATGTTAATTTTCATAAGGTCGGAATGCAAGAGCATCTGTCATACTGAGAATTCATTTTCCAACCCAGCAAAATTGTCTCTAGACTTAATTGATGGAAACAAACAAATCTCCTTTATTCTCTTGATATAATATGGAAAAATTCTCCATCCTAGGAGTTTCACCACCTATAGCTCACAGCTTTCCATTACCTAAATCCATAGTCCTGGATCAACCCAACCCCTAAGATATTATTATTTAGTGATTTAACTCACATATTTTCACATGTATTCTTTGAAAAATTCATCATATAATGGTACATAAATGCAACAATATAGTTTTTAAATTAAAACTTCAACAGGGTGCGGTGATTCATGCTTGCAATCCCAGGAATTTGGGAGTCTGAGGGAGGATGATTAGCAAGTTCCAGGCCAGTCTCAGCGACTTAATGAAATCCTGTCTCAAAATAAAAAATAGAAAGGATGGAGAATGTAGTTCAGTGGTGAAGTATCTCTGGGTTTAATCCTCAGTACTGAAAAAAATAAATAAATAAAAACTTCAGTGAAGGATATTAAATATGAAATAATTTATAATATAATATGATAAATTGATATTGTTGGAAAAGGACATAACATAACAACCATGATAGAACATTAAACCAGTGCATCTATGGAGGACTAGTTCTTAATTCTTCAAATTCAGGAAACAACATCCCAACCTTGGGGTCCTAGAACATATTTTGCTTGTTTCCAGGATGCTAAGAATAAGCCCTATGTACACTTTCATCTCCAATACTTTCCTACAAAACAGTTCCACAACTAACTATACCTAACTTTTATGCTAACCCACCAAGATAATCTGCTGCAGATCTAAAATTTCTTCCCCAGAAAACATTCACAAATTATATATTTTCCTCTCGCTAAACTAAAGTTCTCATTTAGTTGCTTTATATATGTTGGATATCAAATAATGATCTTCATTAATATAAAAATAACAATAAAAATTTTCTATAGAGAAGGAATGCTATTTGCTATAGATTCAGGGAGAAATAGGCCAATTAAACTATAACACTAACTAGTAAACAGACTGTTGCTCAGATACATGCTTTATTTGTAGACCTAGAGTATTTCATAGGATGTAGAAATAGAGCATGACCTATTTCTGTGACCTTAAAGAAGGTCCCAAATTACTCTTAAATTGAGTTTTTAATAAAAATGACTCAATAGCTCAGTGTTATGAGCTCAATAAATATTTGTTTTAATATTTAAATCTTACCATAACAGGTAGTAAAGTTTTATCTTAGAGAATATTTTGTATAAAGAGAATAAATCATAGCATGATTCTTACTTTAAGGCACATGTTCACATATTTTATATTTACTTTGTTAATAAGGAAGTAAACTGGGAATTAGGTCTGAATTACAGTTGAATACGTACTTGCATTCTTAGGCAAAGTAGTTCTAACTGTAGGTAAGCATGAAAAACCCCAAAACACAAAAATGTTTCATACAAAAAGACTTTGAAGATTAGTGAAAGGTAAACATCCATTTTTACGTAAGTCGCAACAGATCTCAGCATGAACCTACCAGTAGAGCTAGAAATGTCTGAGCTGCCCTTAAAACATCTTAGGACAAAAAGGAAAGAAATAATTCAATATTGCTTTGCCTCCATTTAATTAAAGCTGTAGAGCTTTAACTCCTCTCCCACTTCTGCCAGTTTTCTGGCATAGAAAAGTGTAAGCACTTTGTCCTTCACTTCTTTGCATAAATGTGATTTGCCTGTGAGTCACCATTTACTGGAAGCTGAGAGAAATTATTAAAATAATGTGCCACTGTATTTCAACTGAAGTAATGATATATTTTTGAGTATTTCAGACATTTGCATGATATACAGAATCTGAATTGTTATACCTTTCCATTCTAGGATGGTGATAAGGAAGCTTTCTTAGTGACTCTTAGATTATAGACTTCTTAAAAACTCTTACATAGTGGTTTCCTATTATACGTATGGATCCACCCGCCATATGTTCATCACAGTAATCCACTGAACAACATGCACAGAAAAGCCAAACACGCCATGATAAGTAAGCAGAAGCATAAGACGTATTTCCTCCCAAATTCATGCTATTTTCAAGAAGATGTGGAAATGGTAGTCACTCAGGTTACCAACGAAAGAACTGAAATGAGGAGACAATATTTGAATAGAATTAGAAAGGAAAAAGAAAAATTAATAAAATCAGAATCTTTTCCTTTAAATTAATTATATATCTCTTTTCTTTCATCTCTATGGTCATTTATGTTTCCTCTTTCGATGCTATTGTTTAATGATTGAAGTCTCCACTTATATTTCATAAATATTTCATTTAGTCATAAGTATATAAAACACACCTGAGGGCAGAATTTCTTTGTCCTAAGAATTGTCTATGTTCTAAGTTACCTTATGCAATATCTATGTCAATATGTATATCATGAAATGCTTATTTACATCTCTACTTCAAGACCTAAGAAATAAGAAACATACCATCTTGGCTCTCCTGTATTCTAATATCATAAGAGTTAGGAAATCACCCAAAGACAGAAGTACAAAAAAGTTATATGCAAAAACATAATGGGTAATTCCAATATAAAAATCAACCTAACAGGGAAAGATTTCAAATGTAAGCTTCTTCACTAGAAAATGGTCCAATAAATGACAGAAAGATTTGCTGAATGTTCAATTCCTCTTTTGGAGAAAAAAAAATCTTGCAAAATTTAGGAATTTGCAGGCGTGAACAACTTACTAGTCTTAAAGTTTCTTTGCTCTCTTTACTGCCCATATGTTGACTTAATTCTCTAAAATATAGTTAGCACGGAAACCCATATGTTTTAATATAAATATACCAACAAAATTGATTTCTGTTTTCATAGTTAAAAGCCTTGAGTCTTGGCTAAATCAGAGAAATATGAAGGAAACAGAACCACCAGACCAGCAAAACAAAGTGCAATATTTATGCCACCAAGCATAGCCTACTTTCAACAGAATAAAACTTAGCTGTATTATTCCATTAATAATATATTCTGCTTGCTCAACACCATGTACAATCCATTTGTCATGCATATATTCTTGCTATTTAACTTTGAATTGATCCTGATATGGCTTTATACGTGATTTACTTTCAGATATATATGAAAATCTTCTCTAATTTATAATTTGAAAGTCTCGGATGAGGTTTCCCTGGCTCTACAATAACAGAGAATCATTAAAAAGAAGTAGTGAAGCCTTATATAGCAATTCAGACACTGTTCTCCAAGTAAGGGACTGACTGTTGAATAGGTGTAGCTCTTTTGAGGTTTGAAGTTCCTGAGTGAGTCTGCCTTACGGATGCTCCCTTAAATTTGCCAAGCTACACCAGATGTCAGTCATGTCTCCTGAGAAGATTTGGCAGGTTTCTTCAATACTAGCATTGCCAGCCAGTTGTATACTGTGGCTACCCCTTTATTCTGTTGGCAGAGAGCTGCATAGAAAGCATACAGACATATGCACATACTTAATTCCTAGGGACGAACATGGCTGCCAACTCCTTTGTAGTCCACTCCCTAGTGAACTGGAACACTCTCTGAATATTCTTTGCTCTACTTTGCTCCTCTAGCCTAAGGCCTAAAACCTAAATTCAGTGTTTGAAATCAGTCACCTCTGTGACTTCCCTTAGTATCATCCTAGTTTGCATTTTAATTTCCAAATAAAGGGAGTAGGGAAAGTGTTGGGGGACAGGAAGAAGATGAGGGCTTCTTATGTGGATAGACTTTCTTGGGTATATATTGTTAGCAGTTATGGAACAAAATCACTTGAGAAAAAGAGTTTTTAAAGAGATATTTGTTGGAAAGCATATGAAATAACAGAATGAAAGATGAAGGGAGAGTTATTAGTGGAGAAATGTGTAAGAAAGAGACATTATATGTAGAATAAATTGATTATTTCCTCTTGAGCAACTAAGCCTACATTGATGAAAACTGGGGAGGGATTATTTCTTTTGGTTTTTGTCCTGGAAGCCCATTTTCTACAGAATTGAGAGAGTGGGATTTAGAGTAATAGAAATAGTACTGGCAAGTTAACCTTGACTTCTTCCTAGAGGTTAGACAATAAAATTAGCAGCTAATGTTAATTATTTAACTGTTTTATGTCACTTGTTTTCTAATAAAGTATCCTAATTCATTTAGTATGCAATAACAAAATACCATAAACTGGTATTTTATACAATACAGATATTTATTTCTCATAATTCTGCAGGTGAGAAAATCTAAGATCAAATCACCAGCAGCTTATTTTCTAGTAAAGGCCTATTTCCTGGTATCTATGTGGCACCTTCTACCTTATATACTTATAGTGGAAAGAGTCATTGAGCTCTCTATGGAAGCCTTTTCAGTTTCCTTTTTCCACCCTGGGGATTAAACCCAGGTCCTCACTCATACTAGGCAAATGCTCTACCACTGAACTACCTCTTCATCCCTTTTTATTTTTATTTTGAGATAGGGTCTCAATAAATTGAGAAGACTTGCCTTGAACTTCTGATTCTTCTAAATCAGCCTCTTGAGTAGCTGGGGTTAGAGATGTACATCACTACACCCAGATTTTCTTTTCTTTTTGTTTTCTTTCTTTAGTTTTTCTTTGCTGGGGATTGAACCAGGTTCTTATACGTGCGAGGTACGTGCTCTATTACTGAAATATTGGCCTAGCTCTAGGGCTTCTTTAAAAAAGTACTAATCTGATTTCTGTGAGCTCTGACCTCATGATTTTATCACCTGCTGAAGACCCCACTTTACAATGTTATTACCTTGGGGGGTTAGAATTTTTATACATGAATTTGGGGAGATTACAAACACATAGACCATAGCAGAAAGGCATGGCTACCTGAAATTGTGTACAATTTAAAAAGACCACTTTAATTATGAAAAGATTTCTTTTTGACCTACCTATATAAAAACTCAGGTATTCTATTCCATCTATGGCTATATTTCAAATTATAATATCTTAGGGGGAATATTACCTTGTAATTATAGTTGAAAACTATACCAAAAATATTTTTCATATTCAGTCTAATAAAAGTACCAATTTGTTTTTCTTTAATTGCTTTTATACATAAACTCCCTCAGTTGGAACTTTGATGATTAATTATACTGTAGGTTTATGGTTTTTTTAAGAATTTAATATGAAAAAATGGTAGAAATTATGAGAGGCTTTTACATATTTCCCAAATAGCAATGACGACATTTTAATTTTTACTGTTGCATCCTAAAGAAACCATTAAATATTTTTTTCCTTAAGTTCTTCCAGAAAATTTTGAGTGTACTGAATATTTGTTTATACTATATGCATATCTACATACACAAACAACAGTACAAACACTGCAGTGTTTAATTCAATGTCTGGTTAAGAGTGACTAGATAATACTAGCAATAAAAGAGAAGCTAGAAGCATCACATACTGATCTGAAATTATACTACAGAGCTGTAATAACAAAAACAGCACAGTACTGGCATTAAAATAGATATGAAGACTAATGGAACAGAATAGAAGTCACAAAGGCAAATCCATATACCTATAGCTATCTGATATTTGACAAAATTGCCAAAAATATATTTTGAAGAAAAGACAGCCTTTCCCTTAAATATTTGTAGAAAAATGGGAAAATTGGTTAAATATTTGTAGAAAAATGGTACTAGACCCCCTCTCTCACCATACACAAAACTCAAATTGAAATGTATCAAAAAGTAAGGAATCAGACCAGAAATTTTACAACTACCGGAAAAAAATCATAGGGTTAACACTCCATTGTTTAGGTACTGGAACTGATTTCCTTAACAAGAAGCCGAAGCACAAGAAATAAAACCAAGAATCAATAAGTGCAATGCCATCAAACTAAAAAAGTTCTGCCCAGTAAAGGGAATTGTTATGAGCATGAAGAGAGATACTACAGAATAGGAAAAAAATCTAAGATTTCATCTCATTCTAGTCAGAATGGCAATGATCAAGAATATGAAGAACAATAAATGGTGGTGTGGTTGTGGGGAAAAAGGAACATTCATATAGTGTTGCTGGGAATGCAGCCAAGTACAACCACTCTGGAAAGCACTGTGGAGATTCTTCAAAAAACTAGACATAGAGCCACTATATGACCCAGGTTTTCTACTCCTTAGTATTTTCCCCAAAGATCTAAAATTGGCATGCTACAGTGATGTACCCAGCACAATTTACAAGAGCTCAACTATGGAATCAACCCAGATGCCGGTCAATAGCTAAGTAGATTAAGAAATTGTGGTATATACATACCATGAAGTTTTACTCAACTGTAAAAAAAAATGAAATTATGGCCAACAAATGAATGGAAATAGAGAATATAATACTATATGAAATAAACCAAACTTAAGAAACTGAAAAGTCAAATGTTTTCTCTCATATATGAAAGCTAGAGTAAAATAAAGGAAGTGGGAAGGAAGGATAGGATAATGTAAAAAACCAGTCAATTATAAATTATTAGATAAGTGAAAGGAAGTCTAGTAGAATAGAGTAAGGAGAATGGGATAGGGGAGAAGAGAGAGGGCAAAAGGAAGAGGAAATAAGAGGAAAAGAGTGGTATCATGAACTAAAATTGATTTCCGTGCGTGTATGAGTTTGTCAAAATGAATCTAACTTGTAAAGCTCTAATAGAAAAAATGATAAAGTCAGATTTTCAGCGTAAAAATAAATATTTAGTAGATAGTAACTTTATAATTACATTTTATGTCATAATTTTAATGTAACATGTACATATATAAATTGGAATGTATGAAATTCTATGCAAAAATAGCAATTTATATTTACACATTACAATGGTAATTTAATCAATTTTCAGAATTTATTCACAATTATTTTGTCAAGCAAAATTAGAACAATCAAATAAAAATATTTCTTAAAAATTATCCTTAATAAATTTATCTTTCAATTTTTGCCTATAAGAAAAAAACAACATATAATGTTATTAAGTACAATATATTTATTCATATGTTGCCAATATTTTTTCTTTTAGCACTTGACACAAATTAATAACGTGTCATATTAATGCTGTACAATTAAACAATACAATAAAAAGTATTTGTTTTAATTCTTGAATTCAAAGTCACATCTAAAAACACTAAAGATCAAATAGTATCACTATCCCAAGCAGAAAAAATGGAAGCCAATACATATGTGGAAGCTACCTCTCACAACTCTCTATTCACTACCATACATTTAAAATAATATGTCTTAAATAAACTCAGTGTCAATGATGCTTTTATGATGCCTAAGAAAATGAAATAAGGACAAATACATTCTATGATATGTAATTTTGTTGGTATGTTTGAACTTTGGTGGCCACAAATCTTGCAATGTTGATTTTTTGTCCTCCCTTACCAAAAAAAGTATTCATTTTTTTTCTTTAAGAGTTCCATTACTCCCATTAAGATTTGATATACTAGAGTCATAGATATTTTAAGCTGTAAAAATCATCTAGTTTAGTGATTTCTTCTCATGATGGGTAACAAGAATTATTCCATGAAATATTTTTCACTTGCTTATAAAAATATAAATTAAAATTTATGATTCCAAGATATTATCTGATAGAAAGATGACTCTTATTCCTCTACATTGTTCTATCATGTATTTCATTATTTTTCTGATAGAATCTGGTAATTTATTAAAACTAGAGTAACATTAATTTTTTATATAATTTTATTTGTAGATGGACACATGTCTTTATTTTATTTATTTATTTTCATGTGATGCTGAGGATCAAACCCTGGACCTCGCATATGCCTAGTCGAGCTCTCTGCTGCTGAGCCACAACTCCAGCCCAACTTTAATATTTTGTTAATAATTTATTTATTAAAAACTAACTTTTAATAGTAAGGTATTTCTCAACTTGTCTGTAACAGCTCAATATTAAATAATTACATTTCTCTTCAACTAAAGAACTGCTTCAAATTATATTTTTATCCTAGAAAAGAAGGCACAATTCAAAATGAGAACAGCATACATTCCTGAATGCCAGGACAGAAGCATTCCATTTGTAAAAAGATGAACAGAAAAACATAGCTGTTTTCTTCCCAAGCCTGAAATAACATAATGCTAATTACTTTTATCTTCATGCACCATCACACTCACAAGATAAAGAGGGTACTCTCCCACATACAACAATAAGGAAAATGTCTGGGGTGTGTGTGTGTGTGTGTGTGTTGGATTTTGTACAATGTGGTAAAATATCAAAGAATTGTTCAGAATACAATATAGGTATTGTGCTTGGCGTTGAAGGACCAAATGGTTCAAAGGTCATATCATATGCATTTTCACCTCACTGTGGACTACAATAAATGAAAAATGATTTTCTTTGACTAATATGTTATTTGATAAAGTGCTTTAGAGACAAATTTAAAATTCACGTAATATATTTATGAATATCAGACAATATAAGAACAAAGTATTTTTCTATATCATTCCATTTATCTTTTTTTTCAGCAGCCATTTATTACACACTGCTGATATTGCTCTCAAAAAAAGCTTTAATGTAAAATGCAGATGGGCAAGTAGGTCAGTTAACAAAATCTAGTCTTAACTTTCCTATGTTCATATATGAATGCACGATCAGTGAAATGCCATATCATGTACAACTGTAAGAATGGGATTCTAATTAGAATAAGTCATACTTGTGTATGTATAAAATGTCAAAATACACTCTATATCTAAAAAGAACAAATAAAAATGTGTTGATTTGTGCTATGATTTAGATTATAAGAAAAGGTATTAAAAGAGATGACCTGAGAAAGTTCCCAAGAAGAGGTGATCTATAAGTTCACTTCCTAAAGACATGTAAAAATAATATAGTTGAACATTAATAAAGAACTCTTAAAATAAGAAAACTATTTGCTGGAATGTGAAGACTTGGAAGTTCACTTCTTTGATAATAAGCTTAGGTATGTCTATCTGACTAGAGTTAAGTAACATAAAAGGTAAAATATGAGAGAAGAGAATCATCAGTAGTCACTTATATTCTTGGGATAATACTAGAGTATAAGATGATTCACAAAATGATTACATGATGTGATCAAATATTATAAAAAGTGAACTGACAATTCTCATTTTAGCAATTGAAGTACATGCATAAGATAATGAGATTTACTTCAATTTGGGGTATGTTATGATTCTATTACAGGGAAAATAATGTTGTTGGAATAACATACAAATAACAATTATAAAATCTCAGGTGATATATAGCAAGCAGATAGGTTGCTAATAGGTAGATGACAGATAATAGGTAGAAAGATGATCAATAGGTAGGTAGGTAGGTAGATAAGTTGATAGATGATACATAGATTGATAGATAGATAGATAAAACAAAATTTTAAAAGTAATAAAGAGTGAAAAAAGAAGAACTATTCTTGAAAGTCTGGCCCTGATGAACAAACCAACAATTAGTGAGATTTACTAGTTTGTATTTTTTTACTTATATCATTTTTAATTCATAAGCCTTGCTATTAACTGTGACAAGCTGCACTTTACTGACTTGACATGTCAAGGACAATTGTCAGACTAAGCAGAGCAAGTTGAAAATTATAGAAGTAATCAAAGGGAGCACAGCTGTAGATATGCAAATAAACTCCCCCAAACCTTTGGTTTATTGCTAAAGTATCAAAGGATCTTTGTGTGTGTGTGTGTGTG
This sequence comes from Urocitellus parryii, assembly GCF_045843805.1. Lineage (NCBI taxonomy): Eukaryota > Metazoa > Chordata > Mammalia > Rodentia > Sciuridae > Urocitellus > Urocitellus parryii. The sequence goes on along the minus strand of NC_135532.1, from coordinate 54,846,664 downwards.
TGTGTGTGTGTGTGTATGTATATATATATATATATATATATATATATATATATATATATACACATATGCGCTGGGGAGACAAAATAAGGAGTGGAATAAAAGCACAAACAACCAGCAAATGTCATTGAGTGGATATTCTCGATGGTAAACACCTGAAGGAGAGACATAGATTGAAGTTTGATCTCTCCTAATAGAACAAAAAGTCAGTCCAAATCTTCATCATGTCGGATTAGGTCCTGGCTTTCTTAACCAGACTCCTAAAGGGCAAGAAATGAAATCAAGAATTAATAAATGGCACGTATTCAAACTAAAAAGATTCTTCTCGGCAAAGAAAACAATCAACAATGTGAAGAGAAAGCCCACAGAATGGGAGAACGTCTTTACTACACACACATCAGATAAAGCACTAATCTCCAGGATATATAAGGAACTCAAAAACTCAACACCAAAAAAATAAATAATCCAATCAATAAATGGGCTAAGAAATTGAACTGACACTTCTCAGAAGATATACAATCAATCAACAAATATGTGAAAAAAAAATTCAGTTTCTCTAGTTGAGAGGAAATGCAAATCAAAGCTACTCTAAGATTTTATCTCACACTAGTCCAAATGTAATTATCAAGAATATAAGCAATAATAAGAGTTGGTGAGGATGAGGGGGAAAAGGTACAGGTGGCACTGCAAATTGGTATGACCAGTGTGGAAATTCCTTAGAAAACATGGAATGGAGCCGCCATTTGACCCAACTTTCCCACTCCTCAGTTTATACTCAAAGGACTTAAAATCTTTTTAAGTGATGCGCCACATCAATTTTATAGCAGCTCAATTCACAATAGCTAAAATGTGAAACCAACTTAGATGTCCTTCAATAGATGAATGAATAAAGAAACTGTGGTGTATGCACAATGGAATATTATTCAACATTAAAAGAGAATAAAAATATGGCATTTGTAGGTAAATAGATGGAGTTGAAGAATATCGTGCTAAGTGAAGTAAGCCAATCCCCAAACCAATGGCCAAATGTTCTCCAATAAGTTGATGTTGACCCATGGGGGGGGTAGGATGGGAAGAATGGAGGAAGATTGGACAAAGGGGAGGGAGTGGAGGGGGCATGGAGGTAAGAAAGTTGGTAGAATGAGATGGGTCCACCACACATAGGTGGAACTCTACTTCATGTACAACCAGAGAAATGAAAAGTTATGCTCCATTTGTGTACAGTGAATTGAAATGCATTCTGCTGTCGTGTATAACTAAAATAAATAATTAAAAATAAAAAGACTAAGATCATAAAAGGTGTGTACAACTAAGATCACAGAAACTGTGTAGGATATAGAGATTGCTCCAGACATAGAGGCTATGTAGGTCTTAGGGATTACACAACCATAAATGTTACACAAGTAATAGAGGTTACTCAGGTCATAGAGACTAAAAAGACATAGTGGATACTGAGATATGTAGTTCATTGATATCAGTCATACTACTAGGCCATAAAGCTGTGAAGGTCATAGAGGCTAGGCAGGTCATACTGGCCAAGGCTACACAGTTCATAATTTTTATGTAGGTCATAAAGGGTCTGAAGAAAATAGAGGCTATTCAGGACAAACATAAAATACAGGTCATATTGGTTACTGAGAACATGGAGGCTATTCAGATCTCAAAGGCTACTCAGGCCATAGAGGGTAGATAGGATTTAGAAGCTACATAGGTCATAGAGCCTACTCAGAACATAGAAGCTACACAGACAATAGAGGATACTCAAGACATAGAGGTTAGTCAAGTCATAGAGGTTATGCTGGTCATAGAACTTGTAGAGTTCATAGAGGCTACTGAGGCCATAGAGATTACAAAAGTCATAGTAGATACTGAGATCTTAGAGGTTATTGACATATTTTAGATTACCCGGGCCATAAGTGCAGTGCAGAGGTTAGACAGGCCAAGGGGCTAGACAGGTGATAGAGACTATGGAGGTCATAAATGATATGTAGGTCATTGCAGAGGATGTAGGTGTTACACAGGTCATAGAGGCTACTCAGGTCATAGATGCTATGCAGATCATAGTGACTATGCAGGTCAAAAAAGCTCAGACCATAATGTATATGCAGGTTTTCAATAAACTCACACCATAGATTTTACACTGGCCATAAAGACTACTTTGGACATAGAGGCTATAGTAGTCATAGATAATAAGCACGTAATAGATCTATGCTGGTAATGCAGGCTATGTCGTTCATAGACAGTAAGAATTACAAAGTTCATACTGGCCACTGGGATCATGTAGGCTAGAGAGATCATTAGGCTTCTCAGACCATAATGTCTATTCTGGTCATAGAGGCTGTGCAAGTCATACAGATTAATCAGCCATAGTCTGTTAAAGTCATAGAAAAAAAATAAAAAGAGAAAATTCTACAAAGTATAGTTCTCTACAAGGTTTCATTGTTGTAGACAATGAAAGCAACTAAAAACCATAATTATAAAAATTAAAATTAACTTAAATTAAAAATATTAGGAAATATTCAGAGCAATCAAAGCTCTCATATTTTGATAGTAGAATTTAAAATTATACAAACAATTTGGAAAAACTTGTTCTTTAAATTTTGTTTTATTTTTATTTGTGTTCTGGGGATTGAACCTAGGTCCTCACACATGCTAGGCAAATGCTCTACCACTGAGCTACACTCTATCCCAAACTTCATTTTATCAGTTCATCATAAACTGAAATACACTCCTGTTTCTAGGCCTGTTGATGCCATGTGTATTTATTTACCCAAGAAAAACTAAAATAATTATTTTATTCATGACAGCCAACCATGGAAACAATCAAATGTTTCTTTTCTTGGAGCACAAAGGGGTAAACTCTGGTATTCACAAAATGGTGCACAATTCAGTATATATTTAATCAAATATTTTAAAGAAGCTATTCAATAAAGAACATATTATAAGCCAGCAGCTAGGGAGTCTGAGACAGGAGGATCACAAGTTCAAAAACAGTCTCAGCCAAAGCAAGGCACTAAGCAATTCAGTGAGAGCCTCTCTCTAAACAAAATACAAAATAGGGCTAGGGATGTGGCCCAGTGGTAATGTGCCCCTGAGTTTAATCCCCATACCCTCCTCAAAATGCATATTGTATTGTTTTTATATAAGTTTTCAGAGTGTTCAAAATAAAGATGATTGATGATCAGATAGATAGAGATGAATACATATAGTAGTTGCCTTCAAAGAGAGGAGGAGGTTACCTGAAGCAATTTTCTGGTTTGATAAATTCATAATATATGGAACAAAAAAGTGTATTGATAAATCTAAATTGTATTATAAAGATCTGTGTATTTCATGATTTATAATTTTGATTTTACTGAAGCAAGGTGATGAATAATGGTGACTTGAATGAATAAAGAAAAGTGGTTAAGAAATAAAGATGAATAGTAAGGAGTTCTCCTGAATAGTTACAATAATTGTGCTTGAATAAATAAGTGGATAATTATATCCTTCTTGAATAGTAAAATTAGAATTGTTTAGGCCTTTCTAATGTGTAAGAAGAGCTTTGTTTAGGTCATAATTAGTTTAAATACTCTATTGAATATCTATTAGAAGTGTTCAATAAATGTTGATTATTCAATTTATTTGAGACCTAAACTATGTAAACTCAAATATCTAGTTTTTAGAAAAATAAGCATACACATTTGCTCCCACATGTGTGCACACACACAAACTCTTACTTCTCTGAAAGATCAATACAAAACTGAATATTTTTAGTTAAAACTACAGATCTAGTTGTAAAATATCTTGATATTTCTCAGCCAGCATAAAATTAATCTACATGTGCAAATTTTCTACTCTTACTGGGGGTTGTAAAAAACTTAAACAATATCACCATGTACTGTGTACAATAAAGAGAAAAGCTAATTTAAATTGAAGCCTTAGTTCCTTACAGAATTGTTTAAGCTGTAAGCCATTGAATTTTTTAATAATATTAAAGTTAGCTGAAGAATAACTTTAGATAAACATTACTCATTTATAAATTCAGATTTGTGTCATTTTTATATAATAATCTGATTCCAGTTATTTTAAAATCTACCATTAACATCATACTGCTTGTATATATTCTTGCACTTATAATAAAAATGCTGAATTTCCAAAAAAAGTCTTTATATATTCTCACTCATAAATATATTGCCCTTTATTTGATATACCCTGTTGTACTGTGAACATGTTGGAAATGCAGTTCTATTTTGCCTGATGCTTTCCAATGAATTCACATTTTTACTTAAAATCCCCACAGACCCAAAATAAATATTTAATAAATCCATTTTATCTATCTCTGGACAAAAGTCTTTGCAAAACAAGGGATTCCTTGTCAAATATTGATGCTTCTGTTGCTTTACATGCCTCCAAGGAGTAGCACTACCTATAGACTAACAGAAGGGATAAAAATGCTGAATATCACCCAACAGAAGTGACATAATATTTAAGAATAGCACTTAAAATTGAAAAATAAAATAATAACTGCATGTATAAATACAGGGTAAAGAAAAACTTTTACAAGTTTCTATGATGTGAATGTTTATTCCCAACCCCAAACTCACATATAAAATAGAATTCCCTTCACAAAACTGAATATAAATTTTCCTCTATGATCTAGCAATCAAACTTCTATTGTAATTGTACAAACTTGGAAGGACATGATGTCTTCAGCAAGTCAATGGGTTAATAAAATGTGGTTAATTTTAATTTAATTTTCAATTTAATTTTAATTTAAAATTAAAATTTAATTTTAATAAAATGTGGAATATTATTTAGCATGAATAATGAGCTATGAAGTCATAAAAAGACAAGAAGAAAATCTAAATGCATATTAATAAGTGAAAGAAGCTACTTTTAAAAAATCTAAATACTATTATTTCACTTATATGACATTCTGGAAAAGCTTGCTGGAAGTTGGAGGGGAGGGAGAGATATGTAGGTAAAACACAGAGGATATTTAGAGCTGTGAAAATTATCTATATAATGCTATAATGATGAATATGTGTCATTATACCTATGTCCAGAATCATAGAATGTATAAAATCTAATTTAAACAATAGTTTCCAAGTGATAATTACATATAAATGCAGGTTCATCCATAGTAAAAACTGTAGCTCTCTGGTGGGGAATGTACACAGAAGGCTTTTCATGTGTGGGGGCAAAAGACATACAGGGAAATCTATGTACCTTTATGTTCAATTTTGCTATATATTTAAGAGTGCTTCAAAAATAGTCTATTTAGACAAAACCCAAAAATTTCCACAATTATTAATTCAACATAGTTGGAGATATGGCTTTGGATATTAGATTATGAGAGTGGAGCCCTCATGATGGTTATCAGTGCCTTCATGAGAAGGAACACTAGTCTCCACGTGAGAACACAAGGAAAATGGGGCTGTAAGCAAGTTAGGTATCAAGCTCTCACTAGACATCAAATGTGCCAGCACCTTCATCTGTTATGTTCCTCTTTCCAGTACTGTGATAAATATATATCAGTTGTTTAAGGCACCCAGCCTGTAGTAATTTGTTATAACAGCCCAAACTGATTAAGACACCAGTGAATAAAATATTTTAAAATTTCATAGATCTATAGTGAACTGCATTGGCAAGAAATGGGAATACAGCCAAAGACATGTAATTAGAGCTTCTCTGTGATTTTCTAGGTGATCTAGAAAAAGCACTACATAATCAACATAAAGCTTGAATATGCAACCGTTTTAAGAGGGTCTATTTGAAAGAAATGATTAAAGAATTTTAACATTTTATGGAAAGACTCAGGATTTAAAATCTGAAATCTTTATAGCATTTAAAAAAATGAAAAACAAATGAACAGCAACAATTAGAGAGTGGCAAAATCAAATTTTATAAAAGGTGGAAACACTCTGTTCTTCTGGAAGAATTTGTGTGAACAACATATAAAATAAGATTGCTGAGTCAAAAGTAAAGGTGGATATTAAAAAAGCCATATTGCTGATAGCCTAGAAAGAACAAATTATCTTTGAAATGGGAAATCCTTGACCAGCCAAATGGGATTTTTTCTTTCTTCTCCTTTTTCTTTATAAGAAGAAAAAGAAACATATCCTTTAACAATCAACCATTTATTGGTGCTGAGTGCTGGATTTGTGAACTCTTAGACATTTCTCAAATTGAAGCTGAATCAGCCTTCTCTTAGTTATGTAGAGAGATTTAAGACACTTGATGAACGTGAAAAACAGCTAAATCTGATAGCTACAGATAATCTTTGATTTTTTGGGTGTTGGGATTCTAATGGGATATACTATTCCATTTCTTGTTAATAATATTGAAAGACTATTTAATAGTTATCTACAATCCTGTTATCTGTCAATCAATACTTATGAAATGGCATAATTTTATGAAAAAAATACAGTGCATTTTTACTAAGAATCATATTCCCTGTCATGTTTGACATAACTGGCTTGCTTTTTGCTATAGTTATAGAAGTGCATGTGGGGAAAATTTATCCAAGTGTTGTCCAAGTGTATATTCCCCTTGAGATACAAAACAGTGAGTAATCTCCAAAACCAAATATATAAACATCTTTTTTTCTTAAATAGATTAAAACAATGACCCAAAATAAACACTGATTACTATTTTATCCATTTTATCAATGTCTATTTATTATTCCTTGTTCTTCATAATGTCTCAAGCAGTAGCAAGGAACAGAATCCTTGTGTAGTTTGAAAATCTTTATCAGTATCTCAGATGGCTGAGATACAACATTGTATAGACTATTAGCCATTATAGAATCGTTGGCCATGTCTAAAATACTTTCCCTGTACTTAGTCTATGGAGGGTAACTTTGCCAAGCAATCAGACAGATATATAAAGCGGTAAGCCATCTCTTTATGTAGCAGTCTAGATTCCTTGATTGATCCTGTTTCTTGTTCATCTCTGGAGTTACAGAATAAATGTAAGGCTGTGCATTTTCATTATCTTCCATCTCACCTGTCTCTATAGACATTGAATCTTTTAAACTCCTTGATCTAAATCATAAAATTCTGAACTATCATTAATGTTCTAGGAAGATATTAACAATTTATGTATTTAAGCATTGTATTCCCCCTTCTTCATTTTTTTACAAGAAATTGAGCTAAATTATCATTAATTTCTTCTTAATATTTGTTATAACTTATGTGAAGCATTCCCTTTGCATCCAATAAGAAAAGAAATTCGCTTCTTCTATGATCCCTTCACACAGTACAAAGGATCATGTGTGAATATTGTGCCATTGTGAATTTCCTATTTCCCAAGTATATTATAAATAGGGTCAACAGAGATATCTTTTCTTGACACAGTTCAAGCTGCATTAAATAAAATACTTCAGAGTTTGCATATATATAAACTCATATATATTTATGAGACTAATATTTATATTAATTTAATAATTATAATATATACCTGAAAACAGAAATGTACATAACAGTGGAAAAACCTAAATATTTTATTGAGAAAAGTGACCTGAAATGGAAAAATCTTTGTGACAATGTGTTACTAGAAAAGATCATGGTTTGGACATGTTTAAGAGAAGAAAAACAATTTACAAAACTGAAGAAAGAAATCTCCTGAATAAGGAAAGGCAAAAGAACATAGAGTACAGAGTAGATTAATTGCCAAGCAGGTTGTAAAATATACCAGGTGATTTGAAATAATTATGACAATTCTGAATTAGGATGAATGAGGATCTAAGCTACCAGTGATTTTGATGATATGGTAGTAACATTTTTCTTTTTGTCTAGGAATAGAAGCCAGCAACATTGTTTGTCTCAATAGGCAAAGAGCAAAGTAAATAATAGGGAAGAAAATTAAAATAGACTATCTCTAGTAGCCATTTCTTGGATATCCCTAAGGGTATTTTATTTTGTTTTTAATGATATAATAGATATTTGCATTCCTGTATTCCCCAACATTGTATAGACTATTAGCCATCATAGAATTGTTGGCAATGTCCAAAATACTTTGCCTGATATATGGAATAATTCCCCACCAAATGAGAATTTATGATAGGAGAAGGAGAAGAACAGGAAGGAAAAGGAAAGAAGAATCTAAATTATTTTTATTCATTATTTCAACTTTAAGAATAAGAATTTAAAACTATCATTATAGATTTTATTTATTATTGTTTTGATTTTCTTTTATAAATAAATACTTGAGCAATTTCTTGAAAATCTTATATGGAACATCAATTTACTACAGTTCTGTATTTCTTCTAAAACAGCATGAAAATGTTTGTTTTAACATTTTAATTTAGTAAACTAATAAATAATTGGTTTGATGTTCACATTCTGTGAAACAAATTAAAGATGAGAAGATTATGTATTAGAGAATTTTAGGATCAAGAGAATTACGATCAAGAGATAAAATTATTTACCCACCCAGTTCTCCCTGGGTATGTTTTCCTAAAGTGAATAATTTTGAAGGGATCACAATTCCATACTTTTTTAAAAAGGTAATTATAATATAATTCTTCTGTTATTTCTTTTTTAATATTTATTTCTTAATTGTAGTTGGTCACAATATCTTTATTTTATTTATTTATTTTTATTGATTTTATAAAAAAATAAATGACAGCCGCATGCATTACAATTCTTGTTACACATATATACAGCACAATTTTTCATAACTCTGGTTGTATATAAAGTATGTTCACACAAATTCATGTCTTCATACATGTACTTTGGATAGTGATGTCTATCACATTCCACCATCCTTGCTAATCCCCCGGCCCCTCCTTTTCCCTCCCACCCCTCTGTCCTATCTAGAATTCATCTATTCCTCCCAGGTTACCCCTCCCTATCCCACTGGGAGTCAGCCTCCTTATATCAGAGAAAACATTTGGCATTTGTTTTTTTGAAATTGGCTAACTTCACTTAGCATTATCTTCTCTAACTCCATCCATTTAACTTCAAATACCATAATTCTATTCTCTTTTATTGCTGAGTAAAATTTCACATATTTTTTATCCATTCATCCATTGAAGGGCATCTAAGTTGGCTCCACAGTTTAGCTATTGTGAATTGTGCTGCTATAAACATTGATGTGGCTGTGTCCCTGTAGTATGCTGCTTTTAAGTCTTTTGGGTATAAACTGAGGAGTGGGATAGCTGGGTCAAATGGTGGTTTCATTCCCAGTTTTCCAAGGAATCTCCATACTACTTTCCATATTGGTTGCACCAATTTGCAGTCCCAGCAGCAGTGTGAGTGTACTTTTTCCCCCATATCCTTGTCAACACTTATTGTTGTTTGTCTTCATAATAGCTGACATTCTTACTGGAGTGACATGATAGAGTAGTTCTGATTTGCCTTTCTCTAATTTTTAGAGATGATGAATATTTTTTCATATATTTGTGGATTGATTGTATATCCTCTTCTGAGAAGTGTCTGTTCAGGTCTGTGGCCCATTTGTTGATTGAGTTATTTGTTTTTGTGATGATTAGCTTTTTGAGTTCTATATATATCCTAGAGATTAGTGCTCTTTCTGATGTGTGAGGGGTAAAAATTTGCTCCCAGGATGTAGGCTCTCTATTCACCTCACAGATTGTTTCTTTTCTGAGAAGAAACTTTTAGTTTGATTACATCCTAAATAGTAGCATGATACTACTATTTAGTATAATCATCTATTTTTTTATAAAATCAATAAAAATAAATAAATAAAATGGTCTCTTATTTAGCTATTCTGGGTCTCTTATTGATTCTTGGTTTTAATTCTTGTGCTACAGGAATCTTCTTAAGTAAGTTGGGGCCTACTCACACATGGGGCCTATTCACACATGATGAAGATTAGGGTATATATATATATATATGTATATATATATATTTGATACTAAAAGTCATGTCATCAATAAGGTTTCTAAGATTCTGCTAGACAAATGCTTGTTGTATTCTGTTAAATTACAACAGGATATCTAGACCACATTTATCAGAGGTAATGGCTCCTGAAATTGAGAATAAGTATATAAAGCTATAGATGGAAAAGAACTTTGCTATTTGAACTTCAATCTTTAACTTTTTTGTACAATGTGTTATGTATTAAGAAATCTTCAATATTATAAAATGTTATAAACATTTTATCATACAGTAACATCTGCCTGAAATTTATTTGATAAATTCAGAGACACTCTAACTCCTGAGCAGTTACTTAAATGTAGCCTTTTCAAAGTGTAATATGACATCTGCATACATATTGTGGCAAAGGTAGAATAATTATGTTGTTCTTCTATTTCTGTAAAATGAAGGTTTTTTTATGCTTCTAATCAGTTTTGCCAGTTATTTGCTTAGATAACAAACACCTCTGCAGTGATATCAAGGACTTCTGAAGTGCTCTGAGCCATTGGAATTACCTCAACTTGCAACAATATCATCATTTTTTTTTAATTTATTATTGGTCTTTCAAAATATTACATAGTTCTTAATACATCATATTACACGGTTTGATTCAAGTGGGTTATGAACTCCCTCTTTTACCCCGTATACAGATTGCTGAATCACATCAGTTACCCTTCCATTGATTGACATATTGCCTTTCTAGTGTCTGATGTATTCTGCTGTCTGTCCTATTCTCTACTATCCCCCTTCCCTCCCCTCCCCTCCCCTTTTCTCTCTCTACCCCTTCTACTGTAAATCATTTCTTCCATTTGTATTATCTTGTCTTACCCCTCCTTTCCTCTTATATGTCATTTTGTATAACCCTGAGGATCGCCTTCCATTTCCATGCGATTCCCCTTCTCACTCCCTTTCCCTCCCACCTCTCATCCCTGTTTAATGTAAATCTTCTTCTCAAGCTCTTCGTCCCTACCCTGTCCTTGTTTACTCCCCTTATATCAAAGGAGTCATTTGGTATTTGTTTTTTAAAGATTGACTAGCTTCACTTAGCATAATCTGCTCTAATGCCATCCATTTCCCTCCAAATTCTATGATTTTGTCATTTTTTAATGCAGAGTAATACTCCATAGTGTATAAATGCCACATTTTAACAATATCATCATTTAAAGTACAAATTAACATAGGTGATTTGATAGAAATTATTTATTTTAAAGTAATTGAGAACATATTATTTGCTTTATTATTCTCTCTATATATGTATGTGTAATATAGGCATATGCATATATTCACATATCTATTTTAAGTGTATGCATATTTTTATTTACCTAGGGATATGTTAATGTACATCCTCATAAGCACTGTGAATAATGACACAAATGGTTAAAAGAAAAATAGCACCTTATCCTTATACAGACATTTTATTCACACAAAAAGACATTATAGGAAATGGTTTGGAGGTTTTGTAGTAACTTAACATGGCAACCAAGATTCAAGCTAGAGATAATATGCAATATTATTGATCTTTTCAGTTAAATTCCATGCTCTATGTATTTTTCTCTTAGAAAAATGTGACTCAATTTTCTGCCCATTTTTATTTCTGTCTGGTTATTGATGTCTATCTTGGTCTGTCTCGCTGAAGGGAAAATAAATAGGTCACCAGTGTGAAAACTAAGGAAGCTGTGTGTTTCTTATGTACAGTATTCAAAAGTCATTGTTTTCATTATACAGCATGCCATTTGTAGCAAACTGTATTCTAAATTGATATCTAAACTACAAAGAAAAATGCTAAATACATTGTGTGTATAAAAATATACTGAAATTTGCCTATGTGCATAATTTTCACTTCTCCCTTCCTACACCAAGAGTAATTTCTTATCATACCATCTATAAGTGAATGTGTGTGTATATATCTCCCTAAATATTATATTTTTGATTTTCTATATAGTAAATTATATGAGATCTTCTGTCATTTTTTTTGTTATTAGCTATATAGTTTGATGTTTTAAAAACTTTTTTTCCAAATGTAATTTTTAAAAAATTTTCAAATTTAGTATATAAACCAATTTCTCTTGGCTTTACTTTGGTAACTTTGTTATGAGGAGCCACTTCAGAAAACACTCTAAGGGAATTCAAACAAAAGAGACCTTTATTTTCCAGGCCAGGGACTGTCTCCCACCTGTAGAGACTGATGCTCTGTGGAAGAGCAGCAATTTCCTGGCTTGTGTCTTGGGAATTTAAGGATGAAAACCCACAACTCAGGGGCTTTTATCAGCATAATGCAAGCAAGCAAGTTACAGAGGCCAAAACAAATCATTTAGCTTAATCACATCTTGGGTTCTAACAAGTGTTAGACTCCTTATCCTGAGTTTCAGTGGGGGTGGGAGTTGGGGGGTAATCTATTTTAAAGTCATGTAGATCCATAAATGTACTCAAACCCAGGATGTAGCTCATCACGATCAGCACCATATCCTGAGTTAGGTACATTCTGTGGGGTACAGGAAAACAATTTTTATAAGTAGACAGCTTTCATTTCAGTTTCTTAGAAACAGCTCTTGTAATAGATTTTTATAGAAGGCAGCAAAATGGAGTCTTAGGCCTGTCTATGACAGTTCTTTCTTTATAATTGTCTTATCTCACTTATCAAAATCTTATATCTATAATCTGTATTTTTTAGTAATCTATAACCTATAACTTACACTCTTACTGATTTTATTGCTTAGTTTATACCACAACAACTTCTAGGTACCTACTTCTCAGGAGGCAGGGGGTTATACCTTGAACTGGTCAAACCAACCAATGATAACAGAAGTCCCTAAACCAGAGCACATAGAATATCATTAATAACTACTTTTTCTCTTTACTTATGAGGAGTGTGAATAATAAAAAAAATCTTATTCTAGACTTTCCATACGTGGATAATATAAAACTAATAAATAATGGGAATTTAAAAATGTATTAGAAATGACTCATTATCGAAAAAATAATTCTCAGATAATCAGGCCTCTTCTAACCAGGATGTATTCGCTCAACATTTTCTTAAGAAACATTTTTTTTTTCTTCTTGATTTCTTAAAAAAAAAAAAAAATGGAAATGTAACAAAAGTAAAATGAATCAAATAAATAATTTTACTCACAAGAAATACTCATATAAAGATTACAAAGTAACAAACTTTTTGATGAATTGAAGAAAGAATTTTAAAAAGAGCAACCACATTTACTTAGAAATCCACATGTGATCCACACGAGCAACTACAAGTTGTATCATTGTATTTATCTAGGGGACAAGACAACTGCTATTAAAATTATTTTGTACACTTAATAGAGCATAAAACAAAGAAACCTAGCTCTCTTAATCTTGATTTGAAAAAGAGCCACTTGATTAGTTAAAATAAAAAGAAAGAAAAATTATGTGGCTATTAATTTTGAACTTGTGTATTTTTGTTTATTTGTTTTTTGTTTTAAACAGTGGTTAACACATCCTTACCGACAAAGTTTTGCTAATGTCTTTGCTTTATTATTTTACTGGCAGTTCAAAAAATTTTTGCTTTCAATATTTTTAAATATAGCTGATAAAAATATATTATACTAAAATATAATATACAAAAGTATACTATAATAGATAAAATATTATTGTAATCTCAATTTTCATTTTTGGGATTATCAATAAAAGTAAGCATTATTCTGAAAATATTATATTTTCCCTTTCAGAACATTCTCCAGTCTGCTTTTTGTCATCAAACATGGCCTAGGGTTGATCCCTATATCTTTTAACTTTGATGAAAAGCTCAGGAAAACCAAGCCAAAGTTAGGACTTCTGCTCACAAGTCAGCTTTCTCTATTCTACCCTCTCCATTTAGTTTTGAGCTACTACTGCCTTTATTTATAATTTTTTATTTGATTTTACCCTTTGAATTATAAATTCATTATAATCATAATTGATGTCAAAAGTGTATGTTGTCACTATTTGTTTATGATTATAGAGATATAATTTACTTTTGAATAAATGTTTTATATAAAAAATACTTTGTATAATATTGTTTACAATAATTAAGCTGTTCTTTTTTAACACAAATAATCATACTGTTGTTCATGATTTTTTTTTTTTTTTTACAAATACATTGATACACAGTTAGATGCAAAACACCACACTGGTTGTTTTCTGCCATTCCCCCCCCACCCCGCCTTTTTAATTTGTTCTAATCAGTTATACATGATAGTAGAATTCATTTTGGCACATCATACATAAATGTAGTATAACTTCTCATTCTCCTGGTTGTACACAATGTAGAATCACAACGGTTGTGTAATCATATATGCATACAGGATAATAATGTCTGATTCATTTTGCTATCCTTCTTACCCCCAGACCCCCTCCCTTCCCTTCACTCTGACTTTTTCTTTGTCACCACCCAGTTTTGATGAGATGTTTATTCAATCTTTTCTTATGAAGAAAATTATGGAAAGAACAAATGCTTGAGAAATTGCATGCATAAATTTTATTTATGAAATATACACGTATATATACACACACACTTCATTTAGAATCATACAGAGTATAAGATTTGAAATCATCTTTATTCAGAGTTTTTTTTAGTTAATTCTTTTTTAAATTTATATATGACAGAGGAGAATGTATTGTAATTTATATTACACATATAGAGCACAATTTTTCATATCTTTGGTTGTATACAAAGTATATTCACACCAATTCTTGTCTTCATACATGAATTTTGAATAATGACAGCCAACACATTCCACCATAATTTCTAACCCATTTCCCCTCCCTCCCCCCTCTCACCCCTCTGCCCTATCTAGAGTTGTCTATTCCTTTCATGCTCCCCCTGCCTACTCTACTATAAATCAGCCTTCTTATATCAGAGGAAACATTTGGCATTGAAAGGGAAATGGGGAAAACTACCTCATTTATGATAGCCTCAAGAAAATAATATACTACGGAATCAATTTAAGGAAAGAGGTGAAAGATCTATATAAAGAAAACTACATAACCCTAAAGAAAGAAATCAAAGAAGATTTAAGAAGATGGAAAGATCTACCTTGCTCTTGGATACGCAGAAGTCATATTATCAAAATGACCATACTACCAAAATTCACTCAGAGTTTTGAATCCCCTTTTCATTTTTCTCTGGCTTCCAGTGTCATTTTTGGGAAGAGCAATCGTAATATGTATATATGTGAATATGTATATGGGGGTGTTCTCCCAGGAGACTTTTGGGTTCTTCAAATTCTCCCAGTTCTCTAATATTTGGGGATAATGTGTTAGGGGTCTTGAATGAATTATGGGTTTGTTTGAGTCATCTCAAGTTCAGGGGTGCTGCTCTTCTGAAACCCCTCAGTGAAATTCCACCCATTAGAGACAGCTCAGATTGTTCTGACATCCTGCTCAGGGGTTCAGACAGCTAGCTCTAGGTTCAAACACAGCAGCCTGGATGTAGAGGAGGTGGGCATAACCTGCCAAGCCCTTACCAAGTTTTCTTTGTCATCTTCTTCCTGTTTTCCTCAGGAAGTTCTTCACTCTGAATCCCACTGGTGTTCCTACCCATCTAAATAAAGCTTGTGGGCTCCATTTTGTTGTTAGATCCAGTCTCCTTCAGAGCTGGATCATCCCATCATGCTCCTACTTTACACTTATTTCTGTGTTTTGTCTTTATTTCTTAAATTTCTCATACCTTTAATATTTCTAATCTGACTACCCTGGTCCAGGGAAACTGAGTAAACATCACATGAGTCAAGATCATAATGCATGGGTATATAATCTATTTTTTTCAACAACTTATTACTGTATGCATTCTTTAAATATACAATTTTTTCAAGTAGTTCCAGCAAATTTTCTTAAATTTTTTAACTATTATTTCCTCATATTGTCTGTTTTTCTTTATCGTTTTTAATCAGGTTAGACAAACATTTGAATGTTCTAGACTGTTCTAATGTTTTAAAGATATTTGTTGTTTAATGGGTGATAAACTTTACATCTTATTTTACTTAATTTTATACATGGGATAAAAGATTTTATTTCCATAGCTCTTTTTAAAAATGAATATTGTTGATTTCCTATTATGGTATACATACACACACCTACAAACTTAGAAAGATAGATAGATAGATAGATAGATAGATAGATAGATAGATAGATAGATTCTCCCTGTATTATCTTGGCTTCCTTTTTTCTTTTATATATTTTATTCATATAAATAGCTAGCCCAAGATTTTGAATGTTTGAATGTCTATTCTTATTTTATTTTGCTGCTCTTTTGGCTTACACTGCTATAAATTGTTTAACATGTACCATTTAATCTAGCTATTTAGTACTTTTAATGGGACTATCCATAAATATCTAGACCATCATAATTAATAAATCTAATAAATAAATGGGTGTTTTAAAGGACGAAATATTTCTATGGTTTTTCAACTAGGATAACTTTGGATAACACTGTGAATCCAGAATTTTGCATATTATAATAGTTTATGTTGTGCTTCCTTATTGCTTCTTAACAGTCACTAAATCAGAGATAAGGGGGAAAAAAATCCAGTTTTTCTACTACTGTAAGACTTATTCATCTTTGCAGTTTGGATAAAAGCCAAAAAGTATTCTGTTAGCAAATCCACACTTTTTTCCCCATTTCTAAATCCATCAGTTATGATTACATATTTGCCTTTTTCTGCAGGGCTTTACTAAAGATAAGAAAGTTAAACACTCCAGTATGTGTACTCTGACCCCTCGGCCTGATTCAGTTGTACTAAATTTCCAGAAGTGATCTGAGCTGCAGTTTTCAGCAAATGCTTCCTTTTCCCATTTTAAATACTGTTGCTGTCCCCACCAGAAACTCAAGAATCCTCACTGCTTTCCAAGCTCTCCCGACAAGCTATTCTAAGTTTTACCATCCAATCAACCCCATACTTGTTTTTGATATGTACATAGACATTATTGGTATTATTAGTTTCAAGGGACACAAAGAATAATTCACACGGTTTTATATCCATCTGATTTTAACTAGGCTTTCCTGAGTTCAAGTAAGCTCTCAACATTATGATAAACAATGGTACTGCTACTAAATCTCTCCCTCCATCTAGAAATGCTTCTTTTTCTGTGATAGCTGAATTATTGACCTTTTATCAGTATATTGTTTTAAATGCACACACTATACCTTCAGACTTACAGATCACCAGCATAGTATTACAGTATTATTTCCCATGCTTTCAGCCAAAGCACTACATTAATTCTGACTGGTCTGGGTTATATCACTCAGTTATATTTGAATCAATCGTGTTTTTTGGCCCATGAAATATGTGCAATCATGAGACTAACCTCATTCCTGGAGCCAAGAAGGTGCCTGTTCTTGTTGAGAGCCACAGCATGTTCTAAACTCACTATTGCCTAAAAAGTAAGAAGAGTTATTATTCAATGAGCTCTTTAGAAGGCAAAAACAAGCAAATAAATCATGTATCAAGTAAATGTTGTTAAAGATATTCATTCAAACAATAATTAAGAATGTGTCTAGTTTTAGTAATCATATTCTAGTTTATAAACTAGTAGAAAATATAATATTGCAGAAATTTAATATTTTTCAAAATTGTTTTTGGTTTTTGCATATTCAAATAAAATTATATAAACTAATGACAAGATGAAATTGTAGCAAAAAATTTGCTATGTTAGCAAATTTGGAGAATAATAAATGACCAGAATATTTTTCACTTATAAGTCTCAACAAGAGTATTTTTTGGGCTGGGGATATAGCTCAGTTGGTAGAGTGCTTTCCTCACATGCACAAGGCCCTGGGTTCAATCCCCAGCATCAAAAAAAAAAAAAAAAAAAAGAGTATTTTTATTAAACCAGATCCACAATTTTTAATTTAGATTTTCTAAATAAATAAAATATTAAGGATAAGATCATGATACTAATGTGTGTATCAAGGTACATACTAAAAATATTCAGCATGTAACAGGTTGTTCTAACATGGAAAAAGACATTAAAATTCTGGAAATAAATGATTTTGAAATTATACTTAATTCAGTTCTGCCTTTTCTGCCCATACTTTCCAATCCAGTGCAGTCCTATTTTGTCATTACTACAATTTTCATTTAATAGTTTGAAAAGTATAGCAATAGAAGCAATTTACTTCCACCAATCTTTGGGTTTAAATCCTATTATCAAAAAATTTTCTAAATGACAATCTTTTCATACTTATTTTTTTCATATGCCCTATAATCACTTTTTGTAGGAACTTTAGTAATTTTAAAGCTCATTATTTTGCTCATCTGCATTCAAAATAATTTTGATGTACTGTTATATGTAATTTATAGCAGTACATCAAAATTATTTTGAATATCATATACATACATACATGTATCTGTATATATACTAAAATATATATGTACATATAATAGTATATATACATACATAATATATAATATATGTATATAATATATAATATATATTATATATATATAATATAAATATATATTATATATATAATATATATATAAAATACACTGATTAGAATATCAGTTCACCCAATAGTCCAATAGTCCAGGTTCAAAACCAGTTTCTAAAGTTGATTCTCCACATGATTAAAAGAAATATAAATTATTCTAAGTATAATTGGATACACATCATGAGGTTCAAGTTTGTTTCCTACCTATCTTATGTTGGGATACTGAGTATATAATTTCTGACATTTTAAACATAATAATATGTCCATTAACAGCTACTGTGTTTCAATAAACCTTTTGGAGTTTGAAAAGTTTTAACAAGAAAGTTACAGCACTATACATCCATTACATCAGGGATCACTCAAAAGTACACTTATTTATTCTCCTTTTGTAAAAAAGTGAAAAAGGCAATTTCAGATCCCAGCACTAGTGGCAGTTTATGGCCTGCCTGGAGAAAAATTCTACTTCCTAAAAGTTATGTGAATGAATAGCCAAATGAGAAAATAGTAGTATAATTAAAATGGTGGTATAATTCAGGTAAAATTCAAATAACACCATTTTGTTTGAGTAAGGATAGAAAGTTAATCTGTTATAAATTCTGCACTTAAGTTTTGTTGCTTATAGACAAAATTCACAGGTTTCAGGATGAGGACTTGGAGACATTTGAGGGGTCCACTTTCTGCATACCACAGAGGGCAAAGGGCACAGCTTTACTGCATTTCAAACTGAAATCGGGATAGTATTTTTTTATTGGTTCTTTTTATTTTTATGTACATTAGAAATCATTTTGACATAATTATAAAAGCATGTAATATAATTTGCTCTAATTAAATTCCCAGTATATCTCCTTTCAATTCCCCCTTTTCTCTTCCCTCTACTCTACTGATATTTCTGCTATTATTTTTATATTAGTGTCCTGTGGATATACATAATTGTAGTATCCACTGTGATATATTAAAATATGTACATAGGAAAATTAGATCAGAATTGTTCCACTTTCTTCTCTTATCTTGTCCCTTCTCCTTCCTTGTAAATTCCTTTCCTCTACTCCACTCACCTTTCTAAAAATCTACTTATGCAGAAAAAAGAGGCATAAAGGGCCTGAGTTTGTGGCTTTGTGGTGCAGCACTTGCCTAGCATGTGTGAAGCACTGTGTTCAATTCTCAGCACTGCATATAAATAAGTAAAATAAAGGTGTATTGACAAATAAAAAAATATTTAAAAAATACACTTAAAAAATGCAAAACATAATGATCACTGAGGTATAATTTTTCAATTGGCCCTACAAATACAATATTTATATAAAACATAAGGAACAGTCAAGCTGTTTTTTTAGTTTACTTATAATACTGATTGAAATTTTATAAATGCATATATTTAGAATTGTACAATGTAATATTATGATCTATATATGAAATGTGGAATAATTAAATACAACTAAATAATATACCTATCACCTCACTTTTCTGTGACAACATTTGAAATACTCATTTGAGCAATTATGAAATGTACAACACATTATATTGTTAACTCTAGTGATCCTGTTGTACAATAGATGTCAAAGAACATTTCTGTTAAACTGAAACTTTGTCTGATCAATGTCTCCGCATTTTTCTCACCAGAGAATAGAGTAGTGGGGTGACCACTACTCTATTCTCTGCTTCTAAGTGTAATTGTTTTAGATTCCAGATAAAAGTGAGATCATGCAGTATTTATCTTTCTGTGCTTGGCTTATTTTACTTAGCTTTATGTTCTTCAGTTTTACTCATGTTGTTGTAAATGACAGAATTTTCTGGTTCCTTAAAGAATGAACAGCATTCTATTGTGTATCCTTACTACATTCTGTTTTTCCAATCATCCACTTATAGAAACTGAGGTTGATTTCACATATCGCCTACTGTGAATAATGCCATATTGATTAAAGGATGAAGATATTTCTCCAGATACCAACTTAATTTCCTTTGGAATATATGTAGTCAGAAGTGGGATTGCTTGATGATATGACAATTCCATTTTTAGTTTTTCAGGAACTTCCACACAGTGTTCTAGGATGACAGTAATAATTTGCATTGCAACCAACAGTGCACAATGGTTCCCTTTTGTTATGTTCAATAATGGCCATTCTGACAGATTTAAGGTGATATTTCCTTGTGGGTTTAGTATTTATTTACACAATGATTTATAATATTGAACATGCTTTCATATATCCACTGGCTATTTGTATGTCTTATTTCAGAAATGTCAATTCAAGGACTTGGTTCATTTTAAAAATTTTATAGCCTCTTTCTTCATGGTGACCCTCTATCAATTCTCTTAACCTGTTTATTCTGTTTTCTTTCATAGTTTAAATAACATTCTTGTTTTACTCATTGTTTTAGCCTAGCCATTTTAGTTGATTTCTAACGAGTTTTTTGAGTATTTGAATCAGTTATTCCTCTTTTAAAACATGTAAATATACAAATTTTCATTCACCTTATTTTCCTAATGAAGTCATATTACATTTTAATATACTAATAAATGACTTATTAAGTTATTATTATTCAAAGTTTATTTTAAATAAAGTGATTAACTTTGTTGTCCTCCAAACCTGATGCATGTACACTTTTTATTGCAATTATGTACTTCAAGGTAGTTAGATCAAAAATCTAGAAATGGCGACAGGGAAGCAGAAGAGCTCTCCTCAACAGGGATAAAATATAATTCCAAAAATATGTCCAAAATTGTCCCACTTCCTTCAACCACTTCCCACCCACCTATAGATATCATCATATCAATCCAGTAGTAGACCGATGCACTGATTAAATTTTGACTCTCACAACCCAATCATTTTGCCTCTAAGCTTTCTTGCATTGTGTTTCATATGAGCTTTGAGGACACTGCATATCTAAACCACAACACACTGAGAGACAAGAAATAAATGTAAATGCCTCCAGAAAATATTTTCTAAAAAACATGAAGAAACAGCTACCATTATAATATCCAATCTCTGAGCATTAACACTAGGTACTAGAAAACAAATTTCTGAGGAGAAATAATCTCAATCTTTACTCCTAAAATTGCCCTCATGAGGGGCTGAAACTGTGGCTCAGCAGTAGAGCACTCGCCTAGCATGTGCAAGGCACTGGGTTCCATCCTCAGCACCACATAAAACTAAATAAAATAAAGATATAAAAAAATCACATCAATCTTAAAAAAAAACAAAGGGAAAAATTACCCTAATGAGGTAAAAAAATGAAAAAGAAAAAGACATTGTCAGATTTCTAATTTTTTAAAAAATTTTAGTTTGTTATATATGACAACAGGATGCATTGCAATTCATATTACACATATAGAGTACAATGTTTTGTACCTCTGGTTGTACATAAAGTAGAGGAACATCCTCCATGTCTCCATACATGTAATTAGGATAATGATGACAATTGCATTCCACCGTCTTTCCTATACCTCTGCTCCCTCCCTTCCCTTCCCTCTTTTTTATCCCCATTGTCCTATCTAGAGTTCATTTAATCCTCCCATTCTCCTCCCACCCCCACAACATACTATGAATCAGCATCCTTATATCAGAGAAATCATTCAGCATTTGGTTTTTTGGGACTGACTAATTTTACTTAGCATTATATACTCCAGCTCCATCTATTTACCTGCAACTGTCATGATTTTATTCTCTTTTAATGCTGAATAATATTCTATTGTGTATATATGCCACATTTTCTTAATCCATTCATCTCCTGAAGGGAATCTAGGTTAGTTCCACAGTTTAGCTATTGTGAATTGTGTTGCTATAAACATTGATGTGGCTATGTCTCTGTAGTATGCTGTTTTAAAGTCTTTTGTGTATAGACCTAGGATTGGGATAGCTGGGTCCAATGGTGGTTCCATTCCCAGTTTTCCAAGGATTCTTCATACTGCTTTCCATATTGGCTGCACCAATTTGCAGTCCCACCAGCAATGTATGAATGTGCCTTTTCCCCAACATTTTTGCCAGCATTTACTGTTGTTTGTATTCTTAATAGCTGCAATTGTGACTGGAGTGAGATAAAACCTTAGTTTTGATTTGCATTTCTCTAATTTCTAGAGATGTTGAACATCTTTTCATATGTTTGTTGATTGATTTTATATCTTCTTTTGAGAAGTATCCAGTCCCTTGGCACATTTATTGATTGGATTGTTATTATTAATTTGTGTGTGTGTTAAGATTTTTGAGTTCTTTATATATTCTAGAGATTAGTGCTCTATCTGATGTGCATATAGTAAGAATTTGTTCCTAATTAGTAGGCTCTCTATTTATCTCAATGAAAAGAAGCTTTTTAGTTTGAATCCATTCCATTTATTGATTCTTGATATTAATTCTTGCAGTATAGGAGTCTTATTAAGGAAGTTGGGGCCTAATCCAACATGATGGATATTTGGACCTACTTTTTATTCTAAAAGGTGCAGTGTCTCTGATTTAATTCCAAGGTCCTTGATACAATTTGAATTGAGTGAACAAGGTAGATCTTTCCATCTTCTAGGTTTTTTTTTAACTTTTTTCTTTAGCATTATGTAGTTTTCATTGTAGAGGTCTTTTGCCTCTTTCATTTTGTTGATTCCCATTTTTTTGATGCTATTATAAATGGGGTAGTTTTCCTCATTCCTCCTTCAGAGGATTTGTCACTGATATACAGAAATACCTTTGATTTATGGGTGTTGAATTCACGTACTAGTTCTAGAAGTTTTCTAGTGGAATTTTTGGGTCTTCTAGGTATAAAATCAGCAAATAGTGCTAATTTAAGTTCTTCTTTTTCTATACATATTCCTTTAATTTCTTCAATCTGTCTAATTGCTCTGTCCAGTGTTTCAAGAACTATGTTGAATACAAGTGGTGAAAGAGTGCATTCTTGACTTGTTTCAGTTTTTAGAGAAAATGCTTTCAATTTTTCTCCAATTCGAATGATGTTGGCCTGGGGCTTAGCATAGATAGCCTTTATGATGTTGAGATATGTTCTTATTATTCCTAGGTTTTGTAGTGTTTTGAACATGAAGAAGTGCTGTATTTTGTCAAAAGCTTTTTCTGCTTCTATGAGATGATTTATTGATTTCCGTATGTTGAACCAACCTTGCATCCCTGGAACAAACCCCACTTGATTGTGGTGTATTCTCTTTCTCTTTTTGATTTTTTTTTTTTTTAGTATTTATTTTCCAGTTTAAGCTAAACACAATATATTTTATTTTTATGTGGTGCTGAGGATCAAATCCAGTGCCTCATGCATGCTAGGCAAGCACTGTCCACTGAGCTACAACTCCAGAATTTTATTGAGAATTTTTGCATCTATGTTCATTAGAGATATTGGTCTGAAGTTTTTAATTTTTTTGACGTGTCTTGGCCTGGTCTTGAAATTAGGGTGTTATTGGCCTCATAGAATGAGTTTGGAAATGCTCCCTCTTTTTCTATTTTCTGAAATAAATTGAAAAAAGTATTAGTTCTTTTTAAAATGTCTTATAGAACTCATCTGTGTATCCATCCAGTCCTATGCTTTTCTTGGTTGGTAGCCTTCTGATGGTGTCTTCTATTTCATTACTTGAAATTGATCTGTTTAAATTGTGCAGATCATACTGATTCAACTTGGGCAAATTGTATGATTCTAGAAATTTGTAGATGCCTTTGATAGTTTCTATTTTATTGGAATACAAGTTTTCATAATAATTTCTAATTATCTTTTGTATTTTTGTAGTGTCTGTTGTGATATTTTCTTTTTCATCAGGTATGTTAGTTATTTGAGTTTTCTCTCTCCTTTTTATTAGCATGGCTAAGGGGCTGTCAATTTTGTTTATTTTTTCAAAGAATCAACTTTTTGTTTTGTTAATTTTTTCAATTGTTTCTTTTGTTTCAATTTCACTGATTTCAGATCTGATTTTAATTATTTCCTGTCTTCCAGTGCTTTTGGTATAGGTTTTTTCTTCTTTTTCTTGGGCTTTGTGATATATTTGTTGATTTTTTTCTTCTTTTAAGGAATGAACTCCATTCAATGAACTTTCCTCTTACAACTGCCTTCAAAATGTCCCAGAGATTTCAGTATGTTGTATTCTGTGTTCTCATTCACTTCTAAAAAGTTTTTAACCTCCTCATTGATGTCTTATGCAACCCATTCTTCATTCAGTAGTATATTATTTAGTGTTCTGGTGTTGGAGTAGCTTTTATTTCTTATTTTATTATTGATTTCTAATTTAATTCCATTATGATCTGATAGAATGCAGGGTAGTATTTCTACATTTTTATATTTGCAAAGAGTAGCTTTGTGGCATAACACATAGTCTATTTTAGAGTAAGATCCATGTGCTGCTGATAAGAAAGTATATTCTCGTGTTGAAGGATGAAATATCCTATATATGTCAGTTAAGTCTAAGTTATTGATTGTATTATTGAGTTAGATAGTTTCTTTTTTCATCTTTTATTTGGAAAATCTATTCAGTGGTAAAAGAGGTGTGTTATAGTCTCCCAAAATTATTGTGTTGTGGTCTATTTCATTCTTGAACTTGAGTTGGTTTGATGAAGATAGTTTCACCATTGTTTGAAACATATATATTTATATTTGTTATGTCTTGTTGGTGTATGGTTCCCTTGAACTGTATGTAGAGGCCTTCTTTATCCCTTTTTATTAACTATAGTTTAAAGTCTACTTTATTTGATAAGAGGATGAAAACCCCTACTTGCTTTCCACAGTAAATGGTATGATTTTAATTTCTTTAAAAAATCTTCCTCTAATGAAACTTTTGCAGGAAGCTACTAAAGAAATTTTTAGCAAAAAAAAAAAAAAAAGTAAAAGTGTATCAAGAAACAGGAGTTCATAAATTTCAGGACACCATGTCACATACAGAAGAATGACTGGCATGCTTAAGATGATAGAAGAGAACCATAGATGAATTTGGAGTACCCTTTGGAGATGGTGCTGATTATACAGTAGAGAAGAATATTATGTGCAAGGAAGAAGAGTTCAAAGAAAGAGTAAAGATAAAATTAGTTTATCAGTTTCAGTAAACTTTCTCTTCTGGTGGATGGCTTAGAGATGTATTAATACCAAATATCTAAAAACATGAGCAAAAATATAATAGAAAAACAAAAAATTATTTTAGAAAAAGTTTAGGTTATTGATGTTGCTTAAGCTATGCTATATTTTAAAAAGTGTAGTAAAATAGTTTAGTCATTCCCCTTTAGTCAGAATATAAAGTATATAGACAATGTCTTTGAAAGTACTTATTTTTATTGAATATTAATTGATTTAATTTGCTTAGTGGAAATAAAAAATCCTAGTCAAACTAACTTTGTGCAGATTAATTTTGAAACAGTGAATAATCAACTAAGATCATTATTGGATTTCTCTATGGAGTGTACATTTATGCCCAGTCATAAAACCAAACAGTAAAAATTGAAGGAAGGAGCATTGTGTGTGTGTGTGTGTGTGTGTGTGTGTGTGTGTCTGTTCATTTGATTGTACCATTAGACTTGATGTCATGGTCTCTACTATTATTTGAAATATGAGTGGAAAACTAAAATAAAAATTATCTACAGAAGGTTAAAAATTGCATTATTCCCAAGTAGATTGAATAAGAAAAGATTACACTGTATTATAAAAATTCAGGAGATATTTTTTCTTTATAAAATGTATTATGTGATGCACACCAAAAGGTAGATTAGATCAAAATAATGAAGGAATTAGTACCTCTTAAATCAAATCTAAAGTAAATAAGTTTACCAAGAATTTCAACTTTTACAATTGTCAATTTTACATAGGTTTTACATAAATATTTTATAAAAAATATTTAGCCAATAATGAATGGTTGAGTTTTATACTTTTAAAAGTACCAACTCTGTATTTGGACATATATGGATTTAATAACTAAAACAAATCACACCATTTTTTGCCCCTCCAAGTATTATTAAGATCCCTTTATAGTACTGATTCATAATTTATCAAGATATAAATATCAAGGAAAATTACTTTTTTACACCAGATGATCAAAAATATATACCAAATAGTAAAATATAATTTGAATTTCCTAGTGTAGTCACTGACAGGACAAACATGATGCAATTTCATAGGTTATTTTTGTTCTAATATAAAACATATCATCTCTCAAAACTTAGCTTGTCCAATTGATGAGGTAAGGTTCTGATATTACCTTAACTATTTCTATTGGTATTTTATAATAAAAATACTATAAGTATGTTTATTTACCACAAATAAGTTTTTATATAACATACAATTTCCCTTTTAAAAATCCTTCATGTCTAAAAATTTCTAAAGAAATTTTTGAAATAGCCTAATATGACATATAGCCATTAAGTACTCTCCAAGTCAAATTTCTTATTGAATCAGCAGTCATACACTACATTATTTTCAAATATAAATTTAAAATTTATGTCTCAAAGTAAATTTCTACCCAATATGTAATGTTCACAATGCTGAAACAATTTATTCTTTAAGTTTCACAAAATGCTTCCAATCTGTGGGTGCTTAAAGTAAAAGTGAATGTAATATTCATCTCTTTAGCTGTAGTAAATTGAAACTTTTATCTCATTAAAATCACTTACAATACCTAATTTATTAGTGTATCATGCTATATGCAAATAAGAGCATATGTCTCTTGTATATATTACATTGTAGCATAGTAATGTTTGTACATTCTTTTTTAATATTTAGATCATACAATACTCAAAATATGAAAAAGTATAAAATAACTTCCTGAAAGCATGTTGTGGTATATATCAGCTTATTCTTGTAGGGTCAGAATGGCTCAAATAAAGAATGTTGTAACATTTGCCTTGCATTATATGAAGAAATTCAGAAGTAAACGAATATGCTTGGATTTTCTTCATTTGTTTTGTGAGATAAAAATTTCCTGAAAAATCCAGAGAGTATTTGGACTTTGTGGACTATATGATCATTGTTATTACACAACACTTCCATTTTAGCACAGAATCAGCCATAAATGATGCTTAAATGACTATATATGGTTGCTTTTCAGTGAAACATTATTAAGGCAAGCACTTGGATGGCTTACCTTCAGGCCATTCTTTGCCCAACCCCACCCCATCATCCCTGAATTATTATAACACTAGCAACTAATATTTTCCAATTGTTATTTTAAAAATACCAGGTAAATATTGAAGGCAAACTAAGGATTTATGACATTCTATTTAGCTGAGATTCTTATTCTTGTCATTAATAGCTGTGTATGAGATGTAAAAGTCTATCAATTAATGTTCCAACAGAAGGAGGTTTCACAGGTTGTATAAAAGATTCAAAGAAGAGCTGGGAACACATAACAACATTTAAATTTTCAACAACAATAACAGCAGGAAAAGGTAATGATTGTAAATACTTCCAGAAATTTGGAAAACCAAGTATATAATTAACTTGACCACATATTTATTTTGTAGAAGAGTATGGTTTTTATTTTTGTATGAAAAATAAAATGTATGAACCTGGGAGTTTTAAAATAACAATATTTATTGGGTGATTAATATGTGATGATAAATAACCTCTATGGGTTAACTTACGTATTCTCTAAGCCATGAGAAGAGGTATTTTTATGAGTATTTTTTTTTTATTTTACAAATGATAAAGCAGAGGCATAGAGAGTTTAGAAAATTGCCCAATGATACATTAGGCACTTGACAGACCTTGTCTTATCCCTAGTAATTTGATAATAAGACCCGCTCCATTTCAAATAAATTTTCTGTTTTGCCTGGTTTGTTCATGATTATAGTTTCTAAGCAACTGTTCATGAGAAAGTAGCTCACCCTCTGGGTTAGAGTATCCTCATGTGTGTAATGATTATTAGCTTGAATGAGACAATCTATGAGGCTTTTTTAAAACTAATATTATGATTAAAGTCATTTAAGGTCTTAGCTTGGGAATGGAATGTACCTCGATGGTAGAAGTCCTGCCTGGCAATAATAAGACTGTGTGCAATTCCTTGAATTGGTAAAAAAAAAAAAAAGAAAGAAAGAAAGAAAGAAAGAAAAAAGGAAACAGGAAAAGGAAATAGTTTAAGCTTCATAATTAATATATATTACAACATAATAGTTATACATAATGTATCAGTCTTCATTTTGAAATGACAGTAGCAAGTAGGAAAAAAAATACAATTTGTTCAAATAATATTGAGTTTTTAAAATTTTATTCACATAATATTTTTATAAAATGCCATTCAGATATTCTAAACCTATTTGCATCTTGTCTATAGTAATACAGATTATTTGAGGACATACTGAAATGCCTTTTCTGGGAAGAGATTGAAATGTCAGAATCTTAATATTATTGTAGAGAGATTATGGAAATTGAAGACAGAAGGCCAGCTTTAAGTCATCCTCACTTTCCTTTCAAAATAGCTAATCCTCAGTTGTTCTAAAAAGGGCATTCATAGAAAAGGGAAATTATGAAATATACCTAAAATAATTGCTATTAGATGATGTATATTGTGATATATGAATGCTAAATTGTTGAATTGAACTACATAAATATTCTTTAATTTCTGCTAAAGAAACACTTAGAATATGCTTCTAAATAAATAAATTCATTTTAAGTGGTCACATTTTTAAGTATCAATTGTCTGAATCTTGGTGTCAACTGTAGTTCCACATTTAATGCTTGAACATCTACTCAGGAAATAAATTAGTGAATTTGTCCAAATAGAAACTAGAGTGGAGAATAATATTTGGTATGATCAAAATAGCATAAGGCAAAAGAACAAGGCTTGTTTAAAAGTAAAATGTAAAATTTGCATAATTGCACTTTTCAAAAATATCAAAAAGTTGATCAATTATGTATATTTTCATAAGGACTAATTTCCTTTTTACTGTAACAAGCTGCCACATTCTGAAATAAATCATTCAATCAATTTTTGCTTCAATTTTTTTATGAATGATACTTATTTTTGTTATTTTAATTTGCAGTATACCATGGAATGATTTTTGTCTAAATTTCTACATTCCTTGGTACCCAACAGTACTTTAGATGTTATTCTCATTTTTACTGTAGGGCTGTATCACAATTATTCACCAGAAAATAGAAGTACAAATCATATAATTTTAATATCTGAGACAAATTTACTATACTTATAAAGAGATATTTAAATGTACAAAGAGATATTGAAATTATTAAAATGCTACATGCATAAACAAATGAAATTCTTAGCTATGGGTCTCTGTAAGTAAATATGTTAATAATTTTGAGATCTCCTCAAAAAAGTTAAGGTCATAGCATAATAAAAATGAAGATAATTGTGTACACATAGTAGAGAGGCAAGAAAGGCTGGTGTCCAATCATGAACATACAAAGCATAAAATAAACACAAGCAGGAAATAATGAACACTGGAGCAGAAATAAAGGATAAACAATAGAAAAGCATCAGAGAAAAAAATGTAGAACTAAATGTTGGTTCTTGGAAAAGAAAAAGCAACATGGCAATCTTGTATCTAGGCTGACAAGACGAAATAAAAGCAGTGAAGACCCAAATGAGTAAAATACTAAAATCAAATATAAAAGAGGGACATTATTATTGGCCAAATATTTATATTTGTCAACAAGTTAAATATTAAAAGAGTAGGGTGATTATAGTAAGTAATAATTTATTGTATACTTCCTTATAGCTAGAAGAGAGGAGTTTGTCTTTCTTACCAAAAAGAAATGACAGATGTATGAAGTAATAGATAAGCTAATTGTATTGATTTAATCAATTCACAATGTTATTATGTAATGAAAATCACATTGAGTCTGAGAAATATGTACACTTATTATTATAATATGACATAATTATTATTATGTCAATTTAAAATAAAATAAAAAATTAAATGAAGAAATTTTTAGAAAGATAAACTACTCCAACTGACAAGAAATACAAAATCTAAACACTTACATAACAAGTAAATAAGCTAAATTTTTAATCAAATACTTCAACAAAATTGAAAATAAATGAAAAAAAAATCTTAGATCTAGGTAGCACTGCTGAAATATTTTACAAAATTTTAAAGAATTAACATTCTCCCTTCACTAATACTTCCCAAATTGGAAGACCAGTGAATAGTCCACAACATCTCCTATGACACCAAACTTATCCTGTTACCAAAATCATACAAAGACATTATTTAATGGAGAAAGACTATATTCTTCATCCACACCGTAAGAATATCTCTATCATTTCTATTTGACATTGAACTGGAAAATCTGGTTAGGAAAATTAGGCAAGGAAAAGAAATGAAAGATGCCAGTAGAGCAGAGGAACAGGATTGAGGGGTGGTGGAGGAGGGGAAAGGGGGAAGCACTAGAGAATGAAATTGACCAAATTATGATTTGCACTTGTATAAATATGTCATAGTGAATCCCAGTATTACATACAATTTTAATACATCAATAAAAACATACTTAGAAAAGAAAGATACCAAGATTAAACCCATAACAAGGGAGGATATGGAGGGGAAGTACAGAAATTCATTGGATGAACAAAAATGAAGGGAAGGGATGGGAAATGGGAATAGGAAAGACAGTAGAATGAATAGGTCATAAATTTCCTATGCTCATATATGAATACATGACCACAATAACTTCACATCATGTACAACCACAAAAACAGAATTTTAATTGGAATGGTTTGCACTCTGAAACATCACACTAATAAAGATAAAATAGATAAGTCTGACTTCCTCAAAGAGAAATCTTTTGTAAATCTAAGGACATCATAAAAGAAATATGTCAAAATACACCCTACTGTCATGTATACTTAAAAAAAAATTTAAAAAAAAGTTGAGAAGTAAAATTATTTGCAGTTAGCATGGTCTTGAAAATAGAGAATGTTAAGGACAATACATGAACATAGCAAAAATTTTTAAAAATCTGTTATAAGAATTAGTAGATAAAGTCAACAATGTTGCAGGACACAAAATCCTCATCTTAAACCCAATTGTATCTCTACTTATTAACAATAAAAAAAATCCAAAAATAAAAGTGGAAATTTTTTTTTACATTTAACAGCAATAAAAAAGTGAAATATTTGGGATTATAGTTAATGGAAAATTATAAGACTTGTACACCTAAAACTTATGTCATTGTTCAGAGGATTTCAATGATAATCAAATAAATTAAAAAAAAACTCAGCTTATGAATTGGAAGAAAGTATTGTTAAAATGGCAATAACCTCCACATTGACCTATAGAGTTAACAAAATACTCATCATAATATCAGGTGCCTTTCTTCCTGCCCAGAAAATTGGCAAACAAATAATAAATGAGATAGAGAAATGCAAGAGATCTAAATTAGCAAAAATGATGTAAAGAATAAAATAAACTCATTTTCCTGATTTCAGATTTCACTACAAAGTGACAGAAATCAAGATAGTGTTGTAATAGTATAAGGACAGACATAGATAATAGATTAGAGTTGAAAATACAGAAAATATCTTATATTCATGGCCAATTGAGTTCTGATAGTGTGTCAAGGCAATTTAATAGGAAAAACATAATTTTTAACAAATAGTGCTGGGATAATTGGCTAAAACATTGAAAAGGAATATTATAACTTGGACTTCTATCTCACTAATATGTAAAAATTAACTAAATGGATCATAACATTAAAAGGAAAAAAAGAAGAAAACATGGGAATGTCTTCAAGATCTGATTTAGTCAACAACTTCTTAGAGGGATACCAAAACACACACATTAATAAAGATAAAATAGATGTCTGACTTCCTCAAAGAGAATTTTTTTTATAAATCCAAGGACATCATAAAAGAAATGAAATGTCACAAAACTAAAGAGAATATTCACAAATCATATATCTCTTAAGATGGGGAGCTTTCATCCAAAATATGTGAAAAATATAGCTCAACAATAAAAAAATATAGATTTTTTTCAAAGCTATCAAAATACCTAATAAGCACATGCAAAGAGACTCAATGATATTATTTATTAGGGAAACACAAATAAAACTGCAATGTGATACCATGTCACTGTCAGTAGGATGGCCAAAATTGAAAAGAGCAGACAATGATATATATTGGTAAGATTGTGAAAAAATTGATAAGCACAAGCATTGGTGGTGGGCTTATAAAATGGTTCCACCTCTTTGAGAAAATGGCTTGACTGTTCCCAAACATACTCAATAAATGACCTAGCAATTTGACACTTAAGTACATAGATATATCTCAAATTAATTGAAATTATATGTCCACACAAAACCTTTTATGTAAATATAAATAACAGCATTGTCCTAACAACAAAGTGTGAAAGCAACCCAAATGTTCTCACCAGATAAACAGTGAAATGTTGATGATATTCTCTGAATAAAGGATGGATAAGGCTGGAAAGCATTACTCTAAGCAATAGAATTCAAATACAAAAGATCACATATTGGGGCTGGGATTGTGGCTCAGCATAGAGCGCTCACCTAGCACGGGCGGGACCCCAGGTTCGATCCTCAGCACTACATAAAAATAAAGGCATTGTGTTGTGTCCATCTACATCTAAAAACTAAATATTAAAAAAAGATCACATATTATGTAATCTCATATATGTAAAATGTCCAAATTTAGCAAATACATGGAGACCACATGTATTTTACTGGTTACCAGAGGCTAGGACTGTGAAAGTGAAATGTGACTCCTAATAGGTATCTAGTTTCTTTAGGAGATGAAAAATATTTCAAAATTAGATAGTAGAGATGTTTGTACAACTCTATGAATATACCAAAAAAACATTGAATTATGTAATTAAAAAGACTAAATTTTATAGAATGAGTTATAGCTCAATAAAACTATTATTTAAAACAGTGAAGTAGTTTGTGATAATTTACAGGTCTTGCCAGATATACATTCAAAGAGAAAAAACATGATTTATAAATGATGGATAAATTTATACAAAATTTTCTATAACTTAATAATAAATGATACTGAGACAAAATCATTTGCTACTGAAATGTAAATACTGAATTTTGAAAGTGTATTTTCAGACATCTCAATTTCTTTATCAAAAGCTAAAGAAAGATACATTTATAAGAAATCATCATTCACTTCTAAGTGTCAAAGTGTCTAATTTCCTGCTCTTCATTGAAATTTGGCACAAGATAGCAATGGTAGAACTCTTAAGTTTGTGCCAGAATTCTAATTAGCAAAGAATATACTAAAAAAATATGCACAAGTCTTAAACATAAAGTGTAGATATATATTTATTATATTATACATATATATGTATATATATTTATTATATTACATATGCATATTTATATTATGTAATATGTAATATATATTTAATATATTACATATTATATATATAATTACAATGCCTTCAACTGCAATCAACTTTGTATATGTTATTTTAATTATATGTCCCTAAATAAACCAATATGTAGTTTAAGAAAATAATTACCTGGAATGATGGAAATGAGAAGTCCTATTTAGGTTAAAATAATTGTCACATGTCTATAGTTACTAGAGAGAAAAACAAATTTTGGATTTGAATTGTTGGTATAAAAAAAAACAGGAGTACCATCTTCAAAAATAAATATGATCCCTGTCTATTTTTCTTGCCTTAACAGAATGCCTAGCACTATTTCTATGAATGGTAAAGGAAAATCAAATGTTAAGACTCTGGTATACAGAGTGGATATATGGTGTGTAATCCATAAATATTTGTATTATGTAATTAAATTATATTTTGGCTGGCATTTAATAGAAAAAATATATCAATAAAGCCATGCTGAACATAATAGACACATTTTAAGAATTTAGATTATAATTTTATATTTTGTTGAAAACTAATATTTTTTTCTTACAAACATTTGTTTTTGCATTCTACATACCTGAAAGAAAGATTTTCAAATAATGAAAGAAAATCAACAGAGGGCTTCTATATCAGACATTGCTAAAAAAGATAAACTCACTTAAAAAGTTTATTTAGAATCCTAATTATAAATATAAGATTCAAGCCTCTATGATATATAAATGGCAAGAGGGTACAATAAAATACATAATACTTTTAGATGGATACATATCTTTCAAAATAATACTAAGAAGTTAACTATTGAATACTGAAGGACAAAGCATCGATAATTTAGCATGACAGTGTGGGAAAACAATTACTGACAGACAGCTTAACAGATGTAAACTTTAAACAAACATAAAACTTAGAGGAATTGGAACAATGTTACATATTAATATGTTTAGTCACTTTTTTGATGAAATAAAATTTGAAATGTTATACTGTCCTGTATCTAAAATAGTTTCTTATAAGGAAAGAAAATGTTTCTTTCCTTTCTAGATCAATGGGGAAAAGCAAAAAATTAAAATGTCATCAATGACTGGTAGCTCTGTAATGCCTAGCTTATTTCAGTCCTCAAATAATTATTATAGAAAAAGAGAGACAGAATAAAACCCTACGAGGTGCTATGTGAGAACTCTTAGAGTAAATGAAGAGATGCCCACTATTACTCTTTGTGCTCCTGTCCCTATGGGAGGAATGAAATAACTGAAGGTAGAAGTCCATCAACCTGTCTTCATATCTCATGGCCACTAGTGTACAGCACTCCTGACACTAGCTATAATACTATTCAATATGAGAAATAAACAGGGGTAAATCTTTTTTTAATCTATTTCCTTTCCTAGATGCTTCTGGGTATACATTTTTTTTCCTTAAATAGAAAAATTGAGTATGTATATTTGAAAAAAAAATTAAATATATTTAAGGAAAAAATAAAGCCTCTAAGAAAATAAGGCATTACTGTCAATTTTATAGCACATTTTATTTCCATATTAGGTATTTTTCCAATGTTATTAGCCAAAGTGGTGTTTCTAATATGGCAAGAAAAGGGGGGGGTGCTATATGGTATGCAATTAGTTCAGGTAGATAATTTTAATATTAATATATAGTTCCAGATTTTGGAGATTTTTATAAGAATTTTTAGAAAATTAAGGGGAAAATATAAATGCAACTCACAAATTCTCTAAGTTCAGGTTTCCTACCAAGGAAAGATTTATATGCATATATTAAAGATGGTTGTCAATATTTGGTTTTTGACACCTTTATCAAGTATGATATAACTGTATTTTTGTTGATGTGTCTATGTGCCTTCTACTCTGTTTAATTGGTCTTGCCTGTTTTTTTTTTTTTTTTTTTTTGCCTCCTGCTTTGCTTTTCTTTTTAATAATTGCTTTTGCTATTCTAGGCGTCTTATTTTTTTTTTAAATGAATTTCCTGACAGCTTTTTTATTTCGATGAAGAATATCATATCATTGGAATTTTTATGGGAAATGCATTGAATGTGTATAGTGATTTTGGCAGGATGGCCATTTTTATAATATTAATACTGTCTATCTAAGAACACGGGAAGTCTTTCTATGTTTTAAGATCTTCGTCAATTTCTTTCTTTAGTTTTCTGTAGTTTTCATTGTAGAGGTCTTTCACTTCTTTTGTTTGATTTATTCCCAAGCTTTTTTTTTTTTTTTAAACTTTTGAGGCTGTTGTTAAAGAGATGGTTTCCTAATTGGTTTTTCAGCTGATTCCTGGTTGGAGCATAGGAACACAATTTATTAATTTATTTCTGGGTGTTAATTTTGTATCTTCCTGCTTGGCTGAATTCATTTGTAAGTTCTAGAAGTCTTCTGATGGAATAATTTGGGTCTTCTAAATAAAGAATCATGTCCTTGGCAACCAGAGATAGTTTGAGCTCTTCCTTTCCTATTTGTATTCCTTTAATTTCTTTCTTTTGCCTAATTTATCTTAAAACTCTGGCTAGAGTTTCAAGGACTATCTTTAATAGAAATGATGAAATTGGTAATCCCTGCCTTGTTTTTGTTTTTAGAGGGAATGCTTTCAATTTTTCTGTTTATAATGATGTTGGCCACGGGTTTCTCTTACATAGCTTTTGCAATACTAACATGTGTTCCTTCTATCCCTATTTTTTTTCTAGTGTTTTAAATATGAAAGGATATTATCAGTTGCTTTTTTGGCATCTACTGAGACAACACATTGGAAAAGATAGCCTCTTCAACAAATGGTGCTGGAAAAATTAGAAATCCATATGTAGCAGAATGAAATTTAACCCATATATCTCACCCTGCATAAAACTCAGTTTCAAATGGATTAAACACCTAGAAATTAGACCAGAAACCCTGCACCTACCGGATGAAAATGTAGGCCCAAGACTCCAACATATTGGCTCAGGAACTGACATCCTTAACAAAACTCCTGAAGTGCAAGAAATAAAGTTAATAATCAATAAATGGGATGGAATCAAACTAAAAAGCTTCTTCACAGTAACAAAAAAAATCATGAATGTGAAGAGAGAGCCTATGGAATGGGAGAAAATCTTTGCCACCTTTACCTCAGAGCATTAATTTTCATAATATATAAAGAGCTCAAAAACGTAACACAAATAATAATAATAATAATAATAATAATAACAACCCAGTAAATAAATGGGCAAATGAACTGAACAGATACTTCTGAGAAGAAGAAATATGAATCATCAAAAATGTTACATATAAAAAATGTTCAATACCTCTAATAGAGAAATGCAAATTAAAACTACCTTAAGGATAGAGTGCCAGGGATCCCAGCAGCCTGCAGCAGGGCCCCGGAGATCCAGGCCAACTGATTCGCTTGGCCTGCCCTGCGGCTACAGAAGGCGTGGCGCCTCAGTGAAGCCATTAATTGGCAAGCAGGGAGGTTAGGGAAGGCCATTAGGTGGAATCCCACCAGCCAAGCCCACACGGACCCTTGGGCCGGGCACGGGTTCTCAGAAGGGGAAGGAAGCGGTACAGTCCCATCCCCCACAGCGGACACTCCACCGAGGCAGTCAGCGGCCACCATCCAGGAAAGCTGAAGGATACACCGCCACTCTCCTTCAGAGTGCAACATCAAAACAGCGGACACTCCCTCCAGGCAGTCAGCGGCCACCATCCGGGAAAGCTGAAGAATACACCACCACTCTCCAACAGCTTGCAACATCAAAACAGCCAGCAGCAGGACCCCGGAGATCCAGGCCAACTGATTCGCGCGGCCTGCCCCGCAGCTACAGAAGGCGTGGCTCCTCAGAGAAGCCATTAATTAGCAAGCAGGGAGGTTAGGGACTGCCATTAGGTGGAATCCCGCCAGCCAAGCCCACCGCCCACGCCCGGAACAGGCCCAGCGACCTGCCAGCATTGTAGTCACGACACCACAATTGGAATAGGGACAGAGCAGAGCCGCCTTCCACTCCCGGAACAGGCCCAGAGAGCCGCCAGCGTGGTAGACACGTCACCCCAATTGGAGTAGGGGCACAGCCGCCGCCCGCACCTGCTAGGGAGACTTTTCAAGTATACAAGAGCAACATAAATAAATAGGGGGTAAATTTCAAAACACAACAGTTGCACCAAGCAGAAAGAAACGCGAGCAGTATGAAAAGACAAGGAAAGAAAGGACCACAAGCAATGCAGGTCAACTCAACTTTAGAAGAGGTAATAGCTGCAACAGATGGAATATCAGATAAAGAGTTCAGGATATATATGCTTCAGATGATCTGGAGTCTCAAGGAAGACATGAGACAGCAAAATCAGACAATGAAAGATCACATTGACAAACAAATCCAGGAAGTAAAAGATCAATTTCACAGGGAGATAGAGGTAATAAAAAACAAACAAATTGAAATTCTAGAAATGCAGGAAACAATAAACCAACTTAAAAACTCAATTGAGAATACTACCAGCAGAGTAGATCACTTAGAAGAGAGAACATCAGACAATGAAGACAAAGTATTTCAACTGGAAAAGAACATAGACAGCTCAGCAAGTCTGCTAAGAAACCATGAGCAGAACATCCAAGAATTATGGGACAATATCAAAAGACCAAATTTAAGAATCATTGGGATACAGGAAGGCACAGAGCTCCATTCCAAAGGAATAAACAGTCTATTCAGTGAAATAATACGAGAAAACTTCCCAGAATTGAAGATTGAGACAGAATCCCAAATCCTAGAAGCCTACAGGACGCCGAATGTGCAAAATCATAAGAGATCCACACCTAGACACATTATAATGAAGATGTCCAACATACAGAATAAGGAGAGAATTTTAAAAGCTGCAAGAGAAAGAGAGCAGATTACATTTAGGGGTAAACCAATCAGGATAACAGCTGATCTCTCAACACAGACTCTGAAAGCTAGAAGATCCTGGAATAACATATTTCAAACACTGAAAGACAATGGGCTCCAACCAAGAATCGTGTATCCGGCGAAATTAAGCATCCGGCGAAATTAAGCTTCAGGTTAGAAGATGAAATTAAAACCTTCCACAATAAACAAAAGTTAAAAGAATTCGCAGCTAGAAAACCATCTCTTCAAAAAATCCTTGGCAAAACATTACAGGAAGAGGAAATGGAAAATAACATTGAAAACCAACAATGGGAGGTAGGACAGTAAAGGGGGGAAAGTAGTCAAAGAGGATAACAAATCAGGTTTAGTAACATCAATAAACAAATATGGATAGAAGAACAAACCATATCTCAATAATAACCCTAAATGTTAATGGCTTAAACTCACCAATTAAGAGACACAGGCTAGTAGAATGGATCAAAAAACAAGACCCAACAATATGCTGTCTACAGGAGACGCATTTGATAGGAAAAGATATACATAGACTGAAGGTGAAAGGTTGGGAAAAATCATATCACTCATATGGACCGCGGAAACAAGCAGGAGTGTCCATACTCATATCTAATAAAATAGATTTCAAGCCAAAGCTAATCAAAAGGGATATAGAAGGACACTTCATACTGCTCAAGGGAACCATACACCAACAAGACATAACAATCATAAATATATATGCCCCAAATAATGGTGCAGCTGTGTTCATCAAGCAAACTCTTCTCAAGTTCAAGAGTCTAATAGACCAACATACAATAATCATGGGAGACTTCAACACACCTCTCTCACCACTGGACAGATCTTCCAAACAAAAGTTAAATAAGGAAACTATAGAACTCAATAACACAATCAACAACCTAGACTTAATTGACATATATAGACTATACCACCCAACATCAAGTAGCTACACTTTTTTCTCAGCAGCACATGGAACCTTCTCAAAAATAGACCATATACTATGTCACAGGGCAACTCTTAGACAATACAAAGGGGTAGAGATAATACCATGCATCTTATCTGATCATAATGGAATGAAACTGAAAATCAATGATAAAAGAAGAAAGGAAAAAGCAAGCATCACCTGGAGAATGAACAATAGGTTGCTGAGTGATCAATGGGTTTTAGAGGACATCAAGGAGGAAATTAAAAAATTCCTAGAGTTAAATGAAAACACAGACACAACATATCGGAATCTATGGGACACATTGAAAGCAGTTCTAAGAGGAAAATTCATTGCTTGGAGTTCATTCCTCAAAAAAAGAAAAAACCAACAAATAAATGATCTCATACTTCATCTCAAAATCCTAGAAAAAGAAGAGCAAAACAACAGCAAAAGAAGTAGAAGGCAAGAAATAATTAAAATCAGAGCTGAAATTAATGAAATTGAAACAAAAGAAACAATTGAAAAAATTGACAAAACTAAAAGCTGGTTCTTTGAAAAAATAAATAAAATTGACAGACCCTTAGCCATGCTAACGAAGAGAAGAAGAGAGAGAACCCAAATTACTAGCATACGGGATGAAAAAGGCAATATCACAACAGACACTTCAGAAATACAGAAGATAATCAGAAATTACTTTGAATCCTTATACTCCAATAAAATAGAAGATAGTAAAGGCATAGATAAATTCCTTGAGTCCTATGATCTGCCCAGATTGAGCCAGGAGGATATAGACAACCTAAACAGACCAATAACAATAGAGGAAATAGAAGAAACCATCAAAAGACTACCAACTAAGAAAAGCCCAGGACCGGATGGGTATACAGCAGAGTTTTACAAAACCTTTAAAGAGGAACTAACACCAATACTTTTCAAGCTATTTCAGGAAATAGAAAAAGAGGGAGAACTTCCAAATTCATTCTATGAGGCCAACATCACCCTGATTCCGAAACCAGACAAAGACACATCAAAGAAGGAAAACTACAGACCAAGATCTCTAATGAACCTTGACGCAACAATCCTCAATAAAATTCTGGCGAATCGGATTCAAATACATATCAAAAAAATTATACATCATGATCAAGTAGGATTCATCCCTGGGATGCAAGGCTGGTTTAATATACGGAAATCAATAAATGTTATTCACCACATCAATAGACTTAAAAATAAGAACCATATGATCATCTCAATAGATGCAGAAAAAGCATTCGACAAAGTACAGCATCCCTTTATATTCAAAAAGCTAGAAAAATTAGGGATAACAGGATCATACCTCAACATTGTAAAAGCAATCTATGATAAGCCACAGGCCAGCATCATTCTGAATGGAGAAAAATTGAAGGCATTCCCTCTAAGATCTGGTACAAGACAGGGATGCCCTCTCTCACCACTTCTGTTCAACATAGTCCTCGAAACACTGGCCAGAGCAATTAGACAGTCAAAAGAAATTAAAGGCATAAAAATAGGAAAAGAAGAACTTAAATTATCACTATTTGCAGATGATATGATTCTACACCTAGCAGACCCAAAAGGGTCTACAAAGAAGCTATTAGAGCTAATAAATGAATTCAGCAAAGTGGCAGGATATAAGATCAACACGCATAAATCAAAGGCATTCCTGTATATCAGCGACAAATCCTCTGAAATGGAAATGAGGACAACTACTCCATTCACAATATCCCCCCAAAAAATAAAATACTTGGGAATCAACCTAACAAAAGAGGTGAAAGATTTATACAATGAAAATTACAGAACCCTAAAGAAAGACATAGAAGAAGACCTTAGAAGATGGAAAAATATACCCTGCTCATGGATAGGCAGAACTAACATCATCAAAATGGCGATATTACCAAAAGTTCTCTATAAGTTCAATGCAATGCCAATCAAAATCCCAACAGCATATCTTGTAGAAATAGATAAAAGAATCATGAAATTCATATGGAATAATAAAAGACCCAGAATAGCAAAAACAATACTAAGCAGGAAGTGTGAATCAGGCGGTATAGCGATACCAGACTTCAAACTATACTACAGAGCAATAGTAACAAAAACAGCATGGTACTGGTACCAAAACAGGCGGGTGGACCAATGGTACAGAATAGAGGACACAGTAACCAATCCACAAAACTACAACTATCTTATTTTTGATAAAGGGGCTAAAAGCATGCAATGGAGGAAGGATAGCATCTTCAACAAATGGTGCTGGGAAAACTGGAAATCCATTTGCACCAAAATGAATCTGAATCCCTATCTCTCACCATGCACAAAAGTTAACTCAAAATGGATCAAGGAGCTTGATATTAAATCAGAGACACGGCATCTGATAGAAGAAAAAGTTGGTAATGATCTACACGCGGTGGGATCCGGCTCCAAATTCCTCAATAGGACACCCATAGCGCTAGAGTTAACAAATAGAATCAACAAATGGGACTTACTCAAACTAAAAAGTTTTTTCTCAGCAAAAGAAACAATAAGAGAGATAAATAGGGAGCCTACATCCTGGGAACAAACCTTTACTCCACACACTTCAGATAGAGCCCTAATAACCAGAATATACAAAGAACTCAAAAAATTAGACAATAAGATAACAAATAACCCAATCAATAAATGGGCCAAGGACCTGAACAGACACTTCTCAGAGGAGGACATACAATCAATCAACAAGTACATGAAAAAATGCTCACCATCGCTAGCAGTCAGAGAAATGCAAATCAAAACTACCCTAAGATACCATCTCACTCCAGTAAGACTGGCAGCCATTAGGAAGTCAAACAACAATAAGTGCTGGAGAGGATGCGGGGAAAAGGGCACTCTTGTTCATTGCTGGTGGGACTGCAAATTGGTGCAGCCAATTTGGAAAGCAGTATGGAGATTTCTCGGAAAGCTGGGAATGGAACCACCATTTGACCCAGCTATTCCCCTTCTCGGTCTATTCCCTAAAGCCCTAACAAGAGCATGCTACAGGGACACTGCTACAT
Organism: Urocitellus parryii; assembly: GCF_045843805.1. Classification (NCBI taxonomy): domain Eukaryota; kingdom Metazoa; phylum Chordata; class Mammalia; order Rodentia; family Sciuridae; genus Urocitellus; species Urocitellus parryii. The sequence continues at coordinate 54,804,292 of NC_135532.1, read as the reverse complement.
CGATGTTCATAGCAGCTCAATTCACGATAGCAAGACTGTGGAACCAGCCTAGATGCCCTTCAATAGATGAATGGATAAAAAAAATGTGGCATTTATACACTATGGAGTATTACTCTGCATTAAAAAATGACAAAATCATAGAATTTGGAGGGAAATGGATGGCATTAGAGCAGATTATGCTAAGTGAAGCTAGTCAATCTTTAAAAAACAAATACCAAATGACTCCTTTGATATAAGGGGTGTAAACAAGGACAGGGTAGGGACGAAGAGCTTGAGAAGAATATTTACAGTAAACAGGGATGAGAGGTGGGAGGGAAAGGGAGTGAGAAGGGAAATTGCATGGAAATGGAAGGCGATCCTCAGGGTTATACAAAATGTCATATAAGAGGTAAGGAGGGGTAAGTCAAGAGAATACAAATGGAAGACATGATTTACAGTAGAAGGGGTAGAGAGAGAAAAGGGGAGGGGAGGGGAGGGGAGGGGAGGGGGGATAGTAGACAATAGGACAGACAGCAGAATACATCAGACACTAGAAAGGCAATATGTCAATCAATGGAAGGGTAACTGATGTGATACAGCAATTTGTATACCGGGTAAAAGCGGGAGTTCATAATCCACTTGAATCAAACCGTGTAATATGATGTAATAAGAACTATGTAATGTTATGAACGACCAATAAAAAAATAAAAATAAAACTACCTTAAAATTTCATCTCCCTCCAATCACAATTGCAATTATAAAGAATATAAATAACAATAAATGTTGAGGATATGGGGAAAAGTTACACTCATAAATTGCTGGTAGGACTGCAAATTTGTGCAGCCACTCTGGAAAGCAGTATGGACATTTCTCAAAAAATGGAATGTCCATACTGCAATAAAAATGGAACTACCATTTGACCCAACTATCCAACTCCTCATTTTATGTCCAAAAGATTTTAAATCAGCATACTGCACTGACACAACCACATCAATGTTTATAGCAGCCAAAACACAATAGCTAGGCTACTATGGAACCAACCTAGATGTCTATACTTCAACAAATGAACAGATAAGGACATTGTGGTTTATGTATTCACAATGGAGCATTATTCATCCTTAAAGAAGAATGACTTTATGACATTTTCAATTGAATGGGCCTGGAGATGATCATGCTAAGTAAAATAAGCCAGTCCCCAAAAATAAAGGTCAGATGTTTTCACTGATATGTGGAAGCTAGCATACAATAGAGGGAATAGAGAAAAAAATAGATACTCAATAGATTATACAAAGGGGAATGAAGGGAGGAAAGGAAGGAAAAGAAAAGACAGTGGAATGAATCCAAAATACTTTTACTATGTACGTATATAAATACACCATAGTGAATCCCATTATCATGTACATCCACAGAATGGGGTTCTTACTAGAGTACAATACATTCCATCCCTGTACAATCATATTAAAATGAATTTTTTGCTAAAAAGAACCAATAAAAAAGTAAATAAATAAACATGTTTGTCAAGAAATTGATTTTGAGCATTATATTTTTGGAAGTGATTTTGCAATGTAATTATAATGTTATCAGTTAAGATCAATAAATGTATCTTTTAGGACTCAACTGTATTTACTTGCTCCTGCAACTCATCTTGTCCTCTACTAAACATATGAAGAACCTTTCATTTTGGGCTGTCTTTCCATAAGGAAATTACAATGCAGAATTATTGCTATGTGTAAATAATGAAAGATATTGAGAAAAAAGTACTCTTTGCCAATTTAATTCCCACAAGATTCTAAGCTGTATTGATGTATTTTTATGATTTAATCTAGATTTTGTTATGCTAAAATATAATATTTCTTATAAATTTAGTGAGTGTTTTTTGTTAAAAACATTCTGATAATCAATTAACCAGGAAATGAAGACTTAGGAGTCTATATTCTAACAACTTCAACTTAAATAATATATTCAGTAAGAGGTTTTGTTATTGAGGTATTTGCAATATAAATTAATTGGTTAGGGAATAAAAATAAAATAAGGAAAATTATATATATTTCCTTTTTTGTACCAGGAATTAAACCCTGAGTAGCTCCACCACCAAGCCACATCCCTTTTTACTTTTTATTTTGAGGAGGGTCTTGCTACATTGCTTAGGGCTTCAGAATTTTGCTGAGTTAAGCTTTGAACTCTTGATTCTACTGTCTCAGCCTCCAAAGTCGCTGGGATTATAGGCATACACCACCGCCACCACCGGCCTTATTTTTAAAGAACAGAAAATAATTGATTTTCCTTGGGAATTTTTAGATTAAAGGATTCTTCAATATAAGACTGATCCTTTTTAGGGCAGTGCTGGTCTAACCAGGCCCTTCCTCAGGTAATAGAGATAATTTTTATTTGCCTAGGGCAACAAATCTTGGGAAAACAAAGAACTTTGTAACAAAATTATAAGGAATGCAGAAAATTTTTTGTTATAACTGAGAATCAATAGGAAGACACATTTTTTCCAGCAGAAAGTAACTGTAGAAAAGAATAAATGATCCATTTCTTAATGCACTGAAGAAGAATGACAAAGAAATGTATACTAAATGGGAATTTAAAGATGACTGAAAATGCATTCCATGAAAAGAGACTGTGTATCATGGCTTGAATCCTGTTTATAGTTGTAACGTCCTTAACTTGCTCAAGGTAGCTTTCTATATATCAACAGAAAGTTTCAGTTTAGTTCAGAAGATGTTAATGACAATTTTAAAACACATTCATAAAGTCTTAGATTTATTAAGTGACTTCATTTGACTTAATGCAGGAAAGTTCATATTTATTATAGAAGTGCTATGATATTTTACTTTATGGTTGCTTATGAAAAGACTTCAAGTTATGATTTGAAAACTATTCAATAATTTTATGATCCTAATATCAGAAAAACATATTTCAATAAAAGATAGAAATGAGAAAAATCTTATTCAATCTTAGATTTATAAATTGATAAAGCAAGGTATATATATATATATGTGTGTGTGTGTGTGTGTGTGTGTGTGTGTATCATGTGTGTATATGAATAAATAATCTTTTCTATGAGAGATTTTATATTTTTCATTTTCTTTTTTTTTTTTTTTTGCGGGAGGTGGGGGTACCAGGGATGAATACAGGGCTATTCAATCACTGAGCCACATCCCCAGCCCTATTTTGTATTTTATTTCGAGACAGGGTCTCACTGAGTTGCTTAAGGCCTTGCTTTTGTTGAGGCTGACTTTGAACTCATGATTCTCCTGCCTCTGCCTCTGAGCTGCTGGGAATTTTTCATCCTTCTTTCTTAATTTTTGAGTTTTCCTAAGTTCTTTCTCTATATAAGTCACATTTATATTTGTATAATATATGACCTATATATATTAAAGTGATGTATAGTTATACACATGTAATTAGGCAATAAAAATTAAGTGAAACATCAAAGTAATTCAATCACCAGTCTTTCAAAATTGCATATCAGAGACATTTTCAACAGCTATAGTAATTTTAATATGTTTTTGTGACCTTATATTCACAAATATTAGATTTCAGAGGAAATGAATGTGGTTATATTCTTCCATCCATGTCATCTGAATAACAGATTGGCATGGATAACATATTTGAATAATGAAAATAGGTTATGCTCATTTGAAATTTGCTATTTGAATTTTCTCCATGGAGCATAGAGGTTGAAACTCCAGTTGCAGAGTCAGCCAGCCTTAAAGTCACATTTCAGATAGGGTGTTACTAGCTCTGTGACTGGGAATGTTACTGAAACTTTTCAAGTCTAAATCCTTATATATTAAATGTGGAAAAATACAGGGATGTGAAAATCAGAATAGAATGCTTGGTATGCATATGATATACTAGTGAGTGCTATTCTAGTATGCTAGTTGAGAAGAAACAGCAGGTTTTGACCATTCTTTATAGTTAATAGGAATCCATGTGTATTGTTCTTACTAGAGAGGTCTTAATTTAAAATTTCTTAGAAATTGCCATGAGTGTGTACTTTTCAACAAACAGAGAATTATCCACAGATTCAACAGAGATGAACATTACGATTATTGGTAAAAAAAAAAAATACAACTAAATAATTCTACCAATTCTATGAAGAATAATATTGAGGTTTTCATGGGGAGTACAAAGGATCTGTAAATCTCTTTGTGCAGTATGGACATTTTATTAACATTTCTTTTTCCAACCATTAACACAGGCTATTTCAACATTTATTGTATCCCCTTCAATTCCTTTCATCAATGTTTTAAAAATTTCATTATAGAGTTTTTTTTTCTTCTCTTTGGTTAGATTCTTAAAGTTAAATTTGTGCTTATCATTTTTTATAATCCAAAACCCCACTCTGAATAAATAAAGTATATATATATATTGTATAAGAAAAGTGGTCAATATAAATTACTTCAAATATCATTCATGATTAATCCACATAGTCATTTATTTTTATATTCATTTAAATTCAGAGAATACTATATAGATATGGTATATAAATATAATATATAATTATAATATAAAATAGAATATAAAATCAATATTTCTATAATATATCCATTGCCTTAATACAAAATATTATTAATTTAATTTACTTAGGTTTGTTTTAATTAGATAATATAAAATTGATGAAAAATTTTAGATTAACTTGTGAATAAATGTATTCTTATTAGTTTCCTAAGGCACTGTCACATTAAATAGATTTTCTTAATGTATTTAGATATGTATACATGAGGTCATATACTTTATGTCACTTTAAATAACATGGGACTTGTAAGAAAAATAGAATTATACTAACAAATTATAATTTTTACTTATTAACATGAGCATTTTAAGGATAAAGAATATTAAATTTAGCTTTTAACTCCTAAATTCTAAGGAATATAATCATTATTTTTCTCTTATTAGAGAAATTAATTGAGTATAAAATTAAAAGTGAGTGGCATCTTTGTGTAACTCATTTATCAACCCTTAAAAAAGCATTTGTTGATAAACTTTGCTTTTATTTTTAATCTAGGAATGTTCTTAGAATTGGTGGTAAAAGAAGAAAAACATCAACAGTTTGAATTCTTCCCATCTGATGAGTCATTGTTGTTTATACTACATTTCACTATCAAATTTTCTCTCTCAATAAAAGAAAACCTAACAGCATATAATATTTATTCTAAAAATAATGATTGTATTGATATGATTCTCAATATAAGGTCATTTTTTTATGAGCACATTTAAGAAGTACTTATTTTAAGCTAAGTCAATACTATGTGAGATTCTTATTGACACATGGGTTACAGAAGAGGAATGAAATCTCTCTTTATATGGAGAGATTTTATCCCTTCAATTTTTGTTTCTTATTTTTTCAATTTTCCTCATTTCTGCCTAGTGCTTCACTTCAGTTTTAGGATCCCATACAAGATATCATATTTCACTTAGCTGTTATGTCTCCTTAGTATTCTCTTAGTTCAGAGAGTTTTTCAGATTTTTTGTTTGTTTTTAATAATTTTGAGAGTTTTGAGAAGTACTGATCAGATCTTTTTGTAGAATATCTATTTTCTGATGATTTTTGTGTATATAGGATATATATATATATATATATATATACACACACACACACACACACACACACACATACATACATATTAGAATAAATAGCAGAGGTAGAGAGCCATTAAAATCACCCTAGATCAAAAGGATGTACACTTGACATGATTTATCACCGATTTATCTGACCATTTTTCCTAGGTTTTATCAAATTTGCAGAGTTTTTAATTTATGTTGACCTTGAATGGTTGGCTAAGGTAGCTTACCTTTATCCTTATCCTTTAAGTACTATACTTTTCTGAAAGAAGTCACTATTTACAGACCATTCTTAAAGGGTGTAGATTTATATTTACCTCCTTAAAGATAGCATAATTATATAAGATGTTTATAACTACATGGGGATTTGTCTCTTCATATAGATGCCCATTAAATGAAAGCTTATATTAATGTGGACTCATATTTATGTTATGCTTCAAATTGTAATTAACATTACATCAGTGTTGGGGTTGCTCAAATTGTTCTAGCTTTGATGATCAGAATATCCTTCAGTCAAATCCTGTAACATTCACATACTCAAAACAATGTGTTCACTCTTGTTTCTGTTGATGCTTTGTTTGTTCTTTTTTTTTAAAGAATTTCCTTAATTTCCTAGCATTGTGGAATGCTCTAGACTCATACATTAACTCTCCCATCCTAAAATCAGCCATCTTCTTAAGAGTCCCAGTTCCTCATACTGGAGAAACATGTTAGAAACTAAAAACCTAGGTACTCTATGTGCTCATTGCTAAAAGGGTGTCACTGCTTATTGGCCTCCTCATTTGACAGATAATTCTCTATATATGCATATACATCTGTATTCAACTATACAGGAGTTCATCCTTGGTCACCGTGTATAATTTATATTTTTTAATTCAATTTGCTAACGTTTTTGGTGAGAATTTTTGTATCTATGTTCTGAGAGAGATTGGTTGGTAGTTTTCCTTTCTTTCAACATGTTGGCCTGGTTTTAGAATAATTCTTGCCTCATAGAATGAGTCAACTTTGCTTTCTTCATAGAATTGTTTATGAAAAATAAGGTATAAATTTATCTTTACATGTCTAGTAGAATTGATGAGTGATACCACTGGAGTCTGGTGCTCCCTCTGTTGGAAGATTATTAATTCATTATTTAATTTCTTTAACAGGAGCTATTCAGATTGGGTATTCTCTTTATGTGTGTTTTAGTATTCATGTCATTGAAAGAATCTGACCATTTTTCCTAGGTTATCAAATTTTCAGATAGATTTTTTAATTTTTTTTAATTCAAGGGTTAAATCATGCATATAAGACATAGCACTCATTGCATTAGTAAAAATCAAAGTAAAAACTCATCAATTTTGAAGTAATTGATGTAAAAATTTTTGTTCTAATTGTTCAAAATTTCAACATTATAAAGTTCCTAGCAGGTACATTGTACAGAACATTGTATACACTAGAACAGAGTTTAAGAACCTCACAAATACAAAGAAATATCGTTGGGCAAAGCATGAGTAAGAACCCTTTGTCATTGTGGGTGAAGCAAAAGCTAGGGTCAAAAATAATCAAGTCAAGTGTTGGTGATCTGTCAAGACAATGAGGTTAAAAACTTCATAGTTTCATAAGACATAAATTATTTCACAAACCAGAAACTTAAAACATATAATTTTTAGAAAAGTAAGAAAAGTGATCAATAATTTTGAAGTAACAGTGAAACAGGAATACATTTTTAATATACAAAAAAAAAAAAACACCACCAAGTTTAACTATCAGGAAGAATTTAGAATCCAGGGAAACATCTTGCTATTTACAAAAGATTTTCAGGCTCGGATGGATTGTTGTTCAGTGGTAGAGCTCTTGTCTAGCATGTGTGGGGCATTGGGTTTGATTATCAGCACCGTATTTAAATAAATAAAACAAAGGTCCATCAATAACTATTTATATATATGTATATATTATATACATCTGGAAAAGGATGTCAGGTAGAAAAAGAAGGTTTAAAATATATATATATATATATATATATATATATATATATTAATAATACTGAACTTTCTTGATCATCAATTGCACTTGATAGCAATGAACCTTTTAAAAATTGTACATTGGGCACTTTTATTCAGTTCAATTATTTCATGTACAATGCAATATAAATTAATTTCCACTTCACATGCTGTCAAAATACTATCTTTATCATTGGATCACACCATGTTTCACACACTCCTTCCCTGCACACCAGCAATGAAGGGTAGCATATGTTATTAGAGAAAACACATCTATTTTCAAAATATCAGCAAAAATTAACAAACTACTGCAACTTTTTTAATTTCATAACTAAATAAAACTAAAACTAAAAATATAGGTCCAAAGTTTGACCTATGTCATTCCTTTATGACATAACACAATGTTATATAATAAACTAGAATTAACCAATTATTAGATGCATTACATAGCATTTCCTCAAGGAGGTTGTTCTGCCCTAAACACCTGAAAACTAGTTATATAATGTATGCGTTTCTTAACATCAGAAATTTCAGTTAAGACAGTAGTCAACAGAAAACTTTATGCTCAGTGTTTCTAGTACACAGTGAGAATTAGTGTGCAGGGTATTTTGGCAACTCAATCTGAGAAAGAGTGGAATTATTGAAAAAAGTCTTTCAGAAGACTTGTCATTTTAGGGCATGGTTTAAACAGCATGTGAAAATTTTGATTCATACACTTTAAACAAATACAACTTTGAAATTATTGATTGGTTCAAATTGCTTTTTTGGGAAAATAAATTTGTTACAAAAATTTGGAGCTGAGTGTGACAGAATTTCATTATTTTTTGAGTAAAGTGTGCAAGGAGGGTAGGACAAGGCATGAGAATCTTTGATATTGTAGAAGAGATTTGTTCTCCCTCTTTTTAGTGGGGGTAAATAGAGAAATGCTGGAATAACTTCATAAAACACTGTCCTGAGACTTCATTGCCCTAAACACTCTTAGGATTCCACAGCCTTGATCTCTTTAACAGTCCCTATTGGACATGTGATAGAAGTTAGTTTCTTCTCCTTCAGTTTCTTAATGTCATTTTCATCTTTCAGATCAAGTTTAGTTTTTATTAGGATTATGGTAGTACATGGACAATGGTTTCACTCTTTGGAATGACATTTTGCATGGATGTTTTCAAATGATGCAGAACTCAAATGGGACAAGCAAATTAAGACTATACATATCATTGAGTATGTAGAATGTATATTCCATAAAGCAAAATTTACTAATTTTTCATCTATGGTAACACTGACAGAAGATTTATCAAAGACAGTGGTAATATATTCTCCAGAAAAAGCATTAAGGTATAACTGATAAGCAAGTTTTATCTACATATCTAGTTCTCATTACCACATATTTGACAACATACATCTGGGTAGGTTGACGGGTAGTCCAAATATTAAAGCTTCTCATTTATATTAATTGTGACTTGCCAGGACAGATATTCAGAGACCAGTTCTCTACAATGTAATATTTCATGCTTGTAAGTGAAAGTCCTTTAACTCAGAATCTCTTATATAATAGTCTTTGTTAGCTGTTGGACATTAGGAGTTTGCTTTGTATGTCTATGGTACACTTCCCACATCTAGAAAATAGATATCATATGGTAAATATAGTTGTGAGTATAAAATGAGAATGTCTATGTGAAGTGATGAAGACAATATCTTAATTGCAGTAAATGTTCAATGAATATAAATTATTATAAAGATAACCTTAGCACAATTTTTTATATTTTCTTCCTCAATGGCCTGAAATGCCTATCATTATTGGTATCATCCTGGAGATTAGTTGTATCTTCTGAAAAAAATTACCAGCAGTTCATTCACTTAAAATAAAATATTTAACCCATTTGTAGTCATTTGTTCTTCCTGCATTGCACACAAGTGTTTCCATTTTCTTCCCCATGATGATTAAAGCAGTATTACCTGAGTTTACAATGAAACCCTCATTCCTTGGAGAATTCTTGTAAGGACTTCACAGCCTAAACTGAGAATTATTTTTCAGGAATAAATATGGTGTTTATTAGCAACTATTTTTTTCATAAGATAATATTAATTTATTTGTGAGATATGTTTTATTGATTAAATAGTAATAATAACCTATTTATAGATTGTTTCATTCAAAAATATTATTTCTATCAGATTCAGTTTAGATTTTGCAGATCGATGAGTTTGGGAACCACTCAATACTTATTAATGGACAGATTTCAATGTTTTAGTAACAATGCACAATGCTAGAAGAGCAGTTACATACAACTGGATTTCTTTAGAGGGCAAATGCATCAGAGAATCATAATAAATTCCTAATATGTGAGCATTCAAAATATCAGATAGTGAAAAAAGTATTCTAATCAAGCCTCTCCACATCATTCAAGAGTATGTATAATGGCATTTCTTATCATTATTTATGCCTTCTTAGGAATATATTTAGCATAAATTATTTTCATGCATAAAACCCCATGGTCAGGGCATTTGCCCTATTTAAGGGAAAACATTAGCTTACTTTTACTTAAACAACTAATGTCTATATATTCATTTGTACATAAAGTTATCTATGACTTCTTCAGAATTAAAAAAGAGAGGAAAAGGGGAAAAAGAAAAAAAAATTAATCTATTTTATCTTACTTCAGTTTTATTTATCATCATTAATAACATAAAGTCTAAACCTTAGACACTTTTTTCTCCAAATGTTTTCATTTTAAAAGTAATTACACAAAGCTTCCTAGGTGTGTGCATGTGAAATGTTGATTCTTACAGTCCCCAATTAGGAATTATGACCTAGAACATATTGCTCTGAATGAGTGATTACTTTTGACCAATTCTCCTTCATGACAGCAGCACAATTTCTTTTTTTATGCTTATTTTAAAGTCTAGCATCCTAACCTATTCCACACATTTAGCATAAGTGACCAGAATAGTATCATGCTCCTATGTCCAATATAACATAATTCCTGCCAAATCTTCCAAAAGTTTATTGTCTGCATGGATTTCATTACACTAAAAATCAGGCAGTTCTGACAAAAAAAAAGGGAAATTGTATAAGATATTCTAAGACTTTTTTTCAGAAAATGTAATACTTGGATTTCTATGGCAGTATGAATAACAAATAAAAAATAGAAATCTTTTCTCTGCAGGATTCTTTTCTCTTGATGTTGCTTGATTTACAGCAAAAAGCAATAAGTTCAGCACTGTAAATTGAGTATATCACATTATCTAAATTGTACCTGTTACTGCCCAGAGGAATGTGAGCAATTGTGTGGTAATCAGAAGCAATTAGTTTGGATGCAAAAATGACCTAAAGGAAAAACAAAAAGAGAAATCTGTTATGCATTTGAAATTCTTCTGCTTTAAAGAAAAAAATAGCAACTATAAAGAATAGAAGGATTCAGGGGCTGGGGTTTGTGGCTCAGTGAAACAGCACTGGCTTCCCATGTGGGAGCCCCTGAATTCAATCCTCAGCACCACATAAAAACAAATAAATAAAATAAAGGTATAGTGTCCAACTACAACTAAAAAATAAATATTAAAAAAATTCTTTAAAAAATGAATGGAAAGATTCAGAAGTTCTTCTGATTCAGTACAATTCTGTTTGAATCTTAAGTACTTTTATTAACTGTTCAACTCTCTGAAGCCTAAAAATCAATAGCTCACAATTATTTTTATTTACAGAAAATAAGGATCAATATAGAATTAAGTAAACGCCTGGAAAAATCATTGGAAAATTATTTTCTCTCCAATGCTTTGATTGATGAAGAAAGCATTGTTTAACTACAGTTATCAATATCATTCTGTTATCTAAATATCACTAAAGGGTTGCAAAATTTTTGAAAAAGTGTTGCACTTAAAATTAGATTACCTGAAGTTTTTTCTTAATGTACACTCTCTAATCCTTGTTTCCTCATAGGATAAATGCTTGTAATATGTCATTCAACATTAAGTTTAAGAGTATTTCATTCATTGCAAATGCATGTATACTTGGCCAGATTTGAGACAAGAAGTTTCTGTAATCAGTTGCATATATATATGCAACTATATATATATATATATATATATATATATATATATATATATATATATAATCAATTGCATGTATATATATATATATGATTATTTGTGAAATAATATAATAAAGAGATTTAAAAATTCTTTGGAACTAAAAGTCAACCCTCAGTTTAGACCTTTGAAGAGTAAAAATGTAATCATCTAATTCTTTAATGAGCTCACTTTTAATAATTTATTTCTCTTTATTTTTATTTTTTATTGTAGTAAGAATAGCTTAATGTAAGTGCTACCTTCATGAAACAAAAATTTTTAAGTGCACAATGCAATATTATAAATTACAGGCACAATGTTGTATAGCAGATCTGTCAAACTTATCCATCTTACAAAACTTAACATTTATGCTGTTGAATAGCAGCACCCCTTTTCCCTCCTCTCCTCAGCTCCTGGCAATCATTATTCTATTCTTTGTTTCAATGAGTCTGACTATTTTAGATGTCTCATTTAAATGTAATCATGCAGTATTTGTCTTTCTATGATTAACTTGTTTCACTTACTATAATGTTCTCCTGCATCATTCATATTGTCATATATGGCAATGTTCTTTCAGTGTGTCTCTGTACCACATTTTTTCATTCATTACCTGTTGATGGACATTTAGATTATTTCCACATCTTAACTATGACAGTATTGCTGAAATGACCATAAAAGTATAAATGTCTCTTTGATATTCTAATTTCCATTATTTTGTATATGTGATATGAACTGGTGTTTCTGGATCATAGTTACTCTTATTTTAAATAAAAATTGCAGAACCACCATACTGCCTTTCACATCAGCCAAACCATTCTACTTCCCCACCAATATTGTACAAATGTTCCAATTTCTCCATTTTCTTACTACCAGTTGTTCTGGTTTTTTTAAAATTTTTTTAGATAATAGCCATTCTAAGAAATTGAGGTGGTGTCTCATATGTTTTTGATATGCATTTCCATGATAATTAGGGATGTTAAGTACTTTTTCATATACCTGTTGACCATTTGTATAGTCTATTCAAGTACTTTTCCCTCATTTTAATGGTGTCATTTGCTATTGTGTTGTAGGATCTCCTTATATTTTTTGAATATTAAACCCATATCAGAAAAATAGTTTTTAAATATTTTCTCTTATCTTATAAGTTTTCCTTTTCATCTTGTCATTTCCTTTGCTGTTCAGAAGACTAGAAATTTGATACAATCTAAGTAGTCTGATGTCTCTAATTTTGTTGCTTGTGCTTTTTTATTTTATCCAATAAATCATGCCCAATGTGCTGAGCTTTTCACCTAAATTTCTTCTAGTAGTTTTACAGTTCCAGAACTAATATTTAAAACTTTAATACATTTTGAATTAATTTTTATGCATGATATTAGATAAGGGAATAATATACTGACCTAAAAAGGCTTCTATGCTAAGGGAAGACCTAAAGATCTCAACGTAGGTGTGGGATAACATTCCCTTAACTGACAAGAAGCAACCCTAAGCAGCATTTGGTGTCTTAACATTTACATGGTCTTCTAGATTCGATACTTCTGAACAAATGTCAGAGCTTTGGTTAAAATTATCTAAATAAATTAGTGTGAAATATAAACTTTATCACTAGTTTGCTTATGTGTTGATATGTTATGAAAGAAAAAAGACACACATAGAACCAGGTTGCTCTGTGCAGAAGAGAACTGGTAATATTTTATCTTCTCTGCTACTTTAAGACAGAAGAAAATTTTTAAGTAATACAATTTTTATAATGTTTCTATTTATTTTCTAATATATTTAATTTTCAAAAATTAAATATATTATCCAGTTCAGCTTCTTTCTTTAAAAAATTGGATAATGTGTTGAAAAAAATACATCTGCTTGAAGATATATTATCTTTAATTCAATCAAAAATTACTGCCTTCACATTAATATTTAAATGATTAAATAATTCAGTAAGATGGGCTGGGGGTGTGGTTCAAACGGTAACAGCGATCGACTGGCATGTGCGAGGCACTGGGTTCGATCCTCAGCACCACATAAAAATAAAATAAAGATGTTGGTGTCCTCCAAAAACTAAAAAATAAATATTAAAAAATTCTGTCTCTCTCTCTTTAAAAAAAATAATTTACTCACTAAGAATACAATTCTGAAGCATTTATAACATATATTAGCCACTAAGGAATATGTTTTCTAAGCTAAATCACATTACATACAGATAAGAAAAAAACACATACTATAACATCCATCCTCTTTGCTTTCTTTATAATACTTTTCCTTTCTCATGCCCTTACCTCCACATGTATATATAAACACAAATACTATCTTGGCTAATTTAATATCTTACTTTTTCCTCCAGTTTAAAATTTACTCCTTCACTAACAATAATATTTTAGTACCTTTTCCATGTATCACCTTTGCACATTGTATTTGCCCTTGCCCAGATCACTTTAACTATTTATTGTCTTACGTTTTTGATGCTAAGCCTCATGAACTTATTGTTTCCTTATCATATCAAAGTGCCAAGAACATAATTTTTACTTAATTAATATTTTAAAAGTTACCTCAAAAACTACAGGAAGCCATTGAAGTTTATAAACAACATGGAGACATAGTGGACTCAATACATAAGCAGGCTCAGTATTCATTTCCTTCTACTTCCATTGTGCTTCATTTTAATATAGAAGCTAGAAAACAAACCATCTCTCAATAGACACTCTTTAGTTAGAATTCTGGAAGGAAATTAAACCCCATTGTATTAATGTGTTTGTCAAACGCTTAAAAAGGAGAAAGATAGGCAGATGTCTTTTTTCTGATTTAAGAATTCCTGCTAATGAACAAAATCGTAGATACATGAATTTCTTGAGATAATTTTGGTGTGTGTTTGGCAGGTTTACTCAGCATTCCCATAACAATCTTCTCCCTCCATGTATAATAGAGGAAAATGTGGAAACAGCCTAGGGGTAGTCAGGTATTTCATTTTCTTTTCTCTGAGTTTTTAGCAACTGCAGTTATTTTTTCTTGGACTTAGTAGTTATAAAAGAAGTTTATTGAATCTATTTCTCCAGAGTCTGAAAGACTACAATTAAATTAAAAAAACTATGTCCTTATATGAACAAATTTACCTTAAAATATTAAGAACAGTTTCTATTTTTTCATCTCAATTTTGAATGGCACTGTATTGGAACCAGATGTAATTTCAGACACTTAAGTAAGGGAATTAACTCGATTATTTGATTGGGTATCATTATCTGACTATTTGGAGGAAAAGTAGTGCTACTAGAAAACAGCATACAAAGACAAAAGAGCAACTTAAATATAGTGTATGGTCACCCTGGATGAATACTTAATTAAGTTATTTTTTTAAGAGAGAGAAAGAGAGAGAGAGAGAGAGAGAGAGAGAGAGAATTTTTTAATATTTATTTTTTAGTTCTCGGTGGACACAACATCTTTGTTTGTATGTGGTGCTGAGGATCGAACCCAGGCTGCATGCATGCCAGGCGAGCGCGCTACCGCTTGAGCCACATCTCCAGCCCAAGATAATTTTTTGAAAGGACAAAATTTTTCAACAACCAAACATTTTGGTGATAATGAAAATCATATGTGGGCTTTCTCCTTCTGTCTATACCACAAAGATTAAAGAACAAGGGGCTGGGTTTGTAGCTCAGTAGTAGAACACTTGCCTAGCATGTGTGAAGCACTGGGTTCAGTTCTCAGCACTGCTATATCTTTATTTTATTTTTATGTGGTGCTGAGGATCGAACTCTACCACTTGAGCCACAACACCAGCCCCCATCAGTACTGCTTATAAAAAATAAAATAAAGGTCCATAGGTAAGTAAAAATATATATACATATATTTTTAAAAATTAGAATTTTTTTAAAATTAATAAGATTAAAGAACAAACACAAGATTATAAATTATTGACTCAAAACACAGAGGCTGGGAGTTTCAAATGTTCAAAATAGTTTATTTCTTATAATTACAGGGCTGTTTTCACCAAAGATTAAATTTGTGTCTAATATTGAAGGTTGCTAAATTACCATAAAGTCTAATTCATATTCTCACCATACCTATTGTTGAAGATGAATAAAGTGGAATAAAGTGGGACTGTGAGAATTTTAATGAGAACTTAGAGATGGATTTATCTGATGAGCTAATCATGGTTTACTTAGATATCATGCAGTGATTGCACTTAGAGAAGTAGACATGTAATGGGGTGCCCATTGACCTCGTGCTTTGCTCCAAGTATTGCAATTGCGATCAAATCCATAAGTGGGCCCATACTCAATATACCTTAGAGGAGAAAAAGTCAAAACATTGTGGCATTATTTTAATTTAAATCAGTATAAATCTTAGTAATATTTGTAGAAATGTGTTTCCTATTTTTAAAGGTATAAAGAAACCACAGATATTTAAATAAAGCAAAAATACCTTTAAGAATAAATTTAATAGTTTTCTGGATTCAAAGAAATAACTTGGGCATCTACAAATAGTTTTTAAATTTTCTCAGAGGGTTCACAGAAATCTTTACTAAGTTTGAAATAACAGAAATCCCTTCTATTTTGTAAGAGATGGAATGAATAAAATATAAATGTTTAAGTAGATTGTCATAAATCTTAATTATCTTCCATAGAAGAGCTTAATTCAGTGAAGTGATGAAAAATAGATGAGAGAGAAGAACACCAGAATCATGACAAAGCTCTTCATTGGCTACACTTCAGGCTGTAAAGGATACTAGCTAGAGGACAAATGGGATCATAAAGCAGAAGGATATAATTATCAGATACTTGGCTGCAATAATCATCAGTGCTGATTGGTTATCAGAATATTTTGATTCAGTAAGATCCTTAGAAGGTGGTTAATTAATCATGGGGTTACTAGGAATAAAATACAATGCCAGCCTCTCCAAAGTCTATTTGTCTTGTGTAGGAAGGAAGTATAACTTATGAAGGAAGTATAACTCTAGAATTAGGGAATAAGATCAATACAAGCCATTATGATAAACAGTAAAAACTGCTTCTTCAAGCATACATGGATCAGTTCACAGACTCAGAGAATGAATAAACCAAGACTCCTGCAGAAAGATTTTTATGACTGTGCATGAGAACAGACTACATATGCTCTGTCTGTTCTTTGCCAAAGGTACTCATGGCCATTACTGAAGAGAGAAAGGTATATACTAGGATATTTGTACAGTACTTATTACTGGTTCTGAGTCATCATTAACAACTAGAGACACAGAATGCTGCTACTTTTCATGGTAGCAGCCAATGGAGGTTATGGAATAAAGAGATGTTGGATCAGTTTTCATATCACAATGGACCCAGCATGTCCATGTGCTCATTCTAGAGAGGTTTCACACACTAATGAATCATAAAATTATCAGACCAAAGTATCCCAGAATCCAATGTGTGTTTCTTCTAAATAAAACAGTTTTTAAAATTATACTGAGATTTTGTATATTTATTCTTGTGTCCTTGGCATTTGCACTGAGGATACAAAAGCAAAGGGGCATAAATCTATGGGCCATTCAGATAAAACTAAGACAGTGGTACTTACATTACTTGATGTTCTTGTCTTCTCTACCATGCAGTCATAGCGCACACACATGTGTACATGCACAGGCATACCTGCACACACACACACCCCCACACACACAGAACAACTTAATAATGTTGTAACAAGCCAGCATGGTGTTGCATACCTGTAATCCCAGCAATTTGGGATTATCCAGACAGAAAGGTCACAAGTTCAAGTCCAGACTGGGCAATTTAATGAACCCTGTCTCAAGATAACAAAAACTAAAACAAAAATCAAAAGATGTAGCTCAGTACTATAGTGCCTCCTGGTTAAGTCCCCAGAACTAGGGGGAAAAATGTCTTAATAAAACAGTAAATATTGTTAATTATATGAAACTTATCACAATAATGCACAAAATAACAAGTAGGTAAACAGTCATCAAGATACAAATACTAATAAGTGTTGGAAAGGATTCAGGGGAAAAGGTACACTCCTACATTATTGGTGGGACTGCAAATTGGTGCAACCATTATGGAAAGCACTATGGAGATTCCTCTGAAAACTGGGAATGGAACAACAATTTGACCAAGTTATCCCCCTCCTCGGTTTATACCCAAAGGACTTGAGCTTACTACAGTCATGCAGCCACATCAATGTTTAAAACAGCTCAATGTTAGGGTCTGTAGACAAGTTGGGATGGCGCCTGCATTTTGCCAGAGGGATTGGTTTGTGAGGTGGCGCCAGCGAGCCATTAAGTGTGAAGATTCCTTATTGGTTGAATGCTGTATCTAGTTTATGTTAATTAAGATAAGCTGTGTGGAATGTATATATACCCCTCCTGTCCTACAAAAACGGCTCCCACTCCTGCTGTATCAATGTACACAAGTTGCTCCTCACCCCCCCCACCCCCCGTCATTTTGCCCAGCCAGCTGGACTGCGGCAGCTCAACTCACAATAGCTAAACTATGGAACCAACTTAGGTGTCCTTTAACAGATAAATGGATAAAGAAAATGTGCTATACAGATGCAAAGGAATATTATTCAGCCTTAAAGAAGAATGAATTTATGGCATTTGCCAGTAAATGGAAGAGCTGGAGAATATCATGCTAAGTGAAATAGGCCAATCCAGAAAAAAAAAAAAAAAAAAAAACAAAGGCCCAATGCTTTCTCTGATATGCAGATTCTAATTCACAATAAAGCAGGGATGGGGGAGTGGGGAGGGTGTCTACAGAAGAATAGAAGTATTTTAGATTAGACAGAAGGGAGTGAGAGGAGGGGACACGTTATGGGAATAGAAAGTTTGGTAGAATGAATTGGACAATATTACCCTACATGCATGTATGACTATATGGCCTTTGTAATTCCACATCATGTACATGATGTGTCAAAGTGCATTCTACTGTCATATACAACTAATTAGAATAAATTTAAAAAATTTTAAAAATGATCACCATAAAAGACAAGATGACAAATAGGTAAACAAAGCTTTATTGGATATCTTGTTTCATGATTGCATAGGGAAAAAGCATCTGTGCATCTCTTTCAGTTACCAGTGGGACTAGATTTTATTTTATGGAACAAGATTTTTGGTTGAAAGAATGACTAACAGAAAAATTATGGTAGTTATTGAGATTGAGACATTTGACTGATATTTCCTTGAAAAGAGGGTAAAGTAAGTTTGTCTTTTCCAAAGAGAGATAAGTAGAGGCAGAATATATATTGAAACTATCTGCTACCATGAACTTGATCATTTTCCAATATTTAAAATATTTTCAAATAAAACTCATGGTGGTATTTATGAATGAATTATTGGTACATCATAATAAAATGTGTTAGAATAATACCAAGAATTAATGTTTTTCAAATGTTCAAAGAATGATGTTACAGAATCAAACAGTATAAAATGGTCATTGAAAATGCAAACGAGCTAATGTAACAATACAAACATTTATTGATAGGTTCCTGGTTCTGCATTGCAACTTATCTTTATAAAACTATACCATTTCAATTTTTGTTGTAGTACTAGACAAGGATAATTAAATTAGCTGAAAAGACCTTAAAGCATGTTTCCTTTTTCTAACTATATATTTATGGCCAGAAAGTCTTCATATTCTTTAACCCAAACATCACTGTTATATCATAAATGTAACAGTCATTGAAGAAATTTGCAAACTTGTAAAAGAATGTCACTCTTCTCAATATTTTTGGCAAATATAGAATTTTTCATATTTATAATATATTGCTCTGTAATTATTTCTTAATGCTATTTAAAATGAATTAATAAATACATACACATCAATTTTTTTGGTCCTGATATTAATACAATAAATATACTCAGATTTTATATATATAAACAAAGGCAATTTGGAATCCTCAAAAACTACTTATAGAGTACAAAGTGATGCCAGACTGAAAATTCTGAGACCCATTCAACTAGACAAACTCAACAGCTAATCTTCCCCAAATTGTCTTTCTATACAAAATAGAAAATTTAAATTAATAGGGCCAGTACATCTATTAATTTTCTTTTCAAAATGTTTTTTTTTAAGAAAGCAACCATCAGTTCCCATCTCCATTAATTATAGCCCTGTCATTTCTCACCTGTTTTGCAAATTCTCCAGAGTAATGTCCCTGAACTTAGTGTTCTCTAGTCAATTAACTTACAGCAGGCATGTGTAGTATCAAAATATGTCAAACCACGTTCTGACTGCTCAAAACTTCCAGGTAGTTTACTTATGAGGGAATGGGCCGTAAGGGTCTTAAATCAAGGGGCACTGGGATTCAAATGGGATTCATTACAAAAGCATGTTGTCTTAGAAATCAGGGTTCCACGTTTTGACTTAAATTCCTTGGAGTGGTTTTATTAATCTGCTAGGTTACTTAATCAAAGCCTGGAGGCCATACTGGACTACAGTTAATGAAATGGCTGAAGTTTCTAGGCCTACTATACAGAAAATAAATCTTGGGTTTCAGGAAATGTTTTATTTATTTTGTTTTCTTAGAATGAATCTGTTATGGGTGACCGCTAGAAAATACTGAAACATTCTAGAGGATAGTCCATTAACCAGGCTGAGAAGTTATCAACCTTTTAAAGAGTTGGTGGTGGTTCATCTTTGTTCATCACAAATGATATATTGAATGAAGTCATGAAATTTTATTCCATTATCTTCACAGAAAGAATGTAATTCTGGAGGAGTAGAAGTTAAATTGATTCAAATGTCTTGAGATTAAACGAGCATAATTATCAGTGTAAGCCACAGAACTAGAATAGTAAAAGAGTACTATTTAATGAGGAATCTCTAACAAAGACTAATTAATCACAGAGTCCCTTGAAATAAATACCCAGTTGAAGTGCTGCTTCACATAGATTAGGGAAAAAATTTAAGCATTTCAAGTCAATTTATAGAGTGGAAATTTGTGTCTTCTACTCTGTTTCTAGGACTAAACCAGTTCCCAGTCCTGAATTCTCTTGGTTCAGGTTGAGATTATGTCTTTCTGAGAAAAGACTGTGCTTTGTATTCACATGTATATTTACCTCAATTTTCTCTGGAATGTTTTCTAATTTCTGGGTGACTCTTGTCTTAGGAAACATAAAATACTATGCTGTTGAGGATTACCTGAAACCAGCTCTAAGCTTACATTGCCCTGAGAGACACCAAATGCTGCTGAGATCCAAAAGTAACCATGGAGATTTGAAGAGGTCAGTGGTTAAACAAAGACTTAGCCCAAGTTCATCTAATAGTACTTATAGAAAAATTATGAATCAGTTGATAGCCCCCAGACTCATGATTTGAGCGCTACTGTGGGGCTTATAGCCTGAGTGGTACTCCCCAACCTAAACTATTGTCCCATCCTCACTCTAAACTAAGAATAATACTATCTTCTGGAAAAATTGCAGAGATTAGTGCCACCATTAAAACTATGAGAGATGAAGAGGTGATGATTCTTATCATAGCTATATTTAATTTGTGGTCCCTAAAAAGATATATTTTTTTTAAGATGGAAAATAAAAATAAATTATTTGAACTGTATTAGATGTTGATACCAACAACCTACACTTGAAAATCTGTTGCCTTCAGAACAAATCTGCACAGTTCTAAAGTACAGAAACTGACTCACAAATAAGTGAAATCTGAAGCAGGACAGTCATTATCATTTTACCTCTTTTGCCTCCTCATTGCTCAGAGACATTTTATTTATCTTGAAACTTGTCTTAGATTAGAACTTTCTAAAAGCAAAATGTTGGATGCAATGCTTCTTTGACAGGTTATTCTAGGAAACAAAAAGAAAGAGAGGCGAGGCATCAAAGACATCTTATCTCATACCAAAATTTAAAAAAAAAATCATACTGAACTCTTAAATCCATGACGTTACTTTATTTGGAAGTGCCTTGGTCCCTTTTGGCTGATATATAAAAATGTCTTAAAGTGGGTAAATTATAAAAACAACAGTTTTAGAGGCTAAGAATTCCAAGGTCAAAGAGCTTTTAAAAGATTCAGTTTCCAATAAAGTCCTTTTTCTTCATAGATAGCACCTTCAAGTAATGTCTACAAGTGGTGGAACTGGCAAAAAAGTTTTCTAGGGCCTCCTTTTATAAAGGCCCCTTTCATGAGGGCCTACCCTAATGACATAATCACATCCCAGAAGGCCACACTTTCTCATATTATCACTTAATACTATTACACTGGAGATAGATTTTCTGCAAAAGACACAAATAATCAGGACGTACCAGGGCAGGAGCCAAAAATATCAATCGTACTTGAATATTTAGTAGTACCTACACTGAAAGAAACATGCTTATTTCATCCATGAAATAGTTAAACTGAAAATAGTCTAATGCATTTCAGGATGTTCCTTCTGAAAAGAGAGATGCTTTGCACTGCCTTTGATGAATAAAGATCTGGTAGGAAAGTTCCTTCTATGGGACTTCTTGTAACCCTCAGGAGGAAAAAAAATCATGCTGATCCTTAAAGGCATGAAGTAAGCCACACTCTGCTTTGTCATTTAAAAGCCATCCCCTGACTACTATGCTACAGTAGAAAACGAATGTCTGACAATAGGACATGAAATAAATCTCTGACTAGAATTTCTAGTCATGGACTTGGTGTGTCTGATACATACAGAAAATGATGAAATGAAATCTGTATGAAAATATTCCAATAAAAATGAAAGAGTTTTATCTAACAAAGAAGCCTAGGAGGTTTAGAGGTACAAGTAGACTGTAGGCACACTACCTGCTCTCACTGTTTTCCTCAATTACTTTTCCTCACTGTCTCTTTTTCAAATGAACTATGTCTTCATGAAAAATACCCAGTGATCATTAAGTAAGTGTGGAAAATCATGGAGTCAGTTTAAAGATAGATCTCCATGGTGTGGCACCATCCCTTGAAGAGGACAGTTGCTATAATACAAACCACCTTGAATTGTTGATACAGTAACATCATTTGTAGGAACTTGCACCCATTTAATAACAAATTGATAACACTGAATGTTTCTTTTATTAGGCTAGTTCTACTTTGTCTTAACTCAAAAAACTATTTTAGGTTAGTATTTGCCTTTTCTAACCAGTATGATTGCAAGACCTTCTATCTGTGGTGCTATAGACAGATTATACTATATTCCTATATCCTATATTTCAAATAAAAACAAGTCTAATGCAGGGCTGTTAGGGTCTGTAAACCAGTCAAGATGGCTCCTGGCATTTTGCCAGAGGGAGTGGTTTGTGAAGTAAAGCCAGCGAGCCATTAAGTGTGGACATTCCTTATTGGTTGACTGCTGTATCTAGTTTATGTTAATTAAGATAAGCTGTGTGTAATTATGTATATATATATACCCCTACTGTCCTACAATAAATGGCTCCCACTCCAGCTGTATCAACCTTCACAAGCTCCTTGTCACCCCCCGGTTAGTTTGCTGCAGCCAGACTGCGGCACGGGGCAATATTCTATAGCAAATAAAATTCAGCAACAAACCCATGCCTTAGTTATTCAGGTATTTCTGTTATCACCATCATATAGAATGAGCAGATTTAATAAAATGGTTATGTAGACACAGGTTCAGTTTATGTTAACAACTGAGAGACAGAAGATGAGTGTGGGTTCCTGTTCCACAGAATTCTCTGTGTGACTTAAACCAGTGCTAAATATATAGTGGCTTCCCCCATATCCTGGATGCATTAGTTGGGAACCAGGAGTATATGTGAAACTGGTCATTCTCACTCTTACACTAATTAAAAACTGGGAAGGTCAGTTAAAGCTGAATGTAACTTTAAGAGTCAGACATTTTATTTCTAAATACTCACCAAACAAAAGTGCACACTTAAATTAATCATAAAATTTGCATTAGAATGTTTGGACAAGTGAATCTCAAGAATAGATCTCTGATGTTCTGTCTAAATAAATGTGAGCTCATGTCAAACAGTTGAAAACAATTCATTAATTATCATAATTTAAATTCTTATCTAATTATTATACATAATATTTACAGAGAACATATTTTTGGTAAACTGCAATGATTTTATGAATGGCACTTTATAAATTTAGTAAGTACAAGCATTTTTACACTGAATGCAACCAATGCATCACAATTATTCCACTCACATTTGGCATTTATATCCTGTATAATACTACAGCTTAAAAAATATAAGTGCCCAAGATTTTTGTTCAAGTTTTAGAATGTGCAGATGTAGGTTAGATAAAGATGAACCATGGAATCTAGATTAGATAGAAGATATTTTTTAAATAAGAGATGCATAAATTATTGGGCTTAAGGCCTAAGGCAACATAGAGTATCATGATTAGAAAATGAGATAAAGTAATTTTTAAACACAGAAGAGTAATTGACTCGTGATTATGGAGGACAACAAGTTCAATATCTGCAGGCCAGGCTTGTAGGCCAGAGACCCAGTAAAGTCAGTGCTGCATTTACTCATTGTCCAGCCAAGTTGATGCATAGTAATAACCATCACACATGATAATAAGAGGGTCATAGGAACATAAGAGTAAACATGCAAACTTGTTGAGGCATTGACATACAACAGACATAATATAAATTCTGCCACAATCTCTGGGATGAAACAAGTCATAAGCCAAGGTAAGGATAAGGAATGGGAAACTAGAAAAAAATTCTTCAGTATAAGAAATTACCAAAAAAAGAAAAAAAAAGAAATTACCAAGTCGCTTGACAAAATATGTGAATATAGAGAGAGGCAAATAATTGGGCTATTAATGCAATAAATTTAAAATGCATTTTTAAATCCTCAGCATGATTTTATATTAACAAACAATTCTTTAATATTAAATTTTATTATAGACTTAGATGAATATTTCAGAATATTTTTATAGGTAAATCCAGCTAATATTTGTGAGATTTTAACCTTAAAGTTATCTGTTATTACTTGAAATAATTAACAATCACATTATGTAGAATGCCAAATTTGCAAAAATTAGAAATTTTAGTCACTATAGCAAAGAAGTGAGCCAGATGTTTAGTTAAGTGTCAACAATTTTGTGAGCTATAGATTATGTAGTGTTAAGCTGACTCGGCATTTATGCAGTGCATGCCTTGATTTAAGACTGAGTCCCCAATGCTTAATGATTGTTTGAGAAATAATGAGTATTAAATTTCAAGGTTTTATCCTGAAGTGATGTTTTTTATTTTTCCTTTCTCCATACATCATTTTATAGAGAGAAGACATTATAAATTTCCATACAAATGATGCCAAGGAAATTTTAAAACATTGAGGTAAATCTATTAACATTTTCACATAAATGCTGACAGAAACTATGTTAGGTTAGGAAAAATTTTGTCACTTTAATCATGGTAAAACACGATAGCCCTTCAATATTTGAAAATTCATGTCAAAGCGGGAAAAAGTAAAACATACATACAGAAATATTTTAAATAATCTTTGATAAAGAAAACTAAGTAGGTAAAAGTGTAATTATTTATAATTGTTAATGAAGTATGTATTTTATATATTTCTTTGTTGGAAATTATAACGTGATATTATTAGAAGGCAGACAGATGAAGATGGTGGGAACACGAGATTAGGAGAATAATTTTATAAAATGTGCCCACTGGGTTGAGCCCCACATGCTTTCTTTGTCAAATAGCAGTTCTCCTGCAGCCCTGCCAGGCCTAAGTGGACAGGATAGGTCACATTCCTAAGCAAACTGAGGCAGGGGCAAAAATTGGACAGTCACTGTAGATAAAGAAGGATGGGGGTTGGTGGAGAGAGGATGTCTACAGATTATCAAGGAGAGAACGATGGGTTGCTAAGAGCTAACCTCCACAATCACACTCCTGGTCATTCTGTTGCTAACACTTAATCTCCACACCTATGCTCTTGGTCATTTACATGGGGAAGAAAGAAAAAACAATAATTAAAGAAAGGAGTTCTGGGACCTATAAAAATGGATGTCAAACCCCCTTTTAGGGCCTGTCAACTCTGAAACCCAGAAGTTTGCCTCTATCACTTTTTATTTATTTATTTATTCTTATTTGTTATATATGACAGCAGAATGCATTACAATTAATAAAAATTAATTTTTATTACCTATTGTTAAAAAACATTTATCATATAACATTCTTTTTAACCACTTTTTGCATTACTGTTTTCTGGGCTAACCCAGGTTGCCTTATATTTCTGGAGTTGTATATAAAAATGAGACCTATTTTTCTATGAGTTTTCATGCATCCTGAAAACAATTTTTGAACACAATTCAAAGTTGGAAGTAGTTGCAAAGATATATTTACAGGTAAGAACATCCTCCATGACAAGTAATTTCTTCTCAATTCAGCCTGATCCTAAACAATTCCAAAGAAGGCAAATAGATCATGTCAGTAAATATAGGAAGAATACAATTTGAAATTAATCTTTATTTTCAAATCAAAGATGTTTTGCCTAGAGCAGTATCATTGGAGTACCAAAATTTTGTGGGATTTCACAATCTTTAAAAGTATCATAATGTTAGTTAATTTAAGAATTTTAGAAATAAGTCAGAGGAATCTAACTTTCAAGGAACTATTTATTACTCCACAATATTGTGGTTCATCACATAGAAAATTTCAGTCTGCATAAATCCTATGTACCAGAAAGGGAAATTTTCAATTTATAAAAGCCAATTAGGAGTTGGATTATCAGAATAATGTACAATCTAGGAAGAGATACTCTTCAATAAAAAGCTGTTAAATAAGAAAATAATATAAGCTAAGTAAGAGTAGTTAAGCTAGAAAGAAATGTAAATCATAAATCAGTTTCACTGCACCCCACATAACAAGGGATCAGTAAACTGCCCTGGATGTGAACCAGCTGAGAAAAAATAATCAGAAATTAGAGAAGTAAATTAAAAACTCATTTATTTGCTTCCTCACAAGTCAGTTCAGAGATGAGATCCTGAAAACATCACCATGTTCTTGTTAGGTTCTGAGGTTTCAGGTTTAGTCTGAAAATTCAGAATGTTTCTGTAGACTGGCCCCTGTGGAGTGGTGGAGAGAAACAGAAATCCTCATTCCTCTCTGCTCACATCCCAAGAGAATGCCCTGCACACTGTAGACAACAAAATATTTATTGAACAAATGCATTTAAGGCATTAGATTTATCTTTGGATGTAAAAACAAAGCCTTTAATGGTCCCTGATAGGCACACCCTGTGACACCATCACTAGCATTGCTGGAGTCGTTGTTATCATGTTCTGCTGCATCTAAAGATGACTGAAGATTTGAACAGGCTGTAATGGAAGGGCCTGGAAATCAGTAGGCAGAGTTGCCATTTAGCAACACTGGAGGGAAATGGAAGGAAAAAAAAGTTATATTTTTTTCAGTCAACACTGGATCCTTGAGAATGGCAAATGGGACCCTCATTGCTTCTCAACCTGTCTAGGTCCTGTTCATGTCCCAAATCTCCAACACATCTGTGCTCTGACTTACAGTCATCAGAGAACATTCAACCTCTGGGACTACAGTACAATTTCTAGCAAGAATTGCAAGTGCTGTTGTGTCTAATTGCCAACAGGAAATTCAGGAGTTCTGGAGAACTGTTTTGCTTTC
Organism: Urocitellus parryii; assembly: GCF_045843805.1. Classification (NCBI taxonomy): domain Eukaryota; kingdom Metazoa; phylum Chordata; class Mammalia; order Rodentia; family Sciuridae; genus Urocitellus; species Urocitellus parryii. The sequence continues at coordinate 54,777,149 of NC_135532.1, read as the reverse complement.
TTAAATGCTTGTTACATGACTCAATGATGCAACATGTCTAGCAAATAAAATACATACTAAATTAGAAAAAAACTCATTTATTAATTGAAAGGGGCTTGGTGAGTGACCAGCTCTGATGGAGGCTGGGTGGGAACACCAAAGGGTATCAGTGTGAAAGGCTTTTTAAGGAAAACAGGATGAAGACTGGGAAAACAAGTTGTCTGGGGCTTGGCAGTTTACGCCCACCTCCTCTGTGGGCATAACTGTTTTCTGGGCTAACCCAAGTTCCCTTATTTTTTCTGGAGTTGTATATAAAAATGAGACCTATTTTTGTATGAGTTTTCATGCATCATGAAAACAATTTTTGAACACAATTCAAAGTTGGAAGTAGTTGCAAAGATATATTTACAGGTAAGAACAGCTGCATTTTAACCTAGAGCTGCATTTTAACCTAGGGCTGTTCCAGCCAAGACAAGGTGTCCGCATAATTTGAGCAATCTCCATCAGTGGAATTTCACTCTAGAGTTCCCAGAAAAGCAACCCCACTGCCTTGTGATGGCTCAGACAAACCAATAATTCATACATGGCCAATAACAAAGCAGTATCAGTATGACACTAGTTTTAGGTAAAGTAAGAAAAACATAGATTGCAAAATTGTTTCTGACAATAAAATGTGGGTTTGAGAAGTTAAAAACTTTGAAAATTTTTACCCCCCACCCCACCCATAAGAGACAAGCATAATACTATTAAAGTTCAGTGAGAATTTGAAGATCAAATCAAGTAATTCATGTAAATTATTTGGCACACAGTAGTCTATAAATACATGGTTGCTGTTATCCTCCATACTATAAGCTTCAGTAACACAGGGAATATATTTGTCTTTTGTTATTATTTTGTCTCTAGACATTGAAAAAAAAAAATCCCAGAACATATTATGTGGACAATAAATATTTCTTCACTGGGTTAATAAATACATCTGGCAAACACAAAAAGGGAAAAGAGCAGATGGTAATTTAAAGTGCCATACTTCTAAGTACAATTCAATATGTCTTATTATATTTATAATAAAATCTTTTCAATTAATTGAGTATAAATGCCTTGTCTCATTTATCTTTGATCATTGCTTTGTCATAATTAATAAAATATGAATTAACACAGTTGCATTGATTTGTCAGGAATATTCATTTGACCTGATATCCCAATAAAAATATCAGGTATGATTAAAAAAACACTGTAATAATTGAACCTATTTTAAAGTTTCAATTATTAAGAACTCAATGTTTTGTCCTTGCCCAATAGTGAATTTGCTTTGCTTATAATTTACAAAAGATATGAAAGTTTCTTCAATTTTCTTTTCTGTTAGTGATCACATAACCACTTTTCATATCCCAATTAATATGATTCCACCATGTCCACAGTTATGACCAAAATATTTCTACATCAATATGCTCACTAAATTGTCTTTGCATATACTTCTTTTCCTATGACCTGTCTTTCTTTTCACTGCGGTAACTCTTGCATAGTACACAGCATATGCTTTTCAACCTGAAAATAAAGATTTGATATTTTAAATTAAAGAAATATTTAAAGAGTAGTAGAAAAATTCTTATAATGGTGGATTCAAAAGTTTGAAACCATATCTTTGCAAAAAATAATGAGAAAAGCTTGGAAAGTATTTTAAGTCTGATTCAAAACATTTGAAAAGAAATAAGGAAATAAAGATTACTCTGATAAGAACCAGGTGTTATTTTTTGAATATAAGGCATCCTCAAAGAGCTCCTATGCAGGAATGCTCAGAGGTTAAAAAAATATATAAAATATTATGTATAATAATTATATATACTATGTAATCATAATATTATATATACGTGTGGGTATGTGTGGGTATGTATGTATGTGTGTGTGTGTATATATATATAAATGTGTGTGTGTGTATATATATATATAAATGTGTGTGTATATATATGTGTGTGTGTGTATATATATATAAAATGAGAGCTGTAAACTAATCAGTCCCTGCTAATTTGAATGACCTCACTGGGTAGTGACAGTAGGTAGGTGGGATGTGGTTAGAAAAGCAGTTCCCTGTGAAGCCATAATTAGATAGGCAGTCAATATAGATTGGTAAATGGGAAGTTGGAGACTTTCCCCTGAGGGATTGAAATGTTATTTCCTTCAGAGTCCTTCTTCCACCCTTATCAAGAACCTGCCCCTGCTCCAACCTGTTGCAAAGTTAACCTGTGGTAGGAATTGCCCCTTCCTACAGGGAGCTATAAGGTTGTTAAATGTGTCCTGGGTTGCACCATCCTGCCCTTCCACTTCAGCTCACCTTTTTCCCAACTTTTGGCCATCCCACTAAGCCTTTCTGGGCCTAGTCATGTAGGCAGGAGAGAGAAAGATAAGGGGAAGAGGGCAGGAGAACAAAGGAAGCCTAGGACATATAAAAAGGGTAGTGAAAGAATTCCCCACGCAAAGACACTTCGCTGGGAGAATTCCAATTTTATTGCGAAAAGCTGTGTGCTTATATAGAACTAAGGGGGAGATGGTAGGGCTTAGATAAATGGCAGGCCACCCGTTTATTGGCAAGTTCTTCCAGATATCAGCTCTGGAGCCCAGGAATTAGTTCTTATTGGGGCTAAGATTCCCCGCCAGCGAGATTTGAAATTGGTGCCAGTGGGAGAGTTCACATGGGCGGAACTTTTCGCGCCACTGCAGAAAAGAGGAAGGGAGAAAGAAGAGGTCCTTAGGTGCCATGTTGGGGTTTTTCTCTGGGATACAGCTGTTTATACGTTTCCCAACAGGTAGAACACCTGGCTTCAGGGTATATCAGGATATCAGCTATGGCCCCCTTCTCTCTCCCAGGAGAAGTCTATGTTACCTCTTTTTAAATAAACCCTGCTTTATATGCTTGCCTCAGCTTGCTTCTCTAATGTTCAAACTTGAACATGTGGGGAAGCAGGACTCATCACTGATAACTAGCAGAATCAACTGCAGGTGTTCTCTGGAAGGTTTCATCTTTCCTGTGGCCACTTTTTTCCTTTCTCTCTGCTTCCTGGCTGCTAAGAGGTGAGTAGCTTTCCTCTGCCATTACTTTCTGCCATGATGTTTGTCTCACCTTGGGCCCAGAGCAATGGAGTTGGTCCATCATTAATTGAACCTCTGGAACTATAAGCCAAAGTAAAAATTTCTTTCTTTAAGTTGTTCTTTTCATGTATTTTGGTCACAGCAACAAACAGCTGACTAACAGAAATTGGTACCTAGAAGTGAGATTGTTGCTATGATTAACCTATGTGTTCACAAGCCTTTGGAAATGGTTTGCAGGAAGAGTTTAGAAAAGTTTGAAGATGCAGACTAGAGAAGACATAGAATTTTGTAAACATCCTAGAAAATGATCCTGATGGGATCTTAGAAGACTAGAATGCCAACAGAAATAAGGGATGTGTTCATGTTATTTCAGAAACAAATGAATGTTTTATTGGAAATTGGACTACAGGCTGTCTCTGCTATATTCTGGAAAAGCACTTTTGTATATTTTGCCTGTGTCCTGAGACTGTGTGGGGATAAAGTTAAAAGAAATGGACTAATTAATATGGTGAAGGAAATTTCAAGGCAGAATACCATTCAGTCAGTGTCATGGATATTGCTGAAAGATTTATTTATGTTTCCTGTGAGAATCAGGAATATAAAAGATTTTAAAGATTTGCAGTTTGACCAGAAAAGTTTATGCAAAACTGAGACCAAGGAAGCTGCACTTGCTAAAGAGATCGTGGCCTCTAAAGAGAAGATAAGTGCATTGCACAAAGATAATAGGAAAGATGACTTTAGGGCATTTGACAAAGTTGCAAGGCCATACCTACTGCAGGCCCAAGGAGGTAGAAGGGAAAATTATTTTGAGAAGCGCTCATGGGGGTTCCTTGCTTGCACAGGGGGCCTAGAAAATTGTTTCACCATAGTCAGCAACCCAGGCACTCAGAGGCCACTGCAGCTGTGATTTCAGGAGTCAGTTTCTATATTACTGGTGGAAGACCTTGGCATCATCAACATAGTGCTGTTCTGCAGGAATATAGAAGGCTAAACTTAGGGTGTCATGGAGGCTTCAAATAGTCCTGGGAAACTAGACAAAGTTGAAATTCCCATGGGCTGCCCCTGAGAAGGCAATGTATAAAGCTGTGAAGGTGAAGCTGAAGCTGGAATGCAGGGCCCTGGAATTAAGAGATGACAGTAACAAGGTCTGTTTGTCAACAAAAGCTGCTAACTGCAAAGATCCAGGCTAAATGAGGGTCCATGTGCACTGTAACAGTAACCCTAAAAGAATGGGGCTGCTTAAGCCCTTTGGAAATTACATCTCCTCACCATGTGCCACAGTTGACAGAGGTGAAGTTACAATAAATGTTTTCTCTTATGGGCTTAGGTCTTGCTTTGGCCCCATCCCTCCTTTCTATGCTCCTATTCCTTCTTTGTAGAATTTGAATGTTTATTCCCTGCCATACTACATTGGATATATATAACTTGCTTTTGATCTTTATAGGAACTTAGAGACAAAATTTGCCTTGAATCTCAAAGGAGTCTTTGAACTTGGTCTTTTGGGCAATGATGGAACTGTTAAGGCTATGGGACTCTTGGAGATGCACTAAATGCATTTTTCATTGTAAGACTGACATGATCTTTTGAGGGCCAAGGGCAGAATATTATGGTTTGAATACAAAGCCTACCCCCAAATTTCCTATGTTAACAAAGAAATATTCAGAGTTAAAAATGTTAGATTATAAGGGCTGTAACCAATTGGTCCAACCTAGTTTGAATGGACTGCCTAGGTGGTAACTATAGGCAAGGGGAGCATGGCTGGAGGAGGTGAGTCACTGTGTGTGTAGCTGAGAAGGGGTTATCTTTCCCGTGGGCCCCTTTCCCCGTCTTTCTGGCTGCTGTGAGGTAAGCATTTTTTCTCTACCATGCTCTTCTACCGTGGTGTTCTGCAATGAAGTTGTCCCATTATGGACTGAGCATTCAGAACCATGAACCAAAACAAACTTTTCCTCTTCTTAGTTGTCATTGTTGGATATTTTGATCAGAGTCATGAAAAACTAACATGCCAGGGAAGAAGAAAATCCAGAGAGGAAGGAGAAGATCTAATGCACATCTTTCTCTAGAAGTACTTCAAAACTTAGAAAAATGTAAGTGAGAAACTGAAAAACTGAGCAGTTCTTTTGAAGCCTCACAAGAACAAAAACAAAGCTGTATTCAGAGACGGAGAAGGCAAAATATTGATAAGTTAACTATATTTTGGTTGGGATAAGTAAATCCCAAGGTCACATTGGAGTGAACCAAATATAGATAATACTTTACAGAGACTGAACCTGTCTTTTGTCATTTCACTTTTCAAATTTTATTGTAAGTAAAAATAATTTTATATTTATAATAACATCACTTAATATAAATCATAATCATGGAGCTTATATGAAAAAAGGTAATATGAATTAAAATTGTTAAAAATACACTGACATGGGTCCAGAAAATGGAGTTTGCAGACACTAAATTAAAACAGGTACAACAGGTATTCTTAATATGTATGAGAGAATAAAATATAATCATTAAAAAGTCAGAATAGAATGGAAAAGTCCAAAAAAATATAAAGTAAGATAAGTGAAATTAAATATTCAATATAGTGGCAACAGCTTACCAAGACAGGTTAAGAAAACTAAAAAGTGTGTCAGGAACAAAGTATCAAGAATGAAGTATACATAGGTAAGATAATGAAAATAAGGAGTATAAAATAGTTTTTAGATATACAATGTTAAATTCTATCAAATATGTAATTGAATTTCACAAAAGAGAGGAAACCTACAGAATTAACCTTGAAATAAAAACTAGTATTTTTTTTAAGTGACAGAATATATCAACTCATATTTGAGAAATTCAAGAAGCCTGGTATGTACACCTTGCCTATATACATAGTAAAATCCTGGAATTTGGAGAAAAAAGAGTACAGAAAAGAATACTTTCAAAAGTTCCAAAATGGATGTTTGTTCTGACCTCATTAGAAACAGTGGTAGCATAAGAAAAATTAGTAGTGGATTAAAGTGATTGAAAAAAATTTAAATCTCAAATTTAATTTGTATAACAAAAGACAAACACCCACATACCTAAATTCATAATATTAATGAGTAGCCAAGATGAAATACATCAGTAGATTGAACAATCATTGATGTTGTAAGTAATAAACAGGAAAAACTCATATATTTTAAATATTTTTAAAAATATCTGATTATTCCTTACTAGAGATAACTACATTTAATATAAATTTCTTATTTGATTGGGAACATTAACAAAAAAGAAAATTTACTTTGCTGAGTCAAAGATGCACGTTGTAATCTCTGTGGTAACCCCATGAAAAGAATAAAGGCATATGCAACTATAAATCTAATAAAATGATAAATGATAGATGAAATTAAATGATATTAATTAAAATAGAATAGGAAAAAGACAAGAGAGTACTGGACAATAAGAAAATTGTAATATAATATATTTAAAACCAAAATATATTCATATGAAACTTAAATATAAGAATGCTAAAAATGAAAGTATTTGGATGTAAATAATAAACAATAAATCTATTATGTTATATTGAGGTTACATAAGCCTAACTTAAAAATAAATGTTTGATAAAGCTTAAATTCTAAGGATAGTAATTTTCAAACTATGCAAATACTACCCCCAAAAAAGTTGTAAAATAGTATTGATAATAAAATAGTAGATTTTAAGTCAAAACACAAGAGATACCATATCATGTAAACTGTCCTACTTCTATAGTACAGGTTGGGAAATTTTTTCACATATCTCTTAATAAATGAGGAGAAAGATCAATGGGATATAAAATATCTGAAAAATAGAATTTTAAAATTTTACCTAATGCTCACTTATAGGAGAATGTACAAAACTGTGGTTGACTACACATTACCATCAAATCAAACTAAATATTCAGAAAAAATAATCTTATGTTAGACCAGAAAACTATCAAACTTTTAAAAGCAAAGTAAAGTAAAAAGTATTCCACATGTCCCTGCTCTAACACATGAAAAACCTCCACTTCATTATCAACATCCCTTCCCGGAGTGCAGCATTTGTTACAATTGTACCTACATCAATATATCATTGTCACCTGAAGTACATAGTTGACATTAGAGTTCACTCTTGATGTTGAAAACTTTTACAAATGTCTGAGGACATGTATATATCTTTACAGTGGCATGCAGGATATATTCACTGTGCTAAAAATCCCCTGCACTTGGCCTACATTTTCCATAGCAACAATTGATCATTTTAGTGACTTCACAGAACTAAAATCCTATAGCATTTATCCTTTCAATTTGGCTTCTTTCACTTAGCATTATGTATTGAACCCCAAGTCTTTTTATGGCTTGCCACCTTCTTTTTCTTTTCCTCCTCCTCCTCCTCCTCCTCCTCCTCCTCCTCCTCCTCCTGCTCCTCCTCCTCCTCCTCCTCCTCCTCCTCCTCCTCCTCCTTCTTCTTCTTCTTATTATTATTTTCTACTGCAGATTGAAACAGGAGTGCTTAACTACTGAGTCACATTCTCAGTCCTTTTTAAAAATATGTTTTATTTAGAGACAGAGTGTCACTGAATTTTTCAGGACTTCACTAAGTTTCTGAGGCTGGCTTTGAACTCAGGATCCTCCTGCCTCAGCCTCCCAATCCACTGGAATTATAGGCATGCATCATAGTGCTGGGTTCCAGATTCTTTGTTTTCAACACTGATGAATGTTCCATTGTCCAGACGTAACACAGTTTGTTTATCCATTCACCTACTGAAGGATATCTTGATTGTTTCTAAGTTTTGACATTTATGGAAAATGCTGTTATAACAATTCACGTACAGCTTTTGTGTAGATATAACTCTTCAAAACTCTTGAGTAAATACCAAGAAGCTTTTTTTGCTGAATTGTATAGTAGGAGTGTTATGGTTTAGGTATGAGGTGTCCCTCAAAAGCTCATGTGTGAGACAAGGCAAGAAAGTTTAGAGGTTACATGATCACATGATTGGGTTAGGGGATCCTTAACCTAATTGATGCATTAATCCCCTGATAGAAATTAACTGGGTGGTACATGTAGGTATGTAGATTGTTGCTGAAGAAAGTAGTTCACTGGGCAAATGCCTTTGGGGCTTATATTTTTCCCTTTTTGAATGGAGCGGTGTCTCTCTCTCTCTCTCTCTCTCTCTCTCTCTCTCTCTCTCTCTCTCTCTCTCTCTCTCTCTCTTTCTCTCTTTCTCTCTCTCCTTCTGGGTATCATGTTCCCATCTGTTTTCCTCCACCACACTCTTCTGCCATGATGTTCTTTCCCCCTCCAACCCTGAGCAATGGAGTCAGCTCTCTGTGGACAAGGACATCTGAAATCATGAGTGACAAATACACTCTTCATCCTCTAAACTTGTTGTTATCACATCTTTATGAAAAGGATGGCCAGAAATTGGTGCCCAGAATCGGGAGTCTTACTGTGACTGACATAATCATGTGGTTCAGAAGCTTTTGGAGCTTTATGGAATTTGTGGAAGTGTTACCAAAATCTTGATCTTTGTCCCAGATGCCAATCCCATAATGAGGACACAGTTTTGAAAGTCAAGAAAAATAAATTTCATTGCTATTTTAAGCAAAGGAGAAACACAGAGGACTCTTGTCCCAGAGGCTGTGATTCTGCCCATCAGCAGAAACAGGGGGCCTTTAAAGAGATGATTCAAGGCTGTTTTCTCTGTTGGAGTTGCAATTTACTTGTTAATTTGAGATACAGTCATTTCTGAGATTTTCTGGTACCATCCCCAAAGTCTGGATTACTCCATTCCTATGGTACGAGTGTAGTTAAGGACAGATAAATCTGCCTAAAATGGGGAAGAAAGGTAATTTGGTTTTCCTTGAGATTAGGGAAGGGGATAGATTTAGGGAGGAGCAGGGAGAGAGAGAAAGAAAAATGTTCATTTTAAAAATAAGTTGCAGTGTCAAAGCAGCAAGGGCTATTTTCAAAGCATAAAGTAGACCACTGTTACAAAATGACACAGCAAGAAAAAAATAACTACTTAAAAATGCTAAAAATGAGAGTGAGGAAGAAATGTGTATATGTATGTGTGTATATATATATATATATATATATATATATATATATATATATATATCCCAGAACAATTAGCACATAAAGAACACACACACACACACACACACACACACACACACACACGCTCAGAATAAAAGAAAACAAAGGGGCAAAAAGATTCTTAATGAAAAATTAAAGAATAATCTCCACTGAAGAGGTCAAAGGAGTTTCTGAGAATGGATGGGCATGGTCTATGGCCAACTGTCTCTCTGTTCAATTCTTGGACTTTGTACTGAGTGAATGAATGAGAGAGAGAGAGAGAGAGAGAAGGAGAGAGCACATACAGGCATAAAGGCTGGGTTTGTTAATGCCTTCCTCTTTTTGTGTTGATCTCTGAGGCACTAATTAGAGTGGCCTAAGACTGCAACTGGTTGAAATAAGTCTCAGCTTCTATTCTCATCAGTATGAGGCATGATGGAATGGGAAGTACTCTCATTTGGAGTTTTATCCACCCAGACCAGATTGGTGCACTCCCAATCTGGTAGGGTTGTTACAGTTTTCTATGAGTGGAGTTCCAGTGGGTGGGGCTTAAGTTTAATCAGACCTCAGGGACTTTGTTAGGTGGCATCTGCTCTGGAGAGATTCCATCAACACACCCCTAGAGCCTGGCAGTTGCCTATGGATTAGCTAAGTCCAGACCTAGTTTCTGATCTAAGATTTTTCTGTACCAAATCTGTTTCTTTCTGTGTTATCTCTTCCTCTGCAATGAATCAGGGTCACCACCCTCCACTGCTGCAAGCAGCTTGGCTCCAATGTACTCTTTCCTCTTTGTATAATGTGCTAACATTTCTGAATCTCTATGACACTCTGACTGTCCTATGTTGAATTTTAGTGAAATATCTCTTTTACCCACCTTTCTGAGTTGCAGAACTCCTGCTGCTTGAATCCCAAGCCCCCAAGCAACTAAAATTCAGCTTTCCTCTAATTCATCATCTTGAATCAATGGTTATTGCATTTACTTTTAATTGCCCAAAGTGAAGAAAAGAAAACTAGAAATGCTATCAGAAGTGAACACAGTGAAAAATTGTGTTATATTCATATGATAGAATTGTTCTAATCAATAAAGAGAAATGAACAAGGATTGTTTCCTAAAATTTAAAGATTATTTTGGTGGTGAGACACAATTCACTGATACTTGGATAGATGAAAGGCAGAATTTTTTTTTTACTTGTTTATGATTGATTTCTATTTGTTGTTTATAGATGTACATGACACTAGGGTGTATTTTGACATATTGTACATACATGGAGTACAACCCATTACAATTTGGATCCCATTCTTGTGGTTGTACAAGATGTGGAGTTACACTGACATGTATTCATGTATGAGCATAGGAATGTTATGTTTGATTGATTCTACTTTCTTTATTATTCCCATCCCACCCTCCCTTCCCATCATTACCCTTTGTCTAATCCAATGAACTTCCATGTTTTACTACCCTCTCTTGTTATGTGTTAGCAGCCACATACTAGAAAGGACATTTAGCGTTTGGATTTTGGGATTGGCTTATTTCAATTAGCATGATAGCTTTCAGTTCCATCCTGGTAAATACCATAATTTTATTATTTTTTATGGATGAATAATATTCCATTGTGTATATATACCATATTTTTTTAAAAAGAGAGAGAGAGGAGAGAGGGAGGGAGGGAAGGAGGGAGAGAGAGAGAGAGAGAATTTTTTAATATTTATTTTTCAGTTTTTGGTAGACACAACATCTTTATTTTATTTTTATGTGATGCTGAGGATCGAACCAGTGCTCCATGCATGCCAGGTGAGCATGTTACCCCTTGAGCAACATTCCCAGCCCAATATATACCACATTTAAAAAAAAAAAAAACTATTTATCTGTGAAGGGCAACTAGGTTGATTCCATAGTTTGGATGTTGTGAACTGAGCTGCAATAAACATTGATGTGACTGAATCTCTTTTAGTGTGGATTTTAAGTCCTATGATGAGGAGTGGAATAACTGGGTCAATTTTTGGTGGTTCCATTCGAAGTTTTCTAAGGGATCTTCATACTGCTTTTCATGATGGTTGCACCAATTTACAGTCCCATAAGCATTGTATGTATTCATATATGAGCATAGGAACCATATGTTTGATTGATTCTTCTTAATTGTATGAGTAAACCTTTTCTCCACATCCTTGCCAACATTTACTGTTATTTGTATTCTTGATAATTGCCATTCTAACTGGAGCGAGATGGAATCTTAGTGTAGTTTTAATTTGCATTTCTCTAATTGCTAGAGATGTTGAACTTTTTTTAATCTATTTGTTCACCATTTGTATTTCTTCTTCGGTGAAGTGCCTGTTCAGTTTCTCTGCCAGTTTATTGACTGGGTTATTTGTTGGTTTAGTGTTAAGTTTTTTTGAGTTCTTTGTATATCTTGGAGATTAATGTCTGGAGTGCCAGTGGAGAAGAGTTTCTCCCATTCTGTATGCTCTCTGTTCATGTTCTTGATTGTTTCCTTTGCTGTAAAGAAGCTTTTTGGTTTAATGCCATCCTACTCTTTTTTATTTATAGTTGTAAAGGAAAGAAGGCTGCCAGGCAGGGCCACACACAAGCAAGTTGGTGGCCTAGGGGACAGATTGTGTATGGCCAGCATCATGGAATTAGACTTTCTATGCTTTCCCTGGATTGGCTAGTTTGAATAAAGTCCACTTTCAGCACCCAGGGGTTGATCTCTCATTACCTGATATCTGTCTGCTGGGTTGAGTAATCATATTTATAGTGAGTCCTGTAGGAAGGCTCCAGAAAAAAAGTGAAAGTGTGAACTTCTCTGCTTAAGGAGGAGAACTGACCAACTTCTAGCTGTGTCCTCAATATTGGGTTAAGATAGCATAGTGATTGAAAGAAAGAAAGAAAGAAAGAAAGAAAGAAAGAAAGAAAGAAAGAAAGAAAGAAAGAAGAAATCTATACTCATGCAATTACCTTTAACAATATGAATTTAAATTAGTTATATTGAATTTAAAAAATCAGATTTTTAAAAATTTTAAAATACATAATTCTATTGTGTAAAATTTTACAAAATACAGACGAATCTTTAATGGCATAAAGCAGACAACTACCTGACTAAAATGGGGAAAAAGATTAGTGATGAGAAGGACAGTTAAAGGGGTTAAGAAATCTATAACAGATGTATTCATTATCTGGTTGTTGATTTTTATTTTGATTGTGTAACTTTCACAATTAGTTTATTGAAGACTTTTTATGATACAAAAAGTCATTTAAAATGTGTCATTCTTATTATTATTTTGTACTGATTTACCAATGAATCCAAAAAATAAATTGAAGAAAATTAGGTGCACAAATCTCACAAAGCAAGATTTCAAAACCAGAGCATCAAATTTACATTTTTTAGCGTTAGATTTTTCCTTTTCTTGAAACTTTTGATAAAATTGCTTTCTTTTTCTTATAAATTATCTAATATATAATGTAGCATAATTTAATTTTTCTACATTTACAAACATATTCATGTTCCTTTTTACTCTTTTATGTGTCTGAAAATTTTTCTATTCTTTAATTCATTTCCTGCCCATTTACTTTCAATTTCTATTTCTAATTTGCAATTTTAATTGTTATATATTTACAAGAGCATGACCCCTACTTAGTGGGGTATTTAAACAGTTTTTCATTTGCAGTATTCCCTATAACTCAATTATATCATTCCAATCAGTCTCTATCCATAGATAGCCATTGCTAATTTTATCTTCTCCACAAAGCAGTTATTAATGGAATACGTTGCTACTGTGCTTCTTTTCATGCCCACATGTGCTTAAACTCTTTCAGTGTATCTCATTCATTTTCCTATTATAGTGCCTGGAATATGATTGGCAAATCTTGTTCTTTCTGGAATATTATAAATAATGTCTCTTCAAGAAACATGACCTTTAATACACAATATGTTTATATAGAATGCCTTTTAAAGGCACAATTAGAGCTAATTTACATCTTAAATCTACTATATAAATGTTCAAAATAATAACTTTCCCCAAGTAATCAGAGTAAGAATTTATTATCATAACATTAACCCTAGATTTAAAAAATATTACTTGTATTGAATCATTTTTGAAACTCCTACATGCATAAGTAATTAAATGAACATATTACAATTGGATATTTTTTCTACAAAGGTTTGAAGTAAATTAAGTATATTTTAACATTGTATGTATTTAAATAATGTATGTATTTCTAGTCATTATTTATAATTAATTTAAAATTAAAACTCATGTATTATTTTAAATAAAATTGAAATAATAGATAACTATATTATTAATAAAATTATTATTTTAGGTTATGTTGTCAGGGTTATTTCCATCTGTGTGAACACACATGTTCACAGTCTTAGACAAATATAGTAAAATGTCTTCAATTTTATAATATTTAAAATTAGAAAAAAACATTGAGTTTCTATCACCAGATGGTAGAATGTAACAGATTAGATTTTCTCTCCTAATTGTTGCACAAAAAAGGGGTAGGGTGAACTGTGACACCGCCAAATAAACAAGAACAAAACTGCATTCTGTGAAATTTGGAAAAATTAGCAGTTAAGACAGAAAAATAATATCCTGACATAGACTGACAAGTCTCCCACCTTAGAGATAATGGAATACTTGGTGAGAAAAGAAGGTAAATAGAAACACACTTATAATTGCCAGAAATTTCTTGTCACTTGGAACAAAGTAGAATGAGGGTAGAAAGAGGAAGTAATGAGAAATAAGATCTTTCTTCTCTGTGGTTCCCCCCCTCTCCTGGGTTCTAATGTGAATTTTACTAGAAATATCAGCTAATAAGAGTTATGCCAACTAGACAGCATAAACAAATAAGAGAGTTTTCTTTAATATGCACAGGAACCAGGTTCCACATATTCATTCATTCATTTATTCCATGTATCTTTACTGAGTTCTTTCAGAGTAATAACTACTATTCTATATATTTACACTTGCCTCATAAAAGATACAGCATAGGTCTCTACTCTTATGTAATTCAAGCTCTAGTGGGTGAGAGATACACAGGATAAAAATACGGAATATAAGATTAATTTCTGTCATGATAAACAATTGAACTAAATCATGAAGGATAATGTGATGAAAAACACTGGGGTGAGAGGTTGGGCACTGTTAGGGAGTCCAGCTCTGTCTAAAGGGATGATGTTGAAAAGTTAGCCTGAATGACCCGAAAGAGTCATCTAGAAAAAGATCAGGAGGCAGAACAATCCAAGCAGAAGCAAGAGGAAGAGTTAAAAACCCTAAACAGAAAATATTCACCACATTCCCTGAATGGATTGATAATGACTAAAACTGAAGAAAATAAACTTAGGGTATACAGGCCAGATCATGTCTTTCATTGAAGTGCAAACGAAAGACAAAGGAATCCTCAAAATTTGAGAGTGATATGATATGTTTTGCATTCTTCAAAGGTCATTTTGGAGGCTGTATGGAAAAGAGATTTTTAATAAAGAACTCTGATCACACAGTTCAGTTTGTAGACTGTTCTAGAAGTTCATATAAGTGCAAGTCATAAGTTATAAGAAAATACTGGCTATGGAAGAAGTTGCTGAGTGGGGATATTCAGTAAACATTTATTAAAAATTTATGTAGAAGGTGGATAAGAATATCCTTAAATCCAGGTTGTGCCTCCAAGGATGCAAAATGGATTTCTGAGTCTATAAGAGAAACAGGAATAGGATGTTCAAGTTTTAGAAGACAAAATGGATGTCAAGTGCCACAAGAAAATCTGAACTGGGCTCCATGAGAGCTTTTCCTTGTCCTCCACACTCCTACAGAAGTCGCAGAAGATGCAGAAGTTCCTGGATGCTTCCTCTATAAGATCAAAGGGAAAGAATGAAGTCAACAACTAGCTGAGAACATGTTCTTCGTTGGGTCCAGATTTTTAGCATGTGGCACAGCGAGTACAATACGAGATGAAGCACACTCAGGCATGGTGAGGCTGGCAGAGGCAGCTCTCCACAGTCTGTTCTTCAAGCTGCCTTGTCACATGCTCCTAGCTTCAGACTTCTTATCTTTTTGGAGATGCCTTTGATGATGATTATTTCTCAGCATCATCTACCTGCCTTTTAAAAAATGTGTGAGACCTCTAATATACTTTAAGTATTTTTTATTTGTTTGTTTGTTTTTGCTTTTTAACCAGGTAATCTTTTCCCTACCATGGTTCTTGATTGAAATATACAACTGATATATAAAAAGCAAAGATAGCTGATATTCTGAAATAGAAAACTTAGTGATAACAGGAGGGGGAGGAAAAATGTATAAGGAAGAGTATGAGGCAAATATCACCTGGAAAACCTGGGCTAATTCTGAAAAAAAGTGGAAAGGGCCTACTAGATCAAAACCATATTCATAAACAGTAGAAGTTAAAAAAATGGAAATTATCACACTAATCTATGAGCTAATATGTGACCAGATAAAAGGAAGACACTAGGGGAACAGAAACAGAGCCATGTGTGAACTTGATAGTATCATATTCTATATTAATGGGAAAAAGTAGACTGTTCTATAAACAGGATATAAACTATCTTTCCATATAAATTAAATCAGATAAAATTATACAATAGTCCTTACAAAGATATGAATTTGATGAAACTCATATTGTGACATTTTATCAGTACAACTAAAAAAATCTGTTCTACAGAGTGACAATGTAAACATAGTTAAATGACAAAACAGAAAATTTGCAGGAGTTGGCAAAATGAACCAATATGATTTTTCAAATGCTAAATTTAAATACATAAAAAAAACTGTCCATTAATAAAATATATAATAGGCTAAGTGCAAATAGAGAAGTTTCTAAAAAGGGGATACAAACACTTGAAAAAGTGTTAAACCAGCCACTATTTAGGGAAATGAAAATTAACGCAATGATGATATATTACCTCATGGTGCCAAGTGTGACAGTATCAACTGATGATAATATTGTGGTTAAACTTAAGTCATACAATTGCTGACAGTAGTATAAATTATTACAAAGATATTGAAGAACAATTTTACAATATCCAGTAAATTGAAGATAGACTTGAGACCTAACTATATAGAAATACGTACACAAGAGAAATATCTTGTTCAAAAGTGCATAAAATATTTATTATACTCATAAAGAGTGTTTATGGCAGTGTTTATAATAGTGAAAGATTGAGAATAAACTTCTCTCCACAAGGGTAAAGATAAATAACAATCACAGAGCAGCAGTAATGATAACAAGAGCAGCATCTAGCCCAATTGAACAATTGCATTTCTAAATGTTTTATTTGTGTTAAGTTATTCAATCTTCATAAAATTTCTAACAGGAAAATTTTCTATCATTAATGTCATTTAAAAGATAAAAAAACAGATGCAGAGTTTTCTTAAAATCACAAAACTAGTCAGAAGTAGAGCCAATATTCATAACCACTCAATATGCTCTAAAAGTCACTATATTAACCACCATTTTAGTATAATGTAATATACGCCATGTTGTACGTAAATGCACAGACACACACATATGGAGAAAGAATAACATTGTCCTTTTAAAAGATGAAATAGTGTTATATGAATCAACGCAAGTAATTCTTAAGAACTTAACATACACAACAAATCCCACTGTAGAACAATCTGACATGGCTACTGTGATGAGCATTTCCAAAGAGTGCCTCTGGCTTTATGCTCCAGGGGCTGCAGCCCACCTAGAATACAACCCAAACAGTGTTCTCTACAATCAGAAATTTAGCAGTGTTGTTCACCTGGCTCCACACTTGTATTGCTTTAATAAACTTTAGGATTCTCAATACAGTACTCCAATATAGCACTGGAAAGACTCTCTTAAAAAGTAAGTCAGATTATCTCACTTGTCCACCCAGTTCCTTTCTTGTTTTTTCATCTCACTTGGGATAAAATCAACCTATTTACAAGGACCTGCAACCTATAGTGAAATAAGGTCTGACGTTGCCTCACCCATCCTTAAGGCCTATGCTCTCCCTGCTGCTCTTCCAAGTTTCATTAAAATTTTCAACCAAAGGTCACACTTCTTCCTTAGGGTTACCCTGCTTCCTGTTTCCAGTGACTGTAATACTCTTTGCCTTTTGGATCATTCTCTCAACTCTTGCAAATATTTTGTGAAAGTCTCTTTGGGACCAGAACCTTCCCTGTTAGCACTATTTATTTCAGCTAACTACTTCCTTGCAGATGATTCTCTCCATTGTACTGATCACCATGGAATGCTGTATTTTTTAATTGAAGATCTTGAGAGGTATACTTTGATAATGTCCTGTGATTTTTCACAGCATTCAACACCTACCCTTCCAGTATGGGGATATCCCTATGACATTGGCCTATATGTTATTCCAGAGTGCTTCATGATATATTATGCAAGAACCAGAATTACAGGGGACCTTGGTCCTATTTCAATATCAATGATAAACATTTTATTAATAAAAACCTGTTATATTAGTTATGCATTAGTACTATTTTTATTTTTATTCTAGCTAGAACCTCCTAGCAATTGTGAAATATTAGACAATCATTACCAAAATGAGAAAGAATTGGAGTTTATTAAATACTTCACATATTATCAAAACATCAATTTTTATGATAATACATATGAGACTTTGATGATATAATTGGCATTTTTAATAGCTTGAGATATCAGTTATATATGCTAAAATTGCTTATTGTTGTGTGTAATTCAATACTTAATTATGAGTGGACTTACAGAATATATGACAATTCAAGTTTAAATTAATTATAACATCCTAAAAGAAATATTGTGCCAGTTGTACTCACTACCATTTTAATGAAACTTGGAAAAGTGCCAGTTGTACTCACTACCATTCCTATTATCAGCCTTAGGAAACTTTTTATCTCTGTATATATATATTTTCCTTTTCAGAACATTTTATATAAATGAAATCATACCAAATATACAATATGTGGCATTTTACATCTTGATCCTTTCACTTAGCATAGTGTTTTTGAGATTCATTCTTGACACTTCATGAAGCAAACAAAAAAATCTGCATTAAATTATAGAGACTTTGACACAATACAAAAAAAATTATGAGAAAGGATAAGTATTAATTTAAATTTTCTCTTTAATGATGACATTCTTAAATTTTGTGATGACACCAATATGAAGACTATGGGGCTATTATGTACCAACTGGACAATCGACCCCACCCAAGAAATTACATCACTCCTTTTTATGGACTATTTCTGGGGTCTATAATCCACTAACTATATTCACTGGAACTCACAGGCATTAAAAAAATGAAAAATGGAAAATACTTTAGAACCAGAGAACTTGAAA
Organism: Urocitellus parryii; assembly: GCF_045843805.1. NCBI lineage: Eukaryota > Metazoa > Chordata > Mammalia > Rodentia > Sciuridae > Urocitellus > Urocitellus parryii. Next base: position 54,758,716 of record NC_135532.1, on the reverse strand, counting down.
ACTACAACCTAGAATATCTAAGTTCCATAATTTCTATGGTAGACAAAGGACAATTTCCTTTATCTACATAGTTGGTTGTACAGATGTTTAAAAGACTGCTAAAACTGTCAAAATTTTCTCCAAATGCAATAATTCTCCTAGTTCTTTTTTGTTATTTTTATAGAAGAGTATACAATTTTGTGTAATTTTTCCTAACAGAGTTATCAGGTTGAAACTATTAAATGTAAAACTTGAAATGCATTTGAGATGTAGAATCAGGAAACATAAAATGGCTATGCTCTAATCACCTACTCCTTATAGATTCTTTAAAAAAATACTGTATAGTTCACAAAGATTTTGAAAGTTTTTGTCATAAAGAATGGTAAATATTATGTTTACCTGATTTAAATGTTCAATGCATACATATATTGAAACATTACATAGTCCTTCACTTACATGTGAAGTATATTTATGTTTTTAAGACATCAGTTAAGAATAAATTAAAGTTAAATTAAGAAAAAAGATGTTTGCCAAGTTAACATTAATATAATTAACTCCAACAATACCTTTGTTCTATCTCTTTTTCCCTAATATACATACTGCAATACCTTAAGGCCCAGGGATTACTGTTCTGCTTCCAGGCCATGGTCTGAATGATGCTAGCAATTTAGAAAGAAGGGCTTTGTAATGAGCCCAGACTGGAAAATGAGAGCTGTTGGAAGGACTAGTCTTGGCAGATTCCTGTGTTTAGAGCTCAGTTAAGCAAAGCTTAGCCACTGCTCTAATGGGACCACATGAACTTGGTCATGGAACACTGCAGTGTGATACCTGTCAGACTGTTCCAGGATTACCTTAGCTGACCCCGTTATTCTCACATCTTCTTGTTCTCTGTAGTTTTCATTATAAGTATAGAATGGCCTGGAAATGACATACCTTGAGAAAGGTATCTATTACGTAATTGTTCTATTACGATTCAAGGGAATGTTTATACAATAGTGTAAGTCAGAAAATTATGACTGTCAATTATCAACCCAAGATTCCCAAAGAAAAGGATTGACTCTGCAAACCACTTATTGTGGACTAATATAAACAGAAAAATTCAGCAGTTGGAGATTTGGGGTGCAGTTTTGTTGTTGAGCACATGTTTACATACAGAAGACCCAGGGTTCAAGCCCTGGCAAAACCAAAACCAAACCAAAACAAAACAAAACAAACAAACAAAAAAAATTATCCATTAGGTAATAACTGCAGTAATCTACAGCTATTTTGGAAAAAAAATTCAAATTTTTATCTTACCCCCCAAAATGATGAAATTAGTCTTATATATTGCCAAATGTTTTCAAGAAGAAAATGTTCTATTCTGAGAAAAGAGAAGTTACTACACCTGAGTTAGCAATTACTAATGTAAAACATACTAATCCTGTTGCATTTTCTTGTTAATGGAATCTGAATAATGTGAGTCAAAAATTAAAAATCTTTTCTTTTCCTGATAGAAGGTGACAGAGGTAAATGTGGCATATGGCTAGCATGTTTTAGATGTAAGAAAATGTTGTGAGCTCTATGTATATCTCTGTCATATACCTTGTCATACACTTTGAAGAAGCAGCAAGTAAAATAGTCATTTAGATGACTGAAATTATTATTTTGATTTGTAATTATGTATTATTCTTTCAGTAAATTCTTCTGATTGCCTCTTATTTGGTACAATATTTTGGCAATGGAAATGCAAAACTCCATAGGTTCAAGGAACTTATATTCTAGTGTAACAGAGAAAAAAATTATAAAATGTCTGTTAGTATGTAAAGGCATGAAATAAGATATCATATAGAAGAATAAAAGCAAATGTGTTACACTTTTGGAAGAACTGTCATTTTTCATTACTTTTCAAAACAAACAGAAGTATGGTTAAGTATTCTGTAATTCAGGTATATGATCTAAAATAACGACTTTTATCATTAGATTATATATGTTCCAAATTTGTGCTATGATGTCTTTTCTTTCATAAATTAGATTAATTATCAATGATGATATTTTGATAGACTTACACATAACAATAAACTTTTCCAATATTCTTTTAACGCTCTTCCAGGAAAATATTGATTTGACATAAAGTATGTGCCATCTAAATACCAAAACTTATCCTGTTCCAGGATAGATTTGGCATTATGTAAATACCTATGTGAAAGGATCTGTGTTTTTGAGTTGAAGAGTAACTCATTAAAAAATTAATCTTTCAGAGTTCAAGAAACTCTGTAGAGGTAACATTGTGCAGGTGAGCTTAGTAAAATACAGTCTCTATTCAAAGACATAACACAAGCACAAACAAACACAAATTTTTAAGGGTCATCATCATAATTTTACTTTCATTATCAATGGAACAACTGCAAAAAATGACAGTGGAAAGAATGTCATACTCCTGATCATCATAATGTCTTAGCTGTATATGTACAGTTCTCACTTTTCTGAACAAATATAATTTATAAGAATATGCAAATATACATATGCTTCCAGAAATACAAAATTTAAGGGAACACAAAAAAAGAAAGAACACAAAACATTTAAATGGGTTGTCCAGAGGGAATGGGATACTGGTATTGATGACAATACAATTATATATAACTTCCTTTCTAATTGTACTCAATTATTTTTACACATTTTTTCTCTTTCTGAAATACTGTCCACAGAAAACCTTGTCTTCTACTCTTTTGAGAAAATATAAGAAAATGTGAGAATAAAATCATGGCATTTGCAGGTAAATGGATGGAGTCAGAGAATATAATGCTAAGTAAGCTAATCCCCAAAAATCAAATGCCAAATGTTTTGTCTGATATAATGATTCTGATTCATAATGAGGATAGAAGGAGGAAGGAGCACGGGAGGAATAGATAAACTTTAGATAGGGCAAAGGGGAAGGAGGAAAAGGGAGGAGGCATGGGGTAGGAAAGACAGTGAAATGCGATGGACATCATTACCCTAAGTACATGTATGAAAATACGAATGGTGTGACTCTACTTTTTGTACAACTAGAGATATGAAAAGTTGTGCTCTATATGTATAATATGAATTGAATTGCATTCTGCTATCATATATAACAAATTAGAAAAAATAAAATTAAAAAAAATAAAATAGAAGTAAATTTTAGAAAGTCCCTTAAAATTCTAGAAGCTATGGACATTTTTTTATTCCAATCTTTGCTCCCTGTCCTTTTTATAGTTATAAAGTAGCATTGCTTCTACCAAACATATCTTTCTTTCTTTGCCACATTCTTAACTGGTGCTCAGAATCCTGCTAACTCATGACCAGTCCTAGTATACTCCATTTAAATCTACTTTCTCCATGAGCTTTTTTTTTTTTTTCCAATTTAACCAGCCCCGTTGAAATATATTATAGAGTAACTCTTTTGGTACAAGACCCAAACTATAATTCCACATTCAATTTTCTTTCTATGATCCATTTACATAATGTTTTTCAGATGTGTTGCATATATTAATATTTTTCCCATCTCATATCCTAGTCTCAAACTCAATACATTTCCATAAAATTTTGATCTTGACAGCCAGGTACTGTGGCATGCACCTATAATCTCAAACTACTGAGGAGACGGATGTAGGAGGATCACAAGTTCAAGGCTAGCCTGGCAACATAGGTAGATCCTATCTCAAAATTAAAATAAAGAGACTTTGATCTTGTGCTTTTGTTCAAACAGCTATTTTCATGTCACTGATGATTAGCATGGACATACTTTCCAATTTTCATGAGACAGACTGGTTTTATTCTTGTTACATAGTTAATGATACTGTAATCTCTTTTCATTCTCAACATTTTCCCAGTCGGACAATATGTTATATGTGTCACTCTAACAATGATATCTATGTTGCCATATAGAGTTCATTTTGAACCAAAAATCAGTTATCAGCTGGCAAAAGTTATTTCTCTTAAGTCAAAATTTTCTTTTCTTTATTCATGGGGATTACATTTTCCTGGTGAATCAGTTACAGTAAAGCTCACAAACTTTCTAGTTTCTCCATTACATAACCAAAACTCTTTTAATTAGGGATATATAACAGATTATAGGCAATAAAATATGCTGGAATTAATAGAATGCACTTCAGTGTTCAGGCAGTGAAAATTTGTGACTCCTCATGTTTCAGTATCCATCAACCCCAGTCCCTGTGTGACTTTATACAGCATAGCTCTCACTGACACAAGTGTGACACAAAACATGAGAAATGAGCTTTGGTATTGTTGAACCCTTATACATTAGAGTTGTTTGTTACAGAAATATGCCCATCCCTGTCCTGAAAAATAGACCTACTGTTATGGTTTATATGTGGTGTTCTGCAAAAGCTCACAGGTGAGATAATGCAGGGAGGTTTGGTGGAGAAATATTGGGTAATCAATGAATTGATTCCTGATGGGATTAACTGAGTGGTAACTGGAGGCATATTGGGAGTGGCTAGTGAAATGGTTCACTGAGGGAGTGGCTATGGGGTATATATTTTGGATCTGGAGAGTGGAGGGTCTCTTTCAGTTTATTGATCATGATGTGAGTCATGTCCCTCTGTCACACTCTTCCACCGTCATGGTTTGCCTCACCTGAAGCCCTGTGGATCCAGTCTTCTATGGATTGAGACCTTTAAAACCATGAGCGCTTAAATAAACTTTTCCTCCCCTGAAATTGTTTTGGTTAGATCTTTTAGATGTAGCAGAGAAAAAGCTGACTAAAACACACACCTTAATGTTTTCTCATTCTCAGTTTTTATCCTGGTTCTGCCTCCTTTACCTGACTTTAAATATATTGCATATCACATATTCTTCTTAACATGTATCACTACTAATCTATTGTTCTGTGTTGTTTAACCATATACTGCATGCAAACCTGTTCAGATTTTGAAATGTATTTGCCTTGTTTACTACAGGATCACCAATTTTAGAATATCACCTTCCACAAGTAGTTACATTTTATTTTCAATGAATAGGGATGGAGAAAACAGAGACATGCAATTCAACAAATTCTTGAGGCTTATTTCTAGTTGTATAGCTATTTTTACAGTTACATTTTTTTAAACTAATTTGGCCTTCAAAATTTCACTAGCAAGTCCCTTGTTTTCAATTTAGAAATGATTCCTCTCAGGATGCCTCATTGTGGATAATGTTTTTAGTTCCATTTATTTTTACTTGTTTTGGGGGAACATGAGTTAGCTATAGTCACATAAAGGTAACTTGAACATGTATTTTCTGAGTTGCTAAATATCTGAAATAATATTTTTCCTCTCACAGATTGACAATGTGACTACATTTAATATTGCTGGGTCACAAACCATTTCTTGCAAATTATTATAGACTTTCCTACATTAGATATGTCATTTCATTTCAGGACTGAGAAGAAAAAAACAATACGATTTTTATTCTCCTAAAGTAACCTTATATTTTAATATTGTCACTTCAAAGATATTTTATGTGTGTCTTTTGAAAGTTACAAAATATTTTTGTTTAAATATAGATCTCTTTTTATTAAGTTGGAGAGATCAACAGATGTAAACTCCCAGTTGGAATATGCTTTATTTTTAAGGAAGAAACATTATGATTTGCAAATATTATTGTTTTATATGCTCTTTAATCTCTTCTCAATATAGAAACTATTATTATATGTAGACCTAATCTTCACTTTATGGAACATTTCCAAAATTTTATTTTTGTATAATTACAGATGATTTAGCAAATTTTTCTCCCCAGACTTAGGTTCATTTGTGTTTATTTCCAACAGCCATTTGTTTTCCTAAAAGTATTGTATTAAGTCAACAAGTACATTTTGTGATCCCAAAACTTTGTTTTAATTTTTTTAAACTGAAAATTTAATATTTTTGTATTTTCTCAGGTGTTATGTAGACTTGCGATTTAAAAGATGAATCAAAGCACAATGATTGAAAAACAATGATCATCAGAGATGTGAAGGACAATATCAAGCAATCTCTGGAAGAAAGCAGTCAGTGGAGCAAAAATTTTAAAAAATTTTGGAGAAGAATATTGCAAAATATTTTCTAAATTTGTAAAGCATATCTTAAATCCAAGAAACTAAGAATCTGTAAGAGTAAAAAATAATAATAAGAAGAAGAAGAAGAAAACCAAACCAAGGCATGTCATATTTAAATTATCAAGAAAAGGGGAAATAAAGAAGTTCATGCTGAATACTATTGATACTATTGTTAAAAGTCTTCCTCAAACATTTTAATTGATAATTTGTTGGAATTTATGCCAACCAAGAGACAGAGGTCAGAAAAGGTAAAAACAAGAAAAGAAAAACAAACAAAAATCTATCAATTTGGAAATCTAAGTTTAGTGAAAATTTCAAAAGTAAAAATAAAATAGTTTTTAAGGCAAAAGTGGAGAAAATATATCACTGTTAGACCTGCATGGCAAGAAATGTTAGGAAGCTCTTCATGTGGAAATTAAATGCCACACCTTTAAGACCAGGCAACTTCCAGCAAGAGGTCAAGCCCAGTGGCCCATATACACTCACACCAGCCTCTGCTGGGCCCAGACACACAGCAGGCTGGGTCCACTGGTTTCCCAGGGAGGCAGACCTCACCAGAGCCAAGCCTCACCAGACTACCCCCCCCTCGCTGACCAGCAGACTACCACAGGAGCCAAGATCCAGCCCAGACCACCCACATTAGCCCACATGGGATCCAGGATCCTAGTAGGCAGGGTTCACGCCTCCCCTGCAGGAGCAGAGAGCACCAGAGCCTTGCCTTTGGTCCAAGTCTGCCCCTTGGGACCAGCAGACTTACATGGGAGGTCAAGCCCAGGGGCCCAGACCCACCCACACTGACCTCTGCAGGGCCCAGGCATACAACATGCCTGGTCACCCCTCTCCTGGTGGGGCAGAGACCACCAGAACCTAGCCTTTGGCGCAAGACTGCCCTTTCCTACCAGCAGACTACTGCAGCAGGAGGTCAAGGTCAGCGGCCCAGGTACACTCACACCAGCTTCTACAGGGCTGGGCACAGCAGACCCAGTCCATTTCTTACCCGGCCATGCAGACACTCACCAGAGCCTAACATCTGGTGTAGGGCTGCCTCCTCTGACCAGCAGATGACCAGTGGAGGTCAACCCCAGTGGTCCAAATCTATCCTCTTCAACTTACACAGGTCCCAGATCCATGATGCACTAGCATACATTGAGGGACACCAGAAGGGTCTGGAAGCCCATCATCAAGGTGAGGTACAGACAATCTGTACAGGTACTACAAGAATATAGGAAAGAAATTGTAATATCTCAGATCCACAAGCAAGAAAAGAAGACATATAGACAATATGAAAAAACAAGGGAGGAAAATTCTTCAAACAAACTATGGACAGCAAAGTTGATGAAATGTTGGAGAAGGAGTTCAGAAAGTTTTTAATTAAAATGATCTGTGAATTAAAAAATGACCTAAATGAGCAAATACAAGGAAAATTTATCACTCCAACAATAAGATAAGAGAGCAAACACAGGTAGCAAAAGATTACTTCAAGAGAGAGATAGAGACCATGAAAAAAAAATAGTCAAAAATTCTTGAAATGAAGGATACAATAAATCAAATAAAAAACTGAATAGAAAGCACAACCAACAGACTAGATCAGTTAGAAGAAAGAAGGTCAGACAATGAAGACAAAGTTCACAATCTAGAAAATAAAGTTGACCAAACAGAGAAGAAAGTTAGAAACCATGAACAGAACATCTAAGGACTATGGGGCAGCATCAAAAGACCAAATCTAAGAGTTATTGGAATAGAGGAAGGCACAGAGTTTCATACCAAAGGAATCCACAATCTCTTCAATGAAATAATATCAGAAAATTTCTCAAGCATGAAGAATGAATTGGAAAACCAAATACAAGAGGCCTATAGGACACCAAATGTACAAAATTATAACAGATCTACACCAAGAAAAATTATAATGAAAATGCCTAGCATACAGAATAAGGACAGAATCCTAAAAGCCATAAGAGAGAGGAATCAGATCACATATGGGGGAGACCAGTTCATATCTCAGCAGATTTTTCAACCCAGACCCTCAAAGCCAGAATATCGTGGAACAACATATTCCAAGCTCTGAAAGAAAATGGATAACAACCAAGAGTCTTATATCCAGCAAAATTGTTTTAAACTTGATGATGAAATAAAAACCTTCCATGACAACAAAAGTTAAAAGAATTTATAAATGGAAACCTGCACTACAGAACATCCTCAGCAAAATATTCCATGAAGAGGAAATGAAAAACAATGAAGAAAAGCAGCAGAGGGATGGATTACAGAAAAGGAAAATCTAACCAGAAGAGAAACCAAGTCACGTTAAATGCCAAAAATAAACAAAAATGGCTGGGAATACAAATCATATCTCAATATAACCCTGAATGTTAATGGCTTAAACTTACCAATCAAAAAAAAAAAAAAAAAAAAGACTAGCAGGGTGGATTAAAAACAACAACAACAATATCCTGCCTCCAAGAAACTCATCTCATAGAAAAAAACATTCACAGGCTGAAGGTGAAGGGTTGGAAAAATCCTTACTACTCACTTGGTCTGCGGAAGCAAGCAAAGTTTTCCATCCTTATATCCAATAAAGTAGACTTCAAACTAAAGTCAATCAAAAAGAATAAAGAAAGACACTACATACTGCTCAAGGGAACCATACACCAACAAGATTTAACAATTATAAATATATATGCCCCAAACAAAGGAGCAGCTATGTTCATCAAATAAAACCTTCTCAAGTTCAAGAGTCAAACAGACCACAACACAATAATTTTGTGTGACTTTAACACACCTCTTTCATCACTAGACAGATCTTCCAAACAAAAGCTGAACAAAGAAACTATAGAACTCAATAATGCAATCAATAACTTAGACTTAACTGACATATATAGAATATTCCAACCTTCAACAAAAGAATACACCTTCTTCTCAGCAGCACATGGATCCTTCTCTGAAATAAACCATATACTATGCCACAAAGCAACTCTTAGCAAATATAAAAAAGTAGAGATTCTATCAGACCAAAATGGAATGAAATTAGACATCAATGATAAAAGAAGAAATAAAATACACTCCAATACCTGGAGACTAAATAATATGCTGCTGAATGAACAGTGGGTTACAGAAGACATCAAGGAGGAGATTAAAAAGTTTTTAGAGGCGAATGAGAACACAGATTACAACATACCAAAATCTCTGGGGCACTATGAAAGCAGTTCTAAGAGGAAAGTTCATTGCATGGAGTTCATTCCTTAAAAGAAGAAAAAGTTAACAAATAAATGATTTAACAATACATCTCAAAGCCTTACAAAAAGAAGAACAAATCAACACCCAAAACAGCAGAAGACAGGAAATAATTAAAATCAGAGATTAAATCAATGAAATTGAAACAAACAAAAAAAAAACAATTAAAAAGATTGACAGAACAAAAAGTTGGTTCTCTGAAAAAATGGATAAAATTGGCAGACCCTTAGCCATGCTGACAAAGAGAAGGGGAGAGAAAACTCAAATCACTACCATACATGATGAAAAAGAAAATATCACAGTAGAAATACAGAAGATAATTAGAAATTATTTTGAAAACCTATACTCCAATAAAATAGAAAATATTGAAGGCATCGACAAATTTCTAGAGTCCAAATTGAATCAGGGTGATATACATAATTTAAACAAATCAGTTTCAAGTGATGAAATGGAACATGCCATCAAAAGTCTACCAACCAAGAAAAGCCCAGGACCAAATGGATACACAGACGCGTTCTAGAGGCCTTTAAAGAGAACTAATACCGATACTCTCCAATTTATTTCAGAAAATAGAAAAAGAGGCACCACTTCCAAACTCATTCTATGAAGCCAATAACACTCTGATTCCAAAACCAGGCAAAGATACATCAAAAAGAAAAAAAAAAAAAAAGAAAAAGAAAACTTCAGACCAATATCTCTAATGAACATAGATGCAAAAATTCTCAATAAAATTTGGGCAAATCAAATACAAAAACATATCAAAAAGAGTGCACCAAGATCAAGTAAGTTTCATCCCAGGGGTGCAAGGTTGGTTCAACATACGAAAATCAATAAATGTAATTCATCATGTCAGACTTAAAGATAAGAATCATATGATCATCTGAATAGGCACAGAAAAAGCGTTTGAAAAAATACAGCACCCCTTTATGTTCAAAACACTAGAAAAAAAGGGATAACAGAAACATATCTCAACATCTTAAAGGCTAAGCCCCAGGCCAACATCATTCTAAATGGAGAAAAACTGAAGGCATTTCCTCTAAAAACTGGAACAAGACAGGGATGCCCTCTTTCACCACTTCTATTTAACATAGTTCTTGAATCAATGGCCAAAGCAATTAGACAGATGAAAGAAATTAAAGGAATACATATAGGAAAAGAAGAACTCAAATTGGCACTATTTGTTGATGATATGATTCTATACTTATAAGATCCGAAGTGTTCCACCAGAAAACTTCTAGAACTAGTAAATGAATTCAGCAAAGTAACAGGATATAAAATCAACACCCATAAATCAAAGGCATTTCTGTATATGAGTGACAATTCCTCTGAGAAGGAAATGAGGAAAACTACCCCATTCGAAATATCCTCAAAAAAATGAAAATAATGTAACAAAAGAGGGGAAAGATCTATACAATGAAAACCACAGAAGCTTAAATAAAGAAATCAAAGAAGACCTAAGAAGATGGAAAGATCTACCTTGCTCTTGGATAGGCAGAATTAATATTATCAAAATGACCATGCTTCCAAAAGCACTATATAGACTTAATACAATTTCTATTAAAATCCAAATGACATTCCTCATAAAAATAGAAAAAGCAATCATGAAATTCATCTGGAAAAAAAAGAGACCCAGAATAGCTAAAGCAATCCTTAGCATGAAGAGTGAAGCAGGTGGCATTACTATACCAGACCTTCAACTATACTACAATAGTAACAAAAACAGCATGGTATTGGCACCAAAACAGACTGGTAGACCAATGGTACAGAATAGAGGACATAGAGACTAACCTACAAAATTAAAATTATCTTGTATTAGACAAAGGTGCCAAGAACATGCATTGGAGAAAAGAGAGCCTCTTCAACAAATGCTGCTGGGAAAACTGGAAATCTGTATGCGACTAAATGAAATTAAACCCCTATCTCTCACCATGCAAAAAACTCAACTAAAAATGGATGAAGGACTTAGGAATACAACCAGAGACCCTGCATCTAATAGAAGAAAAAACAGGCCCTAATCTCCTTCATGTGGGATTAGGCCTCAACTTCCTCAATAAGACACCTGTGGCACAAGAATTAAAATCAAGAACCAATAAATGGGATGGACTCAAACTAAAAAGGTTCTTCTCAGCAAAAGAAACAATCTGTGAATTGAATAGACAGAGGAACTCTAGTTAAGGCATAGGGGTGGGAGGGGAAGGGAGGGGGGATGGGGTAATTAATGATGGTTGAATGTAATGATCGTTATTATCCAAAGTACATGTAAGAGGACATGAATTGGTGTGAATATACTACGTATACAACCAGAGATATGAAAAATTGAGCTCTATATATGTAATAAGAGTTGTAATGCATTCTGCTGTTATATAAATAAATATATATAATAATTAAATTTTAAAAAAGAAATTAAATGGCACCACATAACTTTAGATATGCATAAATCAACAAAGTGCACCAAATATATTAAAATAGAAAATGGCCACAGCAGGGCACTTTAATAAACATGAAAAGGTCAGTGAAGTTTAGAATAACAGTAAAGCATATTTTTCTTGTACTGACTCCAGTTATAAGGGAATTCAAAGCAGGAATGCCCTTCTATACCAGAAGCAACCAGAAAATAGAGCAGTTCCCCTTATAAATAAGAGTCCACTTTGTAGGATGCCAGGAATGTTAAGCTACTGACTACCATAAAAAGACTTGACTTTCTCCCTTCCCCTTCTTTATGTCACCTTGGCATCTTTTTAGTCTCAGTGAAGAAAGTCTTACAAAGAATCACCATGCTAGCTTTAAGAGCAAACAGTTAGCTATTCTTCATAATAAATATGATATTACAGTCATTTTAAGAAAACTGTAATGTTTCTTTTAAGATTATTTGCTTTTTACCAATTAAGTTGGTAAAATGCAGATTTATTTTTAACAAAGTTTTTATTATAGAGAGTGGTTAATTCTAATAACTAATATTTTTGACCAAAATAATGTTTTCAATTACTCTTCTAAGTAGAAACAAGGATTTTTTAAAGGTGCATTTTTCCTCACCTTTGGTGAGGAAAATTTGTTTTCAGTTTTTCTTAAAACTAAATTGAAATTTTGAATGTGAGACATATGAGAGCTTAACTGATACCAAAGTTTTTGGTTTTCAAGTGCCAAAACACTAAATGTATACATGAATACAGTCTTGTATTCATACATGTAAAACAATTTCTAATTCCAAGACAATGCTTTGCAGCATTAACTATTCTTTTGGCATTGTCTTTATTCCCTTTTATTCACTTTACCTGTTAATGTATAACTAATACAATTTTCCCTTGAACTATAAAATGTTGAATTAAACTTTCAAGAGTCAGTAGTGACTGCTGTTTTAATTCTGTACTTTTGACCATGATATTCTTATCAAGCTGTTTGGGAAATATTTTTATATAAATATATAAATTATTTCTACATAAAATATCCATCCTTTTAGTAAAACTATATCATATGATTTTGCCTGTAATTTACTTTAATGTGACCAAAAGAAAAAAAGTAAAGAAAATACTGTAGAATTACTCTTGGGGCTCTGTTCTGGCCTCTTTTTTCTAGTCACATACCCACCTAAGAAAACTTAGAGAATAACTTAGAGCAAGAATCACACATTGCTATTAATATCCCCTTCTAGAGACTGGCTTTTATATCTGGTATTGACTATAAAACTTTAAACTAATAGATAATTAAGTAGGCAGGTGGATGGGAAGATGGATGTCAGACAATATCCCCTAGATGGATGAATTTTACATTTGTCAGCAAGGACAGTCTAACCAATAGAAGAAGGAATAAAGGCACTGGTGGGAGGGATGTGAACTGTTCTTTAGGGAAGGATTCTTAATATATCTCTCAAGATGCCCATTTTCCTCTTGTATTATTGATAGACTTGTCTATGATATATCAATTTTAATAGTTTTATTATGTCAAAACTTTTTAATGATAGAGTCATAGCAAAAACAGTAGTTTCTCTAATCATATGTTGGTCAACCATTCCTTAATGTAAATTTAAAGTGTGTAGTTTATACCATTTTAATAATGTAGTATACTATGCCAAGCTATAAAACTAGAAGTCTTATAATTAAGATTAATTATGTACTTTAAAAATATTACATCTTTGCTTATTTAATTATTTTTAAAATATCAAGTCAAATTTTCAAGAATAAATGATAAAATCAGAGTTTATAATTCTTGTCACTATTTTTTTTAAAAAGTCAGTGATCATTTATTAAATAAACCACGAGATTAAAACTCTATCAGATCAGTAGCAAACTGCTGCTTTGCATTTACTGGTATTATCCAGTTGATAGATTTTTGCTAATTTTATTGGTAAAACATGTTTGCCACCTTTTGAGGCTAATTTACGTCAATGCAGATATTTTAAAGTATTTCCCGTACAAGGTTGAATCAGAAAACCCTTTTCTAGGATTGAAGAGTTTACTTATGGACCTTCCATAAAGTCTTCAGTTCATACCATGTGAATATTAGCACTTCAAAATATCCCTGCCTTTTGATGTAATTTGTATCCTCACCCTCACCCCTATCAACTCCATGATGAGTCCATAAGAAGGCACAAGAAAGAAGTTCACTTTTAGTTCTGTGTCTTTGGGTATGGTCTCAAGAGTTGATATTCTGTGAGAAAAATCTGAGCACTTAGTTTTGTTATAATAAAGTGGAGAATATATTATATGGTTCTTCTAGTACTTTTGATTTAGTGATTAATTGAAGATATACTCTTTCTTTCCTAAAATATGAATAATTATACTCTTGCTTTTTCCTGACTGACTTTGAGAACACTTCTTATTATAATAATGTCTTTATATGTACAATAAAATTAAATGTGGACTAAGTAACAGGCTACTCTGAGTTATGGAACTATATATCTTTCATGGAATCCTAGAGATATCATAAAACATAAAAACATGTTTTATTTTTATATACCCACAATGACACACGATTAAATTATAGCTCAATAATTCAAGTTTTCTGGCTCTTGTATCATTTATACAACATGCAATTATCAGATTTATTTTCTACATGGTTTCGGCCTTTTTTTCTAATTTTATGAATGTAATAAACCACTGTTTTGTATAGGGAGACCCTACAACTATATACTAGAATATAAAATTACTACTCATCTTCTAGAATTTACAAGGCACATAAAATAAATATGTATCATGGGAAAGACTGAGTTTGGTTGATAGACTAAAAAAGATAACTTGAATTCAAGGCTATCCAAATATTTTAAATAACTTCATTCACATTACATCCCACTGGATGCATTGGGTTAGCTCTAAAACAGTAAAAACAACAAAACAAAAACCCTCACATTATGTTTAATGTATTAATGGATCCCACTGTAAAATATTATTTTCTCTGAGAGTATACAACACACACACACACACACACACACACACACACACAAACTAAAAATTGAAATGCCGTTATTTAGCAACCTCTGGGGATATTTATTAGCTGAATTACTCTCTGATGATTGCATGCTCTCTAGGGGAAAAAGTTAAAGAAAAGAAAAAAAATGTATAAGGCTACTTCAGACAAAAAGTTTATTTAGGACTCATTTACACCAAGTCAATATGAATCAATTGTAGAACTTAGTATAAGCTTAACCTGCTATCCTGAGTGCTTAAGGGAAAAGAAAAAAAAAATCTAGGAAAAAAATAATTTTTTAGCTTCCTAGAATTGTCACAAATGCATTCATAAAATTTTTAAAAATCTTATAGGCAAATAAACGGATGCATTTATTTTTGCCCACTTATTTATCAGAGGTCTAACTTCAAGGATTTACTAAATCTCTATGTAAATTGATTCAATCATCATTAAAATAGCTATAAATAATCTCTATACTACATGACTTGTACATTCATTAATCCAAATCCACAAACATTTTGGTATTAATAGTCCTCATGAAATGTGTTTCCTAAATGCACTGTTTTGTGGGTGTTATGTTTCCATGCCTTTTCCACATTAAAATTACCTCTATCAAAATTAAGAATTTCAGTTCTTTAGTAAGTACCATTGAGAGACTGAAACCACCCAAGTACTAAAATCAATAACAAAAGATGGAATTACCACCAACAGATCCAAATTAGACAAAGTCCTAGGGAAAAAATAAAAAAAACTTCAGAAAAAGAGGATAGCCACACAAAAATGCATTCACTGTAGTTGTTCAGGGTATCACCAATTAAAACCACAATGAGATACCTAATGTATCATATTGGAGGCAGAATATATCAGATGTTGGAAACTACGAGAAAAAATGAAACATCTCAGTCTTCTGGAGAATATATAAATTGGTATAAAATAGGCCAACAGTATCCACTATTGCTAAAACTATGCATAAATTGTGACCAATAATCCATGCATAAGCTATTACCCATATATATATATATATATATATATATATATATATATTATTTGAAAACTCCTGTCTTGAAAGGTTTATATTAGCAGTATTAATTATAATTAAAATAGAAAGTGACAATGCACATCAGTATAATGAATGAGTACATAATGACATCACAATGAAATATTATGACAAGAAAAAGAAATTTTAACAATATCCATCCAAACTGCATGAATTTCAATATGCTATTTAAAAGTGAAAAAGAGGAAGGAGTAGGAAGATGGCGGCGGGGAATGAGTGAGCCGCTCTGTGCTCCGCGCCACCGCCGCCGCAGCGTATGTTGCTGCTTCTTAAAAGAAGAAGTAAAGATCATTAAAGGAGATCTGTCGACAAGGATTCAGCACCGTGCCAAGAAAAGGGCCTAGATGGAGTGAATCCGCCACGACTTCAGCGCGAGCAGTAAGGCTGCAGCCCCCGAGCTGCCGGGCTCCCAGGGCCCCTTCTCACTCCCCTCTCCGCCTCTCCGCTTCGCTTCTCCCCCGCCATCTCTCCTCCCACGCTCACTCCCTAAATCTAGATCTCAATCTCTTTCCCCCACCCCACCCACTCTCTCGCGTGCCCAGTACCCGGCCTGCGCGGGCCCCGAGGCGCTGCCTCCCCTCCCCCAGCCCGCACCCCCTCCACGGGGGTCCCGAAGGCCACAGCTTTGCCGCCACCGCCGCCGCCGCTGCAGCCACCGCCGCTGCCGCCACCGCTTTCCGCGGAGCACCTTAGAACAGACTCTTAACCGCGAGAGTGAGCTGCCGAGTAAAATGGAACAGCTGATAAGATGAGTGACAATTTAAAATCTAAATGATCCAACATGGCGGCGGACGCGGAGAGATCAAGTCTCTAACCCCTTCAGCTGCACGGGCATAGGGAGAAGTAAACTGTCAAAATACTGTTCGCTCAGGACCACTAGGCACGGTTGAGCTGAAGTGGACCCCGGGCGAACGGTCTAGCCTTCTCAGAACACACCGAGCCCGAATTGGCTGCATTCTAGCTCAGGTTCGCCTGCTTCATGGACTCAACATTAATGATCCCGCTGAAATAACTAGTCGGCCCGCCTGAACTCAAAGAGGTAAAAGCCAACTGAGCACCACAGCCAGACCCAGGGAATCAGGAGTGACGCAGGACTAGCGGCGCAGGACTCCCAGCTATTGCTATCACCAGTGCTGACAACAGGTCCCTTGCACCAGCTATCAGGGGAGTTGCTGCTACCTGAGGGCAAACAAATTTGCTGGGGGCCCTCAGCCCCAAGCCCTACAAACGTAGGGTCTGAGGGAGGCAAACAGAAAGGGTGTGCCCAGGCACCCATGAAAACAGGGCTCCCAGGAGCAGCAGACCTGGCGTGTAGTCAGTATTGTGGTGAGTGTCACAGGTGAGCGGGGCCTGGCTTGAGGAACCACAAGAGAAGGCCCTAGGCACTCAGGATTAGAGACCCACACAGTCTGGGAAGAAGAGCTGAGGCACAGTGATTGGTTCCCACCTATCAAGAAGAAAAGCCTGGCCCAGTGGGCATAGCTCCACCAAATGGATAAGAAGTTAATCGAGCTATATGACTGCATTTATTATTATAATTATTTTTTTTAATGATTATTATTAGTATTTTTTTTTTATTTTCACTTTTTGTTGTTGATGTAGTTGTTGTTCTTTAACGTTCCTATTAATGGTTTCAATTTTTTTTAATTCTTTTTATTTTATTAGTATTACTATTATTTTTTAAACTTTAATTTCCATTTTTTTACTATCATTATAAAATTTTTTCTTTTTTTCTTTTTTTTTTTGGTTTTAAATTTTTATTTTTTTTGTTTCTTTCTTTCTTTTCATTTTTTTTTCTTTTGTCTTCTCACTTCTTTCAATTTTCCTATTCCACCTTCCTTGAATTCTACCTGCCTACACTCATTCTCTTTAGTGACTTCTTCCCTCCCCTTCTAATATCTCTCCTCCCCAGTATCACACTAATTGGAGGAGGATCACAGCCACTACCTGCCCTGAAAGGGTGATTTTTCAACTATACAAGAGCAATATAATTAAATAGAGGGGGAAAATATCAAAGACACAACAATTTCACCAAGCAGAAAGACACGCCAGCAGTATGAAACGACAAGGAAAGAAAGGACCACAGGCAATGCAGATCAACTCAACTTTAGAAGAGGTAATAGCTGCAACAGATGGAATGTCAGATAGAGAGCTCAGGACATACATGCTTCAGATGATCTGGAGTCTCAAGGAAGACATGAGACAGCAAAATCAGACAATGAAAGATCATATTGACAAACAAATCCAGGAAGTAAAAGATCAATTTCACAGGGAGATAGAGGTAATAAAAAACAAACAAATAGAAATACTAGAGATGCAGGAAACAATAAACCAACTCAAAAACTCAATTGAGAATACTATCAGCAGAGTTGATCACTTAGAAGATAGAACATCAGACAATGAAGACAGAATATTTCAACTTGAAAAGAACATAGATAGCTCAGCAAGTCTACTAAGAAACCATGAGCAGAACATTCAAGAGCTATGGGATAATATCAAAAGACCAAACTTAAGAGTCATTGGGATACAGGAAGGCACAGAGCTCCATCCAAAGGAATAAACAGTCTATTCAGTGAAATAATACAAGAAAACTTCCCAGACTTGAAGAATGAGACAGAATCCCAAATCCTAGAAGCCTACAGGACGCCGAATGTGCAAAATCATAAGAGATCCACACCTAGACACATTATAATGAAGATGTCCAACATACAGAATAAGGAGAGAATTTTAAAAGCTACAAGGGAAAGGAAGCAGATTACATTTAGGGGTAAACCAATCAGGATAACAGCTGATCTCTCAACACAGACTCTAAAAGCTAGAAGATCCTGGAATAACATATTTCAAACGCTTAAAGAAAATGGATTCCAACCAAGAATCGTGTATCCGGCGAAATTAAGCTTCAGATTAGAAGATGAAATTAAAACCTTCCACGATAAACAAAAGTTAAAAGAATTCGCAGCTAGAAAACCATCTCTTCAAAAAATCCTTGGCAAAACATTACAGGAAGAGGAAATGGAAAATAACATTGATAACCAACAATGGGAGGTAGGACAGTAAAGGGGGGAAAGTAGTCAAAGAGGATAACAAATCAGGTTTAGTAACATCAATAAACAAATATGGATAGAAGAACAAACCATATCTCAATAATAACCCTAAATGTTAATGGCTTAAACTCACCAATTAAGAGACACAGGCTAGTAGAATGGATCAAAAAACAAGACCCAACAATATGCTGTCTACAGGAGACGCATTTGATAGGAAAAGATGTACATAGACTGAAGGTGAAAGGTTGGGAAAAATCATATCACTCATATGGAACACGGAAACAAGCAGGAGTGTCCATACTCATATCTAATAAAATAGATTTCAAGCCAAAGCTAATCAAAAGGGATAAAGAAGGACACTTCATACTGCTCAAGGGAACCATACACCAACAAGACATAACAATCATAAATATATATGCCCCAAATAATGGTGCAGCCGTGTTTATCAAGCAAACTCTTCTCAAGTTCAAGAGTCTAATAGACCACCATACAATAATCATGGGAGACTTCAACACACCTCTCTCACCACTGGACAGATCTTCCAAACAAAAGTTAAATAAGGAAACTATAGAACTCAATAACACAATTAACAACCTAGACTTAATTGACATATATAGACTATACCACCCAACATCAAGTTGCTACACTTTTTTCTCAGCAGCACATGGAACCTTCTCAAAAATAGACCATATACTATGTCACAGGGCAACTCTTAGACAATACAAAGAGGTACAGATAATACCATGCATCTTGTCTGATCATAATGGAATGAAACTGAAAATCAATGATAAAAGAAGAAAGGAAAAATCAAGCATCACCTGGAGAATGAACAATAGGTTGCTGAGTGATCAATGGGTTTTAGAAGACATCAAGGAGGAAATTAAAAAATTCCTAGAGTTACATGAAAACACAGACACAACATATCGGAATCTATGGGACACATTGAAAGCAGTTCTAAGAGGAAAATTCATTGCTTGGAGTTCATTCCTCAAAAAAAGAAAAAAACAACAAATAAATGATCTCATACTTCATCTCAAAATCCTAGAAAAAGAAGAGCAAAACAACAGCAAAAGAAGTAGAAGGCAAGAAATAATTAAAATCAGAGCTGAAATTAATGAAATTGAAACAAAAGAAACAATTGAAAAAATTGACAAAACTAAAAGCTGGTTCTTTGAAAAAATAAATAAAATTGACAGACCCTTAGCCATGCTAACGAAGAGAAGAAGAGAGAGAACCCAAATTACTAGCATACGGGATGAAAAAGGCAATATCACAACAGACACTTCAGAAATACAGAAGATAATAAGAAAGTTTGAATCCTTATACTCCAATAAAATAGAAGATAGTGAAGGCATAGATAAATTCCTTGAGTCTTATGATCTGCCCAGATTGAGCCAGGAGGATATAGACAACCTAAACAGACCAATAACAATAGAGGAAATAGAAGAAACCATCAAAAGACTACCAACTAAGAAAAGCCCAGGACCGGATGGGTATACAGCAGAGTTTTACAAAACCTTTAAAGAGGAACTAACACCAATACTTTTCAAGCTATTTCAGGAAATAGAAAAAGAGGGAGAACTTCCAAATTCATTCTACGAGGCCAACATTACCCTGATTCCGAAACCAGACAAAGACACTTCAAAGAAAGAAAACTACAGACCAATATCTCTAATGAACCTTGATGCAAAAATCCTCAATAAAATTCTGGCGAATCGGATTCACATACATATCAAAAAAATTATACACCATGATCAAGTAGGATTCATCCCTGGGATGCAAGGCTGGTTCAATATACGGAAATCAATAAATGTTATTCACCACATCAATAGACTTAAAAATGAAAACCATATGATCATCTCGATAGATGCAGAAAAAGCTTTCGACAAAGTACAGCATCCCTTTATGTTCAAAACTCTAGAAAAATTAGGGATAACTGGATCATACCTCAACATTGTAAAAGCAATCTATGATAAGCCACAGGCCAGCATCATTCTGAATGGAGAAAAATTGAAGGCATTCCCTCTAAGATCTGGTACAAGACAGGGATGCCCTCTCTCGCCACTTCTGTTCAACATAGTCCTCGAAACACTGGCCAGAGCAATTAGGCAGACGAAAGAAATTAAAGGCATAAAAATAGGAAAAGAAGAACTTAAATTATCACTATTTGCAGATGATATGATTCTATACCTAGCAGACCCAAAAGGGTCCACAAAGAAGCTATTAGAGCTAATAAATGAATTCAGCAAAGTGGCAGGATATAAGATCAACATGCATAAATCAAAGGCATTCCTGTATATCAGCGACAAATCCTCTGAAACGGAAATGAGGACTACTCCATTCACAATATCCCCCCAAAAAATAAAATACTTGGGAATCAACCTAACAAAAGAGGTGAAAGATTTATACAATGAAAATTACAGAACCCTAAAGAAAGACATAGAAGAAGACCTTAGAAGATGGAAAAATATACCCTGCTCATGGATAGGCAGAACTAACATCATCAAAATGGCGATATTACCAAAAGTCCTATATAAGTTCAATGTAATGCCAATCAAAATCCCAACAGCATATCTTATAGAAATCGATAAAAGAATCATGAAATTCATATGGAATAATAAAAGACCCAGAATAGCAAAAACAATACTAAGCAGGAAGTGTGAATCAGGCAGTATAGCGATACCAGACTTCAAACTATACTACAGAGCAATAGTAACAAAAACAGCATGGTACTGGTACCAAAACAGGCGGGTGGACCAATGGTACAGAATAGAGGACACAGTAACCAATCCACAAAACTACAACTATCTTATTTTTGATAAAGGGGCTAAAAGCATGCAATGGAGGAAGGATAGCATCTTCAACAAATGGTGCTGGGAAAACTGGAAATCCATTTGCACCAAAATGAATCTGAATCCCTATCTCTCGCCGTGCACAAAAGTTAACTCAAAATGGATCAAGGAGCTTGATATTAAATCAGAGACATGGCATCTGATAGAAGAAAAAGTTGGTTATGATCTACACGCTGTGGGATCGGGCTCCAAATTCCTCAATAGGAC